>NC_133931.1:72683428-73883428 GCF_031877795.1 Strix aluco
CTCAAAGTTGCTACAGAAACTGAGCTCAGAATGTACTTCTTCCCCTCTCCCTGCCAAAACTATTTCTCATATTCATCAGGAACTCTTTAAAACTATTTTGCCCTCCTCTTCTAAACAGCCCTTTTTGGGTTAAAAAACCCAAATGGACAAAATTTGTACAGTGAAAGAAGACAAATGCATACTAAACACTGTTGCATGCTGCAGCCTGAAACTGCTGATGAATTGCCCCAGTCGGTGTCTGGCTGTTGAATCTGATGGTATAAATTTCTATATTGTCTGCAACAGGGGTAATATTCTGGCAGAAACAGGTAGATGATCCCAAATGACTTCTTTCATGAGTGCCAGAGCCTTCATATTCTTTCTTATTTCTTCTCTCCCACTTTAGTGATGTAGCTGTCCTATGCCCATGTACACAAAAATCTGGAAAAATCATACAGCATTTAAATAAGTTTGGTTTTGGTTTGGGATTTTTTTCATTATTTTGTTTGTGTGTTTGTTTTTCTGTTTGTTTGTTTTTGTTTTTGTTTGTTTTTTTTTTTTAAAAAAAAATTCCATCACACCACTACCACCTCAGCAAAATAATGTTTTGGAATTTATTTTGTTGCAGGTTCTTCTTACTTTATTCCCAGTAAGTCCCTAAGCTTATGAACTGATTGTGTCATAGCATGTGTAATATGTTCTGCCACTGTAGTGCTAAAATCAAAGATTTCCAGGAAGTCCTTGCTTACCATAGCCTAATTGTCTAATTCCTCCTTCAATTATGAGTTTCATCTCCTCGATGTAAACTCTTTGGGAGCGCATGTAAGCCTACATAATACAGAGTTGTAGTAAGAGCTGGTAATGTCTATGGCATACTCTTGTACTTTCACACTACCTACTACACCTTCAGTGATCCTCACTGTGGTCCCACACCCCTTCCAGCAATACCATTGGGGTTTTTGGACTTGGCATATGTTCCCGTGTTGTACCCCTTTAACCCTTATCCTTGCAGTGCCTTAAATAACATTTTTACCAGTTTGCTATGAACAACCAGTGTAAATAAAATGCAGAAACAAGCTAGGCTAGGTAATTTCCATGTACTGTGGGAAAGCTGGTGTCAGGCAATTTCTTGTGTCCTTAATGATAATTGTTCTCTTCAGTTTCTGTCAAGGCTGACATTTTTAACATCTTCTAGTAAGGTAGATTGGTTTACTTCCTGTGGTTTTCCTGGTCACATACAGCTTTCTTGGTATCATGCCCTGGACATTTTGCACATATCCTGTTATTGAGGAGTGATTTTCCCACTGTTGCCTTCACTGTTTGTTATATTTGGCGGGAGGCCCCAGTGGTACTTTATTTCAGCTGAGATTTTTTCCACCTTGTTCATGAAACCTCAGAAGTATAGCAC
Organism: Strix aluco; assembly: GCF_031877795.1. NCBI lineage: Eukaryota > Metazoa > Chordata > Aves > Strigiformes > Strigidae > Strix > Strix aluco. The sequence continues at coordinate 72,684,816 of NC_133931.1, forward strand.
AGACTTGATGACTTGCCTGTCTCAGGCATTTAATGAATTCTCTCTTACCCCCATATTTAATTTTTGTGATTTGGTCTATCCTCTAACTACTGACACATTGAACACATTTTTTTCTGGTTTGCATTGAACCTTTCTGCTTTTGTTTTGAGTAGTCATATTTATAGCTTCTAATGATAGCTGGATATTTGTAAGATATGTAGTTAGTCATGGGAGAAAGTACTCTTTTTCCATTTCTGTGTGCTTTTATTCTCCCTGGTGATCCCATTGCAAACTGTTGCCAGAAGTCCTGTAGGTGTACAGCTCTGCATTCCAATTTCTTGCCAGAGTATAATCTGGTAGATAATCATAACCACCTTGCAAGATGAAAGTCAACTGTCTGTATGATAAGCAGGTTGTGGTGTCTGTGTGCTATGTCTTCTGAGGCTGCTGATTACAGAAAGGAAATAATTTGTGAGATGGGATCCATCTATTTTAAATTTTGTTTCAGTCCCCTGTATTCTTAAGCATAGCTAGAATCCATGCAGTGACTTATGTCATGTGCTAGGACAGGGATTATTGAGCAATTCATTTGTGCTGATTTAAAAGAGCCAGTATGGTGAAAAGTGAGGAATTAACTCTCATTTGTCTCATAAATACTGATCAATGTGAAGTCCCCTTCTCCATGTTGTTGTCATTTCTTATGACTGGATGTGCTGCTTCTATAACACAGCTTCTAGATCAGTGATCAGACATGTTGCTTTTTATTTTCCCTCATCATTTTTTTTTTTAAAACTAATGAAGACAAGACAGCAAGAACAGTTTGTGGCCCAAATGACTGAATACAGTTGGGCTCATGAAAGCAGAACTGAAGATAACCTAGTTGACGTAGCCATGAGCTATAACTAGATATTAAACTTTCATTTTTATTTTTCAGTCCTGTTAATCTCATTTAATATTCTGCTTGGAATCTTTTTTGAAGTGATTTGAACAGAGGTTTGAGACATGCCAGAGAGTAGATTAGAGACAATATATTTGGAATGACTGAAAAAAACATATGATAAGAAGATAAATCCACCCCTAGTAGGAAAAAACCCTGGTAAAAGAAAGTTCTTTCTTAAAAAACATAAGATAGGTAACAAAAAGAAAAAGAAAGAGAGAAATTATAAGGGACCAAAAGTATCTTGTCCCACCTTAACAAGGAACAAAAGCAGCTCAACAATTAAGTGCTTTAATTAGGATCCAAAGCAGGGATATTTAACATCAGTTGAAAAGGAAAAAAAAAAAAAAATTCACATGTTCCAAGCAGTGAAGCAGGAGGAAAAGAAAACCCATACTGAGAGTCATTAAAACTCAAAAGTAATTCATCACAGGCACAACTAACCTTATTACAGGAAAGTTGTATTTTCTTCCTGGAGCAGGGATTGATTCCAAGCTAGGAAATTAACATGAAGGCTCCTTTAGTAGCAAAAGCAAAAATATTAAATTGTTCCTGAAAATTGTAGCTGGGCTGTTTACTCCATCAAGGAAGGATAATGAGACTGGTTAGGGAAGTCCAGCCAGCCAGCATAAGGGATGTATTTTGTTAGATTATAATTAAAGACTAATTTCTGTTGAATACTGTCCAAGCAGTGAATTATTTATTAAAAAGAAGCAGCCCAGGAAAAAAGCAAAAAGCCAAGATATTCCTCTTTAGCTGTCTGGAAGCCATGTAAAAAATTTTAGTGAGTTACTGTCCAGGTTAACTGTTTAGTTACCATAATTGTTTGCCTACTAGCATAAAAGGGAGCTCTTCATTCTTTCTGCGTGTGCTGTCAGTTTTGCCTGTTAGCTAAGGGCCTCATCCAGCATCATGTATAAACTAATGGGTCTTGATAGAAAGTGGGGAAGTAAAGTAGCCGGGGGCAGAGACAACACTGTGGCTTGTAGAGATAGTCCAGGTCTGAGAGGCTCAGTGCAGAGCTCAGTCTGGCAAACTGCTGAACCCAAGCTGGCTTTGTGTACAGCCAATGTAGTGCCTGTATCATGCTTTACGGTACCCAGGCTCTCCAGGTATTTTTGCTGTCTTTGATATCCGTATAATATGTTCTGAATTGATGCATGGTAGACTGCAACTGCTTGAAAAGATAACCTGACTTGAAGTGAGGCAAAACTAGAAACATCATCATTCATCTCAGTTCTGATCATGAATTGGCAATTTAGTCCACAAACAGCTTGGCCTTGGTTTGTTAGACCATGGACATGTGTGAACTACTGGGTAGCTTAAACTAAATTCTTATGGAGAAAGAGTATCCATTCTAAGTAAAATCATGACAAATATATAGACAACAGAGCCTAGGAAAACTTTGAATTGGCTGTGACGTTCCTTTAAAACATAGGTGGAAAAAATATGGGGAAGTCAGCATTGAGATTTGATGGTGAGCATGGACAAGAATAAGTGAGATTTCCAGATGAACATAGATGAAGGAGCAGCTTGGGGAGCAGAGGAGGTGTGCCAGGTGCCCTTTAGGATTCTGGTAGATCCAAATAATTGGGACACTCTTGTTAAAACTTTATTAGATTTAGAAGGCGAGGTTGGACAGCTCTCCCCTTCTGCCACAGGCTGAAGTGGTGGGATGAAGCTGCTTTGAAAGCCAGTAGGCATGTTAGACGTACTGTCCTGGACTGTGTTCTGCAGTGCGAGCATGGTTGAACACAAGTTCCAAAATACCCTGCATGGGTTTGGGGAGAGATCTTGGAATGCATGTATCTCCTTCCTTGCTTATGCCACTGAGTTCCTTCAAGGGATACCAGGGAGCGGGAGGGAAGGATGTGCATCCTGGTCTCATCCTGAAGGGCTATCTGGATACGGGCAGAGACTGTATCTGTGGAAGGCAAAAACTGCTAGAAATACCAAAGGAATGCACCTCTCCCACAGTTTAGAGACAATCATTTAAAAGTCACAGGCAATTCTACATGCCTAAAAGCCTGAGTCTCTATAGAAGGCGTTTTTGTGGTTGATAATCTGAAGTAAAAGGGCTTTGATTAAAGTGGAGGGTGGCATGAGGAGACTGGTGTTACTGTGAAGACCTTGAGCATGCTGCCTATACTGGCATCATTAAGAACATCCTGCAGACAAGGGCCTTTGTGCTCAGTGTCAAAGCTGTGATTGCTTCTGCAGGGATAGGTAGTAGAATACTTTAAAAGTGTGGGCTTCCTCTGTGTCAAGAGACAGGGCTGCCTGCAGTTAGACTTTTCCAAGCCTGGTCAATGGGATATGATTAGGAGAGATGTCTTTTAATGAACTGCTAATGCTGGCCTAGCAGCAACTTGCAGATGTCCAAAGAAAGGCTAAGGTCAGGCCTGCTGCTGAAGTATCTAATTCATTATTCGGATGTTCCAAGTTTTCATTGTTTGCTCTTTCCTTTGAATAAAAGAGCTGTTTGTTTAAACCTGGGATTTTTTTTCATGCAGACAGGCATACAGTTTATCATGAATGCTCATGTGGTGTAATTTAATTTCTGAATGAAGACTATGCATTTTTTAAAGAACTTTGGAAGTCAAGCTGCCTGGCACAAAGGTTAGTAGAAGACAGACAAGAAAGACAATAAACAGTCACTATACTTGGATAAACCTGCAAGGAAGTTGGTTGATAAACCAGTCAAAGAAATTAAGCTGTGTTTTTTCAGCTTGAAAACTGAACAGGATCATCCAGTTCAGTGCTGGAGAAGCACAGATCATAATGGTCAATTTCTTTTCAAAAGCACAGTCCACCAGAGGTAGGAGTTTAAGCATCTTTCCCTACAGGTATCTCCCCATTGATGTGGCAGTTTCAGGGGCCTAGAGTTGTTTTTGCACTTTGCTCTCCCCCAGCTGGATCTGTTAGCACAGAGTTCCCCTGAGTGTAATAAAGGTTCAGAAAATAGGCAGTCATTCTTCCAACTTTCAGGAGCTTAATCACATCAAATAGATTTCAGTTAATGCCTGCTTGCAGAAAATCTTTCATGGGAAGCAGGTTTGACCACATCCTTTTCAAAGCTGCGAAAGTGGTATGACAGTCCACCTACACATCTTTTGTATTACAGCCTAATTGGCTAGAATACATACTGAGAGATTGTGTGACCAGGATAAATTCCTTCCGCAACCTGAAGGAGTTTTAACTTTTGTTACTCTCCTACCAGAGTAGAGGAAGTGCTGAGTGGAAGCTCTTTTTCCCAGTCTGAATCAGGCTGCCTTCCCTTAAACAGAGTATACAACTGAGAATTTAAGAGTCTTTGATCAAAGAGAGAGAGCACAAGGGGAGCGTTACTGTAGTGACTGGGGCATTCAGCTGGGAGAAAATTCCTAAACTCTGTGTTCTGGACTATGCTTCTGTTTGCTTTAGTGACTTTACAGGAGGAGGAGACAGAACTCACAATCACCAGCAAGACTTAACGAGCTGATTATTGCATTCTCCTCTGCACTGTGGCCCAGACTGCCAGGAAAGTTCCCCCCCTTTAGCCATACTTTGGCAAGTGGGTAAGGTATGCCTTGAGGAGGCAGAAAATACAATTTTGAATCCTGTCAGGCTCAGTTAAACATTGACCTCAGGTCTCCTATTTGCTGGCTTACTGTTTTAAGAAGGAGGCAATTAAAGGTAGTCCACTGTGACACATTTCTGTCTTGTTTCTCCAAAGAAGACAGTGAGCCTTGCTCAGTGTTTTGTTTGTTTGTTTTCTCAGCATGTAGCAGGAGAGGATTTGGAACTCTAGATTGAGAAGAGAGATATTTTCTCACAGTTTTTAATCCTGTTGCCTATCTTTATTCTAATTGATACATTATATTAACTCATTGTTTCAATTACTTACACTTTATTTGATTTAATTTCCATTTCTCAAGGGAGTTATTGTTCTCCTCATCACTATGTGTAAACTATCTCTTTTTAGTTCTTCGCACAAACTGTGGGATTTGGGAAAGAGGTCTGGTAAATTTGGAAAGCATTTGGGGTTAAGGAGGCAATTGATTTTTGGTGTTGTGGTGGGTTAGCATTGGCTGGCAGACAAATGCTCACCCAGCTGCTCAGTCACTGCCCTGCCTCTGCAGGTAGGAGGATGGAATAGGGTGAAAAGCTAAGGGGTTGAAATAAGGCCTGGGAGACTGCTTACCAGTTACAGTCACAGGCAAAACAGACTCAACTTGGGGAAAATTACTTTAATTTATTCCAATTAAAGCAGATTTGGGTAGTGAAAAACAAAAACCAGACATTAAAACAACACCTTCCTCCCCTTTTCACAGGCACAACTTCAGTCATTCACTTCTGACTCCTTCCCCCTCCACCCTGAGCAGTAGGTTGGATGAGGGATGGGAGTGCTGCGTTCAATGCATAACACTTTGTCTCTGCTGCTCCCTCCTCCTCACGCTGTTCTCCTGCTCCAGCATTGGTCCTTCAGGAAAAATCTGCTCCAGCGTGGGCTCTTCACGGCTGTCACTTCCTTCAGGAAGTATCCAACTGCTCTGACATGGGGTCCTCTGCAGGCTGCAGTATGGATGTCTGCTCTGGCGAGGTCTTCTCCACAGACAGTTATTGTATCTGCTCCAACACCATGGGGCACTTCCTCCCCTTCCTTCTCTGACCTTGGTGTTCCTCCTTTTGTTTCTCACTTTCCTTTTTTTTTACTGTCCTGCCTGCCTGATATTTATGCCTTTCCTTAAATACATTTTACCAGCACCACACATGTGGAAGCTTTGGCCATCAGTGAGCCCATAGCAGAGCTGACTGTGTTCAGCACAGGGCAGACAGACCTCTTTCCATAGATACCACCCCTGTAGCCCCCCCTCTACTAAAATCTTGCCACCTACATACTACACACCTATTCAGACTGTGTTGCTGTAGAAGTCCCCTCAGGGCCTTCAGGGCACCAGCAGGTGTTAATTACCCTGACCAGCCTCACCTGCGACCTCCACCCAAGAGCTCTATTTAAACTCAGACCTGAGCTTTCACTCCTGTCTTAAGCTATGTGGATTTGTCTCTACTTCATCTTTTGATTTTGGCTAGATTTCCTAGATGGGCCTTGCACCTGGTTTGCTTCCTTTACTGTGCCTGGGACTGTTAGGAGAGCCTGTTCAGCACCTGGCTCTGCCCGATGTGCTCAGATGCTGTAGGACTGCGACGATGCTGCCTGTGCTGGCGTCACCCTTGGCTTAGAGAGCGGTCAGCCCTTGTTTCTCCCTGATGCTTCTGGTTTGGCAGCTTTTTTTGCTTTCTCCCTTCTATCAGTGTAGTTAATGATACTGATGTGCAGGGAGTAGAATTGTCTCCCTGTTTTGATTGGAAATCAAATGAAAGATGGTGGTGGGAATGCATTTTTATATGACTATTCACAGGTTTACTAATTCTTTTGTGAGATGGGGTAGGAATAGTCAATGTGTGACTGTTCACAGGAAGCATTCTAAAAGGGTGCTAGAGGGGCAGCCTATTTTGCAGCATTGTGATCTTAGATTGCTGTAAATCTGTTGTCAAGCTGCATCCTGCTCTCATTCCTGCTTTGGGGGCCAGGCACTAGAAGCTGGAGATTGCAACCTATAGTCTCTGCACACCCAAACCCCTTATCAGATCCAGCCTTCGGACTATTGATGCGTATAGCTTTTCTGTCTTAAATTCCAAAATGTTTTTTTCCTTGTCAACATATCTGTCATCAGCCAGCACTCTGAGAATCTAATTATGGCTTGCTGAGTGTAAATTTGATTAGAGACGTTACTGTGCTTCTGAGTCCCCAAAGGTGTGCCTTGTTGCTGGAGCACTGTAAATGCTGCAGTGTTCTTCAGGCCCCCAGGAGTTCCTCTGTCTTACAATGTTTCTGTGTCTTTGCTAGACAGTGTAGCACTCTGCAGACTCAATTACCATCTTGGTCTCATTTCTAGTCATCAGCAATTTAGTTTTGTAGAAGTTTTCCAAGTTTTAGGAGGAGATTCTCTAATTCATTTTCCTAGCTTGTGCAGCCTCACACTTACTTGGTTTAAGTTCTCTGGGGCTTTTCTTTCCTCTGGCACAATCAGAAGAACACATTAAAAAGAGTCCCTGCAGTTTGCTTTGGAAGACTCGGAGAGGGTAGATTGATTGAAAACTCTCTAGTATCCAGTTAGTTCAGGTCCTACAGCAATTCCTCAAGCACATCTCAAAAATCTGCCTACTCTAAAGAAAAAATAGACTGACTTATGTATTGCCTTTATTATACCTGATGTGGCAAAATCTTTGGCTTGTGCTTCTCCTGTCTCTAGCTAAATTTGCTGCTTCATATTCAGGCCATGAGAACATGCAAATGACTGAAGAACCTGTGTCTGCTCCAAAAGTGCTTTTGAAAATTTTACTGATTATTTCCAGTTGTTCTAGGTCTCTGACCTGTGCTTGAGCTGTGTAAATCCACCACTCTGTTCAACCCAGCTTGTTTTTATCTGACCTTGCTCAGTCATCATTTGGCTACCAAGCCAAATTTAGTTTATTTTACTTTCCATGACTAGGGGGAGTATTTCTGCTGAAAACATTCACTATTTCAGTGCTAATATGTTCCTCAATCTATTAAACATTTTATCTTTTTACCTCCATCCCAAAGAAAAAAAAATATGTGTACATCACAATTCACATCCACAGATTTCCCTCCCAGCCTGTTTAGATAGGCCTTTTGGTTCCTATGTATCAGAACCAAGTAGTATATGGCTCTTTGATCTTTCTTGTTTCCTGGGCATTTTTGCATTATGACAAGATTTGTGGTAAGAGATATGTTGTTGCTTGAATACATTTTGAGCTTTTTTTTTTCCTCTTTGTGATGACTTTCCATTTGCTGTAAGTGAAGGTGAGGCTGAACAGCTTAAACTTGCGTATCTAACTTTTGATTGGTCACATGTTTAACTTCTGCTGAGTGTGGGCACCTAAAAAAGGATGGGGACAGATAGATCCAACTTGAAAGTATTTGAACTGCAACTGGGAAGCAGAACAAAGTCAAATACCATGCGAAAAGACAGACCACTCCATTGTCTGTTCATTTGCCAACCAAGGGAAAGCAGGTTTTCAAAGTTAAATGCGTATGTTTGAGCTGCTCACTCTCACCTCTATTTATAACAAAGGGAAATCAAAGGCAATTTCCAGGGTGAAATTTATCTCCGTCAAAGGTATGTGCCTATTCCTACCCTCCTCCTTAGCAGTCATGAAGTTTTAACAGGTATGGGTAACATCCTTCTTATGTGGTTGCTCTGGAACCTGATGGAGTTTCCTGTCTAGCTGTCAGTGATATTTAGCCAGCAGCAATAATGTCTGCTAAAGAGAGATGTTTCTCTCAGATACAAGGTAATGTTGCTGAAAAAATAGCCCTACTGAAAATAAACAAGCAAAAAATACAGTGTTAACTTTCAGTCAGGTCAGCTTCTGGCCACAGACCCTGAAAACTGAAGTGCTGTCACTAGGCTGCTGGGGGCATGTGCATTGATCAGGAGTAGGACAGGGCACAGATTTGTGGTATGACTTTAGACAATGTACTTCTTTTTTTCCTGCAAGCCTATTGAAATCTCTAACCAGTTTCTCTAGGATTATGAAAAATGTTTATGTTCACAAACATGTGCAAGCTTTAAATCCACATTTTCTAGGCCTCTCTAGCCATAAAGTGAGATGTGATTCTCATGAAATTGCCAGAGTATTGAAGCTAGTAGGGAGGTTGCTTTAAAAATACCTGAAAAACATCATGAGAGCTAACAGTGTTATTTAATCTGCCTTTTTTCTTCAGTTCTTTAGCTGAAGAAGGGAAATGGTACAGGTAGAAGACAAGAAAATTTTCTAGGTAGAGAAAATATGGTAGACATTGTCAGGGGCCTGCTTAGTCCATTAAAACATTGTGGTAAAATTAGAAATGGTTGGATCTCAAGATTCTCTAGTAGTATCAAATGCCTTGCTCTGTTTCTCTACAATCAAAGTTCTTTAGTTTTGGATTTATTTTTTTTTAACTCTCAGTCGGGTTGAAGTTGGTGGAGGAAGGACAGTGCACTCTGAAGCAGATCTAGTAACATATACTTTGTGTAACTGGTGAATGTGCTGTGGAGGGACAATAGGAAAACAAATATTTCAAAGAAATTAGATACAGTACTGATGTAGCACATTCTTTGCATCTGTTACTGGTTTTGAAATATTGAGAAACTCATTAAAGAATATTGTGAATAAAGAGAAATCATCTTTACAGAAAAGTGCAAGTTAAGGATATTTTTTTTTTCTTCTTACAAGTCTTCCTTTTGAGACTAAAATATGCTTGGACTTGTGCTCTAGTGAATAAGAGTAAGTAATCTAGTGACAAGAGCTGAATGAAGAGCAGTCTCCCTAACTGTTGAAGTTTCTATTTAAAAGTACCATTTATTGCTTGAACGTTTTCAGCTGATCATACTTATTTCTCCTTCTTCCCCTGGACTCTGAAGCACTTAATGTAAAAATATTTTGAAAGAAACAGCCTTATAAAACCACTTTGCAGCATGGTAAAATAAATAGAATTTGCTTTCAGCAACTGGCCATTGTCCTCATAGTGGAAGGCCTTGATGCAGAGTTGGAAAAAGGAGTTATAGAAATCTTTGAGATGCTGTGCAGTAGCAGCACTTGCAGGAAGAAGCCTTCTGAACAGAAGCTTTGTTCCTGTGTGGTGTGACCACTGTCTGATCTTCTTTCCAAAGTAATGTGATCCAGTGGTTGTTCTCAGAAGTTTCATGGTTTTCTTTCAGACACTTAGGGTGGTATTCTTTCAACTTTAGATACCTGAAAATTACACATCTGCATCTAAGTGACTAGCTGCCCTAGCCTGTATTTACTGTTGCTGGAGAGAAACTGGCACCTCCAGAGAGGTGTCCCTCTGATTTGCTTTAGAGACCAGTTTGAGGATGAAGTGACTTTCCTTTTTCAGGTGCGTTTTTGCCTCCTTTGACTATAAAGGGTGGCTTGAAAAGAGCTCACACTTACATGTCTTTTCGCTGCCTGGGTTAGATGGAATAAATCCCTCTTTCTGCCTCAGGATGAACATAATTACTCCCCAAATGCAGAATGGCTTTTTTTAATTTTTTTTTTTTTCTTTTCTGAGGGAGCTCACCATTTCCTCCCAGTAAGGATGAGTTAAGAAAAGGCTTAGCAGAGTGAAGTGCTGTGCTTGTAGAACTCTCACAGCTGTCACAAGAACAGAGATAATTTCTGATTTGGAACAGCCTGGCTTCTAGACCATAAATTGGGTTGATTTATGTCACAATGCTGTCTCTGAGTAATGTCATTCTTCATTGCTTAATAAACATTAAAAGCCTGTTTCTAACCTCCACAAAACACCAGGAATGAGAACTATGTTGCACTGGAATTATTCTGCCTTGGTAGCAGAGACCAAACCCAGCTTGTTCCATTAATAGACCCATGTTACTTAGCAGGGCATCTTACTGCTAGGGGGGAAAAGTAACTTCAGTTTGCCAGTACAAGGCAGTCCTTAAAGTACAGTGTTACTGTTTTGTGCTGTGCACACCACTGATAATGTTCAATCTGAGTTTTACTTTCAAGAAAAAAAGAGTGTGCTAATCTGCTGGATTATTCACTTGTCTTTGATTTTGGGGGGACTTTGGGCTAATTTTAAAACAGAAATTCCTTTCTACTTTTTTTATGTATGATGGTTATCTAAGAAATAAGTTCTGTGTCACTTTGAAAGTGCACATCTGAGTTGGTTAATAGTTCAGCAGTAAGCACCCAGAACAAGCTGCGTGCCTGAGTAGAGGTGCCTAAAATCCTCTGAAGTAAGAGGAGGTGCAATGAAGACACACAGCTGTTGCAAGATGTACTTCAGCAAGTGAATGTCAGTTATAAACAATATGAAAACCTTAGACATTATTAGTAATGTTATTTTAGATAACTTTATGCCTAAATTTATTTGGCTGTTTTTTATTAAATATGTGGAACACTTCAACTTTATTGACAAAAGACATCAGCACTAATAAAATGAGCTGAACTGATTTGCTTGGAAATTGAAGTCTTTGACCAGCCAAGTAGCAATCACATAGATGGAGCTCTGTTTCTAGATGGCAGCAAATCATCAGAACAGCAAGTGGGCTGCATGGGGAATCTGCAGCATGCACATAGTGTTTGCAACTAAATGGAGACCAATGTGGATTTTCCTTCTGCTGTTGCTTTCTCAACTAATTTCTCTATCCTTTTGCCTCTTTTATTCCAAAGCACTGTTCTGATTAAGGTCTGAAAGGGTTTACTATCTGTTTCTTTTTTTTTTCTATTTTCCATTGTGAGTGAATCTTTTCACACACAAAAGCAATGGTAATGGTATTGGAGCTGGGTGTCTGCTCTCAGTCTTTACTCTGGATTTATTATTGCATTTTCATCAGCTTTTGCTTTGCTTTCCACTTCACTGGTTTTGATGATCTTTAGTGATCATTAGTTTAAGGAGGTGGCTTTCTTAATGACTTATACACCATCTGTTATTTTATTTTCAGTTTATTGTAGCTTTTATTTATAATTTAGTAACTTCTGCAGATATCTGCGGCTTTAATTATAGTGAAATGTGTATTGTCTTTACAAACAATCACGTCATCAAACTGGGAGTTATTTAGTACCCTAAAACATCTTGATTTTTGTCATGTAATGGTGCACGAGTAAGACTAGAGGATGGTAACAGTCACTTTCCAACTTCAAAACCTCTGAATCTCTGTTGTTTTGTGTTTTGGTTTCCTTATAATGCTGCTGCTCACGGAGACTGTATTTTTGTTTACAGCACAGTAACACATTAGTTTGAAACACTGCAACATGAAATTGGAACACTTAAAATTTTGCAAGTCCTGTTGAACCACCTGGCTTTTAGAATATGTTAATTGTGCATAAAATACTTGATAGCTTGCATGTGACTAGAAAGAGTTCTGATTAATGCTTTATCAAATGATCATTCTCAAAGGGGAATGTATATTAAATGTGTTATATATTTTTTTCTCTTGCACCACATACAGGAACAAACAAGTTGTAGACTTTAATTTACTTTTTCCCTGGCTGTACTGATATGATGTACAGTAGAAATAATCTCTGCCAGGAGCACTTCCTGTGAGCTTTAGTTTTGAAGTGTCTTTCCATTTCCCTTATTTGTTTGAGGTTGAATCCCAGAATCACAATGTGTATTCAGAAAGTGTCCATCCTGCCCACTTTCAGTTGTGTAACATTGCCAGTGACAGAAAGAGCACTGCTTATGCTAGCATGAATTATTTAGCCATTTACCTTACTGACTTATGAAAGTATTATGCTTATTGCATAATTGGCAAAAACTTTTAGGCTCTAAAATAGAAGCTGTTCAGATGTTCAAGGTGTTTATGCAGTTTTGTTTGCTTTATTTTCAGGTGTCATTGACCTCAAGTTTTCTTGAGTCATTCTAGTAAAGAAATGTGAACTTGTCTTTCTCAGCTCTCTGAGGTTCCTTTGAATACATTACGGCACAGCAGTTCAGCTCTTGAAGGAATAATTACCTCAAGCAACAAATCTCACCTAAATTGAATTTGATCCATTTTTTCTGAATTGAGCTGCCTAACTATTGTTTTCCCACAGGCACAAATCAAACCACTTCAGTTCCTCTCCACCAGTGATACAGTGAAGGTTCTGAGTTCTGAAAACCAACCAACCATACAGAAAGGCTCACCTCTTACAGCAGACAAGAACTGGATGCTCCTTCTGTCTGGAACTCAGGAAATAAAAGGAGAGTTTATGACCTTTGGAAGAAGGGGCAGGCAACTTGGGAAGACTACAAAGATGTCATGAGGTCATGCAGGGAGAAAATTTGAAGAGCCAAAGCCCAACTAGAAATTAATCTGGCTACTGCCATAAAGACAATAAAAATTTGTTTCTATAAATCCATTAGCAACAAAAGGAGGGCTAAGGAGAATGTCCATCCTTTATTGGATGCAGGGGGAAACAGTGACAAAGGATGAGGAACAGGCTGAGGTACTTAATCCCTTCTTTGCCTCAGTCTTTAATAGTAAGATCAGTTGTTCTCCAGGCACCCAGCTCCCTGAGCTGGAAGATGGGGACAGGGAGCAGAATGAAGCCCCCATAATCCAAGGGGAAATGGTTAACGACCTGCTACACCACTCAGACACGGATAAGTCTATCGGAATGGATGGGATCCACCCAAGGGTACCGAGGGAGCTGGCAGAAGTGCTCACCAAGCTACTTTCATTTATCAGTTGTTCTGACTAACCAGGGAGGTTGCAGTTGAGTGGAAGTTAGCAAATGTGACACCCATCTACAAGAAGGGCCAGAAGAAAGATCCAGAGAACTACAGGCCTGTCAGCCTGACCTTGGTGCTGGGGAAGGTTATGGAGTAGATCATCTTCAGTGCCATCATGCAGCACATACAGGACAACAAGGTGATAAGGCCCAGACAGCATGGGTTTATGAAAGGCAAATCCTGCTTGACAAACTTGATCTCCTTCTATGACAAGGTGACCCACTTATTGGATGAGGGAAAGGCTGTGGATGTTGTCTACCTAGACTTTAGTAAAGCCTCTGACACCATTTCGCACAACACTCTCCTGGAGGAACTGGCTGCTCACGGCTTGGAGGGATGTACTCTTTGCTGGGTAAAAAACTGGCTGGATGGCCGGGCCCAAAGAGTGGTGGTGAATGGAGTTAAATCCAGTTGGTGGCCGGTCACCAGTGGTGTTCCCCAGGGCTCAGTATTGGGGCCACTCCTGTTTAATATCTTCATCAGTGATCTAGATGAGGGGATCGAGTGCACCTTCAGTAAGTTTGCAGATGACACCAAGTTGGGTGGGAGTGTTGATCTGCTCGAGGGTAGAAAGGCTCTACAGAGGGATTGGGGCAGGCTAGATCAATGGGCTAAGGCCAACTGTATGAGATTCTACAAGGCTGAGTGCCAGGTCCTGCACTTGGGTCACAACAACCCCATGCAATGCTACAGGCTTGGAGAAGAGTGGGTAGAAAGCTGCCTGGCAGAAAAGGACCTGGGGTGTTGCTTGACAGCCAGCTGAACATGAGCCAGCAGTGTACCCAGATGGCCAAGAAGGCCAACAGCATCCTGGCTTGTATCAGAAATAATGTGGCCAGCAGGACTAGGGGAGCAATTGTCTCCCTGTACTGGGCACTGGTGAGGCTGTCCCTCAAATACTATGTTCAGTTTTGGGCCCCTCACTACAAGAAAGACATTGAGGTGGTGGAGTGTGTCCAAAGCAGAGCAACGAAGCTGGTGAAGGGTCTAGAGAACAAATCTTATGAGGAGTGTCTGAGGGAACTGGCATTGTTTAGCCTGGAGAAAAGGTGGCTCAGGGGAGACCTTACTGCTCTCTACAACTACCTGAAAGGAGGTTGTATCTAGGTAGGTGTCAGTCTCTTCTCCCAAGTAACAAGTGACAGGACAAAAGGAAGTGGCCTCAAGTTGTGCCAGGGAAGGTTTAGATTGGCTATTAGGAAAAATTTCTTCACCCAAAGGTTTGTCAAGCACTGGAACAGACTGCCCAAGGAAGTGATTGAGTCACCATACCTGAAGGTATTTAAAAGACGTGGTGCTTAGGGACATGGTTTAGTGGTGAACTTGGCAGTGTTGTTAATGGTTGGACTCAATGACCTTAAAGGTCTTTTCCAATCTAAATGATTCTATGATCCATTGTTAGCATTTACTGTGTTCGATGAACCAGAGGATCACAGGTGTGTTTGGCAAGCCAAGCCTGGACCACAGGTTGCACAGAGATTTGGATCTTGGGCTATGCATGCTGAGGCTGGCACCTTTCACAGGCTGTGCCCTTGTGTTAGAAAAGTGAGAGCAGCAATCTTCTGGCTTTTATGCAAGTTCACTGCCGTTTGCAGGCAAGTTGCCAGTGTAGGTCCTTCAGCTGAAGTGGGTTGCCAATAACAGCACCCTTGTTAGAATATGCGGTGAATTGGTTTATTCTAGTCAGTAATCTGCATAATTAGGGTGGAAATGAGAGTAATAAATATACTTAAGTGTTTTGAAATGGCTTTCTTCCTGAAGATTTTTTCAGAGGATGAAAATTAGGATTAATTCTAGAGGAAGGGAACTGACCTTAAAAGCCCCATTACAACTGACCTTAAAGCCACCATTCTTCTCAGTTACTGAGAAACATTTGCTGAAATTTAATTGAAAAGATCACTGAAACTTGACCCATGTTATAACAATATTGATAATGGGTTTTGCTCATGACTTCTCTTCATTTATACAGGTGTGTTTAAAACCAGAACAATGTCTGTGACTTCTGTAATGGACAGTGGTGAACAAAATTTGTGTGAAAGATGTGTATTAGTATTTATTGTTTCTTTTTTCCATTTTGTTTCCTTATTTCACTCGTCTAAAAAACTGAGAATGACATGTTGATTTAGAGGGACAAAGCACACAAAATGAATCCCTTTTCTGTTACGTCAAAATTGTAGGAAGTGCTTCTTAGGCAGTTTAGTATTTTTAAGTGCTTTACTGCATCTTTTTTTACCCGATCAAATAAGCCATCAGAATTAGCCTTTGAGTGACTCAAAATCTTGAAAGCTTGTTCATTGTACAGCAGTTCAAGTTAAGTGTAATCTCCTCTTGATGTTTGAAATGTTTTTTTTATTGTTTGGATCCCCACTAAACTGTGTCCTATATATCATTTATTTCTTGCACAGGTACTGAAAATCTTTCCCCTTAAGTGTTTCTCATGTAAAAAGTTTCCCTGCAGTGACAAATTTATTAAACAGGATTCAACATAAAACATAATTTAAAATTTAAATCTGTATCCACTTTAGCTCCAGTAAAGCTCAGTCTGGTTGTTTATTCTGGTGCTTTTAGGTACCTACAGTGTAGGAAAATGTCTTAAATAATGTCAACTTGTCTCCTCTCATGGCAAAATAAAGGCCAGTGCATGTTGTTGCCATACAGGTGAACTAAGAATAGCTGAAAACTAGAAGATCCATTTTCAAACCCTGTATCCAAAAATCAGAACTGTACTGGGAGAGCAGGCAAAGTTTACATGTTGGCCTGTTTTGGTTGAGCATAATGGTTCCCTCACTGCACTGTGTTTCTTTTGCTGCCTGAGAAGGCTCTTTCCCAACTTCATCCCCCCCCAAAGTATTTTTAAAGTGTACTTCAACCCCCCCAAAGTATTTTTAAAGTGTACTTCAATTCTACATCTCTACAATAAGCAGCTGCTGAAATAACTAAGAGTTGTTTCTGTGGAAATTCTCTTTAAGCTTGTTGCCTGCAGGAGGCAATGAGCTGCGGGCCAGGCTTCCCACTGCCCCTGCCCGGTGTCCCAAGCTCCACCCTGCAGGGATTTTGCTCTGCAGCCACTGAAAACAAACAGAAATCAGAAAGTTTTGTTAAAGCTCATGTGGTGCCCTTTCCTTGAGATTTCATGTAGGAGTCATAGACTATTTGGTGTGACAAAAGTTCACACACGTGTTTTAGTGACTTACTAGCAGACACTCTTAACTCCTTGGTTACCAGTGTTAGTTATAGCACAATATTAATTTTGTTAATAGAAGTATCAGCTCTGTGTTTCAAAGAGTTGATACTTCTTTCCTTAATAGACTTTTCTAGTTTTTTCCCCAATGACACTTTTACAGCATATAGATTGTGTATTTGCCTATGTATATGCACACATATGCAAACATGTATGTCTCTATATATGCACACATATATGTGCACATACCACATACGCCCCAAATCCAGTAGTGTTTATTCACAGGAATTTGTGTCTTGGTTAACAGATGCCTTATCATTGGAGGAAATAGTAATGTGTAGTAGTATGTAATATATAAAGGCGTTTCACAGATAGCACTGATACTCAGTTGCTTTCAGAGTAAACTGTAACAGCTTTTTAACAGTGAACAGCAACAGTTAAGGATAGGGCATGAAAAAAGGCAAAAGACACTTGAAAATATTGGAGAGTGTATGTGAAGAGGTTGCTAGTTGGTAATTATACTGAAGTCTGGACAGGGCAGTTGCACTCTCAAGTTTGGAAAATGGCAGTCAACTCCTCTGTTCGGTTTTTGAGGTTACAAAAAAATCACTTCAGATGTAAATTTTTCCTGTGAGTCCTTTATGAGGTTATTCATATACTTTCAGATTTGCTTAATGGACCTGTGGAAGTGTAGTCCTCATAAACGTAAGTGTTTGTATTCTTTCAGATGGACAGGAAAAGTGGCTTGGGGCTCACATATATGGGAATGAGCATGAGCTCTAGAGTCCAATATATGGCATACAAATGAATCTGTTGTAAGTCCTAGTACAAACTCGTCTAGAGTATGGATAGACATACCCAAACTAGCTCTAGATGCACTTGGTCTTCTAATATGTTCCTCTTTGTGATCTTCCCAGCTTATAGTACAAGCCTTTATAAATAATATTTTGAACAGGATTGGTCCTTAAATTTGGGGGGGAAGGGTATTACATGGCTGAACTATCCCAGTTCTGAAACCAGAAATTCTTGTGTGGGTGTAGTGGGTTCTAAAATGCCTCTTGCCAGTGGATGACTAATATCTAATGGTTTCCTGGTAAAATTTTTTGATCCAAATATTATTGGAAAGGATTTGCAGAAGGTTGGAGGAGAGTGATGGGTAATTCAGTGGCTGACAGCTTTAAGTCTAAAAGTGTAGGTGAGAGAGCTGGCCAGAGCCTTGTCTAGGGCTCATCAGTTTTTTCTGGAACCACCAAGGGCTCAGCTGGAGGAAGCAGGTGCTTGTTGTAAGCAGCCCTGGGAAAAGAGAGGCAAGCCTGAGGAGCCCTTGGGGTGAGGGTAGGGGAATGAGGAGAGGGGCTCAGTATCCCAGCTGGCCTGGGACAGGGATGAGACTCTGCTTTATGAAGGCTGAAAGGGCAATTGAAAGGAAAGGCATGATGGAAGCCCTTCTGCTTGTCTGAGGGCAGGCACTGCAAGTGGAGGTGTTACACTTCTTAAATAAGTGGCTCACTTGTACTTCCTTATTATTTGTAAGACCTAAGTTTTAGTTGACATGGTTTCAGAAGCTGCTGTCCTGCAGTGCTGTGGATCAGGAGGTACAGAATGGGCAAAACATTCAGCAGGATCTTTACCCCAGTAAATAATCTTGATGATCTGTGCACCAGGGGTGATAAATTGTCTCCCTCTGCTACAGTTCCTCTGGTGTGACTTAAGGTGCCTTATGTTCCACTTGCCACTTCACTGCTGCCAACAATGTTATGAAAGGTGGCATGTACTCTGGAAGAAGCTAAGAAACTGGTGGCTGTTCATATCCAGCCACTTCACAGATTTTGACCATGCCTGAGAAGGGGTGGTCATAGCACGGGACTTGGTACTGGGCTTACACAACCATGCTGTTTTGTCCACTTTTAGAAGCGGCAATAGAAGCATCAGGAATGTGCTCAGTTGGTATAGTGAGGAACCAGACTGGAATGCCAGGTTAAGATGGTCAGAGTGCTAGCTCTATTTTCAGCTGCTGAAGAACAAGAAAATATTAGTGGTAATAATTTATCCTAACCATGCTAAAATGAAAACAAAGTGTTCCTTTTTTGCAAATTTAACCTCTGCTTCTTCAGGCTCCGAACTTCGGTGATATAACACGTAGCCTATCCTCTAACACACATTTCTGCCCTCAGACTTCCCATGAGGGAAGCACAGGCTTTTTAAATGAAAGTGTATATTCGCATGACTGCTGCCAAATCATGGTATTCATACTGGTGCAAGTAAAATATAGATAGGAGGGATGCATGTAATGCATGAATAGTAACCTTAACAATTGGCATTGCTAAAGCTTCTGTATAACATGATGGCCTGTTTGGGACTCAGCCTGAAGAAAAATGTGGAGAATCCAGAGCATAACCAGCAAGTGAGATCTGAGAGATTTTGCTGTCAGGAGAAGACAGAAATGTGAAAAAGACAATGAGAAAGATGAAAATAACAGTCTGTTCTCTATGGCTGTGGTGGGCAGGGCAAGAAAGGATGCAACCACATTGTAGCATGGGAGATTTCTCTAGGCTTAGGTGAGAAAAATAGCCAGAAAGATAGCTCAGCGCTGGATTATGTTGCCTAGGAAAGCTGTGAGTGCTTCATTAGAGGCTGATGAGAACAGGTGAGACAAATCTGTCATGAATGGTTTGTGTCTGGCTGGTCTTCCCTGAGGCAGGGGGATAGGCTTGGGCAAGTTCCCAGACCTTTTTTTGTGATTCTCTGAATATTCAACAAGTCCTGTGTTGTTCTAATGTCTACTGGGAGCAAAGCAGCTGACAAGCTGCCAGACCAGTAAAAGCAAAGTAGGTTAGAGGATTGATGCATTCATAGCCTGTGGGAGAGATGGAAGCGGGGAGCTCTGATATTGCTGCTGCACAACACTGCAAACCCTTTGTTTGTGTGATTCATGGAACCATGCTGGTATTACATCTGGGGCAGTCACTCAGGAGCTCTCAACACAGAGAGGGAGAGAGAGAAGGATAGGCAGGGCAATGAGGAGAAGTGAATAAGCTATCGTTTATCCTCTGCTGCTTCCTCTGTACCCACAGGCAAATAGACACCACAAGTAATCAGATGTATGCAAAGCTAATTGTTACAATATTTACCAACTTTGTGCAGCATGTCCCCAGTTGGTATGGTTGCCTCTCAGGAATAGATTGAAAGATTAAAAAAACCTACAACCAAACAACCCACTAATTCCATTGCTTTTGCTAGTGAAAGCCTCTGTAATTTATATTACTCAGATGAATTTCTGTTAAGTTTCTCCATAAACTGGAATTCGGCAGACTTTGCAAAATCTCATAATACATGTGCTTTTCCCACTGCTCTGTGCTGCTTGATATTGAGCCCATCTGAAAAAACATCTCTGGGAAGTTTTTATCATTTGATGGGGAAAGAGGAGGAATCACACAGAAAAGGAAGAAAAGGTAAGGATAGTCTGGAGAAGCTGCTTATTTAGAGCTTGTTCATGTGCAGAAATGGGTGTCAGAGTTGTTTAATGAATGAAGGTGTACTAGTGTTGAAGAAAGTGAGTGCACTAGCAGACCCCCCTAACTCTCTTTGACAAGTCTGTAGTAGCTTGTAAGGGAGAAAATATTCTTAATTCTGTCAAGTGAGGCTCTTGGTACAAACAGGTTGTACATAAGGGCAGAGCAACACAATGTGGATGGGATTGTAACAGTTCCCAAAATAAATGGAGGTGTCAAGACATAATTAATCAGTTTATTGCCTAGGGTAAGCAGTCCTCTGTACCCTAACATGATTGAAGCTCTGGACTTTCCTGGGATGTGACTAATGCTGGGGAAGCAGTGCAGTATGGATACACCTGACATAGCTAACTTGAGTGAGTACTTTAATTGCTGAATCAGTTGTGCATGAAGCTCGGCACAGGTGTGTCATCCAAGTCCCTCCCTCCCTTCTGAGGTGGTCTTGTAGGATTGTTTTGAGCTCTAGGCCAATGGCTCATCTGGTCAGTGTAAGCTTTCTCATGCAGTATTACTGGCATGATATGATTGTCAGTGTATCCCAAAACAGTTTATATATCTGTGATGCAAGATGTCTTTCTTGAGGTTGACATGGATTTTAGTACTCTGGGGAATATTACTGCTGTGGGGGGAGATGTTTTTTAGCCATTTTTGGGGATCTTTGAACATAAAAACTTTACAATAAAATTTTGTCTTTGGAAACAGTAAGGACTTAATGACAAGTATGCTGGAAACTTTTGTTAACATAGTGTTGGCTGTATTTAAAAACCTTGGACTCAATAGATGGGCTAGAAGTGACAAGATTTTAATAACATCAGGTTCTTTTTATTTGCTTTGTTTTTTTCTTTTGAACGTTGGGAATGTATCTCAGCCATGTTATTGAGTATGAGGTTCAGCAATATTTATTTAATTACTTTAAATAGGAGGAAATAAACACATCTCTTGTTAATGTGTGAACCCAGAAGTTGTAATTTTGAGCAAGTTAAACCAAGTGTCACTGAGAAGTTACTGGTTGGTGCCATGCACATGCATTGCAAGGTGTTTGAGAGGAGCTGAGTGCTGTTGCATGCACAGATGATACACTTCCAATTTAGTGTTCCTGCAATGTCTCAAGAGAAATATGGATCTGGCTTTTTTCACTCTGTGTGATGGCTAGACTTAATCAAGAGCGAGATTGCTGTTACGTGTTTGTTGATTAAAGAATGGCTTTAAAACTTTCATAGGTGAGGGCATACATGCTCCTCTCCTTCAGCTGTGTCCCTTCTCAAATCTCTAGGGCAGTACTATGTCTTCTTTCAAGCTCTCCTAAGCTTGCGTGGAGTGAGTGCAAGGTTCAGAAAGTTGGGAAGAAATTGCTGTCCTGGGAATGTGGGTAGTGCCAGCACTACAGCAAGTTTAACTGAAGGTGAGGGATTTGCCTTACCCCTTGGTGCCTGGAGCTGAACCGCAAGCAGACATACTGTGAAGTAACATCCTAGAGCAACAGAAGTGCATCTCCAGAGGTGAGGCTGCATTTGGAGTTCTTCATGCTGGTAGGCTCAGTACCTATACCCTCATTTCAGTAGCTAAGTATCTTACTGTGTCCCTGACTCTTTCCCAGGCTGTGGATGTTTCTTGAAGCATAGCGGGAGTATAGCATCCAGAACTGTCATGCCATTTCCTGGAATAACTGTCATATTTTGTATCTCTATTAATTTTTAAAGGGCATGATTTGTGTTCAAGCCTTCTGCTATCAGCATCCGGAGGCTGTTTTACTATGCCTATTAGTCTTAACAGATCTTATGTTCTGTCAGAAGTCAAAGAACCTGTTGGCTTAGCTCTTGGGTCACATGAGCCCTTCTACTGTGTGGTCAGCTCTCAAAAGGATTAAAAGAAAAAAAGTTGTTTGTTGTTGTTTTGGGGGTTTTTTAATACACAAATAAATCTACCCCTTCACCCCCCAAAAGAAGATGATCTTTATCACTATATTTCTTGTTCCCTACTGAAACCAAGTCCCTCAGTTTGGGACTTGGGTATACTCTGAATAGTATCAGTAAAATCCACCTAGTTTTTAGTTCTATTGACTATTCCAGTATAACCTATTCTATGAAGTTTAAGAAAGCTTGCTATAGTAAAGTGAATTGCAGGTTGTGCTTCTTCCTGCCTTATCCCTTGACAGATGTGCCATTAGTACATGTACAGCATTGTTGTTTTGAAATCAATTAGCAAGGTAACATTAGTATCCATTTTTATGTTAGTGCTTTGGAATTTGGAGCATCCTAGTGGGAATGTGGGGATCTGTAAATTGGTAATTCATGTATCCAGTGCTAACAGTGGGACTCGGTGAAAGACAGCAGCACTCTCAGAAAATTTTCCTGGAATTTTTCAGAAAATTTTGAACTGATTTTTAATCAGGAAAAATATCTAGAGCCAGTCTTGTCTTTTGAAAGAAAGAAGTGAAAATAAATGTAGTTGGGCCAAAAATACTTTTTGTGCCAGAAGTGCTACC
This sequence comes from Strix aluco, assembly GCF_031877795.1. Taxonomy (NCBI): domain Eukaryota; kingdom Metazoa; phylum Chordata; class Aves; order Strigiformes; family Strigidae; genus Strix; species Strix aluco. Next base: position 72,707,199 of record NC_133931.1, read on the forward strand.
ATGATATCCCCTTATTAGCTGGGGTTGCTTATGCTTGTATTAACCCTGCCAGGAAGCCTAGTCAATGGCTAAGTATCCCGTGGTGTGCCACAGTCCTGCAGCTTGCTTTTTTGATTTCCTTATTAACTCACGGAGTGGGCGGACATGGGAACATCCACTGTGTTTACTCCTAAAATCTTTATGTAGTACAACTTGCATTCAAAGAGCAGCAAAAAATTTTGTTCAGTAAATTACTATACCTGCGTAGGTGTTCCCTATGTAGGAAAGGGATAGTTTGTTTGCCTTGTATTACAGGTGTGTAATTTTACATTCGAGATTTCTGTGTATGTAAACTCTTGGTGTGAGTATGTTACATGCTCCTGTGGAGGTTATGCTGAGAGACTGCTTAGGAAATCTTTCACTAGGTTGTCAACTAGGATAGTGACAATGGGAGGAAAACTTTGTAAAAGGCAGGAGGATGGATGTTGTTCATCATCATCAGTAGTCCTCTGAGTGTGCATGCACACGCACATAGCGCTCTCTCGAGGATTTGAAAAGTCCTAAGGTACTCTTCAGAAACCAAGCAATGGCTTTAAGTTCAGCCAGTTGTTTCCAACAGATGCGATTTCAAGGCTGAGTGTTGAAAACATGGTCGTTACAGTCTGTGTGGCTGACAGATGTTGTGGAATGGGTTGTTAAGGTTGTTCCTTGGGGAGCAACTGAAGATGTGTTCAAGCCTGGATAAAATATTCAAGCAGATTCTCATGACAGGAGGTAATAATGCAATATAAATGCAGGCAAAAACCTCTACAACAAACTGGAATTATGTCAGCTGTCTTATGTCTGCTGTATTGCCGATCATGATAGTTGCATGCCTTGTTTCCAGATCTGATGTTTTTGAACTAGTACAGACATGTAACAAAAATTTTATGAGAGAAGAGGTTGTGAATTCCCAGTTAAATATGGAATGGTCAATAGCTGCATTTTTTTTTTTGAATCTGAGAATAATTGGAGCAGTAGCAAAAATGCTTTCAGAGCTCTTGCATGGAAGTTTTCCTCTTTTGTTTTTAGACTATGTAAGTTCCTTGACTTTAATCAGAGGGAAAATGATTTCTGCCTGAGGCTTTGGGTCACGTGCGATGCTCTTCAGAATGTAAAGGTGACTGGCTTTCCTTCCTGCTTTATATATCATTTACAGAAAGCTGCAGAATTACATTAAGTTGTGGGGTTTTTTGTCCTTGGGTTTTATTTCCAAGGTCACATGTTCCACCTTCAGAAGTAGGAGGATGCTTGAGGTTCAGAACACCACCACAGAGCAGCTGAAGGTCAAGAAAAAGAAATAAGAGGAGTGTTGTGACAAGCTGGTCATATATATATATATATCTATATCAGAGCAGTAATCATGATTTAATTTCTTTTTTAAAGCTCTGAGCCACCTAACATTTTCTCATTTAAATCTGGAGCTATAAGAAGGTACTTATTACTGTACTTCAAAAACTTGGTGAGCAACATATGGCATCAAATCCTGTATGGCTTACTAAAGCTCAAGAAATTCTTGTAGTGCTCTTCTGCTGACCTCATAGGTAGTGCCACCTGGCACTCCTGCCTGAGGAGAATACAGAATGAGGACTTAAGGGAATGTTCTTAAATTATAATTCTTACTTAATAATAGTAAAAAAAAGTTAAAAGGAAACAATCTGTTCTCTGTTATGTGTTGTTTCTTAGTAAGTATGTAAAATGTACTTATTTGAAGTAAGAATTAGCAACTAGCTGACAAGGGAATGAGAACTCTCTTGACTCCTTTTATTCTTTTCTCTCTTTCTGTCCCTTAGAAGCTGTTCTAGATCTGTTTTGAATCCTGATCTCTGCTGTTCTGGGAAAAGCCTCGTATGCAGTACATTCATTCTGTTTTATTTAGTAAGCTACAGTAAATCAATGAAAGGCCTCATCATTAATAAAGTCTAGCATTCATAGTTACAAGAAATATGTCAAGTCTGTTTAGGTCACCTCTGAGTGCCACTGGTAGAAGTCATGGAGTAGAGGAGAAATTTATACTCATGCATTTTCTTAATTTTTAGAGCACTGAAAAGAGCTGTGAGTTCTTCCAAAAATGTGCAAGCATTATCTTGTAACTCGGGTTTAAATATTTATCTGTCTTATTCTGAGCATCGGAGGGGGGGGGGGGGGGAGTGTTTGTGTATGCATATAAAGACTTTGCTGAGGGAAAAGTTAGACTGAAAAAAGATTATCGCTGTGAAGACTGTCTGCAGGTAGCTCCTTACCATTTCTTTAGTCTAAAGCCAACTCCATTCTTTTCCTTGTCAGCTTGTTTGCACTCTCAGTGTGTGGTTACTTAGAAGATAGTTACAGTGGTAAGAGTGAGTATTCTCTGAGGTCAGTCTAAATCTTGTAGCATAGTATAATACAGTGCTTCTCAGTAGATTTATATATTCATGCAGCTCATCACAGTTCTCTGCAGAGATAACACATGAGGTCTTGGAAGCAATTTGATGTTGTTAAGCACAACATTACTCTGAGCTAATAAATTTTGCCTCTCGGCGAAGCTAACTGCCTCCCATAAAGCAGCGAACTGATGAGATTTCTTGGTCTCTGGAGCCTGAGCAAGCTTGGCCATTGTTAATGCTAGTATCTGTACTTCTAGTGTAGTGCAGTTAATACAGGAACAACATCCATGCAGGACACTTAATATCTAGCATTCCCTGGTTCTCGGCTGAATAAATACACTTGAGTGCTGAAATGAAAAACTTATGACTCTTTTGGCAAGAGAGTGTTTTGGTTTTTACCCACCAGTGTTTCCTAAAGATGCCTGGTTTTCTTGCTCACTGTGGCTCCAAAATCCAAGGGGAGGAATGTCTAGCTGAACCTACTAAATATATTGAGGAGCTCTACAGGCTAAAGGATATTTATTTATGTCTATAGATCTGTTTAAATGTGCAGAAGACATTTGGACGTCAAAATTATTCCCAAGTTCCTGATTTGTTTAATAACTGAAGATAATGTACCTTCAGTCCTAGGGTTGGCTATAAAATAGGTTAATTAATTTGTACTGCTAGGAGCAAATATTTGGTCATCTACTGGTTCCTGTTGTCATGCAACAACAGGAAAGTTAGTGGGTTTTTTTATTAGGCCTTTTTAGATGGGTGCACTAAAAGTATTTGCTGCTGTCTCATATTACATTGGCTCACCCACTCTGACAGCTACAAACATTTAGTGGTATCTAGTTTGTAGTTATGCTTTTCCTTAAGATAACTTCATTGGCTCCAGTCCCCATTGCAGTTTAGGAAGGGTGCTCTGTTGTCAGATCCTCCTGTGTCTTGTGCTGTTCTTTGATGATTCTAGTCGGTGTAGCCATCTGTATGAAATGTCTGACTTGCTTCCTTCAGTGTTTGCAATTTCTGTGGCTTCTTCATAATGTTTCCTTTTGTTGAGAATGACTAAAGAACCTTTTGATTTTATTTGTTCCATTGTTTTCTGTGGGATGAGTGAATAGAGTCCCCTTTTCCAACCCATTCATCAGTCATGCAAATGTATGGTCAGGTAAATTAACTTTCACAAGTCTTTGATTCAGCAAACAGTAAAGTCCCAATATCTGTCATTGACCAGCATTTTAACCCATTCTGCTATCTGAATTGAATATCATACCTCCAGTACAACAGTCAAACTGTGATAGGGATAACAATGTTCATGCTATGCCTTCTCCCATGCCCACATAGCCTGCTATTTTTTTGGCCAGCTATAATGGCCAGCAATAAATGCAATTCATTTTGCATCACCAAATGTCATCTGGTTCTCCTTTATTTGCTATCTTATCGATGAACTTACAGAGCTATTATAGATGATCAGGCACAATTGTCCTTGTTAGAGGTTGGTCTTAGTTGCTTCCCATCTTACTGTAACCTAAGTATGCCAGTGTAAAAGTTGCAGAAGGCATTGGTATGAGACACACATAACCTGATCTCTTTGAATGAGGTGTTTTGTCTTCTAAGAAGGTTGGTCTGAGAGGAAGATGCTTAGGCGGAAGATCTCAAAGAGGTTGTTTTTTTTTTTTTTTTAAAAAAAAAAATCTAATTTCAGGAATTATTGGTGTCACTTGCATTCTGAAACTTATGACATCTGTTAACTTGGTTTCTGCTCTCCTGATTACTTGCTGAATGGGGTTTAAGTACAAGTTCTTACTAATCAGGCCTGTTTTCTGCAATGGAGTAAAAATAAGAATATTTTTCAAAGCTGATATGTCCTTGTGATCCACTAAAGAGGATCCAGAAAGATACTAACAATGGAAGAGTTCTACTCACTATTTGCTGTAATATTCAGATGATTTCAATTTAGATAATAAAGGAAAATTAACTTCCTTACTCTGACATTTGTAGTTTCACAAGAAAGAATTATTTGTGAATTTTCATGGATGTCTTTTTCTCTCTGTGCTTCATACAGTTTAGAAAACAGTGATTTTTTTTAAAGCTGTATGTATATATTAGTATTTATCTCTTTCCTATTAAATGCATAACTTGTGGCAACCTCTGTTAGCAGTAAAATTTTTTTTAAGCAAGGAGAGTAGGAATTCTTACTTTTCAGCTCATTACATTTATTTAAAACAATTCACTGTTGATTACGTGCCAGACAGAAAACTATCAGTCAGCACCTCTAACATTGTCTTTCAAATATTCTGAAACCAAACTGGAGGATTGTATACAGGTAGTATGCTTAAAAAAAACCCTATTTGATTTCAATATTAGGAGTCTGTCATATTGCTGTGTTCTGAGTGCTTAAAGAATATCAAAGCTATTATTTCTTTGTATATCTTTCAAAGAAAAGCATTTTAAGACCCTGGAATATTACTGAAATGATCATTGTGAGGAGAGGGGAACAGCCTCTGGAGTTGTGTGTGTGGAGAGAACCTGAAGAGTCCCAGATAAGTTTTCATTTTCCTTCCTCCCCACCTTTCTTGCTAGTCACTTAGTAGATCAATAGGATTTTTATCCTCACCTCCACATTTTTCCTTGCCACTTCTTTGTCTTTGCAGGACTAGACTGAACTTGTTCCTTCGCCCTTAAAGTACGGCCAGACACTTCTCGGTTTCCTCTCTCTTGGGAGAATTTGAATTTGACCTCCTTCTGTCCTCTGTGTAGATGGCAAATAGCTTTGCAGGCTGTTGCTTCCCAGCCATTTTATTAGGCCTTCGTACATTTTTTTTTTGGACATTTGTAGAAACAGCTTGCATGCAAGGCAAACTAGCTATCCCTGAGCAGCTGGGTATTTATGATCCATTAACATGTGCTGAGTTTTGAGACTTTCTCAAATGATGATACAGAGCTTGAGTACTGATCACGAGGGAGGTATCTGCTGCCTTGGTGCTTAGCACTTCAATGCAACTTTTTATGCTCTGATGTTATATTTAGTGGTGTGTTGGGAAGTGAGTGCTTTGTGCTTACAGAATTGGGTTCTTTGCTGTGTGTCTCGTGCTGCTATTACATGTAGTATCTCTGGCTGGAAACACTATTGTTCTTTGCATTAGCAGTTTCTCCATCAAAGAAAAACTTGAGACTGTTTTTTTTTATGTTTCAGAAAGCTAGCCAGTGATAGCTATGTAACAGGATAACTGTATGTAACCAGAGCCTTTGACAACTCGATGTTCTAGTCTACACTGCTACAAAATAGAAAGGGAGGAAAAAGGGTGCATCATCTGCAGATGAAGAAAAGGAAGGGGTAGGGTCACTCACATGACTTTTTCCAAGGCTAGAAAGCTGATCAATGAAGAGACGATCTAATGCCAACATAGACATTACCTCTTATCTAAACTGGTAAAGTCAAAAATATTATTTTCTCTGGGACTGATGCTTTTCTAAACTGTTTAGCTTTAACTGACAATTATTCTCTGTGTTACAAACTCAACTGTAAAGTCACCATATTTATTTTGTGCTGGCCTCTACAGTACCAATTTTTTCTTAAAACAAATACTTAAAAATACTGTTTGGGATTGAGGAGGTGTGCAGTGAAAGAAATAAAAATGTATTCATCAAACATACTTCTAATTTTTAAGAAGTAGAATTGCATTTGTTTTAAATAACAGATCTGTAGGATCCTGCTTCTTTCTTTTACCTGTCAAATTTGGATGAGTTCTCATTTAGTCAGGGTGCAACTTCTGACAGAGAAAACAAACTAATAGATGGGAGTTATTTAAATTAGGAGCTGAGAAAGGCAGACAGGTGTTGAGGAGCATTTAGGTCAGACACATCAATAAAACAGAGATGCTTTTCAGCCTAGTAAAGAAGAGGAGAGGGATACACAGCTGAACTGGAGGAGGAACAGATGGAGCTCATGGAGTTAAAATGTCAGAGCACAAAGGTAAAGTGAGTGTCAGACTAGAAGCTAAAAGAAAATGACTGCCATTGTCTGTACACCTGTGTGAGAAGCTAGGAAGCAAGAAGAAATTAAACCCTTTGCCCATTGTTACTGAGTCATGGCAGAATGACAGGAGTTGATGGACGTTTGGGATCCCTGACTGCTGACTGCACGTAGGACAGATTAGGTCATAGATCTGAGGGGGAGCTGTTCTGTGCTTCTATAGAACCAGGAAAGGAGATGTATGACAGGCATATTGGTCTGACTGTGCTTTAATGATATCTCATATGGTTATTCTGCCTTGTAACGTATGCGATCAAAGCATCAGGGTTAAGTTTACAGATCTAGCCTTAGGTTTTGCGCTACTGGAATATTGCAGTGCTGGTTTAATGTTCCGTTAATACAGGGTTGGTTTTCAGTGGGACTGTACTAAAGGTACTGTGCAGAAGGCTATGGGGCAAAGCCTGAGCAAGAAGGCAAGAACGCAAGATTTTCTGGTCTTGTGCGGGTAATCTGTTCTGTTATGTAATCAGGTTGCCGACAGTTTTCTTAATCAGTATATTTTTTTTTTTTTTTTTTTTTACAGAGAGCTACTCTGCCTCTGCCATGGAGTTTAATAAAGATGTATTTATTGTGAGAGTTTTGACATCCTAGCAGGACAGCGTTTTCCTTTTACTGAATGAATTTGGAAAAAGTAGTTACGGTGAATGATACCCTAGGGCAGGAGATGCTAATTGTGCAATTAATGGGAGATGCTGTTTTATACAAATTATTTTTTTTCAGAGGTGTTGCATACTCTATAGTTCCATATTAGAGAATAATACAAAAAGAGTTGCCTTGTCTCCCTGTTGCATGGGGCGTTCTGTAAGTGTTGTTTGTCTCTTTCATAACAGGTTGAAAACCTTTGCTGTAAGAAACACAGTAAATAGGGAGAATAATCTGATCCCTGCAGATTCTTGAGAAAACTATATTATGCTGTTTTCCCCAATACATGAAGCTGGTTGTTTCCTAGTGCTAATTAACATTCATGTCTTCAGTCCTTAAAAACAAACAACAACAACAAAAAACACATCAAGAAGTCCCAAAATAATGCTTGGCTGGAACTATAGATAAGACTGTCCATTGCTGTCTGAGACAGTCCGGTATCCTCTTAGACATGTGCATAGTCTCCAAACACAGTTACTGCACACTGCAGAAAGGTCCTGCTGTGTAATATCACTCCTTGTTTGTGTCCCCAGCTGGAAATATGCTGGTATAGTTCACGTGTGTTCTGTAGGTAACCTAGCAGCTGTATTTCTAACATGTTTCAGGCAGAGTGGGGGAGGAGCCAGATATTAAATATTTGAATTGCTGTGGAACTGGGATGGTGTTTGTCAGATAGCTGTTTCTTCTTGCTTTCCTAAGACTGAGGGGGAAAAATGGGAGTCATGGGATCTAAGTCACTAAAGTAGCAGATCACTGGAGCAATTACTTGGTGTTGGTCTTGTAGAGCCACAACGTCCTCATAGTGTGTGACAGGGAAGGACAAGAGCAATTCTTTTGGCAATCAGAAGTGCAAATAAAGATACAGTTTATTTGGAGGCTGCAGGAAATACATTACTGTCCATTTCGTTGGGGGAGAAGAGGTGGAACCTTCACTTCCCATGGATTCCTCAATGAAACAAATTGAAATATGGCAGTGGAGGCAGTGGATAGGGAGGAGGGAAAATAAAGCAAGGAGAAGTTATTGTCTGTCCCAGGACTATTCATGCCATCTAAGAATAACTATTCTTGGAATTAAAAGCCAATCATAATTAGTATGGGATTGTGCTAGGCAGTTTGTGATGAGAACAAGGTACACCTTCAAAGCCCTATATGTAGAGACAGTGGGTCCTGCAGAGATGGTTTATGGGAAGGTTTATGCACAGCAAAGGTGGTATGCAGTCTTCTCTTCCTAAGCACTCAGTAATAAGCAGTAAGTCACACAGGAAAATGTCATTATTGATGCTTGTGTGGTATTTGAGATGATGCTGATACCTTACTGACATGAGTTTTGGACTCTGTTGTAAGGTGGTCTTTCCTCCATGTGTCCATGTGAAAATGGGTCAGCTACACAAGCAGTGTATGGCATGGTGGATTCTTTCTTACTCTCTGGAATTCAAATAGAGATGGAGTGTTGACAGCATAAAAAGAAGCAAAACCAGGTAACCTTTTATTCTTGAATTATTCATATACACATTAAACTGTAAAGGGTAATTTGAGCACATACTCTCAGTTTCTGGGTAATGTGTGAGCAGCACAACAGCTGCAGGCAACTAGGTTGATGCTTCCAGCTAGCTATTCAAACATGAAATGTTAACTTGCAAAGGTTTGGGGTTTTCTAATTGTAATTGAAACATCATTTTCTAAATAAGTTTTCACTTGAACATCAGCATCAGCAAGAATGTTTGAAATCAAGTGTCATCTTAGATATTAAGCAGTCCTGATAGAAATATTAATACTAAATAACATTTAGCAAACTAATCTGTTTTAATGTGTTCCATAAGAAAACAAAAGCAGTAATAATTTCCAATTACTATTTTTACGTAGTGATGATGGTTATAAAACTCGTGTGGCTTTAAAGAAAACATGTTGGGTACTAATGCAGTTTTCCTAGCTTCAGTTCCTGGAGAAATGTTTTGCATTGGTAGTGCAAATGAGGGTACTTTTCATGCATATCCTTATGCATGACTCAAAATGATTTTTTTTAAAAAATAAAGTATAATCTTGTTGCAAGTCTGTACAGTATATTGGATAACTCCTGAGATTGTAAAAGGAAATACAAGCAGAATCTTTGGAAAGAACTGGCCTTTCTTCTGAAATTGACTGATTTTTGCCATACAGAAAGAGATAATCATACTTCTGTAGCTGCCTGAGAAAAACTTGTGGACAGTGAATGGCCATTCATGCCTTCAGGAAGGTGGACATGATGGGAACCTGTGTGTGAAAGAAAGGAAGGGTGTCAGGATAGCAGCCTCAGATCCTGAGGAAAAGCAATGGAAGACTCAGCAGTTCTCATGTATGAGTCATTGCCGCAGGGTCATGCTGTTTAAATCAGAGACATTAAAAGTCTGCTTCATGAAAATGAAGGCAAATGTTAGATTTTTAAAGGCTTTTTTTTTTTTTTATTTCTCTGAGTCTAGGCAAGTTCAGGGATAGGGCTACCAGTGCTGTCAAAGGAGTAATACTTTATAACATCAGTTGAGGTTTTCACTTGGGCATACAGCTTGAAGGAGAGAGAAGTAGAGGAGTAGAGCTAGATAGGGTGCAGTGAAAGTTTCTGGTGAGACCAGCTGAAGAGGACCCAATTTGGTAGCTAGTAACTGGAGTGGAATCTTTTGCATTTATTTTCATAGTTGGCAGAAAATGGCACTCCAGGGCCAGCAGTGTGAATTGTCAGGTCAGGGAGCTTGAGAGTGACAAGAAAGTCTCAGCTAGTGAGGATGGAGAGCATCTTGAGGTAGGATGGGGCAGTCTGTGTCTAGGCCCAGAGGCCAGGCATAGGTGTTGTATTCTTATGCAAGAAAATGAGGTTGGTGTATCTCTTGGGTTGAGTAGACCAACTCTGAACCTCTGTAAGCCTTTAAGAAAATGTTACTTTTAGGAAAACTCACTCCTCCTACCCTTTTTTCTTTTCCCCCAGCATACTACAAAAAGGAGCACTGACCCAGTCTTTACAAGGGGACTGTGTTGGTGCTACAGGCCATGCAAGGGCATTTGACTTTTTCATTTGATATTTGTAGATCTTAAGCTTGCTGCATACAGTGATAGCAGGTTTCTGATTCTGAGAAGGATAAAACCTTTTCCCAAATTGTAGTAAGGCTAGGCCAGACTGGTGCTGGCTTCTTCCATGGCATGTGGATGAAAGGCTGCATGCAACACAACACCAGAGTGAAGGGACCTTTGAAGAACTGGATTGAGTGACTATGGTACAGATTGAATTTCATATTGTTATGGTTTCCTTGAGTAAAGTGTGAGTGCAAGATGTGGATTTGACTGACAGAGGTTCAATAAATCTCTCAAATCTATAGGTAACAAGTTCCTCTGGACACTAACTATCCACAGAATGAACAGCATCAAGTTACAGAAGTTGCTTTTATCTTATTTGGGGATGTGGGGGGGAGGAGCTACACCAGATAATATTTTTTTTGACTGAAGAAATAAGAATCCCTATATATTTTTCTCTAACTGATCTCATTTTTCTTTTCCTGCTGATCTGCAGAGGGTTCAGGAGTTTTAAATATACTATCAGAAATAGTTCTAGGCATGACAACAACAAACAGATGAATTTTCAAGGTTCCATGTCTCTTGCAAGAAAGAAATCTTGTAGGAGACTTTAAGAACAACAAAAAAAATCAGACCATCAGCTTTTTTCTTGCATTTGCATTTAATATTGTTTGTGCTTCATGCATGTAAACATGTGATATCAGATAATGTAATATAGTATCTGTTTTAGTGTATCCGTTATTATTCAGAAGTGGGTTATTCACTTGAGAATGTTACAAAAGTTCCTGAGAGGGAGGTTTTTTAAGTAGGCCCTTAAGAATATCAGTTTTGATTCACATAATTTTTTCTGTAGTCCCAGGTGACCCATGCTTGAAAGGAAGGCTCTGTGGCAGGTAGCAAAACCAGTCTGCCACTAACAGTGCTGTTTCTGCTCTTAAGGCCAGTGGAGGTCAGAAAAAATTCACAACAGAAGTTCATTATCTTCCTGTTTCAGTGAACAAGAGATGTACAGGGGCCTCTGGGTGTGCTCTGTTTGGACCAGTGTGGTGACTAAAAGGTTGTAATTAAGCTGTAGTTCTTCTACTGTTTTCTATGCTGTTGTGGTTTAACCCCAGCTGGCAATTAAGCACCACCCAGCCGCTCACTCACTCACCCCTGGTGGGATGAGGAAGAGAATCAGATGAGTAAAAGTGAGGGTTGAGGCAGTTTAACAGGGAAAGTGAAAGCTGCCCATGCAAGCAAAGCAAACAAAGGGATTCATTCACCACTTCCCATGGGCAGGCAGGTGCTCAGCCATCTCCAGGACAGCAGGGCTCTGTCATGCGTAATGGTGACTTGGGAAGACAAACACCATCACTCTGAACGTCCCCCCCTTCCTCCTTCTTCTCCCAGCTTTATATGCTGAGTGTGATGCCTTACGGTCTGGGATATCCCTTTGGTCAGTTGGGGTCAGCTGTCCTGGCTGTGTTCCCTCCCATCTTCTTGTGCACCCCCAGCCTATTCACTGGTGGGGTGGGGTGAGAAGCAGAAAAGGCCTTGACGCTGTGTAAGCACTGCTCAGCAGTAACCAAAACATCCCTGTGTTATCAACACTGTTTTCAGCACAAATCCAAAACATAGCCTGTTGTAGTTAATGTGAAGAAAATTTATCCCAACCAAAACCAACACCTATACTCTGCCATGGTTTTGTGTTCTGTAACTTCTATTTTAACAGAAGAGAGGAGGAGGAAGGGTGTGAGCAGTGCTGATAAGTGCCTGCAATTACTTTTGCAGGTTAAATCCTGTCTGGAATTTGATTGATTTGTCCCTTCGAGTTGTAGTGTGCAGTGGGGCTTGTTCATAGTGTTATCTTTTCACACTGTTTTTCATTAACATGTTGTATCTGACTCCTAACAACCAAGATGTTTTAATGACAGATTCCTGACTGTCAGGAACACAATCCATACACAGAGAGAGGCTATTTCAAATAGAGTGTAGCAAGCATAAAATTAATTTTGAAAGGTTTTATTGGGACTTCTTTTAAAAAAAATATGTAATATAGTGTTGGGGGGGGGAAGGAACTGGTGTTGGATTTAGTGTGTTTTGGATTTTTTGTTTGTTTTATTTTCTTGGACAGACATATATTATCAGATTTTCTGTAATATTTGAAGAGACAGGAAACACATTTATGGTATGTAAAGCAGCTTCTAAAATAGCTATCACAGCTAATGAATAACTTTTCCAAGCTAAAATTTTCTTTACTCTTAGGTAAGTATAACCTAATAACCTAACCAAATAAGGGAACTGAAGTGCCTTAATACTCTGATTCAGAGAAATATTATATCCTGTGTTGAATAAATTGGCTGACTGGCCACAGGAGAGCATGGTATCGGGATTGGAGTGATTGCCAAAAACTGGCAACATAAGTTTTGTCTTGAATTGGTGATTAAAGAGAAATGCCAGGATTATATTTGGATAGCCTTTGAAGAGGAAAATACAGGGAAGTCCACAGCGTTTGGAAATGTTGAAATGTGGTTTTGGTAAGTGCCTGAGACTTGAGATACCTGCTTGTTTAACTGTGCATCTCTTTATTTGATACTTGCTCACCGATATCTTGTCCTCTGACCATTAGAAATGCATCACTACAAGTAGAACAAAGTTTTATTTTTCTCTGCAGATGAAATTCTCACTTCCATGAAATTGCACAGCAGTGACTAGAATGCAATAATTTCCATTTAAATAACTGTGTGTTTGTGCTTGTTGACTTGTGTTGCCACAGTCATGGTCTCGGGGTTTATTGTGAGTTAGTTATACTGTTTGGCTGTGGGTTCTTGTGGTGTGTTGCCATCGGTGTATATATTCTCTCTCAGTGCATATACTCTATATTTCTGAATAGTGAAAAGGAACAACCTGGAGCCACAACACAGCAGTTGCTCATGGACACTGGCTGTTAACTAAGCTGAGGAGAGAAGACTCTGCCTGTGTGAGAGTGTTGCCCAGTGCTCTACAGAGAGTATGACCTGAAATGGTTTCAGGGAAACAGGACACTAGTTTTTTTGGTTGGGTTCTTGTTTTTTCCCCTGGGGGAGAGAAGCCCTGAAGCATGCTCACTGTTGCTGTACAGTTTTGTCTCTCGGCTGTAAATTAACTGTACTCCTCCTGGACACGAGAAAGCACATTTAATCAACGCAAAACTCAAGTTCACTGTTGTTTCCTGTAGTAGTAAGAGAAGAGGGAGTTTTTTGTACAAAATCCTTATTTAAAGAGAAGTTTGGGAGCTGATATCATCAGAGGCACTCTGATGATTTTTTTTCTTTACTTTGGTTTTTGGAATCTATGCCTTTCTGTTGATGTTGAATGTATTTCAAAATTATTTTCTCAATTTTAGCAGCCACACAGCTCTCAATATTTGACAGGTTGTTTAAACTCTTTTGTTACACGTTTATTCTAGGTGTTCCTTAAATGTAATACAATGTATTTGAAGTGTGTGTTTTCTTGGTTGTGAATCTTTTTGCTTATATTTATTTTATGAGCAATGAAGGCTTTTTGCAGCCAGGCTCTACAAGCATGAGAGAACTAGTGTGAGGGCTAGGCACCGTATTACTGGAGAGCTTGTGTTCAGCTCTGTCTTTGGGTGCGAGTCATTCAGACCTGCTGCACATCACTGGCTCCTTGTGATACGTTAGTGTGCAAGTTATTGAAGGCTATTCAGCACTTTAAGACGATTTTAATGAATATTGTTAATATATAGGTAGTAGTTTTTTCTAGAGTTAGCTCCTTTTGCCTCTCAGCCTCTTGGGCTTTTTTTTAAGCGTGACTGAGGGCTTCATCACCCCTCATAACTGTGTGGCTGTTTGTGGGAAGGCAGTTTTGATGTCAGTGCAGTTTGGAGGTGCATGTTGCTGTATTTAAGCAGTGTTGCTAACAGACTTTTATTACTTCCATCAGCAGAGTCTGAGGCACTTGTCTAAAACTTCTAAGATCTAGGAGATGTGTCACTTCCTCTGCTGTATTAGGCCTGTTTGTGTACAGACTTTGTTTTTCAGAGATACTCACCTGTCATTTTCTGAGGGCTGAACTAATGAATTAGTACATTGCCTTTCTTGAACTGTGGCTGATTGTTAGCTTATGCCCAGGTGCTTTGGGATTGGTAATGTGTCTAGAATTGTTAACCTGGTCAGTCTAAGTGCAGTTTTTGTTTTAATGGTTGGTTATTAAAAGGACACTTTCATTCTCTATCTCCTATTTGATACCGCAGCTTTCTGGAGGATTCCATAAGATTTTATTTTAATCAATAACCACAGATTCTGTAAAAGTGATGCTTGTGACTTATTTGCCATTCTGGATGTGAGATACAACAGCAGATGATGCTGATCCATGTACAAAGGGGCCAGCAAATCAAACTTCTGTTTGAATTTATAACATAAAACTAAATCTGTAAAGCTATCATGCAGCTGCAATCCTGATGATCTTACTTCACAAGTACTGGCTGAAAATGGTTCCTTAGAGCCTCCAATGGCTTCTGACCCTCCTTGCAAACCTAGCTGCAGCAGCCCTGAGTTAGTGCCTGCTGTATAGCTTACAGATCCCTCAGATGGGTGTTTCTGCTGGCAGCATCACAGAGCTGCTTCTTGCTTCTCTGACTAGTCTCAGTTTCTCTCTTTAGTAACTCTGTTTCTTTAAGATCTGACAGAGGCAACTCCCCCCTTCCAGGCTCGCAGTCTTTAATCTTCCCCTGGCTCAGGCTGGCCCAAAGCAGCTGGGAGCTGCACCTGTAGGGCAACACAGCTGCTTGGTCAGAAGGTACATGGAATTCAGGTGGTTCTATTATGGTGCTTGTAACACCTAGCAAACAATTTTTCTCAAGCTGTCAACTTGACCTGATCTAGGGTGATGTTGAGGTAGCTGGGATCACAACCATAATCACAGACCATCTTCACTGAACGTCAAGATGGCTTCTCAAAAACATGAGAGTGCTGGAGCTTCTAACAGACTACATTGGTTTTTTTTCTTAACAGAGATAAAACATACTGTACCCTGGCCTGCTTGTACAACAAGTGAACTGTTTGGGCTAAAATTTTTCATTAAAATAAAAATCAGTCTAAGGCAGAACTCTAGCATGGAAAACTTCAGCTTGAACAGTTTGACAGAGCTGCAAGTAACTGAAAATAGGGCTGTCTCATGGAAGCGCCTGGCAACTTTAATACTTGGCAGGACCAGCAGTCACACCTATTGTAACAGCAATAGTGTCAAGTGTTTCCAGATTTATTATGTGCCATTGGGATGAGGACCTGTTTAGCCAAACATTTTAATAAATCACTCTTGGGCAACTGACACAGATGACCAATACTGTGACATTTTTGAACACTTCTGAACAACAGATTTATGGTGAAACAGGGCTGGTGATTATGTGGGTAATAGAACAGAAAAAGTGCATATTGATGGATTGTGTTCAAACCACATTTCAGAGAGTGCCCTTGGGCTCAGCATGCCAACATATTTTATTTGCTTTGACCTTTGCATAGATCTTAGAAATGTTGACTAACCACCTTATGCTGACAATGTCATTAGGTATTTTGGGGAGACTTTTGTGCAAATGCAGAGGTATTCTTACAGTATTCAAAATGCCTTAAATGCTGCAGGCTTTCATGGAATAACAACATGGTGACCTTTGCTTCATGGCTGTGATAGCTAAAAAAATCTCATTATAGATGCTGCAGTGTAACTGGCTTGACTCAAGGTTGTGTTTCTTTCTAAAAAAAAAAAAAAATCCAAACCTGCTCAAAATGTAATTCAGCCCGTAAGGCTAAGGTATTTTATCCTATGGTTTTATGATAGTTTTCTTATTGCTGTGTGAAGTGTATTTTGGAGAGTAGTAGAAAGCACTTGTAACAGCTTTTGGAAAGAGGACTAGAAATTCTTGCAGTTCTGTAGACATCCCCTGTGTTCCTTGTGTGGTTGGTAATTGCTAACCTAACAGATGATGCACCAGGAAGCATAATTAGTCACCTTCAATGCCTGCAAAAACCTTCTCAGAAGAAATGAATGGGATAGATTGTTCTGATATTATGCCCTGGGTCACAGCTGTGCAAGCCATTTAGGAGAGCTTCTGTAGTTGTAAGGGCACTGTTTGAATGAGACATTACATTGACTTCTATCTAGATATTTGACCAGCTCTGTAATTTTTTGAAATTATCATTAGCTACATACAGATATCTAAGGGTTTCAGACTCTAGTTTTATTTTGGAGTATAATAAAAGATGTTTGATTGTGGAGTTGAGATCTAGGTTCAGTCTGTGAGCAGCACCACAGTTTTGGAACTGCTTACTTTTCAGACACTGGCAGTCCTGTACTGTTGAAGTCCGGACTGAGGAGCTGGCCTGTGGATTGTGTTGCTTGTAGCCCCAGAAAGCATGGCTGATATTGTGGCCTCAATTCTTAGTGCTTCTGTCATAGGCCACATCTGTTAAGGTACCCTGGGACACAAATCACTGGAGTCTCTTCATTTTCCCTGGTTCTGTTTGACTTTATGTGCTGCTGGGGGAGAAAATGGACACAAATGCAGGAGAACCAAAAGTACAGGCTGTCTTTTTCCAGCTACCAAACCTTTTTTATTTGAACCTGAACCAGCATGTAAGTAGAGTGCATTGTGTCCTGTACACACCACTGCAAGGCCTTTTCTATTACTGCTTTTTGAAACCTGCTGGGGTGGTTCAGATACTCTGAAATAACAAATACAGCTGTAGCACCAGTAGACTATTGTTTTGATAGGACTTCATCACTTCCCAGTAATTGTTGTGTAGTTCTCTGTGCCAGCCAAGAGATGACTTGCTTCTTGCCATAAACGTTTGTGTTTAAACAATACACAGCTCTGTCATGACTACAAGAGAGTTGTCTCTGTTATGCTGAGAAGGAAGGAAGAGTCTAAGCTGGGAGAGCTGTAAGGGTTATTTGGGACAAGGATTAAGAATTAAATGACCTTTTAAGTTATGATCCCTTTGAATGCATTTGATGCATCTGAGGAAAAAAAAACTTGAACTCTCTAACATTTTGGAAGGATATTTAGGTATTTGTTGTTATTCCTATCTTTGTGTTCTATTTAGATCACCTGTATTTCTGAGAAAGGACAACTTGAAAAGCAGTCGTACCACGTAGATGTGTCTGGGAGCCAGGTGAAACTGTCTCATAGATTGACCTGTTATCCTGCTCTCTGAGAGACTTCTGGTTTCATCTTGTACCCTGGAGTTAAACTCCATTTTGAAATAAATAGATCCAATTTGAATAGGTTGTAAACTGTATTCTGTTTTTCTTGCTTCTATATCAGTCAAGCAGGAATGATAGTCTGCTTCCTGATAGCTGTTCTGGGGAGAGCTAGAGGAATTTGGATCTCTGCAAAGGAGTGTATTTGTCCTGCTGATGTCCCCTATAGCAGGGAGGAATATCTCACGGCCCTTCAGAAGTCTGAAGCCATCTGGAGGAGGAATGTTTGGATTTTTGTAGATAATTTTTGCCTTTTTGTGAGCAAAGGCAAACTGTATGAATACCAGAAAGCCTAATTAGGTGTCTTCATGACCTTAAGACCTACTTAAATGAGAATAAATAGAATGACTTATTTTAGTAGCTATCACTGAGAGGAATATCTTTTGCAGATGCTTGAAAGTGTATTGAGAAATTAGTTTATAAAATGGTTTCCCTTTTAACATTTATGTAAGCACTGATAACAGTTGCTGAGACCGAGCTGAAACTCATCTGTTTTGCCTTACTTCTTCGGTCTCAGAAAAGACCCCAGCAAAACAGGCAGATTTTAAACTCCGACAGACAGGTCAGTGGATTTTTGGCCTCTGGGTGAATTGGCTAGAGAAACAAAAACAAAACAAACAAACCAGTTTGAGAGGAGGGAGGGGGGAGGCTAGTGCTGTGTTGCAGGAAGCAGCTGTGATGATCACTGTTACTGGCTCTGATGGAATGGCCTGTCTGCTTTAACGTCATGCCTTGGGAGCTTTTGTGAACTCGCTATCTTGCAAGCTGCTGCTGTTGATTCTTTAACCTGCAAAGAAGATGGGGGAGTGACATGCTTTTGCTGTCACGACTGGCAGTGTTCAGATATTTCATTCTCTTGTCTCAGAAGCCAAATGGCTGCCAACCCATACTGTGTTGCTGCTTAGCTGCTCCACACCTAAGGGCAATATGAAGACTTATCCTCTTCCTCCTTCTTTTTCTCATCATAGTAATTTTAGTACCTCTGAGGAATTACAGATTGATGGCCCTTTACCTCCCTCTTACCCTCACTGATTGCACTTCTGTGCAGCCCTGACCTACAGAGGTCTTCTCAGAGAAGAAAAATGGTCCTTTTTTCTCTCCATATTCAGGTCTTGAACTCTGAGCAGAGAACCAAATGAAAAGTGGTGTTACTTGCTGTAATAACACCGATCTTGAAAATAGTTAACAAAGTATTTCTTCTGGACTGGCTTAAAGGTAAGTAACATTTGTCAGAGAACTCAACTGGAAATAGACATTTATGTAGCATCCAGTAAGGGCCCTAAACTACCATTACTGTTTATCCTGAGTTTTGAGCCCATAATCAAGTTTTAATGGAACTAATCTCTCGCTATGAAATAGCATTTTAAGGATACCAAAAAAACCTTAGCTCTGAGTGTGGAGGTTGTAACTGTGTAGATGTTTTTGTATCAAGCTGAAAGAGGAGGGAAGTTGGGTACAGTCACCTGTCAGTGGCTGTTGGTTCCCCAAAGCATTGCTTGAGTTCTTGTGCCAGTTCAGGGTTATGCATGAGTGCAGGCAGAGGCTGAGGAATGCTGTGAGAAGATATTGCAACACCCTTGGGGACTCTGGGTGGGCACAATTTAAAATGCGGTTGATATGTGTGAAGCTGTTAATCTGAAATCAGGTTTTTTTGCACAGCAAAAGGAGGATTAGGGAAAATCTCCCTCTTTTATTGGATGCAGAGGGAAACATAGTAACTAAGGATGAGGAAAACGCTGAGGTGCTCAACGCCTACTTTGCCTCAGTCTTTAGTAGTGGAACTGGCTGTTCCCTGGACACCCAGCCTCATGAGCTGGGAGATGGGGAGGGGAAGCAGAATGAGGTCAGCTCAGTTGAGGAGGAGGTGGTCAGAGACCTGCTACACCACTTGGATGCACACAAGTCTGTGGGACGAGATGGGTTACACCCAACGGTGCTGAAAGAGTTGGCAGATGTGCTCGCCAAGCCCCTTTCCATGATTTACTGGAAATCATGGCTAACTGGGGAGGTCCCATTGGACTGAAGGGTGTCAAAAGTGACACCCATCTACAAGAAAGGCAGAAAGGACGATCCAGGAAACTATAGACTTGTCAGTCTGACCTTGGTGCCAGGGAAGGTCATGGAGCAGGTCATCTCGGGTGTCTTTAAAAGTCATATAATGGACAACCAGGGGATCAGGCCTAGTCAGCATGGGTTTATGAAAGGCAGGTCCTGCCCGACAAACCTTCTGTCCTTCTGTGACAAGATGACCCGACTATTGGATGAGGGAAAAGCTGTCAATATTATCTACCTGGATTTTTGAAAAGCATTTGACACAGTTCCCCACAGGATTCTCATAGAAAAACCGGCTGCCCATGGCCTGGATGAGCGAACGGTCTGCTGGATCAAGCACTGGCTGGATGGATGGTCCCAGACAGTGGTGGTCAATGGAGCTAAATCCAGCTGGCAGCTGGTCACAAGTGTGTTCCTCAGGTGTTGGGACCATTTCTGTTCAACATCTTTATTGATGATCTTGATAAGGACATAGAGTGTATCATCAGTAAATTCGCAGATGACATCAAGTTAAGTGGGAGTGTTGATCTGCATGAAGATAGCGAGGCTCTACAGAGAGACTTGAATAGATTGGATCAGTGGGCCAACATTAACGGGATGAGCTTCAACAAGGCCAAGTGCCAGGTTCTGCACTTGGGCCACAACAACCCCATGCATCGCTACAGGCTTGGGGAGGTGTGGCTGGAGAGCTGTGTGGAAGAGAAGGATCTGGGGGTTCTAACTGACAAGCAACTGAACATGAGCCAGCAGTGTGTCCAGGTGGCCAAGAAAGCCAATGGCATCCTGGCTTGTATTAGAAATAGTGTGACCAGCAGAAGTAGGGAGGTGATAGTCCCCCTGTACTCGGCACTGGTGAGGCCACACCTGGAGTATTGTGTCCAATTTTGGGCACCTCAATACGAGAGAGATATCGAGGTGCTGGAGTGAGTGCAGAGGAGGGCAACGAAGCTGGTGAAGGGCCTGGAGAACAAATCCTATGAGGAGAGATTGAGGGAGCTGGGCCTGTTCAGTTTGAGGAAGAGAAGGCTGAGGAGAGACCTCATCACTCTCTACAGCTACCTGAAAGGACATTGTAGAGAGGTTGGTGATGGTCTCTTCTCACAGGTGATTAGTGACAGAACAAGGGGAAACGGCTTTAAACTCCAACAGGGGAGGTTTAGACTGGACATCAGGAAAAAAATTTTCACAGAAAGAGTGGTTGGACAGTGGAATAGGCTGCCCAGGGAGGTGATGGAGTCACCATCCCTGGATGTGTTTAAGGGTCGTTTAGATGAGATGCTGGGGGAGAACTTTGTAGAGTAGGGCTAATGGTTGGACTCAATCCCAAGGGTCTTTTCCAACCTGAATGATTCTATGATTCTATGAAATACTTCTGTGTTCTGCTGCTTGGGTGATGAGTTTGTTAACACATACACACCAAACTGGAGACAATGGGAAGCACTGAAATTTTGCAAGTATGCTTTGAGAAACAAAATGGTGAGTAGAACTGGAGGAACTATGTTTTGCCCTCTGTTTTTGGTGAGAGAGATGTAGGAAGCATTTCTTGGGGAGAACAAAAGAGTAGAAGTGATAAGGAAGGAAATAAAAAGAACCTTGAGAGAGAAAAAGTTGACCTTGCCTGTGAAGTCTGGGGCACACAAAGGCAATGGGAAGAGGTAAGCAAGTTGTTAGAGCAGTGTGGCTGCTTGGCTTTGCTGTGAGACCCACTGGTCAGACAGTGTGAATGAGCTGGGAAGACTTCAGGAGACAAATTGTAATCTACCCATAGAACCCTGGGCTACCAACAGAAGGGACTTGACACAAGCCTAAATTTAGCTCCAAATGGAGAAAAAAAAAAATGAGGGGTGAATATGCAAGGAATGTATTTTCTTTCTTCTTGACCTGTATTTCTCATATTAACTGAAGAGCAGTCTTGGTTATAGAACTACTGAGTAGAGCGAGCTAGAAAAAGTGCTTGATACATAAGTGTAGGGTTTAATTGTAGTATGGTGTACCTGGATAATAGTCGGAAAGTATATAGAAACTGCTAGAAAGAAGAGGTAGCACGTGTCTTGCGCAGTCAAGGCAGTTGGAATTCTTTCTACTCCCTGCTTCCCCAGTATGAAGAAACCAAGTGCCACTGTCTGTCAAGACTTGGAGTAGCTAAAAGGGGTCCAAGCATTGCAGTCTGACTCATGCTATGTGACTGGGTAGGGTGTTTTGTCAATCAAAATGTCTCAGCTTTTGTTTTTTCATGTAAAAATATTTTTGGGGAAAAAAACCTCAATACAAAACAGTTAAAAGTTTATTCAATGAAAATACTTTTTAAATCCTTCAAGAAAAACCGTATGTCTGTCAAAATGGAGTAAAAGAAGAAAAACAGCTAGTTTCTCTAAGCTGACTGTATGTTTTCAAACTCTCAGTCAAGTAATTCTGCATTTTCCGTGTTCAAGATGTGTCTTTGGACTGAAGGTCTTTGAATTTCTTCAGATAAATGGTAATTTGGCAAGTATTGTCATAAACTAGCAGCAGAGCATATTTGACAGTGGAGTTGGTTTATGCTGGAAGCGGATTTATTTGGAAAATGTGACTTCATTTAAGCTTACTGTCAGCAGTAAGAGGTTTTTGTAAAGGAGCTTTGTCAGGAAAGTTTCTTCATCCCTGAGTGAAATTTCTTATCAAAAAAAGTTCTGTGAAAGAGAAAAGATTTTTCAGAAAGAAAGAGTCTTCTGATTATAATATTGGAACAGAAATCTGAAAGGTGGATTGTATTTCCAATTGTGCCACTGACTTTCTCTGTGGTCTTGGACAAATTACAAATGCCATGTTGTTCAGAACTATCCGTAAAATCTGAGCAGTTTGATTTTTGGGTAGTTGTTTAAGGGTAATAGACCTGTGCTGTTCAGTGCTTTAAAACTGGGTGATTGACCCTAGGTGTCATATGTGAAGTAGTTAGGAGACAAATTCATGGACACTTAAAGGAAATACATAGGCCCAATTCTTTGCTTGTTTTCCTGCTTTGAAATGTGAAGAAATGCTGGTTTAGAGCTAGAATTAGCAATTCATGAGAAATTCTAGTATCTGGAAAGAGAGGCTGAAGTTGGTAACTAAACACAAACTTTAAGAAAATTGGGATTGTAGAAGCTCTGAAATGTTTCTTTTTAATCTCTTACACTGTTACATTTTACTGGAAAAGTCTTGGGCAATAAGAAAGACTTTTTGGGTCCAGCCTAAACATTCTGTCATTTTACTCTTGCTCTAATGACAGCTCTTGGGGTCTTTTATTAAGTGATAATGTGCAGAGGCAAGTCCAAGAATTCACTGGTCAGGAAGCTTCTAGGCTTCAAAAGAACTGAGGGTTAGGAAAGCAGAACTGGCTTGTAGTCCTTCAATTTTTCTTGTTTGTGGGAAAAGGATAGATGGCTGCAGCTCTTCCAAAGGCATAGCTATGACTGAATTATCAAATGAACTTGATGTTATTAATGACCTCCACTGAAAAGCTTTGCTGAATTACCATCTGTTAGCTCACCACTGCCAAAATGGTGCAATACTGGTCTGGCTGAATGTAGGGAGGCTGAACATCTAGTATTTTGTTACAGCATGCAAAGACTGGTAGCACTGACATTGGGAGTGACCCAGATTGGGTGTATTACTTTACAGAGTTTATAGCTTTAATGTTGAAGTGTCTTCTGCTATCAATATCAATATTAGGTAGGCCTGTATAAGGACTAATAAGATGTACAGGAATCACTGTGTTGTCCCAGTTCTAGAGTTGTTTACACCTTTACTACTGCAACTGATGAAGTAAGTAGAAAAGTAAATGCTAATCCAGAGAATTTAAACAAACAAATATAGCTTAGTTTGTTTCTTCAGCACTGAAAATGGAGAGGAAAATTTACAGGTTTCACAATGCTAGTACTAACAAGAACTGTAAATTTCTTTAATAAATTTCATTGTTCTATAATCTACATGTGATTGTCTTTCCTTTTCCTTATTAGCTGGAGACTTGTTTTCACAATTTTTCTAGAAGTTTCTGTTAACTAAGCTCTTTATTTTCTTTTGAAGAGTGATGCTTCAGGCCAGAAATTTGTTTTGCTAGCCTGTACCTGCTTCTGTGGGAGAAGTGTTTTGTGTGTGGCTAGGATGGACTGGGGTGTCAGTCACCTGAAAGGCTGCCCCTGGAAGGCCAGGATTTAGTCCAGTGGGTTACTGTCAAAGTCACAAAAGATTTTACTTACCTATTTATTCAGTATGGAACAAGTGGACAGAGCAAGGTGTTGGAGAAATATACTCTATTTGTCAACTGGGGAGACAACAAAGTTTGCTGTTACCTTGAGCCATCACTGTTCCTTGGTTCATAGGTAATGAACAATAATACTACCTTAGATGGTAGTATAGTCTTTAGACTAGCCTGAGATAACAGCAGTTTTCCATTCAATTTGTTGATCACACTTATGATGCTGTAAACATGTTCATTCCATTCTCTAGGTCACTGATGAAGATACTGAGTAAAACCAGTCTCAACTCTGGTTCCTGAAGGACCTCACTGCTTACTCTTTTTCATCGTGAAAAGTGATGGGGTTTTTTGGGTTTTTTTGGTTTTTTTTTTTTTTAGGCTTGAAGGCTTATCTTTGCCTTAATTTTAATGGTTTTTCATATGTGAAATGAATATTTCATATTATTCAGTCCTTTGGCATCTTAATTTGGTGTGGAAGCTTGCTCAAGGCTTTCTGAAAATCTAGTTACATTATATCTGCAGGATCCCATTTATCTACATGCTTACTGACATCCCTGTAGGAGTCCAGCCAGCTGATGAAGCAGGATTGCCTTTTGCAGAAACCGTGGTGACTTCTTGACACAGACTCAGTTTCCCTGTGTGCTTGCTGGTCTTATTGTTTATTATAGACTTTATATGTCATACTGCTGCTGGAAATCACTCTCCAGTTGTACCCATGATGCCCTTTGGAGCCCTTTTTGCAAATGGGAGTCCATTGGCGTTCATCTGGCATAGCAGGTCTTCATGGTTATCAGCTACAACACTTGACCAGCAGTCCTGCAGTTCCACATTTGAGTTTCCTCAGAGCTCTCAGGTGAATGCCATCCACTCTTAGTGATGTAATAACCTTCTGTTTGTCTATTTGATCTAATACTTCCTGTGTACTTGGTTTAAACTGATCTAGCTCCTACAAGCTATCTGCTGCAATGAACGCATATGGTGTGGGATCTCTCCAAGACCTTCTGTAGTAACAACTAAGCAAAAGAGTGCATTGAGCTTCTTGGCTGTGGCCTTATCATTCCTGAATGCCTGTTTTATAACATAGTCATCAAGAAGTCCTACCAGCTCCCTTGCTGACTTTCTACTTCTAGTGTAGTTAAGAGACTTTTTACTGTTTAGTCTTGAGTATTTACAAGGTGTTCCCCATTTTTTTTTTTTTCAGCCACTTTATTTTCTGTGATATTTCACAGGCTTTTCTGTTCTCCTAGTTTGGACAAACTATATTTTTTTGCATTGTACTTTAATTTGAAATTATGCCCTACAAAAATCTCTTGTTCATTGTTACAGTCCTGGACAATAAGGCTTGTTGCAATCCTGGACCACTCAGAATCAGGTGAAACCCTTTTTGGCATCTCCCCAACACATACTTTGTGTTATTATTGCCTTTGATTTGGGTAGCTAAAGTGTCAGTGCTCATCATGCTGCTTGGGTGCAGCATGTCTGTGCTGGATCTGGAATGAACAGCTGTTACTGTAGTGGTTGGTTACAAAATGAGCTTGTTATAATGAAATGGCTCAGTGCAGTTATGTTCACAGCATACAATAAAAAAGGAATCCCTGGGAGCTGGGAAGCAGAGAAAATCTGAAAGCAGAGAATTGAAAAGTATTTCAGATTAATTTTGTGTAAGGCCTGGACATCAAGTTGATAGATCACACCTGTCTTTCACTCTCTTTAGCTTCATGGGCCCAAGTGGGCTAAAAGCACCACCTAGTAAAACTGAAGTCTTCTGTGTTTCAATAGGTCAACAACGATGGCTCCGTAAGAACTTAAGGTCAGCATATATGAAGAATCATTGTTAAGTCTCAAAATCCTGACTTTTTTGAGGGACCCTTCTTGATTTTTATCTGCAGTGGTAAACTCTGACTTCCCCAGTGTAACAATTGAGAATGTATGAAGTGAAGATGAAAACCCTGATATTTGATGTGAAGAAGAAACCTAAATGAGTTAAGTGAGGATCTGTGTGAGAAGAGAGCTATAATAGACATCAAAGATATGTTTTAAGCACAATAACTGTTGACCAAATGGAAGCATTAAGATAGTCTTCAATTTTTTTCTTTTGGTTCCCAGTTGAGTTTTTTATCCATGCTACATTACTTAAAAACTTACATGTCTGCCACTTAGTGTTCTCTTATGTATATGTATTATTTTAAACAGAAATGTTGAGAATGAAAAATACCCATTGACTGCAGAGGCAGATTAGATCAGTCTTCTGAGAGAAAGTAATTTGCCTGGCAGAACTGAAGAAGGCTGACTCAGCTCCCTCATGAGATAGAGCAGGATCTAACCTCTCTAGGAGGAGTAAACACTGCTGGATGCTTATCTTGAATGCTTAGCATCTCAAGGTGTTCTTGAGGAAATTAAGTATCAAACTAAAGAGTTTTGGATCTGGCTCTGGTTCTGACTGTGTGGTGACTAGTGAACTTGCCCCAGTTTTGTGGGCCACTGTTGCTATTTGGTGGCCCTTTGTAATCCTCCTCAGTTTCAATGAACAGTTTTTAAAGAAAACGATGGCTGGATGTGTTGTAGCCGATCCAGATACTCTTCAGTGTTTGAAGTGCACATGTGTGCCAAGTGTAACTTCCTTTGGAGAAGTGCTCAGTGGCAGCAGCATTGGGTGCTGGTTGATAAAGCACTAGCCATCTGGGTCTATCTGAGATAAATTCCTTCCCACATTATCTTCTTGAGAAGCTGAGGAATGGATGGATTCTTCTGGCATCTTTGCCAGGAAAAACTGACAGAGCCCCTCTTCCAGGTTTATGCAGCCTGTGAGAAATGGGAAGTGGGGTGGAGAAGCTTAAAAACCTTTTTAGACTCTGAAATCCAATGTGGGAGAGGGGGCAGGGGTTGGTTGGTTGGTTGTGGTATTTTTTTAATTTGCCAGGTGTGCATACATTGCAGAATAAAGCTTGCACTTTTCTTGGACATGAAACTGGGGAAACAGATTTTATCAGACCTTACATCTGCTGATGCCCCAGGATATACAGACTATGCTAATGCCAGGAAGCCCGGAATGTGACAAAATACTGCCAAAGTGTGTTTCATTTGATTTGTTTGTTTGACACTGTGGTAGGAGTATCAATTAACAGAACGACTGTATTCTAGCCAAATGAAGAAAAAATTATGGTAAGCCAATGTCTGCAACCCCCTTTTCTCCTTTGAATGTGTCTGCCCTGCAGTAAGGTGGTATGTCTGTTTAGCATTTAGATCCTTATGGCTGTTCCTTACAGCATGAGGCAGGCATATGTTCCTTCCAAAACAGTGAATGGAAAAAATACTCTAGGCTGTTGGTACATAACTGTCACGCGTTGTGTAGCTCCTGGTTGTTTCTGAAGAGCTCAGAAATCAAGATGAAGTTCCTCTAAAATTAGGGCTGTGATGCGCTTCACAAAAAAGTGAAACCCTGCATTGCAAATGCGTCACCTCTCAAAAGGAGTCTTTTCCTGTAAATCCTCTGCATCACTACCATGTACAGGTGGTGTGTGGAGTGGTTAGAGCGGAGGGGACAGACCTTTAATCTGTGCATCTCCAATTACTGTGTGCTTGTCTTCCCTGCAAGCAGACTTGAGGGTGGCTGTCTGCCCACACTCCAGCAGTAGTCAATGACTTAAGGACCCAGAATAGTCTGCAGGATGGAGGTGGTGGTCTCCAGAATTCATTCTCTAGACATTGGTGTGCATGTATGAAAAAGTAGCACGATTTTGATTTCTTTTTTATTAAGTTTTTGGAACTGGCTAGTTTAGAAACAAAAGCATTGTTAAGGATGTAGAAATACTACTTACAATTCAATTGAAACAGTACAGAGAGAATTAGGTTGAGATGTGCATTGGGGCAGATAAAGCAGCAGGTACTGGACTTAAAAACTTCTTATTCTAAAACAGTGAAATAAAATTAACTCTCAAATCCAATTAGTTATCCTGTATTTATGGAAGCTGGGGAATGTATGGCATGAAAATTTAATCTTTTTTTTTTTTTCATGATATAATAAAATACCTCAGAAGCCTCTTCTATATTTATTAGTCAAACACCATTTATAACACTTGCTTTTTACCTGACTGATACATCCCCTCTATCCCAAGATTCCCCTATCTTCACTTTTGCACTCTGGAATGAACAGAAAATTCTTGTACTTGTTGAATGGTGTATTGGGGTTGACAGCCTCTAGAAAGAGCTTTGAAAAATGGGTATCTTATTCAGAAAAATCTTTGCTATTTGGTATACTCAAACTGGAAACTTTGGACACTGACCCTTGAAGCATTCTCACAGTAGAAGAAGCAATAAGTTCTGGAGAGTCTGTTTCCAGAAGGAGATGGAAGTTCACAGTGTTTTTATTTAGGAGTTGCAGGATGCCGTAGCTGTAACATAGAGAGACGTGGCTGAATACTTAACAATAAGCAGCATGAGCATGAAGGTTTAATGTATGTCTTGTCACTTTTCCTGATGAGTGATAGTAAATGAGAGAAAATGACCAACTTGCTAACAGTTTGTAAGTAACATGTATAGCTGGTAATATATACATCTTTAAGCATTCTCTCTGTGTTTCTTGAGAATCTGAATGGCTTTAGGAGGAAATGGACATTCAGAGGTTTCACAGCATATTTTAGGATGTGATAATTTAAAACCAGATAAAAATCAATGACTCGTGTAGGAAGGCAAATAGAGAAAAGAAAGACCTTTAGAAAAAGTCGGCAGGAAAAAAGCAGTGCTAGTCATTTTTAAAAAATACATCTGTGTATCTATGTGTTCTTTCTCAGTTTTTGCAAGGTCACTTTTACTGTAAGAACTTCTCCCATGTGAATGGAAAAATCTGGAATTAATGACCATTTAAACATAAAATGAAATTAAGTTTAAGAGACTAAATTGTCTGGTATCTGTCATTTGAGGAGGGAAAGCAAAGTATTACATTACTGGAAGGGAGTAAATCTTGATTACTTAAATTCTTTTACAAATCTTTTTATTGATTTATCCTTTCTTGATAGAGATTTAATTGTAGTACTCCTTATGTTGTAACTGGTGGATAGTTTACAGGCATGGACATATATTAATCATGCTCTTTTACTTAAAGGTATTTTAATTGTATGTTGTCAATCAAAGCCTATAGAAAAAGCATTGTCAGATATGAAGCTTTTGCCTAATGCCAGAAAAAAGAGGACAGGAATTGATGGGAAAAAAATTAAATTTGCTTGCAGCCAAAGCAATCACTCAGTGTACAAGTTTTGCTTCCCTAGTGGCTAGACTAATCTGGTTTTGCCAGAATAATATTTTCATATTTTATCTTGAAGGACTAGTGAAACTGAAAAAAAAACCCCGTGGAAATCTAGTTTTAGATAGCTGTTCAGAGTTTGAAAAAGTTATTCAGTCTAGATCAGTCTAGAGAGTGAAGAACTGTTGCTGACAGATTCAGATGTAGCAGGAGTCTCATTTGCATTAGGTGTTATCCATGTTTTAGGACAGGTTATTCTGTAAGTAATGTTAGTAAGAGGCATGATTTCTGTGTCTGGTAGGAGAGACCTCAGTGCAGAAGAGAACCCCTGCCTGTCAACACAGTGGGTCCAGCTATGAGGTGCACAGTCCTGGACTGGGCTGGGGGGTCTCCTCTGCTGCTCCTGAGGTGCTCCTGAGGGTCTCTTCTGGGCGTCTCCCATAGTGACTGCAGATCCCCTCCCTCTGGACTCAGGTATCAAATACCTGAGCCCGACTCAGGTTGCCATGACACCTAGCCACTGGCTGTTGCCATCACTGGTGACTGTCTACTGCTGCTTTGGAAGGGTCTCTGTAGTGCTGTCAGTGAGGGACAGGCTGCTGCCCTGTTCTGGTGACCCAGGTCTGTTCTGTCCTTGCTGCCACGGTTCAATCTCCTTTCATGTTGGCTTGAAACTGGCCCATGGGTTTGTGGTTTACTGGGCTGAAAGGAGGTGGGTGGGGCAGGAATGACAACAGCCAGCCTGGCTTGCATGGTCACAAGGAAAGCAAGGATTCTGTTAAATGTCATTCTGACCATATGTTATATATTTTCAAATGTAAATGTGTTTGTACAATAGGATCCTTTATAGAAAGAACATGAAAACTGAGCGAATTGACAGCTGCTCTTCAGACGCTGTATTTCCTCATGTTCAGTAAATAGCGATGATGGTGATGACAATGACTGCTCTTTATGGACAAAGCAATGCTCTAAGCAAGAGGGAAAGTTCTTAACAGACCTGCAGGTTGTCATAATTTTTTGATGGTAGCTTATACTAAAAGCTTATAATTGTATGCTAGGGAACAATCCCAACCAGTGCTGGCCCACTGAAATTTATCTTCAGGTTCCTATTGGCAATTCGTTTGTTGTAATGACATCGTCCTCCCATTTTCAATAGGAATGCAGGAGGAATGGCAGAAAATGGGACTTCTCCAGATTTTCTCATTGGCAAACCATCACATCATGTCAGTTTCTGGCACAAAAACTCTATCTGGTCCACTCTTATGCTGGCAGATAATTAGCTAGGGGCGAGCAATGATTAAAAGTGGATAGGTGCAATTGATAGGTTTCTCAGAGTACAAGTCTGCTCTACTGTACTGGCCGAGCTTCAAAATGTCTGTGCCCAAAGCAGGTGTGCCCTGGTTGCAGCGGAGAATTTTTACTGAAGATGGCAGCACTTTCTTGTATTTTCCGATTGGCACTGTTGTTTGGTTTTTTTTTTAAACAAAACAAAACAAACACGTATAAAAACTAAAAGGCTTTTCCTAAATGTGAGCAAAACTCTATTTGTCTTTAAAGTGCTAGAGCACATGTGTAGGCATCTGAGTGACTCTGTTGTTTCCCTTGGAAGAAGAGGTATTGCCCAAGGTTGTCTTTGAAGTACTGTTCTGGGAAACTTGTCCCAGAAGTAGTCTAGTGGCTCCTCTAGTGTTGTTTTCTTTTAAAATCCCACAACTTGAGCTTCCACAGAAGAAAAGGAAATCTTGATTCTTTCTCTTCTATATGACTTTTTCTAAATCTGTATTGAATGTAGGTAGGGT
This sequence comes from Strix aluco, assembly GCF_031877795.1. NCBI lineage: Eukaryota > Metazoa > Chordata > Aves > Strigiformes > Strigidae > Strix > Strix aluco. The sequence continues at coordinate 72,737,830 of NC_133931.1, forward strand.
TGAAGCCTTGCTTTGAAATTTGGAAGTGGAATTTGTGATGGAAATTCTTATGAAAGAGAGAATTTTCAGTAGTGATTTTTTTATTTTTTAATCTGAAGTCAAATTATTGCAATCCTAAATTACTTTGCCGTTTTATCAGTTTAATAATTCTAGTTTTCTGAAAGTGATATTCAACACATCTAGTGTACTTTTCAATCTATGGTTAACTCTCATGGTCATCCTTTGAGACAGATAATTGTTGTTATTTTACAGACGGAGGAAGAGAAAGCTCAACATTAAAGATTTGCTCAGTGTCTTGCATGTAGAAAACCCATGTCTTTTTGGTTTTGTTTTGTTTTTTTTTTTTTTTTTAGGCCTCTGCTTAGCAAGCAGTCTGTGTGAAATGCTGCTGTTGTCCTCTGTTGCTTTATTCCAGGGCAGTTCTTCTTTTCTGAGGCATAACAAAACTTTTTAGAATATAAGAAATTATAGAATATGAGAAAAACAGCCATTTGGCATCTGAGTGATTTCTGTCGTTGTATGCTCTGTATAAGGTACTGATGACAAATCCTCTGTATCATTGGCATATGGAGCAAGTACTGAAGTTTAATCCATCTAGGATTCTATCACCTGTAGTGGCCAGTACTTGATCATCACTGGCTTCATGAGTCAGTGCTGCAGCAGACAGCTGGAATATACTTCATCTTTCCAATTGCAACAAGAATAGAAAGTTAATCAATGAGGACCTGGGTAAGTTTTGCATGCAATTGAAATTCAAATAAGTTTTGGAGCTCTGATTTTTGGTGTTTTTTTCAATAACAAGCATTCATGATTGTTATATGTTTTAATAGAAGGTGCAGCCAGATGTTTGGGCTTTGTCTTAATTCTGGATGAGCAGATCTAGAATCAGAGATCTCATCTTCTGTTCAGCTCCATCTGTCTTTCTCAGTGTTCTCACTGGATGATGAGACCAAGCCAGATGAGTCTTAGCTGGTGAGTTGCTTGCTCAAAGCTCTTTTTTGCTTCTGAAACACTGAGATTTGGGCTAGCCTCATTTGAGTTTTTCCAGCTACTTGTCAATTTTCCCGCTAATGCTTTTTGTTCAGGCAGGTGTTGTGGACTGTAGAAATTCCACTGACACAGAGGAAGCCTGACCAGAGCAGCTGCATGTTTGCATGGTGGTGTAGGCTTACCCTCTTTTGCTCTGTTGCAAAATCATTTGGATTTCTGTCCAGGAAATCTGAAGATAGATCATCTATCTTTAGGCTGCGAGACTGTCTAGTGCTTTGCTATCTTTGCTAATTCAAAACTTTGTGGTCAAATGTGAATTTGCAATTTAATCCTGTTGCTTACGTCATGGACATAACCACGTGGGTATGTGGAACAGAGGATTCCATCACTTTTTGAAGCCACTGTTGATGAACAGTGTTACTATGTTGTCCAGCAAAGAAATCTATCATCTCTTCCTGAGTAGTAAGAGATTCTTTAAGACTCTCTTTGCATCCACACTTCTCTTTCTTACAGATCTAAGGCATAAATATCTTATGTCTCTTTCAAGTGAAAACCTAAAATAAAAAACGCTCAAGGAAGATCTCTTTCATTGGCATAAGTGGCATCTACTGTCTTAATTGCATGGCATATCTTTAACATGAACATATAGAAGAGATCAGTATTAGTTCAGTGTTGCGTGGTTCTATCACTAAATGGATATGGGAGGACCATGCATATATGGTCTCTTCCCTTGACAGAATTTTCAAATATTTGAAGAAACAAAGCAACCGTCACCATTTTCATTTCAATTAAGGTGGTTTGGTCCCTTGTATTTTGAAACAAGAACAGTCTTCTCAACTGCAACTTCTTGTTTTCCTCTCAGGATATGAACAGTCAGTTGTCACTGACTTCACAGGAATTCCAGTGTGAGAGAGAGTCTATCTTCCTTGTGAGACTGAACACTTCTCTGTGATACCAGTAACAAAAGGTTGTGTTTTCCTGTGTCTGAAAGAGAAAATTTGTAGAGGATCATTAAGTTCTTAGAGCTATACAGATAAGTATCTCTGTAGTTTCTCTCTGCTTACGAAGACAAGTGCAGTCAAGCCTGATTATATGCACAGATCAATTGTCTGTCTAAATAGGTTTGTGCATGCTGTGTGAATGCTGTGATGTTGTCCACGTGTACAGGCAAGTGGCCTAGTGGCCAGATATATGTCCAAAAATAGTAGGAAGGCAATTGCCCTTCTAAACCTAGTGCTGGCTTCCCATAATTAAGAACTATTGGAAAGTGCTTTGCAGTGTTGTGTGAGATGCAATTGGTAAAATTTTTATTGCTGGTTTTATGTGTTTCCTGTGTTAAAGCTTTACAAGGTAAAACTAAAACCAAGCATAATGAAAAGCTGAAACAAGCAAAATAAATTACTCCCTTTCCTATACCTCAAGAGGTGTTTCTTGTTTGTTTTACTATATCAGTATTATTGGTCAGTTTTTCTATCATGGATATTACAGACACCGCCTAAGGACATATTTTCTGCTGTTATGTGCTCTGCAACTTCACTGACAGCAGTGCAAATGTATATATATTTATCTGAGAGTGAATCAGACCTAGATAAGAAGTGAAATTCTCCTAATACATTATTTATTCAGGTAATTCACTCTGTGTAGAAGAACCACATATTCAATTTATCTTTGACAGCCCTGAAAAGCCTGCCAAATATCTCTGTATAAATCCCAACAATCTAATATATTTTCATGATATTTATTGAAAAAAATGAGAGAAGGTGTTTCATCTTGTAAATAGGGTATATGGATTATCTCCTGGGAGCAATGAATATTCCAGAGAAAAAGATGTGACAAACAATTTTCATCTATTTCCACACAGACCATCTTAATTGTATAGAGGTGCCTTTCTTTGACGAGAGTTGAGACGGTGTTGTAAGCCACAGTAACTTCCAGAATGAATCATGGAAACCCCATCACTGGCCGCAGTTGGGTCAACTAGTAGAAAGTATTCAAGAGCAGATGGTTGAAAGTGTAGCAAGAACTTGCATCAGATAAATGTGGTTCCCTGAAAGTGAAATTTGGCCAAGGAAACGATATAAAATGACTAGTTCTGTAAAATACATGAGGGTTTTTTAAGCTCAGGTAAGCCAAGTATCGTTCATACCTCATAATCAAAGATGGCTCCCTCACATCCAAACCTGAAGGAAGTTCAGGAGTGACTCATAGAAGACACCATTGCCTTGATGTGATCACCAGCTCACCAGTTGGGTTACCTTGTTCTCTCTGAGGCCTCTAAGCCAGACCCTGCCTAGCTTGTGACATTTGGCAAAATTTCAGAAGGGACTGTGCTTCATTTTGAAAGCTGCAGATGTTTCTGTTGTTAGTCATCCCATTGCCTTTGCGTCCCAAAGGGATACTGGCTCTGCTTTTGGATCAAGGGGTTTGCACAATACGGTGTGTCTTTGCCCCACTAAATTATCTTCTGTTCAACAGCCTCTTCTAGCACTCAAGACCTTTATCCATGCACTTGCTGCTTCCTTGTAATTTGTTTCTTTGCATTCTTTCTCCTCCTTGCAAAGTTGCTCTGTTGTCTCTTTTCTACCTCCTGCTACTTCTCATGCTTACTTATGCCACCAGTGTGCTTACACTGCAGGTATGCTCCCAGCATCTGTCCCATGTTTCCAGATGTTCTTTGATTTCCCTTGTGTATCAGGGCTTCTTGCCCCCTTTAAGTTAACTTCTCTAACCATTCTCTAACTAGCTATTGCTGAATTGCACAGACAAAATCTTGAGGCCATGTACCATACGCATGACTCTCTCTTTCTCATGCCTACCCGCCCCCCCCCCCCCCCCCCCCCCCAAAAAAAAAAAAAGAATACAGCATTGAATTCAGATCTACAACGTATCTGGCTAAAATAATATTGGGGAACTCCCCTCCCCCCCCCTCCCCTTTCCTCCTCGTTACACTAAGCAAGTTGAATTCAGTCTGAGGGAGAGAAAAAAATAATCCTGTTGCTTTTCTTGTGCTGGTTTACACATCCGCAGATTGAGTCCCTAACTGATATAATGTAGCACGCTGATGATGTTACTTGGGTGTATGTTGCCTGCAGTGAATTTGATTGACAGGTGGTCACTGGGCATTTATACTCAGTGGCACAAGCTGACCAGTAAAGTCAAGCAAAAAAATTGGTATGGAGCTTTGCTGCCAAAAGATGCAGTTTCAAGTTGGCGAAACTACCTATGGATAGTCTCGTCTGCAGTCAAAATGACAAGAACAGTGAGAAAATGAAAACACTTTAATTTTTCTAAACTATATTTTTTAGAGAAAGCTGTAGCAAACATAATTTTAAGAAAAGGCAAAGTATTCCCAAAGGAAACAAGATATCATGTTTCAACTTAAACCAAAATATTTTCAGTTTATGTCAGCTGAAAGTGAAAAACACTTGGTTTGAGTCACCCTAAAACTGATTTCCCTGCCTCACACCCTCCCATTTCAACTACTGAACCAAGAAGTCAATTTGTTCTGTAGCTCTAGTTCTGAGTACCCCAAAATACACTTACTTTGATTAATTTGAGATTTAAACCTTAGAAAATGCACTTTCAAAAAAATTATTGCATGTAGTTTTAGTAAGTGTTCTTTGTGAAAGAACTTTAAATTGTTATAATACTCTGGTTGGCTAAAATCTTTCTATTAACATAGAAAAATAAAAGTAAGCTACTTTTGAATGAAACCAAGTTCAGTTTGCACATACAGATCCTGTATGGCTATACATATTTATGATCTTTGGCATGCTCTTGAGACTATTGATTTATGTTCTGGATGTTCAGTGTGTCAGTTCTGCAGTTGGCTTAGAGTGCTAAGCTGGCAGTACTGTGTCTACCCCCAAGATTTTACAGACTTGGTGATGTGTGTGCTAGAGTACAGGTCACCCAACGCAGTAAAATTAGTGACTATAATGGTTGGGAGTCAAGAGCGCTGAGGGTTTTTGTATTGCTAATCTTAATTATAGGAACATCTTTCTGGATAACAAATCAATGCAGCTTCATAGTCTTTAAGCATGTGTTTTTGTGAAACAAAGCACCTTGTGTTCATTCTGCTGTTGTAGTTGATTCTGAAGAGATCATGACTCCTAACAAGATGATAGAAATAAAATCCCTAGGAGTTAGCTTGTTAAGCTTTTGTTTAATAATGGCAGGGGGGAGGGTGGGAGAGACAGACACATATATTTTCTGCTCTTTTTCAAACAATTTGCTTTTTTTTTTGTGTCAGGAATCAAGCTGACAAAACTCTGTGTACCATTGAAATCTAAAGTGACAGAATGAGGACATGGGCATATTACATTCTTAGAAGTATGAGACTGAAGTTGTACAAGTTGCCAAATTAAGAAGTGGCTTGTGTACACTTGATCTGAATCTTGCTGATTTGGTACCTTGTTGTTACAGGCTTGAGAGCCAGCATGTTTTAAATTCTCACCATAGCTTCATCCTTAAACACTGGTGCTGTAGGTTGTACCCCTTTGTGCTTAAGCCCTTTGTTAAATAAAGACTGTATTAACTTTCTGTTACAAGAGTTGCTGTGAAAGCTGTAATGAGCAAATAAATCTGCTGTTCCCAAATCTTATGGCTTTGAGCCCCAGAAAGAATCTTTGCTTCAGAGAATTTGTTTTGCTGACCTGGTGTCCTGGTTTCTTCTGGGATAGAGTTAATTTTCTTCCTAGTAGCTGGTATAGTGTTGTGTTTTGGATTTAGGATGAGAATAATGTTGATAATACAGGGATGTTTTCGTTGTTGCTGAGCAGTGCTTAGAGTCAAAGTCTTTTCTGTTTCTCACCCCACTCCACCAGCAATTAGGCTGGGGGTGAACAAGAAGTTGGGAGGGGACACAGCTGACCCCAACTGACCAAAGGGATATTCCATACCATGATGTCATGCTCAGCGTATAAACTAGGGGGAAAGCTGGCCTGGGGGCTGCTGTTTGGGAACAGGTTGGGCATTGGTGGTGAGCAATTGTTTTTGATTTATTTCACTTTCTTTTTCATTTCTCTCTCCTTCTGTTATTTTCCTTTTCATTTATTTTATTATTATTACAATATTTTATTTCTATAATTAAACTGTTCTTATCTCAATCCACAGGTTTTCTTACCTTTACCCTTCTGATTCTCTCCCCTATCCCACTGAGCGGCTATGTGGTGTTTAGTTCCTGGATAGAGTTAAACCACAACACCTGGGGGTTGAATTTGGGACTTGACCCTGGAAACTTAGATGGTTTGAGATGAAAACTGATGAAATTTGTAATCTCTGCAGCAACTGTCACTTTTGCTGACCTGGTGTTTTCAACTGGCATTGGGCATCTTGCTGTGAAACACAGGTCCCTCCTTAGCTGATTGAGACCTGTGTTGTCGGTGACAGTGTGTACGTCTTTGTTGTGTGGGGTTTTTTTTATCAGCGTGGAGGCCCTTGATCCTATGATTTTACAAGATGCTGAGTTAGAACTGAGTGAAAACTACTGTGTGAAGAACCTTTGCCAGGAGAAGCAATTTTGGGATTGGTTTACTTTTTTCCTTTTTCATGGCAAAGGTCACAGCACAAAACAAAAACTCTGTCCTCTGTGAAAATAGCAAGCTCTGAATCACTACCTGTAGTACACAGATCAATGTTAATTTTCTTATGTTGGATAGCATTAATATTGATTATAAGACTGAAATATTAATAATTTAAAGCTAGATTTAAAGCTAATATTAAAACTGTGAAGTCTTAACTTTGCGTCTAGCAAAGGGAAGACAGGCAAGATAAGAAGGGGAACAATGTAAACAAGAAGACCTGAGAGAGGAAATGGCAGAGAGCAGACCTGGGTAATAACCTGCTGAAGCTTCAACTGTTCCAAGTCATGATCTCATATTTCTTCATACTCACGTTTCCAGGTTTGTTGTGGAACATGACCCTTCCCCAAGGAGCAACATCAGAGAGGCTTTGTGATTATGACTGCCTTTGTGAATGTTATAAGGCCCCAGTTCATGGGGTAGATGCTGACTGAGTGTTTCCTGATGGACAAATGATTGCTAGAGACCAAATCAACCTTATTCTAGTGCTATCTGCTTTTCCTATATGTCTACATGAGGATATTCTTGCTACATGTTCAGCAGTTTCTTTTATGTTTACTGTGGCACCAGCATGTGTTTATGGAGGCTTTGACATGTATGACACATTCAGGGTAGAAATAATTCTTGAATTTACCATAGTTATCTAATAGAAGTGTCCTGGTGGTGGATTACACAAGTTGCCTATTGTGAAGCCTGTAAAGCACTCTCCATTACACTATTCGGCATCTTAGTAATATCTTCAAGATGCAGAGAATCCTTTTTTGATTTAGAAGAAATGTGTGGTTGATATTGGTGAGAAGAGCTGGTGGAACATTTCTGCTATATCCTGTGGTTCAGTGCATAAAATATTGATACTGGCACATTCTGCTGGACTTTTTTTCTACTTCTGTAACTGATGGCTTTTAGGCTTGTGTATGCTTGGCATTTGGACACTGATGGTGGACTGTGCATATAATTAGACTCCTTCCAACTAGTCTCTATATTCTTATTCTGAGTTATGGTGAGTATTTAGCTAACTGTTCAGGCTTTACATAAAACTTTAGAGATTAAATGAATTTATTCTTTCTCATTGGATATTGTAAAATTTTTGTACATTTTTGTGAATTTTATGTTCCGGACTGATTCCAATAAGAAGAGTAAGAAGGATAAAATTGATACTAGTGAGCTCCAGAAACCATTATACTTCTGAAATACCATGATGCATGACATAGTGATCTTTCTTCTTCCTATTCTACAGAGCAATGCAGTGATATGGAGAAAGACAGCAAAAAAATTTCCTGTGTGCCTGATTCTGGAGTCCAGTGAAGGAGGTTGGTGTAAATACCACAGAAAGATGTTGAGAAACCTATATAAAATGCCTTTATGAACCTGAGACTGTCATGTTATAAGGCTGCCTGCATGTTCATGTAGGGGGAAGGACACCCTGGGCCTTCTAGCTGCATGCTGTCCCCTGAACTGATGAAATCCTGCTTGGACCGATTATAGTAGCTTTAGGGCACCTTTACACTAAGAACTCTTCTTCTGCACTTACTGTGCTTTTTTGTCCCAATGTATAAAGTCAAACTGGAAAAGAACTTCTGGAGCACTGAAAGCAGTGATGGTCCATTGAGTCTTGAGTATTCAGTAGCTTTGATCTCCTAAGTAATGACATGGGGTTGGGGTCTGGAAATATTTTCTGCTGTTGTATGAAGACCCAGTCCAAACAAGTCTGAGAATGTTGGTCTAGAAGCATTGCTGGATTTCCATATAAAGTGACTTTTTTTTTAAGTGTTGTATCCCATTCTGACTTTTCAGCAGTCTCGTTTCTCAAACTGTTCAGTTTTCCAACTGGAAGTACTATATCTTTTTTTGCCCTGATGTCTGCAGTAATTTTTTTCTCTTTCCTGGTTTTAGGCTATCTCTGCTTGTTGTTACTTTCTACTGCATTTATATATTATCTCCTTCAATTTTCTTCTATCTCTTTGAAGCATGCTGAATTTTAATGAGTATGCAAATTAATATTAACCTTCCCTATCTACTTGCTGGCCTGCTGCAGTTCTCCTCATGCCCTCTTGACATTTTAAGTTTTACATCCAGATGGTGCTGGCTAGAAAGAGAGAGTTTCTCTCCCATCCAATTTTCATGGGGAGGAAAATATTCTCCCTAGCTGGTGGAGGGAAGGGGTTGGAAAAGGAATTATTTTCGTACCAAATTGGATCAAATTCTTATAAAAATAATGGTTTTAGTATTTGTTTATTAGTAGTTTATGTAGTATGTATCGTAGTATATGTAGTTTAAATATTTGTGAGGAGAAACCCAGTGAAACAGTTCTGTTGAAAGAAAAACAATCTTGTTTTAAGGCATTCCCTAGGCAGCAGACTTCCTAGGCCATCAGGGTGTTCAAAGTTATGGGCACTGCAGGAACCTGGTTTCCAGCTTTGTAGGCAACTGGCAGAATGTAGGTTTTCCCAAAATTTGTCAGCTTTATTTACAGAAAATGCAGAGTAACGTTTTTGCCTGTTTAAAATAGTGGTGGCTTTTAGGACTCGGTGCTCTAAATTGCCCATAGATCAGGGTATGGAATAATGACACAAAGAGTTCTGTCTGGATACCTGTTCTATTTTTCTGGTAAAACCATGCCCTTCCTTAGATTTTCTACCCAACATTTTTTCTGCACTAGACATACCTGAAGGGTGGCTTAACTTAGCTCTGCCTTACAACAGAAAGCTTTGCAGCAGTGAGGAGACTACCATGAATATTATGAAGCATCAGTACACATTTCCTGTGAACAAACTTGCCAAAAAGTTATATTATTACAACTATAATAGATAATGATTTTATATTTATGAAAGGAAGATATACCAGGCCCGTGAAGTCTCAAATTGAACAGATCACTTTTTTGGGGGGAGGTCAAAGATCCTGCAAACTTCCTGAGAGACACTGAGCATCCCTGTGTGCCACTGGAGGAGATCCTGCTCTTTCCTTTGGTGTTTAGCAAACATCAGTACTTTCAAAACTGCTTCATGCCCAGCAAAACAGGAGGCTGGCTTTGAAGTGGCTTTTACTGGTGCTGCTAGCAGAGTAGCTACAACAATATGCTGCTTGCTTTGCAGAACACCTCAAGTCATTTGGGCATGTAGCAAACACCCCTGGAGATAACTGAGGGGTCTACCCCACAATCTGTGTGCGTGCTAAATTTCCATAGAGCGTGTGTCTAAATGTTGCAAGAGGCCACAGTTATGGTGAATTCCCCTTACAGACTAGAAGTAGTTTGTGCTTGCATGTTTTGGTTGGTTTGGTTTTTATTAATAGCAGTCCAGTGAATTAATGAAAAAGACTTCATACAGAAAGGCAATGTTACCACTTCTTCACCTGAACAGTTTGCCCATGTTGTCTTATGTTTCCTCTATTCACGTATACAGTTATGCTCTTTTTGTCCCTCTTTTCCTTCACTTTCTTCTGTGTTTGCACCCCTCTTCCTCATTTTGCCCAGCATTTTTTGAGAGGATACAGCTTAGACCAGACATCAGATCTTAAGCTTTGGACAGCTGCCAGGTTTGGGCATGCATGTATAAGATCATTAAAAATTTGTCAAGGACTAGCTTCATTGCCAGTATGAGTGCTTTGACTCTGTTGCAAGAATTGTACTGTAGTTTTATCGTAAATATTAAATAAAATTATAGGAACCACTGTATTAGGCTGTTAGATGACAGACACTTTCTGGTCATTTATACATAAGGACAAATACTTCTGAAAATATTAAGCTATTTAACTAAATAAGGTTTTGTGCACTTTGAAAGTGGCACTTATTTTCTTCCTCCAAGGAATGCTTCTATTGTTAGAGCTGAAAAAAGAAGGAAGTGTGTAGCTACAAACTGATTAAGAACACAAGTCCAAAGACAAGTTTGGTGTCATCAATTTCTACTAAATATCTAGATAACTTGGCCATTTGAAAATGTTAATTCCATGCTGTGAGTGGAATTGTTTTGCTTGCCAGAGACTTGACTTTACTGACATCATTTAGTAACATATTAGCAGGCTAACACAAAATGTTAAAGCAAAATACTAGTGGAAATGCATTTTATATCTAAATGCTAAGCCCCTTTAGGAAATATTGAACATGGAAAGGTTTTTCTAAACCGAAATAATTTTAGCTACTACTAACAAATCCTTGCTGCTTTTGTTACAGAATAAGTTAACATAACTTTGTGACAAACCTACTGGAAATTTGAAAGAAACAAAAAGTTTGCTTGAGAGAGATGGATTTCCAAATGTCTAGTGAACCAGAAAGGCTTCCTCCTCTCTAGCTGTAATGCATATCACAAACTCTGAGACAAGTTTATGAGGCTTTTGATGAGCACAAACCAATCGGTGCATCACTAAAAGTGCTATTTCAGGATTTTGAGAGTACAAAGCACCCACAAATTCAGGTGAAATCACAACTTGGGATGTGCAGTAGTACTGTTCTCAGTATTCAACAGGGCAATTGGAGACCACAGCATTGTTGGCAAAGCGGGTTTCTGCCACATGCCAGCATGCTGGGGAGGGGTGACAAGGCTGCAGGGAGCACTGCAGGCCTAGGAGAGACTGACTGGTGCATTTTTGCAGGTGGTGTCCATTTCTGCCTTGTGGGAAGTGAGACTGCTTATTTTCCAGAAGTAGGTGTTAAAGGATTTCACCAGACTGTGGGTATCTCTAGGCTTGCTTTATTAACAACTCAGAGTTGGGCCATCACCTCTGTGAGTGGCAACAGCTATCAAAAAGTGCCCTCTATATATATGATATAACACACAATACAAAGAGTCTTTGGTGATTTTTCCAGGAACTTTCAGCTCTCAATTTATCATCAATTTCAAAAGTCCATTGTATTCCACAGTTTCAACTATTTCTTATTGTTCTGTTCTAATTCTTCTTCGGACACCACTGCTTATTGATGCAGTCTTCGGTCATCATGGTTACTTATCTTCTGAACAATCTTCATCATAATTCACTTTTAGACTTCTGAGAAAAGACTCAAAATGTTCTATTTAACGTATACTTAATCTATGTCTAGCTTTTCATTACCTAGCTTTTCTAAGTTGCTGACCTGCTGAAGTTGCCAGGTACCCATGAAGTCACTCTATCACTTCCCCCCCTTCCCCCTTTTTTCTCAACAGGGCAAAGAGGGGAAAGAAAGTAAGATATCTTAAAAAAACCCCCAACCCTTGTGGGTAAAACAAAAGCAGTTTTAATATAAGCAAAGCGAAGCAAAGGTCCGCGTGCAGGAGCAAAAAAACACCCGTTTTATTCTCTACTTCCCATGAACAGGCGATGTCGGGCCTTCTCAGGAAGCAGGGCTCCAATACGCGTAGCGGTTGCCTCGGAGGACCAAGGGTGACCCCACCTCCTTCCTCCATTTTCCCAGCTTTATACTCGAGCAGACGTCATATGGTATGGAATATCCCTTTGGTCAGTTCGGGTCAGCTGTCCTGGTTGTGTCCCTTCCCAAGATCTTGCCCACCCCGTCCCACTGTGGGGGGGAAATGTCAGAAAGAGCCTTGGTGCTGTGTAAGCACTACTCAGCAGTAGCCACAACACCAGTGTGCTATCAACACCCTGCCAGCTCCCAACATAACACAGCACCGTGAGGGCTGCTACAGGGGAAAACCAATTCTGGCTCAGCCAGACCCAGTACAGTTGCTTAAACTGTCAGTATTGTTCCTAGAGTACCTGTGCATACTTCATTGAACTGTCAGTACTGTTCCTAGAGCACCTGTGCTCTATTAATTAAGCCTATAAAACAATATTTATTAATTATTCCTGCTCTTAATAATATCCTAAGAGAAAAGAGTTTTCTAAAGCTTGTTCCTTTTACAGTAGGCATGGTTAATGGAGCACAATATTAAATGATTGGTGGTGGAGCTTCTAAACAGCTCTAGTTAGAGACAGATGAAGAAGCAACAGGTGTTGCTGCCTCTACAATGCTCACAATTTGCCAAGAGCTACATACAAAGGACAATGTCAACATTTGATCACCAACAGAGAAAGCCAGTAGAAACTTTTCACGTTGCAAATTCCAAACTAGAGACTTTTAAAGGGTAGTGTTCACTAATGATGGGGATGTCTGAAAAATGCAGGACCAAATGACTATGTTGAAGTCCACTGAAAACAAGTTTCTTCCATAAGTGGCCTATTGCTTTGCTGGGAAGCAGAATGATGCTTTCAAATCACTGTAGACCTGGGACATTGTACTTAGGTGTAGAATAGGTGCATGTTAAATGCAAATAATCCTTGTTTATTGCAACACTTGCTTGAAGAGATGAAAAGGCATGGTATGTTACAGTTCTTTTGGTTTTGTTTTTTCAGGGAGCTGTTTGTCCTTCTGAATTCTCCTTAAGAATCCTTTGCATAGCTCCAAATAGTTCTCTTGATCTCCCTGTTCATTTTCTTGCTATTCTGAAGTAGAGTCTGCCTTCAAAGCACTCACCAATGACACATGACAAGCCCTTCCCAGTGGCTGAATTTAGATGTTAGTCTCCAAATAATATCTCACTACATCTTCAAGTTTTGTGAGTTTATTGTAAAAATATAGATCACTTTGGAATAGTGTAGTTTCTGAAATTCTTACTTTTTCCTTAAAGGCCCATATTATTTCCTTTGTCTTTATAAAATGATTATTTTGTAATTATTCTTTAACTTTCAAGTACCTTCTGGTCCTGCTCAAGGTATAATGAACCTTAATGCATTTTTATTGTGCACATGATTTCAACTTTTTTTACGAAAACAAGGTGAGGCTCATAGTGTTTATTGGGAAATTTACACATGTTAGAAGTGCAGGGGTAACAGTGATGATGAACTTGTGCAAAGGTGAAGTTCCTAGAACAATCTTTTCTCCACCTGCTTGCATTCATCTGTTATAAAAGTGTTCTTCATTTTGACACCTAAGCAAATGGGTGAGGGGGAGGGCATATAGTCCCTCTTGTAATACAACATAATGTACCCAGGAGAGTTGCTCAGTTTGGCAAGTAGAGGTATATTTGCAGCATCTAATAATCTTTTTAACTTTGCAAAGACTATGACCATATAAAAAAGGTCATTCTTTTGCACTGTTAATAACAGAGGCACATCACAGAGGCTATTCTTTTCAAAGATGGCACATAACGCCCACTTGCAAAATGTGTGCATATGGCTGGCTCCATGCAGGTGGCTAATTACACAAAGGAGTAATTACTCTAGAGAGCCTTCCATGCAGAACCAGAGTTTACCCTGTGCTTGCCAGTGTTTCACCAAAGATATTGAAATTACTGTATAAACTGAGGATTACTGTCAGCTGCTCTGTGGCAAGTGACCAGCCTGGAAAGCTGATCCCACCAGTGGGTTGTGTTCTTCTCATGTTCCCTGTGACGAAAAAGAAAACTGTAATTACTTAGGTGCTGCTTTTCATAATCATCTGGCTTCATTTGTCCTACTATACACCACACCACATGCTCCTGTAGAGCCAGGCATAACCCTAGCAAGAATATTTACAGTGCTTGCAAATCTTTCGTTCATCCCCACTTTGCACAGCAGAACCAAGGCAGGTTTGCTGATGCTGAGGCTCAGCAATCACACATTCAGACTTGGCTCTGCCTGGGTATGTGCATCACTGAGCATATTGCTGTCTTGTGATTGGACTGCAAAAACACATACACATGTGAAGTTTGATTTTTTTTTTAAATTTTTTTTTAATTCTCTACTTATTTCAGGAGGGTGCTTGTTATTTCGATAAATTACAAACTTATTTAAATAAATAGTTTGTGATACCAATGAGATACAGAAAACATTTGCATATTTAGGGTATAAATAAACATGGATTTTGTGTGTGTGTGCAAACTTCTGTTTAGCTGGACATGCAATACACAGTGGGTTATACCAATTCCTCATATGAATTGGGAAATAAAAATCTTTGAATATTCTTCCCATCATATAACTGGGTTGACTGATAGCAAAGACCATTTATTTCAATGAATAAATGAAGTGATACGTGAAACGTGTGTCGGATAGCAGTGGAGTATACAGTATGCGGATCATTTTGTCATGACTTTGAAGCATGTACTCTGATTTGTAATCTAATTGGATAGTGTAGTAACTAATGCAGCAAAATAAAAAGCACTCACAAATAATGATTCCTTCTTTATCCACAGAAAAGGGCAGAGGAGGTATAAACAATGGCACCCTGAGTCTTAAAAGCTAAAGAAATGCAAAGAACTGGCACATGGTCTGACATCAGCTTGAGGTGAATGACAAAGGACAAAGGGAAAATGCTGCAACAATTGGCCTGGCCCAGCATAAAAATGTCAGAACTTGTGAAGACATCTGATTCCCACTTTTGGTGAAGTTTTAATATGCACAATGGTTCTGAAATGATGAGTTTTGTGACTTTGTCATTTTCTTAAATCCCCTTACTGCTTTTGTGCAATAGCAGTCTCCCCATAATTAAGGCAGTAGTCAGCTTTTCTTTATGAACTGTTTTTCTTTTTTCTCCCCTTGATATATAGTGCGCAGAAATGGTTGTGTCAGCTTCAGCTGTAAATCTCAAGTCTATGACAATGGAAATAATTTTGGGAAACAAATGGCAGTGTGAAAGATATGATGTTAACCATAAAAAAAAAAAAAAAACACCAAACAAACTGTGGCTAGAGTTCAGATGTCACAAATCTTAGCGAATGTAAAAACAGGGAGTAAACAAAGTCATATGATATTATCCATGTCTTTTATTTTTTGTCTTAAGAGTATGTGCAAAACCAGTTGTAGATCTGTGGCAAATATGAGAATCTTTTGTGTGTTTCGGATACAAACCTCATTAATACCAAAAAACTTGAATATTTATTGTTCTCTATGATAGCTGGACTTAATTGTATCTGTGGCTGGGTAGACACTGGAATCCCAAAACAGTTTATGAAGAAGCTTCAGTCACAAGGGAGGCTGTTCGTAGTAAAGAGTAAGAGGGTTGTTGCCATGGTCAAACAGCTAACAATGGGAAGAAGTGACTTTATTAGTATGTTTGTTCTCTCTGTCATCCTCATTTACCCATTAAATTCTAATGGAAGTGTCCCTCTTCACCCTCTTTACGGTCATGTGTGAGCTCCTTCATGAACTTACTGAGAAAGGGAAATTGATCGGTGGAGTAACACCCTAGCACCCCTAAAGCAACAGGAGCAAATGGAGGCTCCAAACGAGGTAGGTAATCCCTCATCCTCTTGCTGCCAGGCAGAAGGAGGGGACCTAAGAGATGGGGGAGGCTGGAAACAAGTCCCTGCTCAGGGAGGCAGGAAAATCCTCTCCAGACCTCCCTCACCCTCCATGTTGTCCCTTCACAATAGATTCGGGGCCCTGAAACTTTTGAGTGAAGAAGAAAAGGAGGAAGAGAATGAGACAAACAAGGAGGAAGACCAAGGTCCACCAAGGCCGGGTCATTCTAGACCAGGTATAAAAACCAGT
The DNA here is from genome assembly GCF_031877795.1 of Strix aluco. Lineage (NCBI taxonomy): Eukaryota > Metazoa > Chordata > Aves > Strigiformes > Strigidae > Strix > Strix aluco. The sequence continues at coordinate 72,753,840 of NC_133931.1, forward strand.
TCTAAAAAGAACCCCAGGAGAGTCATTGTAGTGGGTGACTCCATTCTGAGGGATACCGAGGGCCCCATATGCAGACCGGACCCACTTCATAGGGAAGTCTGCTGCCTCCCTGGGGCTTCTGTCAAGGACCTCATGGCAAAACTCCCTGCTCTAGTGAAACCCAAGGACTACTACCCTCTCCTGGTTTTTCAGATAGGTAGCGACATTACCAGGAGAAGGCCTAAAGCAATGAAGAGAGATTTCAGATCCTTGGGGAAACTGATTAAGGGGTCGGGGGCACAAATTGTGTTCTCCTCCATCCCTTCAGTTGTGGGGATGGATGAAGAAGAACACAGGAGAACTCAACAGATGAACTTGTGGCTCCAAGACTGGTGTTACCATCAGGGCTTTGGATTTTTCAATCATGGGTTGGTATACAGGGCACCAGACCTTTTGGCATTAGATGGGATGCACCTGTCCCAGAGGGGGAAGAGGATCTTGGGGCAGGAGTTAGCTGGGCTCATTGACAGAGCTTTCAACTAGATTTGAAGGGGGCAAAACACCAGCCCATCTGAAGTGCATGTATACCAATGCACACAGCATGGGTAACAAACAGGAGGAGCTTGAAGCCGTGATGAAACAGGAAAATTATGATGTAGTGGCTATCACAGAAACATGGTGGGATGTCTCCCACGACTGGAGTGTGCCAGTTGATGGCTACAAGCTCTTTAGAAGGGATAGACAAAGAAGGAGAGGAGGTGGTGTGGTGCTGTATGTTAGGGACGGTTATGATTGCTTTGAGTACAAGTGTAGTGAAGACAGGGTGGAGTGTCTTTGCGTTAGAATCAGGGGGAAGGCCAACAGGGCAGATGTTGTAGTAGGAGTCTACTGTAGGCCACCCAACTAGAACAGAGAGGTGGATGAAATATTCTACAGACATTTAGGAAAAATCTCACGATTGCTTGCCCTTGTTCTTGTGGGAGACTTCAACTTCCCAGACATCTGCTGGAAATACAACACAGCAGAGCGGGACCAGTCCCGGAGGTTCCTGGAATGTGTGGGAGACAACTTCCTGGCGCAGCTGGTGAGAGAACCAACCAGAGAAGGTGCCCTGCTGGATCTCCTCTTTGTGAACAGAGAAGGACTGGTGGATGATGTAGTGGTTGGAGGATGACTAAGGCACAGTGATGACGAAATAATAGCGTTCTCTATTCTTAGAGAGGCCAGGAGAGGGCTAACAAGAACTGACATCCTGGACTTCCCAAGGGCTGACTTTGTCTTGTTTGGGCACCTGCTTGACAGGATCCCTTGGGAGATGGTCCTGAAGGGTATAGGGGTCCAGGAAGTCTGGACGCTCTTTAAGAAGGAAGTGTTTATGGCTCAGGAGCAGGTGGTCCCCAGGTGCTGTAAGAGAAACCAGTGCCAGGGAAGACCACCCTGGCTGAACAGGGAGCTTTGGCTGGAACTCAGGGAGAAAAGGAAAGTTTACAGCCTTTGGAAAAAGGGGCTAGACGCTCACAATGATTACAAAGATGCTGTGAGGCTATGCAGGGTGGAAATCAGGAGGTCTAAAGCCCAGCTGGAAATTAATCTGGCTTCAGGAATCAAGGACAACAAGAAATGTTTCTATAAGTGTGTGAGCAGCAAAGGAAAGACCAGAGAGAGCCTCCATCCCCTGCTAGATGCAGGAGGAAACATGGTAACAAGTGATGAGGAAAAGGCTGAGGTGCTTAATGCCGCCTTTGCCTCAGTCTTTAATAACAAAGAGGAGACAGTCAGTGACCTACTGCATCACATAGACATACACAAGTCTATGGGACCAGATGGGATACACCCAGCTGAAGGAGCTGGCTGGGGTTCTTGCCAAACCGCTTTCCATCCTTTACCAGCAGCCCTGGCTGACCGGGGAGGTCCCGACAGATTGGAAACTGGCCAGTGTGACGCCTATCTATAAGGGTTGGAAGGATGATCCGGGAAATTAAAGGCCTGTCAGTTTGATGTTGGTGCCCGGGAAGCTGATGGAGCAGCTCATCCTGAGTACCATCACACAACACATGTGGGACAACCAGATGATCAGGCCCAGACAGCATGTGTTTGTGAAAGGCAGGTCCTGCTTGACAAACCTGATCTCCTTCTATGACAGGGTGACCTGCTTATTGGATGAGGGAAAGGCTGTGGATGTTGTCTACCTTGATTTCAGTAAGGCCTTTGACACCATTTCCCACAGCATTCTCCTGGCAAAACTGGCTGCTCGCAGCTTGGATGGGCACACGCTTTGCTGGGTAAAAAACTGGCTGGATGGCCGGGCCCAAAGAGTTGTGGTGAACGGAGTTAAATCCAGTTGGCGGCTGGTCACGAGTGGTGTCCCCCAAGGCTCGGTTTTGGGGCCACTCCTGTTTAACATCTTTATTGATGATCTAGATGAGGGGATCGAGTGCACCCTCAGTAAGTTTGCAGATGACACCAAGTTGGGTGGGAGTGTTGATCTGCTTGAGGGTAGGGAGGCTCTGCAGAGAGATCTGGACAGGCTGGAGCGATGGGCTAAGGCCAACTGTAGGAGCTTCAATAAGGCCAAATGCCGGGTGCTGCACTTGGGCCACAACCCCCAGCAGCGCTACAGGCTTGGGGAGGAGTGGCTGGAGAGCTGCCAGTCAGGGTGGGAGTGTTGATTGACAGCCAGCTGAACAGGAGCCAGCAGTGTGTCCAGGTGGCCAAGAAGGCCAATGGCATCCTGGCTTGTGTCAGAAATAGCGTGGCCAGCAGGGACAGGGAAGTGATCTTACCCCTGTACTCGGCACTGGTGAGGCCGCACCTCGATTACTGTGTTCAGTTTTGGGCCCCTCACTACAAAAAGGACATTGAATGACTCGAGCGTGTCCAGAGAAGGGCAACGAAGCTGGTGGAGGATCTGGAGCACATGTCGTATGAGCAGCGGCTGAGGGAACTGGGGTTGTTTAGTCTGGAGAAGAGGAGGCTGAGGGGAGAACTCATCGCCCTCTACAACTGCCTGAAAGGAGGTTGCAGAGAACTGGGGATGAGTCTCTTGAACCAAGTAATAAGTGACAGGACAAGAGGTAATGGCCTCAAGTTGCGCCAGGGAAGGTTTAGACTGAATATTAGGAAGCATTTCTTTACAGAACGGGTTGTTAGGTGTTGGAATGGGCTGCCCAGGGAGGTGGTGGAGTCCCCATCCCTGGAGGTGTTTAAGAGGAGGGTCAACATAACACTTAGGGATATGGTGTAGTTGGGAACTGTCAGTGCCAGGTTAACGGTTGGACTAGATGATCTTCAAGGTCCTTTCCAACCTAGATGATTCTGTGATTCTGAGAAGAGCACCATACTTATATTCCTGTTTGCTAATGAGCAGTTGAGAGAAGTGTGTCCAGTTTATCTGTTGAATACAGCTTGCTCTGACTGTGTTAAGGAGCTCTGGTCTAGGCAAAAGGAAAGAAATGGGAGAGGCCCCTGTCCTCTGTAGAAGGCTACAGGAAAGACTCTTGAAGTCCTGTGTGCCACGAACTGTTCTGGGGAGCTGCAACACTTGAGCAGCTGTGAGGAGGTTGAATAACTTGGGCAGCATTCGAGTGATAAGTGACATCAATATACAAGTTGCTCTTGAAACTTCAAATATTTCTTCCCTGGAAACAACAAGGGTGCAGATGGACAGCATCCCCATCCAGTCTTAGAGATGAACTAATGTCCCTAGGAGATAATAGATTCTCCAGAAACAGTGTATTCCTCAATGGCGAGGGCACAGATCTTTCTAAAACTTTGGTCTTCTCCCAGTCTGAACAATACTGATCTGTAACCGGAGCATAGCAGGCACTTGCTGCTTACCTCTACAGCTCTGAGAAGTGGACTGTATTTGTGGCTGTAGACAAAGAACCTAGATATCTTGGTTCTCTTGGCGTCTGCCACAGTTGAAATATTGGTTTGACTTTTCCCATTTCCTGATGTCTTCTTCCTTCTCAGCTTCCTACTGAAGTTCTGCTTTGTTTACACTCATCCCTCAGATTTATTCTCTGCCTGTAAGCAGAGAAATATTGCTGATAAGCCCTACTCCATCTGCACATCTAGATTTCCAGTTTTCCAGACCAGAGGAAGCTTGAGACAAGTGTTTATCAGTTGAAACACCTAGAAAATTAACTTGACTGTTCTACTTCATAAGCAGTGCCTGGCAGGTAGATGTATGTAGGCCAAGTTTTAGTTCATTATATCTTTGTGTATCATTTACAGTGTTTGATAAGGTTATCTTGCTGCTGTGCTGTTGTGCATACTAAGATGGGGTAGAGATCTTCATGTTGCTACTGGAGAATGACTCACAGGACAGGTCTGGTTGCATATGTGTGGTGTCTACCAGCAGATGATGTAGGTGGTACATGGAGCAGATCATGGTTGAAATGGGCCATGACATGCATTTTTGTCATGAATATAAAACATCTACTGATCATGTTTCTTTTCAGTCTGTGTTGGAAGGTGGGTTAAAGTAAATGGCAAAAATGAGCAGTTGCGTAGAATCCTATTACAATGTTTCTATACTTTCCAGAATTTGTGTTTTTGTAAAGGCTTTCCTTAACATAAACTTTCCTCTTCAGGAGTCTATTTGGCTTTCTTTTAAAATAATGATTAAAATGTTGTTTTCCCTGATGCTAGTGATATTTGGTTCCACCTTAACTGTTATTTAATGGTTTAATTTTAGTCTGGAGAGGAATGAGTACAGAAACACTTTTACTGGATTGAAGCTGTCTGGCTATTCACAGAGATGATAATAAGATAAGATTTCTCCTAATTATAACCAAAGGGAAAATCGATGAGTGACCATGGCACGTTTCTCTTAGGTAGGGAAAAATCAATGAAATATGCAAATAAATATTTCACTAACATGACCTGAAACCATGTGTACAGGAATGTGGGCCTAGAGGACATGCTGAGGAAGTGAAGGGCAAGTTGTTGGACCATAGACATTGGCAGTTGTCTGTGGTGCAGCAGATGCAATACCAAGGGCATCAGCAAAATAACAATAAAAAAAATCAATCAACAGACAAAAGATGGAAAGGCAGTTATTGCAAAACGTTAAATTGTAAGTATCACTATAGTTGAGCCAGTTTTTGAGTTGAAAGAATTGAGGCATTACATTAAAAATCTAGTTGTCAGACAATGTACATGTACATATACACATACATAAAGTAGTATGGTAACCAGAAAGAAAAGGTTCTTACCAGAAAACTTCTAGTCCTTTGTTAATATGAGGGAGTCTGGTTGTGCCTGTGAAATAACATGTAATGGTGGATTATGCATCACCAATGCAAAAATTAGGTTTTGCACACTGTGCACACACTGTACCAAGAAAGCTGGAAAATTCTAGGGACCTTAGAGGAGACTTAAAATCTGACTGGAAAGAGCTTTGTCCTTTTACTTAAGTCCCTTTGTGTGCCTTGGGCCTGGGGAATTGTGTGTGCTCCTGAGGAAACACTGGTGAACTCAGTGAGCCTCTCAAATTCACATACACTAGAAACTGTATAAAACATTTTAATTAATTACAACATTCTCCTAGTAAGCTCCTATCACTATACCTCTCTGGTATGAATATGCATGATTCCAAATTCTACCCAGGTTTTTTGTTGATGGAGGCAGACTTTTGCCTCTGGCTTACCTGTGACTGTATGCCTAATTAGTAATGCCATATTACATAATGTTGTTTGGGATGTGTATATAATGTTATGATCTCATTTTCTCTAGTGCTCTCTATCAAAAATTTTTGAGGCAGTTCTGAAGTTTCCCATCAGTTACAAAGAGCTATGCCTAAATTGCCCCAGATTCATTTTTGCTAGGTACGTAGCATTACTAGTCTCAAGGCTATGAATTTAAATATAGTTGTTCAGTGAGGAACAGTTTATTTGATGTGAGGTTTAGTGTGTGTATGTGTGTTTTCTTCTGTGAGGTGCTTTCCTATCACTTGAGGGAAATGTGTCACTCTTCTGTCTCTTGTTACAAGGCAAATTAGATTCTGCTCTCCTTTAGAAGTGACGAGATCTTGAGAGTGCAGTTTATTCAGATATAGATTAAGGATTTACCACCAGAGAGAATTTGTTTTAATTCCATATTTCTAAAAATTGGTTCATTTGGTACAGCTGTACTCTACCTGTTGTTGGTGCCTTCACAGTGGTCAGGAAACATTGGAGGTGAGAAGGCATCCTTACAAGGAAAGGAGACAAGTCTTTCCACAGTCTCTTCTTGTTTAGGCAATGTGGTAGACTTTCATCCCTTGCAGTAGTTAGCTGAGCCCAAGCACAGGCTTATCGTGAAGCCAACACATGGAAAGAAGATCTAACTGCATTTAATGTACAGTGACTTAATGTTGGAAACATACTTGTGAGCTGTGAAGGGCATGTGTGTGCCAGATTTTCTAGGACAGTAAAACCCCTCCTGAAGTGTTTTATGGGGTTTTGTTTGTATGCAGCTGCTTTCTGCAGAACTGGCTCACTTCTACATCCAGGGTGGTATACGTTCCTGGACACAGTGGTGTGCAGGTCAGTTTCTGAGGCAGCGCAGCATTACTGGCAGCTGGAAATCAGTTTTTCTGGGCATGTATTTCTTGTATTCATGGATCATCATAATGTTTCTTCACAGACAGACCTTCACTCATCAGACATCCCTTGCAAAGCAAGCAGAATCCTTATCATCCATCATAGGGAGAATCTGCTCAGGAATATTTGTTTTATAAATAGTTTTGAAAACATGACTGGGTTTAAAATGAGCAGTACAAAAATCTGTGACATTTGTAATTCGTTTGAAAGCTGACCTTTTAAGGGAAGCTGGGATAAAGGTTTTATTTCTAATCTCTGTTTCTGTGACTCCTATTTGCCATAGTATCTAACTGCCAGAGCTGACTTAAAACTCTCCTTTGGTGAGGCAAAAATAAGTACAGCAGGTAAGTGGCAAAACAGGAAGGCAAAGGACAGGAGCAGTTGTTTTCAGGAAAAACTGCAGAAGAGGCAAGGCTGACAGGTAGCAAGACTAAAAGAGGGGAGAGGATTTTTTGAGGTAGGAAGAAGGTCTTTTGGAACCTCTGCTAATGAAGCTGAGTTAGTGCAGAGACAGCTGCAAGAGGATAATGTAGGAGGAAATGTGCAATGTTTTTTCACAGATACATCATAAGACTGTTGATAGCACATCTCAAATTTTGTATAAAAGATGACTATTCCCTGAGGCATTAAACTGGGAAGTATAGCATCCTTATTTGTGAAAGGATTTAAGTTGAGTGTAAGCAGCAGTGCTCTGACCTGTTGAAATATGCGAATAGTTCCTTATAGCTAATGTGATCTGATGTTAGTCTGAAGCAATGACTTCTAATTTATTTTTCTTTCATTCTGACATCCAGTAGTTCTTGGAAAGGATGCTTCTGCAGGGGTTTGTGTTGCAGTTTCAGCTTGCCTTCTCATGCAAGACATTCACACTGGTGAATTCACTAACTGTTTTCATCCTTAATTGATTTTGCAGTGATTTGATGCTGTTAATGAAGCCCAGTGTTGGCTAAACAGAGTCTTGGGTACAGCTGTGAGAGTATTAGGGGAATCAAGGTATTTTTGTTTTCCTCATTTGATATTTCTTTCGGCATAGGTGTCTTGCCTTGTAATTGTTTCACATCTAAAATTTTAGTATAATCATTCTTTTGGCAAAGTGTAGTCAGAGGTAAGAGTTTTTCCTCTAAAAGCTGTGTTTGTGTTCAGTAAATAACATTGTGTCTCAGAAAAATTATCAAGAACTTGCAAAATGTCTTTTCATCTTGCCAGGCTTGTGAAATAATAAAATGTGTATTTTTTTAACTTTATGTTAGAGTAAGTGAGGCAGAGATGGAGGGAGAGGTTACCACATTGTAGATTTTTTTTCTAGACTGCAGAAAGATCACAGCTGGAATAGGTGCCAGAACAGATTCTCTTTATATAGTTCTCTTGTGTAATACAAAGTGGAGAATGAGGATGTTATGTTCTTGTATTTAAAGCAAGCATAGCCTTCACCTAATGTAGAGATGCCTTTGTTAATTTTTTAAAAAAATCTCTATGTGGGTAAATCAGTTCATTCAGAACAACCCAACTATGTGTTAACACCTGTCTAAACCTCAGATTTTTTTGCTGGTGAAAGTGTGGAATGATTAAAATGGAAACAACAGAATGCTTCCCTGCATGGGAAATTTTCATAGAAATTAACAAACTTGTACATACTGTGCATACCAATGAAAGGTCTAAGTGTTCATCGCTTCATGATGAATATGTCAAGATTGGCTTGGTTTTAACTCTAAGGTCTACAAATACCTGAGCAGCAGTTTTGGTCTTTGGGATTCAGCTGTTATTCCAGAATGCCTGTTGGGAACTACCTAGTTAAGATTCAGATCAAACCCTATCTTAGTTTCATAAAAATTACAAGAGAGAAGCTAATTATGGAATCATAGAATACTAGGTTGAAAGGAACTTCAAGGATCATCTGGTCCAACCTTTCTTGGCAAAAGTGCAGTCTAGGCAAGATGGCCCAGCACCCTGTCCAGCTGAATCTTAAAAACATCCACTGTTGAGGAATCCACCACTTCCCTGGGGAGATTATTCCTGTGGCTGATTGTTCTCATTGTGAAACATTTTCTTCTTCTGTCCAGTCAGAATCTCCTCAGTGTAACTTGTAGCCATTACCCTCATCTTTTCCATGTCACTCCTTGTAAAAAGGGAGTCTCCATCTTCTTTGTAGTCGCCCTTTAAATACTGGAACATGGTGATAAGTTCTCCCCTAAACCACCTTTCTCAAGGCTGAACAAACCCAGTTGTCTCAGCCTTTCCTCATATAACGGGCTTCCCAGTCCTTTGATCATCTTTGTGGCCCTTCTCTGGACTGTCTCCAGCCTGTCCACATCTTTTTTGTGAGTCTAAAATTTAAGGGTAACCAGAACAGAGTTTCCTCAAGAAGGGGCAATTTAAGCCATTACAATAGCATGTGGGTATATTAGGAAGTCCCTTTTTCAGAGCTGAATGAGTTCTTTGAGCTAATGCTGGTGTGTTGTGCCCATGGAGCAGAGGACTCTCACAGGACAGTGGATGTCCGCCATGGGGAGAGGGAGATGGGAAGGAGGCTTGTAACTGAAACATAGTTTGCACATGAGGATGGGGCATTTGCAGACTGTGTCAGCAGCATCTGCCAGGACGTGAACTTGGAATGGTGTGGTGGGTAACACTGGGCAGAAAAGCAGGACAGGAGAGGAAATCTAGGATATTCTCTCTCAAGTGTCTCATTCTAAAAACTAACAGCAAGTTTTACATTACAATTAGAATTGAAGTATGTTGTTATGACAGTTCAGTTTTCTCAATATGATGTATCTCAACAGACCACTTGGTATGGCCCTCATTTCTTGAGTGCTTGAGGTTATAATCACACAATATGTTGTTTTGGGTGACAGACTGGCATAAATGTTGCCATCCCTCATGGCAGATAGTCCTACCCTTCTGTTTTAGTGTCCTTTCAGCTAGAGTGTTGCGAACTTGCTCTGGAAACTGATCACTCTTAAAAGTCATCTGTCAAAAGTACAAAGATGTTTTAAAGCCAGATCAGCTCATGACAGAACCTCACAAATGTCATCCAAATGCAGCCAACTTAGTTGTGGGAGTGAGCAATGAGGGGTAGATGGGGGCGGGGGGGGCAGGATTCTGGCAATACCTGAAACCAGGATTGCTGCTAGCAGTTTTGTAATGGAATATTGTGGCTCTTGTTATGGGCAAAGAAAGTACAATTTTATACATGGAAACTGAAGCAAAGTGGGGCTAAGGACTCTTCTATACCAGATTTTTTTGGTAAGTAGAACTATGTTAAAACAGTTTTGTGTCAACAGACTTGAAGTTGGTTTTAGTTCAGGAACTGATATAAGCTGTACTATAACCATGAGCTCTACTATAACTATATCCACACTTGCATGTTCATCAAGGTAACTGGAAATCCTCCCAGGCAACTCACATCCCTAGCAGCACTCTTTCAAAAATACTACCCTCACAGGGAGGGCCCAAATAACAGGCTGAAGATCAGATAAGAGGGCAGGGAGGAGTCAGGCAGGCACTGAACCCCACTCTCTGGATTCATAAGCAAGCACTAACCATTGAACTATTCCCCTTAGCCATCACGAAAGTAATTTTCAAAAATGATAACGGAGAGATTTTTAAAAGCAAAACCATTGATCACACGTCCAAGTCCATTCAAAGGCCAGAAGAGTTAGGGTACAGGTTAAATTTACAGTGCAATGGCAGTTTTCAAGTAAGTCTTAGGCAGGAAAGCCTTCTCAGTTTTTTGTGCCTTTGAAAAAGTCTCCTTCAAATCTGTGTTTAAAAAGATAAACAACCAAGGAAATTATATATAATTTCTGTCAGCAACATAAATACAGTTAACTTCTCCATAGTAATAGCTTATCTAATCTAGATAAGTTACAGCTATAAAAATTATGAAACAACACAAGGTTTAGGTAGGATCAAGCTTAAATTAGGCCCAAGTGAAAAACATCCCTCTCAACAAGGGGTAGTCACACTATCCTGTAACCTCTTAACAGTCTCTGACTGCAAGAAACTCTGCCAGTGTTGAAGAAACATCTGTTTACTATTAAAGCATATAAAATATAAACAGGAAAGATCTTTTCAGATTGAGTGGTTACAAAAACAGAACAGAAATTGGTGTATGTGCTCCTTATGTGGGAGACTCAGTCTGTTGCTGTTAAATGATGTCATTGGATCAACAAGATAGTTGTCAGAAAACCTGGAGACAGGGGGGTATTTTAGCAGCTTTCCTCTGCAGCAGGCCCTGAGTGCAGTGGCCAAGGGAGGGTTGCTGATGGGCAGCGTGCAGGGCCCTGCAAGGGCTGCTCCGGCCAGTTCTCACACACAAGGCACTTCATCTCCCAGCTGCCTCATGATCTCTGCTAGCTCTTACCTGTTCAGGCACAGATAACGGTATTCTCTGGAAAAGTGGTATGTTGTCAGATCCTTAGCCCAGGCTAAAAACAGCCATTTAAAAATAGCAGTAATTATCAGTTTTGTGTAAAACTAAGTACCTTTACTTTGAGATGGGTGGTACTTAGCATTTGGACTACATGTAATAGGAGACTAAATAAAATGAGATGCTTACTATACTAATGGGTCTGGACCTTGCTTTTTAGCTTCCCTCTATTGTATGTTCTATGTAAGAGGCCGAGAAAACTCAGGATCTGGATCAGGAGCAGCTGCAAAAGAGGTTGTTTTTATTAAGAGCTCTTCAGTTCATTTTTTTAAAGCCAAGAGTGTCTGAGCCTAGTTTAAAGGCTTCAATACATGTTTTCTGCATACTTGGTTATATTAAAACAGATCTAGTGCAGAACTTAGGAACATGTGATTATAACCTCACTTTATTCCTATGAATTAATGTAAACCAAACATGCAATAGAGGGAAAATTAATTTGAATAGTGTGGGGCAGATGTCTAAACAGCAAATACCCACAGTGTGGGTGTAGTCTCAGCAAAAACTTTGAAGACCCTTTCTTTTAGTGGTGAATCTTGTGAACCATGGAGTACACACAAGAGGCCGAATGAAGGTCAGGGGGGGAAGAGGTCATAAGGAGAGACAAGTCCTTCACCATTAAGGGATCTAACAAGCTTACAGGACAGCATAAAAGCAGACAATGTAATCATGGCTGTTCCAGTCAGTGAGCAGGAATGCTGCTGTGCACTGCACTGGCTGCAATGGCACAGAGGCCTGCTGAGCAGTCTGGCCAAAACAGAATTCTAAGAAATGAAAAAGATAAGCTACCGGGTTCCATTTTAAAAGCAACTCTCCATAATGCCCATATTGTAAGAGCATTTAAAAACCTTTTGAGATATCAAAGTCACTGTGACAGTTCCGAAACTATTGCTGTTGATCAATAATGTACATTTTTTAAAGCATCTTATTACCTATTTTTTTAATGCAGCATAGAAAAAGAGCAAGAGACAGAACCAGTTGAAAACAGACTGTATGGTGGATCGCTGTATGTAAATCTGTAATAAGAAAGGTGCAATTTGAATAGTGTAAGAGGAGAAAATAGATTGGATTAAGCAAAGCTAAGTCCGTTTGTGTTAAAGGTTAGATGTCACCTCTTCAAAAGTCCTGCATATTCTGTAGAAGCTTACCTTTGATGCAGTGACCATGGTATCTGTAACATCCAAGGGGAGCTCAGCAGCAGTCTGAAAATGTATGGCATCATCAAATAAAACATTAAATGGAGGGTTGTACTGGAAGAAATTGTGTAAAAGGGCAGTTTCTCCACACTTTGCACTGATATGAAGTCCCATTTCCTTTTGCTTGTCTAAATCTTCATTAGCTGCCCCCACCACCAAAAGGAAGTTGAAATCCATTGTGAATTGTATTGGATCTGGCTGCCAGCATAGAAAAGTGTAGCTACATCACTTCCACTTGTTTTGCATGTAGAAGGTTTTCTTCTAAATGAGAGCTAGAAGGATGCTACTTAATTTATTTAAGTGTATTAGATTTTGTTGCCTAGCTATGCAAGAGAAGAATGACTGTTTGAATTCACTTCATGAAAAACTCACAAGGTCTGCTTTCCAAAGGAATGTGAAATGACAGAACTGAGGATTTTGCTCAGTATATGAGCCCAATTCCAGAATTTTCCTGTGTTCGTGGTCATTCACCTAGATTTTAGAATTTTGAAAAGGAATAAAACTTTTATTTTTTTAAAGTTGGGTTGTACTTCAAAACCCTTTGTTCCCCTTTTTAGTGCCCATTTGAGAAAAAAAAAAGGTGCCATGTGATCTTTTTTCCATTGCCAAGTGCTTAGGAGAAAATGCTTATTGTACAGCTACGTTTAGATATTGAGCTAATCCTGTAATGCTCCTTCAATGGCATACAGTTTTTGTTCCAGATAAAATTAACCCTGCTACTTTCTCATGAGAGGGGAGGAATAATTACCATGCTTTGCTCTCTCATCAGTGTCTTGGCTCACTGCCCTGGCTTTTTAGTACCAGGTGTTACAAGCAACAGTAACTTTGTTTTGTTTCCTGCTGCCTTGTCCTTCACCAACCAGCGTTTGTGTGGTCATTTTGCCTTGTGTGTTAATGGCCCTGTTTTCTAAAACCCTGCTATCTTCCACTGTGCTGTTGTGTGCTGATACTATACCATTAATCATTTTCACTTCTCCTGCTACTTGGGTATTCACCAGATGTCTTGAGGTTTGCTTTATGTTGCTCTTTTCTTTGTGTGGTTTTTCTTCTGATTCTTCAAGGAGCCTTATACAAATATTAGCAGATTGCTATCAAATGGTGAGCTTATGCTTTGACCAAGAGAAGTACAAATGTGTTCTTGTCCCTTGTGGGACAGCTTAAAATGTTTTTTTATCAAGTGAAGTGTTCTTGCTTCTGTGTAGGATTAATGAGGTTAAGGTGCAGTGATAGTTACTTTCTGTAGGTAGCTGGCATTCCTAAATGCAGAGGCATAAAATTTAATGGACTGACGCAGTGAAATATCGTGATAAGATATTGCGCTAAATAGAACAGTTCATTCAATTGACCTCAGAAAATACCTGGGCAGTCCATGTTTTGGCTACATCTCGCAGGTTCATACTGGCAGAATTAGTACACAGTTTTTAAAAAAATATTTAGGGGTTCAGTGTGTTGTTCATGCTCAATGTGAGCTGAAAGATTCTAGACTTCTTAAAATTGCTTTATGGGAAGTGAGTTGACACCTTCTCTTATACATCTGTCAGCTGGTTGGAAAGTAAGCATCAGGATGTCTTCAACTGTCAGCTATCCAAAGAGACCCCCTTTCCCTGTGTGAGAGAGATAAGAGATAGATATTGGCACATGTTGCTAGAATTTCAGCATCAGTCTTTGAAGGAGAGGGTTCCGTGGGTGTGAAGTTGAGTTCTACTATTCTGGCAAGGCTGTGCTGCCCTGGCACAGATGATCAGAAAGGTTTCTTTTTGGTTTACAATGACACAGCTAAACATTTTTGCTTGGGGAAACTGCTGCTTGTGGTGACCCTGCCCAGACTGAGTTATGCCTGGTTGTAAAATTGTGATTTATTGTTTGAGTTATGGTGCTTTTTGGGAAGGAGTGAAAATTACAGTAGGATGTGGGGTGGATAACCACAGTGGAACCCACAGGAAAACAGTGGAGACAACACCTCAAGACTCACTACCAAGCCACACAGTTCCTGTTTGTCTCAATTAAAGTAGCTGGAAAGGTTCTAGCTGCTCAGATGCATGGATTCTGGCAGGCTGTTGATGTCTGGTGCCAGCCCAGAGCTCCTCATCACACCGTGGCACTTCAGGCTGGTGCTGAAACACATGTTCTTTTTATTCTTCTTGGTCCCTCCAGCCTTCCCAACACCCCCAAAATATCAATGCCTTTAAAATATCGTAAGCACAAAAATATTTTAACAGATTACTGGGAGGTACTGCTCTGGCATGATACACTGTAAAATTGCCAAAGCAAATGTTGAGAAAGAGATATTTTTTTTTAACAGGGTCTGAGAATGCTGTCTGTCTTCAAATTTTTATTTTCTTTTGCATGCTTTTAGTAAGCTTTCACTGCAAAAATCCTGACTTACAGTGTGCTGCAGAAATATATCAAAGGGTTCTGTTCCAGGGAAAAAAGATAACCAGCCCAAATCATAACAGCTAGACATGTTTTATGACTGTAGGCCCTTGATGAAGCATAGACCGGATTCAGACCTCCATTCAGCACTGCATCTCACAATGTCCCTTTCCTGAGGTTTCACCAAACCATGCTCCCTCACCCAAGACACTGTTACAAGTTAGGTGGTAATCATGATCTATTGCACAGCTGACTGTGGGGCCCAAAATAGAAATCCTGTGATGAGCTATCACCCTGAAGGAGTCATATTTCTTCTTAATGGGTTGTCTCTGTTGTTCTGCTGAGACACCTATCCACAGTCTGGCTCTTAAAATTCATGACCAGCAACATCAACCTGTTCTGTCCATGCTTTCACTGTAACTAATTCTGTTTGCCTGTGGCATCTTTATCCTACACAAGGCAAGGGGAGGAGTTTTGTTTCACCATGTTAGTGGAGGACCCTGGAGATCATCTACATCATTATTGTTTATGAATTTTGGTCACTGATGTTTCCTGAGCTGAACCAGCAGTTTCCCTGCCTGTGTCTGGCTCTCCCATTAGTATGAACTCCTCTGTAACCGTTTTGTACTTCCCAAGTTTGCACATTTCTTTCTATTTTGGTGCCTCTGTGCCTTATTTGTTCAGTGAAGTAGCTAATTATAAAGCAGAATCTCTTTTTTCTTTTTTTTTCTTTTTTCTGGGGGGGTGTGTGTGTGTGGGGGGGTGTTTCTCTCCTTTCCTGTATTTTGCTCCAGAATGTGGTTTGTGGCCTGAAGCTCAACAGCAGGGAGCTTGCTGCTGGCATTTATTGGTGATCAGGGAGGGGAAGGACCCAGAGCAGTTTTGTACCTCCAGTGAGACAAAGGAGATGGAAGGAAGGGAATACTCTTTGGCACCTGTGAATGTGTGCAAGGGAGAGAAACTGCATATGTCAGACTACTGCACTTGGTTCAAATACAGTTATGCAGTCAAGGCTGTGGGTATGTATTCCTCCTTGTTGAGGAAGTAGTGCCGTCCTATGTGTGCTCAGAGAAAGCCATTGAAAAACAGAATATAACATGCCCATAACAACAGAACCAAGATGGTTTTAGTTTCCTACAGTTTCCTGTTCTGTGACTATAAACTTTAACCAGCATGAGTAAGACCTTCTTCGTCTGTGGATTTTCTGGTGTCTTAAACAGTACACATTTCCATTGAATTGTTTCCCTTGCTTGTAGAGCTTGTAGGATATTTGTCCTCTGCTAAGGTGTCTCTTTTTTTTCTTTAATGAAGTCTGTAGGAACCTCAGAGACCTCTACTGTGCTGAAATCACTCTTTCAGGTTCTGAAATTACTGGGGGTAGAGACAAGAGCAAGAAAAGAAACAAGAAGCTTAGAAGAAGAAATAGACAAAAGCAAAGACTGTAGCAGCCTCATTTCCATGGCAAGGCAGGTGAAGTGAAGAAAAAAATAGCTCTTGTTATTTTTTTTTTTTCCCTCCCTGGGTCTGCATCACTGTTAGAAAGAACTGTTTAAGTGTTTTCATGCACCTGTAGTTTGCTCCTTGGAGATTCAGTACAGAGCCTCTGTGGCTTCAAGGGGCTTGGCAAGAAATAGATTGCTTGTGCTGAAGCTCTGGAAGGCAGGACTGAAACCAGAGGTGGCCTCCAGTGACGGACTCCTTTTTTGCTTATCAGCAAATAAAAGCCTGTGCACTGCAGTAGTGCCTTCAGAGCCATTCATCTCTTAGTGCCCAGAGCCAAACCCGAACAGCAAACTGCAACTGTGACAGCAGAGGATGAGGGGTATGGCTCATGCTGGTACAGAAGTGTTGGTTTGATAGCCACTACAGAGCGGGGAGAAAGGCTGAAGTTAGACACATTGCAGAGAGGGGATGGGAGTGCCTTATCTAGAAGATACTATTGATTTATCACTCACTGGCTTTCCCAAGTTTATTTTGTTTCTCACTCAGCTTCTTTCTCCTCCACCTAAAACATGTTTTTGCTTTCTTCCCTGGGAATTGGAGGAGTGTTGCTGGTAAAGACTTTTAATGAAAGTAGTGAAGTCTCCCCAGGTGTCTGCATGGGACTCAAGCTGTGACTGCTCATATCATAAGAGGAACCCTTAGATATCTGAACTTGTCCCCTCATACTGCTGATGGTACTGGGCTAAGAGGTTATTCTCAGTTTACCAAGCAATTTGGAAGTTAGCATTTTAAAAAGTCAGTGTCTTACAGTATTAAGAATCAGATAGATCCCAATCAGCTTTTTCTTTTAGAACTTTATTTTGAAAGAAGGCCATAAATTAGATCCCCAGATTTTTTCTGTATGCTGAAGTTATGGTGGATGCCTTACTGCATCCCACTAGAAGCTGCTCTCCTGACTACTTCTCTACGGCATGCTTTCTTAATGCTTAGAGGAAATTTTGGGAAAAGGGAAATGGCATTTAGAGAAACCAGGAGAAGGAGGGGGTAGTAAATTATCTTAAACAAAATATGTTAGCAGTGAGCGAAATTATTATCCTTACTGCTTTTAAGGGAAGAGAGGGACACTGGCTTGTTTCATCCCCTATGGCTCTGCTGTGCCTGGGTAAATGCCGGAGCAGACCAGGAGAGCAGAGCACAGTGATCCCAAAGGCAGAAGCAGATCTTTGTTTTGTTAGACACAGAGGGGCTTCTGTTGCCTCTATCACCATTTCAGTGATGTATATCAGTGACTTTGGTAGATGTGTCCAGAGCTCAAGTCTGCTGCCCATCCTCTGTTTTTAAGCAGCGCATTGTTGTTTCTTTCTGTAGTTCTGCATGTCTGCTGGTGGCACTGATCTAGTGTCCATACAGCTCCTACTGGCAGGATTTTTCTGTTACAGCACGACATTCAACGAGCACTAGTATTTCCCTGACAAATGTTGTAGTAAAATCTTTGGAGACGTCCCAGACTGCACAGGGTATTTGTCATCTTTTGCATGTATTGTTTTGTGACACATAAAGCACCAACAGGTGCCATTTAAGATGCTGCACTCTCTGACAATGCTTTTTTTAATAGCTACAGAATGATCCTTGCTGCCCTTACATAGCCAAGCCAGCTGTCTCTATGTATCCCAGGGCTGTGACTCCACTGGCAACTTTTAATTTAAAACCCAAAACCTGTGTAAGTTCACAGAAGGGTAAAGCAGTGAGTGTAGGAACTGCTATCAAGGCGCAAGGTTGGAGCATAGATTTATCTTTTTTTCAGCCAGTTCCTGAAGGCCTGTTGTTCCTTGGCCAATTTGTTGTTACAGCCTGAGAATGTGGCACCCTGCCGTTCTCGCAGATGGACAGAAGAGCAGGTTGGAGAGAGACTGGTATGTCGGATGTTTCTGTTAGTGGATTGAAACCTGGGATCTTCAAATAAAAGTTAGCACTTACATCAATGGCCTGGAGTTGTATGCTAGTTATGGTGTAGATGAACATCTTATGAAAAGCTGAGACAAATGTTTATTTTAATGTGGTACCCAGATTTAATAAATCCTGACATACAGCCAAGATACAGGAGGCTCTGAAACCGTATACCAAAAGATCTAGGGTTACTGAATTATTTCAGATAATTTCTTCAATATGAATCTCTCCTCCACACATCTCCTTCCTCCTTCAATGACCCCACAGGGATAAACTCAAAGGCAAGCAGCAAGAGGCTGTTTAGTTGAGAACTGCATTTGAGAGACGCAGTTTTATGTGGAGGGCTTATAGCATTTCAGTGAAATAAAATGCTAAGTTAATAAAAGTGTGAAGAAAATGAATCTGCTGCGATTGAAGGAGCTGGGCTATATTTTCTTGAAGTGCACTGCAATCCAGAAAATTAGTTCTGCTCTGGAATAGATATTCCTGGCCATAATGAGATTTGGAATGGACTTTTAAGATGTTCAAGTCTCTCTTCTAGCTTGTCACCCTCCTATACTTGCTCAAACCCTGTCACAACTCATGTCCTGGAAGAGCTACATCATGTTTTCTTCAGCCCAGATTGCTTCACTCACACTTCATTACAGGAGCGGATTACAGGTCCCTCCAATAAACTGTCTCTCTTGGTATAAAAACAATCTTTGAGGAGGGAGGGGAAAAGTGGCCTGTTTTGTTTGCATCAAAGGCCATTCCAGTGTTTGATCCAGCCCTTTGTGCTGTGAATGACACCAGAACTGTTTGGGTGATGCTGTTTTTCTGGCAGAACTTGACCTAACAAGAGAATGCTCTTCTGATTGTAATTTGCCCCCTGTTAACTGACACTGGGCTCTGCTGAGTTTGCAGAAAGATGGAGATTATACTATCTCCCCATGAGTTACCTGTTTTAATTGGGAGTTAAGTCTGACTAATTTTCTCTGCAATGCTTATTACTTAAATGCACTGTCCTGTAGGTTTGGAGGACTTTGACTAAGTTTTTGTGCAGAATTTAAAAAATAAATTACTTTTTTTACTATGAGACCAGTCATCTTACCGTCACTGCACTTAACTGTCTGTGGTATTAAGTAGATATTTGTATGGTAGGAACCCTGTGGACATTCCTGTGTTGTGGGGCATTGTGCAGGCTGACCTGAGCAAGCTGGCTCTGGAGTTAAAAGCAAGGTGGTGGTGGGATAGTACCCATGTGGATGGTGTTCCACCCGGAACCTGCCTAGTTTAGGGATTTTTAGGGTTGTGCCTTCTGTGTCACATGCACATGTCCTCCGACTCCCCTAGCCTCTGAGAAGCTGCACAAGAAGCAGCAGCAAGATCTAGGTTAGCCAGTGTTCTGGGAATGTGCAGAGATGGGCAAAGTTAAGTTAAAGTAACAATTTTGGGACCTTTGGGATCAAAGCTCTGGCCACCTTGCCCTGATTATTTAAAGCATCTTCTTATTGGGAATGAGGAGACTAGTTGACTTGATCCTTATTATCATTGCTTCCCTGGTGGCTATGTGTTTCAGGTTATGGGTTGCCTGGGTGTGTTTCAGATGCCTGTATATGTGATACTGAGAAACATTTACTGCTTCCCAGCATGAGTTGCAACCCATGCTCCACACTGCCCAAATGCTTGTTGGAAAAATGGGGGAATTAAGAGCTTCTACTGCCTGGCAGCACTGTAACTGTGAATTCCTCAAGTAAGTTTCTCTGTGCCACAGCTGTTGGGAGTCATAGTGCTTGTAGGCTGAACACGGGGATGTACCACTCTGATGTTCCTCCTGTTTCAGTGTTGTGGATTCGGTATGAGTCCTGGAGGTATAGTCTTGAGCAAGCCCTACTGCAGTTACAGGGCTGAAGTTCAGCTTTTATTGATGTGTGTCCCCCTCATTGTTTCTGAGATTCATGCCTGGGTTTAAGTGCCTAGATCTCACTTGTAAATTACTTGATATATATTTTTAAAAGAATGAAATCTCCAAACTGCTTTCTACTCCTTCACTTTTGCCTCTTAAAATGCTGCCTTTATAACAGAGTAGTTTAATGTCATTTTGAGGCAATTACAAGTTCAGAAATTGAACTGCTAGAGGTGATCTTTTTTGACTTTACTATTAAATAGATTTACCAGTGTTATATCCCAGGCTCTGCTGAATAGCTTTACTGTGCAGTCATTTCCCAGAGGAGAAGGTTCCAGCTGAACTTTCAGAGGGGCGCAGGGGGCTGGCAGGTCCTGGTGTGTCTCAGCTCACCAGATGAGCGTGTTCACTGCTCCAAGACTGCATAAATCCTACCATTCTCTTTTCCCAGGCTTCCTGACATGCTTCTTAGGCACAGTTCTCTCTTCACTTCTTGCAACAGGATTCACAATACAGCTGCCTTGCTACCTCCCTAGCCCAGTGCAGATAGCAGTGTATCCCACAGCTCCTTTGGTGAACATGCCAGCTCCTGAGTTCAGTACAGCGTGAAAGAGAAGACAAAGAGAGGCTCTGTGAAGGTTCACAAACCATGCAGTTTGTACCTGACCTACTGCAAGAACTGTGCAGTTGTGCACAAAGCAATAAAAAAAGCTGCCTCAGCCTTCCTCCTTTTAGCTCCTTCCAGGGAAGTTAGGGAAAACCAGCTTTATCAAGGACATTGCTACTCTTTTGTTCTCTCTAGGTAGGATTGATTGAGGTACTGATAATCTTTAATAATCAGCCTGTTTTGAGACAGATCTTCCAACACTCTTCCCCCTTCTCCAAAGTATGTGGAGTAGCAGACAGAACACAGTAAAAGTTTTAAGAATAGAGATGGTTCATAAAAAAATTAAAATTCATGACTTGTGCATAGCTAGATTCCCCAAACTGTCTTTCACACACATTAATTATGGAAAAAAATGGGCATATTTATACACACAGTGTCTTTCCATAAGTAACAAGTTTCCATCATAAAGAGCTCTTAATTAAAGTTGGTTATATTTCCAGGTATTATTATTTTGATAAAGTTAATAGTCAAAAAACAAACAAAAAAAATTTACAGTTGACTGATCTTGAGACAGATTTAAAAGGATACTTTTAATAATTTCATGTAATTGTTACCCTGTGCTATTCCCTAAAGCTATGCAATTATGTATGTGGAAAAAAATATATAGTTTTATTACCAATAGCTAGAAAAGATGAGAATCCCATATGCTTATTAGGTCTTCTAGCTCAAGACCAATCTTAGAGAAATAAAACCCCAGGAGAGCTGAATTATAATTTGAAATGTTATGCAAATGGAACAACCACAGTTAGAAGTGGAAGAAACACAACCATGTGAAAATAATGAAAATACATTATAAATATGACCAATTGTATTTCAAGTAGAAGTTGCAGAAAAAGAATTAGGCACAATGAATCAGAACAGTGCTAAGAGTAATTAACAACATGGACTGCGATGATTTTTTTGGGAAGAAGTGTTTTCAAACACTCAAGGTTTGGTGAAAGCCTAAACTAGCCTTTCAAATATTTCTGAGGCGGCTTATGACTGTGGCATGCAAATGGATTTGTGCTGTTAGCAGAAATTACACTACTGATAGAATAAGGAGGATATTTCCTGTACCTGCTCCAGGTGAGTCTCCACAGGGCAGAAGGGGCAACTGGCTGAGACGATGTGCCCTGCTGGGCCTACTCTAGATTTAGTTCATTATGCTCTGCACTGCACATAACCCAAAATGGAGTTGGGAGGGAGACTAATACCCTGAGCCAGGTATCTTTCCATCCAATGGAGCATTCATTTTGTTAGATGAGGAATGGAGAAGAATGTGAAGGCCCACTCTTGCAGTTCTTCAAGACCTGCAGGTACTAACGTATGATTTATGTGCAATTCACAGGGTTGCAGTCGCAAAGTACATGACGTTGCTAGTAGTGGGATCTACTGGATGAAGAAAAGAAGTGGTAGAAAATTTGTCTTTTGTTGTGTGCTAGACCTAGATTCAGACCAAAAACTGATGGCAATAATACAGGGAGAAGTCACGACTGTACAGGAAGACTGAGGGAGAAAATTGGACCAACGGCATACCTTTCATTTTTCTAGAATCTGTAATTTTTCAGATAATTGAAGTGACTTTGCAGGTAAAAATGGCCACAGAGACTTAGAGAGCAATTGAAAATTAATTCCAGAGAGAGTAGGAAAAAAAATGAATAATACAGGTTTTTCTGCTTGAAATACTGATTTTAATGGCAACCTCTTCGATTAGTATGCTGCCATCATATGTTTCTAGTACTTATCCAAAATTTCTGTGTGTGTTGTGTTCTCAAGGGTTTACTGACTAAGTCTGAAGCTGGAATCACCTGGGATAGGTCCATTTTTAAGGAACACTACAGAGATTAGAAGAGAACCTTTGGAAATTGTCCTCATGTCTCTCTACACATCCTTGCTTCAGTCACTGAATATAAACATTGCTCTTCCTCCTCTCCAGTTCTGTTCTCTGCCTCTCCTCAACAACCCTGGACTCACGCTTCACTTTCATGCTCTTCAGATCCCTCACTGCTCTGGACCTGGGGAGCTTTCCTGGCTTCCCTCTGGAGCCTGGCTTTGACTAAGTGCTCCTGCCTTCCTTCCATTAGCTAGAATGTCTGCCCTGGGGGAATCCACGGGGATCATTTCTCTCCTCTGAAGCACTCCTGGCCCTTTGAACTTGGAAAACATTAGGATGGTAAAGATGAAGATTTTTTAATACAGCTCTGCAAAATGCTAATAGCAGGTCATTTTTTTCATTGCAAATTACTCTTCACAAAGTTCAGCCAAAAATGTTTAAATTCTAAAGTGCTGTTGACTGTGGGGATATAGTGAAGAAGTAAATTCCTAGTCATTTTGGTATGTGCAACTATGGGTTTACACCTTGTGGATGGGGAAGATTATTCTTTCAGAGGGTTTTTTTGTGTACTTTAAAATAAGCCATGAGAAAAATACTAACTGGTGCTCATGTTACGCTTCTGAATAGGTTTACGGTTGCTTCATTTGGGGGTTGGCTTGAATGTTGGACATAAACTGAGGTGACTTAACACAGTGCACTTAATTCATCATGTCCCATCATAATTGAGAAGTGTGTACCCTTTTTTTAAAGAACTGGTTACAGGCTTCCTGTAGGTTATAAGAAAAAATTTTGGTCTGATTCTGAACTTTCTTTCTTGAGGGTTCATTAGAGGTACCTGCACAGACATCAGTGTATTTATATCAGGCTTAGATTAGTACAAGGTAGAGAATAAGCAGACATTTATAGAAAGCTGCAGTGAAGCAGTAACGCTAGCCTTTTCTTTGAGAGAACTTCATGGGACATATTGTGTCTATTTTGTACTAGTTTTAGAGGGCGGGCAGTCCTGCAATATGACTTCTGTAAACAGGCCTGACCTTCAAAGCTGGGAGCTTCAGTGGCTCCCCGAGGTCACCTGGGCTGGTTGCCTCTGAGCCCACATTCCCTGCTCAATTCAAACCAGCCCAGCTGCAGTGCTCTGGCACTGATCAGGCACACTCATTTGTCTGTGTTTTGCCCCATGGCTTTGAAATTTTTTATCAGAAAGGAATTGGCATTACTCCAGTGGCTCAGTCAGTATATGGGGAGCCTATGGCAGCAAAACACATGAAAGTTTGCTCCTCCCTTCCCTCTTCTTTCCTTGCCAGTTATACGGTCTATTAAGGAGAAGTCTAGAACTTGCTGGGATACACACATATTCCTCTTTTTTGAGTAAAGAAACTGTGGCAGTGAGTAAGAGAATAAACTGCAAGGTTTTGAGGAAAAATTTAAGTAGGGGAGTTTAGAATCTCTGAGTAAACCAGCTCACATTTATTTTATCAAAATTAAACTCTTGAGTTTAAATCAGCTTCAGTCATCACGTTTTCTTTCCAAGTTCCTTGTTTCACAGGAGACTGTTTCTGCCGCACAGGAGTGATGGAAAATCAGGGGTTAGAGTTGGAAGTGCCTTCTCATCCTTAGCTTATTGTCAGTGCTGCGGAGCGTCAGCCTGCTTCAGACCTCAGCACTACCCTTCTTTGAAGTGAGGGACCAAAGAGCAGACAGTCATGTGGATCCCGGATGTCTCTTCCCCAGAGAGACATGGAAGTTGTTATCCTCAGGAGCTATGCTGAGTTTATTCTGAGTTAGATTACGTCTGAAGTGATACTTCATAATAGGGATGTGATCACACGTATCGCTAGGCAATATCTTTTATTTGACATGTTTTCTGATGTAAGGGATTCTGATCTTGTTAATAGGTGATTCTGGAGAAATAAGAGAGAAAGGAAGTAGGTTTCTTATGAAGGAATTCATGAAATTGGTGTAGGCCTAAGACTCACCAGTGGACTGTCTAGTCAATGTTTTTAAATTATTTTTTTTTTTATATATAATACTTGATTTAAAGAAAATTACACTAGTTGCTTCCTTGTCAGTAGCACCAGCTGTATTCAGCTTTCCAAAGCCAACAATAGGCAGTCAGACCTACTTTGCTTCTTTTGCTTCTGTCATCTTCAGCAGACATCTGTTCTTGGAAACTGCTTATTTTGCCTATGTTTACAGATGACCCTGGTCTGAAAGTAGATATACAAACGGTACTGTGTGTACATGCACATGTGTGCACATGTGTGTGCACACCACACACCATTTTTGCTCACAATTTTATGCACATAGGCATGCAAGACAGGGTATTTGTGAGTCTGGACTCACAGACCCCACTGTGAATACTGTTCAGATTGATATCTACTTTTGAAAACTTAGCTCTTAGGCTTTGGAATTTTACAGGAATATGAAATAATGATTTATGACAGTTCTGGTTTCTGGTGTTCTAGCTTATTTAGACTTCTTGTGATGCTTATTGCAAAATAGAATAATTTTTTTCTTTCACAGTTTAATATGTTTTGTTTTCTCAACTTTTAGTAGAAAAAACAGCTGTGATTTTTCTAATTTCTCTATAGTTAACCACTGTTCTTATTTTCTCTTCTCCTTCTGTGGCTGGCTTAACACACTGTTTTTATCTGGAAGGAATGCAAAGCCAGGAACCCTGTTAGCCTTTGTTGCCTCAGCAATTAAAAAGCATTAGGTCATGCTTCAGTCTTAGTCCCCTTGGGTCTCCTCTGCAGTGTTACTGAGTTGTTTCCAAATGTAGTGGATAATCATCCTGTGTTAAGAGAGACAGATTCATTGTGACAACCTTGTGCTTACTTCTTAATAATGAGTAGATTTTAAATAATTTATGGACAAAAACATGCTCCCTTGAAATTTCTGACTGTACCTGTCTCCTTGATGTCTTAATAAACTTTTGATTAGTTGTGGACATGTTAAATGTGAGTCAGGAGGTGTCAGAGCCAAAAATCAGGAGGGAGAAAGAGAACAATTCTGCATTACTGAATAAGATGTTTAACTGCTTCACTTCTCCTACTGTTTGCAGGAAACAAAGCTAGTGTATACCCTGAACAGACCCTTGTTTGGGGTGTGCATGCAGGGTAAGACAACCCTTTCCTGCACGTTTTGCACCAAATCCTTATCCTGTGCGCCTACCTGTGGTGGCAGAAGCAATAAAATAGAGTTTTATGGGTTGCTTGCACAAACATTTGCTCCATCTGACAGTCATGCATCTAAATACTGTTGTTCCTGCCTAAAAATTCAGACTTGTGAATATATAGATGTCTTTTTGAAAACTTAGTTCTAAAAAGCTCTTTGAGATGAGTCTTCCCTGGTATATAAGACCCCTCTAGCATTGAATTCAGTTAAAGTCTGTTATACAATCTCCCTGTTGTGATACAGTCCCAGGATTGCCTTTATCAGCTCTATATGATCATACAAGACTGAGAACATCATTAGTTTTAGGCATCCATTGTGCTTTTGGTCAATGACTGACATCCTCTGAGGTTTTCTGGGAGTAGATTACTGGTTGTCTTTTGTGTTGATCATTTTGCCTTTTTACTGTACCTTCTTGGGAAGAAGAATTTGATCTGATTATAGGGAATGTCCTAATGGGATCTGCTGGTGAAATAATGAAATGGAAAATTATTTTCTAGAGATGACATCACCAAAAGCTGAAAGTTATGTACAGTGTAGATAACTTGCTTTGACAGTGCACAAAGAATATAGTCACAAACTTATATGCAAATATCCAGCTGTGTCCAAAAATGAGAGATCAGCCATAAAATCAAGAGAAATGTCCCTCTCAGTATATCTTTTGTTTCTTTTTAGAAACCATCAAGTAGAGACCTGATGAACCAGCCTGTTCCTCCCAAGTTTCAAGGCTACCTTGCGATGTCAAAGAAATAGAATTTTGACATTTCAGAACTTGGGTTTTTTTTTCCTCTGAGTCAGTCCAAAGTGATTACTTTTTAGAAATTCATGTTTGAAAACTTTTCTTTTGGAAACACCAGCAAATCTGAAATTGTCTAATGCTATGTGGCTGCTTGAGAAGCCAGTTGCCAGTATGTAAGGCAAGAAGTTGCTCCCGGTATCAGTTCTCTATGTGAAAGGTTACCTGAGAGCTCTGTGGCCACCCAAGCATTTCTGAACTGTGCAGCAGGTAGTCTAAGAGGCCTGATTTGAGCCATGACTTTGGGGCTGTCTTGATTCTGACTTTGGAGTCAAGACTCCCAGAGCCAAAAACTGGTCTGGGAGAGTGAAGACACTGAAACTTTGTCAGATCCACAAAGTCCTGGGACCTCCCAGGCATCACCTGAACAAAGGAAAATGAGGTGCTAGTGTAATCAAAAGTATTTTGGAATGACAACTTCCCTTTCAGGGCTTCTTATCATCCACTGGATTTTTCTTTATGACTTTTCCTTATGACTGAACTAGTATTTTTCTGAAAAAATACTTTGTTTTCTTTTTCCCTTGTGGGAAGGTTGTCATCACCCAAAACATTATAGTTATTTTACATTCGCTATCTAGATCCAGTCAGTCGAGAATTCTCACACTGTGCAGGTATGT
Source organism: Strix aluco (assembly GCF_031877795.1). Classification (NCBI taxonomy): domain Eukaryota; kingdom Metazoa; phylum Chordata; class Aves; order Strigiformes; family Strigidae; genus Strix; species Strix aluco. The sequence continues at coordinate 72,780,743 of NC_133931.1, forward strand.
TGCAGGGAGGTAGAGCAGTCAGCAGACAGAAGCATTACAGTCTGCTCAAGATCTTCTCAAATTCCTCATGGAGACACAGGTAGTTTCTAGTTGTCTTTGTCCCCATAGCGGTCCAAGTCACTTCATTCTCCTTAGTGTCATTGCTGAATCATGTCAGTGAATGATGTCATGAGCCCATGCTGCCCAGCACACTTCATGCAGGACTCTCATTTGTTTCTCGTTAGTCCTTGGCACAGCCAAGTGTGCTGGTGCTTTCATAAATGTTTGTTGTCATTGGTGACCTGCACAAGGTGGTTTGTTAAATGAGAGACTTTATATTCTTGGAGAAGAGAGAAATTAGCCAGGTTTTCTTTTGTCTACCTTCATGTGAAATCTTTGCAGTAAAAAGCCCAGACCTTGCCCACACAGCTGGAGAGATACTAACTTAATGTGTGTTAACCAATTAAGCTGAGAGCAAGAACCAATTATTCTTGTAAGAACAAACTTATTCTTGTTTAAATGTTAGCAAGCTCAGCTTAAAGGTCACTTCTTCCCTCCTGTTTTGCTTAACAAGGTGTTAGAGATACACACAGATTCTTGAAATGAAAACTAATGACTCTTTCTTCATTGTGCAGTTCTAATCTGTATCGCCCCCAGAGATCTCAGGCTTGTTTTGTCTTGATTTCTTGGTCTAAAGTGCAGTTTAGTAGTATAAAGATGAATGGAGAAGCTGCTCATACTCAAGGATTCTTAGGGCATTAAGACTGTGGAGCTTTTAAGAGGAGGAGAAGAAACAACACTGGGCATCCTCCCTCAGAATATCTTTCATTAGGGTTATAAGTATCTCAAAATGCATTGCATCTTAAAGCCATGCTCCACACCAGAGAAGTTAGGCTGCAGTAAGAAGGATGATGGAGAGGGTTCAGTGTTTTTCCTTCCACTCCTCTCTGGTACTGCTTCTGCTAACTTACCACCTTTCAGGCTGCTGCCTCCAGAGCTTATGTTTGTCAGAGTCTGCCACAACCTACAGCCAGTTGCAGATGTTCCCTTTACACATCCAGACCCAAAATTTTTTGCCAGAAATGATACGGCTTATTTTTCTACTTTGGAATAGCTTTGCCATTTGGTATCAAAATGCAACAGTTCCCCAAAATACTTTACTTAGTTTTTTTCCAGAAAAACTGTGATCTCAAAATCTGTATTTGCTCACACAAGACCGTTGTTTCACAACTGACTAAGGTTCTCTTGACCTCAAATGCAGGGTAAAGGAGCCTATAACCCACATAGGCTTAGGCTGACTCAAGATATTAGCTTAGGTGAAGTGTCTTGACACTTTTTAAACATAATATGGATCAGTCCCAGTCAACTAAAATAGATTTCAGTGAATATATCTGGTCAATAAAATGAAATATGGAGACCTAAGGTATTTCTGCAAAGCTAAGGTGCTGGATGTCTGACTTTCTCAAATATTTCTGACAGTGATCTGCCGTATATTTCTGATGACAAAGCCATTCCACTGCTCTTTTTTTCAGACTTCTCTTCAGGGCTGTACTGCATATTCAGATACAGTCTCTTTCCCAGGACAGGGAAAGGGTGAACCCTTATCACAAGAATATGAACCCTAAGGGATGCCATCTTTAATTATGAATATGTACATTCTGATTAGCTTTGTAGGAGGTTGGTTTGTATAGGGAGCCACGGGCTGGGTGCTAGAGCATCCCAAACTGTTCTGAAGTTAGAGCTTTGAAAAGGAAGGTGTGTCTTTACGTTTAGTAAATGTCTGCCATATAGACTTTCACAGCAAGTATCTATTCTACTACTATAGAAACCAAAAATAACAAACCATTTTCTCTTTTGAACAGCATCCTTGAGCATACACTGCTTCAATATGTTGCTAACATTTATTGTCTTCAAAGGCAACAGTATAACATGGGGAGGCAAGAAGATCCTTTTGACATTTTGTGAATGTTACAGCAGTGTAGTAGCAAGGTGAGGTTTGCAACATTTCAAAGCCTTATTTGTTCTTCAGTATCTATTTGTCTTATGCCTTTGTGCAAAGAGGCAATGTCAAGGGAAAAAATAAGCCTTTAAATATTTTAAAGTGCCCATTTAGGATTCATTTCTCAGAGAACTGAATCTTAAATGTCAGACAGTGTTTGATAGTTCTCTGTAAAATCATCATTAAGAATTAGCCACCTTTGACATTTTTAAGCACTTAGACCTATCTAAAGGAAGTCAAGTGAAGAATTATCTAGATTTCATGTTTTGTAAGTTTATCTCTATCTGTAAAAAATGTCAAGTGAAGCATTATGCCATTGCTGAATGCCTTTACACAGGCTGAGCTGAATATTAGTATATCCAAAGCACAAACAATCTTCACCTTGATTGTTTTTTTTCTTTAAATGTTTTAGGAACCTTCCCATTATTATACCACATCACTAAAACTCTGCTGCTGGTCTAAGTAGTGACCAACCACCCTAAGCAAGTTACTTGATGTCTTGAACTGTGCTGTCTAGCATTGTTTGGAGCCACAGTCAGGGTATGTCTGCAGCATGCTATGAGGCATAGAGCAGAGAACCACATAGGTAAATTTTCTGTTGCTGCTGGGTTCCTACATCAGGGGTTGGCTTTTACCGAAGTGCATTTGGGAAGGTCGTCTGCAGCCATGCCTGTGGGCACAGCAGTGAGACTCAGTTCCCCTTTGGTGCGCTGTCCTTGCAGGTGTCTGTAGCAGACACAGGGAATTTGAACAGGAACTTCCAGAGATTAAAAAAAAAACCTGGTAACACTCCCTCCCCAAACATGAATCTGCCCACCCCTGCCAACTTCCTGCAGCTCAGATGAAGATCTTACGTATTCTAGTGTGTGACATTTCACGTGCTCTGTGCATTGTGTACAGAACTGTGTCAGCAGTACTCTCCTATGGACAGGCCGTGCTGTGTTCAGCAGCTCTGCAGACGACGGACATAGCACAAAAAGCTAGCAGAGGCAGTGGCTTAGTCCAGTCATGTTGCTCAAGGAACTGCGAGGAAGAGGACATATAAAAATTTTTTGGTCTCTGCCTTTCCTTTTTTTCCCCCTTTCTGATTTTTAAAACAAACAGTGTAATTGTGAAGGCTCCTGTTTCTGTTGTAGTATAGCAAAACTTAATTTGGTGCAAGGATTTAATTTCGGAGTGTTTCACATCTTCGTGATATGATGTTTATGAGTACATGCTGAGATAGGATGATTGGTTAGTGATACTATTGTTTGGTATAACTCTTTCTATCAGAGGTCATAGATGTGGAGGGTTTTTGTTTGGTTAGTTTGTTTGGAGTTTTGTTTTGTTTTAGTCTGTGGTTAGCAGCATTTTTTAGCAGTGAAATGTGTTCAAAAGACCAAATATTTCCTACTTCAGTGATTAGGAGGAATATAAAGATCTGGCAACCTGTCATTGTCGTCTTCTCTGACAGCAGTTTTGTTCCTTGAAGGAAGTGATTTGCAAATAATGCCAACTATAAATTAAGCAGAGAAGGTCCCTTGGTTCTAGCTCAGTATGATTTTTCTAAATTCTCCATGCGAAAAACTTGTGTTGCTCTGACTGACAGGGCAATTTCAGAGAGTAATGAGTAAAGATGGATGTACCCGAGCAATTTATCACATTTCTTTTGGCAACTCTCTCTGTCAATATTCAAGGCTGTCAATTTAGTTATTTCAGAAGCCAGGTGAAGGAGGATCATAGCCATGGACTCCCCTTGTGCTGGATGATGTAAAACTTGGTGATAGTAATAGGTGCCAAAATGAGAAGAGGTGGACTTTTGAAATATAGTCAGGGCTTGTATCACTTTCCAGTACCGTGGCTGACAGATGTATAGCGAAGGTATCTAGTTTGATACTGGCATGTGGTATGTTCTCAGTTTGCCCTTACAGCATTAATTCTGAGCAAACTGCTGAGATGGAAGAGGAAAAGGTATCCCTCAGTTCCCAACTAGTTGGTGGATTTTGCTCTTGGATCTTTTTGTACCTGTGAAACATGTTTGTTTTCCTCCCTTAATGGGAATCAACTTGCTTCCAGTTACATCAGAAGGAGGTTTGCAAATGGCTTCTGCTGGTTGTAGACCAGATGTGATTGCTTGCTGCAGCTGGGAAAAATGCAAGCTAAAGGTAACCATAAGACAAAATTCTCACTACTTCTGCTTTTCATTTCAGAATGCCTCTACACACACTCAGTTCTTCTGTCTTTTCACTCTGTATGTCTCCTTATATGTGCAATAGTCCTCCTGCCCCACTGGCATGAGTGGAAGAGAGAGAACTCAAACTTTTGCCTGGTTCTGAACTTGTTTGGGTCTTTCTCTTCATTCTTTCAAAGTGAATAGCCGACCTTGGAGGCAGTAACAGACATCTAAAGCAGTGGTGCAGTAACTCAGCCAGTTCCGCCAGGCAGCTTCCTTCATTAGAAAACCTGACAAATCTTACTGCCAAGATTCAGGACTAGTCTCTGAAAGCTCCTATCTGGCAGCAGTGTACAAGGGGTGCACACAGGCTTTGCTTTGCATCAAAGCAGGACTGCAGTCAAAGAGGACAGTTTGTGCTCCTCAGTTTTCCTGTATGCTGCAAATACCCTGGTGTTTAATTCTATATGTACACATACACACAAACACATGCACGTGTGTGTGTGTGCACATGCATACGTATGTATGTGCTCAGAAAGGAAGAGAGAATGAAAAAATCTCCGGGAGGTGGAGTGAAGATCATGACATAGTGAGAATGCCAAGTATCATTTGGTACACACTCATTTAAAACACAGTTTATACTGTACAACTTTATATACTACTTGTGTTTATGAAATGCTTGTGCGTGTGTATGCATATATATTTTTTTATCTGTATACTTTGCTTCACTCACTTCAACTTGAGATGTGATGTTGAAAAATTTATGGCGGAAAATGAAAGAGGAAACAGAAGCATCAAGAGGAAAAAAGATAGTATATACATAAGGTACAAGAAGCTCTCAGGACACATGGAAAGACACAACTTCATGAAAGTGGAAGGTAGCCTTCTTTCACTACTCAGCACTTCAGCTGGCCTAATAGCCTATCTGTTTGCTAGAAGTAATTTAGAAATCTGTCTGAAACACTGGAAGATCAGGGTTCATGCATTTGTACTCAACTATACCCCACAATCCTATTAAAATTGATTTGAAGACAGAAGTTAGCCCTAAGAAAGAGGTGGTAAGAGACAAATTTGGCTAGGTGGTTTGTTGTAGGATAAAGCATGATTATGCAGTTAAACTTCTTTTGCTGTTGGCACTGAGCCACATGGGCAGACATAGATTTTAGTGAATGTAGTTACTGTTCTGTTTATATAAGTGGATTTCACCCTGCATGTTCTGAGTGTACATGTCTGTGATGAGTTATATTAACTGCCTTGTGTTGGGACTGCACCCTGAAAGGAGAATGGGGTATGTTTCAAGTCAGTATGTTGCTATGTTTAGTTTTTGTTCTCTCCAAATGAAGAAATGTTCTCATAAACCATCCAAGAGTTCATTTTTAAGGGTTTAATCTTCTCAAGAAAGAAAATTTCAGTGTATGAGCAGAAAAACAAACCTAAACATTCTCCCTTTTCCAAGACATAAACCTTGACATCCTTTTTTCTTGCAGACTGAATGTTTTTCTGCTGTCACACTTCTATGGTTCTTTCATGCTCTTCACATCTAGCAGCTGAGCCCCCAACTTAAGGTTGCAATATCACAGTAAAAATGTTTGACTTCATACACTGAAAGCTTTATGCACTTTATGACCAACTGAAGCCAACAGAGTAAGTCAAAGAGTGTAAAGTGTGCAATTCCTAGCAGGGTCAGAGAACATACCAGATGTCTTATCAGACAGTTAATCACATAAGTTTGATTTCACTCATGAAAGAGTCTGGACAAGGACCTAGTTTCTTTCACTGAACCTTTCTGTCCTGAAGCCAACATGACAGTCCCTGCACTTCGGATCATGGTATGGGATGAGCACTTTGCTAATGTCAGTGCATGAAGAGTCAACAAGGGAGGAAACTTCAAGATAGCTTGCAGCTTTGAAACAAGTCTTTTAGCTGGACCACTCTGAGCTTGAGGCTATACTAGGAGATATGTTCCTTCTGCAGCTTGGTGTGCTAGTATCTCACTGGCCCTGGACCACTGATGCCAAGTGTAGACAGAACTGCAAAGAAGCTGTGATACTGAACAGTGAATGAAAACTGTTACAGCATGGCGGGGGGGGGGGGGGTGGGGGGGGGGGGGGGGGGGCGCGTGATAGATGCCGGAGAAGTGAGTCTCCAGCTTGTGCTAATAGGTAGACATAAATGATCTGCATTTTGTGTGACTTCCCAAGAACAGACAGATGGTGAAGTGCTTGTGCAATGAAAAGTCATCCATGAAACATTTGTTCAGAAAAGGGGAAGAAATGTTTTCCAGCTCAACATCCCTTTGAAATGCAAACCATTATCTTTGCAGACTTCAGTTACCTCCTCTATCAGGCTGTCTCTATAACAATTCTTTTCAAGGAATGTACCATACACAGTGGGTGAGCACTATATCTAGAAGGCAAACCACAATCCTTTAAAAAAAACACAACAAAACAAAACAAAGCCAAACCTACCACAACCAACAAAAAAGACCTGCAGTATCAGTGGAATTAATATAGTAGCAAGGAGAGGAATCAATCCCTTGGAAGTTGAGAGTTGGATAGATGTGTGTTAAAATAACTGTAATGAGCTGGATCTGTTGCTGCTGTTAAAAGGCCGAGAATGTGCTTCAAAGTGATTTGGCTCCAAAGGAAGGGAAGAAGCCTCCAAAGTTTGCAAAGAAGTGTGAGAGAAAAATATTTCCCCTGGTTTGGAATGTAGTTGAAAAGGAATGAACCTTATCACCAAAGGATAAGGAGCAAGTTAAAAAACACCTTCAATCCTTGTCTGCTGCAGATGACCCTGACTGACTTTGAGACAGTAACAAAAGCTTAATCTTGTTTGCAGTGTATTGAGAGATGGCTGGGGGAGATTGACTGTGAAAGGGTGGCCTCTGAGCTGAGCTCAGAACAACACATGAAAGGTAAATTGTTTTAAAATTTCCAAATACTATTACATTTTCCCTTGTAACTTTGCTTAAACCTTTTAAATTCTTGTCTGCCCCACAAAGGCACAAAGCAAATGCAATCACTTTTGCACACCAAGGAAGACTCCAGGGGTCACACTGGCTAGATGTTTGTGGATGGGTGAAGGAATGAAGACCTCATCCAGTGAGACCAAGGTTTCTATCACTGATACAATGAAAAAATGGTTTAAAACCTAGAAACGCCTACAGACAACAGGTATTTACTGTCATTAACAAGCCAAATCTTAATTGCTAACTAGTCTATCATCCAAGCCCATTTGTAGACAGGGCATCCATAGGCAAAAGAAATTTAAGAGATTTGAATGAATTTTGTCAGCCCCAGAGAGTGAGGTTTCCTCACCTAAGGAAGTGATTGTTGGAAACTACTGTCAGTTCTGTGAGGGAAAGAGAAAAGCTAACTGTGGTGGCTTAGCGGTGTTGCTGCTCAGGGTGGGTTTTGTGTTCTCCTAAGTAACTAAAACACATGCTTAATGAAAAAGAAAGAAGTGATTCCTCTTATCTCTGTTGACTTTGAGTTGCAGCCTTGTAGCTAGGAAGGTAGACACAGCGTGGAGTTAAATGAGCATGGCCAGAATCTGGCAGACTTGTACTGGTGTTAGTCTGTGGTAAAATATTGCTCTTAGCCATGCTTTGTAGCTGGTCTTACGTCAGTGTTGTGGAGGCTGTGGTCTTGGTCAACTAAGTGAAGGCAGATTTTTATGTGTGGAGAGAAGAGTGGAGAAGGGGGGAGGAATCAGATCAGTGAGTGCCCAGCAAAGTAATTTCTCTGTCTGATCTGGGACACTGAATATATGGCAGATTTACAGGTACCCTAATAATCTCCACACTATGCTGCACTATGCAGAAAAATTTCCTTTTGTACCTTAGGATGTTTCCACCTGCATTCAGTGTCAGTTGTACCTTTCTATCTCCAATGCCGCATCTCTCTTTGGAGAAAAAAAATATATAACCGTCCTAATCAGTGTCTGCTTTTAGAGGTCCTACTTAGCATACTGCTAACATGCCTTGCAATAAGGCATAATTATTTCCCTTTAAACTTTTCTTGCAACTTTCCCCTCTTTTCTCTTCAGAGGTGTTTTATTTATCAGAGCATGAATTTATACATCTGAGATCAGAGTACTTCATGCTTTGCTTCGACACAGATCCTTAGCAATTAGAAATGATGTGAAAGGCAAATATAATTGAATTCTTGTCCTTGCAGTCTACTAGCTTTGTGGTTCACCCTTTGATTTGGAGGTCCTGTATTTTATCTATTCTGTTCACAGCTTTCTAATTTTTCTCTCAGAATTTGTTACTTCTCTTGCAAAGGCAGTACCCCCACCTGATGCTGCAAAACATTTTTTTTTTTTTTTCTTTCCCTATCCTAGGATCACTTTAAGGCAGGAGTGATTTAAATCTTTTAATCTGAATAGCCCAAATTCGGTTTCACTTCAAGCACTAAACCCAAGGCAGCACTCTCATTCCTCTAGCAGGCAACTATGTTCCCACTGTCTACTCCTCTGACCCTGCTGTGTGCTCCCCTCTGCCCTTGCCCCGCAGCAGCACTGGGTGCTGGGCCATAATGACAATGTAGCAGAAGGTGAGGAATGGCATGACCTCGTTTCCTTCCCCTTTGCAGCAGGGAGGCAGAGGAAAGAAAAGGCTAAAGGGGGAGGCAGACAAACGGTGGAGGTAGGGCCACTGATTGAGCCTCTTAGGAACTGCTGTGAGATTTAGGAAGCATGTGGGTTTGCACACACCTGTGTCTCTCCTTTCCACACTCACACACGTGTAGATGTGTACACAGACAATCATTGTCCCTCTCACCATCATTTTTCTGTCACAAAGCCCAACCTGGAGCCCACTGAGGTCAATGAAAAAAGTGACCTCCGCTAATGTGAATTAGATACTTCACTGCGGTAGCTCACACAAGTGCCCCATTATGCTTTTACTTTGGATTGGAGAACAGCCATGCTGTCACTCTGGGTTGCCAGTTACATCCATCCTCTGGATAGTGTTTCAGCATGATTTGTGTTTGTATAGATTGCAGCTTCTAGTTGTTATCTTTTAAAGGCAAAGAGAGAAGAGAATTAATATTATCAGTCTGTAGAAAACCTCCAGAACCTCTGTCAATATTTTATACTGCTTTACATTTTCAAATGGTACTTTTTGGTGAATACAGGAGTATTTATTTGTTGATTTACACACAGCAAGCAATGCATCTGTTGTTTAGATCTTACTTTTTTTTCTCTTCAATTTAATGTTTATTACAGAAGGAGCCTTTTTCTATACATTTCATATCTGAGCTGGTTCACTGCTGCAGTCATCTAATACCTTCACTTCTACAGAAACAACCAAACCCTTCAGGAATTACATGTTCTGATTTTGGAGAGTGGTTAGGTATGTCTAGTCTTAAAATACTCAAGAAAGCAAGTCAGAAGTTCCAGAGAGCTGATGATTTATCTTTTTTTTTTTTTCCCTCTCTTGCAGAGTTTTCTTCCCTTTGATTTTTAGGACTAAAATTACGACTGTGTAAATACAGCCCTCAAAGTTGCAGTATATAAACTGCATAACCTTGTGAGTATGATCAGGGAAACATTTTATTTCAGATATGCAATTTCCTTCTCTTCCCCTTTGTTTATAACTGCTACCAATAATGCCACCCCTTGTCTTCTTCCCTGATGTATGATGACCTCACTTCCCCCAGGCTCCTGTAGGCAGGATGCACTGTCACTGTTTCCTTCCCATCGCCTCCCTGTGTCCCCCTTCCATGTGGCTTCCCGTGAGGACTTGGCACCTTTGGACAGCTTGCTTCAACAAATTCTTTCTTCATTCACACACACGTGCATGTGCACACTTTGTGTTTTGGACATGCCGCCACCACCGTGCATGCATACACTTCTCATTTTGGGGAGTGCTAGTTACCTGAGAAATACTGGAGCAGCATGAGACTGAGTGCAGAGCAGTACAGATTTGGTGAGGAGAGGAAAGAAGAATTCTTAAGCATACAGTGGCCTTGACTCATTGTTTCTTTATTTCAGAACATGAACTTCATGGACTAATATGACTAGTGGCATCCTATTAGAAAGTCTAACTTTACATCATTGATATTTCAGTGGTTTTAAAATTGCACATCTAGAAAACATTGTCCCTCTGACTTTTCAAAGTACTTTTGAAGCCCGAATGCTTTTGGCTTACAGTTTTAAAATTCTGTAGTGCATTTCTGTATAATGACACTTTGTTATCGTAGGAACACAGGATTTAGAGAGAAATCTTATGTGTTCACTAGAAATAAATCTTTTTCTTCTTTCATTTTTATAATAACACCTATACATTTAGATTGCCAAAGAGAAAAACAGATTTAAATTACCAAAGAAGAAAAGAAATTGCTAAGTCATCATGCTGCTGGGATCTATAATTTTTATTTTTAGCCAAAATCTTAATTTTTTTAGGTGTTTTCTAATGCAAAATGGTCCATCAAAGGACTAGCATACCAGTAATAAACTTGTTAAACCTAAATTGCATGGCATGTCTTTTCTGTTTCACATTCAGTTAAGTTTGAGGTCCTCAAAGTTTTCTAGAAAACCCTTCAGGCAGCTGACTAAATTAAAGAGGGGAATTACTCACAGGCTTAGAAGACAAGTAGGGACATCAGCAATGAAGGATAAGTGTTAAGCTGTCTCTCTCTGCATAATAATTTTATTGCCTGGCTTGATGTATCATAACATTGGAGATATATTACCCAAAGTAAGTAATACAGTGCACCATTAAACACATTACATTGTAAATAATTAAGATGCATAATGGTAAAACTTTGGGTAGAATGTAATTACTGTACTCCATGGAAAATCTATGGCTACTCCAGCATCGTAAGTAAACATTAAAAAGTATTTCACAAATACACGCAGTTGGCAACTGTTTTATGAATGTATTTTATAGGCTGGTTTTGGTTTTGGTCAGATGAAATGGAGTAGCTCACATGCACAAATTAATTTTCAAAAATTGTCTGCCTTGAAGATTTTCTCTTCGTTTGAGTAATGATGGGTGTTTCCTGCTTCAGTCAGCAGCAGCAGAATGCAGAGAGCCACAATAGGGTCAAATGCATGGTGCTTGACAGGCCTGAGTGCTTTTGTGGGTGCTTGACAGGACTGAGCATGCTTCGCAGCCTGCACCCTGCAGCTCTCTTGATAGTTTAAAGCATAAGGTAGGCTTATACCTGCAACTGAAAAATAGAAGTATCCTGCACTTACACTGGTGGTGATGTATGAGCACAGGTGGGGGATGAATCCCTTATGATTTTTATTCTGCTCTGAAGACCTGGGAGCTCAAGAAATAAAATCTGCAGAAAGCCATCAAGGTCATTCAGTTGAACCAAACAAGGTGATAGAATTGAAATATGAATTTAACATGTAGTCCTACCCAAATCTTCAGTCAGAGTTATGCTATGAATTTGTGTGACTGCATTACGTATAGGCCCTGTCTAGAAATATTTATAAAAGGCAACTCACACACATATATCAAACGACAGATTTGTCAAGGATGAAATTCTGGCTTTCCAATTACTTTTGATGAGACAAATGTTTCACTTGCAGTTTCTGTAGTGGATCTGTTAGATTTGTCTTTCAAAGAGTTTAAAAACAGAAAAGACAAGCAAAGCTGATATGCTGACCTGTGCATCAACTTAACATTTTGCTTGCAAGCACTTCTTGGGTCCCAGGGAAGTGTTCAGAGGAAGCAGAAGGTAGTGCAGGTAGCTATCCATGAATGCTGGACTGTGATGTTTCTTGTTTGAAGGAAGTTGTGGAGACACAGCTCACAAGCTTGTGGGTGAGGCTGAAGAATTCCATTAGAGTACCATAAAACCTTGAACAGCCCACCAATACATTGAGAAAATGAAGAATTTCACATGCAATGCTTCATGGCATTCAGGAGAGTTACTCTAGATCCCATGCTGATGTGAGATCAGAAACAGTCCCATTATGTGACTTACAGCAGGATGTCTTCTTTTCAAGACTGTACTTGGAGAATTGGATTGCCTAGGCAGCCCATCAGTTCTTGGGCAACAGAGATTTTCAGGACACACTGGAAGGCTCTCCTCATCTGCTTGCCATTTGATTCAGTTGTTTTGCTTTGTTTTTAATTATGGGGTTTTTTTTCCAGCATTATTGTTTGCAGATTTACATTACTGTCTCTAATAAAGAGCCATGGCAACAGGTGTTGTAGAGATTAATCAGATAAATGATACCTTTAATGCTCATTCTTATGCACAATTCCACTGAAATGAATAACTCTAATAAGCACCTGGCAGGCATGTTTCAGTGTTTAGGTAATATGCCAGAAGTGTAATGTTCTGGTAGAGGATAGTATGTTTCAAGCCTAGGTGATTATTTTTTTTCACTCTCTGAAAGAATTAACTATTGCCCTGCCAATTGTCATTTAAAAGTCTCTGAAAAACAGACTTTAAATATGGTTTTACATAAGTTCTTCTGCAGCCTTTCCCACAATAATTTGAGTACCTTGCACTTGTCCATTAAAAGGATGTGACTTGGAGCCACCATGGGAGATTCTGCCTCACTTGCATCCTATTCACTTTGGGAGAAGGAAGTGCACAGTGTGGGTTTTGCCTTGGTTTAGATAAATATTTGGTTTTTTAATGGAAGATATTTTCACAAGAGTGTCCATCTTTGTTGTCAAGGCACAGTGGAAGAGGTACTTTTCTCTCCGGTTGTTAGGGATTGAATTTATTGTCAGATGTTTGCATCAGCTGACTGCTTCGGATGGTCTTGTTGAAGGTGAGCTGCAGACAGTCCTGATATACAGCTGAGAATTTTACTTTTTGAGGCTTCAGTATTAAGTCCTTTTTTTTTTTTTTTTTTTTTTTTTTTTTTTTTTTTTTTTTTTCCTGTCTGCAAATAGGTGGTTAACATAGAACTCTATTTTGGTTGTTAAATATTTTATTGAAGAAAGAACATCTGTTGCCCACATGCCCATAACAAAAAAACCTCTTGTAGCCTCTCTTCTCTATTTTATGCCTGCACCACCACTAGTGGTTTCCCCCTTCTCCTGTTGATACTCTTTTTCTTTCATGTGGCTAAAGAAATGAGGATTGACATTGATGGTTCTTCATATAATTATTCTGTGATTACTGAAACTCTGAAGGAGGGATGGCAACTCATGTCAATGTACTTTATAGCTTTATCTCATACCATATAATACCATAACCTTGATGTTAATATTCAGCTAGTGCTTTGTAGCACCCAACCTTTCAAGTTGCTCACAACAGAATTACTTTGATTTCATTTAACAAACATATCTTTCATTAGCCGTTGAGGTACATGGGTTTGTGGGTGGCTTTTCTTAAATCATTTGATTTTGTGACTTTCTTGTCCTTCTATCTTTCATTTTTTAATTGTTATTGACACAAAGATTGAGTTTATTTTTAAAAGTTTCTTCTTGTGAGACCTACACTTACTCTAGAAGAAACAGTTTTTCTAACATTTGACATTCTGAGGTCATTTGGGAGACATTTGGTTCTGAATGTGTGTGTTTATGTGCATGCACGGTCAGTTTTAACTGAGTTATTAATTTGAAATCATCAATTTATCCTGAACTTAGAAATAAGCTTTTTAGAATGTACAGATCTTGCTCAAGTACAGTGTTGTATTTGGGTGCAGAAAAGGTATTTCATGTATGTTAGGTTCCTGGTAGTTATCTGATGATCTGAACCTAAGATATAAGCTGTCATATTTGTCAGGGATGTGAATCTGTTCATGACAATTTTCTTTTGGTACACTATAATGTTAATCACATGTTTCATATAGGTATTTTTGGTAATGTTATGCATTTTGCAGAAGTAAACTAGGGTCCTGCTTTCACCCTGAGCCCTGAATTGCAGCAGACTGCGTGGGGGTATCCTCCTGTGTTTCCCTCCAAAGGGGTAATGGGCATTATGGTCACTGGACAGAGAAAGACAACAATATGTTTATCTGTGGGAAAGAAATACTCCTAAATGGGTATCTTCATGTCTCTTGCCTGACTTCCCTGTTTAGGATGGGGGCTCTTTGAGGAAGAAGCTGCTGCCTGTTGTAGACATGGGTGCCACCTTGCACAACCAGAGACTCATTCCTCATGTCTCCTAGGCACAGATGGGATCTTAATACAGCAAAATTTCATTGCTATTTTTTAAAGTGGTTGATGAAAATGGAAAGATATCAAAAGAGACTCTTCAGTTCAGTGCTCACATGAGACCTGCTGTCTGAAACCATTATAAAAAAAAGAAAAAAAAAACAAAAAAAGATATTCTGTTTCAGATGCTCAAATTGTTCTGTGATGTGGTTAAAGAATTTGTTGACAGGGAGTGTAACTAAGCATCAGAACAAATTGTCACGGGAAATGAAGTTTTTAAGTCAAGACTTGATATCTTAGTAGAAGATACTTTAATTTTCAGACGTTGGCTAGGATGCTGGTTCAGAAATTTGGGAGGAGTATGTTGTGGACTGAAGAAGTGGCAAGTCACACATGGCCACTCATAAGGCTACTGTCAGTACAAATGGGCAACGACGGTGGTTGTTTGTGGAAGAGGCTTGTTTGAGATTTCCATAGCTTGTACTTCCACCATTCTTTGGCCATAAATCCAAAACTGTCGAATGAAACTCAGAAGTCCTAGAAGGCTTGTGACAGCCATTTAATAAAACAATACTTTTTTAGCTCTTTTTGTGCAGGTGCAGCTTGGAGTGAAGTATTTTGTTATGAATAGATCACAATGAAGTGCCTCTTTCTGTAACACTGTGTGAATTTGGAAAGGGTTTGGAGTTGATTCTTCTTTCATTTATTTATTACAACTGGCAGGGGAGAAGGCTATTCTACAGAGTAGGTCTCTGTAGCCAAGAATGTTATATAAAACACAACCAGTTGATAATAGTCATGTTTGGAGAATCTAGCCATAGGAGGTCACTGACTATATAAAACTTTCTTGTTCAGCCCAATTTGGTAACTTAACCTTTAAGTTAGAGCCAAAGACCTACGGGTCAGCCTAACTGAGAGGGGAGTTTCATGTTTCTGTCAGTTCAGATGCTTTTATTCATGCAAACTGGAGTGGCTTTCAGTATGTTTCAATTGCATAACTGGAAATGTTTGCAAATAAGCATGCTGTTGGAGTGATCGGCTAATGAGGCAAAAATAATTTCTGACCAAATTTTCATGTATTAATTTATTTTCTGCTTGTAGCTAAGTGCTCTACATCTATTCCTCATTATTTATAAAACCTACCCATGTCTTAAGCAGCTCACTGAAGAATAAAGTGCTGTGGAAGCACAGGCTATGAAACTGGTAATATAAATTGGTAGAGAATATATCATATCATGACATGGTCATTATGGGATACGGGGCTTGTCTTAATTCACATAAAAGTCATAAGTATATCTGGATTTGCTGAAGGCTAGGATTAAGGGCTGCAATGTGCCTTAGACCTGTGGAGACTTGAGAGCTTTTTGGGCAGTGTTAATAAACTGCGTCTTGAATTTGAATGCAGTGGAACGCTTTCCTCAGTGGTGGCAATTTTGAGCATTACAAGACATGGAAAGCCTCATGTCTCTAAGTAAACTGCAAAAGTCATTCTTGTTAAAAGCATGTCTTATTGAGAAGCATAATGTATTGTGGAAATGGAAATCTGTGTGTGGATTAGACAGCTGATTGGTACAATGCAATGAATCCATTGGAGAATTTGGAGAGGATTTCATGCTGTTTGCAGAGTGTGAAGGGTATTCGATGGAATTTGCCTCTGATTTCTATAGTTTGTGCAATTATTGGTATGTTAAACTCAGTGCTCTTTCTCTAGTGCAATGTAATCTGTTTTTTTTAATGTTTCGTTGTATATACTTGTATTTCTTACATATAATTTCCTCTCCTTTCTTGCCTAGCAAAATTAATTTATTTGAACTAGAGCAAATATACTGCAGATTATTCTTCTAGTACATGACTCATGTTGTTTTAAAGGCAAACATAATTTTCCTCACACCCTCACAAAAGTACTTCAAAACAGAATAAAACAAAAAAGATAAAAAGTACCTCCCAGCCAAGCAGTGACAAGAATTGATTCATTTAGTTGCAGTCAGCCTCTGCAAGGTATATGGGTACTATTGATGCCACTTCCAAACTGTATCAGAGGTGAACTTGGTAACCTGTCTTCCTATAATATGTTTTAATTGCAAAACCTTTCTCCCTACCAGATACCGTTCAGGCTATACTTAAGACAACCAAACATTTTGGCAGCTTCTGATATACCAGGTTTTTGACCTGGATACGGCCACATCCTGTATTGGACTTGTGTTGGTGGCATATCCTTTATAATAGACGTTTGCCAACACTGAATGAATTGATAGGTTGTAGAGCCCTTATTTGAGACAACGAGGAGGCCTCTGAGAAACCAGTTTTCGTTGAAACTGGGGAATGCAGAACAAGTGTATTTTGGGAAGAGATAATTATTTTTTAGTCCAAATTTGCAGTCAGAAATACGCATTATAGCAAAGCCTTGGTCAGAGGCATATTGCTGACTCAAGTGAGTGTTAAGGTTCAAAAATATGCTGTTCCCCAAAAATATTAGGAGTCTGGGAGGTAAGAAGACAAAGAAGCTGGTTTGCATTTATTTTTCTGTTAAAAATTGCTAGAAGTCTTCCCTCTATTCTTACAGATCAGGAAAGATTTAGGAGAAGCATTGATATGAAAACTCTATGTGTCACCTTCCAACCCCATAGTGATTATCTAGATCTCTATTACAGTTATTTTATTTTGAACTGGTTTTGCTGTTTCCATAATGCTCCAGTCACTCAGTCATAGATGAAGTAACTGTTTAAAAGCCTGAACCATGAATTCTCAGCATCTCACAAACCAGAGGCTTCCAGGGATTTTACAGTGAAACAATCTTCTTGTAGTTACAGCTAAATTGATTAGATCAGAATGGACTTATGTGCAATAGGGTTGCAGCAAACTGCTTGCTGAGTCACCCTGTGGTCTCCTTATAAAGGAGACATGGAAAGCATGCTCTGAAGGCTAGTAAAAACTGCAACAAGAACATTACAAGCACAGAATGAACAACTTCATAAAGAGGTTTTTAGTGTAAATGGAGCTTCCACGCCATATAATCAACATTTAGCAAACCTTTTTTGAACTTGTAGATGTAGGTGTGCAAACACCTTTGCTAGAGTATCATGGCATAATATTATATTTTATTCTGAAGCCACTCATCCTACAAATCATTTTAGTACCAAAATGAGCAGTCTCCATCAGTCTTGCTATGCCTTTTTATAGCATAATTTACTTTCACTGTTCACTTTTCGTTTACAAGTCCCCAGAGTTCCTCAGTTCCTCTGGCTTGACTGTTGCTAATGAGATGTACCATAAGGGAAAAGGTAGAAATGAGTTTGTGAAAACTGAATTTAAGGAAATTGTACTGTGCAATGTGGGAAAATGCAGGTAATTTGGCAGTATGATTGTCTTGTTTGTGTCTTGTAAGAGCATCTTGCATGCCATCAGCCAGTGTTGTAACCTGTTGAGTCGTCTCAGCAGCAATGATGTCAGTAGTAAAACACAGGGGTAAGTCTAAATTTCTGCAGAGCTTGACTTATGTCTCCCTTTTTGATGGAATTAACAAGTGACAAGGAAAAAAATGGTCAATTTGTTATTTTGCACAGTTTATAACTGGTAAGTCAGTGAAGGAATTTGGAGTGGAGCAGAGGATGTGAAGAAGAATATAACTAGCAATATTTTGATAACTAGAACTATTAGAGATGTGGCAAGATATTAATGGGTATTATAGTGCTTGGCTACAAAAGTCAAAGAATGGAATTTATTAACATCATACAGTGGGAAATAGTAAGAGCTGGAGCATGGGACGCACAAGCAAGGACCCTACGGAAGGAGAGCCATGGAATAGGCAATGCACAGAAGGATGACTTGTTGGTGCGAGAGGGAAATGAAAATGGTGAGAAGTTATTCTTCGAGCCTGAGTTGGTCTGAGGTCTTGGAGGGGTGCGTAGATAGGAAGAGAAAGATAGAATGTGAGGCTGTGGGCTGGAAATTTAGAGACAGGTTTAGCTCTAAGGGAGGTGCAAAAATCACAAGTAGTGCAAGGAAGAGAAAACAGATGGTTTGGGAGAAAGATGATGATGGCTGGAAAAGGGCACGGAAGAGTAGCTGCTGAAGGAAATTATGCACTGGTGTTTTTCCTGGCTTTGAGTGTATTTGGCTTGGAAATAGCAGAACTGCTGCCAAACACACTTTCCAGATCTTCCTTTCTGTAGGAAACAATGAAAAAGTTTGTGACAGACCTGTATATTTTGTATCATTACTCGAAAGTCAGCAACTTTAAAAACCAACCAAAAAAAAAACCTTCAAAAAAACCTAAGCAACAAACCCAAGCTTTTAGGTAAAAGTCAGTGGCTGTCATCTTAAGGCAAAGAAATAAAACCTGGTAGTGGCCTCTCAGAGTAAAAAGACCTCTTATAAATGCAAAGAAGAGACTCAGCTTGTCATGAAAAAGACTGAGTTTTTGTGATTGTGGGGTTGTGGGTTTTTTTTGTTTAGAAACTTGATGACCCATAAATGGTCAAGTCTGAGCATCTAACTCAACAGAATCATGAGAACTAAATTTCACTCAGTGGGTGCCCTGTTACAAACACATCCAGCATTTTTGATCCTTTTTCTCTAGCAGAGACTCATTGTTTCTTGCTTCCTCTAGGTAAGAGTAGGATCGTTCAGGGAAGGAATATCCAGTATCTACTGAACAAGGAATATTTAGTCATATTATTAAATCTCTGGGACAGTTGAAATGCTTTGATTTGGCTAAGCAGCTGCCAGAATTTTCTCTGATTCATCTGTCTTATATGGTCTTCCAAATTATTAATGATAATTATATAAATATCTTCACTTGCTTCTAATGCAGTTACACCACCCTGGTGGAGAGATGCTCTACTTGTGCAAGAACAAAATGTTTAATTTGCTTCTAGTTCTTTTATTGTTACAGTGCGTGTAGATAAGATGCTGTTTCATATCTTTCAGATGTATTCGCTCTCAAATTCCTGGTGTCATCACTATAAAGCTGCTTGTAGTAAATAATAACGAATCGTTAGATTTGGCTAGCCATGTTATCATTTGCAGTGGATCATGGTAATGTTACATGTTAAGTCTATCACATAATTGCTTCAGTAATTCTTTGTCACAGGATCAGATGCATTAGCTATCAATAGCAGTGTCAAATCAGTTACTTGACTTCAGTTAAGAGAGACAAGCTATCTCCAGATCTTAGTGATTTGAAAAAGGCTTGATCGCTAGACTGAAGCTTTCATTCTTAGTAGGGCTTTTCTAATCATCTGCAGAATCTCTTTCCAAACCCCAGTTTATGGCATGTATAAAAACCAAAATTCTAGAATGTACTTCTCAATAATGATTAGACATCCTCTTATTTACAAATGAAATTTAAATATTTTCAGTAAAGTAATTTGATAAATAAGGATTCACTAATTGTTGTTTTGAATATCTTGTTTCTAAATCCCTAATTTTCACAGGAATATGATTAGGTAAAGCAAATTCAACCTTCACTGTCAATGTTTTTGTTAGTATTTTGCGCATAGTATAAATCGGTGAAATAAGCTCATAATTGTTGCCATTTCCTATATCTGTTCCTGGCTTCAAAATAAAGAGATCTAATAGCAGTCCTAAGAGGTTCTGGCAAATTATCATTCACAGAGACAATACTGTGTAGTGTAGTGCATAGAATATTTAAGCCAAATTATTTTAGTTTAACCCGGGTTAATGTTGGTCACAGTAGCATAAGTTAATACAATTAAAGTGTAACAGGAGGATTAAGAAATGCCGGTGTTTTACCAGTGTAAGCATAAATTACTGCTAGGGCTTCCACTATATCAACTGGCCTTTCAAAAATTTCCTTTTATGTAGTGTTTGGACAGAAATACTGTCCATCAGGATACCTCTAGGAAGATTAATTACTGCACAGCTCTGTTAATTGCAGACATTAATTATTAATAAACAAAATATTAAGTATTTTGTTATTTAAAACTTAAAGTAGTCATCCCAACTTCCTCTGTTTTGAGGGGTTTTTCAATACGATGATGAATTCCACCATCACCATGTGATGAATAAACACTAGCTGAATACGCTCAGTTTCTGCTCTTAGAGTAATATACATTTGAAGTAGAAGTATACATTCTTGACATCATCAGAGAAGGTCAATTAACAGTAACAAAAACACTTTTGTGAAGACTTGCAAAAAGAAATCCTTAAGAGGTAAAGATATGCTCATACAGATCATAATAAAACTCATCATAAGCATGTATCTACACATTAGTTATCTGATGTAATGCTACTGTCCCTTTGCTTTCAGTACTCAGCCAGTACCTGGGGCTTCTGAAGATTGTTTCCCTCAGAGAAAAAGTCATGAGTGCAAGCTAGTTATCAACTTACTAGGCATTCTTTTTTGCTTTCTTAATAAGTACTCATTTTTTTCCACCAGGACACAGAAGAGAACAATAGCAGGCAGTCTGCAAGGCCCATAAATCTTACATTTCTATAGTGAGCGTCTCAGTTTTGCCTGAGCATCATGATGGTTCTTCATGGCTCCATGGTAACTTAGTTTCTGACACATGTGCAAGCTGTAACAAACTTCCACATCTTGCAATTAGGTTCCTTATTTCTCACCTGGATCTACCATGTGTTAGTCACATGTTATGGAGTGGGGCTGATAGCTCCCTTTTCTCCAAGTCACCCAAAGGTATGCATTTTAGTAATTTTTTGGTTCTTACTTAGTATAACTCCTGAGGATGAGGATTGCTTCATGTAACTACACCTGAGTGTGTCAGTGGGACTGCCTTTTTACAGTCTGCAAAAGTCTGCCTTTTTACTGACTGCAAAGACAGGTTTTAAAGCCATGTCAGTAGTTGCCTGCCATGTAGAACTCTAAAACTAGCTGTTGTAGCCTTATCCCTACAGTACCACAAAGGTTTGTGATTATCTTTGGCTTAGAGTCACTAGGTGGCAGGCATAGCCACCTTCCGATATAAAATCATGCTGCTTTAGTCTCTTTCCTCATTTCTTTTCAGTAGTGACGGCTGTGAGATTTCAGCAGCATCCATATCCCATGGAGCTCTCTGCCTCTAGCAGTGGGTCAAGCTGCACACCAGCCAGCTTCAGTCCTTTCTGATACTGGATTCTAACAATGTCTGAATGCTTCTGCCTTTCTACCCCTCTCAATATCTAGTAACCTCACTCTTTGTCTTTCTATAGTTCATTGTGATACCAGGAGAAGGGCATGCAATAATGTCATTCAAACCTGGCCATGGCCAACTGGGTTGTCAGTCATGTTGGCTCACCAGTGTTAAATAACACTCTGCTGCTTGCATTTCTTTCCCTTCACTGGTGAGCAGCTCATAAAGGACTGAACAAAACAGTGTCACCTGCTTGTTCCTGCACTGTTTTCAGCCTCTTGGCCACTTCATCAATGTATGCAGATTCATATGTGTCAGAGGCACTTCCCCTGAATGCTTTTTAAGTTTTGGGTCAATCGAGCAGGTTGCTGGTTACACTTTATGTTTAGGCATAGTCCCTAACCCTGCACACTATACATATATGTTGGGGTTTTTTTTAATATTGCCTATGTTGTAAATCAGTGCAACTAGGTCAAAACAATCAAAAGCACCAAATGACATGAATTTCTAGATATGGATTCCAGTAGCTGCTAATGTAAAGTTAAGATATGTGGATCTGGTGCATCTATCTAGCTGTCTGGTATTCAGTGTGGCAATAAAGCCTTCTTCATATTCATTATCTTCACCCATGACTATCACCCAGTTTCATAACTGTATTCATATTGTTGCACTTCTACTATCTCCTAACCTTTGTACACTTGCTTTCTTTTCCATATTCACCATGTCCTTCAGTTCTGTTTCTATCATTTCAGCACAGTACTCTTTAGAGAGAGGTTTTTTAGCAAATGCATCTATCATCATAGTGTTTCAGTAGGTCTTAATCTTTGCATCTTGCTGAATCACCATGATGTTTGACAGGGTTGGCTACTGAAAATATAATGCATCATATGCCACTGAAGAGGAGCTGATGCAAGACAGGGTGCCATTTTTTCAGAGTACAGTCTAGGCTTTGTCTGGTGATTGAAATACTGTTACAACAATTTTTTTGACTTGTAGACAATAGTGATGATCTCAGATTTGTGTATCTCAGAGGGATAAAAATGTTCAGTGCATATACATTTTCTTATCTAGCCTTTTCCTATTGATGTTTCCTGTGATGTTTTCGTGTGTACCACTTCTGAGAATAGCAAACACTCCATGTTGCCAGCAGCTGAATGCTACGATTGGACTTCTAGCATATAAATGCAACATATATTTGAAGGCCTCTTTTTGCTTGAGGTGTGAGTGAACAAACTGTATGGGGCTGCAGTTTTATTGCAGTGTGGGCAAGGAATCACACAACAACCATAGTAGCAAAATACACAAATTTGCGTGCGATGCTAAGCTGATGGTCTTCTTGGCAGTCTGTCTACATGAAACCTTCATAATATAATATAAGAAAAATGCTAGACTGGCAAAAATTGCAGCCATATCCCCCTCTGAGGTAACCTCAAAACACTTATTTGAAGGCCTGTTCTTTTATTCGCTGAATTCAGATAAGGATTTTATATTTGCGTTTACTTGTGTTGGCTACTAGAAAAGGCCCTAAAGTCTTACAGCATTGTGTTTTGGTTCTTTTTGGGGGGAGGGGAGGGGCGGACAGGGAACATGACTGAAAGGGGGTTGGATAGAATTATGATACTTAGTATTTTAGCTCATTTTTTGTAAATGTTTTGCAAAGAGGAAGTTTAAGGTTGTTACAATACCAAGCAGGTGGTTAAATGCATCTTATCTGGTAGACTGCAGAATTGTACCATCCGATCTGCGGGGTTTGTATTATTCCTGGGAGAAGAGGAGGAGGGATTGGAGGTGTCCTACTCTGCCTGTACTTTGCAGATGCCATTGTTGCTGCTTCCTTGTGTCTTGTGAGAGAAAGGGAACCTAGATCTGCTGGGTTGTTGCCAGTAACATGACTGATGCACCCTACATTTTCTGCCATTTTCCTAATCTGTAACCTGATGGAATGACTAAGCAAAAGGTAGGTTGGGGTTTTTTTCTTTTCTTTCATGAGTACTGTAATTTCAGGAGGACCAATGCATTTCTGTGTCAGAAGTGGTGACGGATCTCAAGTGTCTGGAGCAATAATGTTTCATGGGCCATATGGTTTACAAAACAGCTGCCAATAAAAGACCTGTTGTTTGTATATTACCTGCACATGTAACAAGAGGCTCTGTGACACATTTTCAGCCCAGGCAAAGGACAGGAGAAGAAACAGAGGCACAAAGTGTATTATGTGATCAAAATTTCCTGGAGTCTCTGGAAGAGCCAGGACATCTAGATTCCAGATTATTAACCTGTCTGTGAAATGCTCCTTTAGTTGCAGAAAAATCCTTGGGGGAAAAAAATAATCTATGCAAGTCACAACCACAACTTGCCTGGAAATTGCAGCTCTTGTTCTGGTACAGAAAAGATAAAATGGCTTGAGTTCAGAAAGAGCTTTGTTGGCAGTGCCCTTTGTGAATTAACTTTAGATGAATGTGATGATGTTGCTGTAAGTGGGGGCTCTGCATGTGAAGAAGTGATGTCTGTTTTGTATATTGCTTTGTAAAACCCTTTGTGAAATCTCAAAGGGAAAACAGAAAAGTGATAGAAATGGTAAGGTGCCACCAGTTAAATATAATGCTTCTGTAGCACAGCAAAACCATAAAAGAAAGGTGTTAAAATGAGGTGGAATCTCCAGAGGTTGGATGAAATACATCCTTATATCTGAAGCAATCTTCAGTATATCATTTCCTTAATTGCTTCTTTTGACAGAAGATGACAGCCTCTGTGTATTCTAGTTCAAGGAAATTTTCAATCCTCAGTATAGGTCTAGGTTTTTATTCCTTTCAACTCAACAGAGACTCCCAAGGGAAAATGAGATTGGACATAATTTTTGCTATCAGCCTTTTGTTATTGGCAAAGAGAAGGAATGGTATGTTCCAGCACATTATGGCTGGCTGAAGACTGGAAAGGTGAGTAGCATTTCTCTAGCAGAAATAAAAAATGCTCTGTGCCTTGTGTGTTTATGCCAGCAGTAACTGCTGAGTCTGTAAGCATTAGTTCTTCATTGCCAAGCATAACATAATTACTAAATTGAGCAAGAATTAGGTGGTCTAGCCCTTATTTCAACAAATAATTTTGCAAATTATTTTGATCCCCTATTCAAGAGTTGCTGTTTTTTCAAAAATTTAGCATAATTTTCTGCAGTTAAGATTTCTTCCAGAGCAGAAAGCTATTATCTTTGAGAGGACAACATCCTTAAGATCATTTCCAGTGACTAACCTAAAGGAGGCAACAGTGTGCTCTCATGAAGTTAGTAGTTGACACTATATTTGAGAATGGTTGAGGTGACTGAAGATGGGTCTGCCATTCAGAAGAACCTAAACAGGTTGGAGGCTGGTGTGAACCTTACAAAATTCAGCAAGAACAAAGTCAAAGCCCTGCTTCTGGGAAGGAAGAACCTCCTGCAGTAACACAGGCAGGAAGCAGCTCTGGTGTAAAGGACCTGGGAGTTGTAGGTAGACAGCAAGCTAAGTGTGAACCAGCAGAGTGTCCTGGCAGCCAGGAAGGCCAACAGCATCTGGGGTTGTATTAACAGGAGTGCAGCCAATAGAATGAAGGAACGGATTATCCCCCCTTTACTGAGCTCTTGTTAGTCAACATCTAGATTACCAGTATCCAGCTTTGGGTCTTTCAGCACAGGCAAGACACTGACAAACTGGAGTAAGCTCAGCAGAGGACCATCAGATAGTCAGGGGGCTGGAGGATATGCCCTGTCAGGAGAGGCTCAGTGAATTGGTGGTGTTTAGCCTGAAGAGGGCTTTGGGGAGACCTAATAGTAGCCTTTCTCAATGCCTATGACGAGATTATTGAGAAGATGGAGCCTGGCTCTTCATAGTGGTGCATGGCAGGAGGCTGAGAGGCAAGAGAAATAAATTGAAGCAGGAGAAGGTCCAGCTGGATAGAAGGAAATGTTCTTTTCACCATGAGAATGATTAAGACAGACCAGGCTGCCCACTGAGGTTGTTCAGTTCCTACCCTATGAGGTTGTTAAGACCTGACTGGACAGAGCTCTAAGCAGCCTTGTCTGATCTCATAGCTGGCCCTGCTCTGAGCAGCAGGTTGGACTGAATGACCTCCTTAGGTCCCTTCCAACCTAAATTATTCTGTGATTCCATGATATATTTCAGCATTGACCTTAGTGGAAAAAAAATGTCCACATACTTAAAACATCCTCAACAGGAAATGGAGTCAGGGTTTCTAGCATTGGTGAATGGGACATGGAAAAGAGGAGTGTGCAGTACCTTTTGTGGCTGGTTCTCTGAAAGTGAATCATCTTGGTGTAAGCTTTTCACTTGATTCTGATCCAATGTGGTGAAATATTGTTTGGCAGGTTTTGAAAACCTAGTTGAGAAAAAAAAAAAACAACCCTATTACTAAATATCAGATCGTCATCTCTAATTTTAAGAAATGAGAAGCTTTTGAGAGAGTGAATGCAAGGCCCACAGAAATGATTGCTAAAATCATTCCCATTTGTCATAAAATGAGGTGGATATTGATAGCAGAACTCCATCAAGCCTGAGAGATAATAGAATGTAACAGAGAAGGGCTAGTTGATAAGGCTTAATCAGGAAGTGCATGTTGACACCAGCAGGCATGACTAGAGCACATGACAATCTCATATCCAGCTGGAGGAGGAAAAATAAAAACCTCCAAAACTAGGGGGTGCTCATATTCCAACCAAATGGACCTTAGATTTCATAATGTGCAAATGTTTCCTCCATTATGGAAAAATTCTTTCCCAAGATTTGCATTGGACAGCTGATCGTCTTTGAGGAGAGACAGACGTACTGAGAGAAATACAATTCGTGTCTCTTCATTTGGGGTCTCATTTCAGTCCTGAGAAGAATCATGTGGGCTTCAGGGGAAGGTCAGGAAGTGGGGTAAGTGTACAGAGGGATGTGCAACACTAAGAAAGATATGGTGCTTCATCTAATTATCTCAGTAAAATATTTGTAATTTTTACATCTTCAAGAATTATTATCTTAATTTAAGCAAATATAAACAATTACTATACTTAGTCCTAACCAGTTTTTAGATGGAAGAAAGTAAGTTTCTGAAAATCTTAGCTAGTTTTTTTTATAAGATCCTCTTTTTTTAACAAGATGTTACATGGCCATTGGCCAAAGGCCTTTTTAAAACTCGTTTGTGACTTCAGAGTCATTAGACTTACTTTATTTGCACTGAAAGTAGAAAAAAATGGTTCTTGGAATCCAAAAGACATAGGGTGGAGCTGAATTTTAATCCTTTTCTTAATTGCTAAATTTCAAATTTGTCCTGGATGTATTTAGTTTAGAATGGCTTAACTTTCTCTTTATGCTAGGAGTGAGATTTAAATCATTCTATTTTATATTTATATCCTTAGAAACATAGTGTAACATGACAAAAAAACTTTCCCCAAAGTGTCTTCTTCCAAGTTAAATGAGAATATTTTGATAAATGATAGCATGGACCACAGTTCTGTACAGTCTTAGATCGTTCTTATCAGTGAGTTCTTGCTCTTATCAGGGAGAAAAATAGGAAGATGTGCCAGAGCTTTTACACATTTTAAGTTCTCCTCTAAAGCCTGTTGAAGACATTGATGGACTTTGTGGTAATTTAAATGCCTGTTTATGAGATCAATATTTGTGTTTCTCAGAATGAGGTGTCATAATCTAAGATAGCTGCATGAAGTTGAGATGTTTGTTGTGTTGAGAAGTTTAATCAACTTTTTGCTCCCTAAGCCAAGAGCAGAGCAGATTGACAAGTCAGAAGTTTTCCCCAGAAGAAACTTTGAATGAAAAAGCTGGGTTTTCCCAAGGAAAGTATTGACATGATTCATCACAGAAACAGTAAATGTCACCTTAAACAATGAATTCAAAACTGAGGAGAAAAATTTAAAAAAAATAAAGAAGCAGAATGACATAAAAGTGTTATGGTAACAAGAATTATGTTTTCAGATGGGAAAATGATTTTGCAGAAGGGCGTGGACAGGTCCTAACTGACTGGCAAATATATGTGCTTCTGACTTGCCATCTTTTGTTACTTAAGAACTAATTAAGTAGTAAAAGAAAATATTGATAGTTTAAAACATTTTGTGGCGTGTTATGGAACTGTCTGTTTGCCCATAGGTCTGTAGTGTACACTGCTGTTGTTACAAAGAGAGCAGTCCTTACAGAAAAACTTCCAGCAGAGCTGTGCCATGGGCTGAAATCAGAGCAGGGAAAGAAGCAGAAAAGTTGACCTGTCTGTGACAGGCTGTAAACAGGAGACAAACCTGCGATTCTGTCTTAGGAGTCAACTCAGGTTCACACCAATACTTGTACAGATGCTGGTGTATTCACTCATATTCTCATCGCCTGACATGTTTTAAGCACTGCAAGGCGGGGGACATAGGCACCAGTGAAACCAGGGTGAACACACTAACTCATGAGACTTGAGAAAAGAGAGAGGGATAGATTAAAGAACTTTCCAACTTTCAGCTATGTTTGTCAATAAAAGACCTGAGTGCAAAGGTCAGCTGCCATGGAAAAGCCCACATCTCTGCTGATAAACACTCTATTAATATAGAAGTTCATCTGTGTAGGCACTGTTTATCTACAACATTTTGTGATCCTATTCTCTCATTCCAGTGTGACAGTTGACCTAGCTGGATGCTGAGGTTGAATCCTCTGTCATTACATACTCCTATCTGTCTAGCTTTAACTAGGGTTACACCAGGATTTATTATCTCATAGCAGGGATATTTTTCAGGGAAATTTGTTGTGTTGTGTTACTGTGTGACAATGCCATTCAAATAGTGTGGACTTTTATTCAATGCCGCTTCCTTTTCTCCCTCCAACAGTAATGAATTTAAGGGTGGCAGAGATCCCTGTAGGAGAATCATTAACATTTATAACTTGCAGAGGAAAAGTAGGAAGGGACAAAATGAATCTTCCATACCTGATTAAACAGATTGTTTTCCTGTGGCTTTTGCATTTATTCCTTTTCCTATATTGTGGCCTTTTATTTTTTTCTTTTAATATGAATTTAATCTGATCAAGTTAAATTCTCTGCACATTTGATTTCAAAGAATTAAAAGTTATTAACACATTTTTGTCCTGACAAGTACCAGTAATTTAGGAATCTTCTGTCTATGGCCACTAATAGTTTTCTAAACACCAAGTGATTCTTTGGATACACGGAATTTTTCTGACCTGGTTCTACAAGTGAGAAATCACCTTGAAAATACAAGTAGCATAACAAACTGTTTAAGAAATGTGGTAAAAAGGATGTTGATAGCCTGTTATAAATATTCATAGGTACTGAAAATATAACCACACATCTAACTTCTGAGGTGAACAGTAAGGGTGGATTTTGTACAGGGTGACTATAATGAATTCCTGTTTGTTTACATGTCCAGTGCTAGATTACATCAGAATAAATACATAGTAATGCCAAGAAAGCTGAAAAAGTGGAGTGATTTAAGGCTACACCAATGTAGCTTGGAACAGGGCATCCATTTGAAGTGGTACATAGCTGGGTGTGTTGAGAATTTGGTTGCATAGGCCTAGACTGCCCAAAGACCCTGTGTGACCTGGTATAGCTGTGGAAGAGAAAATTCCTGCTGTACTTTTTCCTCCTAAATCATCACCTTTGCCTTCATCTTGCCTGCAGTCTGTGCATGTAAATTCTGTGAAGTGCAAAGTGATATGCATCTGAGAACATGCCTATGGAAACGTGATTTACAGCCTCAAAGAGTTTGAGTGCATTCATTGAGCTTTGATGAGGGCATCAGAAGGAGGTCAGGAATCAGTCTAATTGGTTAATCTGCCTCCCTGTCTTCCTGATGATGGGAAGCTCAGGTGTAGTATTAAGAAGAAATGAAATGATTTTGAATTGTTGCCCTGAGTAGTAGAGGTATTGTTGGTTACCTGTTCAGCTACAGCTTTAGGAAGAGTTAGACCTTCACCTGGCTAGACACCAAGAGAGTCATAGTCTGGACCCCAAGCAGCATAAGAAAATTTCAGAGTTTTTGTTTTCTGAGTATGAAATTGTCCCTCCAGCCCTCTCAAACCATCTCAGATTTCTTTTTACTTCCAGGTCTCACCAGTGGGATCCTTGGAGAATGAGTTACTTGTCTGCTGGAGAGAAATAGTCAGTAGGCTGTGCTGTTAGGTGATTTTAGCATATAACTATGCCAGGCAGGGTAAAAAAGAAAATATGAAAACTGCACAGGAGTATAGTGCTTTATATGTGGTGTCTTCTGCAGGGAAATCTATCTTTCTGTGCCCATTTTCCTCCATAAACCTGAATTAGATGGATGTAAAACAGCACAACTGCATTCCAGGCTTCTTCAGCTCTGTGAATTCCAGGTTGGAAAAAAGGGAGCACAACACTTCTTAATCATGCTGAATGGTGTTTGGCCACATTTCTGTGCTACATGGGAATGAAGTCCCCTCACTTTCCACTGGGGAAAAAAAGATAACAGCAGTAAGCGGAGGCGGAATCCTCTGTGAAGTGGGAGACCACCTGAGGGTGAGCAGAGCAGGGGTGGATGTGGCATCTCCAAGAGGAACCATAAAGGCTTTTAAAGAATAAAGTCTAAAGAGTGTGGGGTGGAGACTGTCCCATGTAACATTTTTCATCTACTCTAACCTCAAAAAGCAGCACATGCACCCTAAGAAATAGGGACTTGCTTTACGTCTATATTGGAGAGGTTGGTATGTTTAAACCAGGAACACTTCCCAAGTGCAGCTGCTAGTCTTGAACATTCATGACTGCTGAGGTAAGAGTTGTGCACACAGCATTTTCCAATGTGCCTGGCTTTTTTTAGGGCTTTTGATACGGACATCTAGAGGAGCAAAACTGTGCGACACATTCACAAAAGAATGTGAAAGCAGTGTCCATAGAAGAATGGGATGGGAAAAGAAAAAGCCTACCTATAAAGGAAAGAGTATAAGTATAGGGGGGGATAAAGATTTTTTACTGGAGAAGAATAGAATCTGAGCTCCTTATCACAGAAAGGCTAGGAATGTGTTAGTTACCCTGTGAAATGCAGAGAATCTCCAGCTGTGAAATATGTTTCAGTAGGATGCTCTCCAAGAGACCTTTTCTTAGATTATTTAATCAGATTTGAGAAACATTAATAAACTAGATGAGAGGAGACAGCCTGCCCTGGCAGGGAAATGTACTGGCAGGTCTTAGAAACACTTTGTAAAATGAATCGTTCAGTATAGATGCCTGAAGTAGGAGTTTAGGCCATCCCGTCAGTGGAGCTAGAGTGGTCTGTGTGGTTCAGGGAATGCCCCTGTACTGTTAACTAATAACCCATTTTCCTGTAAGTGGATCATGATTAACAGTGCTGTCTCTGCTACAAGGTACATTCCCCTGCTTCAGGATATTTCTCTGTGTTCCTTCCAAGAGTACTTTTAGGTCCTAGACCTCACTGGAACACCCAGGAAGGTAAGCCCAGAATGCATGGGGAGGCTGAAGAGGAACTGAAAAGGGACCAGCTGTTTGGGGTGGTAAAAGACAGAGACAGGAGGAGCAGTGCCTCTGAAGGAAGGTGGTGACACTGAGACTGGGATTCAGAGGTGACATGGAATGAAACAGGTATTGGAGTGTTATTTCTGTGAGGATTTAAAGCTTCACACTGCCAAAAAGTTGTCCACACAGGGTTTTTTCCTATTGTATTTGTCAGCTGTGATTGCAAGCCAAAACAGACAGACATGTTCTGAATCTAGTTTTCTTGACCAGAAACTCTAGATTTATCACTCCAACACCTAAGTTGGATGTGTGAACATAAACAGTGTGAATTTTCCCTGTAGACAGCAGTAACTGTATAAAGGCGTAAATAACTACACTTGTAAGAAGTTATATTAGTTGTCTCATCACCCTACCCCTCCAATTTCCCCACTTGGAGAGCTCTGGTTGAGCACTTCCATATGGGAGGTGGATATTACACAAATCCAGCAAGGCTGTTTCCTATGACCTTATAAGTGTGAAACGCTGTCTTCAGGCTGTGTCCTAGTGCAAAATCTAGCATTCCTCAGGTAGCTGTGGGAACATCAGTGTCTCCAGTACACAGACACAGAGAGCTAATAGTGGGTCACATGACAGCCCCACAGCCCCCGTGGCATGGATTTCTCTTGATGGAAATTGGGACAATCTGTGCCACAGTGTGCATGGAAAGGGGAGACAAGAAAAATTGCCAAATCTCCCATGCATCTCTGTGTTTTCACATGCCAAACATACACATCACTTTTTGCCTGTGAATGGTAGATATTCAAGTGAAACCACAAGCCTCCTGCAACATCTGTTCTGTCATGCTAATGGTTATTATTATTATTCATCACCATTCTATCACCACCTCCGATCAGCTGCAAGGCCACTAGTATCACTTCTCTTTCTCTTGCTGTCAGGTATGTGACATGGTACTGACAACCAGCTGCAACACATTCATTTTGGGCTGCCTACAATTTTTGACAGATAGGCCAGCTTACTTCTGCAGCGGTACCCACCTTACTCTGTCATCAGGAGAAAAAAACTTCCAAGTTTTTTTTGTTTGTTTTTTTTGAGTATTGAACAATTTGAATATGATCCTGACAGCAAATTCAGGTAACATAACCTAAAATTACCTTTCATGTGAGTAGGACTGTTATCCATTTACTTGAAAAACTGTTTTGTTTCCATCAAATGGCCTTACTAAAGAATAGCTAGCATATGGAAAATATATGGTATTTTACTACGTTGGAAATGTGCAGGAAAATTAAATCTACTCTTGTGAAATATCTCTTGTGTTTAAAAGAGAAAATGTGCTGAACTGGGTTTAAGAGAAACACTTGGTGCTTAGGTACTCTTAATCTCAAAGCTAATTTGTTGAAATGTGTGGGATGTTTGCAAAGCAGGCAATGCATCTTTTTCAGAGATGAGTATGTTGAGTTTTGCCAAGGTGCAATGAATTGCGTGTTTTGAACTCCTGTGTAGCAACTGAATTGCTAATTAGATCAGTATTCAGCAGTCTCTGATCTGCGTTCCTGGCTCTGATCACTAAATGACTTAATTTACTGATTTGTTAGTGTGACAGATTCAGAATTGCAGAGAATAATTTATAAATACCATACGCTGAACAAGTTTTTGTTTGCTGCACATAATATTAATTAGGTAACAATTTTGCCGGGAAATGAGTTCAGGATAGAATGCATTTATCCTGATATTCACATCTTCTGGCAAACAACAAAGACAGATTCAGCCATCAGTGTACTGCAGATGGCAAATATTCCCCAGGATGGTTTGGCTGCCCTGGCTGTGACAGAGAAGCAAGGTGTCTTGGAGAGTTTCAAAGACCTAGCATTCTTCAGAAAAATTTAGGTAAAGGGGAAGCTGTGGCAGAACCTCACAGGGAACAGTTTGCAGTATCTTCAGTGGATGGGGAACGGTGCAAGGGTGAGCCTAGCTGAGCCTCTGGGTAATACAGATAAAAACACGCTCTTCTGTGGATTCAAAACTTCTCCTGCTCTGTCGGTTCTTATTGTTATGCTAATACATTGTGTCTTATGTAGGATAGCTCATAATAAGACATAGAATGCTATGCTATGAGAGTCTAGGCTGCTCTAATAGCTCTTAGTCACCAAAAGAGGTGAACCTGATCCCAGCTCTTCCCAGCTCTTGGCTGCACGCTTCCCCATCTCACACCAATTGACAAAAAACTCTCCAGTTGTTTGGCGGTGTGGTGGTTTAGGTCCTGCCGGGGTCTGAGACCACATGGCTGCCTCCCCTCCCCCACAAAGGGAGTGAAATACAAAGCCCCGGGGCTGAGATAAGGAGAGGTTTAATACAACAGTGCAACAGCAACACAACAAACAACCACAATAACAACAATGAACAGAGCAAGATACCTACAGATACAGCAGTGAGAGCAGAGAGATCGCATAACACACGCGTTCACTGACTCTCCCTCCACGCTTGAGCACCCAGAGGTGACATCAGCATGGTATTGAATAACCCGGCTAGAACTTCCCCCCAACTGCTGGGGAAACTTAACCCTATCCTAGCTGAACCAGGACAGGCGGTTAGTTTTGCATTCATTCACTGAGCTCTTTTAACTCCATAGTGGGATGATTAATTGCCAGACATTGTCCAAGGGAAGGGGTGGAGACTGGGAATGGGAATGGTCCTTTCCATGCTAGTAAGCCATCAGCTCCTGTCAGCCATCCCATGAAACCCCCTCTGATTCCCAGAGCCTATTCATGGGCTGAAGCTGTTCAAGGCTGAGGTCAGACATTCCTTCCCAGGCCCTGCCCATAGGGAGCTTGTGCTCTTGTTGGACAGCTCAGGTTAGGGTGGCTGAACTGGGTTCTGCAAGGCTGTACCAGCATGTCTGAGAAGGAAATAACATTTATCGGGAGGAAAAAGAAGCAAGCTGGTGTGGGTGGTGAACAGCAGCTGAGTACCACCTGGGTTTGCTGATGTTATAATCTGAACTGCAACTGGAGGACCATGCTTGAGCGCAGCCAACATTAAGCTGGCTGCTTTTACTTAAGGTTGACTACAAATCACCTTTGTGATTCCTTCTGTTGGCTAAGCAGTTGTGGTAGGAATCTGGTGTAGACAATAATGTGCAGCTGAAAAAGATGGATAGAATAAGTCTCCAGTCTTCACAGCTTGCTCTGGCTTTGCTAGTGGTGTAAGCTTTTAACTTAAGGGCGGGATTTTAAAATTTTGTGGTGGAATAATGCAAATTGGGAACACTTTTAATTCATTATTTTCTATTTCATAGTTGTCTTGTGGAAGAGCAACAAAAAATGTATTATTGTAATATTAAGCACTAAATGAGTGCCTATATGTGGAACAACATTTGTGCTGTTAGAATGATGATATTGGTCTACACTTGTATTTTCCAGCCAGACTTCTTACTCATTCCTTGTGGAGTGGATGGAGTACCATTTGCAATGGGGAGTTTATAGTTGGCACTGATTTTATCTTACACTAGAAAAATATGAATTAATCAGTATTGCTAAATCAGTCTGTATTTTTTATTACATTGGCTGCTATCTGCTGGCTGCTTGCTTACTTTTACTCTAGCATTTATTTTTCCTATAAAGAAAACCTATCATACTTTCTAGTGAGAGATCTAAAAACCTATTCAGATGGTCTTCCCCACTAGGCTTCTCATGACAAGGAGATATAAAAGAACCTTAACCTGTGTCTGTTGCTGAACATCCCAGCTAATTTCCTGAGTAGATGTTAATGTCATGTCTGCCCCCTGGCATTCGAGGGGACAGGAACAGGGAAGTGAAAAATGCAGAGTTGAGAACTTCAGGGCTCTGCTGATGACCCTAGACCTGATCTCTTCTATCAACTTGAGGAGGAGTCACTCTAGTTTTCTTTCTTTCAGTTTAAATTCTGTTATGGAGAGAATACCCTTATGGAGGTGAGACAATTTGTGTGTCCATCATCAAGACTGATTAGCAGTATTTTCACAAGGTATTGAAGAGTATGACCAACTTTCTTTGTAACTGAGGGGGTTTT
Source organism: Strix aluco (assembly GCF_031877795.1). Taxonomy (NCBI): domain Eukaryota; kingdom Metazoa; phylum Chordata; class Aves; order Strigiformes; family Strigidae; genus Strix; species Strix aluco. The sequence continues at coordinate 72,815,560 of NC_133931.1, forward strand.
GTCTTCAGCAAGAGTTGGCAGACAGATCTGGTTTAAGCCTTCTTGGAACCTTAGGCAAAATTGTAGGAAACAATCTGGATTTTCAGTGCTCTGAGGAATACACAGCTCAGGTACACAGCTTGACTACAACCCCCATGCCACGACTGGCACTTTGCCTGGTTGCGCTAGTCAATAATAAATTCATATATCTTGTGTTTTGTGTTGCCATCTGCAATCATCCTGAAACAAAAATAATCATGTACTTTTGGTATATAATAATGAAATATTAAACAGTTTGGAATTTTCCCTTTCCTCTTTCAGGTATGGCTAAATTTTCCACAAATGTAAAATATAAAAAAAGCACTGTACAGTTCCCACTCGATCCTGCTCTCTAGAAGCTGGGTTTTAAAACCACCAAACTTCTCAAGACCTGAGACAAAAATTCATAAACACCTGGTGGTAGAGTTTGACAAAATATGAAAGAACTGCCAACTTCAGAACTCCAGGAACTCCAAGAATTTCAGAACTTTTGTCATGTACACCTTACACCACTACAGCTGTTGGAGTAGGAGGCAGCGTTTACATCTCACTAGCAGGGTAAATGAGGGGAGACAGAATAAATCTGAGCATTCAGTCTAAAATGTAGCACGCAATTAGGAAATTCTTATCTTAGGCTCTTGAAAATTAATATTAGATAAAGTGATATAGTATTGCAGTGTCTGCAGGTTTTTGGTGAGTTGGGAAGAGAGCAGGCATTTTCTTGGCCTGAAACAAATTCTGTCCCTCTGTTGCCTGTTAACATATGGGTGGATCTGATTTTTGATGCTCTTACACTGGCATATGGTAGAGAAAGCTTTAAAATAGGTTATGCTATGTGTATCTCTGGAGCAGATGGAGTAAAAGAGCAAACTTGAAGGAGTAAAAACATTACAAAACTTTATGTGGGACTTTTAAAAATCAGTGAAGACTTTCAAAATGCTTGATTTATGCAGACACTGGTCAGAGAAGGCAAGAGATACTTGGACACAGACTTACTATGTGGCTTAGATTAGTTCAGTCATGGTCTTTCTTTAAGGATGAGGCTAAAGTTTTCATATGGAGATCTATTTGATCCTTTTTATGTTCTCCCATTCAGAATGAATTGATTGTTTTGTGTGTAAAAATTGAAAGTCTCTTTGTTCTGTTTTGGCACAGAAATATGAATTCCTTTCCAGGAAGAAAGAGTTGGTACGTGGTTCTCAATCTTGTTCTTGGAAAAATGCCTATCCAAAAAGTGGACACCATTTTATTTGTTGCCAGAGGACAGCTATTGCAGTTGTTATGTACTGCAGGGTTTTCTGGCCGTTTAAAGAAGGTGAGTTCATCCCCTTTGCTAACCCTTCTTCCTCCCTGTCCCTCAACTCCCCCTTCTGCCTGTGCTGCTGTAGTCGTCTTCCTAAACACATAAAAAGGAGTCTGCTAGGTTTGTTGAGAGAAAGGGAGCAATTAATGTGTGAAAGTATGAGTAGAGGAGAAAAAAGACCTTTTTCCGCTTATTGATGTTACTTGCAGAAGTCTTGAGGAAGATACTGCACCACATGATTTGAAGTGGGACAGGTGAATCCATGGAGGAATTAAAAACTTATACTTGAATAAGAGTCAGAAAATCACAGAATCATAGAATTGTTTAGGTTGGAAAATACCTTTAAGATCATTGAGTCCAACCATTGACCTAACACTGCCAAGTTTGTCCCTAAACCGTGTCCCTAAGCACCGTATCTACATGTCTTTTAAATACCTCCAGGGAGGGTGACTCAACCACTTCTCTGGGCAGCCTGTTCCAATGCTTGACAAACCTTTCAGTGAAGAAGTTTTTCCTAATAGCCAATCTAAGCCTTCCTGGTGCAACTTGAGGCCATTTCCTCTTGTCCTGTCACTTGTTACTTGGGAAAAGAGACTGACACTCTCCTCACTACAACCTCCTTTCGGGTAGTTGTAGAGATCAATAAGGTCTCCCCTCAACCTCACTTTCTCCAGACTAAACCACCCAGTTCCCTCAGCTGCGTCTCACAGGACTTGTTCTCTAGACCCTTCACCAGCTTTTCTTCCATGGCAGTGATAGGTATAAAAAAAACCTAGGAAATAAGAAACTGAGCCAACAGCAAAAGCTGATGTTGAATCACGTAAGACTTTTTGTACAGCATGTCCTTAACTATGAATTGACCTGCTTTTATTTGAGACCTTGTGATAAACTAACCTGCTCCTTCTCCATTTTAATCAGTTAACTTGGAAGGAACTGCAACAGAAAGAGTGAACGAATACCTGCAGCCAACCCTATTTGTGGAAATTACATTGATCCATGTTTAATCAGAGAAGCTTCTTCCTTAAATGTGGACATCACCAATTAAAAAACTGGGGGTTTTATGCAACTGAGTGAAGTACTTGTGGATTTTACTGGCATTCTGAATGCAAAGGTTTTGGATTCCATGTAGAAGGGTGACTGAAATGAAAGCAACTTAAAAAAATGCTACTTAAGCTGTATGTAGCTGTCTCCTTTACAGAAGTTTGTAGATGAGACATATGGAAGAACTGGGAGAAACAAACTGACGTACGTACTTTGCTTGGGCCAAAGTTCCAGAAATAAAAGCCTGATATGAGTTGGTTTATGTGATACATGGAAGGCTAGGAATAGAAATTGCCACCTTTGCTATAACTGTTATCTTCCAAATAACTTTCTTCCATACTTCAAAGTGAAACTAAAGTATCTTAAAATGAATTACTTTTCCTCTTTTTTGGGTGGGGATTGACACTGAGGGGAGTGAGGGAATCTCAGTGTTCCAATGATTAAAGCCTGCCATGTGGAAATGACTGAAATTGCCTCATTTAAATACCTAGTATATAAATTAAATTAGTTTAATTCATCATGGTCAAAGTTCATTCATTTTTTAGAGGACAGAGGATATAAACATTCCAAGGGAACTAGCATTTAAATTATACCCCACATTTGTGAGAGGGAACAGTTGTGCTGGTAGAGTGAGGAAAGGATATTTTTTGTGCTCTTGATTATTTTGGGTTGTATAGGGGTTTTCATGTTTTCCTTTAAAGTCTGAGCAGCAGAAATATATTGATGGGTGCTGTACTAAGTCAGATAAATACTGTAACAAAGCCCTCTACATTTGCATACTCCAAAAACTTGAATTGGATTGTATTGCTTTGTAATGTCTTTTTCCTGAAACTGCTGAATAATACTGCTTCCACCCTTGAATTTCACAGAGCTCAAGCTGCCATTTTTAAATACATTGTATTGTAAAAAATTATATCTAGGCTTTGTCTGAGGAATAGTTATTCGCACAAAAAAATGAGGAAGAGGTTGAACCCGTGAATCCCATTTCCTAGGTTAGAGCTCTAACAACTGATACTTTGGTTTGACAGCAGTGTTTCATACCTTACTTCTCCTGTGCGCTAACTCTCTAAAAAGGTGTAATCTGGTGTGGAATGGATGTTGAGGAGTATCCAGTGAGCTCTGAGATTTGTGACAAGACTGAGCACTTAAGGACTTAGGCAAAAGACTGTGTCATTTCTCATTTGTTTTGATGCATGAACAATAGTCCAAGACACTCAGTCTATTTGAAACTTTTTTGATACTTTTACGGATCTGCAGAAATAACTCTCATGCATCTAAATATTGTCAGGGCTTACAGAGTTCTTACATATCTATAGTCCTGGGTGTCAGTTGAGCAATGGATTTTAGAATCCTGATTTACTGACTCAGGTCTCTGTGAGTAGAACTGGTGGTGGTCACCAGCATTGCAGCAAGCTTTTGTGCCATTCCTTTCACAGAAGTATCTCATGTACATATAACATTATCATTCATACAAACAGCAAAAAAACCCCATCCCAGTCCTATTTTACATAGTTTCATCAAAAATCAGTCTCCAAGGACAGAAAAAAAATTTCTTAATTTTCTGTTGCTGAGCCATATATCTTCCCTACCTGTCCCTTTTTCTTTTTAAATAAATTCTCTAAAGGAATACTATTGCTAAATTTGTAAAACCTCCATAAGCTAGGTGACTTAAATATGAAGGGTAGAACACATTCCTGCAGCACTGTAGTGAGTGTCTCTCTTTTTCTCTTTCTTTTGTTGGCCAGGAATCTTTCCCCTGGGAGATAAAATCAGATCTTGGATCTAAACTGAAGATACCTGATGCTCTTCAGTAATGGGTTCTAAGTTGTAGTTTTCCTTTTTCATTTTTCTCCTCAAATCTGAAAACTTTTTCCTGAAGTTTTAAGGTAGGTAAATGGGTTGATCAGAATTGGAATGTACGTCATTGGGCACAGAGCCTTTCCTGTGCGTGTTAAATCAGAGCAGGAGCTTCTAGAAAGCAAACTATAAACTGCCCAAGCTGTACCATAAGCCCAAAATAATCAATAATCTTAGTGGACCTGCTTTTTTAATCATTTTTAGGCTTTTGGGTTTGTTTTTTGGTATTTGTTTGTTTGTTTTTTTAAACCAGTCTACTGTTGTTGTTGTGTTTTGGAAATATTTGTTATTCAGAGGGAAACTTTGAAATCAAATAATATGTTATCCCCAGAACTAAGATAGTTATTTAACCAGCTTTGGGAGAGCAGCAACCCCCAAAATATTCAGGCAATACTGTTGTTGAACAATTCCAGTAAGGTTACTGTTGCAGAGTGCGTGACTAGGGAATAAAGATTTGACCACACCTATCTCACAGATTATCCCAGTTTCTTGGAGGGAAAGGGGCAGCAAAGCAACTGATATGGAACTAATATGTTGTTTTTAAAACAACATGGAGCCATCAAGCTTGAAACGTTTATAGTTGCAAGAACCTGACAGTATTTTACAAAAAGTCTGACTCATCTGAGACCAAAAGTAAATTGTTTCCCTCGTTAATTCCAGCTTGATCTGTCCGTGCTCTGCTATTTACATGTATATAAGTGTGGAGCTGAAAAAATGTTGCGCACGTGATGCCTGTCTTGTTCTGAAGTGAGAGGAGCACATCTAGAAAAAGCTGTCCATTTTTGAATTTTTTTTGGTCATTAATACTCGGGAAGCAGATAGTAAAGATGAAACCATGGGTTGTATCATACAAAAGAGTAGGGATGCAATCTTAGGGGGGAATCAATCTATGTGTTTTTCTTGACACAAGGTATTTCTTGTTCTGAACACCAAAACTAGTAGCAGTCATGTGCATGCAGGAGATAAAAAGGATTATTTTCTACATGGTATTGGGTGAGGAAAACAATTTCAATGTCTGGAAGATCAATATAGAAATAGTTACTTAAGATAGCAGTTCTGTAGGACATGTCTTGCTCTGTTTGCAGACTGGTCAGAAATAATGGAGGACATTGAATGAAATCCCTGTATTGTTCTTTTTTAAAAAAATACATTTTTGTAATGAAAGAGATATCAGAATTTAATCAGGAGCTGGTAAGGTTGTTGTGTATATGGCTAAGTGTACTGAATATCCTGAAGTGGGAGAAAATAAGATGCAGCTGTTGTGACGTTACAGCAATTTTGAAGGAGCTGAAGGGAAGAGTTACCTGCTGTAACCCAGGAGATTAAATACTCTCTTCCCCTTTGAAAGGAAATGTGTTTGTCCAAGTCAGAAGAGAGGCAAAATGCCAGAAGCACGTATAAGTTGGTGAGAGTCATAAGGAAGAAGAAACCAGACCTATAAACTGTGGAATAATGCTTTCCCTCAATTCCCAGGAGTAAGCTGTGTCCTCAAGCCTACGAGCAGAGTCTGTGGTATGAAGCACTGCCCACAGAGAATACAGTTAGAGAGTAGGTAAACCCAGCAGGCAGGCACCAGTCAAAGTGATGAAAGAAGGCTGCATTCAAGGGTGCTGGTGGAGTTGGTGGAAGTCACTGTGAGAGCTGCTGTCTGTCACCTTAAAGGTCATGACAATAAAGGAAGGTTCCTAAGCACTAGAAAAATGCAACCATTGGACCTATCTTCAAGACTGGCAAATAAGAGTATCCCAGAAACAACCAGCTGATCACCCTCCCTTCATTCTCTGGGAAGACTAGGGATGACATCTGCCAGAAGATCATTGTCTTAAGGTGCCAAGCCTTTCTAGTGAAAAGCCAGTCTCTCTTTCAGTGCTTTGTATTATTTCTGTGCATTCTTTAGTTTCCTTTACATTTTCCCTTGTTGTCATGTTGTCTGCACCTCAGTATCTCACAGACTACTTATGGTCCGCAGGCCTTCCTTCTCTAGGCAAGTACTTAAGACAGATTTGATCTCTGCCAGGTGTTCTCCAGCAGAGTGCTTAAGGTGGAGGGGCGCGGGTGCCTGCATACGTCTGCCCTGGTGGCTAATTCCCAGGTACCTCATGCAGTATAAAAGCCGTTCATTGCATAACATCAGCTGAAGATAAAGGGAGGGGTTTCTCTTGCTTCTGTGCAGTGATTGAATTACAATCTGTAAAAAAAAAAAAAAAAAAAAAAAAAAAATCACCAAACAACAAAAAAACACAAACCAAACAAAAAAAACCCTAAACAACTTACTGGCTGCTGTTGAGACAATGAGAACCGAGGCTGCTGAGAGGAGAAGGTGTGAGTGGTGTGCCTGCATTACCATGGTGACGGCAAGTCCCCTGGCGCCCCTTTCTCCTCTGTGGCTCCATTCCTTGCTCTCATGATTCATACAGAAAGGGAAGGGAATACCTATTGGTAAGCTGTCCGCCAGATTAATGAGGAAAGGTGTCATCTCTCAGCTATTTAATAGTTTCTTTTCTCCTCATGGCTCATGCTTTTTTGTCAAGGCTGCTGTGCAGACCACATCCTTAGAGGATTGGTTGTCATTTCTTTGGGTTATGTCCTGACTGGCTTTTAGGTGACAGAGAGAGAGGTGGTGCAGTTGAGGAGGAGGTGATGATGAGCACTGTCATTTTCATGTCGTGAAACCATTCTGGATGATGGAGATCTCAGGACACCTTTTTCATACTTGTACCATACCTCTTTTCATGATGCCATGTGACCAGAAATAAAACATAAGCTAGGTTTAGCTAGCAATGGTCAGAGAGCAGACTACTCTCTAGGACATATTCTTGGCATGATTTGATAGGCAGGTTATCTTTATGAGAAAATGTTCTTCTATGATGCTTCTGAATACTTAACTGCTCCAAATGTGAGTCTCTGGAGGGGATCAACTCAAGGGTATGTGGGGCTGTCAGCACACTTTTTACATATCTTGAATTAGATTGCCCACTGACAGGAGGATGTTCTGTGCAAACGTGAGAGGTGCTGTGTGGTTTCTGTGGCTGCTGCTCTCAAAGTGAGCAGTTAGAAAGATTGTATACTACTTTTTGTTTAATAGAACAGTTGAAATTACAGAAAAAGTTCTTTAGTTTTGCTCAGAGTTGCGTTGCAGTGTTCTGGGGAAAAAATAAAATATTTCTGTAACTAACTGCTTTCCTACTGAAATAAAGATCAAGTACAGTGTTGCTGCTCTGGCTAGCAGGGCTGTTATGACTGATTTCATTCATCTTTTTATGGTATTAGAAGTACCAACTGCAATCCAAAAACAAAATAAAAAAGAACGCAACAAAGATGCAGTACCAGAAGAGAGAAAGCTTCAGTGTGAGAGAGAAAGTGGTCGACACTCTGTTTTGTTGCAGGAAAGTTATTTTACTGCTTGAGAGAGAAGGATTTGTCACAGCTCTGCTTTCAAATGAGAATAGAAAGGGGGCAGCCACTGGGACTGTGGGTTTGATGTGTTGTGCAAGGACAAGGCAAGAGTACAAGACACCTCATCTATGTATCTTATGCCAATGGTTAGGTATCTAGGGGTTGGTACTCTAGATGCCACGCCTTATAGACTGTGTAGTTGTCGGAGAGCTGGAACAAAAGAGTGCAAGGATAGAAGTTTTTAAAAGTGCCTTGCTGTTTGTTGGTAGAACTGAGCAGAAGAGAAAGTTAGCCATTTGACAATCTTGTCTTAGCTTCAAAAGAGCATAGAAGGGTTACAGACACAAACTCTGACAGCAAGTTAGCTATGGACACAACTGTAGCTTTAGAAATATGTTTCTAGGCAAATTATTTGCCAAGTGCTTGGTATATCAACAACACAGCTGGAGGGATTTGTGGCACAAAGAGCAGAAGATGTAAAGCTACAGAAAGGGATCTTTAATTTACAGCATGAGCAGTCCTGTGGCTAATGTAAGTAGCAAAATCCATTCCAGGGTGATCTAGCATTAGAGGAAAAAATAACACTGCAGAGAGCAGGCAACCCTGAGTTTTGGCAGTAGCAAGTGCTAGAGAATTCATTAGCCTCTGAGTTATAGCTGGATTTGGGTTTGCAAGTTTTCTTGGACTAAGCAGGAATTAACAGATGCTTGGCTTAAAGGAGTTGTCAAGTATGCTAGCTCCAGGAGTGAGAACCCACTGGACACTGGGATGCTGTTTTGTGAAACTGTCTTCATCCTTATAATCTCTGCTGTTCCCCCCACACCCTCCCTCTCATGCCAGCGGGGCTGCTCTATGAGGTGGGCTGAGCCACGATGACCCCATTGTGGGCCATACCCTTTCTGATGGGGTGCCATCCCCTGGGGTCTGAGCCAGGCAGGCAGAACTGGGGACAGGTGACAGGCTCCAAGAGCAGCCCCAACACAGCTGAGGCCAAGCTGGGTCCAGGGTCCAGCTGGGAGCAGCAGGAAACAGGGCTGGAGCTGGACACTCCAGCACAGTGTGTCCAAAGTCTGTTGAGGAGAAAGGACCCGAGGCCAGTCTGGAGGCAAACTACCTCAGTGAGGGTCTGATGTAGGGCAGGGCTGGATGGTGTGCCCTGAGCTGACCTGAGCTGGATCCCCTGGGCCCATGCCAGGGGGTGAGTGGGACTTCCCAGCCAGGTTGCCCAGGGCCATTAAGTCCCTGCAGGCCCTGACTAGAAAGTGGAGGTTGGGGCACATTTGAGCAACGCAGTCACACAAAGACAGGGCTTTCCATGTTGTGACTACACAGCCTATGGAAGAGATGAGGTATTGGTTCAAAGCTTCCCTATCCAAAAGGAGAATGAAACCCATGTCTCCTGCTAACTGGGGAATGGAAGGACAAGGCAGTAAAAGATGGAGGTAACAGAAAGGAGTAGCAAGACCCAGTTCCTGGGTTCCTAATCTTCACTGATGCTTGATTCTGGTACTACACTGCTGTGGGAGCACTAAGTGGGCTGTTAGCTCATTGGTAGGCACTGCAGTTACTTCGGTCTGTCCAGATGCAGTTCTGGTGGGACTTGCAACTCTTTCGCTTGCTGAGCAGTAGAAAGAGGAGCGTGGGAGGAGAGGTCATTGGAGCACTGTGCACATTTTGCATTTGTGCATAGGTGTTTTGGTTGTATTATGTGGTAAAATTAGCTTATGGACATTTTTTGCACATGTAACTATTTGGAATATGTTTTTTATTATTACATTCTTGTAGATCAAACCCCATTTGTGTTACATTAATAGTGGTGTTCAGAGAGCAGCAGGAGGCAAAATATTTTGACAAACTAGTTGGTTCGCTTATATGACTGAAGGAGTGGAAACAGTGCACTGGGAAGAAAAATGTCAAAAAACTCCCATTTCTGAGACAAAGTAGCAGCTGGGTTATGTGATACTGTGAACAAAAATGGAAGCTTTCACAGATGAAGTAGGAGATGTGTTGTGAAAACAAAATGGGTCATCAGTGTGAGCCAGAGTGGCATATGCATTGCTTTCATATGCTCAGGGCTTATATCAGAAACATAGGCAAAAGTCATGATAAATACTGCCCTCTGATTGTTGGATAGCAATGAAAAAAATGCCACTAGCTCTGAGAAAGGGGTTGAATAAGTTTTCAAGAACTGAAACAATTACTGTAGTGGAAAAATAATGAATATAACTGGGATGAGAGAGGTAGTGTTAATGCTTCTACCAGAAGACTGATGTTAACAGCTGCAGAGTGAAACTCTTAAATGGATCTTGTATATCAGAAGAAACTCCATCTCCTGATTTTGTTATGTAGTGGTCCAGTTGTATTTGGTAAAGTTTAGGTTTCCATTTTGCACAAGGATCTGGGGCTGATACCTCATTTGGGTAAGGTTGCATCTAATCAATGGCTTTTTCTCTCTCTGCCCCCATTGGGGGTCTATCTTTTGAAGATCTTGGATTCTTATCTCTGGGTTCACTTTTTGCTGGATGTTAGTGACCTTGTGGAGTTCACTTGATCTTTCCTTTCTTGGTTTCCTTCTGTAGAGACACAGTACCAAGGATATGTTGATGATTCAGAATCTGACAATGTAGATCTTTGTTCTCAGGTTTTCTGTAAAGAAACTATGAGTGTAATGGGTGATATGAACAGCAAGTTACCTTGATAACATGCTGCTGCAGTATAATTTCTTCCTGTTGCATAAAGGTCAAACACAAGTCTCTTCTATTGCTGTAGCTAACAGGATAGTTCTGACTGATCACTAATCTTTACAGTGACCTTTCAAGAACCTTGATCTAGCCAGCTGCTACTTGCTTAACCGTGTTGAGGGGCTGATAGTTCCCTGACTGGATGAAAGATCCAGCAGTAGCTGGTCCTAAAGAACTGATGTAACTTGGTAAGGAAAGGTTTTAATGCAACTGTGACATCTTTTTGATAGAAGAGGGAGCAGTGTGTAGCTGGGTGACACAGTTTTAATAGAACAGTAGTGTAGCTGCACTGAGGGATGGGATTTAGGTATCAGATTGCAAGTGTAGAGCACATATTTAATCAAAAACTGCAGAAAGTGAGAGGGGGAGGGGAAGAGATGAGGGGGATATTGAATATTTCCTAGGATTATACACAGAGAACCAGAGCTAAAATGGTACACAGAGGGTGTGCTCTCAGCTGCAGATCCATCACAGTGTTGGCACTTCTATTTTTATGGAACAACCGTTGTCTCATCACAGGATGAAAATTGCACAGCCCTCATCTTTTCCATACTGGTAGAGTTATGACTCTATCAGTCATATGGTCTAAGAAAAAAATCACAGCTTTAGTCAGACTAAAGGAGTATTTGATATTGCATAATATGGAACTACATATCACTTGCATTTTCTTTAAGCCTGGAACTGGGAGACCAGCAGATTCTATAGGGATGCTCATTTATTTGTTTACCAAGAATTTTTTCTCTGAAAAGGAGAAAATTAAGGAAGAAGTGGTACTGAGGGATGCTGACATCCTAGCAAAAAAACAAGATGTCTGATTGAGGAACCTTTTTTTCCTCTTTTTAGAACATGTCAGTACCCATGAGATATTCTGGGTGTCTCAACCCATTTCTGGTGTGATAGAAATCTTCTATACAAAGGTGGATTTCCAAGAAGCAGTCATTTTTTTTTTACATACTTTCTCTGAGCACTCAGAAAGAAAACTGGTTTACTGTTTTGCTGAGGGCTACATGTGGCCATTGATATGTGTATCACTAAATGTAAATCACTAAATCCAGTATGCTGTATTTGGGAAGTCAGCACTGTAAGGGGAGCAGCAGCAGTGCTAGACTGATGTTTCCTATTGTATATCTTGAAATGGGGTAATGCTGAGAGAAATGTACCTGGAGCTTCCATCTCTCTGGGGATCTGATCCTTCTGAGTACAGGAACTGCATGAGAATGGACAGGACAATAGGTCACACACAGGGGGAGAAGAAACAATTTTTTAGGATCCTCCATTGTGAGGGTACAGGGGAAGGGAAACGGGAAGTCTCAATTTAATTGTTTTTCGGTGCAACTTTTAAGTCGTGTGCGTTTTAGGTAACAACAGGTCAGTATGCTATTGAAATTCCAGCCTAAACTATGAGCTTGTAGAGGCAAAGTCCATAGGTGTGGGAATAAAGCAGGGTGAAGGAGCATCTATGAATTACTTTACTGCTGTCATGCTACTTAGGTAAGAGTCATCAGACATGTAGGTGTATTTAAAGGAAATATAGCTAACAATTGATTGTATTTTAATGTAATAATTCAACATATACTGATGCAGTTGCCAAGAAGATAAAGGTAGAAGGGATTAGTTCCAACCTCTGAAAAGTCACATGAAAATGAGCACAGAATGTCTCTGCTTGCTCAATAGAAACAAAATGGGACACAAATTGTCTTGTCGAATACAGAGAAGTAAAGTAACCATGTTAACAAAAAACACAGTGTGTTAGCAGGTGTCCTGGTTTAGCCAGGATAGGGTTAAGTTTCCCCAGCAGTGGGGGCGGGGGGAAGCTCTAGCCGGGTTATTCAATACCATGCTGACGTCACGTCTGGGTGCCAGAGTGCGGGAAGAATCCGTGATCGCGTGGGTTGGTGCAGCCGGTTCTCTCACTGCTGTATTGGTAGATATCTTGCTCTGTCCATTGTTATTACTGTTACTGTTATTGTTGCTGTTTGTTGTGTTGCTGTTGCACTGTTGTATTAAACCTCTCTTTATCTCAGCCCCGGGGCTTTGTATCTCACTCCCTTTGTGGGGGAGGGGCAGTGGCCGCGTGGTCTCAGACCCCGGCAGGGGCTAAACCACAACAGCAGGTCTACTATTTTATCACACTTTTATCTTCCTGGACTTGGCAGGAGTGAATGAATGACAGATGTAGATCATCATGGTTTGGGGGATTGGAGTGAAAAGGAGAAGGGGAAAATATCAAAAAGTTATACCTCCACTATTTTTTTTAACTTCCTAAATAATCTAATTTATACATAGGTTTTAAAAATTGCCTGGCTGTTTATCTCCATGGCATATTTAGGATACCCTATTCTGTTTGCAAGTTCCCTTACATCACTAGAGCCCTGGCACTGTTACCTAGACTCTTGCATGATGCTTGTAAATGGTATTGGATCAAGATGCTTGATGCGAAGCTGTGTGTACTTTGTGCATACTCATACAGATTGTCAGCCTAGTTCTTTGTGTGGCTTTATTGCCCAATAGACACAAAACAAGTGCCACCTTCTGTGCTAAAAGGACAGTGCTGAATGTGTTAACTGGCCCACCACTCAATTAATTTAGGTCACCTAGCCAACTGCTTAAATTATTAGTTCCTCCAAGGATTTAATTCCTTTTTTTTAATTCTCAGAAAACCTCAATATTGTCAAGGTGTATTGAAAAGCAACCACTTAAGAACCCTTGCAATGCTATGCAGAAGAAATTGGTTAGTAAATATGAGCAGTACCTGGCTTTTTGGTAATTAATGACACTGATTACTTTAAAGACTCCAGCCTTCTGTGAATATGCTGGAATAGTTCAGCCTTTCAGAGTCCACACTCTTCTGAAAACAGTGTGTGTATATTCTCTATAGAAAGCAAGTGAAATAAGTGATCTCCCCTGTGCGTTCCAGGTTTATTTTGGCATTATCTCAGGTGATGCCAGATGGCTAAAACAGGTGTCCAAAAGGAGAAGAATGAGGGAACTGAGGAAAGGGAAGATTGAACTTTTCACTCTCCTAATGTAATTGGGGCCTGCAGAAAGTTCAGCTCTTCATCTCTTTCAACATTTGTTCTGATACTCACTTGTAAGAAAACTTGTTAACCTTCTGAATATTTTCCCAACTGATGTCCCACCACATGCACTGCCCTAAAGATGGTGTTTCTGTTATGTGGAGATCCTTAATCAAGAGCTGATGTGGGTTGCTGGAAATGCAGCATGATTTCCCCACATCCATTGCAGCAAACAACTTGCTTGCCTGGGTTGCTTCTGTGACTAAGGTAAGTTCTCCAAATGTTTAGATCTAGCAGCCTAGAATCATTATATGTCTGAAAGTTGCTCTTCCTACTGATCTCTTCTATGCTTGTAAAACCTGGCATTTCCTGGACAATATACTACAGTTCTACAGTTCTCTACGGTCTTCGCTGTACAGTCACTGGTTTGACATTGTCAGCTGCTTCTATGCAAATTAAGACCCTGCTTAAACAGTTTAGTCAGAGTCTGGTCTAGCCCACAACGAATTTTAAGATGGTTAAGTACAGACTGAATTAAAAGGCTTTTTATGATTCCTTGCCATATTACATCTTCAATCTGCACCTCTTAAATTACCTAAACATTCAGCCAGTCCTACCAGATCATCAGCTTTACTATTCTGGAGCTCCTGCCCACACCCACCCCCGCCACCTTGGATTTGATCTGGTTTTTTACTCTGCCACAAACTGTGCAGATAACATCACTATGTAAGAAAACAGCTCCCTGGGTTAGGTGCCATTCATATGAGTCTCTTGTCCTTGTGGTCCAATCTGTATTCTCTCAAAGTACAATGAAATAAGAGATCATAGGATCCCTTCTCTTTATCATGTCATATGTTAGGGGGGTACTATGGAAGGACACCTGTGTGGATATGTGAGATTGAGGAAGAAGGAATGGAAGCGGGATTATTTTTTCTCTAGTTTTCAATGTGGATTTCAAAGCAGCAAGGCCAGTTTAGTGTAGCTAACAAAAGTTCTTGAAGATTCTGGCTGGAAATGAAGAGAGGATGAGGGTGGGATTTCCCTCTCTCACATTTCTCTGACGCCACCTATGGTTTTGTTTGCAAAAAGGGACAGGTATGTGAGTGCTTAAACAAGTAATTTCTGTGCATACTCTGGAGAACCTTGGATAGAGCCCCCTTTTCTATTTGTGTGGTGGCTGAGATGACTACTGTTTGCCCTCCATAGTGCTTGAGATTGGAAGGGATAATATTCTGCTTCTACTTGGCAATGGTGCATATGTCAGGTACTTTGCACTTTTTTTGTTTAATGTAGGTATTGCTGATAGAGTTCAATACAGTTGAGTTTCTTGCTTGCTGACATTGTAATTATGAAATCCTGTTTCTGGTCCAGTCCTACTTCTGTCCTCAATATGGGCTACTCACAGCTGTTGGGCAGATGGCACTCTCGTGATGAAATGTCAGACCAGAGATTTCTTCCTGGTCCCTAGAAGGACCTGTTCAAAAGTCTGCTATTCAGACTTTTCGACCTGGTCAGAAGTCTGCTATTCAGACTTTCCTCTGCATTTGTTGCTTGAGAGAATTCCTGATCCAGGATTGCTCAATAGCATGGACGGAAAACAGATCTGGGAATACCAGTTCACCTGCTCAGCAACACAAAGGAAGTTCAGAGTTCTAATGGGCAGGAAAAAGAGAGTAGCTACTGCTGGATATATTAATTCTTCCTGGACACACTGACTCCTGAAGCTGTGATCCATCATCTCTTTAACAGCAGATGGTGATAAGCAGCTGATGCATTATTATTACTGTTCATGGAAAGATGAAATTAGCTACAATGTCTAACTGGCTTGAGAAAGAAATAAATAAGAAACCAAAAGAAGTAACAGAATTTTTGCAGTTTTTCCATTAGAAACACTCAAAAATGTGTATATGAAATCTTTAAATGAGAAATGTTCTTTGGGATCCCAGCAGCTTTTGACTAAGACAGTTTTTTGACAGTTTCAGTGTTGCCCTTCTCTAAAACTTAGGGGTAACACAGGACTGGTACTGCTGTGATGGCAGCATTGAGACTAGGAATTATTCTGAGTTCAGACAGATGCTGCTGTCTGGATTCTCAAAACCATTTTTCTTTGGGAAAAAACTCCACCACCCTCTGTATTTACAAAATGAAATTACTATCCTAGTGATCTTTCATATAATTGTTTCAGTTTTTGAGGATTTTTGCATTTGCCTCTTAACATTCTTTGATGACAATTTGATTTTTATTTTAATTCAAAACTATTGAGGGATGAACATTTGGTTTATGAAGTGAGCTTTGCTTTCATGCAAGGAAAAAAGTGACCATGCTGGTTTATGTGAGTAGTGAAGTGCAAACAACTGTGCTCTGGAGAGGCCTTACAAGCCCATTTCAGGAACCATAGCTGCATCTGAAGACTCCTTTGTCTGAGCACAAGTGGAGGGAGCACTGTATTTGCAAACACATTTAGTTGTTGTGTAATGAGAAGTGTCTTTACTTGATAAATACTCCAGTGAGGACATGTGCACTGGTACTTCTTGTTTTAATTCCCAGACTGCTCTGCCTTGTAATGATGCAGTGGCCAGAGAATTAAGCATTATAAGCCTGATGTTCCAGTATAAATTTTTAGAAAGCCAAAGTGCATTATCTAGTGTAAGGTAGTAGAAGAAATATTACAGGATAGTTTCAAGAGAAAGAGCTACATGAGTGGCAGTTTAGCAAATGTGAATAACGATTGTAGACAGCATATGTTCAGTTTAGTTTTATTTTTGTTAGTAGGAAATGGGATGACTGGAAAATGCTGGAGGTAAGAAGATGAAGAAATAAGAAATGAGGCAAAACTCCCCTTGGGCAGAAGTCACAAATCAGGTCACAAACCAGCTAATAAATATTTTTGTTACCAGGTTGAAGAAAAAAGTCATTTTATCTACTGCTAACATTGGTACCTTACCCAGTTACCCCATGTAGACTGAGATAACTTTGTATTGGGGATAATTTAAATTTAAATTTTTAAAAAAATAATCCTGTTCCTCTGGTGGTGCACTTGTATTCTTACAGAGGTCCCCATCTGCAGATGCCCTGAAACTTTCTTCAGTTAAAGCAGAAGAACTTGGGAGTCTGAATTTAGGAAGACTTCTTTTCCCTTAGCTACCTGTTAGTATTCTTCAAATAAACATTTTTGTTAAAAATAGAATCTATTTTCTTCAATGCTTTTCTCCCCTTACCTTAAAATCACAAATTTTGTGCATTCAATGCCCCTGTAATACATGAATCTCTTGCATCCTGTTTTTTTTTTGCATTTTTCATATTTCATGTATTGTATGCTAAAATTTTAATTAACATTCTCTTTCATCTACAGCGAGAGCCTTGTTTCTCTGGGGCTGATTCCATGAACACTCTATTTATGTCCTTACTGATATCTGGGGGGAAAAAAGGATCCATAATTGACACTTCAACCAGATTTGTGCTCTTCTGCTCAGGGTAATTGCACAGAACTTGCTTGTTACTTGGTAATTTTTTACCCACCTTGTGACAGTGCATATCTTTCCAGATGGAGTTAGAGTTACAGTCATTACAGTCTGTAGAGGGGCTAGGAAGAGAAATGTATACTCTTATAGGGTCCTGGTGAGGATACTTTCTTGCCATCTGGGTTTATTTTCCCATCCTAGTAAAGTACCAGAAGTTTGATGGTAAAGCACAGTTTGTTATGCAGTGACCCTAGAAATATTGCGTTAAAGTGTATGATGTGATCTGTTACCAGCAGGAGTTACTTAACAGGATGAGAGTGTCTTTCAGACTCCACTTTGTTGAGCTTCTTTGTTAAATACTCAGAAAAGAGATGAAGGGATCTGTATCTGCATGGCTTCCACTTCCCTGGTTAGGGAAGTGGGAGTGGTTCTACCTAACCAGGTAGGGTCAGCTGGACATCCCCACTGGTGAGCTTTGGCATGGAGACTCCGCTGGCGCTGGGGCAGGCTGTGTAATTCCACATCAGACTCCCCCATGTAAACGCAGCTTCCTGCTGTTGCACCTGTCTTTTGTACAGCCTTTTATTTCTAATTAGTTAGGCAGCAAGTGCTGTGCTCCTGTGGGAAGCTGTTGTGTCCACTGCTCACAGTAGGCATTCCTTGCATGCTCCTGCACTGCAAAATGCCCAGGTGCTGTCATCCCCTCCTCTTTCCCCAGAGTTTCAGATGCTCCTTGACATGTTGCTGAACCACCTCTCCAGTGGGAAACTCTGTACGTCTCTGCATTTGCCTTGCTCCAAAACCCACCTCTGTCCCACCTTCAAGATTGCAGCTTTCTGTGGCTCTATTGCAAGATGGGTGCCCTTTGTTGTGTGCCTGTAGCCATGGTTGTCTGGTGTGCACCAAGGTCATGCTCTGCTCATATCACAGGGTGAGACCTAAATACACATCACCCCCTTGCATGGCCATACTTCTTGAAGCGAAAGTGAGCAGGAGGGGACCCACAACATACACAGCCACTGTCCTTACTGGCAGATTGGCAAAGCAGGCCTGCAAGGTGCATCCCAAATCTTAGCTGCCTTCAGAGTGGACATAACTCTGTGTGTGTCCTCTTTTGTGCACTGTGAGACAATGTGTCCTCTGCTAGCTGGTGTCCCCATGACCTGCATGGGAGGGATGCTGCAGGACATATTGTGGAGCACAATATACAAAGAAGTCAGTTTGACTTTGAATGGACTTATTATTAACTGAGAGGTGGCAAATCTCTGCTTTTGTTCTCTACTGCTCCATTTTCAAATGACTCCTCAGGTCTGGTGCTGAATACGCAGCTTCAGACCTCTTACTGTGCTGACTCCATCTGGAGCAACTGAGTCACTACATGTTCCTGCTTATAATCCAGTGCTGACATTGCAATCTCAGCCAATGTCCTATGAAGAGGTAAAGTGTCAAACACAATGCAACACAACAGGAGTGGTGAGCACCGGATAGTTTCTGGCTTGAATGTTTACCCTCTAAGAGGCTGGATTGCAAGAGGATTGGACTGAGGGACCTTTTGACTGATTTGACTGTTCTTGGTTTTATTTCCTTGTGGGCACACATCATTTAAGAGAAACAGGAGTGCAGCATAACATGGTGGACTGGGTTTGGGAAGAGTGTTCTTTGTATGTAGGATGGTGCAGAAGAAACCAGAATGAATGGACATCAAAGCTGAAAATGCTACCAATACAAAGAAAGAACAAAAAGAGAGGCCAAGAAAGTTTTGTGAAGAGTTTTGAAGACATGAGTCTTGTATTTGATTCATATACACTGAAGGATGTTAATTAGGGCCAGGATACTGGAGAATAAAACTCAGGGATATGCTTTGCTCTGTTGGAGAGGGATAACATTGAGGGAAACTTCGGGAAAGGCTAATATTGCAAACAGAACTTCACACTCTTGCTCACTGCTCCTTAGCACATCACTGCATTTTAGGATATTGCTGATCTACAGTTCAGACATCCCCAGTTTAGGAGAAAAGTTGCTGTGACTTACCTAGGAATAATAAGTCTCTGCTCTGAGGACCACACTAAATGGCACAATGCCATTATTGAATATGCTTTAACTGTTCTTTTAGCTCTTTGTTTAGTTTGTTAATTACATCTTTTCTGTTCCTTTCCAGTTTTTGAAACACACCTGTGAAAGCTATGCCTCTGTGCTGCATTTCAGATAATGGTCAGTGATGCTGAAAGAAATACAAGCAGGAGAAAGAAAGCAAGGGCTGCTGAGACAGGTACATTAAGAATGTGCATTTATATATACAGAATTTTCTCACTAATTAGTCAAAACAGAAAGCAAAGTGAGCATGGTGCTTGCCCAAAACAGTGCTATCTACTCCACTTTGTAAGAATAAGTTATGATTTCTAGTGGTAGAGTCTGTTCTTCCATCCCCTGCTTAGATATTGTCATGTTCTCTACCACAATCTGTTTTATCCCTGCACTGGGACTGAACCTACTCAGGATGAGTTTTATCCTATAATAAAGCCTGAAACCCAGAGATTTCTATTTTAAGATTGTCACATTACCTAAGTAGTGGCAGCCTGGGTGGAAAGAGGTACAAAAGGCAGTTTAACAAGGCTTTAGTCATAACACATTTTTGGGAGAGGAAACCCTGTCTAGGCTAAGTTAGCCACACAGCTGGTTCACTGCTGAAGAATTATTTATTCTGAGCAGGCACATTGTCCTATTGCTGACCGTTAGGCTGGGTTCAGCTTGGCACACTGTATTTCACATCGGTTTCAGTCAGAGAGAGGGAGACAGTTTTAAAGTTGTTGTGCAACAAGGATGCCATCTGAGGGCCCTGAGTGAGAGTTTTGAGTGGCATAACCTGAGATAACTGTAGTAGCTCTTGTTTTCAGCTGTCTTTACTACTCTGGAGAAGTTCCCACTTGCACAGGATGGCTCCTATGGTTGTGTGTAATTCCTGAGCCTCTGTAGTTCAGGGCTCTAGGGAAGTGAACTGAAGCTCAAAGGAGGTTATCTAAACATGCCCAGCTGTAAATTGCTGCTCAGTGACAACACAAGCAGCTTGAGGTGTTGCTTAATGAGAAATAAAAAACTGAGAGAGGTGAAATACGAAGAGGACAAGATCTCTTACAGCCACCTTGCAGCTACTCAATTGTGATTCCAAGTCCACTTGTTCATTTGAATCTGTTTTGTGGCTGTGGGGGCATTTTTTCCTTGCTACTTGCTTTCCAACATAGTTACAGCCCAGGAGGTGATTCTGAGCTCAACTACAGTTGTGCATATCTAAACTACCTTCCCTTGAATCTGTGGCAACTAGTCCTCCCTGAGGATGAGGGGGATATCCAGTGGTGTGTACCATCCTGACATGTTTTTAGGCAACGGACGCAATTCAGATGTGAATTACAGTGGCAACTTGTTCTATCCCCTGAGATTCTTTGATGGCAGTGTGCAGTGGCTGGAAACTTGCTCCACTGCACGGGCAGATCTCAGCGTAAGCTACAGACACCCATTTCTGGGATCTGTCTTGCACCAGGTGCCAAAGGAGGTCTTGGTCTGTAGCAGATTTTCTGCAGGCAAGGGAGCTGCTGCTTTGTCCCAGGTAAATAAAAGTAATTTCCAGCTCAGATTGTTTCAACCTGACAAAGTTCACAGTGATGAGTCAGAAATTGCTTACGCGACAAGCATTTTTCTCTCCTTTTTACTGACAGCTGATTTTACTTGGGCTAATATTGTAAGTTCTTATTACCATTGTTAAACTCTTACTGCAGTATGAAATTTGTCCCATTACACAGATAAATAGTATACTTGAGCTGAGACACATTGAGGGAAAAACGTTGGTCTTGGCAGTTCATTCTGTTACAGTCTCACACTTCTTTTGCTGTTTTTGCTGGCTAAAGGAGATGTGTGATGGTGGATAATTTGTTACATAGTTTTCAGCTTTGCAAAGTTCCCTATATAACTAATGTCAGTGTCAATCCTCATTACAGGCCCACCAAAGAAACCAAAGTTTATTGGAATACTTAGCTTTTAAGAGTATTTTAGTTGCTTTTACATGTCTATAGATAGTGAATAAATTCTACAACTGTTGTAAGTAAATAGTTCCTGTATTCACCTACAGGAAGCCTTGTGTTTAAATAAATGTAAGTGCAAAAAACTTTTACAAGTGCAAATTTGATGCTAGTAACAATTTCTGTCACCAGTGTGAATGGAGAACTTCCTTGCTAGGAGGCATTCTTGGGTCGTATGTCCTCATATAAACTGAGCGTATTACTAGATTCATGTGGGTTTGGCACCAGGGTAGGAATCCTTTATCTTGAGCCAGGCTTAATGTGCATCCTCTGCAACTGCTTTCAATCTTGGCATCATCAGTTTATTAGCTGCTTTCCCATAGTGTTCTTAGTAATTTCTAGAGTGATAATTTTTAGCTCAGTATTCTCAGATAGTTATTGATGGGAACATTTCCCATAGTGTTCTTAGTAATTTCTAGAGTGATAATTTTTAGCTCAGTACTCTCAGATAGTTATTGATGGGAACATTTTAGAGCCCATAAGCCTATTTATTGGCTGTCACGTTCCTCTTTCTCAATCTCCCAACTCACTTGTGGCGTTCCTTTTCCTCAGTCTCTCTCTGCTTGACCTATTAATTTTTATTTCTTATTTAAATACATAAATGATGAACTGAAACCAACCAAGGAGTACCCAGAAAAGATCTGGGGAAGGTTTTCTGGGGTTAAGTTGCTTTGTTCGCATAAGAGTAATTTCTAATACAGCTGCTTTTTTAGCTGCTGCATCTGTTTCTGGGTGAACTAACTAACTTGGCAATGCATGAGGAGAAAAAACACATATCAGCTATTTTTCACTTTTTTAATGTGCACCAGGATTAATCTGTATTTGCCTAGTTGTAACACCTGCTATTTGTGGGAACTCATGGGCCTTAAATTAGGTGTGATAGCTTCTTCTTGCTCCAAAGCTGTAATAGATTTTAATGTTAAACACAAAGAATGAAACAAAGACAAATAAGAGTGATTTCAAGTTCATAATACCTTCCATATGACTGCCAAATTGCTTGAAGATTAAACTTGAAACTGTCAGCTCAATCCTTCATTACCTTCCTTTTCATTTTATGAGTTATATGTAATGCAATGGTTGTAAATTGCTGCTGCAGCGTAACTGTGTGGGGAATTTTCATCTGGGGCCATGTCTGACCTGCATGAAGTTCCTGGAAATGACGGAGTGCACTGCAGGGTGGAAGAGAACTGGATATGGTGTGTTCCGTCTTACTGCTGCAGAAAACAAAAGTTTCCAGATTTTTTCTCCTTCTGTTGTTTATGCTATTTCTGATGAGATTTATTTTGATCTGTAAAAGGGTCCCCAGACTAGGAAGTGACCACACTTGCCAGAAAGACTTGGGGATTTTTTTTCTGGATTGTTTTTAAAATATATCTCTTTTGTGCAGGCAAAATGCAAGGTGGTTTGTTTTTTGGTTTGGGTTTTTTTTTGTTGGTTTGTTTGGGGTTTTTTTAAGCAGAAGTGGACTGTTCTCTCTTCTCATGGCTTTTGATAGGGATATAGGTGCTTCTTTGGACACACATTTTTGGGTTGGGTTTTGAAGGTTTTGGGAAGGGGTGGTGGTGGTACTTTTATTAGCTTTCTATTCTAGAGGAGGTTTCTGTGAAACAGCAAACAAAGTCTGGACAAGCTGGTGGACTGAGATTGTGTTTTGCCTGCTTGATTTTACTGTTTGTTTTCCATCTTTAGTCCATTCACATTTTATTACTCTTCACAGTGTGTCCCTTGGGCTCTGTTCCTTACGGCAACTGGATGGTTTTAGGAACTGTTACACTATATTTCCCTGTGGTACCCAGTGTTTCATGGAAGTTATGATTTAGTTCAGTGCTTTGAGCACTGGCTCATTCTCCTGCAGATATGGAGACAGTCCTGGCACACCTAAATCCCATAGGTTTACTACGATCCAGTTTTGGGATGGGGGAGTTATGCCCTTTTCTTATCTGTCTTTGAACAGCAGATTTTCTGACTCCTGTGGGGAAAACATTGGGATGGGAACTAGTCAGCAGATTCTCATAACAGCTTAAACTTCTGTGGCTGTATAAAACTGTCAGCACAGGAACCAAGTCTTCATAGCTAATGAACTTGCAATTAATCCCACCCCACCTCTGAGGATAGGTGGCTAAAAGAGTTTGAAAGGATAGAAAATGCACTTGAACCTGCCAAAGAGAGAAGAAACAGAATGAATGGCAGCAGGGGGAGTTGTTAGAGAAGTGAACTCCAGGTCAGTGTGACCTGTAAGCCTGGATAGAGCGCAGCAGAGATGACTTTGGGGGAAATGACACTGGCAACTCAAAAACTAGTGCTGGGATCTGCTAATAATGTTCGTGAGTTGTGACCCCAGCAGAAGGGCCACTGTACAACTGTTAGGTCATACTTTTGGAGTGAATGTTGCAGTGCTGATAGGTTTTAAATGGATGAGAATTTCTGTCTTCTGACCAGAGTGCAGCCACAATAGGAGGAAGTGTGTGTGTCTGGAAACTTGATTCCCATTCCAGTTTCAAAAAACAGCTAAATAGGAGGGGAAGAAATGGGCAATGGATTAAAATTTCAAGGCCGTTTATCAACACTGGCTTAAACAACAGCTTCTGCATAGGAAGCTGAAATTAAATCTTACTCTGTCATTCTTGTTTTTTGCCCTTCCTTAAAAAAAAAAAAAAAAGCTCTACTATTTCTGGATACTTTCACCTAGTTACTTCAAAGCTTTCAATGAAGCAGATCTGGAACAGTTGATCCACAGTAGGTTCTTCTGCCTTCTGAAATAAGTATAAAATCACCTAACATTTTTCAAAAACTTCATTGACATTATAAGCCCTAAGGTACTAGTTATCTGGAAGGTATCTGGGGAGGTAAAGTCCACCATTACCCTCAGATTTTGATTTTGGGGTCCTTCTGTCAGCTACTTAGTCTCTCTGACTTATTATTCTGAGTAGGAGGCCCACCTCAAAGCATTGTACTTGGCCATCTACATATTTAAGCTCATTTGGAAAATCAGCCTTTCACCTCTGCAACCTTTTGAGCAAGTTTCTTTCTGTCCTGTTTTGTTTCTTTCGTCCTTTTCTTCTTTCTTACTTAGATACAGTATACCACCTTTGCCTTTTTGATTTCCTTCTATACCTATACTTTTATCCAGCTATTTACCCCACAGTCACAGCTTTGATTGTGTAAAGAATTATTGTGTTTTCCTGGGTTATTCACCATGTTCCTGGTATTTGTGTTCAATCTTTAAAGGCTTTTGTCAAATTGTCCAGTTATTCTCCTATATATCTCCTTCACCCTATTGTAATTTATCTTTCCTCTCTTACTTCTGATCCCAGTGTTCTATCAAGATCATGTTATCCTTTTAACACCTCTGTAGGCTTTTGTTCCTGGCCTCCAACAGATATTCAAGTTAATTATTTTGCTAATCACAGAGGAAATTGATGCAACAAATCAAAAAAAGAGTTCCTTTAAGGGTTAACATTTTACTGGGAAAGGAATGGGGTGAGAGTTATACAAATACATTTCTGGCATAAGTTTCTTAAAATAGAGGGAAACTTGCCAGAGGAAGATGTATACATATTCATATATAATCAGCCAATGGGTGCAACAAGAATTTTTTTATTTTGCTTGCTTGAAAAGTGAACAGCAGACTTCAGCTAGCTAAGACAGATTGCTCTGATAAATCTTTGGGAACTTTGGTATTTTTTTGTCTCAGTTGCATTCTCTGGCAAGCACACGAAAGAGATGTCCCTTCTAGCACCCAGCAGCTCAGCTTGCCTTTTGTATGTGGGTACGATTCTCCTTTCTGTGTCTACAAAACCTCTAAAATCTCCATTAAAATGCACTGTAAACTTCCTCTCTTTGGGAGTACTATGGAGCTATGAAAAGAAGACCATAAAAATGAAGCCAGAGTAAATAAACCTTATTCCAAATGAGTGTGGGTTGGCAAGCTTAAGAATCATTAGTTTTGCCTTAGTGAAAAAGGAGGAAGATGGAAATCCACGGGAGAGAATTAGGTTGGTTCAAGCAATACACCAGTACTGTAACCCTACTCTAGATCTGTGTGCAATACACCCAGAGGGAAATAAGGCTTTACAGCATGAAGATTTTATCAGCATGCATTTCTGTGACAGTCAGAGTGCTTGTGAGTGGACAAAGCCAGCAGGAATTACTTCTGTTGTTCCAAATGAGTGTCACCAAGATCTTTGTGTCATACCTGTCCAGCCTCTATGTGCCACATATGACAAATGTGTATCTGTGAAAGAGGTGTCTGTATTTTGGCTCTGAAACCTTCTGCTAGCAAAGCCGGACTCCAGAGCACCATGACTTATGTCACAAGCATTTCAGTGAGACCCCACCCGTAAAAAGAAAGTGAAGATTGCCCCTCTCCTACTGTCAGTGCTTGGTCACCCTATGGGAAGGGGAAAAGAGGAGGTAGCCAAACAACTTTATAAATTTCAAATTTCCTCACTTTTGCAAAGAGGATGACCTTGAATTAGAATATCTCAGGACTTCCCTTAACAAAAACTGTGTTTTGCTTATCACAGGAGAAAGCTGAAAGTTTCTCTTTCCCATTACTCTAAGCTTCCACTTCCACCCTTGAACGAAACTGAAATTCACGACTCTGGATGGTTGTAGGTCCAGGAAAAACTGTTTCCTGGTCTTTGTTTCTGGTAGTGGAGCAGTTTGCTTTCTTGTTTAATCAAACTGGGAGTAGATTTACTGGGAAGATTTGTATTTAGCCAGAAGTTTTTGATCAGTGGGTCTTCTAATATGTTTTTGTAGGAAAACAAGTTGCATTCAGCCTCATAAGGGACCCAGATTTTCTGCTCTGGCTTTTTCCATGATGTGCATGGCACAATTAGTCTTTCTCATTGATTCTGAGGGTCAGTTTTTGAAGGGTCTTTATTTACCAGCCTCTAAAAACCAGATCCTGTCTATGGATCACTCTGGGATCTCATCTTGCATACAGCTCAACAGATGACCATAAGCAATACTTGTGTGTGTGCAAAGCAGTGGTTAAAGGAGTGAAAGTAGAAATGCATTTGGGACTCTGAGGAAGCAGGAGAATCCCAGCGTCTGTTTCCTAATGATGTTTCTTTGTTTGACTCTCATTGACTTTAGTGAGATGCTGCTTGTTATATTTTACAGTCTACAGTCTCTTACCTCTTTTGGAAACACTGGTGGTATAGTATTTCTTTTCTCATGTGATTTTAAATACATTATTTAAAATTTTTAATAAAACCTTTTTTGTTCTTAATCCAGTGCAGTTGAGAAATTAAAATCCCCAAGCATTTCACTTTCCATATTTTTCTTGCAATGATTTTTTTTACACACCATCTGTAAGGACCTGAAAAAATATAAGAAAAGTCCTTTCTCAATTTGAGAACTCTTATTTCTGTTTGGTTCCTTAAAAGATCCAATCTTTTGCTCTCCAGCACGGTGTGATTAAGTGATTTGAAGTCTAAAATTAATGAAACAATAATAGATTTTTTCCCACATTTGTGTTTAATATATAATGCAACTTATATATTATTATTAATATTAAATAATTTTGGTCTGGCTTTTAGCAGGTATGAATCATGTCAGTTGTGTTTTATCACTTGGGTAAAAAAGTGAGCTGTATTAACTTCCCACAGAAATATATGGGAGGGAGAAATATGCATTCAATCTTCCTTCCTGTTGGAAGGCATTCTCCCAAACTTGGCCCCAAGATACATCTGTAGTAGGGCAAAGAACCTGGGGGGAGGAAAAAAAAAAAAAAAAAAGAGGGAAAAACCCCCCATATTAGATGCCTGGGAGAAATCCATGTAGTACAGTGCGTTGTGTAAGCACGTCATTGCTCACCTCTCTGATTGCAGAGGCTGCTGGAAGGGCATGTGTGCATCACCTGCAGGGAGCACAGCACTTGCTGCAAACCACACTGCCACCTGGGAACAGTCCCAGGTAAGCTGCTTCCACTGTGCTGAACTCAGACCCGAGGCACCAAAGCTGGCTTCCCGCTCTCTTGGATGATGTCTCTGTGTGGCTATTTGTACTGTGGAGCTTGCAGTGTTAAAGAACTGGGGTTTGTATCGTGCTTAAGAAATAGCCCTCAGACTTGCATACCTGTTACAGGTCTTGACCGTATGTCCAGGATGAAAAGTCATTGGCTGTGTAGTGCAAAGCATCAAGGTTGTTTTGTATACCTGCTGATACAGGTCCAGGTTGATCTGCACCTTGCTCTTACTAGCGTGATCAGAGAAGCTGTCTCAGGACATCCATCCATTTTATCAGGGGAGGGGCAGGGGCTTTGTGCAAGTATGGAAATGTTTACAACAGGCCATTAGTCTGATGGGCTAACCAGGAGCACGACTTGTGGATGGCCCTCTCTAACAGCTAGCTGTGATGCCAAAAACTACTGTTCCTGGCCCGTGGTGAGGAGCACCCAGGTAGCGATTCACAAAGATAACACTTAAATAGGGGAAGCAGATGAGCTGAGGCAGAGTCTGCAGATGGTGCTGAACTCTTCCCTGTGGTCTTTTACCAGGTCAGCAATTTCTAGATGTGTATTTTGTTTGAGGCCTAGGCCATTTGGCAGTCTTATTTCTGCTTAATTAGCTTCATGATTTAAAACTATTTGTGGCCTCCTAATGTACTGGGGAAAACCCAGCAGTTGTTAGCAGCTGGCTGGGATTTTAACAGCAGCCATGTGTGTTCAGCAGAACAGCAATAAAGTAGCGAGAAGAAAAGTCTGGCAGTGCTGCCAGGGGTCAGGACATGCAAAGGCTATCCTCAGTCCTGTTAATGATCACCATTAGTGCAATACAGAATTTCAGCTAGACATAAACAGCCTTGTTAAGTGACAGTGACAATGAAGGCTTTGACAGAAAGCCTGGGTTTGTGCAAAGCCCCGCATCCTGTGAAGGAGGATTTGAACTACAATGGTGGACATGGACCGGAGTGGCTGAGAAATGAGGGCATGTTCCCGTTGGACTTTCAACAACTTCCCAGCCCTGCTGAGGTTTGCCAGGGAAAATCTGACAAAACCTTGAGGCACTGAGTTGACCAGCTCCTTCACACAGCCCTGTGGGGCTTTTCTGAGAGATGGATGTGACCATTGCTGGGTGGTGGTATTTCTACTACTTTTGGTTGTGCCCTGTGCCTTAGGGCTCAGCTCTCTGAGCTTGTTACGCTCATCACCAGTTTGATGCTTTTCCAGGCAAAGCAACAGCCTGTATCCCAATTTCCCTGTGAACAGGAGAAGGTGTGCCCCAATCTTTAACAATATGTGACCATCCAGGTGACAACCTCCCATGACTACAGTCTATTCCTTCTGATATTCCTCCTTCTTATAGTGGTTCTCAGTTATTTCTGTGATGCAGATTTTCACAGAAATATTTTGGCTGCTCCTGAAACCCCAGACCACAAATCTGCTCTATCTCTCATGAAGATTTCTAGCACTTGTCTGGACAAAGGTTATAACATATCCTTATAGTTAAGATAGGTATATTGAGGTGTAGTCTATAACACTTAATGCTCCATTTTTGCCAGTCTGCAATTTAACAAAACTAAATATGGATCACAATCTCAGCATGCATACTTTTTGTAGCTGCCTCTCCTGTTTTGATCATATTTTCCTAAGTTTAGAGATAATGGAGAGCAGTTACAATATTGCTGAATGTGTGCTTCATTGATAACTACTTTAGGAAAAGAAGCAATATGTATGAAAGAAACTATGTTGTCAGGTGAAAATGCTGTTCAGATGCATAAATGTGTGGCTAGCTGATGTACCTGCAGGAAGGTTGGCGCCAGCGGCTATGAGCATTCTTTTAGATCATTCCAGCTCTTCTAGAAACCCGCCCCATCTTTGCTCTGGAGAAAGATTTATTTTTATTTTTTTTTCCCCCCTGTATCACAAACATGAATTCTTTTGTGAGAGATTAGATTTTGGATGTATGTGATAAAAGGTAAAGAGTTTCCTTAATGTCTGTCAGTGCACCTTTGAGACCAGTATGAAGTATGTCTGGCTCTGGTTTTAGGTTTTTCTAATCCATAAATGGTCCTCACATGTCCTTTTAACCTGTATTTGTGGGATATTTTGGTGCCTTTGAACAAAATTCTCTCTGGAGATCTGTACACACTTACTTTTGCTATCTCAGGTGCTAATCATACTGTGTGAAGTGTCCTCTCAGGTTTAGCGCTGATGTTTTATTTTATGGCTGGATGGATTTCTTATATTCTCTTTTAATCAGGTTGATATGCACATAATACAGTGACCTTTACTTTACTGTGGTTTTTCTCAAGTGCTCTGAAAAATGTGTCTGCAGCCACTAAATAATGCCCTGGTGTGGTTTTGTTATGAAAATGGTACCTAATGGAAACAGCAAAGAATAACTGCATCACCATGGGAATTTAAGTGTATCTATTCTAGGTAGGGTTTCATAGTTCAGGCCAGAATTTCTTTGCTCTGTTTCCTGGAGTTATTTTCCAGGATTTGAGATCAACAGAGCCCCTTGCTAAACCAGAGGAGGTATCATAAGAAAACAAAGCCATGTGTAGGGTTTTCAACCTGTGAGCTACTTCAGCCAAAGACATGTGGAAACAGAATTTTAGTCTGTCCCTTTGATTTCCTGACAATGCGATTGGGGGTGCATCTCTCACCCACAGGAACAAAAGGTCTGTCAGATGAGGGACGTGTAGTCTTCTCTGCAAAACTAAGACTGCTTCTTCTGAGCACCTTCTCTTTCCCACCATGGTTTGCTGTTCCTGGAGGATGACAGCCCTAATGACCTCCAGAGGTAACAGCGGTTGCTGGTTTTTTGATGTGGCAGTTGCAGATTTGTATTGTAATATCAAAACTAAGACACTTATAATCTGATTTTTCCTCACTGCATCCAGAAATGCTCTTGACTGAACTAGTTGCCTATCTTCTATTCATCAGGGGTCCTTGAGTCTTGAGAGGTAAGCTGAGAAAACTGACCTGAAACTCCCACCCTCTTTCAGATGCCCACTTGGTATTGCTAAATAGCCCTGCTGAAAGGCTTGACAAATTTTTCACGCACTTGAGGGTTTTTCTCCTCTTCTGCTGCCACATTTTGTACCTTTCCCTTGTTTATCTGGCTAGTTTGGAAACAGACTTCATTAATGAGGGGAAAACTTCACCACTAGAGGATCTCTATTTTACTTCTCCACCTTTTATTGCCTGTGGTTTTGTTTTTCTTTCTCCTGCCCTCTCCCACTCCCCATGCTTTAGTATACATCTTTCTGACAGTTCTTGACTCAGATATGTACATTTTGAAAGTAAGTTGAACTTTAAGAAATGTCTTTTGGCTTTCAGTGATGATAGTCTAATAGACCTTGGCTGCGGTTTTTGTCATTGTTCCTCCAGACCGTTGTGTTGTCTTTATCTTTTTATCCATGGTGCGTGTTTCTGCAGAGTGATAGTATCCATTGCACGTCTTCATCCTTTTCAGAATATTGGCAACTGCCAGCTGATCTGACTGAGCCATTTCTGGGAGAGACAGCAGCAATGGAGAGGATTTCTTATGGAAATGGCTTTTCACAGCCATTTCTGTTGAACCGGGATAAACCACCTACAGCAAAAGCTTTTTACTTCTGGGATCTAGGTGTCTTCCCCACCTCCATCTGGAGCCTTTCTTTTGGAAAGTGGTTCTTTGGCCTGACATTGGCCAAAAGTATAGCCCAACTTTTTTCCCCCTTTTTTTTCCTGCTTTTCTTCCAGAGAGAACTCTCATATACTGTCATAGATTTCCTTCTTATATGAAGTGCAAGGCTCCTCAGTTTTCTGTAATACAGCTTCATAGTCAGTCTCTAAGGAAACTGAAAACAGTTTTAAAAGCCCTCCTACAAGTGTTGTTGTCAAAAATTACCTTATCTCCAAACAACTCTGTGTGTGTTTGTATCATCCCTTACAAATCCAAAGAGTCTGTTTTTAAATCTCTCTCTCCCCAACTCTTGAGAGTATTTCAGCTCTGTTGGGACTTTGAACCATTCTGGTTTTGTTAGTTCACTTTAGTGGATTTTGTGGCAGTATGTAATCTTTGAAAGTCTAAGAGAAACCTGATTCATTTCTGCACAGTACAGAAGCTAACTCCAACTGGCATTTATGTCAGCCTTCAGAAATACAACTCCTCACAAATGTTACTTTTTGCTCTTTTATTTTTACTTGTCTGACAGTGAAGTCATCTTAACAATTCTTCTTTCCTGAAAATCACAGATATAAATGGAATTTTAAAACATAGTTAATAGCTGTCCTGAGGGTATCTTTCCTCTGTTGCTGATAGACATAGCTGTTAAGGCTGGGGGACCATTACAGCTCTGGAATGTGACTTGACTCCTATATTAATGTCAATAACTTGTGGTAGGATGCAGATATATTACTGTAGGCCAGCTTAAACCTCTTTGTAACCAGTGGGTTAACTTCTGTCCTTTTTTGATACTCACAAGTATAACGAACAGTGGATCATCTTCATTGAACAAAACGGTTGAAACTGTAACATCTTCCATACAAAGCACAAGTGTATGTCATTGCTTGCGCAAACGCATATGCTCTTAGATTAGTGTCTTTCACCATGAAAAAGAAGCAATTGTAACTCCAGACCACTGGACAGAAAAGAAGCAAGAAGTCAAGCAAGGCAAGCATTAAGTGAAAACCCTGAGGGATGGATGAGAACTTACAAAGAGAGGTTTTCTGAATCCATTGTCAGCTAGATGGAAGTTGAGCACTGTGAGCAAATAAGCTATCTCCTACTGTGTTCAGGGAAATAGATTTTCTCATACGCTCATTGTAAACAACGAGACCATGTAAGAGATGTGCATCCTCTGTATCAACTTCTTTTTTGGAATAAAATGACACTTTGACCCTGAATTTCTGCTAACTTCTTGGGTCAGAAAGGAGTAACAATATTTCTGCTTAAACAATCTGGTCTTGATCTTAAACATATTTACTGCTGGAAAATCTGACACCTTGTGATAGACTGTTTGAATCATTACATATCCCCACTGTTTAAAAACATGTACTGTAGTTTTAGAATTTCAAAGGGAATTGGGAATAGCCTGAGGGAAGAGCTGATGAGAAGTCTGTAGTTAGCTGCATTTTGAAACAAATGAAACTTTGGAAGCCTTTTGCCAGTACTGTTTCCCCCTTTTTTTTCTTTTTTTTTTCAGGTTATAATTTTTTTCTTGGAAAACCTAACTCTTTATTTAACAGGCTGCCCCTCAGCCACCTTCCCAAAAAAGTCACCCATTAACACTTTCTCCTTCGTTCTTAGTTATAGCCAAAAATGTTTAGATTAAGCTTTTGACAGTAGTCAAGAAATTTTGAAGACGGCAGACACTTTCCATGAAAACAGTTGTTTCTGTAAACCTGTTTATTTCAGTCTAAGGCTTACTGAGTAGTATCAGAATTCATTTTCATCACTGCCAAAATCTGAAGTCTGGAGGTGTCATCACTAAGCAGATTTCTTATCGCAGTTTTACTTCCATGCTATTTGATTTCTTAAATCATTCCAAACACATTAAGGTGGGGAAAGAACAAGTTGGAAAGGTAAAAACAGAGCAAGGAGAGCAAAACTGACAGAGGAAGAAAAAAAGGAAAAAATGCTTTCTGTGAAATAGTAGCAACGTGGTTAATCTGTTTATCTGTGGCATGATAGATTGGCTTTAGTTTGTGGTCAGTAAAAGGCTACTCCTTTTTTGTTTTTAATAATCTGTTTCTCTTTTGTATTTTTAAATTCTTTCTTCCCACACCCTTTATGTCTCA
Organism: Strix aluco; assembly: GCF_031877795.1. Taxonomy (NCBI): domain Eukaryota; kingdom Metazoa; phylum Chordata; class Aves; order Strigiformes; family Strigidae; genus Strix; species Strix aluco. Next base: position 72,848,207 of record NC_133931.1, read on the forward strand.
TTTGCTTACTTTTCATTCCCTGTCCCTCCTTCTTTCTTGGGAGGTAATTTTAGATGCAGTTCCTCACTGATGGCTTGCCAGACTCTTAGCCCTTTGACAAGTTCTTCAAAGTCAAATATATGTTTACAGTGAGTAATACAATGCTGGTGTAGGGGGTTTTTTGTCTCTGTTTGGGTTTGGTTTTTTTTTTTTAGCTTCCAAATTACAGGTGCACTTCTTGTCTGTACTTTCCAAACTCACAGTTCATTTGTGGTTGTAAATCAGTGTGTGTTAGTTGGTTTGTGCTGGTAATTAAACTCTTCTACATTCTCTACATATTTGATATTGGAAAGAGTTGTCCCCAATTTTCATCTTGGCTAATGGAGTCTTTCATTGTCAATGAATAGCTGGAATGTTCCATAAAAACTTTGTTACACCTTTATGAGAGGACATGCTAATGACTCTATGTGGAGTGAAAGAAGTTCACACATTTTCTAGGCCACACTCACTATCAGTATCAGGGGTTTCTTTTATTCCTTCTGTTTCCCCCTCTCAATTCCCGGTGTGCTTCTCGCTCATCTTTGTCTTTTCCTTGGGCTCTCTGCCATCCCCCAGTCTGTGCCAGAAGCTCTGTGTTATCATGTCATCATGTTTGTTAATCTTTTCTCAGCCATCTGGAAGATGTTTTTTTTGCTGAGTATCTAAACAAAATGCTCTCCTCCTTCTGCTGTCCCATCAGTGACATCTCAAGTGAAATCCTTCATTGGTTTATCTTGGGCCTGATCCTCCAGAGTCTCTTTTGTTAAGAGTTTGGATAATAGAACAGAAAATGCACTGAAGTTTTTATGATGGTTTACTTTATTAAATAAAAAAAAAAAAAAAAAAAAAGCAGGGGAGATCAAACTTTCTCCAGAGGTAGTATGATAGGAGATTACTTACCCATTTCCTGTGATATCCCAGTTGCAGTACTCTGCTCAGCTTTCTCCAGCACTGTGACAAAGATGTAGATAAATCAGAGGAGGCCAAGAGTGCAACAGTAGGAATGACAGATTTAGAGAAAGTGACCTATGAGGAACTTTTATTTTTTGCCCCTTCCCCTCAAAAAAAAGAGAAGATGGTCTACTCTAATGGCCTCCAGTATAGCAAGGCCTGTTATAAAGAGGTCAGTAATGACATGTTCTCCAGGTTTGCTGATCACAGGGAAAAAATAAACAGCAAGTCTGTGGCAGAGATTAGGTCCTATATTAGAAAAACTGTATTTATACAGGTAGCAAAGTGGTAGAATAGACTGACTAGGAAGACTGTGGACTTGTCTCAGGAAGGATGGGTGTAAGACAGGCTTGTCACAGATACCTTAAGAACTGTTTTGCCTGCTTGGTGTCAGGGGACCTTTTCCAGCTCAGTGGTTCTGTGGGGAGGGGAGAGTGGTTATGCTGGAGGCAGCGTGCTAGTAGTGGTTGCCATCAGCCAGTTCTTTGATCTGCAGGCAATTCCTGTCCTGGCTGAAGCTGATGGCATTACTGACAAGTTGCCATGAGCCTCACTTCCCGCACCAACGTTAACAGGCTGCTGGTCTCTCCTGCCTGGAGTATCCCCTTACATTCTGTGTTGTTCAAATATGGCTGTGTTACTGCTAAGCAAACAAAGAAGTGCTGTTAGGGTAAAGAGAAGACTTAATTTTGTTCCCCCTCTAGTAGTTAGTAATCACCATCATTATCACAGGACTTGGTGTCGACATGTAGCTCACTCAGTGAGGAACACTGAAATATGTTCTGGCCTGGATTCAGATGGACGAAATGTTACCTTGGTCCCAGAGCCAACCAGTAGGATAGAAGGACAGTGGCAGCATTCAGGCTCTCTGACTCCGTGCTCCTGTGTCTCTGCCAAAGACATCCTGGTATCTTGACTTTAGCAAACCTAGTGAAGTTCTAGAATCACTGATTCAGTAAAATTTCTCTATGAATAAAAATGCCTGTTTCTCCCCAGGGTTCATTTCTTCTAATTATTTTTTCTTTTCCTGCCTCTGCTTGAAGGATAGGATTGCAGAAAGATTTTCATTGGAAAAAGTGCTGAATCAAGTACTGCTTTTTTGTAATAAGCAGTGAGTGCTCAAGATTTATACCCTACTCGTGTGGTAAACTTTAGCTCTCAAGTTATTGAACATTTACCCTTTATTCTCTAACACTGCTTTGCTTAGGAACGGTGCTGTTTGGATCCTGTTCCCCCTTGGTTTGCTACTATTAAAACTGTGCTTCTAATGAAAGTAAGATTTTGTTATCTGCAGGCCTAAGGTGTTAATGTTTTACCTCTTTATTTTTCTTATAGGAGTAAATACTGTGAATGTTTTAGTCCTTGACATTCATTACAAAGCCTGTGGCTGTGGTTTTTCCAGCTTCTGTGGCTACTTAGTTGGGCAGGATGGCGTTATGGTCCCTTTCCCTCAATGGACTCCACCAACCAGAATGAGAAAGTTTTGGAGAGAGTCTGGCACCTTACTTAGAGATCCCTACGGATCAACAGCCAGCCCACTGGCTACCTACTTGGTGTCTACATTACTGTGCATGTGATCATATGATCCTGGTTGGCCTAGAGAAGAGCTGATCCATTTGCCTTGTCTGCAGGCATGAGTGAGAGCTTCCTGCAGAGCTGTGAAGCCTTGCAGGAGAAATTGCCATCAGCACTCCCAAAAAGTCCTCCCTGTCACATTTTTCATTGTCACAGTGAGGCATTTTTCATTGCGAGAAGCAGTGAAAATGTGTTGCCCTGTTTAAAGCAGCTGCTGCTTGTAGAGCATGACTTCCATGACTGATGAACATAAAGAGTCAGTTCCAGCCTTGCTTTCCATGTCAGAAGTGCGGACATCAGAGGGAAACAAAGTGAGAGACTTAAGACTGGTGGAGAGGGGCAGCAGAGAGGAAAAGTGAATTAAGAGAGTTGGTGGAAAGACGTGTAAGCATCTGTGGGAAGGTGGCAGAGACGCTTGTGAGAGGAAGAGAACTAAGAGGAGAACATGAGCGAAAGCCAGAGAGATAAGGAGGAAAAAAATTAGGGGACTGACAGCTAGAACCATGGTACACTCCCAAATAAATTTAACTATTAATATGTTGTTTAAATGCTACGTTTCTGGTTTGCCTATCCTGATATTATCTGGGTGTAAACTCAACTTTTAGGAGTCTTCTTCGGGAAAAAGAGTAAAAGATGTAACCAACAATTAAGTCATGTTTTTAGAATGAAAAAATCATCAGCCTTCCATAGCCTATTTCACAGGTGAAAATATTTTAAAACAGCATATTTTTCATTTGCCTTTTTAGATGCCTTGTTCACCTTATGCTCCTTCCTTGAAAGTGGATCTCCAACCAAACATTACCTGCTTCCCTAGCCTTCTTCCCAGTGTTTCTAAGCCCTGGCACTTTTCTAGTTCAGTTCTCCCATTTTAAAAAGTTACTTCTGTTGTTACATATGCAGAAAAGTAATCTTTCTGATACCAAACAGCAAGTTATTTTCAGGGATGGTTGTTTAACTGCTTAAAAAGCAACAGTTCACGTTTCACCACCACTTTAAAAAAATAAATGTTATTTTTTTGTAAGCAGGTCTTCATGGTTATTATTTTTGGAACAATCTAGAACATGATAATTTGTATGTTTGTCTTTGATGATTCCTTGAGTAGTGATAAAGTTTGCAAAACCCACATTAAAAACTTTAGCTAATATAATGGTGAAAAAGCAAGACTGTGAGGGTGAAAAGCTGAGCAGGTGAGCTGAGAGGCCAAGAAACTGGGTGGTTTGGCAAAATGGTTTGATGGCTGGAAATTTCAAGACAAATTAGGAGAAGTTCTGGGATCTAGACATGCAGTCTGTACAAAATATCTTTGTCTCCTCTTCTCCCACCCCGCAGATGAGTAATCTCTAGTGATGTCAGTGGGCGTTATCCCCATGTCCTGAGGGTAATAGATTGGGCCCCTGTCATGTAAGTTATGTTTCATTTTCCCTTGAGCTGGAAAATGATCTGAGTTTCCCTTAAATGTTTCACAAGGGAGCTGAGAGGGAGGAAGAGAGGTTTAATATTCCTTTCTAGTTGCATCACTTGCATGTTTCACAGTTGAACTACGGAGTGCAAACCCAGATTTTGGAATTGTTTAAATGACAACAAAGTTATTGCTTAGCTTCTCAAATATTTTGGCTGCTCACATACTCAGTCAAGCTGCAGTACTCCCCCCGACAAATGCACTCATGGGAGAAAAAGTGACAAAGAACATGAGCAGCCTGAAATAGTGTCAGTGCTTTTGGTGGGGAGGTGCCAGCTGTCACTGGAAACAAGTTCAGAATTTGCTGCAAGGATTTTTCTACGGAAAGCGAGTCTTCAGAAAGGTTATAAAAGGAATGAAGCCCGGGGCAACAATTCAGCAGTGTTTACTAATTACGTTTATGACATTTTATACTGTAAAAAAGTTTAGTTCAAAAATTACTCCTGTCAAAGAAGTTCCTTGTTCTATATAAAGATACACACACAATTTTGGAGAAAGAAAAGTTGTCCTCATTCTTTAGGTTCATGAACATTGAGTGAATTTAATTAAAAAGAAGGAAGAAAACCGAGCTTGTGCTCAGAGAACATGAAAGCCTAAACATGTGAAACTTTTATGAGCTATGAACATGGGAGCTGTGCTGTAGGAAACTTCCAAAGAAGTTCTGTAGCTTTCTAGTTGAAATCTAGCACAGAGCTATTTCTGATGTTTAAAGACCTGTCCTTTCTTCAAGTAAATGTTTGCTTTCATTCAAAAAGTAAGAAAGTGAAGGCTGGGAAAGATGGGGAGAAATGACTAGAACAAATGTTAACTTTGCAGATGGCAAGTGGAAGCAACCCAGACAGGGAGTAATTTCAGAGCTGGCTCTTCCAGGACCTGCAGCTCTGCCCTGTGCTAGACAGAATATCAGCCCCGGTACTTGCAGGGTGATGTGCCAGGTGGCAGTGAAATTAGGAAGGGCTCAGGGCAGACCATTGCTTCCCCTTTTTCACTGAATGACCTCCTTCAAGAGCTGAATGCCCTGTGTTAAACTTGACTCTGTTCTAACTGTCCTACGGTTTTGGCTTGAGTTTACCAGAGCTGACTCTAAGTAAAAGTATTTCACTTTGATGTGTGTAAAGCAGATCCATAGCCCATGCATACTGAAGTATAATAAAGGATGTATTTTATTCATAACTGCCTTTCCAGCATGGCTGCAGCAATTCAGATTTAATTTTTGGGTTGGAATGATTTGCATGCAAAGAACAAGTACTTCAAAGTATTTGAAGATAAGGGACTTACGTAAAAACTAAACAGTCCATGGGATAACTGCGGTAGCTTTTTCATCCCAGTCAGAAACCTCAGAGAAGTACCAGAATGAGAGAGCACTCCAACTGGAACAGCACAAAACAAGTCTTTAATGAAAGCAATTGGAATAACACTAAATAAACTGTTTTAATGGATCTCCAAAGAGATTTGTAAAAGCTGCTAGTAAAGTCAACTGAAGGCCTGTCACAGTGCCTCAGAAGTCCCTTCACAGCCCTCCTGCTGGCAGCAGTTCAAGTCTCTCTACAGTACATTAGAGGTAAGCACAGCAGTATTATACCAGACTCTTTGAAAAACTAATAAAAATGTTCTCCCTGGGAGAGAAGCCCACTACTGCTCGGAGAGAAACTGCATGCCCTTCAGTCTGGGAGTCATTTGTTTCTTCAGTTGTGATAAAGAAGGGCCTTTAATAAATCGCAAAACCATTGTTAATAGTCATATTCTCTGCACCTGTCTCCTAGTAGCAAGAGACATCCATTAAAATATGCTGGTCAAAACCAGGTCTAAACAATAGAATTCAGTGCCCCAAAAGTCCTTTTTCAAATTCTGGCCTGCATTGAGTAGATTAGAATAAACTGTAGCTTATGCCATGTAGCACCACCTCGCCGGGAGACTGTGCTCAGAAGTTCTCATGCAGAAAGCCTTGTAGCTTGGGCAATTGTTTCTTACTCTGTGAGGATGTGAGCATGGGTGTAAGTGTACGAGGTGAAAGTCTGGTCCTTTTTTGTCGGCACCAAACATCTGCCAGGGGGAGTCTTCTGTGGCAGTGCAACGCAATGAGATGTGGGGAACAGTGTATTTCCTCTATGGTGATGGCTCACCTAGGAGAGCATACTTTCTGCTGGACCTATGAATCAGAATTTCTCTGAATGGGTGGCCACCTTAAATTTAACAGTAGATTGCCTCTTCTAAGGAAAGTGTTGTTCTCCCTTGCCACGTGCTGTGGACCTAGACCCCTAGGAAATTTATCCAAGGGGATTTTTGCCAAGGTCCACAAAATAAATGAAGCAGCATTAAGTCATCTTTCTCCCAGGTGTACTGGAACCAGGTTCTGTAACTGGAGAGAAGATAACCCCAAAACAGGTGTGAATGCAAAAGCTGTTAAAAATGCACCTGTATACTGAGACTGCATATGTATCACTACATTATATGTAGAATATGAGAAGATTCATGTTGTCTTTGAAAGAGAAATTTTGAACTAATGGATTTTGCACAGAGGACAAAAAGACCAGTTCTTAGAATATTTTAAGTAAAATATTCTGAAACGTTATTTTTCGTACCAATTTCATTTTTACTTTATCATCAGTGTTTTACATTTGATTTTGTTTTTTACTATTCTGATATTTTATAGTGCAAAATATTTTTATCTGTCATAATAAAATGATAATTTCCTTCCAGAACCAAAAAGGAATTAATATTTTCTCTAAATGTTCTAATTCCTACGAGAGCAGCATTTTTTTATATGAAGTTGTTCAGATGGGTAGATTTCAGGTGGCCCTCTTGTCAGTCATTTGGAATGGGTACTTTACCAAAAAGTGAAAAAGTTTTGGAAGAATTACCCCGGTCATCTTATATAAAGTCAAAAAAATCCATTATGCCACAGTCACTGTGTTCTGTACATGTCACGTATTTTAGAAAAAAATTATTTAAGATATGGTTCAGAGGCCATTTTAAAGAATAATTTTTAAATCCCTCCCTGTAAATCTATGCTCTGCTTAATACCATAAGTATAGCTGCATAACCTTAACAGGAAGGAGGATATTAAACAAGCTAATTTTAAACTTCTCAAAGTTATTTTCAACAGAAAAGAAATTTTAAGATGCTAGGCATTAGTCTGAGCTAAAAGCAAGGATACTTGGATATGTTATGAGATGTGGGGCATGGGAAGTAGATGCTGGGCTGTAATTATTCTGTGTAACGTCTGACCTGTGTCTGATGGCAGGGGATTAGTGTTTGTGATTCCAGTAAAAACACTTATCTTCTAGTGGGGTAAGAGAGACAATGCAGTGGCCAAAAGGGTGGCAGGCATTGGATTGCCCAGAGCCCTGTGTCGACCACAGAGTAACTTTCTCACAGACACTGGATTAGCAGGATTGCACTGAGAAGAGTGAAACAATCCGTGTATACTGTAAATGCATTCATCTCATCGCTGTTGCTGTTTTAGTTCTGAATTGGTATGCACACACAATTCTGTTTAGATTCAGACAGATGGAGAAAACTTTAGCTGTCATTTTGTTACATTTTAGACAATCAAAGTACCTCTCTGTGGCCTCTTCTGTTGCACCCAGCCTAGGATATGGATCACTAGTGGCACATAAAGATACATGTCTATGCTGTGTGATTCTGCATCTTTGTTTTTACTATCTGCCATAACCAGTAACAAAGAGATTTACACGGATGACTATCAACAGTTGCTGGAAATTGAAAGAAAGAGAAGCCCCAAAGTATTAGTAAAACCAGTATCTTCCCTAACAGGTTGGCCGAGTTTGAGTTGTGATCTCGTTTCCTCTTCTATGAGTGCACAACATGTAGGCTGATTAACTGAGCGGTTGGCATTGCCACCACCTCCTAAGGCCCTCCATGTTTTATGTTCACAACAGCTCCTCTTGCTACAAATAGGGGGTAAGAAAGTACTAGTAGACATCTGTTGTTTGTGTTTTGTAATGCCTTGGGTGAAGACATCATGCTCCCTTCACTTTTGCAGTGATGATCATCCATTTGATTGTATTATGATGTACCACTGCAGAGAAAAGAGGTGTGAGATATCTGCATATTTGGAAAACAGGGGATTAAATCATGGAAATAGTTTAAGGATCTAAATATCTGATGACCTGCTGATGCTACCTACTTCTTTTGGGCTGCATCTGTTGGCATGTCTGGATCTATATTTCATTGTGATCTTAAAAAGGGCAGGAGGACCTTAAAACCTCTATGTGTTGAAGAAAATGTCCCATAGTAGTGATGCAACAGTTCAGAAAATGTCTCAGATTACTTTTTGTCTGTGTTTATATTATCATTCAAGATGAAAGCGGGACAGTATTGAGATAAAAATTGACAAAGGGACTGAGAGAGAGATTTGGACTGGGCTTTGGAGGTCCTTCTTTGGTTTTCGCAGCTGGGGTGTAGGATCCTACCATTGCACTGCCTGGCACCGGGTGATGAGTGTTGCAGATGGATCCAAGCACACCATTGCTTTTGTGGTCTGCTAGCGAATGCTCAGTGCCTCTCTACTGTACCACTGCAAAAGCCTTGTGCTCCGGCAACCATTCTTCTGTGAGAAATACTTTTGAGATTCTCAGAATAATTGGATGGGAGGATTACATGTTTAAGATTAATTGGGATTTTTCCCATTTGAACTGCAAATGCAGTGGATATTTAATGGTCCTATGTTGAAAAGGACCTATTACCTTGTAGCTATTGTACAGGCAAGCCCCTACAAGATAAAATACAAGAGAGCTGAAGGAAAACTTAGATGATTTACAGGCTCAGGTGATTAATAACAAGAATAGTTTAAAAAAATATAAACGTGATTTGGAAAACTCATTCTCAAATGCACCTTTTGAATGTTTGATGCTGGCACAGTAGGTTGTGAGAGTTATTCTTCCTGCTGTTATTCCCTCTTCCCTTTGATTTTTGAGCCTCCTTTTCCTCATGAAGCCTTGACAGGCTAAAGGCTGATGAACTTCCTGCTTGGATCTTTTGATGCTGATTTCCCTCACACCATTGCTTTGCTCATTTCAGACTTGAATCATTCCTAAACAAATGCCAAATTCTATGGAAGCAAGCTCAGCTGTCATGTAATGGGCTTGACCATTATCCTCTTGTCTTAATGACTTCTCAGCAGAAGGAATTGAGAACTTGAGCCATCCCAAAGCCCAAAGCAGGAAAGACAAGTATTGAAGGTACTTTTAAATGCTGTTCTGCTGACAATAAACACAATAAAGACTAAAGGAAAAAAGTCTTTTATCACCTTAGCTGAGGATATACCAGAAATGCCAGGTTAGTTGAATCCTGCTTGCTGCTTTCAAAACAGTTTTTTCCCCGAGGAAAGGCTCTTTATTCCTCCAGAAATGTTCAATACTTTTTAATTTTATTTTATTTTTGGCTTTTTTTTTTTTTTTACTTTATCTTGGGCCATCAGATATGCATGAGCAGCCACATCAGTTCTCCTGGAATCCCACTGAGTCCCTATTCACAACTGAGTATAACTGTTCATTTTGGTCCAACAGCAGTACTGAATTAAACCCTCCAGAACAAAGTTTAAAAACTTATTTTCTAGTGTACTATATGAAAAAAATCTGTATGTAGTAATTATAGTTAGGGCTGTAAGTGCTTGAAGGTTAATAACAAATAATCATTAAGGAATGGATTTAGGGGGGAGTCATATGGGCAACCTAAGGTTTACAATCCATAATAGACTGCAGATGCCAAATGGGAGCTTGCACTGTAGTGTACATACTTAGTTTCTTAAAATACTTGACAGAATTTTGCTGAATTGATCAAGTTGACCGACAAAGACTAGTGCCCTTTTGGATTATGACTTAGATAATGAATCCATCTTTCAGAGACCAAAGCTCTGTTCTTTGTGTCTGCATAGCTTCCTGCCCCTTTTTTCAGTCTTCACCTGACATTTCTCCTTTTTATGTATATTTCATATGTGACTGCATTGCAGGGGCTCTGGTTTTTAACCTCTGTCCTTGTTCTTTGTGCAAGAACAAAAATTGAATCATCTTTTCTCTTCAGGGGAAAAATACTTTGAAGGCAGAAACATCTTCTGGTTCTGCAGGAGTCAGACAAATCTTGCAAAAGATAGATTATCTCCAACCAGATCAGAAGTGATTTGATATCTAAAAACTGATTAAAAACAAAAAGACATACTGAATTTTCATTAGGAGTGACACACATGTCTTTATGTACTTGAAATCAGTAATGCACTAGAGTAAGTTGTCTGCTAAATAAACATCTTAAAGGAGAGGAAAGGTCAATCCATTGCCTACTTTCACAATTGCTGTGATGTCTGTGGGCTGTCTACCTAGATGATTGTTGTATGTGTTGTATAAGTAGCCATATATGTGTGCATACTTAGTGGGTCACAGAAATAAGCCTCTGTGGTGCAATTTCTTTCTGTTGTTTAAAGCATCATTGGTATCATTGCATATTTAACTCTGAAGATTAGAATGTAAAATCCAACTTTTCAGATCAGGTTATGAAGCTTCAGCCTCTCCCAGATCCTTATTTTATCCTATTAATGAAACCATGGATTTTTGGGGCCACTCTTCTCAATAGCTTTCCCACATCCCAACTTACTATCTGATCTAGTCTACAGCACGTGGCCCCTATAGCCATCCTGTGTTTTCATCACTGATCTATGATCACTAAATATTGTCTGGCAACTCGGCAGAGAGTATGGTAAGGAACATTTCTTCTATCTCTTGGCAGAACCGCTTGAAGCAAAGAGGGTATAAAAGCCTATGTAGTTTATTGCCTGATATGGCTTTTCTGGAAATACATTTCTAAAGAAATGCTGCTCAGGTAGAGACCTCTAATTTTGATTATTTAACATTTTGCTCAGTTATGAGCCACATTTTAATGAAGTGGCTATTGTTTAACATTGTTGTAACAGAAGTGTAGCTGAAGAATTCTTCTAGGTGCCACACAATTAAAATCACTGCTGACAGCAGCAAACACATGCATGCTATGTGAGAAATTTATATTTGGAACTTACACAGCTCTGGTATAGAGTTAATTTTCTTCACAGTAGCTAGTATGGGGTTATGTTTTGGATTTGTGCTGAAAACTCTGTTGATAACCCAGGGATGTTCTAGTTACTGCTGAGCAGAGCTTACAGAGAGACACGGCCTTTTCTGCTTCTTACACCACCCCACCAGGCTGGGAAAGCACAAGAAGTTGGGAGGGGACACAGCCAGGACAGCTGACCCCAACTGACCAAAGGGATATCCCAGACCATACGATGTCATGCTCAGCATGTAAAACTGGGGGAAGAAGGAAGGGAGGACATTCGGAGCAATGGTGTTTGTCTTCCAAGTCACCATTACACGTGATGGAGCCCTGCTGTCCCGGAGATGGCTGAGCACCTGCCTGCCCATGGGAAGTGGTGAATGAATTCATTGACTGGCTTTGTTTGAGTGCGCAGCTTTTGCTTTACCTATTAAACTGTCTTTATCTCAACCCACAGGTTTTCTCACTTTTACCCTTCTGATTCTCTCCCTCATCCCATTGCGGGGGAGCAAGTGAGTGGCTGTGTGGTGCTTAGTTGCCACCTGGGGTTAAACCACAATACTTATTTCACACTTTTCAACAAATACTGTTTCAACATACAGAGGGAAACAGAGCAATAGAATTGAGGATTATAACACTTCCTTTAGAGTATGTCCTGAGAAGAGATACTTCCTTAATAAATACCCCGAGTGAGTACTTTCAGTTTCCACTAGGCACAAATACACAAGCACTCTGCCTTGTCTGTTTTTAGATTATCTTGATGTGTACCTTAGTGATCACATAACTCACTCTTTTAGAGTCCTGTCTCATTGTTGTTTGGACTGAGTTGTTTTCCTGTACTAAACCTACTCTAGTGGAAATAATGTGATGTGGGAAGATGAGAAGCATGAACATCCCCTGATCTTTGTACAGTATACTTGGAGACAAAAGAGGAACATGTCTGGGAAGGTACAGAATGAAGCAAGACTACGAAGCTGGCAAATGGTGCAAAAACCCACCAATTTTTAAACACATTAAAAATCGGTACTCTTTAATGTAGCATATAATAAACTCATGGGATTTTCTGTCACAGGGTGTTACTGAGGCAAAGAGTTAGCAAGATTCAAAAAAAGGTTTAGGCATTTGTATAAATAATAGCACTTGGGGCTTTATTGGCTAGACCAAAGGTTTACAAGGGTTGTGGCAAGTCTTTCTTTTCAGGGAACAAACTGAGAAGAAAGGATCTTCTGCTTCTTTGTGTAGCATAGGTTAGTTAGCCAGAGGCACAGAAATTTGATCTAGTCCAAAGACCCAGTCCTCTGAAGCACCAGCAGAAATCAGTGTCACAGACCAGACCATGAACTGGTTGGGCTAGTTGCTTGCTTAAGTACATCATTCCCTGTTTCCCTCTAAGAAGTGGTTTTGTGACAGAAGGCCATGGGATGGCTTGAAAGTGTAGGGACTGGTGGTGGATCATCCAAAATTTTTTTGAGAATTTCTGTCATTCAGTGTTTTTAAATTGACTTCAGTTTTTACTGGGCATCTTTTTGTTGATTGTTGGTGATCATCTGAATACCTAGCAAGCGGTAGTTACCGCGTGAATGAGCTGGGTGAAGATGATCTGCTACAAGCATGACATGAACCTAAGCTCTCTGTGGTTCTGTTTTGATGTCAATTTCTAGATTGCAGAAACTTCCGAAGTCCTGATCAGATCCTAGCCAGGGTGAATTCATTCTTCCTCTCTGACTTTGCCATTTCACTTTGTGAGGGAAATAAGAATGTGTACACATCAGTGAGAGCTTTGAGGTGGATCTACCTGTACCTTTTTTTAAGGTAAGTTCACCAAAGAAAAGAGAAACAGTGTGTCATTAGAATGTCTTTTTTTAGGAAAAATTTAAAACTTCTAAGAATTTCTCAAACTCAGAGTAACTAAGCTGGAGAGTGTAGAAATTAGAAAAGACATTTCTAAATAACATTCTCCCCCTGCCCACTGTGATCTTGCAATCACATCTTGGCTCCCAGCATTTATTTTAGTCAATTCAGTGACTTTTTTTAGTGGTTTCAAATTATGCCATGTCCCTTCTGATCCATAGGAAGGTCTTTCCATTGCTTCTGAGGCCTGTCATCTTTGCTGCTTTCAGCAGTTTTTCAGTCTCCTCTGACTGCAGGCTCCCATTTTCGTGCTGCAGCTCTCTTCTCCCAAGTCACCCTGCAGTCTACAGTCTTCTCTCCCTTTTACATGCTCAGTTACTCATAAGGGAAGGAGCAATCCTGTTATTCTTTCAGGGCAGTCCACTGTTCTTAAATTAGTATAACAGAGGGGAAAAAAAAAACCCAATAAATTAAACGGATAGCAACTTTCATGAATATGTAGAATATTCTTCATTTCTTACCTTTTTCTCCAAATCACAGTGTAGTATTGATGATGTCTCAGGGCACATGGCAGTTCTAGGTAGTAAGATTATAGGAAACAGATGCCTGACCTGCATGGTATTGCCTGGGCTTGGTGGTGGAGACAGAAGAGCTGCATCAGATGGTGTGTCCTGGTTTGAGTTTAGAGGGCAACTGAGCACACAGCTGCTCACTCACCCCTTCCCCCCAGCACTGATTTAATACAGGCATTAACAACTTACCAGACAGAGTAGGACAATGAGAAGCATTAGCACATCTTAAAAACACCTTCCTTCCACCCCCTCCCTTTTTCCCCGGCTCAGCTTTACTCTTAATATCTCTACCTTCCCCCCTCCAGCAGCACAGGAGGCAGGGAATGGAGGGGTGCAGTCAGCACTGCCTCTTCTTTCACCTCAGAGGTGGGGGTGGAGGGGAAGTTCTGGCATTCTTCCCCTGCTCCAGCATGGCTCCCTTTTCATGGGAGACAGTCCTCCACAAACCAACATGGGTCCCTCCCACAGGTTGCGACATTTTCCCAGCTGCTCTGGCATGGGTCACCCCCACATGTTGCAGTCCTCCCAGCACCAGACTACAACAGTGGGGGCTGCTTCTCCCCAGAGTCTCAGCCTTCTTTGGGCACAGCCACCTGCTCTGGCATGGGGTCCTCCACAGCCTGTAAGTGGGCATCTGCTCCACCATGGACCTCCATGGGTGGCAGCGGGGATGGCCCTGCTGTCTCACCACAGGATACAGGGGCTCTGCTCTGGTACACCTCCCCCTCCCTTCTCCTCCTTTCTTCCACTGACCTTGGTGTTCCCACAGATGTTCTCCTCATGGCTGGAGCTCCTCCTCTCAATTCTTAAATATGTTATTGCAGAGGCACAACCACCAACACTAATTGGCTTGGCCTTGGCCAGAGGCAGATATGACTTGGAGCCGGGAGAACTTTGAGAAGCTTCTCACAGGAGCCACATCTGTAGCTCCCTTCCCTGCTACCAAAAACCCCTGCCACTCACTCAAACTCAGGACATGGTGGCATAAAGAGCTCAGGCCTTTGTGTTGTGAAGAGGCCGAGATTTCTAGCTTGAGTGCAACACAAAAGTCATTACAAAGTCATCCCAGGTAAGCCTGTATGTCTACATTTCACTTGCTGTATGGACAAACTAGTTCAGCAGCTTTTACTGAGCAGGAGGGTACCTCTGTACCCCTGCCTACTGTGGGCTAGATTAGAAATAAGAATGGATGTACCTTAGTCCAGGTTGCATTTTCAGATGGGTGAAAATAGTGTTGTCTATAGCTCATATTTGTAACATTATGAGGAAGACATGAATTGTTTTTTGGAGGTAGAAAACTGGGCTAGAAATAAAAGTAGTGGCTGGATCATCACCAGCTTGAATCTTCCACAGTGTTTCCTAGATTAGCCAATTCTTCATAGCAAGACACCTTGATTTTGGAGGGACCAATGTTCTCTTAGTATATTGCTGGATGTGTAACTCATAGATTTATTGGGAGCTTATGGTCTTCAGAAAGAGCCACACATTAACAACCTGATGATAAAATTGAAAATTTTTCATAACAGAATGTTCGAGCCAGCACAGCTCATTTTAGAGGCATTTATAATGGCATTGCTTTATTTGAGCAGAGCATAAACACGAAGTTGTTAAAGTAACAGAGATGAACTGTTTGGAAAGTGCATGTGATCTGGGATGCTCATGAACAAGGATGACCAGGTTGTACCTTGACATGGTTGTATGCCTTTATGACCACGTTGTACCTTAAGCAGAGTCATATGCCAAAGGCTAGTTTGGCAGTGCAACGCCAAATAGGTGCAAGCTATAGTTAGGTTAGTTGTGACCAGAAATGAACAGGAGAATCTTGGTGTGTTTGTCTGTAGGATGGAAATTCCAATTTCACTGCCTCACCACCTTGTCTCCATCACTTCTTCAAACCTAATACGGAGTTGCTGGAAAAGAGGGATGTTCCATTCTCTGGTTACTCATTTTGTTTGCTATAAACTTATGCTTATGAAGAACTAGAGGTTTACACCTAAATTTGAGCCTGGCTGACACACAAGTTTCTTTTGTTTCTCTTTGGATGCAGAAGTGAGCTTGCAGGGTGCTGTAAGTGCAGAGATAAAGTCCTTGTCTCCTCCGGTGCAGTTACCTACTTCTAGAAGCAGAATTGAATTAATTGAATTTTTGAAGAATTGCTTAACTGTGTATTTAAAGTTGACTGTCAGGGTCCTTAAGGTATGCGAATCACGTCAACCATTCCTGATAACAGAGAGCCTTGGGCCTAGTGGACTGGGGAGAATAGCTTGGAAAGGTGGCAAGGTACAGTTAAAAGTCACCTCCTCAGACTGCGAGTATAATCTGCTGCAAAGATGTGGAAATGCAAACATAAATCATTCCTGTTGTTTCTTTTCTCAGAGGAACGTGAGTGCTGCACAAAGAACAACTAACATGCTTGTAACTGAATGGTTTTTATCTAATATGTTCACAGTATGTACATTATGTATGTAATGTTAAACAGCTTTCTATATAATGATTTATGAGAAACCTGTGTCTTTAGAGAATTGCTATTATTTTACTGTGATGTGTTGCAATACATTCAAAACTAAAGTATGATGTATATCAAGATGATACTAATTTTTTTGTTGTTCACTTGCAACAACTATTCATTATACAGCTAACTCCTCTGTGGACACATACTAACTGAAACAAACCCATCTGCAAATTCACAGCAAATTTGAAGCAAATTAGACAAAGTATTTACATTGTATGAAAGTTTGAAAATTACCTCATTTTTTCAGTGTTTCCCTAACTTTATTTTTTTGGCTCATTGTAACTATGGAATGGCTTGTCGTAGAACTTTACATTTATTTAATCTGTTGGTTTGGCAAAGACTGATGTCTTGACTAGTTGCAGAGGCCTTGTTGGCAGAATTAATTAGCACTAATAGCATTAATAACATGGTTTCTGCATACCTCAAGGGCTTCACAGTGCTGATGAATTCCACATGGTCCTAAAAAAGGGAATTAAACACTGGAGCAAATAGAAAGGGGGTATACAGTCCCATTCTTGCTTATCATTGACATACATTCTTGAAAACCAAAATCATAAACAGTTTTCTAGAACATAGCTCACTGGGAAATTTATGCTGACAAAATTTTAGTGCATTTTAGGGGGTTATAGAGTATGGGCTATTTAGCTGTGATGAACAGGTAAACTCTGAGCATTAGTGGGACAGGAGCAGAGTCAAGGACACAGAAATGACCATAATTATGTCTCTTCTTGACTCATAATACTTGAGTTCATGAGTAAGTGTGCAGATGAATATTGGATTTTAAGATTTCTACATTTTTCTGAATATTTTCACTTGAACAATATTTAATTTTTTGGATATTTTTAGTAGCTTTTTCTCTGCATTTATCCATATGTAGGTGAAACAGAAGACAGACTAGTTGTTAAAATGATATTTAGTCTCGCTGTGTAACCTAGGGCACACCCTTTTGCTTTTCTGTGCATCTGTTTATTCTTTTTCTAACTTGCTTTATGATTTGGTTATGGGGATTTATTCACCCACATGTTTCTTTAGTACCCTGAACACCAGGGTACTATAGCAGAGCAGCATAATGCAACTTTTTAAACACATTTCCTTCAGTATTTCTGTGACAGGGCTTTAAGTTAATGCAATGCCATGAAGACCTTAAAAAGTGGAAGACTAGTTAATGGTGCTGTGCAACTCAGGTAGTAAGTTTAAAGTGTGACATGAACAATTAGATGCTGCACTAATAAGTAGGCTGTCTCTGGTTTAGTTAAGGGTTATTAAAGGTCTACCCAAGGCTCCAGAACAGTTATGTAGATTGGGAATGTCTAAGAACAGCCCTAAAAGAAAAAACTGTGAATCAAGCCAATGGTATTGCTAATGACTGGGACTTGTGCTTGGTATACAGGTGAAAGTAACTTCTCAGTTAGAAAGCTCATAATAGAGGCTAACTGCTGCACAGTGTGTTGTGTAAGGAACTGCTGAAATACTTATAAGGGACAGTCAGAGATGGAAATACTTGAATTCTAGCTGCAGGACCATTAGACCCTATAATATGCAGTTTGATTGCTGTCATGCATGGCTGATCTAGTGTTAAACCTAGTTGCGTGGCTGGGTGAGCTGACTAAGATTGGTTCCTGAAGGCAAGAGGACTGGAAACGGTCTCTGGAACAGCCAGTTGTGGTGTGTGGATCAGCTGTATCCTGACATGCCATTATGGGTTGGTAGAAAAGAGAGACTCTCAAAGAGAGACCCTGGAAGATGCAGTGAATGATAGAGATTTCCAGAATGTGTCTAAGATATAATTTTTTACAGTACCATCTGGGTTTGGGTAGAGGTGAGAGAAAGAATGGTCTCCTGATGTGCTTCAGTGTGTGTTTTGTGTTAGAGAGAAACATTACTGCCTTTCCTGTAAGTGTCTGGCCAGCTCAGATGCTAACTACCATGTGGGCTAGAAGGACTAATTTTAAGTCCCAAAAAGGGAGTTCTTGAGTTTACTGAGCTACAGAGCTGCATTTGTGCAAAATCAGATCTGAAGTGGAAATTCTTTCATTTCACATTAACAAATATCTTGATTTTCTGATGCTAATTGAGGCATTTCAGATAGAAGCTTCTAAAGAACTGCACACAAAGTATAATTCAATCCATGCTCAAGAAAGTTTTGCAAGTAGGGGCTTTGCATTTTGTTTTGAGCCCAGGGCCAAACATAAAACCTGAAATGCCAAGTGTACAATAATTTGCCTTGACAATCAAACTGCCTCTTAATTATGAGATGATGTGGTGACCTGATGAACTGTGGAAAAGAATTTTCACAGAAGACCTCCAGAATATGCTGTTGTAGCCTGTGGGTCACTAAGCTCCAGCTTTGCACAGTTGGAGGAAATTAATAGTCTTCTTTACAGAAAGAACTGAGGCCTGTTTATACTATTTATTGTTGCTTTGAGGGGAAGCGTGTTTATTATCTGGCAATGATCCTAGCTCTTGCTCAACTCACTCTACTAATAGTATTTTTCCTACCTGCCCATGCAGTGAACTCCGTGCTGGAGTCAGACAGTAAAACTGTTGTTTCTGCCTCATGCATCATCCTGAGTAGCAAAAGAGAGGGCTTTCAGCAAAGTAAACTGATCAGAAGTGTCATCAGCTAGGAAGGCAATATACAAAATACATCCACAGTACAAAGCCTGCAACTGTCTAACCATCTCTGCGCAAGCATCACAGAAAGAGTACTGGAGAAAAACAGTGAGGTAGAGTGACCCTCTTACACTGCCTGAGAGCTGAGCCTACAACCCTTTTTTGTCAACACTCAGCAACACACTTCAGTGCCTTTCATCAGGATTGATTAATCAGGTTCTAAGAAAAATGATGT
This sequence comes from Strix aluco, assembly GCF_031877795.1. NCBI lineage: Eukaryota > Metazoa > Chordata > Aves > Strigiformes > Strigidae > Strix > Strix aluco. The sequence goes on from NC_133931.1 coordinate 72,867,034, forward strand.
TCACACAGCAGGGGGGAGGGTAGTATTATTATTTTAATCTATGTCCTCTGTAGGCTTTCATTAATGAAACCAGCTTTCATACAGTGGTGAAAACTTAAGAGCATCATAAGAATATTTGTAAGTATCAAACGAACAACACATTTCTTCTGGCAACATCCTCAGAAGCTTTTAATCCATGCTGGCCACTGTTCTGCATATCAGATGTGTCCTGGTTTAACCAGGATAGGGTTAAGTTTCCCCAGCAGTGGGGGAGGAGCTCTAGCCGGGTTATTCAGATACCATGTGGACGTCACATCCTGGCGCGTCACATTTCCTGGCACGGGAGCGCAGTGCACGCGTGGTTTTGTACATCTGCTCCTCTCACTGCTGTATTTGGTAGCTATTTTGCTCTGTTCATTGCTATCACTATTATTGTTATTGTTGCTGTTTGTTGTGTTGCTATTGCACTGTTGTATTAAACCTTTCCTTATTTCAGTCTTGGGGCTTTGTATTTCACTCCCTTTGTAGGGGAGGGGTAGCAACTGCGTGGTCTCAGACCCCGGCAGGGGCTAAACCACCACAAGATGTTACCTGGTGGGAGAGATCAGCTCCTGTTCCAAAGCACTGGGAATGGTGTCTCTGGATGCAGCTCTGCCTGGCCAGGTCCCGGGCAGCACTGGTGACAGGGCTGTATCCTTCCAGTTCAAAGATTGTCCCTGCTGAGGGATGTGCCAAGCCTCTAGAAGGAGTAGAGGCCCCCAGCAGCATCGTTGGCTTGCTTTTGTTTTAGGATTTTCCCTCTTTTTACAAGCACCTTTGAATGGAGATGACTTTTTGGTGTGTTGAATGGGCCTATGGAACAATAGTTTATGCAAGCATACCAGGCTCATGCCAGCATTCCCAGTACCAGTATGGGGAGTTGGTAAGAGCAGAGTCGACAATGTTCTTTTCTATCCTTCAAACGCTCTCCTTCTGTTTTTGGCATTTTTATAAAGAAGTGTTTCACAAAGGATAATTATACTCCTAAACCACATGTCTGTCACTAAGGTGGGATCTTCCATTGGTTGGGACGAAATAGGATGAAACTGCTGGGAATAGAGTAAAAAGGCAGAGCAAAAATTCAGAGATCCGAATGCAGTCAGACCTTTGCCAGTTGGAGAATCTTCTTGAAAAACTTTTATTTCAACAAGATGACAGATCCAGAGAAGACAAAAGATTTGTTCATTTTTGTTCTAAGCAATTATAGTTGTTTTCCTCTATTTTTTCCATGATTCCCCTCCTTATCCCCCACCACTGGCCTATATAGTTAACCAGGAAATCATCAAGTCAGGAGATGGGAAATGTGGTATAATTTCTGTAAATACCACAGATTAGAAGTTGAGGTTGAGGGTGCAGTGTCAGCAAGCTTTTGTGAAAACTTACAGCCTAATGACTGATTTTGGTGGATGTTTTCATTTTCGGGATTATTTGTAAGCACAAAAGCCAGTAACATTTGATTTTGAAGAAAATAGGGGTTAACCTTTTAATTTTGCCTGAAGTAGGCTGACCCATCACCTGATAGGCCTCCATGTTCACCTATGTGTTTCCATGAATCTGTCATCAACAGCCAAACCACTTTTCCTCCTTGAGGATTCTGAAGGTCTACATGCTGCACTTTGGTCTTCAACTATTACTCCCCCAGCATTAAATGGAAACAAAATACTTTTAAAATTCAAGATTCCAGTCAGTTTTTTTGAAGCCACTAACCAAGTGTTGTCTGGTTTGGTGTTTTTTCCCCTTGCCTTTTCTCTCACCAAAATGTAACAATAAAGCAACACTACAAGTAAGCAAGGAAGATTTTCTCTTCTTTCTCACAGGATTTTCCCCTGATTTGAGTGCCTAGGGAATTGTTTTCTCCTGCCTACCCCCCCCAGCAACTTTAGTAGTTAGTGTCATGGATATGCAATCTCTATGTAGAGGTCTTTGCCAAGAGATCTTTCCTTGAAAGACCACACAGCAGAGGGTGAAAAACCCTTCTTAATTACTTCCTGCCCACTGGCCGATCTTGTAAAGTAAAAAAAAAATCATACCAATCATCATTGCAGAAAATGCATTTCATTTATAGGTTTCTTATAGCTTCAGCTGCTGTTCTGCCATTTATATTCGCACCTGTAGCAATGCAGTTGTCAGATTATTGTGAAAGTAAAATGGGACAATAAGTTTTCTTGCTCAATATGTGTTAAAATACTATCTGGAATTTGTGACTGTGTCTAGATGGTTGTATCAAAAAATGGGAGAAAAGAGGTATATTCTCATTCTTGAGCAGTCATTCTATCAGGGCTTATTGTGGTATTTGCACAATTAGTAGAATAGTCCTGGTTTTACTGTTTCCACTCTTTTGTTACTGTACTGACTGTACTTGGGTATTTTAGAAAATTGACAGTGGTAGAGTTGGGCTGTCAGATCAGAGCTCAGTTCTGCTGTTTATATTCCAGCTCAGATTCAAGACCTGAGTTTTGAGTCCAAAGTCTAGTCTAAACCTAGTATGTATGTACATTCCTTACTGTAGCTCTAGTTTGAGTAGATTTATTTATGATTTCCAGAAAGGAGACACTTAGGAAGCACAGTAGATGAACAGTAGATCATAGCTTTGTAAAATTGTATCTTCTTGGTTTTCAGTGACAGGCAACATGTAGCTTTAGATATTGTTTTGCTCATGTCAAAGTGAGCAGGAATTCTGCCATTGATTTAAATTAGTAAAATCAGATCAGAAAAAGTAGTTTTGTTGTAAGACCTGTACAGACCAGGGCATTAATTTTCCCATGTGGAATATAGTTAAGTTGCACCCATGGAAATGTAAATAGAAAATACGCTGATGTGACTGAAATAGTGACACTAACATCCTTGTTAAATTATTCACATTGAGCTGAAGCATATTGTTTTCATTTTAGTTCATATCCAAGGGTTTTAAAAAAAATTCACTACTACCCAGTTTCTGAATCTTTTTGCTGCATTGTCAATCATTAACTGCTCTCATTTATAAAAGACTTCTGAACAGAACTGATATGTCTCTCTAGGTGGTGAGAGAAGGGTACAGGTGCTAGGATTCACATTGGGGTGGTATCATTGTGAGATCTGGGGTGGTGCTCTTCCCCCCTTCCCAGACAGATCACATTCACTAGTACTAGTGCATGAATCGTGTCTCTTTAAACTGTATGTTCTTGGTAGATCTCCTGTGTCATCTCTTATGCTTTGGGTAATGTTGAATGCTAAACATTTATTACTGTACAATGCATTTTAACAGCATTAATCCATATGGATATGAAATCCAGAAGACAAGGTGCTTTCAGAGATTATATTAATGACTGTGGCATTTATTCTTTATCAGACCCTTAATGTGGTTTGACAAACTGCTCTTGCTTTAATGATGACTCAGTAGTGTGCTGGTTTTGTGGCTCCTTGTAGCAGTTGGTATACCAACTGGCTAAACGTGTGCCCAAAGGCAGTAGAGCAGACACAGAGTAACACAAGCCCTAGGTCATCTGGGGCCAAGTTTCTAAAGGTTTCCATCGATTTAAATGGGAGCCAGGCACCTAAGTACTTTGAAAAAAAATCTAGTCCTTGCTTCTTAGTGTACCAATCACATATAGCAAGCACTCATTTTCCCTAAATCTTGAAAATGCAAGAATAATGCTAGTGATGTGTTTGAAACAAAAATAATTTACGACTGGCATTTAAGCCACTGCTGGCAATGGCCATCTAATTGAAGGGACCTAATTTGTTACACAAGCCACACAGGAGCTCTTTGCAACAGACTGCAAACTAATTGCTACCCTTGTGTAAAAATTAGGGGAATAGTTAGGGCTTTGTTTTATTTTGGATACTTCTACTTTTGTGTGCCCCATTTGAGAGGGACAGCCATGAGAAGGTCAAAAGATTGAGGGAGAAGCAGAGACTTGGATGGAGCAATCTGTCCTCTAAACTACAGACATGTTGGTGTAAGAGGATCTTGCCAAAGCCTTAGATTATATGAGCAGGAATCCATGGTTGCATGGTTGGGATTTTTTTCTCCTGTTGTGCTGAGCACTCTCTGTTGCAGTTAAAATATATATTATGTCTTCAACAGAATGGTTGGGGATCCCTACATGAAAGAAAAAAGTGTAGGTAGGTGAGCCTTGTAGATGGCATGCATGGTTAGCTTTTAAGGTTCTTGCCCTGGAACTGAAATTCCACTCAAGGAAGAGAAGAGTCAGGGCCTGAAACCACAACAGTGTGCATTCAAACCAGACCAGAAATAGGGACTAGGGGTTCAGCTCCCTCTATCTCATGACAGGTTGCTTGATGCAAGGATGCCTCAAGGAAGATAGCAATTGCCCCTGCTGTCACATTCTTCTCTGAGAGTCTCATGTTTAAACACACTCTAGGCAGTTGTTTTGCCAAGAGGAAGATCTGTCCTTCATGTTTGGATAAAACCTTGTAGCTCTTCTCAAGGATTCCTTTTTCTGGATAAATGACGTATGCTGAGGCCCAGCTGGGCAAACTAGCTCTTTTGTTGAGTAGGTGGGAGGAAGAAGACAACAAACCTCTCTGAGATACTGGTCATTCTCCAGGGAAAAGGGTGATACTGCTGCAGGATGGCTTTTTCATTCAGGCTTTTGCCAGCCTCTTCAGAGATGGGACCAGCCCAGGTCAGCAGTACTGCTGTCATTTTGTTTAATACAGGTCAGTGTTGAGATGCACCTGACAACTTTTCACATTTGGCCCCTGGAAGTTCTAGTAATGCTCACAAAGGTGGTGAAAGTTGGTGTCAAGCCTGGGACAGACCAATTAAAATGGGAAGCCTGTTTCAAATATGTGTTTCTGCTTTTTATCAGAGTTGCTTTGGAGGAACTGAAGTCCTTCTCCAACTAAAAAAATGAATAAAATTTCCCTCGGAAGTATTTTTCATGGGCACTGCAGTGATTAAATTATACAGTCATATCCTTTGGTCTGGAATCAGAAAGCTTCTCAGCATTTTGGATGCAAGAATAGATCCTAGGGAGTGTTGCTTTGTGCTACAGCACAGGTACCCTTGTTATTAATCTGTAATTACATAACCAACACTCGGCAGAGGTGGCACCTACTTCTGGTGATTACACAGTAATTACACTCAGCTGATTCCAAATAAAAAAAAAATAGTTCTTTGCAACACTAATCAAAAGTTAATAATAATAATTCTGTAATTTACTTGTGATGAGAGTGTACACTGAGGGTCAGTTAGTGCTGCTGCTCACTTGGGTTTTGGCTCATAAAATGAAACGGTTTAACTATATTAAGTCTCATCTGGCTTTTAGGATTCATTGTGCTGGAATCTGGTTTTGTTTCCCTTAAAATAATTACTGGGAATTACATAGTTTGATGGCGTTAGTCAGGATTTATGCTGATGTAACTGAGATCAGTTTCAAGCTCAAAGGTTTGCAATTACAGCAGGAAGGGATGTAGAAGTATTTGTGGGTTGATTACTTACTACACAGTTTGTTGTCAGCCTCTCCTTGTAGGCTGACAGTGACAGATTGCACTGTCAGACAGAAGCTCAAGACTGAGTGAGTCAAGGAGTCTGGACTTGTAATGCCAGATTTCTCAAGCAAAAGTTTGGGTAGTAATGGCGAAGTTACTGTGTGCTATTTCAATATATGTTCCTATCAGGGAGAAGACACCAAGAGACACTAACTGAAATACAAGCCACGTTAAATACATGAAGTCTCCTTGACTGTAATATTGTCTAGTTTTGCATATGATTGAGCATTTTGAAGACACTTTTTATTTGCTTTACCACTGGTGACTTTTGGCAGGAATTATATTCTCTTTGTGTATGCTTCTAAGCAAAGATATGGCAGAATGTCAGCATCCCAACAGGATACTGTCTCAACACAACAGAAAAGCAGTGTCTTGAAAAGGATTGGGAGGAGAAGAAGAGGCTGAATGCAACTAAATTATGATAGGATGATGATTAAAATTCCCATGGCTTCTGAAATGGGTATAAAACTTGGTGTTAACTGAAGGCACATGTCCATTTTTTAAGACGACTGAGTGAAAATGGCCATTCATATCTCTGACTAGCCTTGCAGATATGCATACCTGTGAGTGCTAGTGAATCTTCTATCACCTTCCCATTTAGAAAAAAAACATAAAAACAAAATCAAAATACCACCTGTATTATCAGTCCAGAGGGTCGTTGTTCTCTTTTTACTCTGGTATAAATCCGTAAAGTAGAAATAAATGTGGTTGTCAACATAAAAAAGAAAAACCTAACTCTCTGCAGAAGGGTTAAGCTCTAAGGCACAACAGCTATTTGTATGTCTCATAATACAGTAGACCTGCATTTCTTCTCCAATACATTCTTTTATATTAGTTTTATTGGGAAAAAATAACTTTTAGTTAAAAATAAGGCATTCTATTTCATGTAGTAAAGCAAGTGAGAAAAGGTTGCATGGTGCTACAGCAATTTCTGATTTAGAGCCCATAATACTATGAGACATCTGGATACTTTCTTTCTCTAAATAGGTTGACCCTTCTGCAGTTCTCTTGAGTGAAATCCTGGCTTCATTAAAATCAAAAGCAAAATTCTTATTGACTTCTGTGGGTCAGGATTTTGTCTTGGCACACTTTCCATAAGAACCTTTCCTCTTTCAGACCATGGCTCTGTGGAGCACTTAAACATATGGTTACCTCTCAGAATGTCTATTTGTTAGCAGAAAAGTGCTCTTGAAAATATGTTCATCATCAAGATAGGTAATGTTAGCACCACTCAAAGATATCAGCTGAGAGAAAATTTATTTTGAAAAAAATGTTCCAGTTTTATTCATTTTATCCTGTGAACATTTAGCCTGCTTGTAAGAATCCAATGGGTGCACTTTTCCTTTAGATTTGCTTAGTAACTTTTCAACCCTGCCTTCCATAGAAGCAGGAGTGCTTTGATGAATATTGCTGTGGAGATAATTAATTCCAGTATTTCATGAACTGTATATTACAAGTAGAAGAAAGAAGGGAGGCTAAAAAATCAGAAAAGGGAGTAGCCAGTTTAAAAACATGTGGCTCGTAAAAGGGTTGTGCTGCTGCTGCTGTTCTGGTGCTGTTGTTCTTCCAAGGAAGAATTTAATTAGTTGCCTGTTCACTACTTGCTTGTTTATGCTGTTCAGATTTATAAGATCAAAAAGGTGAAAATATATCTACTTGCTTATACCTTAAATATTCTGCCCAAATAAAAGGAACATATAGGTCAAAGGGTATTGTTCTGCTGAAGAAAGGGAATTGCAGATTGCTGAGGGCATCTCATTAGCATCAGTATCTGCTTCTCTGAATGAGCAGCAATATGTGGATGTCACAGCTGAAGAACAAATGAGAACATACTGCACCTCAAATGAATCATCCTAAATATCACCTTCCCTGGCTGCAGCTTTTCAGCTCTGGTGAAAACCTGGTGACTAGTGATTTCTGGAACTTCCTTTCTGACAAATCATGGGCCGTTGCTTTGCAGCCCTTGCAAAGGAGTGTTCAGGAGAATTCAGCATGATGCAAAACCAAGGACAGTCACAGACCTTACTACTAGAGACACAGAGATCACTAGACATTGCTCAGCTCTGTAAGTGGTTGGGAAAACTGACACGTGTTAGTCATAGAGCTAAGTACTGTAGAATAACAATTGTCAGTGGCACGTACCTGTCTGAGGAACACAGTTAGAGCTGACCCCAAGGAGCTGCTGTGGAGAAAGTCACTTAATACCATCAAAGATCCACCACTTGTCACTAAGTTTTTAATTTAAAACTATGTGTATGTGAGTATAGTCAAAGTAACAAGCAAAATTTTCATTGTACATCTTTTGGAAGAAACATGAATATTTTATTTAAATCAACAAAATGTGCAGCTCTGATTTGGAAACATAGCTTCACATATCCCTTCTGCACATACAGGCCCTTGCATTGAGAAGGATTTGGTAGAAAGAATGGCTGCTGTAATTTGCATTCATCTCATTAGTTTGTTTATAGAATGCCCTAAAGAGAGACTTTTTCTGTGAGCCAGTATGAGCAGATGGAAACAAGAGGCCTAGTAATAAAATGTGTGCTTAAGAAAGACATAAAACTTTAACATGAAGGCAGAGCAAATTGAACATGGACCCTAGGTACTTTTAAGACAGGAACAGTTGTACCAGGTGAACAAAGGAAGAATTTGGCCTGGTGGATATTGCTAATTTGGTTTTATGTACAAATACAGAGATGCTGGGAACATACAGTATTGATAACTAGGGCTTCAGGGTACTGGATATGCTACGTACCTCCTTAGAGCTATGGAGTGCATACATGTTGTAACCAAAAGTTAAAACAATACGAGCAGTGAGAAAATTTGTGCAATTTTTTTTTTTAAATCTGATTCCCTGTAATAACATGCCATTTAAATTCTAAGAAGACACTCCCCTGATATTTCCATTAACTGAACCCAGTGTCCCAGGAGGAGGTGAAAGGGAGGAGAATGGGTGTTCACTTTTCCTGTCTGCAGTGAAGCATTTTCTCATACCTATGACTAAGGAGGGAATTTTGTAGCTGAGGCTGTTTTTCCTTTCTGTCTACTATGTTTCTTAATACAGCGGTAGGAGAAAACTTTGGTCACTTGGCCAGGGGAGAAAAGGGAGAAGGAAGCTGTGCGTCCTGGCCCAGTGTCTGGTGCAAGTGTAAGGGACAGACTTGTGGCCCTGCAAAACTTGCCCAAAGAGACTCAACCTGAGTTTGAGTCCTCCTTATATTCAGTTTGGCTTTTAACTTCCTTTTAGAGCAGTGATTGTGTAAGAACTTTCTGTACCTTGGCTTCCTGCTCATCCTTTTCCTGTGGTCCTGAGTTAGCGCAGTCTGTGGCAACCTGCTGCTGGTTATTTCAGTGCCTCCTTGGCTGCTGCACTTCTCCTAGACCCTTCCTGGGATCTTCCCACCTCTTTCCTACTGTCTGTGCTCCCTGAATCTGCATGCAGAGCCCTGACAGGGTGAGTATGGACCCCTCAAAAACTCAACTGCTTTTGAGAGCCTCTTTGCACTGGTTGAAGGCACCTCTGGTCTTCCCTAATGCCAGAAGTAATGGACCTCACAGTCTTAAGCCAGTGTAGTGCTCAGGTTGTCTTGGTTGGTCTTAATGGTGGCATAGACACACCAGTAAACTCTGCATCATATGTAGGCTGTTTGAACACGAACGTGAAGGATGTATATGTATAAAAAGATAAACAGAAGTAAGCAAGCTTTTGAAATGTGATAAACCTTAAAACATTGCCACTTACAGGCCTCAGACTGTATTTAACTCTTGAGCTTTTGAATCTAAACTGGGGCAGGTTGCCCAGCATGGTGAAGTGTCTGCTCTTTGGTATAAGCAGATTAACTATTTTACAGCCTGATATAAAAAGAGGTAACATGGTCTATTCTTAGTGATGGCATCACCTTTAAAAGTAAGAAAAATCCTTAACAGTTCATAAGCAACCCAACAAGGTTTGCTTACGTGTGGCTCACAGCGCAGCTCATGTCTTAATAGACAAATTGTCTCCTGGATACTTCACAACCCATTCAAGATTATTTATATCCCCTCCCACATGAGATTACAACATTTCCCTGATGGCAATTACAGCAATGGCCTACCTGGAATAGCAGTATGAAAGAGTATCTGATCTTTCAATTCACAGGCAGCAGCCAGAGATGAAGAGCAGAGCCAGCTAGCTGGTCCAGGGGACCTGTCTCCACTTGGTCCATGAAACCTGCTTTCAGAGGTTCTGTTTTGCACAGTGTTCTTAACTGTGCACACAAGCATGAGGGAAGCAAACCTGTTTGCTGTTGGACTTTGAGCACAAGGAAATAGGCAGACTTGAAAGAAATTGTACCTTCTGGTGAATTTAAATAAGATAAATATTGCATAAACCTGCTGGCTACCTTAGCTATTTATGAACTCACAGAAGAGTTTAATTCCTGAAAGAGGAAGGACTCAAACCTTAAAGCTTTTTGTACTTGAGCCCTGCAACTTAAGGTCATTGAATAATTGACCTATAGATATTTCCCCTTGAATGCAGAACATACATGCAAAATTCTGGAAGTCTTATCAGGGAGGACTTTTATATATGGTATATGTGACTGGGCATTGAACACACTTGTAAATACTGGATATTTTACATTGTCTGCTCCAGCTATGGTTAGCCTTGAAGAAAAGATGTGTTCTAAGGTTCTCTAACTCAGAGTCAGAAATGGTGAAGCAGGCAAAGTACAATTATTTGAAAATCTACCAAGAACCATTTCAGGCATAAAACTGAATCTCAGATTCAAGAATCTTGTTTAACCAAAAGACAAGCTCTTCCATATGTTTTAAATAATTCTGAAATTTTTTTTAGAAACTAACTTCAGACTATTCTGCTTACTCTTTGGAATTCTTTATACAAAATTTATTTCAAAAAATATTGCTGTTTACAGAGAGAACCATATGGAAAGAGTTTCACATACTTTTTTTCTGTATCATAGCTGGGATTGATTAGTGTGACTTGGGTTTTCAAAAAAAACCAACAACCAACTCCTTTACAGTAGTAGTTATTTCCAAATGAATGTATCTGATTTCCTTTCTAATATTTGCAGGGTGAGAAATGGCTATTCAATTTGTTTTAAGAATCTTCCCTCCTGTTGAAGTTTATTAGGTTTTGTCATTCCAAAAATAGTGTTCTGGTTCCTTGAGTTACAATTCCTTATTGAACTTTATAGTAGGGGTAATAGATTTTTATTCTGCTTTCCACAGTGTACTTTTATCAGATGTCAGTTCAGAACGGTGACTTCTGTTCTGTGAGGTTTTGCCCTTTTTTTAGCCTTCAAGGAGGCACAAGAAGCAGGAGCATGACCGTCTAAACCCTCAGCTTAGGTCTCACAGCATTATAACACACGACTTCATTATTCTTTCATAATGTATATAGTGCTGTCATCAGAGCTTGACCTCAGGTTGACTTTCAAGTTTACAGTATTTATATCTAAAGAAAGCTGAATCAAAGTAGGATTGAAACATAAAAGTAGACAAGCTGACATAACCTAGAAGGACTTCTAAATACGCTGACTCACCAGGCACCCCATTAAGAACAAGTGAATAGAAGTAGAATTTTCTGCCTTAAAAACCTTTTCAGAGGTTATTTTCCTTAAATTCTGTCTTCAGAGTCAAGCTCTGTACTGTATTGACTTAAAAAAAAGACATAACTTTTAAACTTGGCCAGAAGAGATATGAAGTTATCATTTTTTTCTCTGTAAAATACAAAGCTTTGGAATATAATAAACCAAACCTCTTAAGTCAGCAAGCAATAGCACTTGTAAAGTAGACTAAATTTAGAGCTTGAGCTGTTCATAAAAGCAAATTAAAATAGTTTAAAAATAATCCAAAAAAAACCCCAAAATCACTCCACCACTGTATATATCAGGAGTTCCTAAACTGTTGTGTACCACGTTGCCCCCATCCTGCTAGTCTGAGAAGTGCTTTTGTTGTGGTGTGAAAGTTGCTGGACAGGTCCCCATGCAAGACTGATTCCCTCAACCATCATATTTGTTCTGCTACAATGGCTGCACGGGGTCTGGTGCAGAATCCTAGTGGAGATGCCCAGCATTGACTTGTTCACATGCACCAGTCAAGAGTTTATTAAGTGGGTCACTGTTTTGGGTTGTTTGTTTTCAGTGCGTTGTTTTTGTGAAGCAAAGATGTAGGAGGTGAGGCTGAGGTGACTGATAAAGAAGATGGAGATCCTAACACAGCAGCTGGGATATGGAAAAAGAAGGTGGTAACACCTCCTGAACTTCTGACCAAAGTTTGTCTGTGCTTTGTGCCCAGCAAGGTTTGTATCCCTTGAAATTACTTACAAGCTGAGGCCTTTGGCCTAGGCTGAGCTCATCTTAGGAGGTATTTATATAATCAAAGACTATTCTAACCAGACAATCTGTTGGAAGATGTGGGGATGTTAGTCTGTTACTTATGAGGTCAGTGCAGATTCATAAACCTAGTAACGGTAGGCTTAGTTTAAAAAGTTCAGCTATTTATTGTTGCCACGTTCCAGAGTTGTCCTTTAAGGAACATTTAGTGACAGCAGATATCAGACTTCACTGCAGTCAAGGGTTCAATTAAGAATGGGGTAGTCTGAGCTTAATGTAAATATCAGCCTATCTATTTCTATTAGCTGAGCAGTTTTTAAGTCTCATTATTACATTGTGCATCTAGACAGGTTTCCTGCATCTTGGTGAGATTTCATACTTCAATTTACATGGTGCAGGATATGTCTGAGATGTAACTATTGAATTTATGAGAAACCAGTGTTTAAAATTGAAAGCATTTAAGTCAAACAGAGTTAGTGATATGAAAAATGAAAGGCAGTATGTTGCCAAAACCATATCAATGACTGAGGATTTCAACCACTGTTTAAAAATTATAGCCCTGGTGCTTACACTGTAAGTGTATATTGTAGACATACCCTGTATAGAGTAATATATACTTAGAAGGAGGATGTAAGTACTTCAGTAATGTAGAATGAAAATGTGCCAGTTGAAACTGCTTCACTTGTCATCCCTGGGCTGATGTATGCTTCTGTAATAAAAAGTGCATACAAAGAGGTTCAGCGTACAGCTTTCCTTGTACTCCAAGCTTGGCAGCTGACAACAGATTAGATTTTTCAGAAAACTAGAGGAAAAGTTGGGTTTAGGCACAGGAATATCAGGAAATAGCGAACTCATAGGTATGACTTAGAACACTTCAGTTTGCAGCAGAGGAAGAGAATGGTTCAGAAGGAAATTCAAAATGAATGAGCAGCCAAAATGGAGAGGGAGACTAAGGGGGAAGTAATTTAAATAGATCAGGAGCATTATGTCAGAGCAAGAAGGTATCTTTTAGACAGCAAAACCTTTTTTTTCCCCCTCCATTAGTCTTCTGCAATACAGTATCTCTTGTCAACTAGTGAGGGAAGGAGGAGGTGGTAATGAAAATATCTATTTTAGATTTTTTTTTCCTGTTTAGGTTTTTGATTCCTGCAGTATTGCCTGGCTCATGGAAATTGGTACTGAAAGGCTGAGCAACACTAGGAAACAGGAGTTAATCTCTTGACTGACCTTTTAACTCAGGCATTGCCAATACAGAAATTAGAGGTCTTTCAAGTAATTGAGATCCATTACTATTACTTAATAGAACCACAGTGCACAGAAATCCTTCATTTTTTCTTGAACTAATGTTCCTATGAATCATTTATATGGCACCATAAATATACCCTCCGTGTGCCAAACGGCACTGGCTCAGGTGCCAGTGGTGTGCTCCCAGGGAGGCAAGAGCCTGCCCTCCTTGTCTGCAGCCAGCATGGGCAGCGTGGCACCAGGGCTCTGGGCAGCCTTTTCAGCAGCATGTCTTTTGTTGAAGGACTGCTTATGTAGCCATAAAAAAGCTGTAGGTATTAGATGTGATCCTGCCTTTGGCTATGTTAGCTAGCCACGGTGGTTGCCCCTGTGTAACTGTCCCTCAGTCTCGTGTACTGGAAGACAAGGCATTGCAAGCTGCCTCCTGTATGTGTGTTTTCCGCCTTGGAGATTTTAGGAACTCTATAAATGACAACATTTAGCAGTTAGACAGCACTTTCTACTTTCCAAACTTTGTATGAACATTAAGTAGTAAACACGTTACTGCAAACATGACAAATGGAGGTGGAAATAGCACAGTTTGGGTGAAATTGATAAGCGACTCAGCTAGAAACTTTCATGAGCAGGGAGATGATCCAAGCTCAAGCTGTACTGACTAAGAAAGATGCAAAATGGGATCCATAAGAAACAGCAGACTGCTATTCTGCAGTTGGATTGTTTCTAATTCAGTGTCAAACTTTGCTCTCAAATGTGCCACCGGTAGTTGGGGAGGATGGGATGGGTATTTAGCTCTTGGTCCTTGCTCATTAAGTGCTTCAGGACAGCGGTGTTAGGAGATCACTCTTGTTCCTTGTTATGTCAGTGTGGGACTTCCACCGCTATGGACTGTGCCCCAGCAGGAAATCTGTGATTCTTTACCAATTTTAGGTAGGAGTAAGGTGTTGGAGACAAGAACTGTATTTGCAGTCAGTATAGCTAGTGCAGAGCCCACAGACCTGAGCTGTGATCTGGAAGCAGTGTCACTGTGGCACGGTAGAGCTTCAAAGGAGCTGCAAAACTCACTGGGGAAGCTCTGTGAATAATCAAAGGGTCTGAAGTTCAGGCTGTGGCTGAACCTCTGTCAGGACCTACACTAGTGGGTTTAAAGCTGGCTCTGACGTGTTCCCATCTCAGGGAAGTGATTCATCATAGACCTGGAGACTTCAATGAAGGTTGTTGTAAATGCAAAGAGTTTCCATGGGTTTCAAGAGAACTTGGTGAATACTTGGAAGAGTACTCCACTTTAAAACTTTTGGGCTTTAAAAAGTAGACAGACCACATTAGTTTCAGGTAATCTTCTGAACTAGTAAGAGCTGAAAGTTGGAAAAACCCACAGGAAGAGGAGCATATATGCCTACCCTGTTCTTTTCCTTCCCTTGGTGGCTGTAAGTGTCAGAGTTAGGATGCTGGGTTAAATGGACTCTTGGTCTGAACTCTTACGGCCATTCTTTTGCTTTGGTGTCAGGAGATCAACCTAGCCGTGAAATTATGTGTCAAAGGGCCTAGCCAGTCATAAGGTGGCAGCAGCTGAGCTATTTGGGACTTTTCAGTCATCTTCAGTTGCCAGAGGTGAGGAATGAGAATTCCCTGTCTCCCCAAACTTAGCAATCTTTCTTTTTTCTCCAAGGACTCCTTCTTTCCAAAGGAGCACTAGGGATGTTGTTTTCAAATATTTTGTAATGCCTTTGTCTATTACTGGCTTCTGTACATCTCTGGCACCATTGCTTATGTGCCTCTCAAGCAATAAACCAGTAAGACAGAAGGGTTTGACTCAGAAAGATAATGTTGTTCCAGAACAGACAGTGATGTACCTGAGGGACCAGAACTGGGGTGAGTGTTTATGTTAGTTCCAGCTTTCAAGGATTTGCCTAAAATGCCAATTGTGTCCCTAAGATTTCAGAAGGATGGGGATCCAGTAGCTGGCGGTTCTGGCAATAACTTGGTGGCTGTTAACAAGTGGTGTACAGCCAGATTTGGGGTTTGTTTTTGTTTTTTTTCCACAGATAGCACTCGTGTTTCTCCAGACCATTCATAGAACACATTAAAAAACATACATCCAAGAGTAAAGCTGTGCAGAATTCCCTCTGACATGGCTCTGGTTCATGGTTCCATTTCCAGCTGACTCTCGAGAACTTTACTTAGGCTTTAATCAAAGTAGCGTGTTAATTTTTCTGTTTTGTCCTTCAGTGTGCTTAATTTAGCTAAAGAACTTACTTATGACAGACCATTAGGACTGGATTTATTAGATCTTAGGGTTTATCACCGAGATCCTGGAATTCAGGAAGTTTACCTTCTGAAGGTAGACATTTTTGGTTCAAAGCCATATTTTGCCATAGGCGAAGTAGATTTATATTTGTCTCCCATCTCTTAATAGCAAGTCCTTAATAATCAGGAAATATGTACTTCAGAACTTCCTTCCTTCAATTTCTATTGATGGAGCTGGTCTGTTTTGTATGACATTTCTAAATAGTCACGGAGACAGAAAGCAACTGAGTGGGGATTACTTTGTAGCCTGGAGTTCAGACATTCCCTTAAGGAAGAAAGGATGTGGGTTGAAGCTCTCCACAGAGAGGAGATACCCCCAAACCAGTTGACATGTTAGAAAAGACAAGGACAACTAACAAATTAATATCACTAGATAAAATATTTCTCAAGACTGAAAGTATTTGGCAGTGTCAACACAAATGCATAATTTTGAAACAGCTTTTTTTCCCCCCAGCAAATTTTCTAGGTTTGGGGGGTTTTTGTGGGTTTTTTTACATAGTTCTAATGTGGAGATTGATGTAAATGCTCAGTGAGAGAGAAATTCTTGTTACTACCCATTAGCATTTGATTTGTACATTTCTAAGTAAGTCCTGTACTATTACAAACGATTCAGACTAATTAGCAGACAGGGAGTTTGAAAAGCAGATGTTATTTACAAAAGGCGATAGACAGGAACTTATGGAGAATAGTTTGGAACAGAAGAATAGAAGCAGAGAAACCAGCAAACAATCTGGGTTTTTTTCTTCTTCTTCTACTAAATTTAGAAGGCAAAGCTGCATTTTTTCCAGTGCTGTCAAAAGTGAAGTGCTTTATAAAATGGAAGAGATTTAAAGTAACTCACAAATAAATAGCTGCTGTAGCTAGAGGGAAGGAATAGCTTAGAAAAGAAAGAAAAAGAAATCCTGCAGTCTGAAAGAGACTTAGCTGAGTCTAAATATGAACTTTAATGTCACTGAGACTTTTTTTCCTGAAACTATACATCCAACCCTGTAGAAACCAGAAAAGGGAAATTCACTCCAAATCCACAATGTTGTGAAGGTGTTCCTTTAGCATTTTAATTGAGTCTTGATCGCCATCAGTAGCAAATCAAGTTCACTAAACCAGATTTCTGCCATGAACAGAAGTGTTGAGTGATATGCTTCAATCTTTCTGATTAAAAATTAAAACATCTTTGAAAGATCTCTGGAGGAAAACATGTAGGCTGGATTTCGGAGCTGCCATTTCCTTATCTGCCACAAGCATTGAAACAATTATTCTTTATTTAGGTATTTTTAATTATGGAATTTTAAACTATGACTTTTATTCCCCACATCTTCTCAAAGTTTCAAAATTAAGAAAGATGCAAGGCTAGCAGAGTAGTCATTATCATGGATGCATCTGTCATAACAAAGACAGGGACAGAACCAAAACATTATGAGGCTTTTTGAGCAAGGAAGTGTGCAGATGCCTCATGAGAAAGGGCTTGCTAACTTAGAATTCACTAGGTAGGAGGAAAAACATAGCTCTTGCAGTGGACCAAAACAGATTTTCCCAAAGATGATGGTTTTCCTTATGCTATGAAAAATCATTGCTCAAGTTTTACAGAGGCATGAGAATCCCCTTGACCCATTAAAATGATGTTTTGTTCTGTCTGTCTTTCCACAGAATTCAAATTTTAAACTTAACAAGGTGGAAGCAAGCCTGCATTTTCCCCTGTTGATTGAAATGGGCCTTCACTTTGTGACTCAGACAAGTCTGGACTAATTGAAGCTACGGTCATGTACATTTATAGCAAAGGTTAGAAGCTGAATTGTTAATACTCACCCATAATTAAAGAACCTGAGTTAAATTTGGTAAGGAAATCTCATCTCCTACCTTGCTGCAGCAGCTAAGCTTTGTTGAAAAGCCTGATGCAGTTTATACCACTACTGAAAATTATAGCTTGAAGTTTTGATTCATGTCTTGAGCTTAGTTTGCAATTAGCAATCCTTAGACAATGTACTGCAAATCTTTCTAATAAACCCACAGAGTTTGTTTTTTTGTTGAAAGCACTGGGTTGATAGAAGGCTGTTTCCCTCAATGCTAGTGCTTTTACAATCTGCCTATGCCATAAAAATGTTGTTAATGTGACAGAATTGTTTACTTGCTCATTAAGGAACCGCACACTAATGACTGGGAGAACCAGTGGTGTTACAGTTGAGTCAACAACAGGGCCCAGAATGTGAAAGCAGTAGGTTTACAGTACATTAGTCTAAAGAGACACACTACCATGCAGATCATCAGACACGGCTGTATCATGAAAGGCTTCTCTCATGGATTTCTGTAATAAGTGGGTAGTTAGGATAAAAAAAGGTGAGTATGACAGAGCACTACTGGTGCTGGCTTGTAGGTCTGTACCAAACTATTGGAAGGAGGGGTGTTTTGTAATTTTGTGGCTCCTTTAAAGGGAAGTTGAAGTACAAAACAGTGGACTGAAGTGGAAGACACAAGACTTCTTGTAGACCTCCAGCTCTTTCCATCTGTAAGAAGAAGGAAAGCTTGTTCAGGCACTGGTATACACCATGGTGGGGACTGCAGCTTGTGCTGACTCCTGTGCATCTGTCCCATGTTCCTGCTTGTCTATGGCAGGAGAGTTCACCACTCAGATTTCAGAAGCAGCATTGTGAAATTGGGTTTGATATTAGGGTTGCACCCTTGAAATCTCATCTCCTTTCTTCACCTATATCACTGTCGGGTAAGGTACTACTTCTCCTTGAAAACTTTCCTTCTGTGAAATCCAGGTCATAGTCATTATCCTGATAATACTGAAGTGAGAAATGCTCCAGTGAGCAAATTATCAGAAAGACAAAATCTGTTTTGGCAAGTGTCCCTTGAAATTTGTGGATTTCTTAAACTGGCCCTGGCACAAGCATTTGAATCAAACACTATCCAAGGAAAAAAAAATATTTTACCTCTAATTTATCATTCTGTAATAATTCCAATTGACTTCAGTGACAGCGTAATAGTGAAAGTGATTAACATTTCACTCTCTACCAAACAAAAACATAAATTTTGCTGACTGGCAGGAAAGAATAGTACTATTAATAGATGGGAAAACAGATCTGGTGCATTTGTAGAATTGGCCTGAAATCTGCACACAGTGTGTACTAGGGTAACCACACAAAGTTGTCAGAAAAGGGCCATTTCCTGGGCCCCTGAAAACAAAAAGACCTTTTGCAGTTACTAACATTTGGTCAAAATGGGCTGACTCACCATTCTGCTTTTGTAGTGTTTCATACCAGTTTTACGCTTTTGCAAGTCCTCAGCTTAAGGAAGCTTTTTCTTTCAGTGATTTACCCTACAGCTTTTACTTCAGACCCTACCAGGAAAGAAAGTGGGAAATTCTCAGGTGTCCCGTTGGCACTAGGGGACAGTTACCCAATATGATGTTTGTCCTGGATAGATGCCTGCTCAAGCCACAGAGACACCAGCTGACCAAGTAGTTGTCCTGTGACAGAAGCGCATAGGATATAACACTAGAGATAGCACAACCCATATGTTTGATCACTTAATGTCACTCAGGTATGCTCTTATAACAAGAGTGTGTCAGAAATAGCAATAACAAGTGGAGCATGAACAGGGTTTCTATGACCTCATGAAGTGGATCTCCATGAAGCTTGATGTCCTATAGGTTTGTGTCCTGAGTACCACATAACCCTCTGCCCTCCAGAATAACCCCCACTCACCCTTGAGGCTTCGTGGCCATCTCTCACTGCTACAGTCTGTAGCATTACAGAGTCCTGAATGCCACTTTCTGCAATACCTCTTTTTTCCGTCTTACCCATTAATCTCTCTGTTTCTCCAGACGTTCTCTGGAGGTACATGTGCAAACAGTAGTTCTTCCCCTTGTTCCTACATGTTTTACCGTATGAATCTGTGTATGTTGGTTAATTCTATAAAGTGATAAATTTTCTAGCCTTGCACTTATTAGAGACACACATACCTCTGAGTTTCCCATAACTTTCAGAATTTTCACATCTTCAGGAACTCACCTGTCTTTCCAATCTGACTGGTATTGACCAGTGGGCTAAAAAATTATTAGGAGGAGGGGTTTACAAACAATATGACTGAAGACACCTTTTTCCTCAGGAAAGCAGGCCAAAAAGCAGATGATACACAAAAGCTTTTGAGATGTCTCTTGAATAACAAAGGTGCACACATCATTCTGGGATAGTCAACAAAAAAGCATAAGGATCATTCAACAGATTTCACTAAGTATCGAAAAGGAGTATATGAAATAAATCTGAAAAAACATTAGAAAACATCCTCATTTTCCATTTACCTGTCAGCTCTGTGAGCAGGGAGTGCTAGCAAGGCCCTGCAGCCCTGACTGCACCTGTGTGATTCAAATAGTATTCAGATTCAGATGTT
Source organism: Strix aluco (assembly GCF_031877795.1). Lineage (NCBI taxonomy): Eukaryota > Metazoa > Chordata > Aves > Strigiformes > Strigidae > Strix > Strix aluco. Next base: position 72,886,821 of record NC_133931.1, read on the forward strand.
AAAAATACAGGTCTGTGTGCATTTATAGATTGAGGGACCTGAGAGTAGGGGACTGTAGGATGTGAGGGTTGGGGATTTTCTTCACCCCCCATGAACTTATGTTTTAAGTTTAAGCTTGGGAATGAAAAGGGAGAGAGGAAAGAAAGAGAAACCAAGCCTCAACTACATCAAAGAACGAATGTGTGCTCCTGGGAGGACTTCCCACCACTGAGGATGGATGGAGTGGACCACAAAAGCTAGGAGGAATTTCATGAGAGCTGAGGACCAAATATTCCCTGCCAGCAAGTCCCCAGAGTTGATGAGGCACATTGATTTTGATGTCCATCAGAGCAAAAAATACTTGTTTCATCCATTTTGAGGAAGCAGTATAAAACTTGCAGATAGAAACAACGTTAGTAAGACTTTATTATACAGTGGAGGTGAAAGTTTGGCATAGCAAAGAAATAGTACATATTAGGTAAGGTGAAAAATGGAGTAATACCTTCAAGAAGTCCCAAGTTCTTGTGTGGTCTTTAAGCTAACTTCATGTCAAAGGGAGAAACTAAGCTTTTTAAAATCATTTTTGCTCTGCAAGTTTCAGTTTTCATGAAGCCAAATTGAGATAAATCTGAAAATGTATATAACTTTAAAAAAGCACTTACTAAAATGTTCCTGTCATTCACAGTAATATGGAGTGAGTCAACTTGTTCCACACAGTGACCTTAACTTTTTTCATATTCCAGCAAATTTTGTACAGTCCCAGGAGTGTTGGTACAGTCTTGTGTATCATTGATATTCTGCCCCACCACTCTGATTTCTGGCAAAGTAACACTTTCTGAATACTGTGTCTGCTAATTCTTTCTTTGTGTAAGAGGTAGATACACATATTGTCTAGCTTGTTGTAGAGAATCAATGAAGTACAGTTTTATTTGTATTCGCAGAGACAACAAAATCAAAGAAGATAGCAGCTTGGTGACTCCAACTGCGATAGTAATTAAGATAAAACAGTGATGTTTCTAGCATATTTTAAGAAGCCTGGAGGAATTAGTAGAGCTTCCAGGAAGTTGTGGGCTGGAAAGAGATATTCTTTAAGAGTAAACATGAAAATATTGTCTTTTTACCAAGTATGATGGAGAACTGATATGTCTCTCTCCTATGTATGGGTAGGTAAGTGGGGTGGGTGAGTTAAGAGGAGCTGAGAATAGACTTTGTAGGGCAACTGGAAAATGAATGAGATCATTTAACCTCTTTTACAAACAAGCATTTCTGAAAATCTCATATTACTATTGTTATCCAAAATTTTTAACATATCTCTATTTTAACTAGTTCAGTTTTATGGATAGCAGCTAACTATAAAAAGTAATAATAGTCTGAAGTGTCCTTAACTGTACCTTTCTGTGTATTCTATAAGAAGATGCCCTGGATTTAAATACTATGTGTATTAAAGCACATAAGAGAAGAAACAGCTTTTTTTTCTGACACTTGCACTCCTTTCCTTCAGCTTGTGCAGAAAGCTGACAGCTCGTCTCATTCCCATCAGCGGTATCCCACCAGCTTCCATGGGAATTCAGCACTGCAGTTGGCCTGTTCTACTGTTCTTCCTGAGCTTGTTTCTGAACTGCAACACCACCATCCATGAGAAGTCAGGTAGGAGCTGAAGTCATTTGACAGTGCTAAACTATCAACCCTCGACTGTCAGTTTTAGCCCTTTGTCCTCCAGGTGTTTCTTTTGCTCGATAATGGTTAAATTTTTTGTTTTGTAATAGGGTCTTTAGAGGTTGTTTTAAGCATCCAGTAGAATATTAGAAAAGTAGGTACCCTCCTTCCTTCAGAGGAGTTGTGCTGGTTTTAGTTGATGTTCGCGTATTTTAGCTATCACACTCTGGTTTTTAATCAATGGTATGGGGCATTTTAAGATTCTCATACTCATGCATCAGCTGATTCTTCTGCAAGCAGATCCAAATTAAGGGCCAAGATGTACCTTTTTTGTTACCTAGAATGTACTATTTGTGCATCTCATGTATTTTGTCTATTAACTGACCTCTTACGTTGTGTCACCCCATTAATAGCAGCTGTTGTACCCAGCACCACCTTGGGGCTGCATGGAAAACTGACAAAAGGGAGCAGAGCTGCTGAGGGACAGGCACTTTGTGGCTAAGAAGAAATCTCTTTGTTATTTGAAAAAACCTGCTTGAGATGGCTATGGGAGATGGCTATGGGAGAGCTTACAGACAAAATTATTGTGCCTATTTGCTCAAGGCCCCAGGGTGAGGAGGCCTTGGGGTCAGTGGTTTGCTTTCCTCTTGTCTACGTGGTTGTTTCACAGGCAGTCTATGGGAAGTCCACGGAAAAGTGCCTCAGTAGCATGTTAAACCTCTGGGTGTGCTCAGCTACATGATACTGGAAATGCTCTGGAGAGCAGCGCCTGAAGAGTCTTGTTGCAGGCTCGCTAGATGTCTGGTTTGAGACCAGAAAGACATAAATCACAATCAGTGGGTTGATTCCCTCCCCCCACCCCCCTCCCCACCCCCTAACCCCAGTTTGATAACAGTTTGACCCAGAGGAGCTTTCTGTGAAAGTGAGTGTAAAAAGTTGCCCCAAAATGTTTTATTGGAAGGATGAATATATTGTGAGATTGTAAAAGAAACACAGTACCTCATCAACAGTGCCCAAGGACTCGGCATCCATTACTGTAGCTGCTGCAGGTTTGATTCCCAAGTCTCACCTAAATGTTTACTCAAAGGATGAATCAGTAACTGTTACTGGAAGTTACACTTTCCGGTCTGAATCATATATTTGCACCTCTGAGATCTCACTGGGCAATCAGGTAGAAAAGCCACTGATGCATGACCAACAGTAGGAAATCATGGGATTGCAAAACTGACCCATTTAGAGAAAATGATCTGCTTATAGCTAAAATAGGCCACCCTGAAAACAAAATGTGAGACTAAACTACCAGAATAAACAGTATGCCTCAAGCTAATCATTCAGACACTTCTAGCAAATTGCTCCAGCTCCCATTCATGTTAGCTTGCCCCAATATGATTCTTATAGTCCTTTGCTCTCTACATCTTCCTGAGGAGGGGAAGTGCAGAGGGAGGTGCTGATCTCTTCTCTCTGGTACCCAGTGACAGGATGCATGGGAATGGTTCAAAGCTGCGTCAGGAGAGGTTTAGACTGGGTATTAGGAAGTATTTCTTTACTGAGAGGGTGGTCAGACAGTGGAACAGTCTTCCTAGAGAGGTGGTTGATGCCCCAAGCCTGTCAGTGTTTAAGAGGTGTTTGGACAATGCCCTTAATAACATGCTTTAACTTCTGATCATCCTTGAATTGGTCAGGCAGGTGGATTAGATGATCATTGTAGGTCCCTTCCAACTGAAATATTCTATTGTATTCTGTTCTGTTCTATTCTGGTTTTTGCCTGTTAGAAGTAACACAGTTTTATGTGGAAATGGACATGAACCTGAATATTAGATGTGAGTATTGTTGGGTTGTTAGATCATTCAAACGAGATGTGGAAAACCCTGCTTATCTATATAACGGATGGCATCAAGTCCCTTTGGCTTTGAGCACTCTGATGTAAGAGTTGATGTAGGTCTATGATCTGGACTTTGTGACCTATTCAAGAGTAGTCAGGGGTGTGAGAAACTACATAAATCAGAGCAAGGGAGCATCCTTGTATCTAAGTGGCAGCTGAGCAGTACCATTTGCCCAGTGAGCAAAGGGTCTTCTGAGGTGATGAAAATCTTTGGCAGCTCAACTTTCCAGTTGAAAGCATCTGGTCCCCAGGAAGCTTATAGTGAGGTGCTGAGATCATTCAACAAGTAGGCAGCTTGTTACCTGAAATGTGGTCTGCAACAATCCAGAGTCCTGGAACAGGACAGCAGCAATACCAAAGGAGTTGTCATAAAGTCTCAGAAGTACTGAGAAGAGAAACAGCCAAAGCTGCAAACCTCTAAGGACTGGAGTGGAGAGGAGTGGCAGCAGTAAGAAGGTCATGATGACAACCCCTGAAGCATGCTGCAGCACAGAGGAGCTGTGTCAGAGAGGTTATTGCCATGAAATTTCTTTGGATAAACATCTGGAGTCCTTGGATTTACTGACGTAGTGTTGCTCCAAGAGCCAGAATTTCTGTTGTTACTTTAATTGAAACCCTATTGCCTAAAGAGCATTCAGCACCATCTCAGCTGTGAAGCTACTGCCTTGAATGAGGGTAGTGTCTCCAAGAGGAGATATCCTTCATATGAGAGACACATGTAGAAAAGAAAAATGGTCTTATGGCTTAATCTGAAATGAGGATTCTTGCTCTTGGCTTCTAGAGACTGTAATTTTGTCCTCTGGCAGGTCGCTTTGGATCAATCTGATTTTAGTGGCACATAACCAGAACAACTGCCTTGGTCCCCAGGCTGTGGGTGTGGACAAGAAGCAGAACGTGTTATGCAGTACACAGAGGGAAGGGCACAAGATTACCTTTCTCTGTTGGGGACTCCGTGAACCTGCCTTTTATTTTGCTTTGCACCCTAGGTTAAAAAAAAAGACACACAATAAAACAAAGCATCCATTGATTTCAGATCCAGCCTCCAGGAGCATATGACCTGTTTTTCTGGGTCATTTGCCTCTCAGAACACCATCTCTAAAATGACCTGTCCCAACTTTGCAAGTGCTTGACATCTCTGAAAACTGTTCTGGGGATCTCAAGTCAAATAGTGATGCAGATTTTATAGAGGGCAGCTAATCTTGGGCTTTAAGGGTATTATGAGGCTGAATTAAATGCTGCTAGTTAGAGCCCTTAGTGGTGTGTGCCATACAAATATTAAATGGGCTTTCTGAGAAGTGCATGGCTCTGTCCATGCCACTTGTGAACTGCAATTCAGAGATGCTTGTAGTTTTGTCCCATTGTTGCTCAAAGAAGAAGAAAGCTTTATGGATGCTCTAAGTGAATTTAACTCAGGTGTATTGAAGAAGAAGCTGGAGTAGAAAAGACTATCCACTAATAGGAGAGCAGTTTATCTTTCTCCTAAAATGCCTTCTTTATTCAAAATTACTTTCACACAGAGGGTTCTGTGTTTCCATTACACCTTCGGTATGTGTCTTTGATTTTATCAGCTTGTCTCTAATTTCTCTGTCAGCATTTGTTAAGCTGTGGACTGTTCATTTAACTCAGCAGCTTTGAAAATAATTTTGAATATTGTGTGTGAGTCATTGTACCAAAGGGAAAAGGATGAAAAGGAACAAGTGTGGAGAAAAATAGAGTTGTTAAATATAAAAGGGGAGACAGATGCACCCATGTATATGCAGCAACCCAGGAGCTCCTGGGGTAGAAGACCAGTGCTCAGTGGGTCTGCAAAAACAGGGGCCAGTAGAGTCCAGTTTGTCATATCCAAGTCCAACAAGGTCACTGATGGAAGCATCTGGACTTGGCAGCAGGCTTCTTGTCATTAAAGAAAATTGGTCTGATGCCTGACTTAACTTTCAAGAAAAGGAAGAAGACAGTTTCCCTGGTAGCCAGCAAGTCTTGCCCACAGGCTCCCACAGCTGCAGTGTTCAGAAACTTGGGATCCCAATAGGGCCAGCTGGAGCCAATGAGTGTTCATGTTCATATCCCTGGGAGGAGATAAACCAGAGTACTCCAAATTTCCTTTTCCTAGGCCAAAGCCTCCTCTAAAGTTCCTAGTGAGGGTTTCCTCATCTTTGAAGAAGACGTAGATTTTGTGTGAAGTTGGTTAACCACTGCACTTTGCTGGCTATCTTGCATGCTGACCCATCTGGTCAAAGTCTGTCTCTGCCTTTCTAGCCTTCTACATGTGTCCTTGTTCATGCTTTGATTGTGCTCCTTGTTTCCTTCCTTCTGGTCCTGCCATCAATATTTTTGTCTTCTTTAACCGAAAGGATCTTTTTATATGCATCCACTGGTCAGACATGTTCTTCTGGCTTTCTTCAGATTCTGCTTCTTTCCTTCCAGCCTTTTCATTTTGTTGTGCTACTGGATGTGCATAAGGTGTGTTCATCTTCTATAACACCCACATTGCTGTAAGCCACCCTTTTACTCTAGGGTGCAAAGTCTGTGGGTTAGAAAGGATCATCCCGTCTAGGATCTTTTCTGGACCTTGTTATCCCAACCCAAACATGGATGCAGAAATAAACTCAGGCAGCATAAAGCAGCTCAGCTTGTGCTGCAAGAGAGTTAAATAATCTGATCACAGTGGCCCTTTTTGGTTCTTTTAGACTCTTAGATTTCTTGTGTCTGTACAAGCTGTTTCAATGTGGTGTTCCAGTTGCAAAATGTCTCCTATCTCCAAGTCTGATGAAAAATTCTGTTCTAACTTCTAAGTTCATAAGTGAAGAATTTTTCTTAAAGAGACAGATACTGCTACTGCACAAGAAGTATTAACATGTGTCTGAGGCAGAAGGATCGCACTTGTTACCATGGACCTCTAGGTACACAGAGATCAATGGGGAGAGGAAGTTTAAAGACAGATGACATGACTGAAGAAAAACTAATTGCCTGAAGCAGTTGACCTAGGCTAAAGATGCCCATTGTTGAAATTCTCCTCCCAATGAGATTTCTCCCAAGGGAAACCTTAGTCCTTAGTACACTGTTAAGAGGGGGAGAAATCTCAAGGGAGGGATTCATGGAACAACTTGGGAATCTTAATTCTAGTGAACTGCCAGGACCAGATGGTGTTCGTCTCAAGCTGTGAGGGATCTCAGCTCCAGAACCGGAAAGCTTCTGACAAACACATGCAATATATCCCTTAAAATAGGAGTTCTTCCTGGTTGCTGTAAAAGTGTCACCAGGGAGCATCACTTCCAAAATGCAACGAAGAGTGACCTTGAGAGTTGCAGGTGAATGTGCAGTACCCTACAAAAAGGGGAAGCATTTCAGGGTAGTGAGAACAGAAACATATACTTAGAAGAAGAGAATTAACGTCATCTGTCCAACAACACAGTTTCTGCTTAAAGTCCTCAGCTGGTCTTTGAAGTTATTTGATGACTTTATTTAAAATATTGGAAAGAAAGATCTGGCATATATCATCTAGGTTTTTAGGAGGTTTTGATGATGTTTGTAAGAAAAAGGGACTTTATATTATGCTAGACAGATAAATTTTTGTCCCTATTTAAATACTTGCTAGGAATCAAATGTTTCAAGTACTGTCTGTTTTTCAAAATGTAGGTGACCTAACAGTGGCAAGCAAAGATCTGTGCTGGGATTGTTCTTGTACAATTTTGTTGGTGATTTTAAGACTGAGTGGAAGATGTGGTCATTACATATCACTGTCCATGTTAGGAGAAACTAGAGGAGCACACAATATCTAGAAAAACTTACTTCGGTGAACAAAATAGTAGGTACAGTTTAACTTGTATACATACAGACTCATGTACAATAGGAAGAAAAATCTATTTTTTTCACAGACGGTAATGAATCTAAACAAGGGATTTTTCCTTCAGAAGCAGAGGTCTAGGAGTGGTTATTGACAGCGGTTCAGCCTGCTTCACCCAGGCAAACAGAGTAGTAAGAAAGTCTTGCTTTAGGTTTCCAGAAAACGAAGGCTATAGTCATATGCAGCAGCAATTTGAATATCCGTAAAACAAATAAAAGGAAATAATTCTGCAGAATTCAGTGCTAACAGCATGTCATAAAAAGTAAAGTTCGCAAGATCTAAAGGATTAGATCATTCTGCTACCATTAACAGCTTTACAGCAGACAAATTATATGACCAATATCAAACATCAAATTCTAGGTTATAAACTTCACTTCTAGAAAGTAAAATGAAGAAAAATACCTTCCATAGAATTGTACAATAAGAGAGGCATAATTTTAGTTGGACAGAGGTTACCTTCCTCTTACACAGAAGAGTGACCTGAACTGCTGAGTTAATATGCAACTTTGCTGTTGAATTCTGATGACCCATCTTTAAGTTTTTATATTTCTGAGGGGAGAGAACGCCTGTCTGTGGGCTTGCATCGATTGCATGTGGCTCCTCATTAGACATTAGTGTTTTATGGAGAATGGAAGTTCAAATGAAGTGAAATTAAATTGTTGGCAATTTGAAATGTTGGCCGCCTCCTTTGCCCTTTTGGTATTATGTAATGTGGTTTAAAAAATAAAAAAGAAATTGTATTTTATGATTTATAGCAATGATTTCCAAAGTAAATGTAGCCCACTCTGCTAAATGTTTTCACTGAAGTCCCAAAAGTCACGTGTAGTTACTTTAGAGTTTGAAGGTCAACCTCAGTTTCATAGTTAAGAAATTTTCCAAGACAATGAATCACACATTATTATTTAATAAAAAAATATAAAAGTATATAAATTGTTTTTAAAATGAAACTGGAAAAAAAAGAGAATAATTTCTTTCAACCACAAAAGTCATTGGTGTAACTGCTATTTGCCATTGGGAGTCTGAATGCCCTTTTACTCAATGTATTCCCACTAGACTTGAAGAAATAGGTCTCTTTCCCTTTCCCTTTCCCTTTCCCTTTCCCTTTCCCTTTCCCTTTCCCTTTCCCTTTCCCTTTCCCTTTCCCTTTCCCTTTCCCTTTCCCTTTCCCTTTCCCTTTCCCTTTCCCTTTCCTCCTTCTCCCTCCTTCTCTTTTTTTGGAGTTTGGGGCTTTCTTTTTTTTTTTCTTTTATTCCTTGAGGGAGAATTATAACACATTTCACAGCAGAATAGACTATTGATGTAATAACACATGTAGTGCTTAGTTAACACATGCTTACAGACATGCAGCAATTACTAGCATTTTTCTGGTATTAAGTTATAACTGCTGAAATATGATAAAGCCCTACTGAAGCCAAATCTTTAGACACCAGATAAAATTGCTGAAAGCACTTAAGGTGTTTATAAACAAAAATTTGAAGTCACCTTTAAGAACTCAGACTTGGGCTAAAATTTTCAGATGCAGCAACATCGGTGTGTGGTTTTATATAGATATATATGTATGCATGATTTATATACATATATACAAACATGTATATGTACATGGCAAATATACATTGTAATTACCACCACACATGGTTTAAAGAAGGGACTAGCAGGAGAGCTTACCTCTGGGATTTTAGGACTGAAGGAGTCACACTTTGAAGGAGGAATTCAAGGGAAGTACTTTGCATCGGTGACATGTATATTCTGAACCTATGCATGCAGTCTTTTCTCTCTCTCAAGAAGTGCCATTTTCCCATAAAAACTGTGGAAGACAAAGTCCGCAACAAACCATTAGTTACAAATGAAGTGATTATATGTGAACAGCTCCTTAATTGTTCTGTCTGGATAGGTAGGAACACAGTGGTTCTAGGCAGCAGAAGTTCCTGATGGGATTGTATATCAGCAGAAGTATCTTGTTATCTGGAAAGAATAGCAAAGCAGTGAACAGAGACTTCATTGTCACTGATTTTTTTTTTCCCAAAAGCTTTACCTTCTAGAAATTAAAATTTCTCTCTCTAAGCTGACCTATCACTGTAAGATATCCTTGATATTCAGTCTCAGTAACTAACTTGTCTCAGTGGTTAAATTAGAAAGCACTGCAAATAAATCATGTACTATGTTTAGAGCACTTCTGTCTGTCATGATCAGAAGTGCTGTGATAAAGGTAATGGATTACTCCTCTTCACCCGATGTAATCACTGTGAACATCAGCAGCCGCAGCACCTGATGTGACCAGTAGAAATTCAAGCCTTGATGTAATCAGTTGTGACTCTGAGAGGCTGGTTTTCAGGCTGTGAGGAACAGACTGTGTGGAGCAGTTGGTCTGAGATCCTTGCTTTGTTTTGAAATTCACTCTGAAGCACTCAGCATAGCTGACAAATTAGTTCATTTTCTGGGTGTGGTTCTCTAGGGCTTGGGAAGGACAACTTCAAAGTTCTTAGGGAAAACTTTCATAGAGTGCTGAATATCAATGAACTGGTAAATTCTTTTGACTGGTTTGTTGGTGCTGTGGGTGCTTGTGAATGATGCACAGCCATAGTCAAGAAGAACTCATTTGCCATGAATGAGAATGCCATGAGTGGTTTTTGTTTAAGATTTGCTCTGGGAGTCAGTGGGATATTATTGCTTCACTTTACTCTTCCCTGGGGATCTTGGTCAGTCAGGGGGAGAGAAGCAAAAAAATGAGACAGGACAAGCAGAAATCCAAGAAACCAGTCAGGTAGTTGATACATAACCAGGTTTAAACCAGGAAAAGGGAGAGAGCCAAGACATATGCATATGGCTCTGGATTCCTTCCAGAGGTTTCTGAAGACCAGGAATGCTGTTGCTGTTCACTGACACAGCTGACCTGGGCCTCTGCCAGGGAAGGGGGCAGGCAGTGGAGGGTGTGTGTGCATTTGTCTTTCCCTCCACAGTATGAAATATGTCTTCTTTCCTCTGCCATTGGCACTGCTTCTGACCGTGTCTGTTTGCAAAATCACCATCTCCCCTGTGGAATGATGAGGTTGTCAAAATCCCAAGTTTGAAGGGATGGGCTGCTGCGTAACATTTATTTTTGTTTTGCTTTGTATTTTGTTAAAGTTTTGCTTTTTGGTGCCTATGAGGAAGTGTTCTAAATACATCTTTTGTTTCTGTAATGGCAATGTTTGAAATGTCCCATTCTGATTTTCATTTCTGTATGGCTATAGAGTATTTCTAATTTCCTCTATTTGGTAGCCTTTAGCAGCATCTGATCTGTCCTCAAGAACTAAAAGCCTTTTGAAAATGTTGTCCCATCCTACAAATAGTCCCTAATAGGTCTAGTACCTATTTAAAACAAAATGGTTTACAGCACATTTAATAACTTATGAAAAGTAACTGGTTCATTTTGACTTAATTTACTGCTGTTATGCCCACAGACACATTTTATAAGGACAGGTTAAATGTGTGTATGTATACATATATATAATAGCTGGATACAAATATTTTTCTGTATTCATTTTAGAGCACTGAAAACATTTAAAGCATTTGTTAAAAACAGACTTTTTGATGCACAAAGAGTTCTTCAGACAAGTTAATATTGTTGAAATTACCTTTTCACTGCTCCCCAGGGGTCTTAAAGTCCTCTCAGAGTTCAGGGCATGGGGACAGTGGCCCACAAATAGTAGGACATGGGTCAGGAAGTCTTGCATCTGCCACTGTTTCAGTGTGTGTCTGAGTGTGACACCTTATGCCACATCAGTTGGCAAACTGCTTGTAACAGTTTGCTGTATGGAGTTCAAAACAGCATGGCTTCCACTGCCATCCCGTGCAAGGTGAGCTCAAACATACTTGGTGCCACCCCTTACCTCTAACTCACATACGTGTTCTTCTCAGCACTCAGCACCTGTGGCCTGGATTAAGCAACCTAAAGACAGTCGTGGACAGACAGCAATGTGGTGGCTGGCTGGGCTCCAGGGGCTGTTCCTCATGGTGCTTCATCAGGCTCCCATGTGCCTTTTGGGAACATGCACGTTGTTGCACATGTTGAGTCAACATGTGGCTCATGTTGAGTCTAGTCCTGTCTCCACTACCATTATCCTCTGTGAATCTGTGCAGTAAAGAAGAGGACGGGATTTACCCTTCTGCCTTGCCTTCTGCCTCTGCCAATGCCCAGAAAATGGGAGCAAATACTTTGATTAATGTCACTGTGGAACTGCATCATCCCTTGGGCAGAACTGCCTCACAGTATGGGTTAGGGAAACCCGTAGAGGTTCAAGGTTGCCTAGGAATACACAATTTCAGGGGAATCAGACTCAGTGAACTATGTTGTCACTTTATGGTGGCCAGAAAGGCAATCTGTCTGAACAGAATCTCTCTGTAAGAAAATCATTCTGGGCAAAGTAGTATTACTGATATTGTCCAGACCCAATCAGCAGGGCTCAGAAAGGCTGGGTTGCTACTTTTCTCCCTGTTAGACTCAGTAAGAAGAATCACTTTCGCTTTCAATGGCAATTTCCTATAAGGGTAGTGTGCACAGTGTTACTTGCTCATTCCTAACTGTTTAGCTAATGAGGAGGAAGAGTCAATCTCTGAATGGTCTTAATACACACACACAAAGAGCAAAAACAAACCTAATGCTAATGACAGTACTATGTTGAATGGAGATCTCAGCTGCTGTAGCTCACTTGATGAAATGCATGCTGAACTTAATGCATTGAGATGTGCCTCAAAAGCTCTGCAGAGACCCTTCTAGAGTCTTTATTTTAGCAAATGGGGAAAGATGGCTTAAATTACCAATGCCACTAGTGCCAGCAAAATTTTTCTGGCCAGACTGAACTGCAGAAACTGTTGTCCCACTGCTGCTCAAGTAACTGATTTGACATTCAGCAACTCTTTGAAAGGAGGCAAACTTAGAAGTGTTAATTCACAACATGAGCTAAGCAGGATGATGAACAGCACTACCAGATATGTGAAAGTCACCAAGAAAATTGTTTTCCTGAATATTTGGACCTCTGAGAAGGACTCTCATAGATGTGCTCTCTTCCATGCACTTCCCTTACTAGAAGCTCTGTTGGAGGCACACCTGGTTTCATCAGCTCCATGGCATGGGCCCAGCTGTGACCTGGAAGCAGTGTTCTTCTGTGAGCAAGGACAGCTGCTTCTGCTATCAGTCACACCTGCTCATTAGTGAGCATTTTTGTAGCTGTAGCCATAAGGCACTGAAATTTATTTAGTGACAGCAATGTTTAATTTAATGTAGGATTGTTTCAGAGCTGGAAGTTCAGTGGTGCTGGCTAGATCGGGGTGATACGGGTATTCTTGTGTTTCCAGAGAGGAGCACTTAGTGTGATACTAGAGTGTTAAAGACTTAGAAGAAAGGGGGATTAAGGGAGGAGAAAATTGGGAAGAAGAAAAACACTTTGAGTTTATTGCCTGTATTGCAGGCAATGTTCATAAAATATCCAGTGCTTGAACTCTGAGTATGTGGTCAGAATTTCCTCTCACTTCTGAATGACCTACTGTGAAAACATTGACTTGTTGACATATAATAGCTGCCTTCAAACAGGATATTATTCAGCACTCTAAAATAATCTAAAACTCATTTGAAATAGCCAGGTTAATCCCCATCACCTGTAAGTGAGGAATAAAAAATAAATTATTCACAACCCATTACTTCCTTAGTAAAGTGCCACAGATTTTTGTAACTGTTAATGTGGCTGGAATCAATTAAACTGCTCTCTTGGGCATGTTCCCTAGTAAGGTGGACTTCACAGTAACCGAGAGGGTGTCCTCTAAACCATCCTTCGGTCATGGGGGGAAAATACTTTACAGGCAGCCCTCTCAGGCTGCTAGGTCTACTACTGGCTTTTCTCCACCATTCCTGACCTCCCTGCTTCCATCTGTTCTCCAAAATGTGCTTTTGAGAGGTGAAAAGAGATACTTTTGTCTGTGTATTTTGCTGTCAGTGATCACAGTCACAGCTAATCCCACAGCATTTAAAACATGATGATGCCAGTTGTACATTTAACAGCCTTCAAAGCCACTATTAGGACATTTCTTTTGCCAACAAAAAGAATATAAATGTTTGTCAGACAGCTTTGGAGTCAGGTGTGTAACGTGCTGGATCTGAAAAGAAAGCGTTTCGTTTTCAGCCCTGTCAGCCAACAAAGCTGTGCTGAGCTTTCCCAGTCCTTCATATCCCAGAAGGTTGTTACACGGAGCTAGCGACTGTCCTTGGAGAAGGAAGGAGTGAAACCCAAGAGCAGAGACTGACACTTTGCATGACCCTGGCTCGATGGAGCAGCTAGCATGCATCAGCTCTGCCAATAGCTGCAAATGGGTTCCTCTGGAGCCAGCTTCTTGTTTCATGTGTCATGTAAGATTATAACCATAACTAAACTAGACTTCAACAAGTTAGGATTTTTGGAAACACTTTTGATTTGCTCTTTTACCCTGTGAAACCCTATTGCTGTTACTACTGGAGAGAATCCAGCAGTTGTCCAAGCAAGAGTTCTTGCTTATTTTCTAATTTATTCCTAATCATCTTGGTTTCCTTTGGTTTGTTTTGAGAGGGGAGAGGAAAGTAATGCTGACAGGCGCCAAAGCACCTCAGTTTCTGGAGGGCCAAGTCATTTCCATGACTCCTGTTACTCCTCTTGGAGGAGCACAAACAAGGAGGATTGCTGTGGGAGAGAGGGTTTGGCCAGGTAGTCCATGTGCTACCAGAACAGACAGCAGACAGCAAGAAGGCAAGAGAGCCCAGCGGGCAGCTGTCATGAATGTTGGCCTGTTTGTAAGGGAGAGTAGTGAATGGACTGAATGGTGGGAGATGGAGGACACACGTGAACAAAAATGTCGAGGGCAAGGTGGGAGCTTGGGGTCAGCAAAGCAAAAGAGTGGGAGGCAGGATTGTCTGGTCAAGAAAGGTGGCTTTCGTTGGAATTCTTTGTCTGTCTTTTGGTGCTGTTAGAGACAAACCATCCTAGTAGGTGTTCTTTTAAAAATTTCAAAGCTTCCGCAGCACAATTCCCCAAGAAAGTTATCTCACAGAGACACCGAGGCTTCCTGAGAAATGACACTCACCTGCCAGAACTCCTACCTTCTGTAGACTTTCACTTAGTGTGCTGGTCTGCTTACCCCATGGTCCTTACTTGAAAAAGACTTGACCCTTTTGAATGTATTAAGCAAATGCTTCTGGATTTAGTAATCACTTCCCCCAAAATTCATATTGTCCAGATGTTTTTCTGTAATGGATTGTGGTGTTGCCCATAATATAAAACTGAAAAAGTGGGTGTTGGTCTCTCAAGATTTTGGCTCAGTTGCTTTACGCCAAATAGTCCCTCTTGCATCAGTCTCTGCTGATGGTTTCCACACAGGGAAAGTCTCTTCATCAGATACAGCAAGTGCAGAAGCTGGATGTTAACTTCTGTCCCTTGCTAACAGACCACAGCTAGAAGGGCACAAGAGAGAGTGCTTGGTCTGTGTGTAGCTGGAGCTATAAGCAGCTAAATGAGAAGTCATACAGATGGATTAAAGTGATGTTTGCCATCATCTTCTGGTGCAGCATTCAAACACAGCTTAGCTAGATCATGGGCTGCCTGCCTAGGTTCTCACAGCTTCTGCTTCAGGGTCCTACAGCTCTGCAGCACTGTTTCTACCGCTTCTGCCTGGGCTTTATAAATAAAACTTTTCTTCAACTTCTTCAGTTTTGGCACCTCTTTGAAATTTTGTTTTAATTTTATATTCCTAACAGATTAGTGTTGCCATTGTTTCTAACCATGATTCCTAAAGGTAAACATTCTGCTTTTATTAGGGCAAATGACAGGACAACAACATCTTGACAACTTGAAAGCTCATGTTTGTTACAGGTTCTTATAGCTCAGACTAATTTCAAAGAGTGGGGAGGCTGGCAAGAATAGCTGCTTTTAATTTTCTGTCAGCTGCAGAATGCCATTGCAAAGATGGGCTAATGGTAAGGGCAACAAGGCAGGGATGTCCTGGGTGGGGTTTTAAGTGTTTCCAGACACCATATAACTGGCAATTCCAGATACTGTTTGCAGCGACTGCTTAGAGAGATAGTTATAATGCCACCAGGGTGAATGAAAGCAGATGCATCTAATCATAAAGCCACTATGTCTGCTCCAGGAGGGTGACCACAAACACTAGAGCTTCTTTCTAAGCAGGGTATACTAGTAACAGACATTTAATAAGATTTTTTTACTTAATTCAAAACCAGACATTATCAGTTAACAGCCATTTTACAAGATATCTTTTAAGGGTTTTTTTATTTCAACATGTTCTCCCTATGCCTATTTAACTGAAGAGGAGAATCTAATGGAATTGGCTTTCTAGCATGTTTTAGTCTGAGAAACACATTGGATGGAAGAAGCATATGTACATGCTTGTACCTGGAAACTAGATAAGCAGTTGCTCAGCTGGATCTGGTTAATAACTAAACTAAATAAAATGATAGGGACAGGAGTATACTGTGAACAACCTCCTCCTGACTGGAGGTCACTTTTTCTGCTCTGTATATGTTCATCAATGAAGTCATATCATACATTAAAAGACTTGTGTTTGTGTGAGTTTTGGGAGGTCAACACTGGCATGGATTACAGATTTTTAAACACAGCCATCCCTATAAATAAACAAACTGAAAATTTTACTTAGAGAAAACTCAATTGATGATAGGTATGGTACCAAACCTCTACTGTAAGGACACTGGAATTCATTCAAATGGTTAAGAAGTAATGAACCTTGTTTAAATGAACAAAATAAGCATGCTTTTAAAACTACACACAAGGTGCTTCTGAATACTGCCACTAAGACTACAGTCTGTGAGTCAGGGAACATCTGATTGTTCATTAAACTGTCACGAAAGGAAGAAGAGGGATGATAAGACAAGAAAAAGCGAATCCACGGTTGCTTTTCTTAGCCCTTGCGATGCAAACTCTTTAGTATGTTGTTCTGAAAAAGCTTTCAAGGAAAGAATTGACCTCATTTGTGACCTCTGTGACCCTCAGTGATAATCACAGGGCTCTGCTCCTTCAATCCGCTTAAAAAGTAGCAACGGCTTGTTGTTGTAAGAGCCCAGGAGAAAAACAACAACTTTTTTTTTTTTGTCCAAAACACCACAAATGGTGATGTGTCACTCCCTGAAGGATGAGGTGCTGATACAAGCACCTATCTACCTCACTGGGTGGTGGAGTGGTGAGGGAGTTGAGATCATATTCTCACGTTTAAAATAGGAACTCAGTCTTATGTGGAGCTAAAAACATACATTTTACCTTCCATAGTTCTTTGGTCTTAAAATTAAGCATGGCCTGAAATTTATAATTTATGGTGATGTTCCAGTAAACAATTTGCACTATTTAATATAAAAAACAGGTATTAACTAGAGTGTTAAAAGGGAGGAGGGAGACTCATAATTATTATTGCAGTGTTAGCTTTCATTAAGGCAGCACAACTAGAGTTACAGTGCTAACAATAAAATAGGTAAGCAATTAGAAAAAAAAATCACGCCAACATTGTCTGTCCTGGGGTTATATATATGTATGCTTGTGGTGGGTTGACCTTACTTCTGGTTTTGACCTTTTACAAATTTAAAGATTTGCTCATCCAGATATCCCCCAAAGGCCAGGATTTCCAAAAAGTTAAAGTTACAAGTCTCTCTGCGTGACTGCAGCTGACCTTGTCTCCACTACAGGAAAAAGTAATCAATAGCCAAACACCAACAGAGCAAGCTCCGTGAGCTGGGAAAAAGCTTTATGGAGTCAAAACCACTCTTTCATGAGCTCGTATTCTGGAGGGCGCTCTCAGTATCATCTTCAGAATGAGAGTCACAACCAACACATCTGCTCCCTAGTCTGACCTCAGTAGAGCTAAGATTTTTTAAACTGAAATTAAAGCGAGTGCATCGTTCTGAACATGGTGTGCCCCTCTTTTGCTTCTACTCCACTGCAGTTTTGTTGGTGAGATTTAGCTACTGTAAACTGCAGGTTGCTACCCATAGTCTGAGGACAATTTAGTCATTTACTGGTGTAATGGAGCTTAGACAGAGGATTCAGTCTTTTAAAGTTGAAGCTTGGTAGCACTGAGCACTTTAATTTCCTCCTTTCAAACATATGATCACTGCTCAAAAGCCCTTTTTTGTGGGAAATTCTTCATCCTTTTTTATGTGATCTTAGTAAGAAGATACTGGCCTGAGTCTATCATCAAGTTAATATATGAGAGATGTGATTTCATCTACATAATTCGTGTGCCCGCAAGAAGTCGTTTTCCTAGGAGTACCGGAGATAGTTCCAGGCAGCCATACCTTAAGGCCTGTGCTTTCTAATTTAAAGATAAAGAAAAAAGGCAGTTGATAGTAATTCGTGCCTTAAAGCTGGTACTTCAAAGGACAGAGTGAAACCTTTGGTGTCATAAGTCTCTCAGGACTCATCCCTTTGTGTAATATCCTGTGTTTGTTCTTGAAATATGTTTTACTTTATATGTATAAATATATGTAAGTTTGTACATATATATATTTTCACCAAAGGATGCTTAAAGGATGAAGGTCTGTGTACTTCAGATAATGAAACTATAAGGAGAATATAACACCTAACATTTACATTATCACCATCTCAAAGTCAAAAATACATAAAAGAAAACAAAAAATGCTGCAATTTCTCTTAGTTTTGGCTCAAAAACTAGCTCTGGAGTTTTACAAAAGCTTCTACTAATAAAAAGTTTATGTAGCTTTCTCTTCTTCTAGTAAGCTCTCATTTCTTGATATTTTTATCTTAAGAAGTAACTGTTAGAGAGCCTCCACCACCCTCATCCTCTGGGAGAAGAGATCACTGCAATCTCAACTTCCAGCCTTATATTGTTAGCAAACGCTAGGTGTTGTGAAATGCGCCAAGTACATTTACAGAGCTTTTGAAGGGTGCCCAGATAGAACTGAAGTAGCTGAGTGAATTCAGAGAAACAGCCCTGCTAAAGTGAACTCGTGCCCCAGTCTGGATTCAGTCCTGCTGATACCTGGGGCAGGAGCAGGGGGAATCTGGGCCAGGCAGGACCCCTACATCCCAGCATCACCAGACTGCAGCTCCAGTGGGTTGCTGCGTAGGACCCTGTCGCTGCATGAGGCTGTTGCAGTCCTGTGGCAAAAGCACTCCAGTCTCTGTTCGCAGAAAGCATAGCACACAGGTTAGCTTTAACCTACCCAGCTTAGTATTTGCAGCAATCCAGCTGTTCAAACCTTGGCTGCAAAAGCTCCACAAGGAATAAACTAGGTTGGGTGTGATGCTTGAGCTGGCTTGCTTGCCTGTGACCCATAGAAACTGCAGTCTCAGCATTCCTGCAGCACACAAATCTAGAAATCACTGTATCTGCTTCTAATGAATGTAGACTCTGTCCACACTTGGCAGGTTTCTTCAGCTCTGCCGGTTAGACTAATAAAAGATGTTATCTATCTCTCTGAGTTTTACCTTGCTTATATCCTGAGATTATCACAGCTCTGCCACTTGGAGGTCAGACAGGGTAACCCTTTGAGATTAGGAAAAGCTATGGTGATATCAGAAGAAATAACTTGAGAATTATGCTCTTAAACCAATACAAAGTTTAAGGCCAGGGAGTGGGTAGTTGAAAGGGCTTTGCAGTCCCTAGGTGTGTTCTGTTTTTTATTTAGTGACATGATGCACTGCCAGAGATTTCCTACCAGTGAATTCCTTTGGCACTACACTATGCAGTGTTTCTTCCTGGGGTGTATGCTGTGTCTGGTCTTGAGCAGGGGCCGTTGCCTCTTTTATAAAAACCTGCCTATTTTTGCTGGACTTTGAAGCAAGCCGTTCTTCTTAGAACAATACCAGCATGATCTCTTAAAAGCACTTCTGTGGACTGAGTAGGATTTTGAAAGCTATTGTGTGCGTTTGTTGCATGGATTTTTCCTCTCTCCACTTCTTACTTGCTAAATCATAACAAATTGAGGATTGTGTTTCATACTCTTTACTGACTTGGTCATGTTTTCAAAAGCTATTTATTTTTAATATAAACAAATGAAACAACCTGCCTTGTCTTTTCATATCTACAAACCCCCCTCCCCCCATGTTTGCAAAACACTGCAGCAGCCTAACAAAATATAATGTGTGGTGTTTCCTGCTGTGACCCAAAATACTCACTCATGTGCTCTAGCCCAGCAGTGATAGTTTGCTGCTTTTGGCTATGAGTGGTGGATGCCTTATGGCAGTTAACTATTATATTTCGTATAAGCCCGTTATCCTAGCCACCTTCCCTGCCAAGGCAGTTTCCTCTTGCAAAACTTCCTCCGTCATTTTCCCACATCTTTTCCATTTTTTTTTTTTGTTTGTTTCCTCTTATCCAGCACCATTATCCGGTGTTTTGAAAAGCAAAAACAGCCCCTTGCTTGTAAACCTTTCTTTCTCTTCTGGTCTACCTCTATTGCATTTAATATTTGTAAGTCCTGATTTCCTATGTTTTATTTGTCATATTTAATTTCTGAAATACCCATGATTCATGTCTCTTCTAGACGCCATGTGCTATTTGTGTTATTCTTACATTGTAGTCTTGTTCAATACATTTCCCACTTCTTTGTCCACTTGATCTTTAGTAAGAAACTGTGGTTTGCAAGCATTACAGTAAAGATTCAGCTAAATGTCTGGTATTATCTGACTAAGAAATGGTTGGATTTCCAGTCACGTGCTTTCACTAGGCAGTATGTTTCAATATTCTGGTAAAAGTCCTTATAGTACAGTGTGTCATATAAATGGCATCCTGCTTTTCCATTCCATGCCAATATTTGTTGTCCATTAAAAAAACACCCAACCAACCAACAACACAAAAAACCCAAAGGAAATCAAAACCAGCTCTCAGTGAGTTTAATGCAAGTTAGCAGTAGTCAGACCTCATACGGTGCAACAACTTGCAATTTCTGTTTTAGAACATTAAGTTTTTTGCAGGAGTGCTTTCCTTTGAATTGTGTTAGGTAATAAAAAGGGAGTTAGTGGCTAAAATAATTTGCACTGTTATGGTGAATTGCAGAGGTCTAAGCCACGTTCAGCATTCAGAGTCCTCTGCATGGGGAAGGGTGCAGGGGGACTGTCCGTACTGGACTGGGAGTTGCCTAAGTGGAGTGGCACACTTTCTTGGGGTAGTCAGACATCAGGTTTCAATTGTGTCTCTCCAATCCTCTCCATTTCTTTAAATTAATTTATATAGTTCTTTGAGTTACCAAAGCAAAACCCATGCCTCAAAATTTTACATGTGTCACAAAGCTGCTAGAGCACATAGAGTATACCAAGCATGTGTAATAAGTAAGGGGAGGGGGGAAAAGAATAGGGAGAGAGGTATCATGATAAATACATTTCAAATTTCTCCATTAATACATAAAATATTTTGAGAGATCTGTAATAAGCGTACAGACTGAAAACTCAAACTCATTAGAAAAACTTTGAAACAATTTGTAAAACGTTTATGAGCTTGAGTTTGTAAGTGATGGGAAAGTTGATCTCATACCAGCTTGCAACTGATTGCAGAGCAATGGTGTTACAAAAGTCTGTAGATGTAAGTCAAGAAGAACAATATGGATGTTGCACTTGCCAGAACTATTTTACTAATGAATTCTGAGTGGAAAACACAGCACTGCAACTTTAGTTAAGCAGTAAAACCAGAGATCAACAAAAGGAATGACTGAGTCCTGGCTATCTTACATTCTGTGTCATTTGCACTGGTGCTAAATCAGAATGAAAATAGTACGGTTTAGATTATTCTGTCCACTTCTTGGAGCTGCAGCAAGTAACATAGGGTGTGATACGCCAGCAGTTTCTACAGCAGACATTTAGATCCGTTACACCTTGCCTGTGAACTGTGCTTAATCTTGGAAATGGGATCCCTGATTCCTGGATCCCTGTTTTCAGAGAGGTGAAGTGCCCTAGTTCATCAGTTTTGTCCCATTCAGTTACAGGGACAAAGAGAAGACAAAATGAAGTAGATTTCTTTTGGTTTGTGCTGCATAGCCCAATCAGACACGCAAGATCGAAGCCCCCCACTAGTAAAACCCTTTCTGGCCCGACTGGGAGAAGGGGCAGAAGAGAGGCACGCCATGCAAACAGCATCGTGCTGACCTCAGTGAGGCCTGGGGTCACTGGTGAAATTCGCAGGACAAGGCTGAAAGTCAACACATCCTCCCCACTGTACTGTGGGGCTTATGTGTGGTGGGGGTAACAGTGGCTGTATGTACAGGCTGATATACTACATTTGCTTGCCAGGTATCTAAAGATTTTGTAAAACTTCAAGGCTTCTGGGTTTCATTCCAAATTACCTTTCACATATCTCAAGGAACAATTTATATTTATTGACAGGCTCTTCTTGGGAGCGTTGAGCAGAAACTCCAAGTGACTTGTGAGGACAAGAGCAGTTTCTCCTCACCAGAGCCCAGGTCACGGGCAAGGTAGCAGGAGGGGACGCAAGTGGCTGCAGCCTGAGTGGCCCTGCCTGCTCCCAGTGACCAGGCAGTCGGCCTCCACTCTGTCCTGGCCAGTCCGTCCTCCTTCATCACCCCACACTTCCACGGAAAAATAATTTCATACAAATTTTAGAGGAACATCCAGTTAATCAAAACACAGCAGGCTGCCAGCGCAGCCTGAGCAGAACAGTGCTATCACACACCATGGCACTTTCAATTCTGCTGCTTCATTCTCTTGACAGAGATATTAACAAAAAGAGGAAACGGGCTATTACCGTGACAAAGGCTTTGACAGCACCAGGAAAATGGCATGTTAACTCGTCATCAGGCAGGCTGGAGCTGACTGGTAATAACTATGCTCCCTGTACCACTCACAGCACTCGAAACCTCCCTCGCCGCTGTGTGGGTTTGTCTGCTGTGGATCAGGGCACATTTTTCCATCCAGAAATACCTACCTGAGTACTTTGGGGCTCTTGGCTGCTGTGCCTCTTTTAATAGCACAGGATATTAAAAGATCATCTTTAGTCTGTTTTGTTTCAGATCCCAAACCCTCCAAGTTACATCTACTGATGCACATATCAAGCAAGTCAAAAGTTACACTATTTAATGGACAGGGAGGTGCTTTTATTTTAACGGGGATTCAGCTTGCACTGTATGTGTAGAAGCACTGTCATCTGCTTTTATTGCGAGCAGATGTTGGAGTGTGTTTGACTTGGAAAAACCCATGAGGCTCAGAATTAGCTACATTAATAGAGGTCATTTGGTAAACTGGGTATATTTTAGTTATTTCAAGATCCAATTCAGATTGTGATAAATAAGGATCAGTTTTCTCTGGGGCTCTAAGAAAGCTCTGGAAGAATGGCCATTTCTCCACTCATTTCTCCCTGTTTGAGACCTGATAATGATTGGTGTTTGGGAGGCTGCTGTGTTTGGTGTCTGCCATTTCCATGCCGGGAGTTGTGTGCTGTTGCAGTAGTACACTGTAGTTAGCCCTAACATAGTGCATTTAGCTAAAGCTGCACTGTGCAGCACCTCTCTGCCTGTGATCTGTCTGTCAAACCTCTGTCATTAAACTAGCCAAAAGATGAGCAATTACAGCTTTGGATGGTACTCTGGCTAGTTTTCAGTTATAACTTTAATTGTTGTTGCTGCTCTCTGGAGTCCAATATCCAAAATAATTTTCCT
Source organism: Strix aluco (assembly GCF_031877795.1). Taxonomy (NCBI): domain Eukaryota; kingdom Metazoa; phylum Chordata; class Aves; order Strigiformes; family Strigidae; genus Strix; species Strix aluco. The sequence goes on from NC_133931.1 coordinate 72,909,831, forward strand.
GACCTCCTCTCTCCCAGTCTGTTCAGGTCCCAAGTCCCTTAAGCCAGGAATTGCCTTTCAGCCCACAGGCATAACGGGGCTCACTATGTTTTTTATCAGTGTGAACAGTAACACAGATACCACCTTTGTATGAAGGTATAGCATCTTCTGTTACACCAGGTGATGTAAATGGAAAAGGTAGGCAAGCCCTGGGATGTTTATCAGGTCTGACAAAGCAAAAAAAAACACAAAAAGTTTATAAGTTCATGTTCATTGGAGGGTGTCCTGCTACCCAACATTTGTAAGTGATTTTTCTGGAAAACAGAATAAATGTAAGCAACTGGTAAGTCTCTTTTTTGTTCTTTTCCCTTAGTAATTGGAGCTGGTTTGATTAAATCAATCCAAGCCCAGGTTGCTGACCAGGCCCTCTTCCCTCCTCTTGTATTCCTGCTTCCTCCACTGTGAAGGCACTGGTGCGGAGATGGGCATCTTGAGACCTGGTTCAAGGAGCTGATCTGTCTCTAAACAAATTGCTGGCCTGCAGCTGCTTGCTCCTGTCCCTAGAGTAGCCCTCCACTAATACTAGCAGAAGTATTTCTGTGGCCATCCAAGTGGACCAGGGTGGAAAACTGATCCAGCTGAAAAATAATCAGAAAAACACATTGTGTTTTTCTCCCAGCTGAACCAGTTTCCTGATCTGATGTGCCAAGCTGCTGAGAAAATACACTTACAGGCAGAACACAATGCAGGGGCAAGAACGAGATCATTAGAGAAAAGGACAAAGTGAACCTGAAGACATGTGGGTTGAGCTGCGTCCTTGGAGCTAGAAGCAGATCTAGGTTGGGGGAGAAAGTAGGGCACTGCGACAGCTCTGGCTCATCCCAGGACGAGAGGACACTCTCCCACAGCAGTTCTGAGATCAGACACAGATCTCGTTGAGAGATCCAATAATAGTTACATGCTCAGACGTGAGGTCTTCAGAGAAACTGTGGATATGAATAGAGAGGTGGTGATCTCAATTAGGATCTCTAAGTGACACCGCCTTGTCTCCGTGTCACTGCCTGGGACTCGCAGCTGTGGGCTTGCAGAATTAGAGGTACTAGGACTATTGTGAGAGAGGAGGCTGTGCTGTGGCTTCTGGCTGTGGCAATCCAGTGGCTTTTCTGCTGTCTCTGGGTGTGAGAGGAGGCTGCTCTTCCTTGCTAGGGCACACAGCTGTTGGTTTCGGTGTGCTTTCTTCAGCTGCAAAACAGATAGGAGAGAGAGGGAACACGATCAGAGAAAGGTTTTGAAAACATGAGGAAGGAATGGGAACAGCTACAGATGGGAGTAAATGATTTGATCTAGAGAGCAGTTTGAAACTGGCATTAAGGTCTGATGTGGTGCCACCACCTCCGCTCTGTCCCCAGTGCTCCATGGGGCAGCACTGGGCGGCAGGCATGTGGGTGCTGCCCACGGGGTCTCCTCACACCCTTGGTGCCCTGAGGACCTCCCAAGGTTTCCATCAGCCCTTGTGAGGAGCTTGGGCTTGCAGCATTTTTGAAAAAGGAACCGAACGGCTGAAAACTAGGTCTCGCCTTCTTTTGGCAGCTGTGCTGGCTGCTAGTGTGGTCCGCTTAATGTCACCCTACTCCACCCCAGCACAACATCCAACCTAACAATCAGGAAGCTCCAGCTTCATGTTTTGTAAAAAAAAGAAACAACAAGAGAAAAGATAGAGCTAAGGCTTGGCTTTTAAAGGTTTTTTTTTAATGTCACTCCTAAGAAGAAAAGAACATTTAACTCAGAGGTAGATAATGTTAATGGTTGTACATTACATGAATAACAAAGTAGGAGCCCCTAAGATGTATTGTAACGTGAATGTTTAGCTGAAAAGTGTGTCAGGATCTTACAGGAAATCTGTCTATGACAGAGTATTTTCCCAGACTGGTAAAATTCAAGAGATAACTAATAGAATTTTCTTTTTATCTAGTGTTTACTTGTACCAGGAAAATAAAATTTAGCACAGACAATATTGACTGTTCAGAAACATAGCTACAGCCATCAATAGAGGAAGAAAGATTGGTAGGAAACTTCTTCTTTCTTCAGTGTGAGCTGCAAAATATTTAATGATGTTGACACTCAGATGGTCACAGTGTAACTTCAGTGTGAATGTCTTCTGGAGATGAATGAAGCTGCTTATGATTCAGAAATATTATTTCAGCATATGATAGGTGCTGTTTTCAGACACCACATCAATTACATCTTTTCTCACGATAAAGATTTTCCTCACAAGCAAAAACATAGACTTCACAAACTATCAACCAAAAAAAAGTCCTTATATTCTGAAAAAGAATGTCAAATGAAGGGGAAAAAAAAATGTTTACTGAGTTTTATTTTACTCTAGCTGAAAGTTTTGGTTATCTATAATAAATGCTCTGCTAGCAAGTATATTCTCTCTGCTTTCCTGCTGACACTGTCTTCCTATTTTACTTCTCTGACCGACCTAAAACTTTGAATGTTTTTGCCTTGTCCTGTAGCTGCTCCAGGTTGTTGCAGAAATTGTGTCTGCCTATTTCTGCTTAGTAATCCTGTGCCATCTGGACAACGTTCACGATTTATTTTTTGTATTTCTTATTGTCTGTTTCTTTATAAAAATCAATTTACAAGTTAGTCATACAAAACATAAACTTACATAAAGTTGTTGAAATAAATTGCCCTGATAGCAGCAAGTCTCCATTGTCCTGCCCTGCTGACTCAGGGTTACTCACCGGTGCAGGAGGATGTGAGGTTCTCCAAAGAGAAGATGTGCTGCCTGCAACCTCCACCTCAGCAGCCACTGCCAGAGGGTTTTGAGATGCTTGTTCTAGGTATGTGGTGGAAAGTTAGATTGCTAATGGCTATGAAACACTGTAAATGTGGTGTGAATATGGACACATGGAAATGGGAAAGTATCTCTCCTTAGGATAGTTTGCCAAGGAGGAAAGCAGTGTACAGAATTCCCAGAGCTGGCATCCACAAGAAACGTCTGAGGTATGCCATGAAAACCTGAACTGAGCAGCTAGCCTGGTGCATATCAGAGAATAAGCAACTAAGGTGCATTTTGTTTTGATTTGTCTTTTTCTGGATAATCTGCTCAGGTTTTTTTACACAATCAGTACATCTACAAGGGATTGTATACTGATGGTTGATGAAGCCATATTTACATGATTACTGAAATTACTTATTCAACAGGAAAGCGACCTAACCAATTCATCATTGTTTAAATTTTAATTCAGTGAAAATGTAATCTCCAGAAAACACTGTTTGCATCTATAATTAATAGGTTGTTATGTGGTGTAGTTTACAATTTGACATACTTTCCTCAAATTCTGTGAAGAAGTGTTTCATGTGATCTCTTTCTGAATTGACAACAGATGCAAATGGCCTGGCTGGTTTCATACAAGGAGGTTCATTTGCAGGGAGATGCAGATCCAGTTTGCTGTTTGCTGTCTAATGCAATTTAGACAGAGCAGCGCAGAGCTCCCTTTTTCTCCTGACAATGATTCTCCCTCCAAAATGAGGTTCTGGCAGTCTGCTTTCGTACAAAGTAGACTCAAATCTAATTATGCTGCTATGACAACTTAGCCTTATAGCATTCACAGTCCTTTTCCCTCTCATCTTTGTGGTGCTGCTATGGGTAGAAACCGATTCTGTTTTCTCTTCTTCCAGTATAAATAGAAATGCACGTCAATGAAGTCTAAGTTGTACTGGTATAAGGTTGGGGTCAGCCTCAGTACATTAAACACTTCTCTTAAAAATGGAGGAGTGAAAACAAGGAAAAAATGTAAGGTGCTGAGTCCTCCAGCCCTCACTTAATGCAAGCCATGTTAACCACCCCTATCCATGCATCTGCATGGGGAAGGAAACCAACCCTGTTTGAATCTCCACCCTCACATAGGGAGAGAGCAGCCACAGCCACATCTCTCCCCTCCTCACCTTCCCTCAGGAACAAGCCACATAATTCCTTCAGAGCCCCTCTGTGCAGTGTTTAGTCCTTGCAAAGGGGTCCTGTGCATGCTCTCACCCAGGCTGCTCCTGGGGCTGGGTGGCTTACGGCATGAGAGCAAGTTACTGCCATGCAGGGAGGTCTGCATTGAAAGAAAACAACTCAGACAAACTTTTCTGGCCACTGCACAGTGCCTCTGAAGGAAGGCAGACCAAGGGGCTGGGCTATGTATGGGAAGAGCTGGTGAGGGGAAGCTGGCTGGAAAGACCACACTGGTCACCCAGGTTGCTGGAGGGATTAGCTGCTCTCCTGGGAGAACATCACGGGAAATGTTCAGTAGCTGAGGCCTGTTTTATAGAGAATGGGCACCCACTTTCTGTTCTCTACTGCCTGTGCCTAGTCCTTGCATGGGGTCTGAGCCTGCTATCTCCTGCTATTAAAGCAGGATCTCTGTTGCAACAGGTTTTAGCTTCCCCCTAGATCTCCTCGTTCAGCCTTTGAGGCAGGCAGTAGAAAGTGTCTTTTGAGGGTCACTTCAAAATTCGGTGCAGGCATGTTAATGCAGAACTCCTAGGGCCAGCCCTGAGGGAACATGTGGTTTCGTCATCAGGACGTCTCTGTTAATTGCTACCAAAGCCAGAGGTTTTCCATGTGTTTACCTTTGATGAGTTATGTTCAGCAAAAAATTGTAAGTGTAGCCAACATAACTTAATTCGCAGTGACACCCAGGGAGCTGTGGAAAGGTGCCAGCGGTGTGATAGAGAGCATTTTAGTTTCATGTGGCTTCCTGAAGCTCCCCAGAGCACGCTGAAAAGAGTCCAGCCATTTTTTTCTTTTTATTTAAGGCAAAAAAATATTCCCTTTCCAGCTGTGAAAGCAACTGCATAGGCCAGAACAGAAGGTGTTTGCGGTAAAAAGACACACAGGCTTAGCCAGACTATTTTGATTTTTTTTTTCCCCTCCCTGAATTCTCCAGGGAGGAGAGGAGCTGGCATCAGATGTTAGGAGAGAGACCCAGGGCTTCTACTTAATTTCTTCCTTCTGACCCATGGCCTGGAAGAAGTAGGTACTTCTGTCGCCTGATGCTCTCTTTGTCACTTAGGCTGAGACCTGAGGTCAGAAAAAGACTGTTCCTAGTTGTCATGGCTGAGACAGCTACCAGACCCAGTGAGGGGCAGGAGGGAGTTCATGGGTCACTGCTGCTGAAACAGGCTCCTGTCTAGAAGTGATGACCCACACCTTACCTGCTCCAGAGACCCTGATGCCCCACGGCGCTCACCCCCGTGTGCTCCCTCCTCAGCACATGCAGTCGCCTTGCAATGAAGATGTAATTTCCCAGTTCCTCATTCCCTGTCACACCCACCCAGCAGCTGGGTGGTAAACAGGGTGAGCACACAGGGTCCTACACAGTTGGAGGAAGCCAGATCTACATCTACCTGGGGTGCTGCAATGCACCCTTAAAAACAAGCTCAGGAATAGCAAGCATTAATGGTGAAGAAGTTATGGGCCTGTGTAAACTGTGTGCATTGCCACCTTGCCTGTGCAGGGATGTTTCTAGGTTTAACCCTTCTAGGTTTAACCTAGGTTTAGCCCTGGAGCAAAGATGAGACCTAGTTCCTTAGATGAGGATCCATTACAGCCACAGTGGGTCTGGACCTCTTCTGACATGCTTCCCCACCCCAAGTGCTTGATTCTGGGCAATCCTAGGTGCTGCAGCACCTGTGACTCCTTCCCTGGCTTCACCCTTCAACGAGGTCTGTCAGCATGGGCATCACCTACATCCAAGGGTGCCTGAAGCCCTGTATGTCTGGGAACACCAGACACAGAAAAGCTGCTTTCAAAATGACATCTGGCAACCCTTTCTCTTTCCCTCTGCCCCTGAGTCAGAAACAGAGAACAGACACCACCGCAGGTGTTTTCCCTGTGTCACTTCTATGGCTTTGAAGTGGCAGCCTCAGAGAGATGTCTTTTCTGTGAAGAAACACCTCCTTTTCCGCTTGCTCCTTGACATTTCCGTGAATGAACTAAGAAGGTTCTGGCCTCTATTTTAATCAAGTAATGCAAATTTCATGTACTGGCAGGTTGCCCTAGACCTCACTACAGCATATGAGAGATTTATTGTCTGAAATAGTGACCTAAACCCAGCACTGACTTCACAAACACTGTTTCTGTCTCAAGCCCCACCGTTTGCTTGTGCAGAAGTTTCTGGCCAGCCTTGATGCTGCCTGCTAAGCACTTCCTGGCCAAGACCTCACGTTTTCTCTGGTGGGTGGCTCTTTTGCTGTCTTGCTGTCTAGACTTCTTATGTCTTGCAGACTGAGAGTTTGTCTGAGACTCTCACAAAAGCTGAAGTAGATCCCTGACAAAGTAATATTGGTTGTGGGACTTGTCTGTAGCTGAGTGAGATGAAACTGGAAGGGGAACTTCCTACATTTCCATTGACCTACTGGTAAGACAGTTGCCAGCAACAGTCTTCCTGCTGTAGAGGTTCCTGGGGAACTTTTCCTGGGGGGATAGTCTTAATGCATCTCCATATGCATGGCAGCTGTTCTCCTCTAGGCATTCAGGGTGTTCCCGAGCTGATTTTATATCATGTCCATATTCCACCCAACCTCTCTCCCTCTTGCACATACTGCTCCCTGCACGTCCCTATTCCCAAAGGATGTCCTGCTGAACACCATCCTGCTTTACCTCTCATTCAGTTTGTCCTCAGCTTTGAGGGTGCTTGTCCTGTTGCACACTAGTCTCCCAACATGGGATCTGGGTGTGCCTTCACTCTCAGTAGCAGGTCACTGTGTGCTGTACTGCAGCTGCCGTCAGTCCTACACATCAGCCCTGGGCATTGGCTGCTTCAGCCTGCCCACCCAAATGGTTCTTTCCTCAGAAGTAAAAACCCTGCTCCTGCTTCTGTCTGAGATCAAAATACCTGAGCATGTTCATTACTAAAAGTAAGCCATGTTCACAAGAAAAAAAGGCGTATGAAAGCTTTATGTTCCCACAGTCTTGATTCTTCCACAGTAAACTGTCTTGTACCATCAATCATATCCCTGCAGAGAGTGCAAAACAATGCCCAATGCTGTCTCTTGTATTTATGTGGTGAAGATGTTAATGACTGTGGGACCAAAATGAAGTGGGTCTTCCCTGAGGAGATAATACCCTTTTATTCTAAGAGGCAGGTCATAACAGATGGGATGTATGTGCACTTACTTTATTGTGCAAGCTTCTCATTTCTTCTTTCCTGTTTTCTTACAGAAGTGAAGAGTCAGTCATACCAATTGATTATTGTCGGCAAGACAAATATTCTCTCTTTTGAGGGTTTCATAAGAGAAGAAATGGGAATCACACTTTTCCCTCCTCTGTCTCTTGAGAAGTGGTGGCTTGCTTTCAGGTGATGCTCATACTTAATCTTAACAATAGCAATTTGTGATCAATAAATTAGAAGTTGAGTGATTCAACATCATAAAAAGAGCTTGAAGCTCATTGTGATTCTTGTTTTGTTTCCTTTGTTGGCTTATATAGTAGTTGGACAAACAATGTTTCCTGGTTCTGATTCCGTATTAGATTCTATGGCTCTGTATTTCACAGCTACCATAAAAGCAGGTACAGCAGTGATGGGAGCCATATAAGTACCTAGATAGAATATAAAAATATTGTTGCTGAGTCCTTCAGGGTGTGCTTTGTGAGAGAAGACACTTAATCTAAATAAGAAGGGATTGTTAACTTTTACTATATAGCATATGCAATACTAGAATTTATTAGTCTATTGTTCAGTGCGGTAACTGATGTGCTGTTTAAGTATTTTTTTTTTTAAATCCATGAGATAAAAGAAGTTTCCAAAGTTCCTGCCTCAGTTTTCCTGTTTGCAATATGTGAATGCTGGTGATACTAAGTGAAAGTGCAGTAAATTAAACATCAGTGTACATATATAGCACACAGATGGAACACAATTCATGTGTGTCCTGGAAAAGATATGGGTTTTCCCCAGATCAATAAAGGATTGATTTCTAGTTCAGCTACAATAACATAACTGCGTGCAGTGGACACCACTTACAACACTCCACGCTTTCTGCATTTGAGTGTGCAGGAGAGCTGGTCAGGGTTATATGCACTGTGGCACTCTTCAAGTTGTCTGTAACAAATAGTTAATAAAATACTGTTGTGTGGATGTCCCAAACTGTCCCCAACAAAGTAATCTGCATGAAGGATTAACACAATCCCTTTTTGTGTTTACACAGGCCCTCCAGCAGGCTAGATCTCATGCACTGCCAGGTGCAGTCACTGCTGCAGGGAGCTTGCTGCTGCCTGTACAGTGCAATGATGAGGGGCAACAAAGAGAAAGAAAAGAAACATAAAGGAAAGATGGTGGTGTTACCACTAAGACAATTCAGTAACACAGTCTTAGAGAGCTATGCACTCATTATTTGCCATATATAATAGTAATTAGTAGAAAGCGTTGCCAACATTTATTTTTTTACGTGTGTCATCCAACACATTTTTGCATTTTTACATTGGTTCTTTTTTAAACTGAGTATGAATTGACAGGTTTAGCTCATAGCTGCTTTCTGTGCACTGAGAAGGGAGAATGCCATTTCTTTACCTTTATGCCACTGAGGGAAAAGCAGTTGTTCTTTACACAAAATCTGCATCAGTGGCAGCTTTAAAGATTTCCTTGCCTGATCCCTGAATTTAGTTTTTAAAAATTTTGAAGTGCCAGCTTTTTCTGCATAAAAGCTGTTTATCCCTCAGTTGTTTATCCCTCAGTTTTCTGATAGCGTCTAGACAACCTCAGTTGAAATAACTCAAGATGGTTATAGCTTCTCTTGGCAAGTGGGGGAGATTAAGAGCAAAATACTACGGTGATGAAGACTGTTACACTGAAGTCCCTCTCTGCTGTTGATCTCTATACATCCTCAGGCACGATTGCCACTTTCCACATTTCCCTGCCTTGCAGTGAGCGTACATTGCCACTGTGCAGACCCCTCTGCAGGAGCAGCCTGTCCCTCTGTGATCTCTTGATGTTGGACCCTGGCTCAGCCAAGAGGCAGCCTGTGCTCCGTGGTGGCACTTACACACGGCTGGTGGTTGTCTCACACTTCTTCATGCTAGTTTGCAAAGCCAAAGGGGCTACTTCACCCATTTCAGTGTCTGACATTAATTTGTCCCTCCTCCGTGCCTCCAGACTAGTAGAGGAGAACAGTGCATTTATGCTTTGTTACATCTGCACGACAGGGAGTGAGATGCACTTTAATTATTTTCATCTGTATATGTGCAGCATAGAGGGACAGCATATTGATTTTTCTGTTTATTTTCTCATCTCTGGATGAGTAAATATTTTTCACTCACCAGCCGAGGGCTCATAACCTCAGGCTCACCAATACTTGTCTTTTCAGTTGACTCTTCCTTCCAACTTTCACTTACCTGTTGCATACCTTGGGGATTTACTTTATTCCACATGATACTCAGAGACATAAAATGAAGATATACATTGACATCAGCCCCTGTTTGTTGGGATCTCTGAAAGGAGAAAGCCACTACAGGAATAGGGGTCCACAGCAGTTCAAAAGCTGTCCCCTGTGACTGCAGCATGTACAAAATGCCTGAGTACCTTTGGGAATAGGAACTCTGGTGTCTGTGTAAATGTTCTGCTGCAATACCAGTACCAGGGTCTATGGCACGTCTGGCTGTCCATCCGTGCCCAACTTCTACTGGAATAAGTAGAGGCTACATACATCAGTGGATCTGGGCAAGGAATTTTTTACTGAGGGCTTTTGGAGGCAGCTTTTGAATGCAACACTCCACATATTAGAAGAGAACAGGTCCTGATCTGAAATAACACAGTTCCAGGCAGTAGCTGCTGTGATCCTTCTGTGTCTTACCATCCTTTCAGCAGCTCAACTCTGCATGCATGCACAGGCAGTAGGTATCAAACAAGCATCACAGGCTCATGGCAAGCTGTTTGTCTCCTTTTTAACACAGTGCAAGCACTGCATGTCTAGGGAAATGGAAACTCCTTTCTAATAACTGGCTCAGTCTCAAAATACTGTTTGTATGGATCCTCTTTTAGTAACCATATTTTCACTTGGCTCACAAGGAAAGCTATTTTGCCACTACAGGTGGAATCAAGATAGTCAGCTTCACAAACTTCATGGAAATTTTACTTAGTAGGCAGACCAAGGCTATCGCTGAAAACATTTTTTGAAAGGAATAAAAACATACATTCTAGTTTTTGTGCTCAAGCTAGTAGGTAAAGCTAAGACTAGCTGATGGTCCCTACCTAGCTCCAAGGTCTCCTACAAGCTCCAGCAGCCTTGCTGCAAACTGTTGCTTAAAACCTGGAGGAAACGAGCACCTGCAGCCTTCTGGGGTTTATTTTGTAACAGCTGCTGTCTTCTGGGGTTCTCTCTCTTCCAACTTGCAAGTACTCCTTTTCTTTTTTCCCTCTTGAGGTTAGTTTGGACTCCTTTCTTCTTCTCTTTTCATGCCCTCTGTGATTTCAAAGAATTGGTCATGAGAAAAGTTGGGTGGAGGACTCCAGAAACTTTTTTCCCAGCATCCCTTTGCATGGCAGTGTGCTGGGAAACCTTCGTGAAGCCCTTCAGCCCTGTCAGAAGGTAAAGATTTGTAAAGTACCAAGTCCCACCATGCTTCTCTGCTTTATCTTCCTCCACCCTATGTATGTCATGGGGTTCACTGGTATGAAAGTGGGCCCATGAGCAAAACCTCCTTCCCTGTGCCCTCTTTGCCTGCAGCCCCATGTGCAGACTTCCCCAGGCACAGGGAAATCTCTGCACTGGCAGAAGATGGTTCAGCAGTAGCTTTCCTTGCCAAGTCCCTAAGCGTGCCAGTCACTGGTGGAAGCTAGGTTTTGATTTGCTTTTCCTCTCTTTCTGCCAACTCAACATATGAGATGGTGGTACTTTTTGTGATATTTTAGTAGTTAACAAACATGACATGCATGCTGTTAGAAAAATCCTACACTGAAATGAGATAGTGTATAAAGTATGCCTTCCTTTACAGCACTTTTTAAATGATTTTCTTTTTTTAAGAAGCCTGTGAAACTGCAGCATAACAAAGGAAGATAGGACAAGCTGAGAAGAAAGAACAGAGAGGAAAATCTTTGAGTTTGTGGCTATCAGAGCAAAAGGCAAAAAGGTAGGATCGCATCTATGCGGTTGTTAATCTTTCATCCACTCACACTGTCTGTGAGGTAGCTGTTGGCTCAGTTTGTGCCACTGCCATATACTATCATTGGATCCTCAGTTTCTAAAGGTGGAAGGGGACATTAGAAAGCTCCAGAAGGTAGGGAGATGGGAGCCAGATTACGGCAGGATTTAACAGACTTGTGCTTCAAATGGTTTTGTTCCAGGCAAGTGAACAAGGGGTTGTACTACTCTGCACGTGAGTTGGCCCTCACAACCCCTTTCACTCACCCCAGAAGTGTCACTCCCTCTTTGATACCAGCCCAAATTCACCACCACCTCACATACAAATATATGAAAAAGAGAGAACCCTGGGTTTATTTGCTGAAGCAGCTACTTGCTTAGTGTTTAAAACTGTGGTTTAATTTCCATAATGCTATATGGCAGCATCATAACCTTTAACAGTCCATGAATCAAAAGTCGTCAGCTTTTCCCATTCTGCCATAAGCCTTGTGATTCTTGCCGTGTGCTTTAGTTTCTTGTGGTTAGCCGAAGCTTGCTTGCAAATTTTTCTGGTTTAGAAACGTCCATCATTTCCTGTGCTCTTTAACAACAGAGGAATGACAGCCAAGGCAGGCAGCCTTTCCACGCAGCTCCTTGCTCGTACGCACCGAGGGTGCTCTTGGTAAACAGGGTTACTGCCTCTCCCTGTCTTGAAGCAGACTGCAACAAGGCTCCGCTTCATGCCTTTCTGCTCGCAGGAGTGCGGGATTGGGAGGCTAGAGAGGAAAACTGGCCTGAAAATGTCAAAAAAACAAACCAAACCCCAAACAACCAAAGAGAACCCCACCACTTTTTCACCAGTTGTTGAAAAAAAGTCTTATATACTTATGTGGAAATTTTCCTATTATTGTTATTTTTTCAGCTTGTAGTTGGCCATGGGAACGTTTCCAAAGAAACCAGTACTCTGGGAAACCTTTTGTTTTCCAGAAAGGCTGTTATTCAAAAGCAATTAACATAAAAATATTAAAATTGTCTCACTTCAGAGACAGAAGAATGGAGGAAGGAAATGTAAGAGTCTGTGTGTGCACACGGGAGGGAATACAGCAGTCTGGGGTAATGTAGGAGGCAGAAGGGGGAGACGAGGGGGCTCAGGTCAGCATGTAGATGGGTGCAGTTGCTGAGGAGGGTCGGGATGGGGAGACCACACATGTGAGGGAGGCAGGAGCAGGGAGGACACGTGGTTGCTGTGACCTTGGAGGGTAGGACAAGCCAAGGAGAGGTGTGGGGCCCAGGGCAGCAGGAGTCCCAGGGGTGAGGGTGGAGATGCCCAAGTGTCTCTCCGTTCTTCAGGCCAGGTATGAAATTTGTGTTATATGTTTTGTCAGCTCTGAGTGCCTGTTGTGGTGAGGTGCAGCTGTGGTTTCAAGACCAAGCTTGTGCTCTGGCAGCCCAGGGCAATGCTCCTGAATTGTCTTGCTTCCCACCATGAATGCTGGGAGAGGACACTGGCAGCTACATTGTTGGTGGCTTTATTTTACATAGGCATGGTGCAAGTTTTCTCCACCATTTCTCCAGTGGGTTTTGAACCAGCTAGCTGATTTCAGTTGAGAGGGCAGAGGGTCACTAGATATTAAGGTGTTGTCTAGTTGTGTGGCAAAGGAGGTCGACCAGGGAAAGTTTCCAGTTGCCCTGCAGCAGATCTCTCTGACTTTCTCAAAAAAGCACAATTATTTTAAAGTCTGAACTGTACCATATGCAGCCTGAAGTGAGACACTTTCTTTTGCAAGGAGGGGTGCAACAGCTATAAATTTACAGATTATGTCTTTAGGCCTTTCAACCTTTCTATCTGTCTTTCCTCCCCTGATTTTCCCTCCTTACCCAGCTCACATCCACATGCGTCGCTCTCAGTCAGCCAGAAATGTGGAAGAGAGCTCAGTCCTCCTCAGGGGGGGACCTAGGGGACTTGGGAGGCAGCCAGAGGTAATGATGCAGACAGAAGACCCTTGGAAGGGAAAAGTGACGGTAAATGCTGTGGAGGCTGAGATCACCGGAGATGGGAGAGATGAACTGGAGTCACTGGGGTGTAAGGGAGGGACACAGAAGTTGATTAAATATCCCAAACTGGCCAGGATTCCTGAGATCAATGATGCTCAGAATATATCTGTGTCCCAGAAGCACGTTTGAGATGGAAATCCACAAAGAGCTTTGCTTAAACAAAAGTCTGAAATGCGAAAGCTTATTCTAAGCTACAGAGTGGTCTCGCACTCTGAGAAACCTAGAGAAATGGGGCAAGAAGCATTTCATAAAAAGGCAAAAGAAGTGTGAACAGCAGGGCTGCAAGAGCTGAAAGCAACTCCAAAAAGGCTCGGGGTTGCACGGAGTGCCAGTGGCACAGGAGAAGGTGTCTGGGACTGTTCTCCTGCTGCAGAAGGAGGCTTTGCAGGTTTTTGGGGCAGTGTTTCTGTGCTGGTGTTTTCCTGAAAACCTTCCCTTTCATTCAAAGTGCTGCATAAACTTTTAATAGATGATCAGTAGCTGGTACCACAGGGTCCCCTCACTTCCATCCTTCTGTCTTGTTTCAAGATCAAATTTTAATTGAAACAAGATGTGGCAGACAGGATGAGTTTCTATAAATAGGTTCTAAAAATGTCATCTTAAGAGGAATGTATGTGACCCAGTTCAAATACCAATATGAAGAAAAAAAACATTAAACACATAGCCCCATTAGACACAGGAAGGTCTCCTTGTAAATTGTTTTATTCTTTGGCAGATATTTATTTAGGCTGGTTCCAGCAAATGATAACATATTTTCTGCTTTGGTGCCCAGTAAATGTGTTTTGCTAATAGTTTCCATTCATATTACACTTTGTATTGTCATTGAATTTGCTGCAGAGATAATGTGCACTCTTACTAGCTGCTGCTTCTTTCACACTTTTTAAAGAGTTTAATTTATATAATCTATTATGTGATACGCAGAAGAGATTTTGTTTGAGTTTTCAACCAAATCCTCCTTTAAAATGTGCAATTTTTCATGATATAATATTCTAGGATGACCATATGATTTATCTGAGAAACCATTTAGAACACTGTAGAGGCTATGATGGAGAGTTTGAAACCCATGTAGGGTGTTTAAACTTCCAGTTGCATTTATGTAACACAGTATTTAAGTCATCTGAGCACCCCCAGAAGATTACCTGTATAAGTAGCAGAAGCAGCCAGGATTCAGCTTTTGTTATTCAATCTCTTTTCAACATACGAAGTGCTCTCAAACAGCTGGTTATGTAAGTTGAGGTTTGGCGAGGTTATATTTTTCAGTACTTGCCTCTCTGCACTGCGTATTTTCTCATTTGTTTTTTATTTGTCTTGCTTTCTGATGGGTTGCATGTATCATCCTTATTGCTGAAGTAATGCAGCAGCATGTACATTTTGAGGAAAATATATATTAGAAGTGTAAATATGTTTTCACTATAAAAAATGCAAAGCTAAGAGTGGCTAAAATAAGAGCCCAATATACATTTTTTTAAGTATGCTTATGCAAGTTTAAATAAATGAAACATAGACTTTTAAACATTATCCGTACTCACTGAGCTTGACACAGTATTACTATAGTCAGCACCCAGAGCCAACTACCATTTAAAGACCAGTAACAACAGTACTGTGTTTTTAGGGGTTATATTAAAATGAACCACTCCTTATATCTGTCCCATGAAGCTAAAGAAAACTTCACCCCATACAGCAGTGCTAGCTGTATACATACATGCTGCAGAACTTTTCAAATATTTTGAAACCTGTGTTATATCTGTGTGAAAGCCAAATAGTTATATTACATCAGGGTTAAGAAACAACACATTCACCAGCCATAAATGCAGAGTGCAGGCCTTAACATTCAAAATATAGGTGCCCTTTTTTTTTTTTTTAAGTTGACTGGTGGGTTTAGACAGAACTCTTACATTACTGGAAGCTGTGAGTTTAAGTATCCTAGGCACTCTTTAGCATGAGACGTCACAGAGCCTGTATTATAAAATGAAATATAAAGTTGCCTCAAGCCACAGACAGCAAGCAGTTTGTTTTGATAAGATCTTTGGGACATGCTGACAGTTTAGTTCATTGACATTGTTATTGCTTGAATTTGGGTGTTAATCTTGCTATCTAGTGGATACATCTCAAAATGTGTTATAAAACTTGTTAGCATGAGTACCGGGGTTTATTAAAGCAGGATAAGAGGAGTTGTGGTAGTGGAGGAGAAAAAGAGAGGTCCTCTGCCTAAAAGCACACGGTATGTCTCCTCTCTCTCGAGCATTAAACACACATTCTTCTGCAGCAAAACACCGAGGACTAAAAGCTCAGGAGAAAACAGTGTGCCTTGCACAGGCGCCCTGTTTGGCTTTCTCACCAGTTTGGAGACTTCTCTCTGGGCACACCAGCAAAGGGCCTCAGTTTGCTTCCATCTCATCGTGGTTCTTTGTGGTGGCAAAAAGTTAGTGACAGAGGAGGACTTTTAGCTAGGTGAGGCCTGAAGTTCCCAGGAACCTAGAAGATCCACAGGCTCCTGAACCATCTTGTGCCCTTTACACACCTGGAGTGCTGTACTTAGCCAGCCACACCACAATATAAAGCAGACACGACCCATTCATCAAACCGGTAAATATGTGAAATAATATGAGGTACATGCCATATGAAAGTAAGCATCTCTGTGAACCTTCAAGCTGCCGTTTAGATTTGAAAGCAGTAAACTGAGCCAAACTGGGACCTGTCCGCACCTTTTGCAATTAAAAACTCGAAGCATACATGCACAAGGCAAGACTTGGAGTAGATGTGCTGAGTAAAACCCCATCTAGACAGGGGTATCTGCAAGCACAGAAAGAATGCGGGTATTTTAAAGTCTGAATTGCACGTGTACAGCCTTATATGAGGTACTTTCTTTTACAAGAGGAGGGAAGATTGCTGAATTTTCTAAATTTGCCTCTCTCCCTATACCCTCTTTCAATGCCTTTTTGATTTTCTCCAGATAGTCCTGGCCTCTGTAAGAATCTGGTTAGGGAATAGAAACCATATTGTTTAACATGGGTGACCAGTCACACAGCATATTTGAATCCTGAACAAAAATGCTTGGAGATATTGGTACTGTTCAGCAACCCATAGGCAAAAATTGCTTTTATTGAACTTCTTCACTACATGGTTAAAAGAAAAGACTGTAAAAAATGTTATTCATTTGTGGTCAGAAAAAGTATCAAGTACAACAAATTACTCTTACTGAGTACTTCAGTTACTGTACTTGGCAGCGAATTTGCTTTAACTCCAGAAGAGCATTACAAATGAAATCTTTAGCAGAGATGCAAACCAATTGTGCAATACTGGGCTTTCTGTTCCTCACATCATAGTCCTGTCCCAGTCCCAGATTCACTATGCCTACCAAGAAATATATTCTATTGAGGCAGCAGGAAATTTAAGCAGCTCCTAACTGCAGGAGCCAGCATAGCAGCTGAGCTATTTGGGATGAAAGGACCATGAGACAACTGCAGTTCCAGCAGGATTTGGCTCAGGGATCGTGTGGGAAGCCTTTCCACTGCCAGACCAGTGATGAAAAAGAGAGAGGGGGTGAAGGGGACAGGAGCTCCAAGTTGTGAATCACCACTTGTGTTGGCCAAGGAGTCTGCAGACAGAAAGGGGAGGGAAGCAACCACTGAAGCCAAGCTCTGCAGCCTCACCTCCCCTGCTCCCCGCTAGGCAGAACTCTGCTTTTTGTTTCCCTCTCTGAGATACGCCACCTTATACAGCATTTTTCATCATTAATTGGAGCATCTCCCTCCCGCATCCTAATCAAAGGGTGCTGTCACTGCAGAGTCAGTGTTAAGAGCAACATCTGACATGCTGGCCCAGTCAGTCAGTGGGTTGCTTGCCTCAGGCCTGGCGGGTAGAGGTCTCCAGCTAATTTTATTCAGGATAAAAATGATTAACGGCAATGAAGCATGTGTGGACTGTCTAGAAAAGGAAGGAGCCCCTATTGTTGAGAGAGAGCTTGACTCTTGGCTTTTCTTTTTCCCTCAAATACATTTAAAATGTTGACTCTTTCTCCCACTGGAGCAAAATACCACCAGGTAAAAGGTGGCAGCAAACACATTAAAATGGGTGTTACACCAAAAATCAACAAGAGCTGAAAAAGAACAGCTGAGGAAGGGGAGTTTGAAATCAAAACTGCGTGCATCCTGAGATGTCCCTCATCCTAGGGAATATATCTTTCATCCAGCTACTTTGGAAGTGACTTCTTATTGCAGAGTACAGGTACCCATCCAGCTTTGTGCCAGACCCAAATGTCCTGCAACTGGAGTCGGCCAGGAGTGGGATTTTGGCCAAGCCTGCAGTGGAAACGCATGTCAACCACAAAGTGGCTTCCAAGTCTGGGTCGTCGTTTTCCCCACATGTGGTACAGAAGTGAGATTTTGCCTCTCCCTGTTGTTGGGGCCTGGACTGATTTATCAATAAATGCCAGGGAGCTGCACAAGTACTCACAGAGTGAACTTTAATATAATTTAATTCCAGCAAGGGGCCTGCTTTTCACCCTGTTTCCTGGTCCCTAGGGGAACAACCAGGGAAAATAGGACCCTTTAGAGCAGGCTTGACCCTGTGTCGCAATAGATGGAGCCACCTGTGTCTGTGTCACTGTGCCCGTGTCCAAGTCAAACATCTTGTTTCCTGGAGTCCCCGGCTGGAGGGGAATGTCGCAGTGCGTCATGGCTTGGAGCGGAAAGCGAATGGTGCTGTGGAGAGCACACGCTGTGACCGGCTCGGATGTAGGCATCGCTCCTGTGAGCTAATGGCAGCAGCTGGCTTGTTCCTGTACTTGACGGCAGGAGAGAGGCACACGGAAGTGGGGGCAGGGGGCTGGTTTTTCCCCGGAAACCTATCTGTCTGGCAGATATCAAGCCCAGCATCTGTGTGTTCTGGGAAGTTCAGATAGACGTGTTACACCGCTGATTCAGCCCCTGGGCTCCCCAGCTGCTTGGCTTGGGGTGGGTTTGGCGGACAATGCCACGTGAGCCTACTGCAAAAGTTAAAAAGTTATTTTCTCAGCTCTTCCCCCTTCCCCACCCCCCGCCGAGGCACCAAACCTCTGATTCCTTTCTCAGAAACTAACTAAAGCTTTGCTCTACTAAAACTTGGCCACCACAGGAAAAAAAAAGCTATAAAAATATAATGGTTAATATAAAAAAATGGATTTTTCTCTATAGAAATATGTTGCAGATTGGATGACAGTACATTTCTTCCCTTTTTCTGTATTTCTTCCTCTTAGCAGTGCACACACATTTCCTCTGTGGTGGGGTTCCCATCACCGCGGTTGTAGGCAACTGCTGTCACGCAGCTCTGTGCTGGGGCTGGGCTTGGACAGCCGGCAGCAGAGGAGCTGTCTGGCACAGGACCTGGCCTTTGCATTCCCCCTGTATGGAGAGGGAGAGAAGAGGGACAACATGCCTCTCCACTTGTCTAAATCAGCATACAGGTGGTGATAGGTAATGATAAGGCCCACTGAAGAAGTGTGTAAGTCTTTTCACCCAAGGTCACCACTATGATGCGTGCAAAATAGTGGCTTTGATGAGTGTCCTGCTTTAACCAGGATAGGGTTAAGTTTCCCCAGCAGTGGGGGGGAGCTCTAGCCGGATTATTCAGATACCATGCGGACGTCACATCCTGGCGCGGGAGCGCAGGGCGCGTGGTTTTATACATCTGCTCCTCTCACTCCTGTATTGGTAGATATACTTTGCTCTGTTCATTGTTATCACTGTTATTCTTATTGTTGCTGTTTGTTGTGTTGCTATTGCACTGCTGTATTAAACCTCTCCTTATCTCAGACCGGGGCTTTGTATTTCACTCCCTTTGTGGGGGAGGGGCAGCGGCCGCGTGGTCTCAGACCACGGGAGGGGCTAAACCATCACAATGAGCTATGCTGGCTCTGGGTGGAAGGGAGAAGGTTTTTCAGTACTTCTGCCTAGCCCCTATTCACCCAGCCTGACACCCTGCAGGATAACTTGTTTTCAAGGTGTACAAACAGAGATGTCACCTCCTTCCTCCAAAGCTCGGTAGCTGGCTGACTGCTTTTTTAGTGTGAGTGTTCAGAAAAACATTCTTAACCCATGGTGTCTCCAGAGGTTTGTGGTAAGAAAACGTTAATTTGCCCAGTCTAGAAGCAGAAAGATGAAAAAAAAAGTAAAATACACTGTATTCTTTGTTCCAAATACCTGGAATTAGCGCCCTTGTTGGAGACAAGTACCATAATTGGCTTTAATGTGGTTTTTTTCTCTTGTTTATGGAGCAGTGCAGTATTGCTGCCACAGCACTGGTGCACTGCCCAGCACAATCCACCTATTTTCACTTTTTAATGAGCAGTGCCTCTAATTGCTGTAGATACTGCACTAGGTGAGCACCCATGTTTTATTGCATTTTCCAAAGGGCAGTGTGCTATATCAGCTTCTAGAAAAGTTCAGGATAGTTGCCTGTGTCATAGAAAAGTAAGATTTAATTAACAGAGGATGTAGGAAGCCAAAGTAAATACTAGAAATGTGTAATGCAGTTAAGGTGGTGTCGATTAATACACATAGAGGGATGTGTATATCTGAGCACTTGACATGATTGATTTTACATCGAAAGGGAAGTCATTGTGTTACTACATTTTTAGTTGAGGTCCCTGCTGATGGCATTGGAGCTATTTCAACAAAAAAATCTCAAATATCATGAAGAGTTGGGCCTGCATCCAGACCTTTCCTAACTTACAAATATAGAAGGACGAGTAATGAGAGAGGAAAAGTGAAACTTTAAACAGCATGCCCGTCAGCAAAAAGCACTGGTGTGAACATACAGCACCTCTTGGTTGAACCACATACCCCATGTTTTAAAAAAATCCGCCCATGTGAAAGGTAGAGGTGATGGTAGCTGGGTAACAGGACCTTCTAAAAGGCAGGAGTGCTTTGCAAGCCTTTGAGTCCTGGCTTAGAGCTGCTCTTACCCCCTTTTGTGTTGCTGACACACACAGCTGCAATAAACATATTGCAGACAAAGAAGCAGGTGAAAAGCTGAAGTTACTTAAATCAGTCAGAGATACATCCAGTTAACTTGGTTATGCAGAAAGCATAAATTATCATATTCTTACCCTGTCATTTAAAGACAAATGTTTTACAGCACAAACCCCATCATTATGTGTACATATTAAAAAAAAAGGGGGTTGTTTTGTTTTTTACAGCAACCATAAGACTTTTAGACTTGCTAAGAAGTGGGTCCAACTTGTGGTTAAATCCTGCAGATGATAGTCTTGCTGATCTCAGGATTTTCCAAAGATTAAAATGCAGATGTCTGGATTTCTCAAAACCCCACAAAACTTCAGAAGCATTAGACCCATTTCACTCTTCCCCAGATATCTGAGATGGCCATAAACCGCTTGAGCATCCTGGCAAGATTTCCTGTAATAGACAATCTATAGAATACTTCTTAGCAGTTTATTAGCAATTTTAGGTCTTATATTTTAGCAAATAAAATCAAAGTTTATCCCTTAGCTTTAGCTTAACTACAATAAATTATTTATAAGCTGCACCCCCATGTGTATGCAGGTGCAATAGTTTTTCCATGTTTTTATAACAGATTACCATTCAAAACACACATTTGTGGGGGGTGTTTTGTATAGAGATGTATATAAAGCCTGAGCCAAGAAAAATAATCTCCTGGTAAACCCTGGCACTCCTGTGATGGTGATCACTGTGCCATCCCCAGCACCGCTTCCTACAGGAGCCTGAGGCCAAGGCGTGGAGGTCGGTACCTGCCCGCTGCGTGGCCCTGGATGTGGGCTTATCTAGATGAGAATTTGTGTTAGCTGAATCAAATGGAAGTCATTACCCAGAGAAAAGCCAGAAGTGCTCACACACTCTAAGTTCCTGGCAAAATCTTTCCAATGCATATATTTATGTTAAGGGTTTGTGCATATATTTACACTCAGGGTTTGTGGATAGAGTTACAGTGTGACAAATATCCCTAATCAAGACAAGTTGGCAGGAAAGAGACAGTATTAAGAACAGAAGTGCCCACATGCCTGTTTGAGTGAAATCTGGAAGGTCTCAGTATGTGTGTGTGTCTTTTTCTTTATTTACTTAAGTGGTTTTAAGTTTCTCAAGTGGTAACTGGGAGCCTTGGGTAGCCCTACAGTTTGAGAAACAGAAATACGCTTGCTGATGGAAAACGCTTTGTATATTAGGATAGCTCTGGCTTCATGGCAAGCCATTTTTGATTTTCTGGTGGGTTCATTCCATCTTAAGCTTTGCTTCAATGGCCCTTTTGACAAAAGAACTGCTGTAGAGGATGTTTCTGGCTTTGGCCCACCCTGGCATTTCAATTATCCTTTGCAGAAGACTGCCTTTTTGGCAACATAGGCCATTAGCTTTCCTCTTGCAGTTTCAGCTTTTCTTCTTGCTTTTCCACTTGGGATTTTTCTTCTTGTGCTTTCTATTTTAAGTATGCAGTTTCTGCAGATCTGCAGGTGAATTCTACTGATCTTATACAAACACCTTCCTTTGATTAACTTGGTCATTTATTTTTCAGTCCTCATTTTTAAGATGAATATCAAAGGGCTGTGGTGGTTTGAGAGGTTTTGGTTGGTTGTTGGGTTTTTTGGAGCAGGGAGGGGAAACGGGAGGTGGAGCGAATCACATCTCCCAGGGAAGGTGGTTACTAATTATGCCTTGGAGATTATTTCTTAGTGGCTCAGATATAATTACTACTTGAGCAAACTTGTATGTACTATTCAGGACAAAATAAAGCCTCTCCTTCTGTATGACCCAAAAAGCAAGGTGTTACTTCAAATATTCATCTTTAGGGGGTCAGGAAACTGCATCTGTAATTCTTACGTACCCTACAGTGCCTGAACTTCTTCCCACAGAGGTCATCCCTGCAGCCCCTCTCCTACCAAAACTTTGCCACCTATAGTGATACAGAGATGCAAAGGAGGGCTTTTAGGACACCTGTAACTGCTGGATTCTGATTATGTCATTTGAGAACTGCTTAGAAATGTATGTTGTAGGACAGGATTTTTAACCTGTCCAGTATCTCTTCCAAGTTTGGAAAAGCTGGAGGTAGAGAGTAGTGCTAAATAGGCCATGAAGGTAATAGAGACATGGCCTGAAAGGCAGAGTTCTGGGAGAATGAGGGCCCCTGTATCCCCTAGATTATTTTTTTCCCTCCTCTGATGCTCATGCTGTCACCACTTCAGATCCAGTACTGGGAGCAATACCAGGTACCTTCTGGTAACACGAAGTGCGTGCTGTGTGAGCTGGTCAGATGATATGGGTGTTGAGTCAAAATCCACTGAGTTGGTAAGACTCATTCCCAAGTCTTCAGAGAGGACCAGATCCCAAAAGGGTTCTGGACTGAGTTTAGGCAGTCTATGCCCAAACCTGCAGTCCTCTGTACCCTCAAACAGCTGCTGACTGGATCCTGGATGGTTACTCAGACATCTGAAGCTCTGCCTTTGAGTGTGCCCGGAGACATGTCAGCCTCAACAGAGCTGAGCAGCTCAGTGCCAGCCTCCTGCCCATGTTCTGTCCTGCAGCAGCAGATGCAGTGCTCTTCCAGATCACACTCTGCAAAAAGGCTATTGTAGGCTATTGCCTTTGTCTGAAATACAGCCAGTACAGGGATGATGCTGCAGTTCCTGCTCTCCTTAATCAACTGCCCAGGGTGAGGATGCTTCCCTCCGGCCCTTTGATATGGGCCCAGTCTCCTCTTTCACCTAACAGATTCAAGGCATGTCTCCCATTCTCTGGAGAGTGTCCAAACTGCCAGGGCTGTATAGCTGTTTTGCAGTGGATGCAATCCCATGATTCGTAGAGTTGGAGGGATTAATCAAGAGACTGTTAAGTGCAGTGAGCAGAGCATGTGTGTGAAATGTGGAAGAGCAGGATTCCGCTGCTTGTTGTAAAATCATCCATGTGGCTTATACGTATTTTTTATGGAAGATACAAACAGACCTTGGGGTGAGAGTCACTGCCCAAAGGCTCTGGAGAGGTCTGTGTGTCCCCATGGCATTGCATACAGGAAATGTACAGGAAGAATGGCTTTTGCACTCTGTCCCAGTGTGATCCTTCAGAAGGACATCTCAAGGCCCACAGAGAATTTGGCTTCCAATTCATTATTAAGTAAATTATAAGAATGTGGAGATAGCTGCTGAAATAAATTGTTTGCTGGGGGAGGGAGGGATGTCACAGTGGGGTTCAGTGTGCCATTTCTCAAGGGTTCAGGAAGCATGGGGCAAAACCAGGCTACTGACATGGAACATCTCGTACTTTATGAAAATGGTAGTAATAATTCTCAATTTACAAAGCTCATGGGAAGGGCTCACATAACACTGGAAAGGAGTTGCTGGTACTTATTTCTTAGCTCTCTGATTTTGTACAGCCTGGTACAAGAGATGAAGCATGACAAACAAACAAATTCTTGGTTGTTAGAGGCCAAAAATATTTCGTTTACTGTGCTTTGCCATGAGCTTCAGTAACAAAAGCCCATTTAATATGAGGAGAACAAGGCTTTTGCCTATTAGCTGTTGTCACTTGTGCACACAAGACTGATGGCAGCCATTGACTCCATATCACCAGCTGTGACATACCTTCCAGAAAGGCACAATTTGAAGTAGTGAGTTATGCTCTATGTTCTTTATTCCAAATATAAAACCACCATAATACCATATGTGTTATTTCAGATGATTAAGGATCACCCACAGAGTGTTTTATAAATTATTTCTCTTCAGCATAGCCTATATTGTCAGGGCAATGGCTTCCGCAATCCCGCTTCCAGTCCTCTCACCTTAGTCTAAGTCCAGCTCTTGCTGAAATTCCAGAGATTTCCTCTTTAATAAGGTTATTATCTGACCCCACACTGCTTCTGTTGTCCCCTATGCAAGAGCTGCTATTCAGACACACTCCTAGAGGCTGCTGGCTTTTTCCAGTTTGAAAGCGGGTGTCTGCACTTTGGTCCTGAGCTGAAGGCAGACTCCCACCATGGGATTGCCTGCACGTATTCATCCCCACCACATTTGCCTAGCCAGCTGGTGAGGGATGCAGCTGTAGACGCGGGACAGACAGGGGAGGCACACACTGTACAGGCAGCCCTCCACTGTCTCAGTAAGCAGCCATGGCCTGAAGGTTTCACACAATTAACCACTAATTGTTTGTATGGAGTTCAGATCACAGGAGCACTCCTCCATGTGGGTGGGGTCACTCCTTCATGCCCTCCTGTGAGCACGAAGGGGTTACCAGCATCCAAGTTATCTAAGCTGGAAGATAAGAGAGGATTTGGGCCAACAGACAATTCTATTAAAAGATCCTTAATTCTGTCCCCTCTATGTCATGTTGATGCAATAGTCATGAAACTAATGACCTGACACACAGTATGTAGACAATGTATGTGTGTTTATGATGTCCTTTTAGAGGCATCTCCTCCTGGGAGTAGAGAATCAAGAGAAGCTGTCTTGTAAATCTGCTGTCCCTCGGGATACATATGGAATCACAGCCAAAATTCAAATAGTACCTATTACCCTTACTTACCCAATGCCCAACACCCGCCATGTATTGACCAAGCAGACCTGCATCTCTGCTCATGAGGGTTTATTGGTGTAGATTTATCAGATCTATACGGAGGCACCGAACATGCATGGATATCAATTTATTTTGATAGGATGAGGCAGGAAGCGCTTTCTTCCCATGCATGGGTAGGCACCTCTCTTCAGAAATTCCAAAACCTGATGCTGAGAACTTGTTTGTGTGTGACCTGTGCTGAAACAGAAGTACCCACACAGGGGCACCTATTCTCCTTTAACACACACTATGCTTTGGGTTCAAGACTCGCAGAAAAAAGGGACATTGTTCACATCTGCTGTACGTGGTTAGGGGCTCGTAAACGATTTCCTCACTTGAGAGAAGAGTAATTTTTGCATCCCAGATCTGGAACATTGGAGAAGACTTCAGATAGTCCATGAACCAGATGCAGTTTTCTGGGGTGCTGTGCTGGGTGTACCAGAGTCAAGTAACAGCCACAGCAGTCAGAATGCAAGCAGCCGATGGGAGCTCTTGCCCAGAGAATGCACTGGCAAAGAGTAACCACAGCCAGCCCCCAAAACTTATTGTCTAGTCCACTAGTACTACGATTTTTATGTAGAGATTATTGATTTTAGGCTACATTGTCAGAGAAAGGGATGTTCTGTACTTAACACATGTCATCTCCTAGGCCATAAACTGTGTGCAATTACACAAGCACTACTTACCAGTGGTTTAAACAGTGTTTGTTAGCTGTTGTTGTTATCTCTCCCAAGAGATTACTGCTATTGCTGTCTGTGGGTTGTGATTTACAGTAGTGTAATCATCTGAAAAGACTGGATTTGTTAAGCTTCTCAGATAATACAAAACCAAGTCAAGCAATGCTTACAGATACCAAATAGACTTAAAATGTTTTTCTTACCCGAAGCCGTATTATTTTATTATGTCCCACCCATCCACTCTCCAACTGGCAGAGAAAAGTGGTTTTTAATTTGGGGACACGTACTAAAATGAGAAAAATACGAAGGGAATTCTGTGAATTCTAGTATTAGCGACTATCATCATTTTAGTGTTCTTTTAAACAAGATGAGTCAAGCAGTATCTGTACTGTAGCTGAACACTTCAGTCACAATAAGTCAGGGGTTTTCTCCCAGAACCTGACATCAAGTCTGAGAAAGTCTTCTTCCCTGAAGTGATTCAGAAAGAATCTTGCTATTTTGTCTCGCGGATGTAAACCATGTACATTGTTAGAGATTGTAAGAGGCCTTAAAACCCATTGGTAAGTTTTCTAGTAATAAATTATTGTATTAATTTATTAAAGATTACTTAGTCCTTCAGGAAAAATATTGTAATCATGTGGGGAGTTTGAGCTTTTTTCTTAACAGAGTGGACTTACAAGACCTTTTTAACCTTATACTAGTCAATTTTTACTTCGATATTCTTCACCAGTAAAAAGCCCTCACCTTTGCTTCCCTTAATTTCCTTGTGCTTTGGTGGGGTTTCACACTTACAGGCCTCTGTCAAAGGAGATCAAGGCACATCTCCCAGCATGTGCTTGCTACTCCTGTCCTCCATGGAAGCCCATATATAGCAACTCCATAGGGATCCAGAACGCTGTGATGGGAGAAAGCTGGGAACTACAGAACAGTGAAACGCAGGGTTTCCAAAATGAGCTGGCCCAAGGCCTCTTTGAATTGAATTTTGTTGCTTTCCAGGACATGGGGCCAAGGTCATTCCTAGCACGGATGCAGCAGAGGGAAGGGCTGGGGCAGGAAGTTTCTATGGGTACAGGCCTGCTTTAACGAACCAGCAGTGAATAATCAAGGCAAGAGCCCTGGAGCTCCAGCATCCTGCTCTTCCATCCACTAGAGAGCATGGGAAGGATGGAGGCAGCAGCTGCAGCTGCCAAGAGCTTCATTCCTCTCATGGCCTCCAGCACACCCCTTCCCTCGGAAGCATCGGGCCCCACATTCCTACAGCCCCACACCACCCAGCCCCTGTCCCAGCTGCAGCACAGCATCCCTCCAGCAACAGGGCTTTGGCCATACCCAGCAGTTCAGCTATGGCAGTTTTGCTGCCTGGGGGCCGACAGCTGTAGAGGCAGTTGTCTGCTTTGTCCAGGCTTCAAGAGCAAGCAGATCTACCCAAAGCATGGAGTAAATACAAGCTACTGCAGTCTTAAATAAAACCCAGAAAACCCCACAGTAAGCTGAGGTGACCCCCCCGCCCCAAGCAGTGTGTGGGGCAGGTAGATGCACGGGAAAACAGGAGCTTGGCCTCTGGCAAACATCTTCATTCTTTCTGAGGGGTAGGACAGATGAGGCAAGGAAAATATGCTCTCCACCTGCCAAAAAGACTAAGGGTAAAGCTTTGCCAGTTGGACTATACCTTGTGAGTTGCTGAACAATCTTACTTCCCTTAATGTCAGTGGGATTTCTGTGGGAGCTTAGCAACTGGCGTGCTGTAAGCTGTTACAGGAGTAATGGAGGGGGGATGACAGGGAAACATATTAATGCAAATGCATGTGATGCATTCGGGTGATACTTCACAGATAGTAATGGTTGTACTTGAACAAATTAGTCCTCACCCTGACTGCTGGCTTCCTGCTTTACAGATGTGGCACTACTGTTAGTCAAAGTACATTCTCCCAAAGTCTGAAATGGTATTCAACACTGCTGCTCTTTTCAGATGTCTCTCTTTTGTCCTCTTTGCAATTTAAATTCAACTTATTTATGTTTATCTAGATAACATCCCATACTTTTAAATATAAAGGTACTTCTCAATTTTCACTTCTAAAGCTGTCAGTAAAACATACATTAGAACTACCCTGTGGCACAGACAAGTTCTTCGCTTATCCATATTTTCTCTGCTATTCATTGAGGGAGGTATTGCTCAGTTCTCTCGTAGAAGGTCCACATGCTGTTCCCAAAAAGAACCTAGTTAGACAGAACGACGTCATACATGTTGGCTGCTAGATCTTTCCTGCCCTCAGCTTCCTGCTAAAACAAATTCATTTTTATTGTTCCACATAGTAAACTGTTGTTGATCAGGGTAAGGCTGAATGATGCTGGTGACTGACTCATCACTCTTGGCTTGACTGCTGCACAGCCTAAGGAGTAAAAGTGAAGTACTACTAAGAAAAAAGGGCCAGTAGTGAACAAAGGAAGAAACAAGGAAAGAAAAGGGGATCTAGCAGCCATTGTATAGATAGAGAGCATTGAGAGAAGAGTCACTAATGGTTTTGCCAAATCTAAGCTGTATTTACTTTTCCAGTTCAGTAAGACACTTAGGTTTTGAAAATGGAATGCATAAACAGTGTGCAGTAGAAATTAGCTGAGAAGAAACATCTCAATATACAGTGCAGGAGTGCATGGAGCACTTATGATAGTGAAGGAGCCTACGTTTCTAAACAGTCATTCCCAAAGAATGTTAAAAATATTTGTGGGAGAGAATAATCTGGTGAAATACAACTTTCTGAGCTGCTGCCTGCTTATTTAAAGCATAAATGATCTTACAGCAACTCTATGTCTTTTCATATCAATGTTAAGCTTATCTTATAAACACATCTTCAGTACGTAAAGTAAGTTAAAAACATCCATTCTAAAGCTCGGATGTAAAGAGAATGTGGCTTGGATGCTTACTGGCATGAAGAGAGATATCCTGTCTTATTATTTTTTGTACTGTGATACAGTTGTAGCATTATCTGGTGTACAGGGCTTTGAAGGATCTATTGTAAGCATGTCAAAGACTTTCTAAATTACTTTGTTTTTGTAAATATTAGATCACAAAAACTGAGGAATGAGTCCCACAGACTTTCATTAAACAATGTGTCCCATTATTGTTTTTCCTGTTTTGGAGTTGAAGTTAAACTAGCATTAATAATACTCTGCATATCTATTCTCTCAATGAAAAAAAAAAAATCTGTTCTAATAATTATCATGTCTCTAGAAATGTGTATTCAAGGTACAGCTTAAGCACTAATTAGTCACCTCTGCATGTTGCTTGTGCAGTCAGAGATAAGAGGTACCTTGCACAAGATCCCAACGTCCATGATAGAGCTTGGGTCAGACAGGACTGCAGTCCCATAATCTCACCTCCTTAGTGACCTAAGCAGTCCAGGACTAACAAGCTATGGGATAAGCCTTCCATGCAGCAGTTTTGCATGTGGGAACAGAGCATTCCCACAGCAAGTGGTAACTCGCCTAGCAGCCTTTCTGGCTCACATCCACTGGCTCAGAGAGCTAAGGGAGGTAAGTGCCACAGCTACAGGGCAGTTGGTGGAGTAGGGCCATGAAGGCTGTGTGGTTGAAGGCCAGGAATGGCTGATCCTGAAGACTCTCTTGACAAGAGCCTAGGGCTGGAACAAAGATGCAGAAGTGGGAAGACAACAAATTAGCAGCTTGACATAAGGAAGAGGACAGAAAGAAAGAATGGGCAGAAAACTCTCTGCCCCCTTGCCCCTAGACTTAAGTTTCAGGAAATTATGGTCATTTTGATGTTGGCATGTACTTGTCAGCAGCCTTCAGCAAGAGTCCAAACTTCTTCAGTCTCCTTCCTCTAAAGGGTGGCAATGTTCAGTTGCTATTGGTTATTTTTCTGGTACCTCACAGTGCAAAGGTCAGTGTCCTGAGGTAGGAGGTTTCGTCTTGCTGAAGACCATCTGAGTGTCAGAACACCACTGGACAGTGGAATTCCTGCTATTTTTATCATTGTTTTTAAAAAGTATGGGAAATTAGTACTTTTTTTGTACTAATTAGTACTAATATTGTACAAACTAGGGAAGGTAGAAAAGTCAGATTGTGAAATGAAGCACTCAAAAACTACAAAGTGCCATGATTAAGTTACTTGGTGATTTGATCCTGTTATACATATTTATTAGGATATTTCAAAACCAAGCTTGAGTCCAACTTTATTTATGTTGACAGTTCTTCCACACAAATATTTGTGTGAAGCTGTTGATTTCCACAGAGCTCAGTACCATAAACAGTCATCACAGCAGCAGCACTTGCTAGGTATTTTAGCTTCATTTTACAGATGGGACAAACTTCTTCATAGCCAAGTGGCAAGTGCATCCAGCAAGGCAGGTTTAGAAGTCAGGATATCATGGTACCTTTTCCTTAATTCAAAATGATTGTGTCTTCTGAGCCAGAGCAGTATATAAAATATACAGGGTGGGGATGAAATCCTGTCTCTACAGAAATTAATATAACTCAGACATCCTGGTGCACATACATATCTTTAAGGTCTAAGTTATTCTGTTCACCAAACCAAATTGCTTACAAATTGGCAAACTAACAAATATCAGCATTTATCAAAATTAAATCCATATGTTCTTCAAATCCATGTATCATCAACTACTTCCAGATGTAAAAATCCATGGATAGTTTTAAGGAATCTGAGTCCTGCAGTCAGTTTCCATCACGATTTTCAAAATTAGCACTGTTCACAAGTGATATACAACAATATTTGGTCTCTTCAGGAAACAATACTCGTTGCTTTCCTTAGAGCCAGGTATCCTGTAACCACATCTGAAGGGAGCATCCGAATATAGGCAAATTCTTCAATAGTACTAAATCTTAGCTTGCTCTGGGGATCTGTGTAATTTGCCTGAAAAAGAAACAATGGTAGAGACACTATTCAAATAAAATCTCAAAACAGAATACTAAAAAAGTGTCTAATTACAAGACCACAAAATGGTGAGTTTCTTTTCCCAGCAACAGCACCTTTGTTCTACCATGTGACCAAAAGTTTGTACTTTTTTCTTTCTCCTCGTGTCAGAACTTATGAGAAGTTAACAGACCCCTATAAAATCACATTAGAAATGCATTAAACATAACAGAGGGCTGAAATAGTTTCATACAAAACACAGTGCAAAAGAAATTCCTCAACTCTCTAAACTCACCCTAGCAACTCTGTGCCTTGTGCAGTCTCTCTCAAGGCAGCTCTCCAAAGAGTCAGTCTACTGCCAATAAATTACCCACAAAGAGACTGAATTATGGGAGTTCTGATAGCTTTGGACTGATTTTCTCCTCCTGCATACAACTTAGCTTTTAATTTACTATAAAGTGGTTGTTAAAGCAAAGGAATCTCAGCTTATGGTTCTGTGACTGAACTGATAAGAAATGTGAACTCAGTGTTGTGCTCTGCTACAGATGCCTGCTTTCAGGATAGCCGCCTGGCCAGCTAACCCTGGGCTACGCTTGTATCCTCTGCTGTATTTGCACCCTGGGTGCCTGGGAGCGGTGCCAGTGTCCTTCCAGCCTCTCCCCTTCCCTGTTGCTACAGAAACCTTGAGCTTGGATGAGCTGGGGGGCAGCACAGGAGGGTGGGCTGGAAGAAGGCAGGCTTCAGGGTACTGCCTCTCCACCTTCAGCCTCCAGGACAATCACTGTCTGTTCAACATTGGATTACCAAGTGCCTGCCAAGGCTCTGAAAGGGTCTTCTGTACCCTTCTTTAACAGGAGATGGTGGCAGGCTGCAAGGCACAGGCAGTTGAGATCCCTTAGGACATTGCTACTAAAAAAGAACAGGCCAGGGAGAGCTGGAGTGTTCCCCATCCATACCGTTGAAGTGCAGAGCCCTCTACCACCTTTATGTTAGAAAGGATCTGTTGACCATGGTAACAATCCACATAATTGTCTGGTTGATAAAACTTAGCAGAAAATTAAGTGTTATTTGTAGCTTGTTTCTTTAAAAAGAAATGCCACAAGGTTAATTAAATGTAGTCAGCTAACAGTCAAGCCATCAATTCATTTTCAAACAAACGGCAAAGTTAGGATATTAGGAGTAAATTTATCCCTGGTAGTAACTTTATGGTTACAGCAGGTATACATTAATTTTTATTTCATACTTTACCTCTGGCCTCGTGTAAGAAAAACCTAACTAAGTAGACTGCTTTTCAAATGTGCCTAATTCTGTAATAAACTAGCCAAGCAATATCTTCAATTTGTATTGTGCACCAATGTAGGTTAAAAACATTACAGCAGCTCCTCACCATTCTGATACTTCATATTGGGCTGTACTGTTTGCAGACACTGATGTATGGTAACGAGTCATTTATGCCATGACTTCAGTCTGAAAACAAATGATACTGCTACTTCAGCAATAATTAAAACAGATTAGAAAAGTGAAGTAAGGTGATTTTGCAAAGAAAAAACTCTGTCATATTTAGAAACTAAGTCAAAGGCCACAGATGCATGCTCTTCAAATACAATAAATTAGTTATCTCAATCGGTTTCTATAGTAACACGGCTGATCCATTTTCAGAAAAGGAAGAGCAATATAAACATTTGAAGGATTGGTGGTTTTTTTAATCTGCTTTACAATAAATTTGTTTTGCATGTTAAAATATCTAAATACTCATCTTGCAAGTTTGGAAATACTAGTTTTATTTTGCAGTGTCAATATAGTAGATAATAGCTTTTGAATTCTAGGCTGCCTTACAAATACAAATTGGCTGCTCTGCTTAGACTACTGGTAAATTTAATTCCATTTGTGTTACACACAGAAAGAGAAGACGATCAGTAGAATTTAATTGTGGCATTTAATATAACTGCAGGTATACTAATGAGAGTGTTTTAATACACTTCTCTTTTTTTTGTACCTGCTAGACCATATTAATTCTTTCCTAAATGGGTAATGCTAAGGAATTTATTTTACTTTTTTTTTTTTTCCATGGGGAATCCAGCATTCCCATAGAAAATATATTCTTACACAAATGCTTTCAGATTTTACACAGAAAATACAGGGACATTTTTCTTATCCTAGATTTCTAAAATATTCTATTACCCAACATATCTACCTACTAGGAAATGATCTTGAAAATATATTTAGTGCTTCTTATGAAACATTTCTAGCTTAGCAATTTAAAGGACACGCTGTCTCAGTTATCTTAATAAAAAAGATTTTTTTAAACACGGTATTTTTATCACAGTCTGGAGAAATCTTGCAGGCCAGGTAAAATAGGAAACTTGGCTCACAACCCAATTAGAGGATGAAAAATTAAGAAGAAAAAAAAAGAAAGTGGAAAGACAAAAAAAGGAAATAAAAACAGCACTGAATGGATTCATATAGAAAGGAGAGTATTTATATTGAGCTAGAATAGTTAGAGTACATAAATCACTGATGGAAAGGAGGAGCTGGTAAAGAAAAACTGAGGAGCTGGTAAAGAAAAACTGAAGAACTGAGAGGAAGACTCTTATTTCCTATGGCTAAACTGACCCTTAGCTGGTAGGGACATGGTCTTCACTCACATCTATAAACTGCATCATCATCTCGCTATAGCTACAATGACTGACTGGTTTTGAAATGCATCAAAGGCCAGTGCTGGAAAGCTTTATTTGGTTCCTCAGAGATGGGGCAGTGAAAGGGACTTATGCCCTTATGCCTTCTGTTCCGCATGAGCTCCTCACAGCTCAGAGATGTTGCACCAACTCTAATAACACCTGGTGTGAATGCTACTAATACTGGCAAAGCAACTCTAAGGGGAGAGGATCGGAAACAGATGAACAGCATTAAGTGACCCAGTATGGAATTTTTGCTGTTTTGTGAAATCTACTCATTACCATTTCACATGTCCACCTATCCTCCCTTCCTCCACCCACTGTATCTTTATAGAGAGTAAGGGTACTTATACAAAGTTCCTTATTCAGCTGACCCCTGCTCCTTGTCTGAAAACAAGTTGCTATTATATCAAAGCAATACTCTTACAAGACTGTAAGTCTGACTGGCTGGAGGGAATTATTTGCCCTGAGTTTGTGATCAGTGTCTTGAATTTGCTGTCTGCCAGTTCATCTGCAAGGGAGATGTTGCTTTCTCATTCCCTCTTGAACACCAAGGGTTACCAGCCTCAATCCGAGCAACCCTCTCCATTTCCAAATCACGCTCAAAGGCACAGGCTGGAAACATGCCACCTCCTAGGTGTCTTATTTAAATGTGTTACTTAAAAAATAAAAAAGTTAAACAAAACATACACTACCAAACCAAGAACTCAAACGTTAGGATGTGCAGGATTACATTTGGCACTATAGCTATTCCTTGATGCCTTGCACTGAGGATCCACTGTAAAGCAGTCCTTAATTAAGTGCTCACCCATTTTCTCTCCTAATGGGGCCTTTCACCTTATTCAGTGTACAGAATGCAAGGTGCTGTGTTAACCTGCATCAACATAACAAGTGTCTGTATTTACAGGCATTTCTGTGAGGTGATACCGAGTCTGTGAGGTGGGCTAGTACCCTATGGATGAGAAACAGATTAAACTTGGGGAAGGGACGCTGAAATTCTGTCTAAGGCTATTTGATGTTACAAAGTTTCTGTTATTGTAGTTATTTAGTGTAACCATTACTTAACCCTTTTTATAGTCCAAAATACAGTAGTCCCATTCATTTCAATTGTAATAAATGCATAGGCTTCTGCAAAATAAATCACTGGGGGCTTAAGGTGAAAAGATATGCTGTTACTAACACCTGTTTGGTTTTAAGTAAAATTATTCATGTCACATAGGAACAGTGTCATCAGCAGATACAAAATTTTTGTTGAGCAGAATTCAATGACTTTACTCCCGTTTTGTGCCAACAGAATCTCTGGGGAATTCAGTTGCCAAATTGTAACTACTGAGATTTTTTTGGAGCATGTGCAAACTGTATCTAAGTCAAATGTGGTTGGGTTTTTTTTCCTTTTTTTCTTTTTTCTTTAACAAAATCATGCAAAAGAGCCCATCTGTGACACAGGCTATACATCTGCCAAACTCCAAGTTCCAGCTCTGAAGCATGGGGGTATTTTAAATTCTTAAAACGCCCATGCCAAGTGTCTGTGTCAGGCTGATTTTTCTGAAGGGAAGTTTGAGAGTAATGACAACAAGATTTTTTTTTTAACCTGGGCCAATCAATATAACTTTGCCTAATCACATTCCTGGAAATTGCTGAGCCATCTTTTTGAAACTTTCTCTAAAAGATATAACGAAATAAATCAGCCTCAGGCAAACACTCAGCATGGAAAGTTTCAATCTGTGTGGTTAAAGCTTGACAAAGTTAGGAGTCATGGAGATGGTGGGCCACCAGCTTTCACTGTAACAATCTAAAGAATCAGAAACTATGAGGGCTAATGCAGACTCTAGAGCTGGAAGAGTGGTATGATAGGAGCCACTTGGCAGGAAAGGTATTTAATCTGTCCTGACATCTATTAACAACCTAAGAATTTTGTGATGTAGTGGCAGTATTTGGGGTTTGGCCCTAAATCACTGAACAACTATTAAGCACAAGGCTGAACAGGAACCTCAGCAAGTACAGCTTTCACAAAAGCATGCACCAGCTTTATTTCATTGTGGAAAGTGAGATGCCAATTTTGAAGAGAAAAATAAAATACTTACCGGAAGTCCTGAAATGTCAGAATATTTCTTGGCAGGCTTAAAGGAAGGAGGAGCATCAATATTAAAATCTAGAGAGAATCAAAGGGATAAATTCAGTGTGCTACATATATTTTAAAACATAAACCCAAAATGTAAATAGGTAACAATACTTTAAAATGTTGCCTTTACTTTCTGAGGTCTCTATTAACTAGCAGCGCAAAGAAATATGAAGCTGAATTACCCCTGAAAACATTTAGCCTATTAGCATTGTAAACAACAGTCTGATTCTGCTCACCTCTCTAGTATCAGTTCAGTAAGCAGCACTGCCCTCCCCAAAAGGAAAAATGTGAGAGCAATTTGAAATGTGATTTCTTCCAAGTCTTAATGAATTCCCTTGCAGTCGGTTATTTGCAAAGAATAGCCATTATCATATGCATGCTGTACGTTAAGACCACGAAACATTGCTCAAGACTGCAGCTCTGAAATACTATAATCCAGAAAAGCAAAGTAATCTTTTAAATCAGTTAAATCTTTAAGCATGAACCACTGTAAGCCCAGTCAATGACCTAGAAAATTGTCTGAATGTTTAAAAAAATTATGGAAATTGCTGTTCTTTGGTGCCCTTTAGACAGCTACTCTCATTCATAAACATTTTAAGATACACTTGGAATGTTTAAGTAATTAAATCCCCAATTTTGGATGTTTACCAAAATATCTTGTACCTGACTCCTTCCTTCCTTCCTTCCTGATCTCCCCTGCACCTCGTTCAGGTGCTATGATCAATTCAAATGCTCCATTCATGTCAAATTTCTAACTCATCATCTCATAATTCAAAAGACACTAATGCCACAGACAGCTGGTTTTAAATATGCAACTGAATTTCTTTTCCCACCTTCTTAAAAAAAAAATCCTATAAATTTACAGTTGCAAACAGAAGGCAATAGAAATAGCCACATCAGCAGATCGTCAGTTACAATAGCCAGGAACACACAGTAGTCTGCATTTTTCCATAACAGTTACATCTAAAACACTTCAAAAAATGGCTAACTATTTTTGGATAAAGCACCAAGTCTGACAAAAAGTACATGCATATGCTCAATTCTGAAATGGCTCCACTTGCTTAAGTAAAATCTGAGGATCACATTCTGCCTCCAGCTACATTACTTTACAAGTAGACCTGAAGTATATCTAGATTAAGACCACTGCTGTAGCTCTGCTCCTGTAGATGTACACCAGCTAGGACTGCTAATCAGGACTGCTAATAGTGTAGTTTCAGCTGTGCTGAACAGAATAGGGGATGTAGGATTTAAATCTCCCAAGAATCTAGGATAAGGAGCTGGATAGGAAGCTTGGGCTGAGGTCTAAGCTACTGCAGGTATGTGGCTTAGCAGAACCAATTCGAAAATAGTTCAAATGTAGCTAATCAAGCAGCAGCCACCCATCAGAAGACATCTGGGCTGTATGCAGAGGATGAGGCTCCTCAGCAGTGAAGAGGTAACAAAAATCTGATGGGAATAAGGACTTTCTGACCTGGTTTGGATAAATAAATTTCCTTTATTAAACTCTCTCCCCAAATGTATTTGAACTTGGTCATAATACTCCAAATTATTCGCTTCCCACAACTTTACACTTAGGACTGGCAAGTATGATTGGACTAGTCTTAAATGTACTACTGGACCCTGTTCAAGCAGGATACTGCATGCACTGATGAAATAATTTAGATTTGTTTTAAAGAAAATTATTTGTGTGGATTTTATTATTTATAAATACACGCAAAGTGTCTAAGCAGCTTACAGCTAGGATCATTTAGTTGCCATGGCAATGCCCTTTCAGAAGCAAGAATTTGTTTTAGGTTCTTCCAAGTTCTGTTCTTCTTGCCAGCTGCTGCTCCACCAATGCCGGAGTGCTAGAATTAAAAATACTGTATTTAGAGAAAAAATAAAGAAAGAATACTATTTCAGAGCGTGACACTTCTATTTCATAGTCTTTCTGATACGTCTCATCTTGTCATGAACCATTGGTTATCCTCATTTATTTCATCAGCAGGCTAATATACTGTACACTTTAATCTTGGCTGCAAGAAAAACAAAGCTTTTTGGACTGTGTCAAAGCTACTATGTTTACTATTAACTGAAGGAAATGAAAATCTGCTTTTTACATGGAAATAGAAAATCAGCCTGATTAGGTTTAGCCTGAGATTACAGGATTCTGTATGTACTTCCCCTCATATTAGAACTTATTACTATGAAGTTGTGTCTAAAACTGTGATTACACGGCTAAATTTTCTCTCTCTGTTTTATGGCATATTACAGGTGCAGCTCTAGCTCTTTTACAAATTATCTGTGACTGTAGAAAACACAACTGATCTTGTACAATGTAATGAATATTATGAGAAACTTTCTGGAAATTTTATTTTTCTTTCAAAGGATAGAAGACAGAAGAATAGAAAAAGAGTAATAAATAGAATGTTGGCTGCCAAGACAATTTTACATTTTGAAAGGTACACTAATGGAAAGCTTGCCAAAGGTACTATAATGGTAGTTTTAGTTATCAAATGTGATTGCTACAGAGTAATTTATTTATGTCCCTCCAGAGACAGAAGCTGCACAACATACTGTACTACTACTAAATGATCAAAGGACACAGATTTACAGCTTTACTTCAGAAAAGAAAATGTTCTAACAATTGGGGAATTGTTGCTATTTCTGTTAATAATTACTACCTGCCACATCAGTCTCGTCAAAACTCAGCAAAGTTCTGCAAACACAGTTCTGCTGTGATTGGTTTATAAATTAGCGTGTTAAATTGCTGAGAATGATAGGAGGAAGGATTCAATTAGAAAGCTTTTTTCTGTAGACATATGATATATTCAGAAAAGATGCTCATGAGCTGATGATATACCAGGTTTTGGTAATGGATATCCAATATAGAAAGCACACGGAAATGTTTGCTCTGAGGGTAACACTTTATTAATCTAGAGATCCTAGAGACTGCTGGAATATGAGACGAAAATACTACCACATTACTAATTCCAATTAATTACAAGAATTTTCCCCCAAATCATTGCATAATGATTTTTTTTTCAGTAATCTGTTTTTTCAAAAGCAACTACTGGGTTTATATGCATGTATGCCTCCTAGGAATGGTGCTGGGTATCACCTCGCATACCTACAATCAAAAAGACAATGACTGATAAATGCAAATGAGCCAAGCTACATCTGCACCAGTGAAGTTCAGGGAAAGCTGGAGCAAGGATAGGTGGAGCTATTCATTGCTCTACATAACTGCCAGGTCTTCTTCCTTTTCCCAAGGGTTGCAAATTCCATTTAGGAAGTTTAGAAAAAGGCAATTTCTTCTTTCTTCTCTGCTTTTAAGTCTAATCTCTGCAGTGAGCTAATGGTTCAAACTTGGACATACTTATGAGACATAGACATGATTTATTTTCTTCCTTTTAAGGCAGGCTAGGCTGGAAGGATGCAAAAAGTCATCCAAATTGTTACTACCAATTCATACCGACAAAAAGTTAGTTAAAACTCAGTATTTCTTCTCAAATTAGTAACTGTGTTGGGGAGGACAATTTCATGTTTTTATTATAACTGCCTATTATTTCTGCAGCAGTTGCCAAAGGTCCTGTACATTCATTATTATTTCAAGCATGCAGACAGTAGTATTGCCTCTTTGGAAATGGTGACGTCCCTCTAAGAACTGAAGGATCAGCACAAGGCCTTGTGGCTATTTAAGTCCTGTATGGAAGCTACATGGAAAGCCTCTGGGCACAAATGGAGCTTTTCCAATAAGACCCATTTCTCAAAGATGCTGGTGCTCACTGGAGGATTAGGGTGAGCAAAGTATGCAGTTGTTTGAATGCTCCTCATGACAGAAGTCGTCTGCAAACCAGACATAGAGCAACTTGAAAGTCAGACTAATTTTATACCCCCTGACAAACCTGTGCTTAGTGAGCTGTGCAATGCCCAATTACTCAGGTTTTATGCTGTGGGATATTGTATCTTACTCATACAGAATGAAATCTGGGATAAATTCCTTCTTTCTAAGTACTGGCTTAGGACCAGCAGTCTGAGAAGTTTGCTTGTCTAGAAAGCATTTGTAGAGTGTGCCAATGAGTTGGCCCTGGCACAGCAAGATAAAAATATATTAAAAACAAAGCCAGCAGTAACAGCATTGCTAGCTGTAGTCTTCCTTCACCTTCTCCCCCAGTTTAAATCTCGGAGTGTTTTAGCAGACTGTATTTTGTCAGCTGTCAAGAGTTTACAGGACTTCTGAACGTCAGCAGGCCATGCTTCTGGGGAGCACGGAGTGTTTGCTTCTAAATCTAGCAACACTGGATGAACAGACACCACAGGTCTGTTAAGAGTTTTAGGGACCAGGAGAGGAGTAAAATGACAGTTACTAATAACTCTCTGGCTGATTTCTATTTCAATTGCTGTGCAGCCTGCCTTGGCTAGGAACTGGGAGATGGGATTCCTACATTCACAACAGTATTAATTGTTCCTCTCTAGCTGTGGTAGTTTGTGAGATACCACACCATAAAACTTCTGCGCTTACCTTGTTCCAGAATTTAATATAATAGTTCTGCCTCTGGACCAGTGCCATTTTCATGTTATAATATAGTGTTCACTCTGGACCATAATGTGGCATGGACTGCAGGTTAATTTCTTCAAGATTGTTGACCTTTTATTTAGCTGTTAAGGTGACTTTGTTAATATTTACATGAGCAATATGGTTAAATAGAATCCTAGTTAATGTTTTATTTGAAGAGTTTAGAATTTCAAATTGTTAAAATAATATACTTACAATGAAGTTTGGATCTTTAAATGGTAACGGCTTGATGGTTGTTTCTGCTGATCCTGTGCTGGAGTCTGTGTTCAGAAATTTGTTTTCATTCATGGCCTCTCCACCTGCACTCTGAAGAAAAAATACAATCTTACTGCTCGTTACTCTGAGCAAGTTTAACTGGAGATGGAGCCGTCAACCTACCTGTTGCCTTTTTAGCTTTCCTATCTGTTTTGAATCTTAAGATGTTGCATGTCAGCAGTGGGGAATCATGAAACAGAGTCTTTGTCAAGCAATTTCCAACTGACACATAAACGGGAAGAGTGGAATAGTGGCCAATGCCTACTGAGTAAAAACAGCATCGCGTTTATTTTGGTACTAATGAAAGCTATCTCTATAAAGTGCAAGACAGCATGTGAAACCCAAATCAGCAGAAATATACATTGGATCTATTTCAGAATGTTCTGTACTAAAGCATTAACAGGAATATATAAAATTTATAAAAAGGTTTTCTTTCAAGGTTCTAAAGAAAAAATGATTAATCAGTTTATTCTCCGTCCTTGGCTTCAATCATGCCTGAGTGATGATTGAGAGAAAAAAATATTTTATTATGTATTACTTTTATATACAAGCCTCACAAAATCTATATGGGTACTAGTTGGTGTTTTCTAGGCTTTTCTTTATGGTTTATTTATTTAGCAGGAAGAAGAGTTGGAGAAGGTGTGCTTGTGATTGGAAAGCTAAAAAAAGTTACGTGGCAGTCTAACCAATTTCTGATAGTTCTGCATGGCTGAGTTTATGTTGTTTTTTATTTTGTGAGTGCCCTGTAAGTCTCCATACTATCAGAACTAGCCCATGCTACATACCCAAATGATCCCTGTGAAATCCCGATCTATACTGAAGTCAATGAGAATTTCACCATTGAGTTTGGCAGTTCACTCAATAGGATTTCATACCTTCATTCTTTTTTCTTGAAGAACAAAAAGCTTGGCTAAAAGCTAAATCAATATTTACTGAACGGGTGGTTAAAATGTTTCTTTACTTTGCCTTCAGACAGATAAATCTTAGAACAGAAAAATGTTTTCCTGTGAAAACCTGCACTGAAAAACCTTCTGTGTTGATACAATACTCTTTTAAGTAGGAGAAAAAAGGATCATTATTATTAGTGAATTATGGGAGTACATCTAGAAACTGGGACTATATAGCAAAGGCCATGATTCAGCATATCCCTCTCCATGTGATTACAAGGGAAGTGTTTGTATTCTTAACTACATGCATACGTAATTATAGGATTAGGAACTAGGCAAGTTGAACAGTGCCTGTTTTTAACACAGCAGAGAGGTCTTAAATATTCAAACTATGGAATAAAGAAGCATTCAAGTAAAATAGTCATGTTTCTAGTGTCTTATTAAAACAAATATATGAATAGAGATTATCTATTTTCAAGTCAGTCCTCTGTAAGCACCTAGTACAGGGGATACTGCCATAACATCAGTGGAAACAACACTGAAGTCTGTAGCCTAAACCTGATTATTCCCTTGCTGAGGACAACATTAAAAAGCAGTCACTGTCAGAGAAACAGAAGAAACACAGATGGATGTTTAGAAACATGTGCA
Source organism: Strix aluco (assembly GCF_031877795.1). Classification (NCBI taxonomy): domain Eukaryota; kingdom Metazoa; phylum Chordata; class Aves; order Strigiformes; family Strigidae; genus Strix; species Strix aluco. The sequence continues at coordinate 72,951,233 of NC_133931.1, forward strand.
TTATGTGACAGTGAGCAGAGAAAGTATCTTCAGCAATCCTGATTAAAGTGGCTTTATACAATGAGTTGCTAGGTTTCAAACTATATTCTTGCACATGCACACTTCCAGCACTTCAGATTTCAGCAGTGAACAAGGCACAAGATTATTTTTTATGAATAAATTATCTCTGATACTGCTCATTATCAGTGTAATCTCTCTAAGTGGAGGAATCAGCACTCACAGTTATTCTTCAAAGCGTTCTTTCCTTTTAGTTGGTACCATTTGGTCGGTTTTAAATCCAATCACACAGTTTTCTAAGTATTCCATTGTTTATGAAACAGGTTTTGAGTAGCATTTCAACAATACCTCAAAACAGTATCTAGTATTTTGAGACGGAACAAATAAAAATGGTTACACAGAAAGGGGAAGAAGCTTCCCTATACATATACTCCTTAAATTCTGCAGCTGGGTACACTTACATATTACACTCACTGAAATCAGTGGGTTTTTCTGTGTGGATTTGGTGCTAATCTCGCTGGCGCAATGGGAAGGAAAGTAAGGAGCTGTTCCTGGCAGGACAATTCCTGAATGTAAATTCTACACGTCGTTTCTTTTCCGGACCGACCCCTAAAGGATTTCAGGTATTAATGCTGCTAAGAGTCGGGATAACTCATGTTACAGGCCAGATGTTAATTTTGTTTGTGCCAGTATTCCTTGCACAGTGGCAGAGGCAGCAGGATCTGGAGCAGCAGCTGCTGCTTTTCTGGGCCATGCAGACACCCAAGTCATCCTCCAGTCCCACGGAGGCATAATGCCAGCAGTAGCTTCTGGATCTGCCGTGGATAATTGGAGAGCAGTGGTTTCCTCTCCCAGGCAAAGAGTGCAGGCTGGTGTGCAGGACTGTAAAGCAGCTTGCATACCATAGTGGTATGCAATTGATATCACGATTTCAGAGCCCTGTGACAGACTGGGAATCAAATAAGACTGAGTATTATGATCCCAGTTAAATGCTGGGAACTGAGATAAGGACATAGAGGCATGCCAGTTCCCTCGCTCAGCACTGCTTGTATGAAAACTCTGATTTTTAGCAGCAGCACTATGGAAGAGAGGTACTCAGCTAATGTGCTTTTCTTTCTGGAAAAACATTAAAGAGTTGAGTAGAAACACTGCTTCCACAATAATGTGCTACTGCAAAGATGAGTGAACTCCGGCAAGTACAGAGCTTTGAAATGCTCTTTCTGTGCAGCCTGCAAAAGTCTCAGCTGACATCCTCAGCAGTCTTATAGCAACAAACTGAAAATGTCTCAACAATCTACAAATCTGTCCAGCCTATGTTTTAAAATGCCATGATTTAAAGCAGAAGAAACATCATTTAATGTTTCAGTTTTAAAGGTTTTTTTAAAGGGGGGGGGGGGGGGGGGGGATGCCAAATTAATTTTAACCAATATGGATCTACCTTTGTACTCCAAAACCCATGTTTCCTGAAAATTAATAATACAGTGACAATACAAAACATAATTTACAGGCTGAAAGAAGATTCCTCAGTGAACAATTACTGTATGGTAAAGGTAATCCTTAACTTTTAACATTAGTTGAACAAATCTCTCACAAATGTGCTTGTTTGCTTGGTTGTTTAGTTTGGAAAACAGTTCATTCTTCACTGTCATGTGTTGGGGCAAACAAACAGGAATGAATTCAAATCCTCTTTGTAGTCCTACGAAGCGATGATGGTCTCGTGAGTACAGTGAGGAAGCGCCTGTCACCAGGGAACACGTACTGCTCAATGTGTGCTGTAACCCTCAGTCACATGCGGGCAACTTCCCCTTCCTGCCCAAGCCAGCCCCCAGCACATTTTCTCTACCCAGCCAGTCTCCTACCTAATTCCCTCACCCCCAGCGTCCTAGGAGAATCCCAAATATTTTGCAGTAGGGCTAGAAAGAAAGTGTAATTAACCATAGGCTGAAATTCTCAATAGCTTCTTTTTAACTGATCTTGTAATGTAAATGTCCTTTATGGGGAGCTCAGTATACACTTCAGGGACGGAGACAGTGAAGTTGCCTTTAATGTGCACCTTATAAATAAATTGTGTCTTTTAAGTGGTGGTTTATGTAACTGTATTGGGGTTGTGTGGCAAGGTTTTGGTAGCGGGGCGGCTACAGAGGTGGCTTCTGTGAGAAGCTGCTAGAAGCTTCCCCATGTCCAACAGAGACAATACCAGCCAGCTCCAAGAGGAGGAAGGAGCGGCAGAGACAACAGGTGATGAACTGACCACAACCCCATCCCCTGCCCCCCTGCACCACTGGTGGGGAGGAGGCAGAGAAAATCGGGAGTGAAGGTAAAGCCCAGGAAGAAGGGAGGGGTGGGGGGATGGTGTTTTTAAGATTTGGTTTTATTTCTCATTATCCTACTCTGATTTGATTGGTAATAAATTAAACTAATTTCCCCAAGTTGAGTCTGTTTTGCCCATGACAGTAATTGGTGAGTGATCTCTCCCTGTCCTCATCTCGACCCACGAGCCTTTCATTATATTTTCTCTCCCCTGCCCAGCTGAGGAGGGGAGCGACAGAGCAGCTTTGGTGGGCACCTGGCATCCAGCCACTGTCAACCCACCACAGTAACTAAGGCTACACAAAATCTGTGCTACAATAGTCACTATGCAGTATAGGTTTCTCTCCATAGGCTGTTGAATAACAACAAAGACTTTGGAATGGCTTTACATTTACAGGGTACATCTGCACTGGAAAATGAAGGTGTGACTTCAGTACAGCTGAACACGCTTACACTAATTTTACCCCAAAGAACAATAAAAACACTACAGTAAAGACTGCAGCTAAGCCATCATTAACTATGTTCATCCTTTCCCATCAACTCTTCCTCTGTTAACCTCCACAGAAGTCCATGCTGCCACCTCTTCCCATGTTACCTTCCTCTGTTCTCCTCCTCCCAGTATCCTCCTTAGCCAGGCACAGAGCAACCTTGACTGGAATTGCATGTTTTAAAAGTTGTAGACAGCAGTTCAAAGGCTTCTTATAGGACCACTTGTGCAATTTTTATCCCCTCTATAAAGTTGTGTTTATGTGCTTTAGCTGAATTTTAACTACAGCCACAGTGTGACAGGTTCGCAACCTCTATCCCTCCTGTGACAGACAGGAGTAATAGTGAGGGGTTCTGCTTCTTTTTTGCATTTCTTTTCACAAGACCATCTATTGAGTATTCAGTGCATCCCAGCTGGGTGGGACACTGTCCTCCCTGTTGGTACTAGGACCAGGTGACAGTCGCGGAGTGAGGAAGCTGGCTGAGGACTTCACTTGGTTAGGAGACAGCAAAAATTAAAGAGAGAGCAAAGACCTGCAGCAAACACTTGGGAGTCCTAAGAGGTTTGTTATAAGAGCAGCCAAGTCTGGGGAAGAGACCTGAGCTAAGCTTTGCTACCTTAACACTAGTTTCTTTTGAATAAAGCCAAACCCCAGGAATGAGCCTAGTTTGGACCCTACTGTATGTGCTGTCTGTAGTGGGAGAAAACATGCACTGGGAGGCTGCCTATTCACATACTACTTTCAATTTTAGGTTTTGGTAGATCTATTAATTTTTTCAATATATTGTTCCAAATTCCCTACCACAGATGTATTGGTTTTCACATGATTTCCAAAGATTGCTCTGTCTGTCTGGTTTTACTTAGGGAGAGGACAAGCAAAACTTGTAGACCATGGAAGCTGAATTCTTTGTTTTGGCTATTTCTAGGTAGAAATCAGCATTGTGGGGTTTGGGATGGGTGTCTGTGATGGGACTAAATACCAGGTAGAATTAGCTTATTATGAAAGTGCTCATCTGAATCGTCACGGTTTTTTTTTTTTTTTCCCCAGCAAGAATTAAAACTGCATAACAGAATGATATATGCTGAAGTATCATTTCTTACCTATTTACTTTTGGATTATATTCTGTAATATTTTTTTCATTATTTTAAACTAACAGGATTTTACAAAGTATAAAAAACATTTAAAAATATGAAACATAAAAGTCAAAGACATAAATTTGTGCATTTCTGGCATCCTATCACTGCATACCATGCATGTCATGGCTTAGAAAAAAAATGGATTTGCATATCACTGAAGGTAAACTACAATCGGCAGTGGCCACTTACATGGTAAAACAGAATTTAAAAATAGAAGTTAAACTGAACAGTGTGTTGCTAAAGCAAAACTTAAATGTGTAAGTAAATTCTGTAAGAACTGGAAAGGGAGTATCTAATTTAAGGGGGCTTCAAAACCAATACTGTGAACACTGACTTTCTCTGTCTTGTTTTCTGCAAATCATTCATTCATAAGTCAGTTTTAACACTATATTGAGTACAGTTTTTTGGTTTCGTTTCATTTTTGTGTTCAGTATTTCTCATACTCTGGCTTTGTCTTACAGTGATGACTAGGGGGTTGTATGTCACTACTGAAAAATAAGTACTAAGAGGGGTCTGGTTCTAAATCAGGCCCTCACACTTGATAATTTTGCCCCAAGCACCCAATTTGGCTTGCTGAGGAACCCTGTTGTCTCCAACCTTCAATAAATAGTTTAAACTATTTTTACTTACTTTTGGCAGCTGATTTTCATAATCACAATTATCCTACAATGACATTCTTAATTTCATTAACACTGTTGTTTTAACTCAGCCTCAGTAACGGTATATGTCCAATTATTCATGTAGTAGGGTACTTCTAAGGCAGCAATATCCAACTTGTAGCAACTTACTCAGCTTTTAGCTGTTTGCAAGTGGTATGACATCCTGATAAAGCTGTGCTATACTGCCATGGAAGAAAATGGTAATTTATAAAATAGATAATACCTGTATTTTCACTAGCAGCCAATTACAGTGAGTGAGAATGCCATGTGAAAACAGAGCACAAATGTCACTAGATGACAGCAGCGATGATATAAGCAGACTTTTCAAAATTCGGAGTAGACTTTGAATGTCAGCTATTTAACAGAGTCCCAGCTAATACTGCTCATACTGGAACATATATTAAGTTGTTTGATTAATATATTAGCTCTCACTGTATAACAAGCCTGGCATTCTGAATATTTAATTCATTTAACTTTGCATGATGACATGACAGGAGTCATTAAAACTTGAACACGTACAGTCTGGCAGAGAAAAATGCAGCTCTTTACATTGCTGGGAACAATTCACTGAGAAAGGTGTCAGAATTAGACGTGCTTAAGCTCCAGTTAAAATGATGGCTAAAAAATTTCTCATCACCAGCATATTAGCACAGTGTATTTCTGAAAGCAAACTCAGTGAAGACTCAATAACAATGTAACACTGAAGAAACAGCACTCTCTTGAACAAGATTAACTCTCCCCATGTCTGTGACAGAAAGGTTTGCTGGAAAGACTTATTCAGTAACGTGTGTAAACATGTCTGCCCCATCTGGTTGCATTTTACTTGTTCTCGGATTCAGCAGGAAAAACTTTTTCCCTTTTCCTTTCCACTCACTAAAATGAAGCCCAATACAAGTTCCCCAGCCTTTTCTCTCTCAGCATTTGGGTACATGGTAGCATTTTAGGAACATTCTCCCTTCACAGAAGGTCCTACCTTGTTTTGGGGTAGGACAAAAAATATTTCAGCTTGAAAATGTTCAAATGCCAGGCAGGGAAAAAACCTAATCTTGCATATTCACAGCAAATTTGTTCCACAGGGTACTGAAAAACTCAATTTACTAAACACAAACACTGAGTAGTAGCCAGCTGAAAATGGGTATTAAGTATGTCCTTGATTTCAAGCAGCTAGTAGGGTGGGCAAGACGATCATGCATACAGTGTAAATTGGAAGTAAATCCATTTAAGTCAATGGGTTTCATCATTGCCAACTCATCTTAAAAGACAAGGTTCCTAGTACAGGTTTCTGCTTCCATTGACCTAAAAAGTAAATCTCCCAAATGCCCAACAACAAAAATATTTTTGTTTAAATTATGACATTATCCTCAGATGCTGCTGCTGCTTTCACTTATCAAGAAAGTTGAGGGAGGGTTCTTAAAAACAAACATTAACAACACAAAGTTTGAGATTAGATTGTTGAATTATTATAATAACAGTTTATAATTCCAAGTACATGTCACTAAATGTACTTCAGCTTCTTCTAAGTGTTCCCCAGAGGACTTCTGAGTCACGTGTCAAAACTGCTTTTCTGTGTGAGACTTACAAAATCTGCCCTTCCTAAAGCAGCAGTTCTTTCCCTCTAACTTCCTGAGTATTTCTGCTGAACATCAAGAGTTAATCAGTTATGCCAATTAACTCTAAACATATGACTAAAATTTAGAAATAATCTCGCCTGATGGGTGTACAATAGGGAGGGGGGAGGTGTTTGAAGCAGGACATAGAAAATGTTTCAGTTGCAAACGAAATAAACAAAGATTATACATAAGACACATATGCTGTCCAGAAAGCAATCTGTACATTATGCTTTCGAACTTTTACACTGCTGTTTTGAGGTGAGTTAAAACATCTTACATTCCAACTGCCTTAGAAAGGCTGAATAAAATTTTACTCATGCACTAAAAGATTGGACTGTCACAAAGTGATGGATGGCTTTTCTCCTATGTTCTCTGTAGGGCATTTCAATACCATAGACTCCAAGTGCTCTTGATTAAAAGGCGACATTCTCATTTAGGGTCCCGTCACTGCCTGAACTTCAAACCATTATCATTCACCTGCACTGGTGCTTCCAGTGACAAAATACTTACCAAAATGTATAAAATACTAATTATTTTAGTCACTTTGATAGAGGTATAAAACACCCTAAAGCAAAGCTCTATTATGCTGTGGGAGGGTTTGAATTAAAAATTAAAAATGCAGCCAAAGGGAGAAAAAGATTTTAATTATGTGCCCCACCTCTCAAACATTTCTTGAAAACATAGGGGAAAAAGACCTAGGAATTTCATGACACAAGAACTCCTTTCTTACTGGTACTGCTTACTTAAGGAAAAAAAAATCCAGAAAAACTCAAGTTTACTTTGTTCTCTTCAAAATGATTAAACGTTCAAACCCAGAAAGAGACCCAACAAGCTTCAATGAAAAGCTTTGATTTCTTCTCAAGAGATTTCAGATGCCAAACATGTTTTTCCATTTAAAAACTTTCAAGCACTATGATAGACAAAGTTTTATAACTCACAGATATTTCAAGGAAAAAAATTACTATTTTCTACGGGGAAAAGCCTCAAATAAAATGTAATTGGGACACAACTGTGAATAGCTTCACACTATCCCAGAAAAGCTTGGTTTAATTTGCATTTGCCACAAAGCTCCCTTCGGCTTAAATAATTGCAAAGGATCTCTCACTTTTAGATTTCATTTGGTGGACTGGGACTATTCCTTGTTTATAACATTTGACAGTTTTCTTTATTAAGAAAATTGTAACTTGGACCGATTCAGGAGCTGAATGGCATGCTTAAGCAGCTCTGGAGCTAAAAATTTCAGTATATATGGAATGAAAAAGCATGTGATAGTTCATACTTTCACAAAGGGTAAAACTGAGCCCAACTAACAGAACATTTTGATTCCACAAGAGAAAAAAGTCTTCTAAATTGATGGGCCTTAAGACTGAAAATGGATGGAAGCATACTAGCAAAAAGACCAGAGTAAATCATAATTGAATTTTTATAAAAACTGCCAGTGCATTCCTTTCTCTATCAGAAAAATTCAGTTCAGTCAAGGACTTCAGCTAAACTGCTTCTTAAAGTTTACAATACCTCATTTGATATAGAACAGTTAAGGTCAAAGTATTTCTGGAGAAAAGACTGGAGGCTTACAATGTGCTCAAGTGCTGTTAACATTGTAATGCTGCTCAGGGAGCATATCAAAATCCCTCTGTCGAATAACAGGCTTCAGCCAAGGTAGGAGAAGGATCCAAGTCCATTCATCTGCATGTGACTGAACCAGGGACAAGGAAAGCAAAAAGATATCAGCTCCTATGGCTGATGGGAAAGCAATTCCATTCTGCAGAAAATACTCAGTTTTCTGATTCTAGTTTATTCTGTAAAACATTATCCATTTTGACAGGAAACATTTAAGTAACAAACAAAAACAAAACAACATTTCTTCAAGGAAAGGCAATTAATCAGTTTCAAGTAAAGACAGGGTGTTATCTTTCTTCCAGAGGTCTTATTCTATCTATTTTTCTTAGGAAATATAGACCTGAACTAGAATAGGCAAATTTTACATTCAGATGTTATGGACTAACTGGTAAACCAATACAGAAAACAAAACTTTACTTTTGCATTTTCCCTATTTTTTGCACATTTTAGCACTTCCTTCTATCTGTCTCAGTTGTTGCTTTAAGTAGATAAAAATTCTATTTCTATTACGTTTCTACTAACTACACCTACTGCTGCTGTGATGCATTAGTAAATACCAGCAGTCCTACTGCAAAGGCTTAGTGCTGCAGTCTAAAGTTACTCAGGAGGTTTTTCCATTTGTGTACAGGTACTTAAGACTGTCATATCCAAACACACTGTCAGAAAGACAAATGTTAGGTACACTGATGCATGGAACATTCCACTTCTAAAGCAACTGAGAATAAAAATATTCTTTCTACAAACCTTCAAAAAGTTATCAAAGGCATAATATATCAGAGAGCAGTAATTGTATCAGGTGCGCCAAAGGTCTTTAAAAGAGGACAAGAAAAGAAACTATACCTTAGTTTTTAAAAATCTTCAGACTACAAATGTCATCTTTATTGTTTGTCTCATATAATGGGACAGAAAAATCTGTCTGTACATCCTCTGAATACTACATGCACTTCCCTTCATCTAGCAAACTCAACACCAACCAGTCCTGCTTTGAATAGCACACCAGGTCTCCTGTACTCAGCAAAACTGTAGGTGCATTATCCTATGGATACCTACGTTTAACTGGATAATGAAAAAAAAACTGATGACTGAACCAAAATAAACATAGGGCAAATTCTAATTTAGATGAAAATAAGGTAATACAAGTATCTATTGTAGTTTACTTTGAGGCTGCTCAGGAGGAAAAGGGAGGAGAGAGTTGTATAGTGATGCTAATTTCAAGGGAAATTTCTGAACTATTTCTGCAGAAACATTAGTACAAGTAGGTGGTTGTTTACTCAACTACAGAAGTTCTGTGGCCATACACTCCACCCTGATACTATATATTGAAGCTGAGGAACTGCAGCACATCTGAAAAGTGCCAGACAGTTCAGTGTTTTGCATACAAACTGGTATCCCGACTGCCTTTTTTGCTGGACTTGAAACAGAACAGAACTATTAAAGACTTGACTCGTCCCCTACATTAGAATTAATGAAGTTCTGGTATCACATCCACGATTGTAGGTGAGAAGGAAACATAGTATTTAATATTCTGTGATGGATTTAACAGGATATTTTAAGAAGCTTCCCACAGTGAATTATTTAGCAAATAAAAAAATACCTTTTGGACAGATGGAAAGGAGGAGGATAAAAAGGGCGATTCTGTGGCTGCAACAAATAGGTTTAACAAAAAATAAGGAGAAAATGGAATTTCTGACTTGAGAAAATTTAAGGTCATTAATGTGAGACTCAAACTAGCATTGCTAGTTCTAGACTATGTAAACAAAGATAAGCAACTTAAGGCATAAGGACTTTCCAGCTAACTACTTTGGTTTGAGGAGCCTGAACACACTGTGCACATGCCAAGGAAAAATGGCCTTCTCCTATTCGTTTGTTGATTTTAAGAGTTAATTTTGCTGTAAGAACGTTGCGCTGTTCCTCCCAGGGAAAAGCAGTTCTACTAAAACATAAGCATTATTACAGTGTAGGGAGAATTAATACTGTCTAAATATAGTCATTGAGGTTTGGGCTTCATAAATACACTATGGGGAAAAGTACCCAACTGAGGTTCCCTGACCTGCCTATGGAAGGAGTGTATGACCACTGGTCTAGGGTGAGGACACACCCATCTTAATCACATAAATCAGTCATCTGAAATGAGACACAGGGACACTGAATCACTGAGGCCAGAAGGGGTCTTGGGAGGTCAGTAGCCCACCTCCTGTGCAAAGCAGGTCAAAACTGATCTTGGACCAGGCTGCTTCGGGCTTTATCCCAGCAGTGTTGAACACCTCCAAGGACAGAGGTTCGACAGCTCTCTGGGCAACTCTCCATCTCCCTCGTTAGAAATCAATATCCTATAAAATAGAAAATACTGGGTTTATTAACAAAAAGCTCTTTTGGTCATGAGCGGTCATATAACTCACATTAATTACTGCCCTAATTTCTGCATGTTCCATTTCAGCAGTATTTTGCTGTAGTCCTGATGGTTTCAGGGCATAAATGTAACAAAGTTTCAGGGCAGAGGGGTCATCTTTTATTAAATGTACCTGTTTATCTGGAAAATTAAGACAAGCTTCGGGATGGACTGCATACCAATACACCACTGACTCAGTAGAAAGACTTTTTAAGGCAGATAGCTTTCAAGCAGTTTCCTACTGGTTTTTAACTCTCTCCTTTCTCTTAGATGATAAGTATTTTCATAATAGTCTCTCCCTTCCCTGATTAACATCCCCCGTACTCCTGGGATTCCACTAACCTTTTCTTCAGAGATGGTCTACTTGATACATACCTAACCAAACTCTAAGCGGTTGTTCTGTATTTAGCTTGGGAAGTTGCTGCTTCATTTTCAGATTTGAAAAAATACTGATATGCTTGAAAACTTATTTGATTTTTCCAGCTGTACATTTAAATGACACTATCCATACCTGTAAACCTTGTCTGTTATGCAGAAATTATCATAGACATCTCAGCTTTTTCTGTCCTTCTCATCCTTTCACTAACTCAGAAACACATAAATCTGAGGAAGCAGTAAATAAGGCTGTTTGTGATAGGCACACTGCATCCTTATGAACACAGGGGTAAGTGGTGCTACAAGCACGCCAACACTGCAAGGGCAGAAAAGTAAAAAACCTAACTTGCTTAAAACTGTGTAGAAGGTTTCACCTCTAGGCCTGTGGATGTTTGCAAAATGAGGTATCTTTTTAAATCATGTCAGATTTTATGTAAGTCACATATCAGGCAGGTTGTGCACTGAAGCACACGGAAATGCGGTATTTTGTCTGTTTAATGAAAATTAAGGACATATGATATACATTAAATCATTTTTCTCTGTTTAATAAATGATAAGAGGACAGATATGATACCAGAAGTCTCTCTTCATGCGGTGAATCCTAGCAAGGGCCTGCAATGCTTTACAGAAGGATTTTTCTTTTAATTCTCCAAAACACTGCTTATCCTCAGCAAGGTCTTATAATCAGCAAGGACAATTTTTCTTCCTGAGTCAGACAGCACTTACATCCTGGGGCAGGATGATTATAAACCATGTAACTACAGATATTCACCCCTCCCAGAATGATGGACTCTGCTACATTTTAATTACATATTACTCACAAAATAGTTTCCTTCTATCCATTTCAAATTTGTTTCTTGAATTAAGTGATGCATTTTTATTACAACATAAATGCATGTTATTAGATGGCATGACTTTTTGGCTAGAGTTTTGGAAGGAAAAGATTTCTGATCCCTGTTTGCACAACTGTGTATTTTGCATTGAAAGTATCATTAGACAAAACATGTAACAGAAAAAAAATACCTAAAATACATAAGCAGACTGTTCTGACAAACGTGTTCAGTACCAGGCTATGGAGTCATTCTCTTTGGAACAGAGAGAGCCTCGATCCTCAGCTGTAGAGGAGAAAACATTTCCACGCTCCCCTCCCACCACACCAGACTGGCTTCCAGCCTGATAGTTAGGGTGTGTGTGGGGAAAAAGAGGGTTTAAATCCCCTCAGGCAGTGGCAGGAACAGGACTAACTTCAAGTGGAGGACACAGCAAGCACTTGTAAGGACACATGATATAAAAAGCAACTATCAGTGCCATATGTGCGACTTCTGTTCTACTTTTGAAAGAAAGGTTTTTTAATATCTGCTTTCAGAAAGGCAGACGTTCATGGTTTTGAATCCCAAGTAGAAAAAGTTGCTTAAATCTTCAGGGAGAAGTAGAACTAGGACTAGTCCACAGTATTTCCTGCTAGCTTATTTTGGTGGCATCTCACAGAGCTTGCTGGAGTTCGTAGAATCAGTTAAGGTACTTAGAGACTGACAGACAAGCAGTATGACAGCTGAAGCTGTTACTTTCCAGGTCTTCCCACAGGCAGGGACACTGGATCTACTAATGAATCAGATCTTGAACTGCTCCAGTTTTCATTTAGTTTATTATAGTAAATTAATGAAATCTACAGTTAAAGAGTATCTAAACTCATGAAATAGCTCGCTTGTAGTGGAAGAGTGGTTTTCCTTGCCACATGGTCCTGTTTCTTCCTTGTGCTACCTCCAATACCTGTTAGACCTCCCTGTATTTCAGTCCAGTTCACCAGCACAGCAGGAGACAATGGAGCTTCCTGGGAGAGGGAGAAGGTTTGGTAAATTAGTCTTCTGGCTGATGACCTCTATCAGTGGCTGAGCAGGTCTAGTGAGTACTGATGCAGGCAGCAGGAGCATGCAGCTGACACTTGTGGGGGTAGGTAGGAGTGAAGAAGATAGGAGGAGACTGGGACTCATTCCTTTTTCCTCATGAGAAGCTAATAGATTGCCTAATTGAGCCTCTTGAAGTCGCAGGTGTGCTTTGCAGTGAGACAAGACATGCTGTTCATGGATATGAATTCTGCTGTTGAGGGCCAGGTGTATTTCACAACACAGTATCACAACTTTCATGGCTTTCTGCAGGCCTAAAAAATTGTCAACGTCTCTGTTCTGTTTTCTTGCAAGGCTTAAAAAATGTGTTCAAAACCCACCCAAGCTACCAAATGAATACTTCTATTAGCCCTTCTAATCCAAAATTAATACTTTTACATAACTGCTAATGCCTTGCTAAAGCAAGAACTGAAGTTATTACCTAACACAAGCATTACACTTTACAAAAATGTGAGAAACAGTCTGAAACCTCTTCAAATCGGGAATATCTAGACAGTTAAATTATTCCAAGTTTTCTTTTGTTAATCTGAACCTTTTAATGCACTAACTGGATTCTGAGATTGCTTTTTAGGAGCACTACCTCTCAGACAAAATGTCACACTGAAGTACATACGTGCAGTGTTTTAGATTGCTCTTTCTCTTCCGAAAAATAACCTGTCCTATTTTATCACTTTATGAAAGAAGCAGTGAACCATCTTTATTATATCTCCTAAGTTTCTTGCATGTTTATTATGAATCCTAAAATTAAGTGTGATCATAGTAAGGGTCCTCATTTTCTGTTAGCTAAAGGAAAAATTGAAATTTTCTACTAGGATAATGGAGAAGGGTAAAAAACCCATGACACCAGCATACTGACACCCATAGTAAAAGTCAATACACATATGCTTTTGCCTTTCGACAACATAACACATCTGTGTTTACTCTAAATCTAAAATCTAATCACATTTGGTTGGGGGGTTGGTAATTCTCTGAGACTGGCATAGTCTGGTTTGGAAATTCACATACTTTTATGATTACAGATCATCTACAGCCTTCAATATGTGATAAATGTCAAGCAAAGTCAATTCTTAGCTCTCAGTTTTGACAGTTTCCCTTTTAATCTAGATTGCTCTATAAAAGCAATTCCCTTTTTTTAATAAAGCTAAACTTAAAACACACATAACTTTTGCCAGATTTCCCTACAAAATCTGCTACTTGTCTTTAATTATAATTTTTCTCCATCAGGAACTGGGGGGATTCTGGTTCTTTAACAGATTTGACTTTAAATGTGCAAGTGACAAAAACTGGTACCTCAGGATAATGCTGGCTCTCATTAGTGGACTGCCTGAAAATAAGCCCTTTTTTTGGAAGAGTACAAAAACCCCATGGAAGAAGAGATGCTTAATATTTCAGCTGTTCACTGTCTGCTTTGTTGCAGAAAGTACCTTTGTGGACACGTGTCTGAAAGGATTAGGAGATGTAAGCGGTGACCCTCTGAGTGCTCCACATAAAGAACTGAAAGTTTGGGGGATTTTCAGCGCTCTGTGGTCTGGTGACATGCAGTGTGATGCCGGAGTATGTTACCTATCTGTGGGACAGCAATCCTAATTCAAACACTACCTGCTAAAACTCTTGTTAAGACATGGCAATTTGTTTTAAACTGGCTGCTAGTTTTATAAGAACCAAAACTCTTGGGTAGGGTTATGAATAAGTGCGAAAGTGGCTGAACTGGAAGAGCTCACCTCAGCAGTTCTTATCAGTAACTAGCAACTGACTGCACCGTATCATGATATCTATACTTTATCCAATGGAAGTGTCATTTCAATCAATTTAATTAGGTTTGAGTTAAGTTAACAACCCCTGAGAGCACATTGTATCTTTTAAAGATACTGTTCCAGGCAAGCAGTAGATTCAGATTGGCACTGCTTCATTGGTTAAATTCATGTATTTTCAGTTACTGTCATGACCTTAAGGTTGAGAGATTTTAAAAAAAAAAAAAAAAAAAAAGTGTAGTCTAGAGCATAATGATGTGACAGTTTTTTAATAAACTGGCAAATACATATGTACTTACATCTCCCTACTATCATGCTGTATAAGGGTCCTGCTGTCTCTTTCAAGGCAGGTGGACTGATGAGAAACACAACTTGTTTATTACAGTTCCAACTACAAAGGAAAATAATGCTTTTCTGTTACAGAAAGTCTTATATGGAATAGCATTATAATAATTAGAATAAATTTACTGTTATACTGATTGGAGTAAACAAGGTCTGAATTTGTAAGTAGGCAATTTTTAATTTCAGATCAGAAAGTTATTATACTGTGACGCACTAGAGGAGGTACTTCTCCCAGAACATGGTGAGAGCAGCAGTTCAGCTCACTAGTTGTTGTGGTACTCACTGATTCTGTAGTTAAACTCATTCTCCCTAACCTCATTTTTCAGGAAATTACAGCCAGATCAAATGGACTCTTTAAAAGAAAGTTATTTTAAAATTGATTTGATGGTTTCCTACTTACAGTGATGGGCTTGGTAAAATAGCATAACAGGAAAATTTATTAAATTTACTGATGGTTTAGAGTGCAGTTCCATGCCATTTATGTACTAGGGTAAACTCTGTCTTTAGTGGACAGCTTCTGAGTACATAATAGTAACCATGTTAATATGTATATATTTAAGTCTTCTTATTGAACTGACAGCTGTCTATCAGAACTCTAATCTGATGATCTTCAGTTCGGTTATATGTAAAATAAAAATGGAGTTCTAAACATATCAGAGTCGCTCCTTTTATTTTCATGTTATTCATGAAAGGAGCTTATTTAAGAGGCCCATAACTTTAAACCCTTCTATTTTCTAATATTGTTGTATACCTTCTGTTTTTAAGCATAGAACAAGAAATACAGAAAGTGTTAAGTATACATGAGAGCAGATTACATAAAATGAAAGCTGCAAGTAGTACTGCTGCAATATTCACAAATAAAGATAAAATCAATATATTTAATAATTTAACTCTTAAATACCATTGCAGAAGAGGAAGTTCAGTTTTCTGAATGGTACCAAGACCTGCTGTTGCTACAACGATGGAGAGGAAGGAAGCAGAAAAGCATTCTCTGTATTTCTGTACTTTAGCAGTTTACATCAATTCAAAATGTAAGACGAAACACGATGTCATTCTCAAAGTGAGGCGTTTACTTCGTCACCTAAGTCTGAAGTTGTTTCACAAATAATGTAAGCAAGTATACACTTACCATAATATTTAGCATATTTTCTCTCTTTAATTGTCTTCTGACAAAACCAGAGACTTTTTTTTCCCCAAATCTGTCTCTGCAAATTTTATCTTTAAAGCTTGCTAGCTGTCATGGGCAAGCATTACGTTTCATCAATTACATCCTGATGTAGAATATACTCTTTTAAAAGCTTTCTGTTGCTGTATAATCTATAAAAATAGTGGTGTGAACATTAAGGTAGAGGAATTGGTGGCATTTTAAGATCAGTGTCAAAGACTCTATCCTAGGTTAAGTGATAGTAATTAAAAAGACGGAAGACCTGGAGTCTGCACAAGAGCCCGCGATGGAGCTGAACCAGCACAGCCGCTATTGGGAATCACAGGGCGAGGACACCTCACTGAACGGTGCTATGTAAATCACTAAACAGCACTGGTTTTGACACATGAAAGTTACAATTTAATATACACAATAATCCTAAACGTTAAAAATCTTCTGCTGAAGCAAAGACTGAGGTATTTTTCAGTGGCACAACTGCATGGGAGGAATAATTGTGTAATGCTAATGAAAGTGATGTAATCAATTTGCAATCATGCTTTCCTGTAAACTTGCTTTTAATTTCACATTTGGTAAATACAGGCATTATATCCAAAAAAGCACATGTCTCCTTCTGTAGACGTGAGTGACAAGCCCTATGTGCAACGTGCTTCCAAAACAAATATGACTCAATACCTTTGGGTCGGTAACTCATACAAATGATGAAGAATGTTTTTTGGTAATGTTCCTAAAGTATATCTTAGAGAAAGTAGCAATTCATATGTTGGAGAAACATAATCAAAATTGGGTTTATAAAAATCTGTATGCTGTGTGATAATTGTGCCCTCTTGCAGGATACACGCAGTTACTGAAACTAGTTGATTACGTTGCTATACTTAAACAAAACTGTTGTATAAAAAAATAAACCACATTTTTGAAATCTACAGTTTTACCAGACCAGCATGTCTTTCAGTGCGAGCACTGCGAGAGCTACTTGTGACGTAAATCGTGTGAAAGAAAAACAAACCATATGATTTATGGAATTTACAAAAACCCCTTTTTGTTTAATTTCACAGTGACAGAATCACAGATGTGGGTAAATTCACAGTTGGCACAATGGGAGGTGTAATTTCATGCAGGCCAGGCACAAGGTTCTCAGAAGTTACCAGTTAATATAATGGGGAGTACCCAGATCGTAAATTGACCCCTCCAAGTAGTTAATAACCTCTCAGTAGGGATCCTCTTACCTATAGTTTGCTAGTTAACCAAGGAAATAATTCACTATTTCTCTATTTATTTCACAATGTCAGTTTACTTAAAATAGGAACCATTTAGTGCAGAGCTACGGCACTATATATTTGTCTTCTTAAAGGCTGAAAACAGGCTGTAAAAGGCTGTTAAAAATATCAGAGGGGTTAATTAGGAAAGTGAGCAGTCAGAGGAGTAACAAGTGCTACCTCCAAACTTGTGCTGAAAGTGGTGTGTATTTAAAGGTGTGTACCTGTCAGACTGCCAAATGAATGTCACTTGTTTGGAGTTAAAAAATTAAACTAAAATAAAAATCCCACAATGACTGGATACTTGATATATAATATATTCAGAAAAAGTATTTAAAATTCAGGGATGACCTAGTCCCTGATTGGCTGAGCCACTTAAAGACTGGTTAAGTTATAAAATAGAGCGTTAAGTGCTTGTTGACTGGCTACAGTCTCAATAGCTCAGCAGACTAGAGTGTTTCACTGTGTCACAGGTTTCCTTATCCAGAAAAAGTACATTACTCAGCAATTAACTAAGGACATTATAAGGACTTCTGGAGATTAAGATTAAATAAGGTACTGTAGAAGAAAGCGCCCAATGATCAATGTTTCTAACTCAAAAAAATGCAAAGCCCCCATTTCATTTCTGTTTGAACTGGCTCGCTCCAGAGCTAGTCAGCAACATTGAATATGATTGCTAGAAAATCAACGAGCTGTTTCTTGTCCCATTCCTGAGGTTACATGTTTTCTGAGACTCATTTTTTTTTTCTTTTCCTCATGGGATTGATCTGCACTGCTGAAGTCAGTGAATGCGTATGCTGACTTGGACATAATGTTGAGAAATTACTTCTTCCTCCACTGAAATTGCTTATGAGAAGAATTGCAAAAACTGTTTATCACACACTATCAAAACTCAATTTGAGTAAGAAATCATGGATGGTCTCATAATACTGGAAGCTGTCCACAGACTTAAGTTTGGTGTGAACTTCAGAAAATAGTTTTAGAGGCTGAAGGGTTTGGGGAATTTTTTTAAATATATTTTATACACATTTAAATTATATACAAGTATACAATGTTTTATATCTGCATACACATACACACACAAGCACACATGCACAGAGCAGTCCCCTCCTGGGAAATCCAGACTGTTACCTCTAGCAGACCTTGAAAAAGTTGTCAAATGTGATCGTGCCAGGCAGTAATTTTTCACAGTTGCAGTGCAGTTTATTAGCTACATTAAGCACCATGGTTCATACTCCCTCTCTTAGAGATAAGCCCACCAGAAAAGGAAAAGAAACTATGTGACTGCCACAGGGTTACAAGAGCATCATTCAGAATGAGGAAAGGTTTGTGTCTGTGCTCTGGTGTGTGCACAATAGCTTTTAATTGTCTGGAGAGAAGATCTGATGAGAAATGCAGAAACGTTCCTGCAATCTGATGGCTCATGTGAAAATAAGCAACCTAACTAGCAGTAGGGTGTACTTTGTAGCTATAGAACTGTGATAGTACATTAAATACTACTGAGAAGAATCATTGGGGAGGAACCATTTTTTTCCAACTCTTTTTCGATCACTTTAGCTACCAAAATCTTTCTAAAAGAAGTAATCCAAGACATACTGCATCTAAAATCTATAGAGATGTTACCTACACACTGACTCTGAACCTCTTCCAGAGCTTAATTTTGGAGCATAAGATGCTACCTCATGATCAAGGGGGCAGGTGTCATCAGCTGGGGATGCGTCTGTGGAGCTGCACGGTGGTGTCACATAGTGCAGAAATAGGGGCTGTGCTACCCACTGCGAATGGGGGTAGAAAGTTAGGAAAAACTCACATTAATAGCCCCTCTCCCTCCTCCAACCCTGTTCCCCACAACTCAGGCTACATCTTCATTTCACATTTAGCTCAGGTCCACTTAGCTCAACCGAGAGGCCATAAAACAAAATTGTATTTGAGCTGCACACAACAGCTGTTAAACTCTACTCGTTCAAGCGCTAGTCCCTCCTCGACAACAGATCAACTACCTCAAATTAAAATCATCATCATGCACAAGCAGGTTTGTGCACGTAGGTGTACAGAGAGCTGAGGTATGGCATAATGTCTGGTACAAAGGAAGCTACTGAAGGCAAGCATGGGGAAAAATTAACAACTGCAAGACGGTTTGATCAGAAAGTGCCAACGCATACAACGCCGACAGCCAAGTGATTGTAACCACAGCTATAACCGAATCTCAGTGGAGTTTTGCTTTAGTTTCACACCCGACTGAAGACGGCATGACAACTGTACTGCCGGTTTAGCTGTATACACGGAGGGGACACAACCTCCACGCTACAGGGGGACGAAAGAAGAGGCCTGAAACTCGGCGTCCGAACGCCTGGAACGAAACGGCCAACCCGAGGGCCACCGCGGCCCCCCAGCTCAGCCTCAGGCCCCCGGCGGCCAGCCCTTCCCTGAGGCTCGGCAGCATACAGCGGGGCCGCGGGCGGGACTGGCGAGCAGGAGGCAGGGGGGCCGTGGGAGGCCCGGCGGGAGGCGGCGGCGGCAGGCCGCGGGGCGGCCGGGGGTACAGCAGAGGCAGCGGTCCCCGTCGGGGGACACGACACGCCGAGGGGGATGTAACAGCCACACCGACCTGCTCACAGGCACCGCGCGCGCGCGCGCCCCTCACCCGCCTCCCGCGAGCAGGCGCGCTAGGAGGAGGCGGTCCCCGCCGCGCATGCGCGCTGGCCGCCCCGCGCCCGTTACCTGCGGGCCGCCCGGCACCGTCGCTTTCTTTTTCTTAGCAGGGCCGCTGCCGGTGCCCGGGCTCGCCGGGCGCTTCTTGCTACGGGCCGGGCCGCCGGCGGGAGAAGAGGCCGCCGCGGGGATCAGACTCGCCATCTCTCCCAGCCCCTCCGCGCCCGGGCTGAGCTCGTCGGCGATGGGGGGGCGGGGCAGAACCGGGACAGTGAGAGAGGGCGCGAGGGAGCGCGCTCCCCCTCCCCCCTCCCGCCACGCCGGGCTCGAGGGCAGCGCGGCGCACGCGCAGGGCGCTGGCCGGCGGGGCTGCGGCGCTGCGGCCGGGCATGCGCAGTAGCAGCGGCGTGGCGAGGCCCGCCCCTCCCCCGGCCGGGCTGTGACGTGGGGGGATGTCACAGCGGTTTGGGCTCCACTCGTGAGGGTTTGCACCGTGGGCGTGCGCGTCCGCTGCCTTAGCAGCTGGGGCGAACCTCGTAGGAAGTAGCCTGTATGCTCACTGCTTCCCCCCCCGCCGGTCCTGCGGTAGCCCGGGTCCCTTCCGGAGGCCTGGCTGTGGCGGCAGAGCCGGCCCCGGGGGACCTCGCCTCGCCTGGCTGCGCGGGCCCGGGCTCGGGCTGGCGCCCGTGGCCGTGGGAGGTGACAAGATGTGGCAGGCTTTGGGTTTGCTAACCGTGTAAGTGTGCAAGGCTGGGGAAGGGCGCTGTCACCCGAGTCCTGTATATCACAGAGGCTTTTGAGTCTTGCAGTGCGAAATCATTTGGGAAGTGTAAAATAAAAAGCTATTTGGGAGACAGGGAACCTAGACCATGCACGGTGTGAGCATGGGAGTACTGCACTGCATTTGCAGGCAATTGTTGTCTTAAGCCTGCCCAAAGTGAGGTAAAGTTTATGCAAAACGCTTTCAGACCATGAGAAGGGTCTGTGAGTCTGAAATGTGTCAGCTTTTTCCAGTTGCCTTGATAAAACATGCAGCTGGCTTTAATTGCTTCCCCTCAGTTCTAAGATCATGAGCTCTGAGAAGCCTACTGATAAGTGTTGTATGTGATTGTCCACACTTAAACTGTATAATCTTTTTAAATGCAAGTTGCAAGTAATTACACTTGTCATTGAAGGTTTCAAAATATGACTACAGATAGCTGATAATTAATGCCTTTCTGGGTAGCTCATACTGTCAGATTTGGTTGTTTCCACTCTGTTTTGACATGGTAACCTGGTCCAGCAATTTTTCTTGTTGGAATCTGGAGTAATTTTGCACCAGAGTGATGCACCAGAATAGATTTGTAGTGATTCAGACTGTGCTCCAAAGTGTTTTCACAGTCATCTTTTTGTCTGTGCTGTTTCATTCCCTACCCCAGAGAACTGGTTGGTGGTAATACGGGGCTGCAGACAGTTCTCAAGCTGCTTGATGGCTGTTAAACTGTTTTTAGCTTCTTTATGCTTGCGTGCACCTGCATTCAACATACTGGTCAACTTATTACCACGTTTCTTTGAGCCACCTCTATGCAAAGCCTGACTACTAGGTTTCTAGCAGCCACTGTATGAGATTCTGCCACAGCACATGCCTTGTGGAGAGGCACGGGTCCAAGAAGTTGATATTCAGGCGCAAAAATTAGGTCGTGTTTATAGACGGTGCTGTAATGAGGATTGAGCTTGGTCACAGTAGGGGTGCCAGGCAGTGCTGTGTAAAACAAAAGCTTTGAAGGTGGCCTGAAAGAGAGTTGAAGACAAAAGCCTGGACTTCCAGGCTGTGTTCCAGGCACCTGTGTATGTAGCAGAAAAGCAGGACAAGATTTGCTTTCCAGAGACATAAGCAAGGCTTTGTACAAACATCCAAGACCCATCTCCTCCTTTCCAACTGTAGTTGCTGTCGTTCTGTCTGAGCGTGCAGGCTGCCAGCAGCGCTGCAGAGCAGACTGGTAGACATGATTGCGTTTGCCCTTAGTGGCTGTTTGAGGCTGATGTGTGCTGTGCAGTGTGTGTTTTTTCTTGCTTCAGACAACAGCCTCCTGTCACATGACCAAGATGGTGACCTGAGTTTGAAATTAGCAGGGACACTGGGAATTGCAGGGGAGTCACATCCCCTGACAAAGCCAAATCTGCTTTGCTGTGTGCTCAAAGCGTTGATCTTGTCTTAGTCAGCCTTTTTTCGTTCCCAGGGCTGGGTCCCATCTCTTTCCCACGCACATGCTGTGTGCTCAGCTCCCAGGCATGCACAATTAAAAAGAAAGCGTACCTTATCATAGGAGTACTTTTACTGAGAGGAGCATCTTTAATGCTGCTGCAGAGTAGATGTTGCATGTGAATCATGCAGAGAATTAAGGTGCTGCATCAGTGAAAGTTTTTAAATAGCACTTAGCCAGGCATTTTCTTATCTGTACCCGTTTGTATCAATCAATTTACTAAAAACAAAATCCCAAGGCCCATGCGTATTGCAGCAATATTAAGTACAGTGCAATTTCACACGGTACCAAATGCTTTACAATCCCAGAAGACCTACAATTCATTGGAAAATAGCAATAATGGCAATGTAAACGGTGAGAGTGTCTGCAGGGGATGAGTAATAGAATTAGGGATGTGGGAAGGGCTGTGGAGTTGCAAGGCTGCCTTCTCCCCACTCCTTGAGTGGCTGTCCACACCCAGCCCTGCTGAAAATTAAGAGGTGGTGTTCTGGTGAATAAGTGCAATATGTATCTTGCTAGGTTCCTGTTACACACTTAAACGGGCAGTTGCTTTGCCATACAGATGAGGGCTCGCCTGAAGAAGTGCAAATTGCAATTGCTAGTCTGGCTTGGTGTGATGTGGTTCTTCCTGCTGTTTGTTCTGAACCTGACTTGAGGTGAACACTGTTTCCCTCACTAGTACTGCAAGGTCTATTTTTTTGTATGCTGCCTTGTTAATAAGAAAATGAAATACAGCTCAGCAATAACCCTGCATGCTCTTTGATGTTAACAGTCACCCACCTGCCTGTTAGTAAGTCTCAGTGAACTGGAAAGGTTCCTTGTACTTTTCATGATAATACGTGAGGAAAAATGCAGGAGTCTCCTGAATTAGGGAAGAAGATCTCAGGTATCCTATCCCAGGTTTGTGAGGTGGGGTTTTGGTTTTGTTGTTTGGGTTGGTTTTGTTTTCACCCTTTGACTGGATGAAAATTGACCACTAATGATAGTTTTCTCATCATGCAGCAAGGATTACTTCAGTGTGAAGTTGTTGAGGCGTATGAAGGGTGGTAGGTGCCTCATGATTAGGATAATTTAAGATTTTTCTTTTTTTCTTAATCGAGGAAGAAGGTGATGAGAGAAGAAAATGCTTGGAAAACCAGCAGAAGGATCTTTAGCACGAGTTAGGGTGAAGCAGAGTAGGGAGAGCGAGGCCCCCGGCAGCCACGCTCTGCCCCTGCGCAGGCTGTGTCCGTGAGCTGCGGGGGTCGTGGGAGGGCCTTGCCATGCAGGTGGCTCTGCGAGGCGTGACATGAGCCGCCGGGACAGCAAGGACTGACCTGGAAGGGAGGATGGCCTACCACTATGAACGTCAGCAACGTGTATCTGGAGGTGCAGGGAAAGCTGACGGAGAAGATCCATAGGCAGAAATGGTTGGGGCAGCATACGCTTCGTCGGAGCTGCTCCCTGCGCCAGCCCCAGGAGCGGCTTCCTAGGGAGTAGAGAGTTGTGCCAGCTCCCTTCCTACTGGTACTGGTGAACTGGCCCAGCGGAGCGGCTGGTTGCAGTGGGTCGCCCTCCGACAGCCACGGTCAGGCTGTGTGGGAGCAAATGCCTTGGATGCCTTCAGACCAAATGCATTGGTACTCTTCTGCTCCATCAACAGGAAAAAACTGGTCTACTCAACTGTAAGTTTATTCTGTTTCAAGCTTTGAAAATAAATCTCTTGCAGTACCTAATTTATGTTCCACCTGGCTGTTTAGCTTCAACATTTCTACTGTTCTTCTGTACTACCAGAAAAATGGGCAGGTTGAAAATGAAATTGTCTGTGGCTTCACTCATTGGCCATATTGCATTTATAAGATTATTAGGTATCTAAAATGGTGTAAGAAAATATACATAATTCCTCTCTAGACCACTGAATTAAAATGAAGGTTTTAAAATTCATACATAACCTCTTTCTGCATTTTTTTTGTGTCTACAAAGCGGAGATAACTTTTTACTAGATGGTAGGTTGAACGCAATGGAGGAAGTTCTGGCAGTTGAGAAATATCTCCTAGTGATGGTTACATAGTAATTTGTACTATTACAATTTCCTGGCAACAGTATCAGACAACTTTTCTGTTAATTTATCCATCTTTGGGGGCACTGCACAGATGCAGTTTGTGCTATAATTTGTAAGTTTTTAACTCTTTAAAAAGACAAGTTTTATTTAAAAAAAAAAACCACACTTTTTTTTTTTTTTTTCCCTTTAGTTGTGTATGTGTCTACTGGGTATCATTTGCATTTTTATAGAAGCTCTGGAAAAAGAAAGGATTGAAGTTCTTAGCTTCACCGCTCTATCAGGTAAAAAGCAATGGATTCCTGCAGGGTAGCTTGTGAGGTCTGGTGGCATTTTGTACATTATTCTTTAAAAGTACTTGGAGGCTTTGATGACTTTTCAGAGCCTGCAGTGTGAACTCTTGTGATTTGCATTTGTTCCCTGCAATTTGCAGCTGCAGGCATTGCACTAGCTTTGTTTAAATATAATGCCGAATGCCTTTAAAATAGGTATTTGAACTTTGGATTAAGGAGAATACTTTTGTAATATTAAAGGCCTTTTTACTGCACACATCAAATATCTAACTTGCAATGCAGTCTTCCTGTTAGAAGTTTTGAAAAAGCCATTTCTATATTCTTAGTAACACAAAAAGAGAAACAGGGTCTTTAGAATGCCTTTTGTGCCATTTTCCTAGTAGCCTCTTGTTCTCAAAGGTTTTTTTTAAATGTTATGAGTTTGACACATCAGAAATGAGCAGCAAGAGAAGAGTTAGAGTGCTGTTCTATTTGCAGTTTAGTTGTACTTTATTTGAACGTTTTGCTAGTAACTGAGTAAAGTCATGTTGACAGCACTGTTGCCATTTATCAGTGTTCTTACTTGAGGTGTGGACTTCTGACCAAAAATTGAATGCATGCTGTGTCTGACAACCTTAACTAAAACACTGTGTAGGAAAGAGAAATCTAACCCAAAAGTTATGTTGACTACAGATTTCACCATGGTAAAATAGTGTTCTACACTGGAAAAAAATTTGGCATGTAATATTTGACCTTGATTTTTAACATTATTCTGTTTGCATACCATGTGAAAGGAAGAAACTGACCGTTGTGCAGTTAATGGAACCCTGTGTTCTGGATATCCTGGATAATTTTTTGTTATGCAATATTTAGCATATTTACCCAATGTCTCAAAAGATTTATGAATTAATTTATCATATTAGATTTAATGTTATCTTTTTGAGAGTGAAAATGGGTTAAGAATTTTCCTATTTAGTTTGCATTCAGATTCTGATTAATGTTTTCTGCAGTTATTCATGTGAACAAGTTCTTGATTTCCGAAATGCTCAGCTGAGAAAGATAAAAATGTCATGATACTCATTTGCATAATCTTTAATGCAGTAACCACCTTGAAAACACTGTAGGTTTGTAGACTGAAAAAAATGTGGATTAGCTGAGTAAGTAATCAGATTTATGAACATAAGATCTTGGTGGGATGGCAAATAGCTTGCGAGCAGTCTGGAGACTGAGCTTGGTCATATAATTAATTAATAATTCTAAATAAAGAATAAATTCACGGAAATAAAGATGTCCCATTGAATTCATTAACAGAACAGAGGTTGAAGTCACTGAATAAATTGCTCACAGGGATTATCTCATGCATCTCGGCTTGTTAGAACAAGTCTTCTAGTGCTATAACATTTTTAGTTCTATAGTAATTTTGCATTTGCCTGTAGATTAAGGCTGTGGTATTTTTATTGCAATTAGGATATAAATTTAAGTAAGTTAATATTGCCAACAGTATCTCTAAGTGTTAGTGGGCCATCTGTGAATGTTACCTGCTTTGCTTAGTATTATTTTCTTGATGAAAAAAAAACCCAGAAGATGAAGATGCAAAGTGCAACCAGTATGTCATCTGCTTGATAACATCTTGACTTTGGTGGTTATTTGTCAGTCTCACTTTTTTTTTTTTTTTTTTTTTGAAATGCAAACTAAGAATTCAAGTGCTAGGTAAACCACTCTGGTGGATGCTGAACTAGTCAGACTCCACCCAGTGTCTTAGCTGAGGTCTCTGCTCTACCAACTTGCTACTGTGCAAACCAGATGATGGGACAGACAAAAAAAACACCCTAACTGAACTTGCAAATGATACCAAGCCAAGAGGAGACTGTAGTTGGATCATGAGATTAGAATTTAGAGAAAAGTCTTTTCTGTTGGTTTTTTTGTTTTTTTTTTTTAATATATATATATATATATAAACCAGCACAAATTCATACTTTATTTCTACAGCCAGTGATTTTTAAGAGTATTGCCTGTTGATCCTGCAAAATCCCTAGAGTCCATGTGAGGTGACAAAGAGAAGCAAATTGATGCTTCTTAGCATCAGTGTAATTTTTGTGACATTCCTAAAAAAGATCATCTCTTTTTGAGTAAATAGTGTTCTACAAGACAGAAAAAACCTGAAAATAATTGGAACTACATAAATCATTGGCTAGGGTAAAAATGAGTGGATAACAGTTGCAGTAGAAGGCATCACAGAGCCTGGGTGAATTATGAGTTGGATGTGAATCAGCGGTATTGCAGTGCCTTGAACATACAGGTCACACAAGCAGGAAGCCTGCGAGGCACATGCTGTAATCCTTTCACTTGTCAAAGCTTTGGTTAAGCTCAATTTGAATGCTATGTCTAGCTTTGGGCATTACACTTCTGGACTCTCTCCAAGTCTTTCCTATCTTTCTTGAAGAGAATAAGAGGATGCTCTGAGGTCTAGGAAGTGCGGTCTGTGAAGAGTGAGTGAGAATTTGGGTTACACGTGCGGCATAAGGAGGAGAAGGGGGCTGAAGGCCATTTTTGCATAAAGGGAAGAACTGTTCTCTGTGCCTATTGTAGATGAACTCAATTTACTGAGCAGTATTCGCCATTCTGCATATAATGGCCATACTCCACATGGGTTTTTTTGTACTTGTAATGACCCTTCTAGAAGAATCTGTTCTGTTACTTTCTGTGATGCACTCAAGTGGGTAATATGTAGAGGAATTTTGGTATTTGGGGGGGTTGGTGTTTTGTGGTGTTTTTTTTTTTTTTCCTTTCAAGGATTAGTTGACTACAGTTTGAGAGGGCTTGGGTTTTCTTTCTAGGTTTTGGTAGCTAAGTCCAAGGATATGAAAAGCCACAGCAAGGGGGGAGGGACCATATCTTTCTGTGTCTGTAACAATAAAGAAATAAAGGGATTAACTTTGCAGCAGGAAAGATTCAGGTTATATTACAAAGAGCCTTTTTCAGAGAAGGCCAGCTTCGCACTAGAATAGCTTGCTTTTGAAGGTTTTGAGAAACAGGTTAGACATCTGCCACAAAAGATCACGTACATCTGATTCTACCAAGAGACAGGAGAGTAGATTAGATGACCTCTCAAGAACTTTTTCAGTTCTGTTTTCTGTGATTCTGTCAATTCCATCGTTGTTCGTCAAAGGCATGTGCTTTCACACAGAGAAGTGAGAATGTGAGGCTGGCCATACAGGGTCAGACTGTTTAACCCAGTACACCATCCTCAGTGGGAGCTGAAAGCAGATGGACGGGGAAGACTGTACAAACAGGGCAACTACACAGGATGATACTTATTCTGTAGATGGTTTCTGTGTATTTAGTAGCTCTTGGTGGATTCCAGTCCTATGAATTTGTCCAATGCCCACTGAACAAGTCTGAGCTGTTGGTGTTCATGGTATCCTACAACCAGAAGTTGTTGCAGCTGAATCACAGGTGTGAAGACCCACCTCTTTCTCTTGGTTTTGAACCTGACTCCCTTCTAGCTTCATTTGGTGGTTTTTTGGCTCTTGTTTTTTGGAGAGACATTAAAGATCGACCCTCTTCATTGCCACTAAAGACTTTATAGACCTTTACCTTATTTGGTCTTAAACATTTCTGTTTCTAGACTCAAGAGTTCTAGCTTACTTAGCTATTTCTTATATGGAAGATAATGCTTGGATTCTTCTTGTTGCCCTGTTTGGAACACTTTCAGCTCTACATCTTTCAGATGGAGGGAACAAACTGCATGCAGTAGGTAAGATGCAGACACGTTATATGTAGCAAAGAGATGTTCTCTGGTTTATTCTCAATTCCTTTCTGAATAAGTGATTTTCTTTTTTTGACTGTTGTTGAGCATTAAGCTTATGTTTCCATAATCTGTCTGTCCTAACCTCTAGGTTTCTCTTCCTGAGAAATACTGGTCAACTCACTGTATATGTAAAATTTGGACAGTTTTATTCTCCTGTGTATCTTTTTACATTTATCTATATTGAATTTCCTGTGCTAGTTTATTGCCTAAGACACATAAGGTCTGTATGAGCCCTCACCTTCACTACCCTACGTAATGAAGGAGCATCAGCAGCTTTTGCCACCTTGCTACACCCCTTTTCTAGCTTTCTTATAAATACAATGAGCAGCATGTGTCCCAGGACAGATCTCTGTGAGGACTATTTACTTCCCTAACACTTTTGGGCCATTATATTCATTTTTTTGACAAGTTCTATATCTGTGCAAGGACTTTCACTGGTTTTTGGTAGGTGCTTACGTTCCTCAAGCTTTCTGGAAATCCAGATGGATTGTATCGATTGGATTTCCATTGTCCATGTTCTTGTGGGCATAAAAATATGACCGTAGTAGCAAACAATGTGATTCTCTTTTACATGAGAATCTATTCTTTTCACCAAAACCAAATTTGTTAGTTTAATCACAGTATTACATTCCTAGTTCTGATGCATAGACTTGCTGTGCTTTTTAATGCTCAGAATACAATGATTTCATCATCTGTGTCTTCATTTTTGGAATTCTGGAATTACAAATGGATGCATTTTACCACTTGAAGAAAGATTTTGATGAAGAACATTGTTAACTGTGTGCTGCTGAATATGTCATGTTATACAGTAAAAAATTTGCAAATCCATTTCAATCTTTTCAATAAGCATGATTAGTATTTAAACAAACTAGATTTTTTTTCCAGCACTGTTTAGTGTTGTGTTATTGCTGAGATTATTGACAAAAAATAGGTGTGTCCGCCTGTTGTAGTGGTTTGTTTCTTTTTTTTTTTTTCTTTTTTTAAATATCCTAATTTGTAGTTGAATATGGCTCAGCAAACTTGAGTGAGAGGAAAAAGAAAAAGTAGCTTCAAGTCAGGGTTATGGTCTCCTGGTCACGTCCATTGCTCTGAGTTTGGCAAAAGGGCCGACTTTACTTGCTTGCAGTAGGTGGATATATATAGCCCTCTGCAAATGAGGAATTTTGCTAATTATTGCGTTGCATGAGCAAGCTAAGATCTCTGCTCCTTTAATGGAGAGGAGTCCATCATTAAAAATGTAATGCACGTTTTTAGGTAATTAAAAATGGTTCATCTGAGTACTTTTCAAGGTTTTTCCCTTCCCCCAATTCCTTCCTTCCTCCAACACACTTCTGGCATGGGGGTGTGTTGTTTCCTGTAGCAAATATTAAGGGCTGATATGAACAGAAGATATTGTCTTGATCATCTTTCATCTTTTATGATTGAAAACAAATGTTTTCTGTATGATTTTGATTTTTAAAAAGCCCTACAAATATAATTTAAATTCCTCTCTTGAAAGGTTCCAAGGAATCTTTGTCTTCTCCAGCTAAGGATCTGAGAATGCATATAATTATACCTAATAATTTCATCACTGTCAGATTAGATTGATTTTTAGTCACTTTTGTGCAGATTAGATTCAACTCAGGTGCTCAAAGTGAAAGAAGATGCGTTAATCTGCAGTGACGTTCTGTCTCTCCCAATTAGCAAGTTCTAAGAGATGTAAGATAATGCCAGTTTGATCTTGTGAAGCATTTCGTTCTCCCAAGGAGGTTTAGGCGTTCAGAGGCAACCACCATCAACTTAAGTGTTGGGCCTACAAAAAAAAGCATGAAAAATTAATGGAAATAAAGAGTATTCCTGACAGATTTAAAAACTGGGGACAAATGGTGGTGGTTAAATTGAGATTGAGGGAGACTTTTAAAAAAAAATTATTTCTGTAATGTAAGCCTGTAGTGTACATATCTTTGCAATCAAAATATGTCTTTTGAAATTTTGGTTAGCATATTGACATTTATAATGTGTAATTTTGCATGTAGTTGTTTCTCTAATGCTGCATAACCTTGTTATCTGGCATGTATGTGTTTCTGTGTAGTGTGGAAGGTCATGCACTAATTTCTTCAAACTGCATGTGGTCAGGCCATGATTGTGATTATTTTCAAAGCAATAGTACATTAGCATTACAGAAGTGAACAGTGAAGGACAAAGTACTGAAAAATGAAGAGCAAATAAATGACATTGCAATGTGTGCATGTCTTCTGATTTGGCAGAATTAATGCTGGCAAGGCTTTGCTGTAGCTCGAAGTATATGTTTATTGCTTAATTATCTCAGTTACTGAATATGCTCATTGCATAATCTGGGGAAGCAGTAATTGAGTCCATTACTGTAGATAAACAATTGCCAATTTATAGTACTTCAGTAAAAAAACCTTGACTGTAAACAGATGTTACAAAATCTACAATATTGATGCTATCTTACTTTTACTATGATGAAACCTTAAGTGATTTTCTTAAGATGCTCTCTGCCAATTCTTTTTGAAAATTGCCAATATTTTTTCTTATTTCTTGGAGAAAGGAGTCTATTCCAATTAGATTAACATATTTTTTCCTTTTCACACTTGCCTCAATTTTTGGATGAGCTATTCATTTTTTTTGTTTGTTTGTTTAATGTTGGTATTGGCTAATGTCAAGAAGCCAGTTCTTTTTAATGACTGTTCTTTTTAATAAAGTTTGGCTTTTGATTAAATTAGAGCAATATGGGATGTAATTTTAACTGATGAAGCAATGATGATTTTGTAGGCGTGTAGGCAGTTTTCAATCTCCTACTTAAAAAGGTGTAATAAATCCATTCTATTTCAGGAATGTTTGCATAAATCCCAATTTAGTGTTAAAACAAACGAAAAACACAACTTGGGAGGAGCTCAATATTAATACCAGAAACTAATTTGAATGGCACGGTGAGGTGTAGGGGTTTTCCTGCAGATCATAATCCCTTGTAACTTTTAGGTTTAATTCCTTTCATCTTGCCAGAACATTAACCCACCTAATCCCAAAGCAGCTGTCAATATCAACTTTCTCACTTTCATAAAACTCTGATTGTTTAAAATTGTACTGTAGGTTGGAAAGAGGGAATTTTGCTATATCTGAAACTATCCATGTAAGAAATAGGTTTGGTTGGGTGGGGGGTTTTGTGGGGTTTTTTTTCCCCTTTATTGGTGATTATGAATTATCCAGTGTTTTAAAATACGTAACTACAAGACCCAACTCCTGCATCTAGCAGGGACACCATAGTCTTATCCAAATGATTTCTGTCTGGACAAAGCAAGGACTCGGCTGATTCCTCTTGGAAGCAGAGGAAAACTCTTCACAGACCACAGCAGGAGCTAGAATTCCTCCAGAAAGAGGAGTTATTCCATATAATCAAGAAGATCATGTGACTCTAAAATTGGATTTGGGACCTCTGATGTCTTACGAGTATGAAAGACTTTGTCTTCTCACCATCCTCTTTGTTAGTTTACGTATTATCGTATTACAGTATATGCTATACAGCAGGGATAGATTGGATTTTAATATATATAAGAATATAGAGATATTTTAATATTTATGTAACTGGAAGTCACATCCACACATACATATATATCTAAAGATAAAACTTTTACGTACATACATAGAAGTGCGTGTGTGAGGAGTGTATGTAAAAAACTCTTCAGAGGGCTCTCCTATCCTTAAAGTTTTGCTATTGAGGATAGTAAGAGTGAGTACATGCCTCCTGTTCTGCAGAATTATTCTCCTAGTCTCAAGGGACGATTTTGTATCTTATGTCTGCAAAATGAAACAGATCTCACAAATACTTAGCCCAGAAGTGTTCATTTCATCTTGGAAGTAGTCCCACTGAATTTAATGAGCCCTTAGATGGTAAATTCTTTGGGGCTCTTATTTTCCTTTGTGCCTTATTCAATGGTAAGTACAATCTCCATTAGTTTTTACATTAACATCTCCTGTTACTTACAGCAAAATGCTTTTAGGTTTTCACTTGAAAATGCTAATTCAAACACATAGGCACAAAAACTCTGAGGCAAAAGGCAACAATTAAATTAGAATTATTCCAAAATTACATTTGAAGAATCTGAGTTGGCTTTGTGACATTTCAAAAGCTACATCTTTGAGTGTTGCTGCAGGGGTCATCTGATTTGGCCTTAATTGGAAAGAGAGTCTTACAGCCATTGGGATTTTTGAGAGGGAAGGGATTGTGGACCTCAGTAAACACTTCAACCTGCTGATGAACATTAATAGTCAGGGTAACTCTGGCTTCTGCTTAGCTGGGAGTGAGTACAGAAAACCACAGCTTTTGTGAACTCTGATGCTGACAGACAAAGGTATCTGACTGTTGCACATGGGGGTCCTCTGGAATCCATTTCAGTTAGCAGCATTCTTCCAACTGACTGCACCGACTCTGGATGAGCCTTCTCTTCTGCATGCTTCCCAAATCACATGTCTAAAATAAGCTTCCTGCAGGCTGGAGTTTCTCAGTAGGATTGATGTGTTCTGACTATATATTTATTAATAAGCTATACGTAAAGCACAAACCCATTTTAGATAATTGACACATCTTTTTTTTTCCTTCCCAGATGGTTTCAATCTTTAGTTTCAGAGCTGAGGATAACTAACCTTGAGGATAATTAACCTTGCCAGCTGAGAATTTCTAAACTTTGTAAGTTTATAAACTTTGCAAGCTATTCTGGTGGTGTAAAACAATGTCCCACACTGACCAGAGCTCAGTATGAGGCTTACAGTGCATGACCATGTTCCTTTAGCAGCATGCTTTGAAAGAATTCCTGGGAAATTGTGCATGGTTTCTGAGGTATTTTTGTCTTCAGGGTTACTCTGCTAGCATCTGTTTATCTTCTCTTTTGACAAAAAAGAGAGAGGTAGGAAATGGGAGGAAGAGGGAACAGTAATAACTGCAAATGTAGGCAGTAAAACCAAACTAGTCTATTATTGCTATGAGAAAATTAGGTGAGATGAGTTGATTTGTGTATTGGTTTTCACTTTAAAACTGTGTTTGAAAGACATATTATCTACTGCATTGGTTTTCATGTTAAAAAATGGGATTCTGGCTCAGCAGTGCTGTCAAGAATTACAATATGTCCCACCTCATTAAGTACCATCTTTTTCCTCTCCGTCTGTCTAGAACAGCAGGAAACCTAGTTTTCAAATAGAAAAATAATCAGTTTTGTACATTTGCTTTCTTCACCTCTGTATCTTTATTTGTCTAAAAATTCAATGAAACAATCCTAATAAAGGCACCATTCAGAACATCAGGGCCTGTTGTTTGGGATGTAGCAAGATGAGCAACTATGAGGGCCCAAACAAAAAAATATATCGGACACATGAGGGAAGGAAAATCTGCCTATTTAATAGAAATATAAACTGTGGTTGATTGACAGCATAGCTAGAAGAAATTTAGAAAGGGAGGCACTTCCTCCTCTGTTTGAACATGTGGTAAAAGTTCATCACTATTTGGGTTTTAGAAGCAGCGCAGCACTTCGTTTCTAAAAAGCATGATTTATATGGAAGTAAATAACTGTGCCATACATAAGAGAAATGCCCTGGAGGTTATTTGATTAATTACAGACATTGTTCAGATTAAGGGCCTGATCCACCATAACAAAAGTGTAATACTTGCCACTTGCTTAGCTGTGTAGACAGCAGCAAATTGCAGATGCTGGCTTTACTGCTGAACTAAGAGAAAAACAACTCCAAAAGCCAGGAAGAAAAGGCAACAGCAAAAACATCAAAACACTGCCTATGTTTTCAGGTAATTGCTTTCATCACTGTTCAGCTTTTGGGAATTCCAGCATTCTTCAGGTTAAAGTGTTTCTCCTCATGGGATTCGTATCAATGCTGTGTCCTTATTCTTTACAACAGCCGCTCAGAGGTCCTGCAAGAAATCAATTTTAAGCCTGTATTGTCTTTCTGAAGAATACTCCCAAAGACTGAATGAGGGGCTCTGATTAAACCTTTTGCTTTCAGAGGCCTCAGATCATACTGATACTGTTCAACTAGTTGGAGTAGTGATACTGAATGAATAAAACAGTGTTAACTTCAAAAGGTCACTCCTTTGCAAAGTCAGAGCGGCTATGAGCAGAAGTTGGCTTTGCACAAGGCTGAAGTCCCACATCAAAGGTTGGGTAGAAAATTGTATTTTGCAGCTGAGGTGATACCAGAGGATGTGTAACTGTGTGAATGAGTATTGTTTGCAATACAAAAAGCCCTTTTTAAAAAGTAAATAAATACAGGTTTAGTAAAAAGCAAATAGGCTAGCATAATTTATTCCCTGCATCCTAAAATACTTAGATCTTTAGTTCTATTGTAGACACAAAAGGTAAGACACCCCAGTGTGTCACAAAAGAAATAAGCATGTAAATCAATTTCAGACAACAGACATCAGTTACCAGTTTGCCACTAGGTGATGTTTAACAATCTGAGAGCAATGAAAGGAATTTTCAGGAGAATAATTCACTGTGTTCTGGACTATGCAAGTGCTAAGGATGATGTCATAGCCTGAAAGAATAACTATGCAGACCATAAATAGTCTTTCAGCTAGAGAGATTTAACACTTACTTTGCAAGACAGGAGTGTATCTTTGAAGAAATCACTTTTCTCTTTATCCAAAGCCTTCTCTTTATCCGAGGGATATTTCAAATCATAAAGCAAGTTTTACTGTTAAAACTGTGCTAAACAGTGATATACTGCAGTGAAAAGTGAGACATGTAACAAAATAGGAGCATGACTTAATGAAGCACAGGAATGGGAGGGAAGGTAAGACCTTGAATCCTTTTGGCACTATGTCATTGACTTGCTTTGCAACCTGAGGCAAGACCCCAGTTGACTTCCCAAAAAGCCGGGGTAACCTTACTTGCATTACAGGGTCACATAAAGTTTAGTTAGGATTCTGTGTTGTCTCCTGGCCTTGGTGTAAGTGTAGCTCTTTCTTTGTCTAACAAGAACGGGACTGAGACAGTTGCATCAGCAAAAGCTGTAAGAACCTCAGGTAAAAAATGTGGTGGATGTACATACGACATGTTTACTCACCTAGGACTTGCTCTAACCAAAGTATCAGTGTTCCCAATATTTAATAATACTCAGATGAGTAGACAAAAAGCAAGATTTTGTGATGCAAAGGTGCAACTTTAAAACAGTATTTTGGAAATGATGATATTGTTCTTACTCTTGACTCTGATGGAAGTGATTAGTCCCGGAATTAGTACAGGGCAACTAGACTGCAGTTTATAACCCTGAGCAGGTACTCTGTGTACTTACCTATGTACCTACCTTCCATGCCCACTGCCACACTGTGTCTTGCTGTTGACCTCGTCAGACCAACAAGTTCATACAAAGGTTGTCAGACTTTGGAACAGTTCAAAAAGGAAACAGCATATTCCTGTGCTGTCTTTGACTTTCACCATTGCCTCTTTTTGATAGCAAGCTTCAAGATCCCACTGGAGCTTGTGGTATTTGGGCATTGTATTAAGCACTTTATCTAAGCTCTCTGGAAATACCTACTTACTGAGCTCTGCTCGCACACATCTGCTGCTCGCTTACACTGGAAAGCTCGTAGACTTTTCCCTTTTGCATTATGGGAAACCGTCTCAGAAATGGCACTCTGGAGAGTTGAACCTTTTTTAGAAAAGACTGGAGGAAAAGAAAGGTATGAAAATAGATTAATATAAAATTAAATACATGAATTTACTTTAATGCTGCTGTGCTGGTTCTAGACTATATGCTCCATCTTTTTCTCATCTCTTTCTAAGTGTATAGCTCATTGCTTGCACAGTCTCTGTGCTTGTTATGTTTAATGGAATAATCTTTCTGTACTGTCCACCTGTGCTAGGATTTCTGAGCATATATCAAAAAAATTATGTGTATTTTTTTAATGTAACAACATAGTATGGGAAAGGGAGGGGAGGTTTCTGTGGCTGTATTGTGTAATAAAGATGAAAACATAATCTTTCTCCTGGATCCACAAAGTTATTTTCCAGGTAGAACTATCTGCACTGTGTTAAAGGAAGAGTTAAAAAATGCAGACAAGCCACAGGGTGGGAAAGAGAAGTAGATCAACGAGGGTTCAGGCAGATCTTCCGTATTTCGTATTTCGTCTGTTCCAAGTTCCAGTTCCAAGCAGTGCTGCTTTGGCTGTGGCAGCTGCTGTAGCTCTAGGGCTGAAACAGCAGCTGCCAAGTACTACCTTGAGGTGCTGGATTGTTTGTTTTTTTCTTCCCCTAATCCCTCCATGCTGGGCTTGTGCTCAGGCATGGTGTACTTGGTTCTGGTGCAGGATTTAGGAATCAGGCAGCAAGCATTAAAACAGCCCCAGATAGAGTGATTTTTGTCCACCTTGTCTAAAATCAGTGCAACCCAGGAAGGCAGGCAGTGAATATACTAATATTGAAGATCATTGCTACCCAGCAAGACAGAAGAAAACTTGTTAGAATGCCCTTATTTCTCAAATGTATCCTGAGTAAAATATTTTATACTTGCATATACATAGTGTGGGGTAGAAGGACTCAAGAACAGAGCTGTAAGAATGTTAGACAATTTCCTAATACCTGACAATTGTTAACAAAGTAATCTGAGTGATGGATTATTCCTTGGTTTTACAGAAAAGCCTCTTTATACGTTGGATAAATTATTTGACTCCACAGGCATCATCTACTGGTTCCAGAAATCAAAACCCTAGGGAAAGTATGTGATACTTGCCTTTTGCTTTTGCCAGCAGCTCGCATGTCTACAAAGCTCACCTGAAGCAATTAAGTATTGCCAGTACATTTCAATTAAGTACATACTTAAGGGGAGACCTAGCTGAGGATGATCTTCAGGATTATTGCCTCTCCAGACTTCTGCAAGTTGTAGAAAATAAGTGAACTGCAAATCGCCTTTATATTGCAAAGAGAAATTAAAGCCAAGTTCAGCTGGAAGCTGGGGAGGTGCCACCATATGTTTGTAGTGTCCCTTGTAATCTTTTCCTGGGTACCCACTTCCTGGGGTGTGGGAGAGAGGATATGAAGCTAGACAGACCTTTGGTCTGACCCAAACCGTCCATTCCTGCAGGCGTAGCTCATTTGCCATGTCATTTAGGTAAATGGTAAATGTAATTAAATCATTGAATTGCAGTGGGTGTTGACCATTTTAGAACCTTAATTGGGCAATAAAACTGGAATCTAGATTATGGGTGGAGTCCTCTGACTGGAAATAACGTGTGGGAATGCTAATCAGTGCACACTTTACAGTAGGAACACCAGACTAATGGGAACACCAGACTACCAAATACTTATTAAGAGCTTGTTCTACCTGAAAAGTGAATGGTAAGTAGTGTATTTTTATCGCAACAGTCCACTTCCTTTACCTCCCAATAATTTCCTCTGATGCTTGTAACTAAAAAGAAATGTTCCTGCTTTCTTCTGCTGCTTGTGCGTCGCAAGCCATATATGTAATAGATAGTGCTTTTCTAACACAGCTGTTTATTTAAAGTTCCAGTCATTGCCTCCACTAGAAACTCGCTGAAATCAAATGGACTATTCTGCTGTCACTGAAGGCATGATTTAATGATGCAGTGTGTGTCTACACTGATGTTCAGCCTTTTTATTGTGGTTAATCTACGATGTGTGGAGCAGACGGTACCTTCGTTCTGCAGACCTGTCTTTGGGAAGCCCGCTTCCTCTCCTTTGCTCTTCTGTATATGGTAAACAGAGCCTATTTATTGAAGAAGACATCGAAGTACAAAGTTGAGGCCCTCGGGTGTCACTTTTACAGTCCCTTTTCAGAAGGTACCTTCTCCTTCAAGCAATTGGTTTCCAAGTGGCCTCCAGCATCCCCTACAAAATTGCCTTGTTTCACATTTGGCAAAAAATTATATTGCTGACCCACTGTGTGTATAAATAGTGAAGGATAGATGGAAGCATTTGGGTGAGAAATCTGTGACAGGCTTTTATGTGAAAACATTTAGTATCTGCACCCACTTTAATCACTTATTGTTTTTAAGTCAGTGACAAAAACATCCTGCTGAAATAGGAACACTGGGATCCCATCTGCAGGGAGAACAAATGGTGTTAGACAGGCCTTACTATCATGTAGACGCGACAGTGTATCAGGCAAACATATTAGTTGCTAGTTTTACTGTTGTTTTTAAGACTGCTTGAGAAAAGTTGCTTTAACCAGGCTTATGAACTTTCAAATGGCTACATAAAATTATATCTTGTCTTTGTTTATCCATAACATAAAGCTACTCTGGTAAAAATAAAATAGAGACTTCATCTTTTAGAGTTTTACTATACCTTTATGTTGCCCTCAGGCCGCTTCTATTTTTCTTGGGAGAAACCTCATTCATATTTCTTCCAGAATAGGACCAGTCACTTTCACTTTGTAAAGGCTAGAGCTGTTTGTGATAAATCCTCAGTCCTTTTGGTCACATGTATAACATGTATATTTGAATGAAGTGTAATAGTTATTTTTCTTTTGTGGCTTAAACATTGACATTTTGTAGTTGTGGATATTCTTGCAGGACTAAGAGTTTTGTAATATATTGAAACATGTTGTTGTGACAGAAGTATCCTAGAAACACAGAGGTCTTCTTTTTTCCTGTAACAGAACTTAGAAATAAGTATCAAAACAAATTATGACATATGGAATAACAACAGTCTGTGTAAGAATGATGAATATGCTCCAGGTTTAATGTAGATGGAAACAGAAGCACTTTCGTACGTGCCAAAACCTTTTAACAGCATTTTGAAAACTGATATTTACATTCTATGAAATGTTTATATCTAGAAGCAACCTCCTTCTTTGGCAAACTTGGTTTAAATCATCTTGGTCCTCTGACAACCAAACTGATGAATATACTGATATGCTCTGATGTTGTCCTAAAGCTTGTTTTCAATAGGAGAGTTAACAGAAGTAAAAACTAAGGACTGGGATTTGAGAAACTAGCTCCCGATGAGAAACTAACGCTCTGAAAATGTTAGCCTCCAGTGGTTTGCTCCATTAGGCCCATTAGGAAAAGTATAATATCAGTCAAGATGAATTTTAGGAATATTGGGGGGAAAAAAAAAAAAGTGCAAGAGTTGCCAACAGCATTTCCCTTAATGATTCACGGTCTCCTGCAACTCCTGACCCTTCTGTGGTACAATATTGCAGCAGAGATGGCAGTAGCACAGTGTGGCTGCTATTCAGCTTGCACATGGTACCAAATGATTCAATAATTATTAGGTTGTCAAACTCGCATGGTATCTGTAGGGTTAGGCTTACCCAGTCGAGTTTTGCCGGTCCAGTCTCACCGTTTATCTGTCCTTAAGTGTCTCTTTGGATACAGGACAGTGTCCTAGTTCCAGTCCAACACAGGGGAAGGAATGGGGTGAGATCAGATCAGCTGGGGGGTGGGATCGGGTTCATGAAAGACAGACGAGTTCTCGTGGTGCTCTCTCTTTCTTACTTGCTATTTGCCCCAAAGGGTGTTTTTATTGTAATCAAGAAAAAGTCACCCAGTACAGCTGCCGCTCTCTCGGAGCAATTTGGTGGTATAGGTGAGGAGTCCAGATATTACACACTCCTGTTTGCTTGGTTTGAGCAAACAAGCTTTACCCATCTTTATTGACTGCATGTCGCTGGAACAAATGGAGGATATACAGCGCTTTGTTCTTGCCCAGGCTGGAGGGAAAAAAAGAAGTTGCATCTAATAGAGAGACGTCTTGGATTCTGGAGTAGAAGCCGTATATGACTGACTACCTCTCATATGACACTCCAATTCAGGAGAAGTGGTGAAAGGACATCTGTTGGCAAATTGCCTTTTTGGGTTATTGAGAGCAGCAAGTTGAAAAACAGAAGAGATGAGGATATGTGGGATCCCAGCTGACCATAAGAAATCAAATTGCACTCTTTAAAAGAAAACTGATTACCAGACATATTAAGCTTTAATCTTATTTGCAGTTAGTAGCCCCAAAGAGAATGCTTTGTTGGAGACCTTCCAAGAACAGCTATTGCAGACAGCTTGTAAAACAAAGACAATACGATGGAAATAATGCAAATACCGTTCAACATTTGCTATGATAGTTAGTTTATGATGCCCTTTGTAACAACCTCAACAATAAACACCAATTTCTTCATTGGCAATTAGCTCTGGTGAGACAAACACTTCCCCAAGTTGACGTGAAGACAGTATTTACATATTTCTTTCTTTTTACAAAGCGGATTGTATCTGGCATATAAATGTACTTTCTATTTCTAAGGTTTTATTTTAAAAACACCATTTGAATACTGAATGAGTGCAAAATGATCTCCATTAAGGTACCACTCGTTTGCGTTCAGTTCAAATGGGATGCTGCTTCAGGTCCAGTGCAGCAAGCTGCCAAGCCCTGACACAGTGACCCACTTCAGCTGGGGAACACTTCAATCCTGGTTCTGTGAGGATTCCTTGGCAAGGCTGCTCCTGGCTGTTGTCCTCACGACACTAAGCCATGCTGCTGACATGCGTTACGGTTACACGTACCCTGTCTGTCCGATCTGGCCCCTGGTCCCTCTGTTTACCTTGCAGGTAGCCTCAACTTCAGTTCCTCATCTGCCCTGAGCCTGGCGGCTTTGGCACTTGTCTTGGTCAGTTCAGCTCTCTGCAGCTGTAGGTGGGCTGCATGTGTAGGACGGAGACCTACGCAGGCAACTGTGCCCATCGGTGCCTGCCTCAGTGCAAATTACACAGGGGTTCCGCTCTGCAGTGTACTAGCTGTTTTCCCTACATGTGGTATTTTGTGGGGTTCTGGGCACATCAGAGGAGTGGCACAACTTGGACAAACATGTAACCAAAGCAAGAAAAATCTTTTTTTTTTTTCTTCTCCCCGCTAGGCATTCTGCAGTATGTATGTTAGAGTAATTTGAGAGTCATATGAAATCGGAAGGATAGCATTGACTACAATTGCAAACCATCACAAAGATTTTTAAAATCTATTTATTTGTTCTCATGACTTGGAGATGTACGTATTTTAAAAGATCGCTCCAATAATAATTTTACAAAGTTGATTTAGCAGTGTTCCACAATCCATAAACCTGAATCTCAATATACTTCTCTTAATACAAATGCCATAAACTTAGTCCTTAAATTATAGACTACATTTCTGAATGTACACTTACTCCAGAATTACATCTTTTTATCTACATGGTTTAGTGAGTTGATATCCCTTCTTAAAGTGTCTTTGGCTGTATCTCGATGTCTCACGCTGACTTCTTCTTTTCATGAAATTGATAACATTTTTGCTAAGTGAGTTTCCTGGACTCAGCTGCAATGCAATAGAATAGATAATCGAGGTGTCATAAAGGCATTCCACCAGAGGGATTTGGGATACATCCTACAGCATCATCAATCACAATGGAATGAGTGTTAAGCTGCTTGCATACGGTAAACTGCTTGCATACAATAGATCATTCTTGCTAAAACTTTTTAGCATAAATTGAAAACACAGATTTTTGGCATAAGAAAGCCTGATACTTCTTATATTATCTGCCTGTGTATAAACACACACCTATTCAATCTGCAGCTTATAAATGCTAAATGAAGGCAGCTCTATAGTTCTTGCAGTGGTGTGCATTAACTCTCACAGGGAAGCTGCCTGTCATAGTACACAGTCCCTGATGAATGTATCAGCTGAGCAACACAGCAAAGCTCAAACATTTAAGTTGTTTAAGCACACAAGGAATCCCATTCAGCTCATCGAAGGTGAACATATGCTCGAATCCTGCGCTGGGCAAAGAATAACTCCTTGTCCTACTGTTTATGTGTTGGCTACCTTGGTATTTTTACATGTATGTTTACTCTGTCACCTGACTACAATTTTAAGCATTTCTCAAAATGTTTTTTAATCAAACCATTCCAGTCAACATTAGTCAAAGCCACTTTTAATCTAATCCTCATCTTACCCTAGTTAGATGTCTACTCTCCTCAGGAATCCATCGTCCACTTTTGACTCTGCCCAGTGAGGGGAGAACAGGCAGATGGAGTCCAAGTGCAACCACCGTGCTGCTGCCCGCACTCTCCTGATCAGAGAGGCTGGGCCTGAAATACCTCCTTTAAGGCTTGCAAAAGTAGGCAAGTACCTGGCTGTCAAAATATGCAAACATCAAAATATACAGAGAAACGGGGTTATGTATGCTCTCTACCTAGCAAACTAAGTACTCATCCTCAACAGATCTGTGGGGGCACAGGGGGATTCTAAACCCACCGGTTTTGTCTGAAGAAAAAGTATCCCAAATGAATGGTTGGGAAATCTAAGTGCCTTTAAAAAATGCCTAAGTTACTTTCAAAGGAGGCAAGAGCAAGTACCACCTGCCTGTGTGGCAAAGAGAGAAAAAAATTAATCCTATGGTTAGACAAAAAAATACCATAGGGCTAGTGGCAACTGCAAGTGTGTGGCGGGTAAAGGACTAGAACCAGTCAGTGCCTGAACAGATTTTTAAAGAGAGAAACAAATGGAAGCACCGGAAAAATTCCCCCCAAAATTGTGGGGCATCAGTATGACGGTGTTCAGCACTCACCTAACTTTGTCTGCATACCTTCTATTCTTTTTTCCTTTCCTTGTTTAAATTCTATTCAGAATATAGTGTTTCTGCCAGGGAACTCATTAAATATGTTTATAATGAGCACAGCATGGTTTTTGGGTTCTGTAAACAAACACCTCTTTAAAGTTATACATCATTTCAGAGACTTAAGATTCACTCGTCAAGGAAACCCAGTGTTTTCTTCACTGAAACTTTGCTAGACTTTTTAAAGAGGGCACACAAACTTTGATCTATAAACTTTAAAAAGCTGAATTTAAGAGTAGGGAAAAGATAAAACACTTCCCAGAATTCAAGTGTCAAAACATATCTTGGGGGGGTGTGGGGGGGTGCGTTGAAGTAATTTTCTAGCTGTATTAAATAACCTTAGTACACAAACCTCGTTACAGGGCACACGTCTTAACATTTTGATGCTGCAGTGGGCCGCGTGCCCGTGCCCCGCTGCCTGGCTCTGGGGCCACTCGTGGCGAGGAGGATTGTTACAGCCCGATGGCCCAGGGCAACATTTCTGTCACCCGTGGGACCTGGCGGTACACAAGCTGCGCCAAAGCCACCCGTGGCCCAGCAAGGAGCCGGGCACCGCTCTTGCTGGTGTCCCCCACCAGAAGGCGCCGGGAGGACAATGCGGGGAGTCCCGCAGTTCTTGCACGTCCTCACGGCCCGGTCCTACTCTGAAGGCGCAGCCAGCTGCGGGTGCGGCGGGGGCCCCCGCAGCGGCGGCCACACGGGAGCCCCCCGCCCCTGCTGGCGGGTGCCAGCCCTGACCACCGCACGGACCCCTCAGCCGGGGTCTGGCGGCGGGGGGGGCGCAGGCCGGCGGCGCCCGGCACGGCCCGCGGCGCTTCCACCCGCCCCTTTGACTGCAACTGCCCGAAACGAGCAGCGCCCCTCGCCCCCCCATCCCCCCCGACCCGGGCACAGGCGGGGACCGAGGACACCGGCGCCCGCCGGCGATGCGGGGCTGGGGAGAGGCAGCGGCGGGAATGGGGACGCGTGCGCTCTCCCTTCCACACACCCCCCCTCCGCGCCGTCCCGCACATCCGGGGTAGCGGCGGGGCGGGGCGGGGCGCGTGGGGCCCCGCCCCGGGGGCGCGGGGGACGTGTCCGCGCGCCGGGGCGGTCGCCGCCCCCCGCTCCGCTCCGCCCCGCCCCGCCGCCGCCGCCCCCGCGCCGGTGATGGAGACGCGGCGCTGAGGAGGGCTCGGGCGGCAGCGGCGCGCGCGGGAGAGCGGGGGCGCCGGCGGCAGCGGTGGAGCGCGGAGGACGGGGCATGCGGAGCGGAGCGGGCGCCGCCGGGGGGCTGCAGCGGCGGGCGCCGGGGCGCTGAGGGAAGCGGCGGCGGCTCCTCCGCGAGGCTCCGTGTGACCGCGCCGCCGCGCCCGGAGCGCGGCTCCCGGCAGCCGCAGGAAGAGGGGGGCCGAGGCGGCGGTGGCGGCGGCGCAGCGCTCCTTCCCCGGCCGCGGAGCGAGGCGGCGAGCGGAGGCGCCGGTTCCCCGCGGCTGTAGCGGCAGCGGCCGCCGCCGGCAGACCGGCTGCGCAACGGCAACGGCGGCCGCGCCTCAACTCGGTGCGAGGCAGCGGCCGCCGCGGCGAGCGGGCGGTGAGCGGCTCGTCCCCGTCCCCGCCGCCGCCCGGAGGATTTACCCTGCGGGACTCCCCTCCCCGGGCGCCCGGTGACAGGCGCAGCAGCGGCGGGGCCGGCGGTGCCCGTTGCCTGCCCCCAACGGCCGGCCGGCCGCCCGCCCTCCGCCGGCCGCCCCGCAGCGACAGCGAGGGCCGAGGTGAGTGCGGGCTCCGGGCGCCGCGGGTTCCGCTTCCCCCCCCGCCCCCCGCCCCGCTCCGCTCCCGCCCCTCGCTGGGGCTCGGGGAAAGGGAAGCGCCGAGCTGAGGCAGCGCCGAGCTTCTCCCCTCTTCGGCCGATCG
Source organism: Strix aluco (assembly GCF_031877795.1). NCBI lineage: Eukaryota > Metazoa > Chordata > Aves > Strigiformes > Strigidae > Strix > Strix aluco. Next base: position 72,995,742 of record NC_133931.1, read on the forward strand.
CCGCTTCCTCCCCTCCGGGCGGCCCCGCCGCCGTGCCCGCTCGGAGGAGCGGGGCGGGGAGGACGGGCACACACAGCCCACCCGCTGCCTGCCAGCGGCTCCCCGAGTCGCTCCGGGCGGGCGGGGGGGGCCGGGGACGTCCTGTTGCCGCTCTGTGTCAGCAGCCTCCGGGAGCGCCCGGGCGCGCGTGTGTGTGTGTGTGTGCGTGTGTGTGTGTGTGCAGGGGGGGAGCGCCAGGGCGGCATCCCCGGCTGTACCCCTGCACCGCTGCCACATCGAGTTCCATCAGTTCGTGTTTATTACATAACATGTGACTAATATTTCAGACTTCCTCTTATCAGCTGGGATCCGGATCGGACTTATTTTATTTCCTTTTGATTCATAAAGCTGAAGAGGGTCGGGGAAACTAGCGCTCTCATGCCAAGTAGTTGCCTGAAGCAACTTAGTTTTCATGTGACTTTACCCGTGTTAGCAGAGGGTCACAACCTCCTTCCACTGCAAGAAAGCCGAAGTGTGTCGTCCGTGTCCCCCGCACTCCCCCCCGCCTCCGTTTATTATTAAGCACGGCCGAGTTTCTTTAGGTCCTACTTGTTTTTAGCAGTCTCTACAACCTGCCACTTCATAAGCTTACAGGGCGAGATACTGAAATAGAAACTGGTTTTTGTGCAGCAGCTGCTGAGAGAAATAACTTTTATGCTGATGAACAGGAGTGAACCAGCCTCTTCTGTTTATATAAATGATGTTGGCACTACATGAACTGTAAATGAACATAGCCAACAGCTGTGCAAACCAAAACTATGTAACTAACCATGTATTTTTATACACTGCTACTCTCAACTTCATTCCTTTGCAAAGGCGGTGAAGATCATGCTACTCTGAACACTTGGAACACCACAGAACTCGTTTTTCTTGTAAATACAAAGGATTGCTTATATTGGAGAAAGCCTTTCACTTTCTAGTGCCAGCTTCATAATTTTCTGTGGGATTTGGGGATTTTGTCCGTGTCCTCCTGTGATGTTGGCCTTTCTTAAGTGGTGTTGCTAGCCCTTTGAATTTGCTGCATTTTATCAGGCTTACCTTATCTGTAAAACATGAATGCGCATCAGAGCTAAATATTCCTCAAATGATTGCTGATAGGAAACGATTGTGGCAGCACGGTCATCTTCAGAAAAATGATTCAAATGATAGCTGGCAAGGACACCGCATACAAGCCACCCGTGACATCAAGGTGATAATGATAACACTTGGACTATCATTGGATGCTGCCTGCTTTTTCAGAACTCTAAGCTGAGTGAACGGGGATACCTTATTCCTCATATACCTTGCTCTTGTAGGGACAGAACAATTCAAAGTCGCTAATGAAAGTCATGGAAATGTTTTAAAAATACCATGTGACAGTCATTGCATAGCCTAGTGGTGAGGTGGTACTGTTTCACTTTTATACAAAGATTTATTCCCCCTCATCATCTCAGACTGGATTTGTTCGAATGAGTTCAGGAATAAGCTATACAGAGAAAGAATGGAGGTAATTTAGAATAAATTTCAATGCCAAATTGCTGCTTTAGCAAAATAGTACCCTGCTGTCCTGTCTTTGTTGCGTACGTGTTGATAAACTATACATTAACTGTAAACTTGTTAAATATTTTTCTTTCTTCTATCACAGAAGGAGTGTGATGTTTGTCTTTGGGTTGAGAACAAAAAGTAGCTCCAGGGACACTCATCTAAAAATAGGGTACTTCGAAATACTTAAATCATTTGAAGGCAATTTACATTATGTTTAGTTCAAGAGACAAGAGATTCTTGACAGATTTTGCATTTTACATTTTTAGTGATTTTTTTTTTTTTTTTTTAGTGTAAATGATACTTCTCAGACTCTCCACAAAAGTTTGATTCACAGGACCGAAATGGTATGGTCTTTGGCTCTGCAGTCCTCCCCAGTCTGTTTCTTTAAGTGTCTTCTGTGTGGAAGTGTGGGAACCGTCTCTAGATGCAAGTTGACCTGTATGGGGAGCCTTCAGTGCTTAAGGACTAGCCTACCAGTTTTTTGGGTTTTTTTGCGTAAGATGCATAAACCACCTTTTAGCAGTTGGAGTGGTGCTTTCGAGAATGGAGCAGTTTCATACTTATAAACCAATCACTTTATCAAGAATTTTGGAGTTCTTAAATTAACCAAAATCTGGAAGTCTGTAGTACTGTCTTTTAGGCCCAGTTAGAGTGTATGTTTTGCATTCCAGTGTTGCTCTTTGGGATCTTGATTTTTAAAGTTTTTTTGGGAAGTAGTGTTTTTTTGTGCCCCTCCCTGGGGCCAACATGGTGATTTTAGCATTGAAATTGTGGCAGTGGAGTTTATCTAGATGAATAGCTTGTGGCAGGTATAAGAAGGGTTAAAAGAGGCAAATGTTGAATACTTCTGTTATGGTATGGGTCTTACACAATATGTAATAGAAGTAGGCTTGGATCCTTAAATGTGATGTTCCTCATCCCAGTCCAGTTTTCTGTCCTTCTTTGACTGTTGGCAGATTCTTTATTATAAAGGTGCACTAGAAATTAGTTTGAATATTGAATTATCCATTGAATTAAAAAAGCGTACCTCTGAGCTATATAATTCCCACTTTCACTGAGTAGCGTCTTAATTTTTGAGGTGTAAATTATTTCTCTTCTGTTATGTTGTTTAGTCTACTTAAAACTATAGGCATTTTTTCATGTCTTCCTTTGTGACTCTTTGTATTAACAGTATTAATTTCTAATTCTCCACCTAATCCAGTACTACAGCAGCCTTTTTCAGGTAGTGATTAACAACGAAGCACTAGTTTTACATTAAGATACCACAGTTTTGCTAGTGCTGGCCACTGCTGTTTTTGAATCCTGATACTTTTAATTTTCAACAGCTATGTTTTCATACTGAACAGAGATCTTCCTTGAGTTCCACAGGGGTGCTTGTAATCCCTGCTTGTTTGTACTATGTCTACTTAATCTAGAAGGTTGCTGACCATACTAATAATTTTGTCTTTAACTTTCAGTGACATTTCCGCATTTATTAACATCGAATTTTATCTGCCACCGTGTTACCTGTACATCATGGTTGATTAGCTCCTAGCTGGTTACACTTTTGGTCTTCGTACTTGACTAACCTACTACATAACTCTTAACTTTTCTACTTTCTTTCCCAGATCGTTAATTAGTGCCTTTAAATGTTTCTTGCTTTATGGATCCTTAAAGTACCTTGCTGTTACCTTTTGCATGTTGAAGTTTGACTATGTATTCATAGTTCAAGCTTCCTGTTTCTTAGCTAGGAATAAAACAAAATATTTAAAGTAAAATATAGCCAAAATCTGCAAAATATATCTGCAGTGTTATAATCATGGCTTTTACTCAACTTTTAGTACCAAATTTATTCTTGACAGTAGTATTCTAAATTTAACATCCCTAGATAAAATGTTTTAACTGCATGCTTGTCATAAAAGCATTTTGACGCCATCTTCCACTAATTTTGGTGAGGCATTTTTTCCCTTTTTACAGTCTTTCTAGCGAGCTTAATCCATTATGTGAAATCAGCCCATCATAAAAATCAATGAAATTGATATACTTTTAGCTAATGTATTAAAGAGCTGGCTAACTGCTCTATTATTCACCTTTTGATTACCTAAATATAGTTTTACACTATGAAATACGAAGCTTCTTAAGGGGCATTTACTTTCGGCTAAATTAGAAGCTTGTGACTTTGAGCACTGCATAAATATCTTGCACATGTACTGTTGTAGTAACTCCCAAATCATTGAGATGTTCTTACCATCAGATTCACATAAAGATCTGGTTATAATTCACTAAAGAGAATGAACTTGAATTCTAAAGCCCTGGGCTATGCAGCTTACTGAGTGGTGGTTTGTAGTTTCTTGTAGGAAATAGAACTTTGATTCCATGTCTTTGTTTGAAGGGCTGGTGGAACTGAGCAGTCAACTCAGCAGTTACAGTAGCAGAGAGGTGTGTTTAGCTGATAACCTCAGTTGTCACTGAAAGCAAATGTGCTTGGAGACCTGGTCAGCTAAGAAAATGTACCCTTGGCAAGGTGGTCTCTCTAGATTGTCTCTTGATATCACTTGCCACCCTTGCTTCTGTGATCCAGGGCTTTATTTTCAATCATTAAAAAAAAACCCCACAACTTTTTTTTTCTGTTGTCCTCTTCTGCCTTTAAGTGGTAGGTAACTATGGTATGGAACTTGATTGTGAAGTAGCTTACAAACTTTTTTTTTGCCAAGGTATTTGATTTTGGTATTAGAGTGGTCAGATTCATTTTTCTGGCATTAAAAAATTATCCTCAATAGTCAGAGCTTTGTAAGGGTGCCTTTTCACTGGAATCAGTGTTTAATGACCACTGCAACTCTCATTGATAGTTTCAGCTCATGTATTTTTCCTTTATTATCAGATGTTTTTCAGCATTTGAGAGAGATAAACAGGTAGGGATATTGAGCACTATTTGTGTTGCAGACTGCTATTCTGCATTATCTGGTGGTCCTTAAGACTTTTTTGTGTGTTCTCCTGTGAGAAGTTACTGCTAGTGAAGAACAGTATAAAGCACCAGCAGTTTGCTACGGTGGGACCGGCTGATGTACAGCTGCTGTAAAATTTATCCCCAGTTAAGGAAGTAAGTGTTTTCATACTTTTTTTTTCTTGTGCCATGCTGGTATCAACTTTCAGAAACTTTACTCTGTTAGAAAACTTTTCCAAAAGATAAGCCAGTTCAGTGTTCTGCTCTCTAGCTGGAAGAGCATTAGCATCCTTTGCAGGCAGAATGTGTGAACTGCTCTTTTGTTCCCTAACACTTGTCTCGCTTTTTAAAACTTTGTCCCATAAACTGCAAGCCAGTGCAATATTGTAACTGTTTTGGAAAGTTTACTTTATTTTCACTAGTGCTAATATTGGTTAAGCTGTGTAAGTGGTAGAGTCTCTAGGAATTTTTTTTTGGTGGGATTTCTTACTGTAGGTAAGCTCTGAGCATTTTTTGTATGAATAGTATTACTTTGTAATGGAGTGTGATACTATTTTCATGTTGAGTTCCAATACTTCTTCATGTAAGAGAATTCTTTATGTGTAAGTGAAGTCATATGACAAAATTTGTTATTCCAGTTATGCGGAACAACTGAATCAGGTTGATATTCAACATCCAAGTTGCCTGTGAAGACTTGTTACAGGCAAGCAGGGGGGTATGTCATGTTGTTTGACTTTTTTTACAGTGCATCAGAATAGGCTTCAGAGCTTCAGCTGGTGCTTCCCATCAGCCACAGGAATTATGATAATATCACAGTGCATAAATATCTTGCATTAAGTAGTTCTACAGGAGATGGGAATACTAGCCCCATTTTACAAGTATAACACGACGAATGCTAACAGAGCCTGAAGAACTTGAATTCGAACCTGTTTAGTCTTCTATAGCCATGGATCATCATTATCTTATCTTTTTCCATGCCACTTAAGCCTGCACTCTGTATGCTAGCAATGCTTTAGTGCCAATTGTGAATGATAACCAGAATTACACTGAAAATTAAAAGGGAACTGATAATGCTGGGATTCTTCCAGGGAGAGGGAAGCAAATTTGGGGGTTTTTTTGAGGGTTCTGTGAGGAACAAACCAGGTGATAGGAATATTGGTAATGGGTTGGAATGAATTGTCAGTGTGTAGAGAGATCTGGAAGTGCTCATTACATGTCTGAATGAAGAAGGTGACTAAAAAGCAGAATAAAAAATTGATCGAATGACCATGGACCTCTATAAAGAGAAAGAGGTATCTAGTACTGGTCTCAGTCAGATGTCTCCACACTAGTGTTCTAAACTGAGTTTAACTACTTCATGTTGTCAGTTCTTAACTTTGCTAGGTGATGCTTTTATTTTAAAAAGCAAAAACCCCACAAGTACAGTAGGCTTCTGAATCTTCAGATGGTCCCAAGTTCAAATTAGTTGTAGGTGAAAAAATAAGATTGGTCAGAGTGGTGCTTTCACTCTTGTGTGACATTCATCGGTTTGATTACCATTATGAATAATTTAGCATTAAGAACCACCTGGGCTCTTGTGTACATATCCTGTTCATGATGTTTCTGCACTAAATACATTGAAGAGAGAACATGCACTGATGGGGCATTTTTAAAGTATCTTTAAGGACTCATTTAAGTTAAAATTAAACTAATGGATTTATTTAATTTTCAGTTCATTGTGTACTCAGGGTAGATGGGATTGATACACTTCTCAAACACAGAAGCTGAATCCTAATTCTAGAAGCAAAACTCAGCTTTGACTGTTGTGTCCAGACAGTACTTCTGTAAGAAATTACTTCAATTTTTGCTGATTGGAATACTACATTGAATGTCGAGTTTGTGAATTAGTGACTGTTGTAAAGAAGTTAAGGACACATTTCCACAGAACCTTTTTTTTAAAGACCACTTTGTAGTTTTAAACACTATTTTCTATATTATCATGTGAATGAAGTAAATGTCTGCTATCTTTATCTTTGAAAAATGGTTGAAGACAGCATACCAGAGCAGTCCTGTTGCGAAGAGATATTTGGAATAACAGGTATACTTAGAATAGCCAGAAAAACCCCACCCCTGCAAGCAGTGTGTGACTGTTTACTCCTTTTCCAGTATGCTCTTGCAAATTTTTCTTCAGGGCTCACTGATCAGAAGTTTAAGAAATACAGGTATTTAAATTAGTAATAGTTTAGTAAACCTATTTTGTTTTGTTTTCAAATTCTGGAGATAGTACATCATACTACAAACATTAAGCTTTCTAAAGTGCAACAGAGATACTACAGTTTAAATATGTTTATCTGAAATACATATTTCAAAAAAAATGAAACTTACCCCTTAAGGCACTCTGCCTGCTAAGAGAAGTTATAAAATTGAAATCCTTTTTCAGGCTGATATTTCTAAATATTTGATTTTGTGGTTTATTTTTCTGAACTGAAAGTCTCAGAAACAGCATGAAAAATACAAAGTCATTCAGTTCAGTAACTTTAGGGAGTAGGAAGGTGCAGTACCACCTTCAGGAGCCTTCATGCAGATTAAAAATTATATGCTTGTTGTAACTTCTCACAAACTTTGAAAGGCCTTTAGGTTCTTATCATGTCTTACTCCTTGCTCCAAAGCTGTTCTTGTATAAAAGGGTTACAGATAGGATCAGAAAGTCCAGTAAGTTAAACTTGCATTTGCTTGAGACTTAGATTAAACCTAAGTATGTGGCCTCTTTAAAGAATAGACTGGTAATGTTTTGGAAATGTAGTGTAAGATAGCTGTGGGAAAACAACTCCAAGCTGCTCAGTTGTCCCTTTTCTTGCAACTTCTACTGTGGTTTACTTGGGCATTGAAGTGAATAGGGAGAATAATGTGACAGGAAGGATGCACGGGAATTCTTTATTCTTTATAAAAGCTCAAGTTCCCTGCTAAAGCAGAACAGAATGGGGCAGCTGCTGACGTGTTAGATCAATACTCATCAATAATGTTTGGGTTTTGTTTTTTCAGCTTCAAATTGGTTTTAAGGTATAGCATCACAGGTTTTATGAACATTGGACTAAAATATTTTCTAAGCGTATAGATCAACATCAGCCTTAAGGACTGCTTCAGCTGTGCAGAGTTCTGGAAGTAAATGGTTGATAATCTAGCCTTCAAAATAACTCCGATGCGCTGAGAGTTTAGAAAGTATTGGTAGTACTGCTTTAGAAAAAAATAGTGTTCATTATAGGTTTTATATGCTCTAAACCCTGTATTTGATGTTTGGCTGTGAATAGATTCATTGAATTGCTGGAAGCTGCATTAATATTTTATCAAGTCTAAAATAACTTGTTGTAGTTGAAATACTACTTTGTTGTACAATATGTTAAAGAATGAGCCAGAATTTGGTACTGTGACTGTACAGTAACACTAGCAGACTCCTGCAGAAAATATTAAACAATCCATCAACTCTTACAAGTATAGTTGGAAGAAAGATACCTAAACGCAGTACAGCAGGATCAGAGTTACCCTGACAAAAGCATCTGAAAAAATCTTTACTTGTATATTCAAAAGGCGTATGATACAGTTGTTAGAAGTTGAAGGCTATTTTTTTGATATTACAAATTCAAGTACTATTTCAGAATATTTGCATTATTCTGAGATGACACCATAGCATCAAATGAAAAAGGGTGATTAAAAATCATGAACAATTCTAGTTTAGTGAGTAACTAGAGCTCATTAGAACACTTTAAAGCAATGTTCACCTTGTGTGTGCAGACCCAGCACAAAACTCTTTTCTCTATCAAAATATGCTTGTCAGACTATATATCTAATTTTGCAATGCAGTTCTAAGTCATAAATACTTTGTATCTGCAGTAGTTAATTTAAAAAAAAAAAGTGATGTAACCAATACCCAAAAGAAACCAAGTAATCCTGTATATTGAATTTATTAAATCTTTAAAAAAGAAACCCTATAAAAACCAGAAAACCAAGTCCCTTGTTTCTGGAAGTTATTTATTTTCTGTCTTCCTTCCTCATGTTTCTTTCCTTTAGTTCTATTTGGATTTTGCAGAGTTGTCAAATCACATCTTTTATTTTGTCTTTCCATGTCCAGGAAAACTAATCGCTCTTCTGCAACCAGTTAATGCTTGAAATCTGCTGTGTGCAAGAAACCAATTGTCCCAATCTCAGCTGTGATCTGATTCACAGAAGTACAATAATATGTAATTTTCTTGCTTTGGATTATATCAAAGCTTTCTTATGCAGTTTTAGACTATCATGACTATTCCTTTTATCCCCAAAGTTGTGCTTTCCAAAACATAGTAAGAACTTCTTCAAGCTGAAGCAGTGGTTTCTCTGTTTCATGAGTGTTACGTATATTTGAAAGACATCTAAGGACTCTTTTTAAGCACATATTCCTCTTTGTTGAAAACTTCATAAAACATCTTGGCTTCTGCCAGGAAAACAATGCCTTTTATTTTTTTTATAGCATACCTCATGTTATTTGCAGTAGAGTTGAATAGCACTGAGTTGCGGTCACTAGTTTGCACTAATCCACTAGTTTGGATCACTAGCATTTTTAAACAAAGAATCCACAATGGGATGTTTTTTAAAATGAGCAGGCTTTCTTTATTGTCACTTCTAGGCAGAAGAGCCCAGACTTAAATAGCATGCAAGTCAGGCACTGATTTCCAAATCAAATGTTTGACCTTGGGATTCTCATAGCTAAATTTTCAACTCTGAGGCTGTAAAAATATTTGATACCAACTTTCTTATAATCAAACCATCTTTTGTTGTGGAGGCTAATGAAATTATGATTCACTACTGCTTCTGTCTGCTGGGATGAGCTGTATGGTCTATTTCTATGGAGCAGAAACAAGAACAATCTGTGTTATTCTAAGAGACTGTGTTTACTTCTGTATCTGTTGCTTGTAAAATGCTGGCTAATTGTTAGTTTAAAACAGCTCTTATCAATTACTGTTGTAGCATACTAGCTTAACAGTTTTCCATAACTTGTGATTTCTCCATTTCTTCCATTTGTTTGAGTGTGTAATGATTGGCTGGGTGTATCAATTTTTATTCAGAAAGATGTGGTAATGATTCAAGAGTGGTAGTGGAGAAACGTATCTGAAAGAAGTAGAAATAATAGAAATTGCTAGTAATTTGGGTTTTTTGATATCTAGTTTGACATGTCTTAGAGACCTGGCTGTCTGAAAGTGAAGCTCAACCTTTTCCAGAAAATCATCCCTTTTTTTAGTGTAACTCAGGTATTTCAGAAAAGAGAAAATTACCTCAAAGTCATCTCACTGACAATGTTCATTTTAGTGTACTGGTGCTTGGAGAGTATTTGGAAAAGGTGTGAGGTCTTGTATTTTCCTGTGTGTGCAAGTTCTTGGTATAATTTAATTTACTAGAGAGATTTCGATGTATTTTGAATAAATTAATGAATTTCTTTATGTAACAGTTTTAATACATTGTTAAAACACAAAACTCGGATATGTCAGGAGTGAGAGACAATACTTCTTTAAGAGAAGTGATGGCTGGCATCTTTGAAGTAAATTGAAATCTATTTATGGCCAGGCATATTGGAGAGGAAACGAACACAGTGGCCCAAGTGACAAACACTGTGTTTAAAGATTTCCAAATCAGAGTGTTGTGGTTTGGAGGAGAGGGGATTAGTTTGGCTCTTTGGTGGTGGCTAGAACTGCTACTGCTTTGGCATCATGAAGCTGGTCATGGACTGAGCAGTCACTTTCAGACAAAAGAAGGAGAAAGTTTAACGAGTCTTATGCAAACAGTTGTTGAAGAATTACCTTCCTTTTCTAAAAGGGATTTGTTTCAGATAGACAAAAAAAAGAGTATTTCTAAAACCTTGAATGCTTATGGAGAAATATTACTGAGAAACCTCCAAGCTTATGAAATCAACTGTATATTGACTAGGGAAATTTTAAGAGACTTCCATCTTAAAACTGTATATGTCTGAAAGTCTTTGTATCTACTGCAATTTAAGTTTTATGGAAGAAAAACTGTTTTCTGTTCAGCTTCAAAAAGAATGCTTAGTAGAATTATAAATAGTTTTTTACATGGTTCTTTCAGGATAAAGGAAAGTTAAAGACAAAACTTTAATACACAATGTTTGAAGGACATTTGGAAAAACTTGAAGGCACTTGCTTTGGCTGCATCTGTACAGATCAAATGTCCAGTGTTCAAGTGATGGGAGGGACATTTCCCTGCCCATACCAGCGCTGGCTGGGGTTTTGTTCTCTGCCTGCAGTTTGTCTCTTTTCTCATCCTATGTCAAATATGGTAACATCATGCCCCATGGTAGTCCTTGTTGTAAAAGCTAATAGTGTTTTAGGTAAACTTTTGCCCCAGGCAGGCAACAAAAAATCGCTTTGGCAGGAGAGGAAGAGTTGCCTTTTGAGACAGTTTGATCTGCTTTGTTCACCTTCAGGCGTCCATCGCTCTTCCCCCATGCCCTCTTCCCCCCCCCCAGTTTATAGGCTGCTTTTAGTCATACTCAGTGGGCAAAAGTCCCCAAAATATTAAATTGTCACAAGTTTGGAGAATACTGATGCTGAGGAAGAAGAAAGACAACAGCTCAACAGTTGCCTGTTCTTTTCTAGACTGCCAGTTCACCAGTGAGCCATATTTTTGACTGACCAGATGGCCTTGGAACAAACCCCAGCATGTGATACCACTTACTGATTTGGTAATTAAAAGAAACAGGGAAGATATCATAGTATCATGTGGGGAATGGATGTTTTTTGGGTGGAGGAATAAAGGCGAGCTCATAAGGTGCAGCAGCAGCAAGGTGCTGAAGTTATTGCTATTCACTGAAATCTGTGGGAGACCAGGCCACAAGTTCTGCTTTCCACAAGGCAGGATAACTTGTTTTAGGAAGGGCTGCTTGTAGATAGACTGTAGTTTATTTCTAAGCATCGACATTCCATCAGATATTTTTCAGTGCGCTGCTGCTCCTACTGCAGCTGGTCCTTTTAAATTATAAAAAAGCAGCCAGCTGCTGCTACAGGATTGTTTTTTAGAACACAGTAGTAAAAGTTAAACCACTTCGCTTGCATTAATGAGTAGTTAATGCTTCTTCTCCCCAACACAAAGTTTCCACAGTTTACTTATGAACTTTTCAGTCTGAATTTACTGAATGTAATTTTTTTGTTTTCAAATGGGAATGGTTTGAAAACCACTCATAGTGGCTATTTTGTAAGTATACTGTCTCCTGTTCTTCTCTTGAAAAACCAAAGAGGAGAACAGGAGAGCAGACTTCGGACAAGATGGGAAGATTAATGTATTGTTCATACCTGTAAAGTATGTAAGCTGATGTAGTTAGGGAGAGTGATAACCTAATTTATTTGCTTTCTGCATACCATGAGGAAAAGGAATGAAAGAAGCTCAATTCACCATCTTCGTGCTAAGATTTTCTACACTGAAATTGAACTGAACACCTTACTGTGTTAGGAAAACTAAGGCTTACTACTTAACTGTGACAGCTACTTGCACAGAAGGGTGGTATGAGAAAAATTAATAAAGCAACTGTCTGCTCAGACTTCCTTCAAATTCAGTGTTGGATGTTTAGTTATGACCTAGTTTCTTTGGACGTGTGTTCTATACTGTAATGTAACAGAAACTAATAGGAAAGACTTCTTATACTACAAATAATAGTATAACTGTTTATAATAATATTCTCACTTTCCTGAATGCTACTAAATGATATGATTTTAAGGACTTGACTGTTACTAAGAAGTGAAATGTTAATGTTTAAGTGTGGACATTTTTTAACATTGTTGTCGCCTATACTTTCACTCCAGTTTTTACCTGAATTATCTGCTTTTTCTACATGTAATATGTAACATTATTCTTGGCATAAAAAAAGATAATCATCAGAAGAGTTGGTTGCTTCAAGCCTTGAATTGAATAAAACTAAAGAAAAAGCGTATGTTGTCTTAAGGTGTATTTTAACTATTTTTTCATTTGTTGCTAATGGTATCTGACTTATGTGTTTATGTTGATCTGCCTAATGGGGATTGCTCTGTCTTTTTTTTCTTTTAGCATATTAACAAGAAGTTTTTTAGTACATGTAATGTAATACATTGCTACACTCAAAATTCCCTTCATTCTGGTAATGTTCATGAGTCATAGATATTCTTTTCAAAGCATTATAAATGAATCACTGGGTCACAGTACTGAAATACTGTACTATTGGCTCCTCCTAAAATAAAATCAAATCTCTTAATGAGACATTGCTTTGTTGAAGGCTGTTTCAAAAGTAGTAGATTGCCTCAAAGAGCAAATGTCTGAGACTGAGGAAAACTTGAACTGGGTAGATTAAGTGATTTTTACCAAGCATCTTTTAATGATTAAAAATAGTTGGGGGTTGTGTCAGAAATAAAGGTTTTGGTAGCATCTGAACAGCTTTGAAATAAGAACTCCAGTACAAGTTCCTGTTGATAAGACTGAAGCTGTGATCTCCAGCCTTCCCTAGATGACTGCACTGAGCACTGTGAAGGAAGTAATGACATTCCTCTTTCCAACTTTTTAATTTACTGCAGCTACAACAGCATTAGGGAGTCTGCTAGTCAATGTTTTGCCAAAAGGCATGTGTTGGGGGCTCCAAGTATAGGCAGACAGGAACGGGGCGACAGAAAACCTGTAGGAGAAGGGAACAGAAGAGTTGGCAAGAGAGAATAAAATGTAAATATCTTTCTCTAGAAGATAACAAAAATATTTAAATGACTAAATAGCGTCTTACTACTTCTTTTGTCTAACAGTGACAGGGTTGTGTAGCAAGCTAATTAGTAAAAGTTTGCAAATGCAGAACTATTAAGAGAATGTAGAAGTGTTGACTGGGGAGAACCTACCTGTTGGCAGATGAAAAGTTTTGACTAGTATGATTAGCCTGTCTAGCCCATTTCAGGTAGGAAGAAATCAGTTTGACCTTCTTCCTTCCTGCACCTCTTGACTCTGACAAGAGTGAAATTTATGTGTGACATAGGACTTAGTTTCCTTTTCCTGCTAGCTTGGGCTTTCTGAACAGGGAAGCATAAAAATAGAAAAACAAATGCTTTAAATGCTAAAGACATTGATATAATTCAGGCAAAAGAGAGTAAGCTATAATTAGCAGGAAAATATCAGTGGGATCTTTACAAGAAATGAGAGGGGTTTATATACCCCAGTGAAATGTATAATAGGCATACAGTCTGCTTTCATTTACAGCATAGGGCACACCGTTGTAGCCCTAGGGTATGTCGGAATAATTGCTGAGGAGGCAGACAAGACAGCTGATGTATTTAGATAAGACATGATGTCTCTTGAGCAAAAAATTACATGGTAGTCCAAATCAGGCAGACAAGATAGTTATATAAGAAGTTAAATTTACATGTTCTCTAAATTCTTGTAGTTTTCTTTTACATACATGTGCTGAAGATAGCACTGAACTTTAAGTCTTTTACAAGCATTTTTGCCATATTTGTTCTTGATGAGTAAGCAGAATATTGTTATGGTATGGAAAAATCAAATTGAGTTTTTCATCCTGTATATAATTTTTCCATGAATATGGAAGGTTGATAAGGCTTTTCCTGAAAGGATCATATTTAAGTCATCATCTTTTTATTTAGAGTTTATTTAGAACTTAATTTCTGGAAGTGTGGAATGCTTTTTGGTGCCAATTTAAGAGCAATGCTGACAAATCAGTGGTTTGAGCATACTTGGTCTGTAGAACACTTCAGCTTGCAAAGCAAATAACTGTTCTCAGCATTTGCTATTCTTTTGAAGCTGATGAAGCATTTGAGCTGCTACTTTTAAGTTGGTTCTTATTAATTTTATATCAAAGTAATTTGAAGCCTAGGTATTTTGACAAATGGATGGTCTTCTGTTTTGGTGAGAGCCTCCCAGGGAGGTAATTGCAAGCCCCAAGTTCTCAGTTGCAGAGGAAGGTCTTAGAAATGCTTTTTCAGTTGGCACTGCTTCCCTAGTTTAGTTGCTCATGATGAATTGCATTTGAGTCTTTAAAAAACATAGTACATTTCCTAACAGATACAAAAAAGTTAGTTGATGCTGTTCAGGTGAGCCAGTGTTAAGAAGTGGTTTCCTAAGGGACATTGTGAAACAGTTGAGCTGAAAGCTGAATGAATTGGGAGGCTTTGGTTTGGCCTATCATGAGGTGTGCAAAAGTGTTGAGAGCTTCCTGCTTGCTTTTCTTCATGTCAAGTTAAACACTTTGGGATAAGTGGTTTAAGACAGTATAGTACTTGCGAAGGTTTTTCCCATCTTTCTAAAGGAATAAGAATAATTCAGTGTTGATTGAACAAAAGTTCAATATTTTTATTGCTTTTTATTTAACCATATTTTTACAAGGTGCCTTCTTTCATTTTGGTTCTTGCTGAAGTGTTCTATAGTATAACATACCTGCTATCAAATGAAGTGTTTGGATTTTATTGTTCTGTAAGTCATGGTTCTCTCTATATCCTGACCTTTCTTTCAACATTGCAAGTACCTAGCCTATTTGTTACACTATTTTATCTTTACTAACTTTGTTTAGGTGTTGATTAGAAACTTAAACATTCTGAATGTTTTCATATTGCTACCTAACTTTTGATGTACCCTAAGAGGAGCTTATGTATGGAAGATTCTTGTTTCATCTCTTTCTAGAATATTCAAAAAAGAATTATTCCTCAACCCTGAACCAGCAAGGTGTTTTTGGGAAGCAAGAGTTTGTACAACTGGTGTTTTTCCAGTTACTGAAAATGGTTGAATTTATATCTGAATAGCTGATAGAGATTTCCAGTAGTGATTGTTTCTCAGATCCTGAAGCATTCTGCCAGGTATTAGATTAATAATCCTTCCCTCATGATGTTATGATGTAATTCACAATGTCCAGCTGCTAAAGAAGATGTTTAAAATGAGATGAAAAACAGATACAGAATAACTGAAAAACAAACAGAGAAAATAGAAGACATAATTACCATGTAACAGACCTGTTGAGATTTAGCATAACAACAATGGCAAGTCTCAAAATTTAAGAATTAGGTTGTTAGCTTCATGAACATGCCAGTCTGCCACTGCTGCTGAAGTAAAAAGTCTTTTCCTGGCCATTCTTTCCCTTCCTTAGGCAAGTATTGTGAAACAGATTGCAAAATTTTCTGGATGCCAGTATGTTTCTGTGCTAAATTAGTTCTAACCTGTACCCAAATGTGATGATGTCAGAAAGGAGTGTGGAGATAGAAGCAAATGCTGAGGGACTAGGGGACATTATTATGCATTCCTTGAGCTGCAGTGCTGCTGATTTTCAGTATTCTTGATTTTAGGCATGATGTATGTGTAAACTCCATACCTTTTTCTGCATACCAAACGATCTTCTGGGTTTGTGCTTGTAAAAATAAAGACACTGGAAACAGCTGACTGACCTAGCAATTAGTAAACTAAGTGAAGCAGGGTATTTCTAGGAAGAAATCTTAAGGTTTGCAACATGGTTTGTGAAACTATGTACTGGATTGCTGCATTGCCAAAGGCTGCATTAAAACAGCAGTGCTTTTTTTAGAAAAGCTAATTCATTGGTTTATTGTTGCAGTTTCCTCATCCGTGTTATGACAGCGTTAATAGCTCTCAGTATTCTGTTTCAACTACCTGTTACTGATTTTACAGAAAGGGACAAGAAAGAATTTAGGATCTGTATTACTAACTGAATCCATTGTTTTGGAAACTTGATAACGTAATGTTTCCTGTGTTCCTTGGTGGTAAACAAAACTTCCTGAAATAGGGACCA
The DNA here is from genome assembly GCF_031877795.1 of Strix aluco. Classification (NCBI taxonomy): domain Eukaryota; kingdom Metazoa; phylum Chordata; class Aves; order Strigiformes; family Strigidae; genus Strix; species Strix aluco. Next base: position 73,011,998 of record NC_133931.1, read on the forward strand.
TTATCTCACCTGAAGCCAGAAAATGTCTGTCTGCCTGTTTCTACTTAAAAGAATGGAAGTTTTTTTTGTTTAAAGTGATCTTCCTACTCTTGCAAATGAGAAATGATAGTCATTTGTCAGCTCAGCCAAATTTCAGATACTGTTGCAAGCAGCAGAGCTTTGCCTGAAGGCAGATGAAGATATCTGAAACTAGAATTTCTGTGGGAGGGTTAGTATTTGTGTGTGAAGACATATGCTCAGTCAAGCAGTTTGTTGTTTTAGGGTACGTATTCTCCTGTTGACACTGACAGACAGCCTTACTGAAATGCCTTAAATCTGGCAGAAGGCAACAAGCCTTTCCCTCTTCTCTTCCATTTATTTCTCTCACCACAAAATTTTTGTTTTAAATAGAACATTAATATTTTCAAAGAACTGAGTCCTCAGGCCAGACTTTTTTCTTAGGGGAGGTTCTGTGTATTACTTCTGTGCTCCAGGCAAAATTTTTTCTAAAGGTTTACTTTTATGTGCTGACTTAAAGTCCTCTTAATAAGCAGTGTGTTATTTTGGACTTCGGAGTTAAGATATGCTTGTTCACCTCCTGAGCAGCTGTCACTAATATTTTCATTACTGGGTGACTAATGTTGTAATGTGTGATAATATAGGGCTTTGTAAAAGTTTGTGGACAAGAATACATTTTTCTCATTTTCCTCTTTGATTAACAAGTGCTAATTACATCTTGCAAGACAATACTTCTTATTTGATTTGTGAGGTTTTTTTAATGGTAGCATTTGGTTCTTAAGTTAGTAAATATATAAAACAGCCTTTTTTAGCTCTGTGTACAGCCATATATTACTTGGTTTAAAGTAAGGAGTCTAATATTTCTTTTGCATGGAAGGTATAGAGCTGAATAGATGGTAGACTGTCTCTTACACCAAAGTGCTGGAAGAAATGATTTCTCAGTGTCTAAACACACATAATTAGATGTGTGGAACAGTGGTTTTTACTTTGGGGACTTCCTACCACTTAGCACTTTATTATCTTCATGAAAAAATATTATATCATTGAGAACCTTTGTAAATTCTGAGAAGCATTGTGTAAATCTGACATTTGCTTTTACAAATTTACCAGTTGATTTATTTCAAGTACTGCCTCTTGTGAATGGCAAGTCTTAGGATCTTGCTTAGATACCTCCCCTTCCCTCTTTTCTCTCTTTAAGTAATACACTATAGTGCACACTATAATATGTGTGTGTGATCTGCAGAAAAGCTAAGCCTTTGGTCACAAGTAGTACAATTCTGTAGTTCCCTTTCTCTATGTATAGGACAGAGTTGCTGTAATTTTATTATCCCACAGTTGCCTGTTGCCACTTGCAAACTGATTTTGTGACCTGTGGAAGGCTGAGGTTGTGATCTTTTAAGCACCATTAAAGCAGCATATTTGAATGTCCATAATTTTGCATCCCTGTGATCATCTCCAAGGCAATGGGAAATATTTGTAATCTCACTCTTTGTAGTTCCATTAAAAATTATCAGTGGAAATGGAGAAACTGGGTATGACAATAATTTGGGTACATTTTTTTTTTCTAAACTCTTTGTCCCACACCCTCCCCCTGTAAGCTATCTGTCTGTTTGGTTTTTTTGCACCAGATCAGAAAATGAGAGGTTACAGATTATTTAATTCAGTATTATACCTGAGAATATAGCAGTCAGCTCTTCTGAAGCGCTCTGTTCACTGTTCAAGAAAGCATTGATCATCGCAGGACATGTGATTTTACTGAACGTTTGAGGGAGGCTGTGATTGATTTTAATGTAGTTATGTATTTAACTATTTTGTATTCATAATTAAATAGGATTTTTTTCCTCGGTAGGTCTAGGAACTTTTACTCTTTTCTAATGAGTCAGGGAAGACTGGAAAAGGTAAAACAGAAAGCATTGTCTTTCTCAGTTGAAGGGATCCTATGTTTGTTTGCCAGTGTTAATGTCACATACACTTTTTCTAGCAAAGGACAGTACTCTGAAAGTGGAAGTCAAGCCCCATTCATAATAACTAAATGAAGAAATCCGCTTTGTACATACCTATGCACATGTACACATGCACACATCTATATAGGTAGCTGGGGTTAATGCCAGTTGGCATACAGGAGGGGGTTGATGATTCTGCCTAATTGCTGCTGCTTGGTTTAAGGCTGTTGCCATACTTGCATTTTTTGAGGAAGATGACTACCTGAGCTCTTACAGTAAATGATAATTATCTGATGTCTCCTGAGCTTCATGTGACTTGGGGTGAAGAGGTGTCAATGAGGTCCAAAGTCAGTGCTTTGTATACAGGAAATGCATTGCCTGTAATGTCAGGGGTGTGCATCTGCTGCTGGTCCCATCTGAGCTCTTGTAAGCAGAGGGAGAGAAGACAAGACTGAGATTCCACTGTTGTGGAATAGGATAGGAAAGTAAGATTTTGAGGGAAGTTGCTTGGACTTTAAGTTTTCAATACCCCATTACAATAGAAATATTAATGAAAAACTAAATTACCCACTCTTTATAAACAAGCAAAATAAACAAAACTTGTGGTTGACACTAAATCTTATTTTTTTGACTTCTGGGTTCCTTCATAGTGAATGCTTTGTCAACTGAAGGAGCCGAGAGGTGTCTAATGTATTTTGCACTGTGGCTCACATCCTCCATATGAATCCGTGCTGGTTGCTTTGCATACTTGTGAAACAATGAGGGTAGTGTTCCCTGGAGGCTGAAGAGAAGGTGCAGAGGGTGTCTGCCAGCTCGCAGCAGTCAACACACAACTCTTTGTTGATAGTCCCACTGAAGGCAAGCATGCCCCGACCATTGATGCTCCGTGCTCATACGTAAGGCTGATGTGTGTTAATGCTGTCAAAATAATCAGATTTTGCTGATTGCTTTACTAATGTTTTTGAATCATGAGAGTTAAGAAAGACTTCCATCGTCTTTACAGACCTGTAGTGCTGCTCCTGATTTGCAAATAATTTGGGTTTTGTTGTTCTGGAGAGCAGTTGTGAGGTTATAAAAGATAGCTTTTTTCTTGTTCGAGTTGTGCAATTCTGTGTAGATACTGTTTGAATTTTGAAAAAGGTATTTCTTACAGTCCAAAGAGATTTAGTAATGATGCTAAATATGATAGTAGACACTTTACTATTGAGAGCAGTAGATTGTCTCGTGGTGTTTTGGTTTTTTTCTTGTGCTTTCCAGCAGTGTAGTTCTGTCAGACAAAGTGAAAATAAGCTTTGCCATAGTCTTGACTTGGGGGCGGGGGTGGTGGGGAGTGCATTTTACAGTTGACTTCTAAAAATAATGTTTACTTAAAGACTGCCTATGGGTTCAATCAGTCTTGGTCCCTTTCATACACTGCTAGTGTTGGCTTGTGTTGCTTTGAGTCAGTGTCCCCAGAAGACAGAAGAAGGCAGGAGGCCTGTGAAGAAGGCGCTGCTGCATTGTTTGCATGGCTGTACTTTCCAGAATCATTGCTTGGTTGAACAACCGATTGGTGAAGGCCAAGAAAAAAAAGTAAGGACATACACTGTAGATGTCAGCCTGATCAAAATAACACCTTGACAATTTTTTATAAGTTTTAGAGAGATACTATGTTAACAGTGTATACTTTACACCTGTTAAACACATACCTGTGTTTATGGTTTTCCTGATTGTATTATGAATTATGCCCATGAATCTTTCTTTTTTGACAAGTTGCAGGAAAAAAATCTTTGGATTAAGGAAGATTTATTGAAATGATTATTTTCCTTGCTGTCTTTATGTATAAGGTAAAGCCATGGAGACTTATGGAATAAAACTGTGGTAGTTTTGTTGTATGCTCTAGTTTTACGTATTGCCGGTCACTTTAAGACCAGCAGGTCGAAGCTGTGGTTCTCTGTGTTATAAATCTGTTTTCTCTGGAGTTTCATGGCAGTCTAATAATTTTCTCTCCTTTTCATGCTTTCATGTTCACTCCCTTGTGCTGATGTTTCTGACCACGTGCAGGGTCATACCACTGGACTGACCTCGTAGAAAAATAAGCTGAGGAAATGGACTTGGCTATATACATTATGGCACCTGTATGATTTTGTGTGTGTGGGGAGATGTCTCTGAATAAGCAGAAACTGACTGTACAGACTGGGAAGGTAATGCATGACTAAAAAAATCATACAGTCAATCCATATTATATTTAGGAAGAGGTGAAAGTGATAAGTGGGATAAAGAGTGACAGATATTTCATTGTGCATAGGTAGCTCTGCATGATTGTTGCTGTCACTAACATTAAATGTGTCAGAAGAAAGTTCTCTGAATAATGGGAATGCAAATATTGAGACTTAAGTACAGACAATTACTTGAACATAAGACAATTATATCTTGCACTCTACAAATATTGTGTCTGCGAACCTGGTCAGCATATCAGAGTGGCTGGTTAAAATTTGTTTAGGTTTAAATAAAAGCTCAGAGTGTTGAATTTCCCCAAAAAGTCAGTTTAAAAAAAAAACCTCAACCAATCTTTGTTGCTAGGTGCTACTAGTTCAGAGGGTCTGGTGCTTGTGGTGACAGAACATCTAGCTGGTGGTAATGGAGTATAAAACAGGACAGTAAAAATTACTGGTAAGGGAGACCTCTGCCTAGAATCATCCTCATCTAACTTTCAACCTGTGAAATGCTTGGAGTTGATGTGAAAACTTCTGATTAACAGAAGCTGCTTGGATTCCAAATTCCAAAATCCCAGCTCGAACAACTTCCTTTCAAGTCTATAGGCTATTTGTATGAACAGTTTAAAGCAGAAGTAGTCTTCAGTTTAAATTGTGTAGCAGCATAACATGGCATGGACCATTGAAAGCTAATGGCTACTCATAGCCTTAATCTAAATACTCATAACTGCTATTGCAACAGATGATTTATTTTTTTTGTTCACCTACATATTCTGTTATCTGTGTCCAGGTCTCCTAACCCACTTGCCTGTCCACATCAGCAGTGTGTGTAGGTTATTACTTTTTTCTGGGTTACTTTGGATTTATATCAAGAAAATGGAAGGGCACAGTACATCATCTTCACCTTGGTTTCTTTTGCCTGTTTCTGGCTAAAATGCCCAGAATTGTTTTGAATTGGAACCATGAGAAAATCACCAGCCAGTTGTGTGTGCACACTGTGCCTTAGTGTTTGTTCTTGATGGGATATAATGGAAAAAATCCAGCTAGAGTAGAAACATACTGAAGAGAGGTAGTTACAGGTAAGATAGTCCTCTCTTTGAACATGCAATTTACGAAACAAATTTGGAAGCCTTATTGTAAAGATCAGAAATGCATAATCAAGCCAATCTAACATCCTCTACAACAGGAAGCTTGTGGACTGGAGAAAGCTACATGGGATACTCTTACAGAGCAAGCTAAGGAAACATGGCCTAGATAAAAAAAAGCTATTTTAGGGTGTGTGTAAGATCATTAGGTTAACAGTAGACAGAGTTTTATCTTTCAGTAGTTCACTTTAAGCAAGAGAAAGCATATTGTGTAGATTTTGTGTAGTTGTTTCAGCTTATGGTTCTTGTTCATGAACTGGGTAATGGAATAACATATGGTTATGAAATCTGAAGACAAGAAGTGTTTGGGAATAAATGCAGGTACATGCAGTTGCGATGGCAATTCAGAAGAATCTTGAATGTTGTAAAGATGGCCTGAAAGAATAGGATGTGCTTTAGAACAGTAAGTGAAATGCCTTATATTTAGCTCAAAATAACATAAAAATAAGATGGAGAACAGCTGTTTAAGTTGTTCCTGCCACCCTATTCCCCACCCCACTCTAGGACAAGCCACAGAAGGAAGAGATGTATGTATGTATTGGCATGAATAAACAGTGGTAGAGTTGAACGTTTGGCTCTGTTCAGTGTTGTAAGGTTAAAACACTGCATCAGTTTTGGCCATTGTACTTGAAGAAAGATGTAGGCACAGTTAATTTGCCTCAGGGGAGTAATGGTAATGACTGGTGATTTAGAAAAGATAGTATGTGCAGAAAGAATGATTGAATTGGCATTTTTGTAACCCAAAGAAGAGATCAAGGGAAATTATAAGCTTTTAAGTGTGTGGAAGTTCACAACAAAAAAGCGAACATCTGCCCTTGGTAGATGTGCCTTGCTTGTTAATGACGACATGGACCATTCTCTGTGTGTCCTTCTCTCATTGTTCACGTTTTGGTTTTGTGTTTTATAAGAGCTCTTTCTGTTCAGTGCCTGGACAACAGTGAACAAAGAGCCTGTGGTCTTAGGATCCTTTGAAGAAATATATAAATTAGCAAAAACATTAAAACATTAAAATATGAATCTTCATCTAACCAGATATTTCAGTTAAAACTCTTGAGCAGATAGAAGAAGACTTGCTCCCAGATGGACTGGATTCCCCATCTGTAAAAATGGATCATGTTTTCCACCTCTGTAAAGTACTTGAGTTTTACTGAAGAAAAAGGATACAAAAAAAGCTAATTTAGCATAAGAAACACTGATTTTTTTTTTGGTGTATTGCATGTTACAGTGCAATGCGTAGAGCCTAGTCAGATATATGACGGAAGTCTGTGTTTAACCTTCTTGAGGGCTGTCACTAATTTGCTTTGATAAAGGTGGTTGGGTCTCCTCAGAATTATGTCATGTTCTCTTAATATTTAACACTTTCAGAAAGGTAACAATCATGTGATTTATGTTAGGTGTCCCTCTGGGTATGTCTTGGATCATCTTGTGATCTGTATTTTTCTGACCCTTTGAAACTTCCATATTTTTTTCAGGTTTGGTAAAAATTGGTATTATTTCCGGGAGATCCCTAGCCAGTTCTTTTAATATTCAGACTCTAAGGTACTTCTGTGCATATAAAATTGCTTACTGTTCCTATTCTATCGGTGTGCTTTATCAGTGTTTTGGTAGTCTGTCCTCAAATGGAGAACAAAATTAGGAGTTAAGACATTTTCCCTTTCTACTTTGATATGCAAAAAACTGAGAAACTGCCAAGTATTGTACTTACTTCACCTGACTCAGTACTGGGGTAATAATCTGTTTCAGAATAAGCAGTTGATAAACATCTTCTCTATTACTGCCAATCTTAGTTTTCCTTACCATGTATTTCCTCCATACTGTCATGTCATCATAGTGTCAGCATCTTTTTTTCTCTTGTACATAATTTTTCATCTGGATAGGCAATACGTAAAGCTAACAGTTTAAACAGGTAGAGTAATAAACTGGAATAACTTAGGCTCATGTGTAATATGGCAAATACAACACAAGTTCATAATATATGGCAAATATTACTTAAGTGTAGGCAAGTTATAATTGCATTAAAATTTGAAACAATCTGCTTTCTTGTCTGTTAAGATGTTTTGTTTACCTTTCAGCTGCTTAGAATTTCCTTCAGACATTGCTGTATTAACTGGGTAAAGAAAGGGATTTGAAGGAATTCATTAAATATTGTTAAAATTTTAACAGATAACACTTGGAAAAGCTCAGGCATCATTTTTCAGGTGTCACTTTATTTTTAGAAGTGAAAAAACATTACTTAAGCATCAGGTCTGTGTTAGTTTAATAACACCTTTTTTTTTTTTTACAAAAGCTGTCATTATAAATGCTAATGTTTAAGTTGTGGGCGAGAGATGAAAGAATGTAAAAAAACCTACATCTATAAGCTAGAATATGTATGGGAAAATTTAGTCCGAAAGAATGATCATCTGGGGAGCTGCTCATGTGAATGTGTACCATTGAGGAGGCTGTTTTCTAGCCTTATCGAGAACAATTCATAGTTTGTTGTGCTAAATGTTCATGATTGGATAGAGGGCGACATATATAGAACTCAAAAATACATAACTGCTTATTTGGGAGGACAGGCAGTCCTCCCACTTATATCATCTGAAAGGCTAAAAAATTTTGATGACTTGTTCCACCTCTCCACTCTACCCTGCATATGTTGTTTTCCTCACAGGCTCAGTTCACTGCATCTTTTTAGAAGCAGTCTTTTGGCTCCTTCTCCCTTGCACAGGGTTTTGGATTTTCAGGTATTAAATACTGGGAAACTTTCCTCTCCTTCCACCTCAAGCTCTGCCAGAATCGAACCTGAAACTTACTTGACTTTCTGTTCTTCTTCTAGGACAGCCTTAAGACCTTGTGGATGGAAGACCTCTTTTGCTTCTACATTGATGTCAGAATGGCCTAGGCAGGTCTGTGGCTCTATGGTTCCTACCACAGGCACTCTACAGCAATGTATTGGGATTTTGCCACCAGTGCTAGTGGACCATCCAGATGGCTGTAAACCTGCAGAGGAGGTTAGTACAAAATGTGATCCAGGAATTTTTGATGATTTGCTCAGGTCTGTCTGCTTTGGATGTATCTTAGAGCAAAGGGAGCACCTAGAGACTGCATGTATGCTACTACTTTTTCATTGCATTGTATTTGGTTTGCATGGCAAGGTTTTGGTAGCGGGGTGGCTACATAGGTGGCTTCTGTGAGAAGCTGCTAGAAGCTTCCCCATGTCCAACAGAGCCGATGCCAGCCGGCTCCAAGATGGACCTGCCATGGGCCAAGGCTGAGCCCATCAATGGTGATAGCGCCTCTGGGATCATGTATTTAAGAAGGGGAAAAAAACCTGTGTAATGGCAACTGCAGCCAGAGAGAAGAGTGGGAATATGTGAGAGAAGCAACCCTGCAGATACCAAGGTCAGTGAAGAAGGAGAGGGAGGAGGTGTTTCAGGCACTGGAGCAGAGATTCCCCTGCAGCCTGTGGTGAAGACCATGGTGAGGCAGGCTGTGCCCCTGCAGCTCATGGAGGTTAACGGTGGAGCAGATATCCACCTGCAGCCTGTGGAAGGGACCCACGCTGGAGCAGTTTGTGAAGGACTGCAGCCCGTGGGAAGGACTCAAGGTGGAGAAGTTCGTGGAGGACTGTCTCCTGTGGGAGGGACCCCACACTGGAGTAGGGGAAGAGTGTGAGGAGTACTTCCCCTAAGGAGGAAGGAGCATCAGAGACAACATGTGATGAACTGACCACAACCCCCATTTCCTGTCCCCCTGCACCACTGGTGGGGGAGGAGTTAGAGAAAATTGGAAGTAAAGTTAAGCCTGGGAAGAAGGGAGTCATGGCAGGGAAGGTGTTTTAAGATTTAGTTTTTATTCATCATTGCCCTACTCTGATTTCATTGGTTTAATTTAAACTAATTTCCCTGAGTTGAGTCTGTTTTGCCCGTGGCAGTAATTGGTGAGTGATCTCTCCCTGTCCTCATCTTGACCCACAAGCCTTTCATTATGTTTTCTCTCCCCTGCCCAGCTGAGGAGGGGGAGTGATAGAGCGGCTTTGGTGGGCACCTGGCATCCAGCCAGGGTCAACCCACCACCTGCATGTTCCATATTTTTCTGTTTCTTCAAGGTCCTGGTAGACCAGTTGAGTTGTCTGCAGCTGTTAAACAGGTGTCCATAAGAATCCCCTTAGATATTAGCAGAAGCCTAATTTATCTGTTACTGTGGTTGTCTCTGGGTATTGAAAAGTGCAATATCCAAGTGGGTAAAGCACCCCATTTTTAGTTCTCCTAAACTTACCTTTACTGTTTCAGTATATCATCTTGAAAAGAGTGATCTAGGCCAATGAGCTGGAATTCAGTAGTCACTGGCTGCCCAGTGAGGTGTTTAACAACTAAGTTCTTGTCAAGCCTTCTCTCTGTGTGCATCTCCCACTTGATACTGTGTTTTTTTTAAGCTTGATTGGAACAAAATGGAGAACCAAAGTTTAAGGACAGACAGGCAAAGATGTGGTATGACAAATATGTTTCCTTTGGCAGAAAAGATTAACTAATTCACTTGTATTTAGTGTGTTAAATGTTGTCCTCCACTTGATATCCTTGGTATTGACATTTTGTGCTTATCTTCACCTTGATTTTTTTTTCTTTCTTGCAAACCTGTTAGCATCTTTCATAAGATTAGTTTTCACAGACTGAGCTCTGAAGAACTCATTGGGGCCATCTTTGAAGTTCAGATTCAGTGGGGTGAAAAGAAAAAAAAAAAAAAGCCTGTTTCACGTCTAAGTGGATCCTTTCCCAGTCAACTTCAAAAGATCTTAATCTGGCATGTACTCTTAAATGCAGTGCTTAAAAAGTATAGCTGAACAAGCATCAGTTTAGCAAAGAGGGAAAAATAAATCCAAACTTACTACCTAATACTGTTAAATAATAGTAGAGGCTACTCAGAATAAAGAAATAGGGGTCAAAAAAAAGACAAACCAGAGCAAATTCTTTACTTTTTGATTTGCTGCTTATGGCCTCTGAAGCTGTAGCTCCACTGATACTTCTTTCGCTGTGGTTGTTGACTCTAATAGTGAGTTTAATAAGGTAACAGATTTGAGTGGAAATAACTGTTCTTTGGGGGGATACCTGATTGGTCTGGGTCTGCACTGGGAGACTGACATTGCTAAAAACCCACAGTTGTTCTTGGTTATTTTTCAGTTGTGTTGGTTCCCTGATTGAGTTTCTTCAATGCTGTGTAAATTTTTCCTGGCAAAGCAGAAGGCTGGCATGTTGGCATGAGAAAGATGGAGTAGTAACTACTTAAACAGTAGTATGTTGGTGAATCTTTAACCATGGTCTAACCATGTGCTGTGGCTTCTCAGGCATGTCTACTCTCTTGTAAAGATTCTGGTATTTTCAGAGAATTCAAAAATCTTTCAGAAAAGTTGCTGAAAATAATTTTAAATGAATTGGAGCACAGAATTTTAAAAAAGGCTTTAAAAAGTATCTGATTTAATTTAACTTTAAAAAGTGATTGTATTACTCAAATGTTGGGGTCTCCAATTAATATATAGCTGAATTTGCAAAACAGTTCCATCATATTCCCTTTTTTAATGTTTTCTGACATATTAACTTTTTTTTATGGTGACCTGTTTCTCTCTTGGCTTCTAGCCAGGTATGAATTTTTAATTGTAAAAAAGCTTAAGTTGCTACCAGCTTTATACCTTCAAAAATGATGTGTCAAATTAAATACATTAACTGGGTTTTACAAAGTGCCTGACAACTTCTGGAAAAAGTTGGCAAAGTAATAAGCACCAAAGCATTTGAAGGAACTGACGGAATTTAGTGAACTCTAATAAATCTCTGCCGTACCTAATGTTCTACTGATGGTTTTCTCTATGCCACTATGCAGAAAATTTTTAGCATCAATCTTATAGGTAACTGGGGACAAAAGTGAACTCTTTCAAAAAATAATCTTTCTGCCTTAAATTACATACCGTAGAATGATAGAATGTTTTGGGTTGGAAGGGACCTTAAAGATCATCTAGTTCTGACCCCCCTGCCATGGGCAGGGACACCTTCCACTAGACCAGGCTGCTCAAAGGCTCATCCAACCTGGCCTTGAACACTTCCAGGGAGGGGGTAGCCACAGCCTCTCTGGGCAACCTGTTCCAGTGTCTTGCCACCCTCACAGGGAAGAATTTCTTCCTTATATGTAATCTAAATATACTCTTTCAGTTTAAAACCGTTACCCCTTATCCTATCCCTACACTCGCTGATAAAGAGTCCCTCCCCATCTTTCCTGTAGGCCCCCTTTAAGTACTGGAAGGCTGCTATAAGGTCTTCCTGGAGCCTTCTCCAGGCTGAACAACCCCAACTCTCTCAGCCTGTCCTCATAAGGGAGGTGCTACAGCCCTCTGGTCATCTTTGTGGCTCTCCTCTGGATCCACTCAGGCAGGTCCATACCCTTTTTGTATTGGGGGCCCCAGAGCTGGATACAGTACTGCAGGTGGGGTTTCACAAGAGCAGAGTAGAGGAGAAAAATTGCCTCCCTTGACCTGCTGGCCACACTTTTCATGCAGCGCATGATACAGTTGGTTTTCTGGGCTGCGAGCGCATGTTGCTGGCTCATAGTCAGTGTTCCATCCACTGCTACTCCCAAGTCCTTCTCCGCAGGGCTGCTCTCAATCCAGTCATCAGACAGCCTGTATCTGTGTTTGGATTTGCCCCAAGCCATGTGCAGGATCTTGCACTTGGCTTTGTTGAACTTCATGAGGTTTGCACAGGCCCACCTCTCAAGCCTGTCCAGGTCCTTCTAGATGGCACATCCCTTCCCTCCAGCGTGTGTCGATCGCACCACACAGCTTGGTGTCATTGGCAAACTTGCTGAGGGTGCACTCAATCCCACTGTCCGTGTCGCCAACAAAGATGTTAAACAGCGCTGGTCCCAGTACCAACCCCTGAGGAATGCCACTCGTGACAGCAACTCTTTGAGTGCTACCATTGAGCCAATTCCTTATCCACCAAGTAGTCCATCCATCAAACCCATGTCTCTCCAATTTAGAGACAAGGATGTCATGTGAGACAGTGTCAAATGCTTTGCAGAAGTCCAGGTAGATGATGTCAGTTGCTTACCCACCAGCCCTGTAACCCTGTTGTAGAAGGCCACCAAATTTGTCAGACACAGTTTACCCTTAGTGAAGCCATGTTGGCTGTCATCAATTGCCTCCTTATTTCCCATGTGCCCTAGCATAGTTTCCAGGAGGATCTGCTCCATGATCTTACCGGGCACAGAGGTGAGACTGACTAACCTGTAGTTCCCTGGGTCCTCTTTATTACCCTTTTTAAAAATGGGGGTTATGTTACCCCTTTTCCAGTCATATCACACTCTTCACTGGACTGCTGTACAGTGCAACAGATAACAAATCCTAAATTTTATTTACGTTTTTCACTTACTGATGCAATGCCTATATGTTGATATGGCTATTTTATTTAAATTTGCCAAACCTTTTTTTGTATTAGGATGAAAATTTACAAGTTAAGCCAGAGGGAAAAACTTTTTCAGAGTCGCTAGCTATAAGAGTGTAGTCTTGAAATTTAATATGTGAGTGAATCAGCCATTTTTCTTCCAGAGTATTAAGAAATCTAGCAACATTTGAAAAGCATTTATTACAGAATGCTGAGAATAAGTAATTTTCTTGTGAAAATGACTGTTTAAATACTTTCCATGTTCTAAGTGAAAACTAATTTTTTGATCAAATGTGAACTTGAATGTCATTTTTTAAGTTTTTCAATGAAGTTGAAAACTGGGTGGAGTGCTCAGAGGTTCTGTTTAACCTTTGGAAATCCAAACTGTGCATTCAATCCTGCACAAATTCTGTGATTACAGTGACTCGATAGGGCTACCCAAGAACTTATTTACATCAAACAGGTGGGTATAAATTTAGACCTTTTTCTTTCTTGTTACTTTTTCTTTCATTACTAATGGTGTGCTTTTTATAATGGTATATCTAGAGTGCAGAGTAAAAGTTCATTGTGAAAAACTATAAAACTAAGATACTCTTTGTCACACTTGACTGGATTTAAATGTAACATGCTCTTGGTCTCAAAGTTCATACTTTGTATTTTTAAGTTTCAGCAAACCAAGTTTAACTAGTGGTTGGGTTTTTTCTCTTAAGTGTTTGGAAGTACTACTCTAGTGAATATGAAGATGTTTAAAATGTTTATTGTAGTATTGGAGATGAGTTGAAGAAAAACCTTCAATGGAGCCGGCATTTAGTTTGTCTGAAAATACTGGCAAATGAGGTCTTGGTTTCTAAGTATTTTTTTATAAGTTTATCTAATATATCTGCGTGAGGGCAGGGGTGAGAGGACAAAGCTATTAACAATGAAGTTAACAGACTGGATTTCTTGTCCTTTTTAGTCTTTGGGGTTTTTTTTCTAAACAGTCTCAGTATTCTGCAATTAAAAGTGATTTTATTCTGCTGGTTGGCCATATATTGTCTTTTTTTTGTTTGCCATCAAACTTCCGCCAATCTTTCATGACTATTCAGTTGGGCTTTTTTGTTTTGTTTGTTTACCAATCGAGCATTTTCAGGTATTCATATTTGTAGGGACTGCTAATGTAAAAACAGTTTCCTTTATTTGCATTAGGACTGGCATAGGACCTGGGTGGATCAAACTGAGTTCTCTCCCCTCCACTTAATGCAATATGGACACTCTGCCTGCTCATAACTTAAAATGAGCTAAGTGTATGTCCATGGTCAATTACAACTTCTGTGCTTAGCTCCATCATTTATAATTGTCTACTTTTGCAGTTGCAGAAAGACATTTGGTGGATAGGTGAATGCTGTGTGCTTCAGGGTTTCTGAATGATATGGGCACCTGTATATTTTTAGACAAGCGGGGTCTTAACTTCTCCTCCTCTTTCCTTCTCCTTTGTTACATAGTCTTGATTCCAGCAACAACAGAAGATCACTTTTTCATCCTGTCTCTACTTTACCTGTTATCTTAATTTTTGCTTGTATGATAACAACCTAGGAGACGTAGATATAAGAGCAATGGGGGAAAGAGCGTGCATGTGCTTGTGTGGAACAGAATTGGTGAGAGCTGCTGCCTGCCTGTGAGTTAAGGGTAGTTTGCTTTCTTGAATGTCACAGGAAAATGCAGGGAAAGGGACAGTGGACTTCTGTTGTGAGAATGTCTCAAAATGTGAAACTAGCCTTTGTAAGAGTTCAGAATGATACTTATGCAAATTCTCTTGTACTGTCAGGCATCACAGGTGCTTCAGTGTATAAACCTCTGTAGCTCACCTGAGAGTTTAAGCTCTGGTCCTGTGTAAAAACCAGTGCCAATGCTGAAGACCAAGATGCCATGGGGACAGAGGAAGTATTCAGAACTCCTGTTGGGCTGTTTGCAAGCTGTTCTATCAACTTCTCCCTTTCAGTTTCTTTCCTTGTCCAGTCTTGCAAATGATTCCAAGTTCTAAAGGATTTCCAGAACTCTGCTTTATTATTCTGCCTATTTAGTTTTTTATTTGACAGTTATTTTCTTCTTTTTTACCTATTCAAAGTAGAACCCAAAACCCAAACATTGCCTACTTTACATGGGCAAATTTCTGGGTCCTTGAAGAAAATGTCATGGTTGTTCTTTTTATACCATCTGTACATTCACGTGGATGGACAATGGCAATAAAGAACTTAAAAGCATGGTATTTCTCAAGCTTGTGTTATCAGAGATCTCTGGGAAGACAGAATTAAGAAAAACTAAAGCAAATGAGTACAAGAGGGAAAGTGAAGGATGGATGTGAGGAATCTTATCCTTAGTGCAATACTGTGTGTGTTGATTAAGTACAAAGCAGCTGTTAGCAGCAGAAGTTACCTGCTGAGCAGACAGCTTTATGATGTGAAAACAGACTTCGTGTGTGAATGTATGCTTAAGAGCTATATGGCCTGTCTGTATAATACAGCCGCTTGCTTTCTATGTAGAATTTATATTTGCATATGGCTATAGCAAAGGGGCACAAGTTTCTGTGAGAAACATTGAAATAATTTCATGAGTGTATCACAAAATTGGACAGTGCTAGCTTTTCTTTTTTCCCCCATATCTGACCAAGTTGTTTTTTCTAGAGGAAGAGAAGCATATGTTCTGATTTTTTTGGGGGGGGGGATGCTAGATTTTTTGCATGGAGATCTGATGTTTTCCCTATATTTCAAAGTGTTTAGCCCTGCAAAACTGCTGAGTTGCTTTTGATTAGAATTAGACGTGGAGGGGGGTGGGAGGTATTTTTTTTAACAATTTGCAGTGTCACTGTTAAAGGAATGGTAAGTAAAACCTGTTAACAAAACATTTGAATTATTTACCATTATTTATTTTGCTTGAGATAATATAACCCATCATGTATTAAATGATTGTCACCCTTATTTTGTCAAATTATATTTCCTAATTCTTTAAGTCTTCACATTTAGTCACATCCTATTCAGCAGTTTTTAACTTGCTGACAAATCAGATAGACAGGTATCAAGTTCTGCAGTTACTCTAGGCAGAATTCAGCCAGCTTCTCTAAGATAAATACCCTACGGCCCCAGCATATAACATAATTTTTTCTTTACCTGTATTGTTTTCAAAGCTTTTCTTCTAGAACACTTAATTTCTTAGATATTTTCCACATATACTGAAGGCAGAGAAAAATGTTCTTCAAATATATTTGGTATTTCTTCAAGTTCCTTTTCTTTATTTTTAATCTACAATAGGTTTTTCAGGATTAGAGGTTTCTGCAGTTACATAAGGATGATTGAATCTGTTCGCTGCAATTTACCCTATGTTTTCAGAAATCTCCTTTATAATCTTTTTTCTAATTAGCTGACTTTGCTTTTCTTTAATTCAAATTCTTGCCCATTAGTGATTCATCCTTAATGATGAGTATTTGCCTATGTAATTTTCTGCTGTCTTTAGAAGTGTTTGAAGAATTAATGAACAATTTTATTTCACTCTAACTTTTGGCTTTGATACATATCTAAAGAATAATCAGAAGCTTTATGGAGGTTGGGTAGTTTAGAACATTTGAGACTTAGCTTGCAAGATTTAACCATTTCTGCTAATGTATGAGGAAGGTCTCAAGAATGTCTTGTAAAAGATTTTTTTTGCTTGATTGTTCATAGTCTTAGATCTATGAAAAATGTGTAACTAGCTTGCTGACAGTGAATTCTTCTGACCTTTAAGTAGTCAAAGATTTCTCCTCGAAATTTGTGATTCTTTAATACTGACACCTGAGTTGCTAGTTTTCTTCTCTTCTAACTTCTATCTTAATAGCAGAATAGACAGGAAATTCCAACCCCCTTTGTGTTCATCAGTGTTTTCAAGAAGCATCTGCTTCTTACCTCAAAGTACCTCAGAACCAAATGCCTACCTGATGCTTGTGTTGGCATGTGCAGACTGAAGAAAGTATCATCTGCAGAAAATTCTATTGAGTATTTGACACATCTGTATGAAGAATGATCTATTGATAAGGATAGTATTAATTTTAGTTCAGTCTCAGCTGGTAAAAACTGAGTTTGTAATTTGGTATTTTAATGTAGGACTTTTCAAAGATTTTGGAAGTAAATTTTATTTTCTGGGCTATACAGAAACACTACAAAAGAAGGTGGAAGATACGAGCATTGAGAATATGGAACAGCTTACTGCGTTTTTACTTCCACATAGTCTAATGTAGTGCACATGATTTCTGAAAGAATATTGCTTGCAATAGTATATCTAATTTTTTTTCAACAGGAAAAGAAGTCCTGTCAGCTAGCCTGCTCTACTTACAGCTCATCTTGTACCTGCCAGATGATTTAAAATAGTCTTCGGAATGTGTGACTTCTTGATTATTAGAAACTTTTCACTGCTTGCATACATTTGATCACAGTGAACATATGCCTGGTAAGGCCAAGTGATGCTGGTTTTGGCTAGAAGCCGCCTTCATACAGTGTTATGGCATGTCACAAGCCTGTGGAGGAGTTTACAGGTTTTTGTTGCAGACAGCAAATAGTATACTAATTAGCCCGGTCTCTACTACTGTGACAGTATCCTGTTGCAATATAAATTTTGGGTGGTTCAGTTTTTTTACTTCTTAAAAGAGCCTTGGAACTGGCATTTAGCTCAGATAAGGAAGCTAAATACTTAGTTTTAAAAAATGGTTTCTTCTGAGTAATGGTGAACTTGTAAGGTCTGTAGCTTGCATGACAAAATTATTTTTCTTGAGGAAATGGAGGTCTTCACCTAGAACACCTGTGCCAATGTGACCTGGATTTTCCTCTTCTAGTCCTGTAGTGTTGGGGTTGGAAGACCAGCTAGCACAGCTCTTCAGGGATTTATTAAAGGCTGGAGTCAGTTTATAGCTCTGGGATGCTGATTGGCAGGAGTGTTGCTGTACTGAAAGAGCTAAGTGCTGGCTCACTAAAGGTGAACCTTCCAAAAAGAAAAACCAAAGAAAATCCCACCTCAGCTTTCTAGGCCTCTGAAGGGTAGCAGAAGGCTCAAATAGGTCTTACTGATGCATCTTCAGCCATTAATTATTGTATGTCTGGGATTTATGAGCTTGGTGCATTGCTAGCACTGACATTAAAATCCTCTCTTCTGTTAATAACAAAAGCTTTTCACTTGTGAATTGCTCATTGTCTTCATGCTGCCTGTGATACTCACTGATGAAAATACAGCCAGCTAGAGAATACAGATAGTTACTTCAAGTCAAGCACATTCAGTAGCCCTCACAGAGTGTATATGTGAAGTAGCTATGTCTGTGAAGAGGAATGTTTGCTCTCTGTCAGCATCTGAGGTGTCAGTAGCTCAATTTAAGACTCCAGTTGTTTCAGGCAAAGAAGTAACTGTCTATCGGCTTATAAATCTTTCCTAAAAGGATTGCCTATTCTGTAGCTGTCAGGAGAGGCAATATCTGCTGTTCAATGTAAGAAGGAAAAGATTTGAATAATGGTGGTTTGAACTTACCTGCCAGTACTGTAATATCCAATAACTTAATGCATGTGCAAAAACCCAGTGCTGTTGGCTTCAAGGTACTGTGTATTCATTTTGTTATGTGTTGTAATTAAATTGAACTAATGATGTACTCCTAAAATTTGAAGCAGTACTGTAAAAAGATACATAGGGTTTTTGTATAGCATTGGCAATATTAAGTAATGTATACTGGCTGTTCACTGGGCATAACAGAAGTGTATTTTAAATCTCAAAGCAGTTGAGAGAATGGAAATGTCTGAAGGATCCTTGAATAAGTCTGTCTATTTTTAGATAATTTTCATTCAACCTGGAGAGCAGAAAAAAAAATGAATTTGTTGCCTCAGTCATTTCAAAGCTACTTTAAAGTCATGGAATAGGAGTCTAGTGAATCTCAGCTGTTTATATGACAGCAGCAGTCTTTTTACTTTTATTGTATTCTTGGTTTCCAAATTTTAGCTATCCTCTTGAGCTCTTGTAATATTTACAGTGATATTCTGATAGGGAATACTTTGTTTCCCTCCTGGATCAATTTATTCTTTTTCTTGTATAGCAAAAATTGTTGTAAAAAAGAATGTAAATCCAAAATCTGTGAATTAAATTGGGTTTGGACTTCTATTATTTGATTGAAACATTGTTCATCTGGTCCTTTGAAACCTTGCCTGTGCAGTTTCTTTCTGCAAGCAAGATAGGGCTTTCTTAAAGTCAGTCTAAGAAGTATTTCTACAGCTGGGGAAAAAGTAACTTAAAGACTTTCATTTGAGGAGTTCTGTAAATAATCTTTTGGTTTGTTCTCAAAAACAGTCTATTGGGAGAATTTGGCATTAGGGGAATCCATGAGTGTGGATATTTAGTTTTAGGTTTATTAAATCTTCTAAAAGTCCAGCTTAAAAACAAACCAAAAAAAAAAAAAACCCACCCCAAACACTGAGCTGGTATGGAGGAGTTTTATGGCAAAGATCTCGCATCTGCGTTTGCTTCTGGAAGCAATTAATATAGGCCTTTTCATTTGTGCTCATTACTCTTCTATGAGTTCCAGGCTGGAAGAGTGGGAGTAGAAAGGACCCCCTGGATCACTGTGTCCAGTCCCCTGCAGTGGTCTCTTATAAATCCACAGGGCTCTTCTCTGAAACAGCCTCTTTGCCAAATACATAGCTCTCCCTCTGCCCTTCCCTTGTGAAATACTGGTGCACCGTACAATGTTTTCTGGTTTTATATCTAAGAATACTTAAACGATGCATCCAAAAATCTCACTGTCCTTTTATCCATGACTGGGTGACAGTGACAGCTCACAGTGTCACCCTTATGAGCCTTTGCTTTTTTGAAACTTTTCAGATGGTAGCAAAGTTACATATTCAAATGCCTACTACTGAACATATTTTACTAAGTGTCGTCTTGATTCTGTTCTTCCAGTCCCCAAACCCATCGTTCTTCCTACCTTATCACTTGTTCCTTTTTAATGACAGCAGGCCTTACGATTGCCCTTCTAGATCTAACACCAAGATTACTAAAGAAAATAGTTGCCAGATAATTTAAGGTGCATTCTCATGGTCTACTAAGGTTTTTTTATAAGTCTTTCCAGTCTTTCTTGTAATCATCTTGTTTATCCACATTAATTTTTGTATTAATCCTGATCTTCCTCACCTTAAATAACAATTTTCCTTATAGGAGCTGTATTTAAAACATTTTGCACTAGCTGATAGAAGTAACTTTGAAGTCAGTTATAAATTGAATAAAATTTATGCTGTTCTAATTTTATCAAAATTATATTGCTTTTTATTCAACTTCTGATCTACTTATATCCCTGATCACTCAGTCTGTTCTAGAAACATGTGCAACATTTATATACTATATTGATTACCTCATTAATGTGTACTATCTTAATGCAGTATTAATATACTTTATTATATTGAACTATGTATGTCTGGACAACTTGCAGTCTTTCTGAATATCCTTACATTTGTGTCTGTTTCAGGTAGTATATGGAGGAAAATACTTGGCTTTTCTGCTATCACACTTTGAAATGGCAGCTCTGGGCTCTACAGAAGGGATAAGACAGGCCATCCTGGCTTTGCTAGAGTAGATAATCTCAGTTGGTTTTATTTCATCTTGGGTTTGATCATTTCCATGTCCTTGTACCTGTTGCAGTTAATTTCCACATATTTAATTATACCAGAAATATAGTTTACCTCATTTAATAAAGATTAATGTTTGGGCTGCACTAGGTAGTTGTTAATCTGCAAATGATTATTTTTATTTGAATAGTGCTGATTAGGAAGAGAATCGGGAAGGACTGTGTAGTAGTGGGAACTGCTTGAAAGTGTTGACCAAATGCTTGCTTGCTTTCTTGGAAAATTTTGAGGAGGTTTAATCAAGATAGTACAGGCTGCTTACCAACTCATTTGAGAAACTGTTAAGCACTAATTTGCAAAATGATAAACTGTTTTCAGAAGTTAAATGATTGTAGTTAAGATGTTTCTGAAATGTATAGGTACCAAAATAGCAATGTCTTTTAAATTAATTTTCTTGCAGTAATTGAAAGAGCTTGGTTTTGAAAGTGTTTCTACTCAGTTTAGAAATGTTATTTCCTTACTGTGTATCTGTAGAAGTAATTAGAACTAATCATAAAAGTTTAGAGGTTAAGTAAAGACTACTTAGAGAAGAAAGTCCCTTCCAACCCAAACTATTCTATGATTCAGGAGAATCAGAGGTTCAGGTACACAGTGACTTAGTTCCATACAGTTATAAACAGAAAAAATTGAGGATACATATCTGTTGTTCCATTTTTGGCATTGCTTTTCTGTGATGAGCTGGATTTTCATCTCACAAGAGCTTCTACTTTTATAAGCATATTTATGCATTCGAATTTGTCTGTAGGAAAGCTTTTATGAACCCATAATTTCTGCCATTGTGTGTGTAGTTTATCCTTGTTTTTCAAGTATGGTCAGATACTCCTATGTTTCTGTTTTATTTTTCACTCCAAGGCCTACCAGTTTTAGAAACATAATTGATAGTTTTTCAAACAGTCAACTTAAAAAATTGACTTACAAATGGAAAATTCACTTCTGATGAATTTAAAGTATAGTCTTCCTACACAGAGCAAGAAAGACTAGAAATTGATTTTACTGATTTCTCAGATTTTTTTCTGGAGAGTAGGTTTGCTTTTAATGAATTGTTCTCCTGCTGCTCAGACTAGTATGATCTGTTTTCTCTCATCACTTCTTCAGAACTTACTGTTGCTGAATTGTTCTTAACAGATGACTTTGGAACACTAAAACCTTTCAAAATCCATCAAACAAGTGTAGCCCAATGAAGAGTACTTCTCCTGTGTTAACTTCTGAGCGGAAGAGAGTACTGGCATCCTTGAGCTCATTAATATTTTTTTTGCCTCATGAAATTTACCAGATGTGTGTTTGTTTCTGTGAAGAAGACACAGAATAAACCTATTTTTCACAGGTGATGAGTTGACCCTCTGATTTGAATGGGTATTTTACATCTGTTTTTACATCATTGAAACTAGGTAATGCTTTGTTTATCCTTGAACTGACCTATTTACTGATGAGCTCTCTGCAAACAATTTAACAGAGTGTGGGCCAGTAAAAAGGAAAAATACATCAACACAGGAGCAAGAGTAGTTCTGAAACCTGAGTCTAGTGTTGGCATCACTTCTGTTTTCAAATATAGACATACTCAACTGGATAGACATCATTAATAGTTCAGATATATGGAGTTTTAGACAATGATTGTATGACAATTTGCATTTGCTTCACTTTTTAGAAGTTTGCTCAAAAATCCATAGATATGCCTAATATGTTACCTTAGATTTCACCAGTCTTTTCTCCCTCATTACTAAATAGACTGAGAAGCTGAAAATTTCAGTTTTGTGTAAGCCCTCAATCTTTCCTTAGATACTGTTCAGTTAATCACTTTCCATTAGGTTTAAATTGATATTAATAGCTTAGAAATAGCAAATGTTGTGTCAGGATTTTGATGAGCCCTTAGTTTGTGCCAACTTATGTTTATTCATATCTGAAAGTCTGGAAAACAACCTTTACATCAGCGTTGTCTGTTTAGGTGCCACATCCAGTGTAGCATCCGGATTTAGTTGAATAACAACAATGAAGTCCTTTGTCAAGTCTGTTAGTCATACTGAAGACTGATCAGTAGTATAAACAAAGATGAAGTTGGTTCAAAGATAAAAATGACTGAATAGTCACATGTCATATTGAAAAGAGTAAGCATTCTTTCCTATGACAACTATGTTAGTAAAAGAGGTGGTAAAGTGAAACAATGCACTTCATATGAGTAGTAATTTTAAAGATTACCTTTTTCTAATAGTGTCAAGTGTATAATGGATTTTGTCACGGAAGGGAGGGGAAGGGATCACTTGACCTTCAGAAGTAGCAAGACTTGAATGTACCCATTTTTCCTCCTTTCACTTTATTTTTATTTTATTTTTAAAATTTTTATTTACAGCATCCATTTGTATTCTTTCCAAGGTGTTTTTACTTCCACAGTGTAAAGATTTTATAATCTATTGTCCAGTATTTTGAAGGGAGGAAAAATACCTGGTTTTGCAAAAGTCTTCAGTTTTATTACATTACTCACTAGCAAAGGCAATTATTAAATACATGCATTTTGGGGTTATTGCTGTGGTTACCTGTTCAGGTGACTTTCTTTGCTCTAAGGACACACAGCTGATTCATGTTAAAGTTGCTATCGAGCTCCAAAGGTTTTTTCTGCAGATCAGCTTCCCAGCCTGTTGACACCCAGCCTATATGGATAGTAAGGTTATTCCATGCTGGGTACAGGGCTTTGTATTTGCATTCATTGAACTTCTTGAGGTTTTCAACCTGCCTGTTTCTCTAGCCCTTGGATGTCACTTGGATTGGCCATTTCAGTGTACTGTTTCAGGGTGCCATCTGCATACTTCACCCCCAGCTGGGTGTCACCAGCAACCTTGCTGAGCATGCATTCGGTGCCATCCCCCAGCTTCTCAGTAAAGACACCTAACCAGTATCAGCTCCAGTTTTGACTTCTGAAGGACACCATTGGTGAATGTCTGTCAGCTGGATTTTGTACTGCTGGTTAAAACCCTTAGAGCCTGGTGGTCCAGCTAGCAGTCCACCCACCTGGTAGCCCACTTCTTCAGGTCATGTCTCAGTTCTGACAAAGTACTCTGGAAGACTCACAGTCCCTGTTAAAGTCAAGGTAAACAACATTCACTGCTCTTCCCTTGCTCACCAGGCCAGTCCTCTCCTTAAAGCAAGCTGCCAGGTTGGTCAAGTACGATATCAAGTATGATATGCCCTTGGTGGATCTGTACTGTCTGTTCCCAGTTGCCCTTTTTGTTTGGTTTGGTTTTGGAGGCTTTTTTGTGTCTGTGTATCTAGGTTCCAGGAGGATTTGTTCCATAATCTTTGCAGGGACTGAAGTGAGACTGACTAGCAGATAGTGCTCCAGATTCTTCTTTTCCTTCTTTATGATAGCTTTTTTCCTAATCCTGAGACAAGTCTCTGGATCACCATGACCTTTCAGAGATGGTAGAGAATGACCCTGCAATAAGATCAGTCTGCTTCTTCAGCACCCTCAGATGCCTCCCATCTGGTGCCATGAAGTTGCATATGTCCAAGTGGCTTAAGAGATCCCTGACTCAATCTGTCTGTACTGCCTGTGAAGTTTCACTCCCACAGACTCTGCAGTTACTCTGATCTGGAGCACCCAGTAACAAAGGAGGCAAAAAAGGTACCAAGTATCTTAGCCTTTTCCATACCCATTGTTACCAGATCTGCTGCCCCACTGAGCAGTGGATCAGCATTTCTTTTGCCAGCGTCCTTACAGGTGCCTTTCTTGTTTCTTCTGGACTTGAGCTCCAGGGTTCCCCGAGTACCTCCCCACATGCTCAGGAGATGTTTCCATGTTCTTCCAAAGTAGCTCTGCTTCCACTTTCTGGGTGTTTCACAGAAGTAGTGCAGGAGCCTCTCCATAATGCTGCTTGCCTCACTTTCACACAGATACTGTCCAACAGCCCTCATTCCTCAGAGCAGGGCCTATGGTCCTAGAAGCCTGCCTTTGACACCTGCCATGCAGCCAGGTGTTGGTAGGCTGTGTGCACTCCTGCCTCAGTCTTGTCCACCCGGACCAGCTGAGGAGAGCAGTATCTGGGTCCTATGCTGGCTACACTCTACCCCCTTGAGCTCTGCAGTCACTGCTTATATGTTCAGGTTCACACCTGGCAGTAGATTCATACATGAATGAATAGCCAAGGGGTGGTTGTCTAAGAGCTGAACTCAGGCAGACTCATCAGTCTTTCAACAGCATCCCAGGCAGTATGACTGTTCTGGAAATGCACATCTGCAGGCTTTTCTTCTGTTTCCACAAGTAGCTAATTTCCTGGGTTTGTCCCTCACTCAGCCCCCATCTTGGGAGTTTCTGTCCACTTATCCTTTGAGTGCAATGCCTATCTGTCTCTTCCTTGTATCATGGGTCTCAGACTTGTGGCATTGCAAGGTCTCTGTGAAGATGCATCTACCTACTGTTCACCCTTGCTTATGGTGTACCAGGGTGCCCATTTCTTCCTGTAGCCACTTCCACTGAAGAAGCAGCACCTTAGGCAGAGCACCACTCCCAGGGGTGAGGCCACCGCCACTGTTCTAGCACCAGAGAGAGGTACCCAGCATTTCTTACAGACCAAGCCCTGGATGGTGGAGTGCTCTTTCTGAGTCCAGGCTCTGGTATGCTAAGAGCAATTGCGTCAGCAGAGTTTCTGGGTCCCTCTGCTTCACTTCTATGCTGCTAGAATTCTGCTGGTAAGCAGACAGTGGAAGTGCTGTCATAAAACCAATAAAATACAGTGTAATTCATGAGAAGGTAAACTGCCCAAGGGAGTGAGAGCCTTTGTCTAAAGGTACAGGGAAGGGCCTTATCAATGGTAACCAGTGTGTGTTGAACTTCCCCATTGCTGTCTTTTAATTACTTTCCTGAACCCTCAAAGGGTTCGCAAAGTGTCTCTTTGACATTTCACTGAACTCTCAAAGGAATTTTCTTGCATTAGAAGCAGATATAGTGCCAGCCTATGCATTTTAAAATACCTCATATAGTTGGTATTTTTATGGACAGAAAGTCTAGATTACAGTTCTCCTCCTGCTGGACCCCTAAGCACTGTGCTCCTGTGTGTTTTACACTTTCTTTTATAGCCTAATATCTCACGAGGCTGAACTTCAAGACGTCTGAGACTATAAGAATTTACTTAGTTTTCTTTTAAGACATATTTTTATTTAGCATTTGTTTCCTTCAAGTACAAACAGAGTGGTGGTATGACTTGATTCTTTGCCAGATCACTTCTATGGTGTCCGGTATTAGAGCAAAAGAAACCTATCATATGGAGAGTTTAAGTACAGTCATACCATGTCAGACAGATTTCATCTATATATAGTACTTGTTTCTGCCAGTAGTTGATAGTGTGCATCTAGAGAAGAGAACAGGGCAAATAGTAATGCTACTTCCTCACTGTACTCTCCTAGCATGCAGTGACTTGAGAGTCAATGTCAGGAACTGCCTGAAGTAGGGGTGAGGACTTGGTAATTGATGAACAGACTTGCAGCACTGGCAGTGTACTGTGGCAGGCAGTTCCCCTGCATAAGTACACGTTGTGGAGAATACCTTCCTTTTGTCTTTTAACCTCTTGCTGCTAAATTCACTTGATTTCTGCCAATACGAGAAGTAGGAGTAACAGGCAACAGTTGTTCTCTATTTACCATTTCCATAGAGCTTTTGGTTTTATAGACTTGCCACTTGATTTAGGTTGCGTCTTTTCCATCCAGGAAGAGTGCTACTGTCTTCACTTATATCTTAAATGAAGCTATTCCTTGTTGTCTTCATCCTTTTGCCCTTCTCACTTGTCCTTTCTAATCCTTCTATATCCTTTTTGAAATGACAAGACTGGATGTTCATACAGCTCTCAAGATCAGTAAGCAGATACTGTGTAATGGCATAGTGATGGTTTGGTTTCTGTTCTTCACTTGGTACTCTGTAACAATTCTTTTTTCTTTCACTGCTGCTGATTGCCAAACTGATAGTTTTACAGTGTAACTCCAAGATCGAGAGTTCAGGCCCATCTTTGTGTCTATTTAAAAAAACAAAACAAAAACCAAACAAAAAACCCAAACAACCAACCCCTGGCATTTTTTCTTAATATCTTAATGTTTTGTGGTGGTAATTTCATCTGCTCCTTTATCATCAAGTTGTTACATATACTTTTCCAGTTCTTAATGTTATATAGTCATCCCCCATATGCCAAAACTATATAGATGCAAACTGAGATCACCTCAAACAAAACTCTTTCTTGGCATTTGATACAAACCTATGCAGGAAGCAGAGGGATGTACACACTTCTAGTCTTGTACAAGTGGAAGGCTGCAGGCTCCTACATTTGCTATGCCATTCAAACCTATGCCACCTAAGTGTATAGGGATGCATGGAGACATGCCTCTGCTGCCAATGAGTAGTAACAAGATGTATTTAGAGAAGGATGTCTTAATGTTTTCCTTCAAGAAGGGAGTGGGAGGAAGGCAGGAGTCAAATTATGACAATGAAATACTAAAGGAAGGGTAGTCTTAATGATGCAGGGTTTTTTTGTGAGGTTTTTGCATAATCATGGCTTAGGATTAAATTTCTCCTTTCCAATAAATTCTTCAGTTTAGACTGAAAACATGCAAGAGAAACTGTGTATGTGAATTTTAAAATTCTATTGTGTTTTTGAAGAGACTTATTTTCTGTTTATTTTATAAGTTAATATTTACAATTCTGGTTTTAACTGGTAAGGTATTTCCACCGGGAAATACTTTGGGAGTACTTTGTGTTGAAACATGTCAACACTGGTGGGCAACCTGTTGGTAAAAAGAAAAATAGTAAATTTTAGTATCTGATTGTCAGTCATGACAATAAGCAGTCCTTGTAACAAAATTGGCTTGTAATTTGAGTAGGACAAAAGAGAATTTCAAAGGCTGACATTCTAAGACTTTAATGTATACATGTTGAAAAAAGTGCAAAAGTTTGTTCTATAATCAGGCATTAAACTATTAAAGTCACTTTAAGCATCACAATTATTAGTTGATACCTTTATCTTTGAATGCCTAGTAAGTGATCACAGTGGCTTGTGGGTACTTCTCCTTCACTTTGCCTACTATTTAACTTTACCAAAAGGGATGTTTAGTTTTGGTTTACTGAGAGCAAAGCATTTATTTGTCTTTCTGACGGAGGTGTGATGTGCCATTAGACTTTATATAAACTGCAGGTGTTTGTAGACTAGCGTTGCTAGTGATGGGCCCCGAAAGTCAATGAGCTCTACACAGGAGAAGTGTGAGGAATATTAGCCATGGGCTTCACACAGCACAGATTAATACTCTGCTTCCTGAGATGTTCCTGATTTTCATTCATTTTGCTTGTTCTGATTTCTGGAGGATCCACAGAATTCCTTTTTAATTACATTAAATGTGCCTACCCTCTTCTCCAGTAGCTCAACACAACACCCTGTTTTGGTCACTCATTTTAACATTCCAGGTGATGAATGTTAACATAGTAAAGGACTAGAGTAATGCTGCTTTGATTGACCCTGTTCCCTTAATCTTACTGGAGTGCATAGAGCATTCATTTTGATACACGCAGCATTTGGTATTTAAATTGTTACCTTTAAAACGTAGTTAAAATTTCTGCTTTTAGCTGCTGTCCTCAGGTAACTTTTTGTGACTCTTCTTTTTTTTTTTTTTCCAGATATAGAACGTGGTCTTTCAAACTGGATTAAAGAAACCTGTTGATATTTTTATTTACACTTTTTTATTTTTGTATTTGACTTAAAGTGCCATGAAAAAATTTGCATATTGCAAGGTGGTCCTTGCCACCTCTTTGGTTTGGGTCCTTCTGGATATGTTTCTATTGCTGTACTTCAGTGAATGCAACAAATGTGATGAGAAAAAAGAACGAGGTCTGCCTGCTGGAGATGGTAAGTTTTCTGCCTGAGTCATCTTTAAATTATGCTCATTTAAAATTGCACTCCTTTTAAACATCTGATTTTTATTTTTTTGCCCCAACAATATAATACTTCATCAGCATTCAGGTGTTGCAGAATGTTCAGTGGGTTTTTTTTAATAACTAGAGAATAAACATGTTGCCTGATATGCATGTTGCAGACTTAAATGCTTAAGATGTAGAATTTTAAGCATTAATGTATATGGAAAAATAATAAAACTATAAAACAAGCAGTTCAGGAATTTAAGCTATGTTAATATAGTCGAAAGCATGTTTTAAATTTCCACCAGTGAGGAAGCAAAGGCACTGTTAACTTCACTTGACTTGGTAGTAAAACAAACCAAACCAACAACCAAGCTTACTTGTCCCCCTGTCCCCAGAAAAAAACCCCACACTTTCCCCTGCCCCCCAAAACCCCACCTAAGCCAAAATTTAGCCAGTGACTATAGCAATAAAAGACTGCTGGCATGAAAATAAATTTGTGAAAATAAATTTATGAAAATAACTAAACTTGGCTATAAAAGTGACAAATATGACTGTGTGTGTATATATATACACACCACACATATGCACATGCTTATGTATGTAACTTTTTCTTTGAAGTGATAGCTGTATTATTCAATGCTAAAGGTCTTCAGATAAGCTTTCAGTTCTGTTACTGCCATGTTAGGTTTTTTGGGTGCCAGTTAGATGAGCTGAGTGTGGCTTTTTGAAAGCCAGTACCATTCATGTTGCCAACTTTATTTTAGGGATGTCATCATAAGTGATCACATGGGAGAGTTGGTGCAGAGAGAAGTCTCATCCCTGCAATGTCTCAGCACAAGCATTTAGAACTGTAGGCAGCTGCTGCCTCCAGTTCATTTGTGAAACATCTACTTTTCTAGTATGGTGTCTCTCCCACCAGAAAGGCTGTGTCTGATGTTTCACTGCTGTTATAGGAAACATGCCAGTGATGCTCAATGTTAAGTCTGATTAGCCCACTGTACTCAAGATTTATTAATGCTTTCCATCACAAAAAACTTTTCCACCTGTTTACATCTGGTATGGACAACTTCAAACTCCCTGGGAAATTTTCTGAAACGTTTTAAGAACAATGTTGCTCTTTTACAGAATAACACTGGGGAAATGTTTAGGAAATGTTAGTTTTGTTTACTTTTTTCCCCCCATGATGAAAGCAGGCCAATAACTCTCCACAGAGGAGAACAATGTATAGAATGTAGAATTTCTGTGCTTAGTACCTCTGAACTGTTGGTTTCACAACTGCATGCAAACATTTTAGAGAGGTTCTAGTTCATGGAAGTTTTGCAGAAGTGACTTACATTTTCATTTACATTTCATCTTTTGAGTTTTTTTTTCAATAAGTGAAAAAAAGTGCTGAGAAAATGAACTAGGTTTAATGTAGAAAGTATGTCTTTTATAGGAACTCAGTCTTTCCTTTTTTTTGTTGTCTTTTTTTCAGAAGTTGGGAAATTTTCTTGAGGATAAGATGATGACTGACATAGTGGTGTTAAGGAATGGATCCACTTTTTGGGTTCCCAAAAAGTTTTTACGCAAAGCAGATAACTTATGCCAGGCTTCTTTAGAGCTGTCTTGCAAACAGGATTATTTTTGCTGTTGGCAAGCAGCGACTGAAGTCAATATATATGAAACTTGGTTTGATATACTGATGATGATGAAAGTTCAGATAAAGTCATTGGGGGATCCTTAAGGTGAGGGAAAATCTGCAGTATTTAAAAATTAGTGTTGTGACTTTTCCTATGCAACATTGGTTAGTTGAGTAGAGTCTTCATTCTGGCCTTCTCCTAACCTATGTTAAAATCCTTGATATCTTTTTAATATCTTATAGTTAGCTTGTAAACAAAGAAACCAGCCTAAACCAACCAACCAATCAAAACCTTGTATGTAGTTTTGTACATTTTTCTTGGTTTTTTTAAACAGCTGACGTGTAGTAAGGTACTTGCAGAAATATGTCTGCTAGAAACCATGGTTGTGGCTGACACTGTGACAATTCGTTTTAATTTAGTTGCATGCCTGGTCTTTGATACTCATCCTTGTTCCAGTAGTGCACTGACTCGGAGTCTGTAGTGGTTTTATTGCCATTCAGAATGCCTAGAATCTCCTCAGATAACACTGAGGCTATTTTTTTCTGTGAAGCTTTTATCGAAATCTGCTTTTTCACTTCACTTTTTCCCCCCCTATTCATTTCCATAATTGATTTCGTTTTCTTGATTCAGCATAAATTATGTAAGTGTTCTGAATTCAATAGTCTCTTTGTCCATGTCATTCTGGTATATAGCTTCTCTTTGCAATTCGTGGAAGAATTCCATGGCATTTAATGAACCTACTCGATATATGAGTAAGTTTTTCTGAAGAGTTTGTAAGTTTATTTTAGGCTGTGCTTGCCTAGTTGGAAAAATTAGTCTTTAGATATTTCAGCAGGAGCAAAGGATTTTGAGGATAATTTTGGACAGTTCAAGCTTTCAAGAAGTTAGAAGGATGTTTTCCTTAGGTTTTCAATACAGAAAATGGAGAGAGTTTCTTTTTCAGAATGACGCTTAGAGCCATGGTCTGAATTGCCTTTGGGAAAAATCTTTCTTCTTGGTATTGATGGCATAAGATACTAGCATCTTCAATCATGAGCTTCAGCTTCTGTGTCTAATACTGGATTGCATGTATACTGCTGTTATATTTTAAAAATTGCTTAAAATAAGAAATAGTAAAGGAATGTGAATGTGTGGAAAAATCTGTGTAAATGATTATGGAGAACTGTAAGATGAGTGGGATAAAGGTCTTTGTGTCCACTATCATAGAGATTGAAGGTTGGTAGTTGAAATTATGTGAGTGTGGAGATGAAGGGACAAAAGGTGGAGTGGAAAAGGGATAGGCGCTTACCAGTGGAGATGTTTTGGGAAAAGAAGGGCTGGCATGGGGACTGGGTACTATGGGACTGGAGAGCTAAAGTGATACCAGAGGAGGAATAGTTAGAATCTAGCGACTGTAATTGTGTGGGATGATTTGGCTGTAGGCTCGAGCCTTTGCCCATCCCCTCCACCATGGTGAAAACACAGTAGTAGCTTCAGGAGGTAGCCTGGGGAAGTGGGGTGAGAACACCTAGCAGTGTTGATTCCAACATCAGTCATGGGAGCTGGGAGGGAGCCTGTGCTTGTCCTGGCTGATACTGCTGCTGTTTCTTCTCCCCACTATGACCACTCCAGAGAGGTGGGAGTAGGTTGGGGAAGCTCTCTCTAGTGCTCAGCTCTGAGGTTGTCTCATCTATTCTGAGCTACCAAGCTGACCTGGATAGTGTACACCCCTTGCCCAGACTGTCACAGGTGTTCTTTCTATGGGCGCATCTTCTAGGTGGTAGTTCCCTTTTTGTAATTCCTGCTGTTTCATCAGTAAAATTCACAAAGAGTAATTGTTGATGGACGGCTGTTGCTGTAAGTTTAAAGGTTGTTATGAGTTGGAAAGCAAATCACTGAACTGTAGTAAACATAATCCATGTTATGTAGTAGTTTTTTCCAAACCTGAAATTCATAGGATAGGGCATTATTGCTTCCAGATGGGGATTCAGCATTACAATTTAGATTTCACAGCCTGGAATAGAACTTACTGACAAGTGTAAAGAAGTTCTAGACTTAAAGGGTTCAAGCCATTCTCTAACAACACAAAAAGGGACCATTCCTGTAAACAAAAAACGCCCAGGTAGTACTGTGGTTATTCTAATAAAGATTATTTTTGTGTAGTTCTGTCTTATTTCTGTAAGGATCCTGTATGTTAGCTCTGAGGTTTTGACTTAAATGACGATCAGATGAGTCCTTCCTTACCCCCCCAGTTATAGGCTTCTTCAAAGGAACTTCCAGCTTTGGCACTTGTTGCAGTTTCCAAATAAACTTCCAAACTCATCTTACACGTGCCCCCCCCCCCCCTTTTTTTTTTTTCTTCACCAAACTCAAGGGTCATTCCACTTGTGTAATGATTAGAAGTCCTGAAAAAAAAATATTCTTTTAGACCTAGGGTTGGTATTACAAGAGTCTTGTGATCTCAGCTACTTGCTATTTACACTCTTTTCTTGGGGCAATGTCAGATTTAAACTAGGACCAGCCATTTTTGTCAAGTGCCAGTCAAGGCCTTGTGTTCTGAATTTTGAGCTCTTTGGTAAAGATGAAAACTCTTAAGTTGTGACTTGGTTCTGAATATTCTTATCTGCATAAAAAATTCTTAAGAAAAAAAGCAAGCAGCTTCAAGATATAAACCACAGATTGAATTTTTTAAAATAGGAACTGCTTGTCATAATTCCGTCTTGTTCTATTAAGGCTGAGGTGTGTGTCAGAAGCTTTGTTTCTGAACTTTTACCTGTCCAAATGGCTTTTTTGTAATTGTGATGGTTCCTCCAAAGTTGTCTGGACTTTGTTTTGGTCAGTTTACCATTGTTGTGGTCCCTAAAGACACATCACAGAAGAATCCATCCCTTTTTTCTGGCTTTAGATGGTCTTAGATTTTGAAATATGTTTTTCATCAGGCATATTGCCTGGTAAAAAGGAATTCATAGTCCATAGACATAAAGAGTTCCTGATTTTTAATGAAGATCTGGAAGAGATCGAGAGTTCTTTGTAACTAATGGTTTACTGATACAAATGAGAAATGTCTGGAAAAACACTACTAGATTTCCTGTTAGATCAGGTGATGATTAAGTCATTCATTTAGCTCTAAAACTTGTGGTTGTAAATTAAACTTCTGTTTGTTAGAAGTATGTCATCAGTACATGTCTACAGTCCTTCAAAGAAAATATTCTTTTCATAGTTAACTGACAAAAGAGTACTGTGGTTTGAATTTTTAACAATGGGCATTAGTCATTTTGGGAAAATGTTGGTTTGTGTTTATAAGAAAACTACGTACTTTTGTGTGAAAACAGATTACCATAAATGCTGAAACCTGAGAAATGTTGGTTAACTTTTCTTGGAAAGTCATCTCTCTACCTGCGCACCAAGCTTTCTTGCATTTGCATTTAGTGAGTTCCATAAAATACTTGTGGATCTAGTTAGCTATTGCTGGATTTCTCTGCAGGAAAAGGGAGTACTTTAGGTAAAATATGTAATCAAGTGGTATATATTTGATAATGAAATTTAAAAACTGATGAATTTGTAGACTTTGTACGCCTGGATTCAACTTACTGATGTGTTAAACTAGCATCTAACAGCAAGATCTGCAAATGTGAAAGATGAGTTTTCAGTTAATTTAACTATTCAGTTTAACTGGTTTAGTCAAAGTTAAGAAACAACTGGAAGTGTAAATGAAATGGGAAATTATTTTTTATTCTAAACAGCAAATATGGTAGCATAAGACATTCACTTCAGAATACTGAAAAACATGGTGAATGTAACTATTCTGATAGCTTTTGTTTAATCATTTTAGGTATGTTGAACACTCATTGTTTAATCTTTTTCTGGCAAACTGAGCCTATATGCTAATTGCTATACATTTAATAAAATAGTTATGAAACCTCATGTAATAAAACCAAGCTGAATATATAAAATTAAGCCCAAATAATTGCCTTATTGTATACCATAATTTAATGTTAATTACCCCCCAAAAGGCACAAATTCTAGTCTAAAAGGTTATGCAATTGCAAATGAGCAAGATGCTGGTTCAACCATACTTTCTTAGCAGGCAAAGATGCAAAGCAACAGCATGCTCATTTTAGCCCATGGTTAAAACAAGCACCTAAATCAATCTGCTCAGGATCTGCTTGGACATACTTATTCTATCAGTTTTCAGTGTATGAGTGGCTGGCTGGCAGCTTCCAGAATTATATAGCTCAACTGACAGTCAAGGGGAGTTTGTAAAAAGAAAGCATCTCTGTGGTGGGAGGATTCTCTCTGCTAAATGTTACTGCTTAAATGCAGCTAGTGCAGTTGCTTCAGGTACTTGAAAATGAAAGTTTCTCAAGAAACACATTGTACTTGTAACAGATTAATGCTAAATGCAAACTAGCAAAATGTTTCAGTTATTAGTAAGTACCCATTTTAAATCTTAGTGTTTCAACAAGGATGAAAGGCTTGGACTTTTTTGTTTAATTTTATTTTTATTCTTCAAATGGCTATTTGCTCTTGCCATAAGCTTTAATTACACTGTGCTGTCCTAGATGCAAATTAAAGATAATTTGAAGCTAGGCTTATTACTGAGGGCTTTGGTGCATTTATTTTTAAATATTTCCTGTTCCTCCATTTAGATCTTGAATTACTACTTTTTTAATAAAATTTGAACTGAATTTGTAAAGCAGTAATATGTTTCAAATTCACTATTCAAACATTTCTGTTCAGGAGAAAAGTAAATGGGTATTTGTAAAGAAAATGTGATGTAGTTTTTTTAATGTTTTGGTTTTTAATTTCCTTTGTTTAAAAAACCAAATATTTTAAGAGTCTTGGATTCCTTTTCTCCTCCCGCTCACCCTCATCAGTTTGATCAGATATTTGATATTTAAGACTTTGGTTTAAACATGTCAAGTGTTACTGTTTCTGTTTCAAGTACTAATGTTAAGCTCCAAAATGTAATTATGTTGACTAAAAAGAATGTTAGTAAACCCAAGAGAAATTATTTCTAAATTATAAATGCCAGTGTCATTCTGTCAAAATAAAAATGTGGAAATAAATGTAAAGTTAGTATTTTACTTTAATCTTTACTAAAATCTCTGTAAAGGAAATGTCAATTTTTCCTGAAAAGCTTGTGTATGCAAGAACAATCTGGCATATAAATATCTGTTGTTACAGAACTTTAACAGTAAAGTCAGTTAGGACATGATGATGGATAGATATAAAATTTTACTGTTTTTTCAAATGAACTGTGATGTCTAAGAGTAACACTTAACTACTCTTAAGCTCCAAAATATCAAGATTTGTTTTCACTTCCAAAACCTGGTGGGTTTAGAACTTTGTTTTAAACAGGAACATTCCTACAGTGAAAAAGAAAGTATAAACAAACAAAAGCAAGCATAAAAGTAGTTACTAACATTTTATTTATTCTTAGTTCCAGAACCCGTACAAAAACCACATGAAGGACCTGGAGAGATGGGGAAGCCTGTGGTCATTCCAAAAGAGGAGCAAGAAAAAATGAAAGAAATGTTTAAAATAAATCAATTTAATTTAATGGCAAGTGAAATGATTGCACTCAACAGATCTTTACCTGATGTCAGGTTAGAAGGGTAAGTGCTTTATGTTGTATTAAAAATGTACTTGACTTAAATGAAGAATGTGCAAAGAGTGATCCAAAACAAGAGTTCAGTTCTGTAAGATATTACTGTTGAAGTGAAAAGTAGGAGGATTTCCTGTATATATGGTATTTATTTGTAAAATAAGATCAAACAGCAGAAACCAGTTTCCTTCAGTGTTGTTTAACTTTGAATCAGATTACAAGTATGCAGCCTGTTCGGGGAATAGAAATTAATTTGGTTGGATGAAAACAAAGTTAACTTACGACTTGGCATTTCAGGAAAATACTACTTGAAAAATTCATGCACTGCTTTCAATGGGGCAGACTAAAATTCTGCATTATATGAGATAGAAAAGATTTGATGAGGAGAAATAAATACTTGAAAAATTTCTTACCTAATGAAATGTGCAAAGCCTCATTTAGATTGCATTATAATGTTTTCTGATATCCATCTGGTTTGGTTTTGATCTTGTCTCTGAAATATTGATCCTTTCAGAGCTATTTGAGTCATAAGTAATTAAAAATGAAATTCTAGCCTTGTTTTAAATAAGATTGCTTTACTCTCCTGGGGCTACTCTGGCAGGATAGCTGATGACTCCCCTCAACCCCTCTTGTTTATGAAAGAGACTCTCAAGTTAAATAAAGCTTATGAAACAAGATTTTCCCAATCAATTATCTTCATTCTCCTGCAAGAATCAAATGCTATAGAAACCCCATTTCTTTAGAAGCTCTGATGTTGTTTCTGTATACACAAGGCCTAGCCGCTGGATTAATTTGTCTTCATTTTCTAACTCAGAAGATAATATTAGAAGAATGAGATGAAGCTCTGTGACTGCTTTTGATTTTTAATGAGCGATAAAGAGCTGGTTTGTAGGTACTTTCATGTTGTAATGAATGTGATTCTATGTAGCATGTGAATTCCTGGTAGTGCTGGTGTTCTTGATAATTGAGCCGTACATTTTGCAATATATGACTTCATAAGTTTGAATTCATGTAACTTTTCAATTGATTTTCAGATATATTATCGGTCAGATTTTATGGTCACTACTTGCTTGTTTCTCAGTATAGTGGAAGACTGCAAATCATGAACTTGCAGGGTTTTCTTTCAAAACTGACAGGTTTTGAGGGGGTTATATCCTTTTCTTATGTTATTGCTATGATAGTGGTTGTAACTTGGCAATGGGATCTCTTGGCATTCATGCAGATTCATAGGTAACGTCTGCCACTTTTACAAACTCTCTATAGAATAAGAAATCAGCTCACTGTAAAGTGGTGACTTCTGCTGGTTAAGAACTTGTTAGCATTCTCTGTTTTAGCTGCAAGGAAGATCATGAGTTTGGAGGGGTGCTAATTTGGGGTGATTTCTTGTATGTTTTTTCTGGAAGAGTTGAATGGAATTAACAAAACTTTGGGGAAGTGATAGTTACAACAGTTGGTAATCTGGAAGGTAAACATGAGTAATTTTTCATTATGACCTGGAAGTATGGAGGAAAGTAACATCATCTGTTTATCAGCCCTCATATTGGAAAACTTGCCTGTGTATATTCTACCACTTTTATAGTGTAAGTATAAAGATAAGAAAATACATTTGTGAATCTAAAAAGTTGACTTAATTGTAAGCTGTTTGAAGTCTAGACTTCGAATTAACCAAAAATGGAAAGAGAAATTGTTATAAGCTATTAAAAATTTATTATCTAAGCATCACTCAAGCTTTTGCAGACAAATGAAATTACAATATTAAAATCAAGTCAAGCTATAGTAACTTTGTCTTGCACACTTGGCTATGCTCTGTAATTACGGTGTTTCACAGTAAGATATGCATTATAAATTTAGTAATGTTGCATTTGTTTCTCTTTTCCATTTGTACAGACACAAATACTATTGCTATACTAGGTGCGTGAAAGTGGAATGTTAGAATAAAATTTTAGGTAAGGTCTCAGGGCAGAGTTGGATTTTCTGTTTTTGTAAATTGCTGCCAACAGTTTTAACGTTTTATTGCTGTGTGCATTTTTAGTAGACTTTGAGAAAAAAATGTTCCCCAAAAAGCTCCTCCTTTTGTCATCTTTTCAGTAGGTACTCTATAAGGTCATGCTAATTAAGAAGTTGGGAAGTGTCTTAACATTTCCCCAGCAAATTTGAGAACAGTACTGTGTTCACAATGCAAGGGTATCTTAATCTGTATGTGTGGATTAGTATTACTTTTCAAGAACACTGTAGCCATTTTCAGAATTGTGAAAACTATAAATGTGCTCTAGTGTTGTATGTATGTCTTAAAGTATTTATCTGATTAGTCAATACTCACATGGTCAGAAACACTTTCTGCTGCGTTAGTGGAGTTGTTTCTGTTATAACTTGTTCTATCTATATCCCTGCTAGTATGGAAGTAGTTTTGGGAGAAGAAGGGGTAATTTCTAATCATTCCTTACCACATTTATATGCTTACAGCACAGCTGCCAATAGCACTTTCAATCAAGGTTTTGAAAAAGCGGGATATGTTCAAATGCACACTTAGCTGTTCAGCCATGTAATTATTTTCTTCACAGGTTTTGTGGGTTGCTTCCTTTAATGTGGTGTGGGGGGAAGATGTGACTATTTCAAGTCCTATAATTCTCTGTCATGTCAGTTCTTCTGAAATACAGAAGTCTAAAAGTTTTGCTTAATGGTTAATCATTGAAAACCTGGTGGAATTGTGTGTGCCAGGACCAATTTGCCACACATATTGAATGGGGATGGCATAACCTGTCAGCTGGAGAGCAGCTTTTGAAGTAGTCTCCATTATCCTTCACATTAATTTCTAGTTGTGCTAACCACCCCCTGTCATCTGTGCAAAGGCAAGCACATTTGTGTACCTGCTTGGCCCTTGAGTGTTCACAGGTTGATCTCTATAGATGACCTACTCTGGCCATCATATTTATGTTTTGGCCAATAGATTTTGTTTCCCTACTAGAGCAAAAATATGAGCTGTTTTAATAACTTCTAGGCACTTCTCCAGCTCAGGAACTCCTCAGTACAAGACATCTACAGAAGCTGAAATCTGTGTTCTGCAGAGCTGTGCCCCAGTCATATTAACAGGTTTATATTTATTTTTATTATTTGACACAAAATTATTGAGGCACATAGATGCCTTTAAAACCATTGACATATGCCTGAACTGCTAATCATATTACGTCTGTAAGTGGGAACATTATTCTACTTCTCGTTACCCCAACCGAATGATTTGCTTAACAGGAAAAGCTCAACCACAATTAATTTTTTTAGCCTGGATACTTCCATGGATCTGGACTGGGGCATGTTAGTGTAACTAACTAATGTAACTGATGGGGGCACAACCTCTGGAGGGATATTTTTACAGGGGAACAAGCAGCTGGGGATAGCAGATTGGTTTTAAGTTGTTAATAGAATAATTCTTGTAAGCACGTATTTTTCTGGTCTGTGAATCAGTCATCAAAGTGGGAGTTGTTTCACAGTTGCCAGGAAAATATGCAGCTGTGGGCTTGACATGACAGTGAAGAGTAAAAGATGGGTGATTAGGAACACTAGAATCTTGCCTTGATTTTGCTGAAGATGAGGGAGGTGATGAATAAAATAGGTGTCAATGACTAAAATAGGTGTTCAGCTGTGCTTATGTGTCTTAGACCAGTATTTGGGCTGGAAAGTGGTGTGGTTAAAGGCATGAAATTCGTATGACTTGGTTTTGCTCTCAGTGCTGTTTGAGGTGACTTGGAAGCTGCTTTGCAAAATGAAGAACAAGTACTGGGTTCTAAGCCTGAGTTTTCCAGGCTGTATTCATTATTTAATAATTTTTAGAATATACAAAACATTTAAAGAAACATTTGGGTCCCTGGTGTGAGAGTTTAAATGCAATTCTGAATTTTTACACTGGAAAAGAGCATCTTAAAAATGCTCTTCTTTTCCAGGTGCAAGGGGTCAAGGCTGGAAACAATGGAGGTGCATAGCTGGGACAATGATGTCGTTCATGTAAGCTCTGGTCCCTGCTGGAGCTTATGATGCAGCGCTAGGAGGGAGTCATATATTGCACAGTGAGATTTGTTGGAAAGCTGATGGGCTTCCCCAAGCCAGACCAGCAGCAAGGAGGAACGTGGATAGCCTTGGGGTACCTTAGCAACTTTTTCTCCAAGGCTGCAGGTTCTTTAGAACTTCGCATAAAAGATCTTCCTTGTCATTTTGTTCCTTGGTGTAATTTTGCCAGAATTAAGGGTATTGGATATCTTATTATACCTCAGTTCTGCGTAACATTTGTGATCTTTTAACTGTCCTTTTCTCAAACTGCCTGCATTCAGGAAGTAGGTATGTTGGGTTTTGAGTGGTGTAGGGTACAATCAGAGTTCTTAGCCAGATGGCCATATTTGAGTGAACTGGGTCTAAATTCGTATGAATTATGACTTCAGCCACGTAATAGAAAAATAAGATGCAGATCTTTAACTAAGACCTTAATGTTTAACTAGTACAGTAATGTGGTCAGTTTAAGTTATTACTGAAGGCTTTTTTGCTGAATCAAACTACCGTGCTCAGTTCCAGTTGCCAAGCTTACTTTCACAGTCAGGAGGAGGTAGACTATTTTTTTTCTGGGGTTAAAAGCCATTCTTCTAAGTATAATTTATATGAATGTTATGGAGTTTATAGTAATTATGCTGGGCTCCTTTCTGAGTCCTTCATATGACTAATTCTGTCTTTGCTTACAAAAAAACATACTTAGTTTTAGGCTTTACATTCAGGCACTGTTAATTCTGTGATACAATGTAATGCTTTTCAGTTTTGGGACTGCAGTCTGGTTTTCATATGTGTGCTTTAAAAATGTATTATTGATTTTTTTAAGCCTGAAATGTACATGTGAGAATACACTGGAATTTCAATTTTTAACTTCTCAAAACAAATTGATTTGCTGTTTTCTTTAAGATACAGCAAGATACCGTTG
The DNA here is from genome assembly GCF_031877795.1 of Strix aluco. Taxonomy (NCBI): domain Eukaryota; kingdom Metazoa; phylum Chordata; class Aves; order Strigiformes; family Strigidae; genus Strix; species Strix aluco. Next base: position 73,052,378 of record NC_133931.1, read on the forward strand.
AATCATAATATGACACATTCATAAAATTTGCACAATCCCTGTGTGAGGAAAATAGTTCGAGTAAACCTGTTCATAGCAAAACTAGTAAAGGCACACATGCAAGAGCATGTGTGACGGTTTATGGGTTTTTTAAGTGACAGCATTTGAAGTATTTACTTCTATGTGAGGCTTGTGAAGGTGTGCTCTCTTTGCTTTTAATTATTTTAATTCAGAAGAGCTAAGGGGGTAGTTTTATACTACTTATAATCTGGTGTAAATGTGGACTTCAGCCAAAAGAAGTCTTCTCACTGCTTTTGTTGATACTGATCTGATGATTGTGTGGCCTTGGCATTCACTGACTGGATGGAGGATTGCACACCAAAAAGGGGGAAAAGGTATATTTTGTTGAATCAGCACACTGAAACAACATGCTCAGCAGCTGTATGATTACCAGATCCGGTGCAAAGAAGGGGATGGGACAAAACTGTAATGGTGAAAAGTGGGATTATTGCTTTTGGCAGCAGCCCACAGTTGCACTGGATTAGGTGGAACATGGGAGAAAAAAAATCTCTTACAGAAAGGGTGTATTAAAAACCCCATAAAGTGTTGGGGATTTAAATAGCTCCATAAATTGTGATATGCTTTGTGAACTTTTGGTATTCAATTAGCTCAGGTCATAGTGATGTAAAAAATAATAAAGAGCAAAGTTGTCAACATAGGTGGTGGAAAACTTCAGAAGTTTAGTCAAGGTTTTGTTACAAACTAGAGATCCAGGCTATTAATTAATCTGGCATCTGTAAAGTAAATCTGCTGATCTGATGACCAGCAATGTAAATTTCAATAGTGTCATGCTGGAAGTCTGAAAGCATGTGAGGTATTGAAGACTTTACAATTCGTTCAAGCAGGAATGTGTTGTCATCTGGCTTTCGTGGTGCATATAGTTTGTTACTGGTCCACTGTAGGATCAACATTTGGAAATGTTCACATTGACTTAATGAGTTATCTGGAAGAAATTACCTATAAATCTTTTTTCTAGAGAATGTTTAGAGGGAAAAAAAATCACTTTAAAAATCAGCTTCCTTCTTGTAAATTTATTTTTAGACATAGACATATATATACGCATGTGTATATGAATACATAAATACATGTGTGTGTCTGTATATACACTTGAACACTTGGCAATGTCTTAGTTATGAGTGTCTTCCATTTTGGAGGAGTAGCCATGTCCTGAGTGTTATTCAAATTGATAGGTCAAGTATGAAAAATTATTTGGCTAGAGAACTTAAGGTTCAATTTCAGTCTTTGAGGCCAGAATTGTTTATGCTTCTGTCAAGAGATGCTTTTCTGTGATCACATTCAGGCTAAAGAAAATAGTCAACTGCAGCTAATTATTTTTGTGAAATTCTGCTTGAATTCTGTAACCACAATGGTTTTAAGGACCATTTTGGATTTTGTTTCCAGGGTCTAAAGAAGATTTCTACTTGACTCATGAGATAATGCGACCTTTCTTATATCCAAATCTTTGAGATCAGAAGAAAGGAAAATTTCATACTCTTGATGTCAGGTAAATTATGTAATACTATTGAAGGCAGACATTAAGCAGGCTAGATGACAATGTTTAAGTAAGAATAAGGGATTTGCCTGCATTCATGTCACCTGTTCAGAAAGATTAATTGGAGTTGTGGTATGAATTGGTAGGCCTTTTTCTAAACTGAATTGTTATGATTTGATTGGAGGAAACAGCTTCAGAGGTAGTGTGAAGTTTTGTTGCAACCTTATCTGCAGTCCTTTCTGTCTGTGCGGCCACAAATTTGTATGCAAAGTCTGTGTAGTGAAAAGTGGTTTGGCATGTTACAACAGTCAGTGATTCCATCTTTCTCAGAAGTATTGCTTTTAACCCCTTTAGCTGTGGTGTTTCTGTGTGAAAAATTAGATCTTTATCCAGCTCGATTGTCTTCAATTTAGGAGTTTAGGGTATTCTTAAAATTTATGTCGGAAGCAGATTTATTAACTCTCTTGTTCAATATCATGAAGCTGCTCCTCATATCCAGGAAAGACTTAAGTCAGTGTTTACCAGAAACTAGCATTTGACTTGAGTGCTGGTAGTTCTTGCTGTAGTGTTTTGACACTTTCTTTGCCACCCCTGCCGCAGGGCGTTATCTTCTGATGGAAATGTAGGTCAATCTCGGCAGCTTCAGAGTGACCCTCGGAGTCTGATTTCAAAACTGGTTTAATCCATGATCTAAGTAGAAAGGAGTTTCTGCGTTGGGCATAGCTGTGCCTCAGCTTTGTTACATTAACTTTATTGCAGGCTATAACTTACGACAAATGGACAGGTAGACAGTGGAGTACTGACATTTTATGACACTGCAGCAATATTCAGATATCAGTAATTAAAGCTTGAGGTTTCATAAGAAGAGTTCAGATTTCCTGATTTTTTTTTTTTCTCTATTGATCTGGTATTAACTTTGGTAACTTCAGTAGAAAATAAATGTGTATTTTCAAACCTGAAGATACTCATGCTTACCTCCCAGAGACTCCAATATATTTTAATACTGAAGACTATGCTGTTTCTACTGCATCAGTAATATTAAACAGATTTATTGTGGGGCTGTGCTGTGTAGCATTTCCTCAAAACTTCAGCTCTAACCTGATTTTCAGCAAGTCTTGGATTATTCCTTTGTCAAATTTAAGTTCTGGCATGCAGTTTATCTATAACTGCAGCTTTTATTTATAACTGTTGTTTGTAGTACGCAAGATAAAAGATTGTACTAAATTTGTAAGATGACTAAATATGTTTCCCTCCATGCCCCAATCTGTTGCTAGTACAGCTTTCAAAAATGCATCGGCGCTGCATTATCATACTGCACGTACAAGCTGTGGTCTGAGCTCCACTGGGATTTCCCAACTGAGCTGCTTAGTGCACAGGAGACACTTTTGCTTGCGTTCCATCTCTGTCCTTTACCAGAGTGCTCAGGGCTGTGTGCACTGATCTAGAAAACAAGGATTGCATACGTGTTTTACTGCTGTTTAATGTTTTTGAGCCACTGTAAATTGTTGGTCATGCCTTGTTCCTGTGAAAGGTTTGTGGAATCTAGGAATAAAGTTGGTATCAGGTATAGCAAATCATGGCTCAGGTAGTGTCTGAGTCTAATTTTTGTGATTAGGTAAGCATGAGTGGCCTTGTTCTGAAAATTTTAAAAAAAAAAAGGTTCCAGTGTTACTTGTCCTCTTGTTGCTCATCTGTGGAGAGTAACCTGTTGGAATCATCAGAAGGTGGAGGGATCTGCCCTGTAGTATTTAGAAATTCAGCGTTTATTTCTAATGCAGAATATAGTTATGACATCATCCTTCTAGAAAATGACTTAAAATTTTTTTCATGTTTTGCCTCAGTGAATGAGGTTTTCCTCATTGTGTCTCACTGCATAAACATTATGGTAGTGTATAATTGATTTCCTACGAGACCTCTACCTTTCTTGTAGCTTTTTTTTGGAGTGTAATCTTCTAGCCTATGAAACAAAAGCATTTAAGAGCTATCAGGATATTAAATCCTGTTTTATTACATTACTTTCAGACATGATTGAGCATGACTTTGAAGGGTCTGCAAACAGATCAAAGCTAACATTGTAAATATTTGTCTTTCAAGATATGACAATATTACACATGTAGCACTCAATCTCGGGTTTTAGGAATAATTTCTAAGTAAATTGATCCATGAATACAATTTCACAGTATTGATAAAATGCCAAGTACTATTCTGTAATAATATGTCTGCACAGTTGCAGTTTTTCAAGGTAATATTTGAAGTATTTGTGAAAGTCCCAACAGTAAACTGAAAGAGGTGGCATTAGGATAGCAAAGGGTGGTGTCCTCAGTTCCTAGTGTCTCTGCGTCTTGGGTGCTGATGGCTAGAGTGGGTAGGCCTTGATGATCTCTGAGTCAGGCACTGAGCAGAGCAGATAGGTATCAGAAGAGTTTCACCTTCTGAGGAATTCAAATGAAGGATCCTGTAAGATCGCCTGGTAGATTTCTTCTCTCCGTGCAGTGGTGAAGTATGTTTTTCTCATTCCTTCACTGGCATGAGAGAAGAAAGAGGCTTCTGGTTCTGCCAGATGTGGAAGAGGGTTGAGAGTGTATGGTTATGGTCTTGTAGGAAGCACGAAACGAAGAGTTGTCTTCTGTCTGTGCAAGATTGTGCTGAAGCAGCAATTAAGCTCTGAGATTTAATGGCTTAATTTTATTTGGACAGAATTGCCTTACTTGATGTCTCTTCTGGTTATTTTTATAAGGTCTCCTGTGGACTATTTGTACCCTGGGCTGAAAGAGAAAGTAGGAAAACAGTTTATTCAGAGGCTCTTCAGGGACATTTCAAGTAGCATCAGGTAGTTTTCAAGTGACTATACATAATCCACTGAATAAAAATCTCTGAGATTTTTTTTTTCTGAACATCTCCCTGTATAAAACATGCAGAGCTTCTATATAAGATTGAATTAACACGTTCACAAAAAGTCACAGTAATGGACAAGTATAACATAACTCATAGTTGCTTTTGGCCTTCTATTTTAAAATATTTTGTAATGGATTTAAAACTTTTGAAATCAGGCTACAGGGTGTTAGGGACAACAACTTGTATTCCTTTTGCTGTCACTGTTCTTTAGCAATATTATATACATATATGCTAGGATCTGTCCTCCTTCCTTTAGTTTTAGTTCATTAAACATACATTCAAGTTATGAAGGATTTGGACCTGTTACACTGCTTTGTGGTCTTGGGGAGCTACGAAACTGGGCCAAAGTATTCTGAATATATATGCAAAATTGCAGAAAGGTGAAATTCTATGGAGAATGTGTATGAGCATCTTACAAAGGTCAGAGCAGAGTTATGTCTTTATGGTCCTGTGGTTCCTTGGTAAAACAACTTTTGAAAGTATAGCTTGTAAACTTAATTTTTTTTCCTCAAATCTGATTTTGATGAGGCATTAAAAATCTTGGATAACTTGTATTTTATTTCCTAATTAATTTTCCATTATATTTCCTGATTACATGAAAGCAGGAAATCAAATATTAGGAAAGCATACAAGGCTAATGCAGTTGAAGATGAGGATTTCAGTGCATAAGACAGAGACTTGCTATGAAATAAAGAACATTACTGTTTTGAGCATTGGAATATGTACATCAAGAAATGTAGACTAACTAGGCTTTTTGTCTTGATCATATTTTAACAATCTGCCCTATTATTTTTCTGTGTCTTTAGGTAGTAGGGCAGTAAGTCTCTGCTTGCATTTAAAATGTCTGACACTTTGGGGGAGTTTCCACAATCTAAATAATATATGGAGTCACATTAGCTGAGAGTTTACCTGGTGAATGCCATAGATAAGGAAAGGATGATGCATCCATGTGAAGTAGACATTCTCAGCTGCCCTTTGCAGTCTTCATTAAATTACTGGAGATGGTATGCTTTCCTAATATTATGCACTCAATTTTAAAACTATTTGAGGCATGATCCAACAAAGGGAACATAATGTATTAGTAGTTAATTAAAATTCAAATTGTCCTTAATTCATACCCTATGTGTCATACCTCTCATGGTTGTATTCTGCTACTAATGTTGCATAACTGTTGGTTGAAACTAATACTTTATTTTAAATTCTATAGTAATCCCTTTCTGGGGTAATTTCTTTTCAAACAAAAGACAAAAAGCATACTTAATTTAAATGTTTGTTAGTAAGGATAAAACATGAGGTTTACATAGAAGGTTAATGCTGTAATCACAGGCATCAATCTTACTTGTCTTATGTTCTGCAGCAATATGTTCCTGGGGGAAGGAAGGAGTGTACGTCAGTGTTTTCAAAATTAAAAACGGGTTTTCTTATTTGTATTTACTCACAAAAATTTGTATAGATATAGCTAAAAGGTATATACAGAAAGGCAGGTGAAAAGTATTAAAAAATAGGTATCGTGCTATTATTTCTTTCCTTTATCCCGCCTGCATCAATGAATCTTTCCAGAACAATTTCACACCAAACACTTTATGAAGAATAGCATTCAAAAATTCCAAACTAGTTTTGTTATGAAACAGCCTTGTGTTACGCAAGGCATCCTTCTACATGTTGGTAAACAGGCCAGTCTAGGGTTGCTCTGAAATTGTTACCCCAGAAAGGGTTGATATCTGGGGGTGAGAATAGACAAGTCTCATTACGGAAAGGAGTATGTTCACCTTCTGCAGGACAGGGCAGTGGGAATGCCTTGCAGGGGGGAGGGGTGTCCCAAAAAAATTCTCTACGCTGCCTTCTTAGTGCTAAAAAGTTCCCCTTCAAAGGTGGTTCTTAAATGTTTTGATATATTTATGCTTTGGACAGTGTAATGGTTTATAAACATGGTAGTCCTTGATCACTTGGATGGCTTTTATTATGCCAATTCATTGCTTTGAGCTCAGTAAAATAAAATCTTCTGTAAAACTAAAAAAACAGTCAACACTGGAGATAAGAACTTTCATATTACAATAGTAGATCCTGTGGCCACCCCAGCAAGATATTCCTGGTGAATGACACATTGTTAGTGCTTTTCACAGAGAACTGCTAACAGGCTTCTCCCAACTTTTTTCAGATATTCAGCCAAAAAGTAGAGGAACAATTGGTGGATTTGTATTACTACTGTAGCTGAAGGTCTACAATCACACACATTTTCTGGTCTAGGGAGCACTGTAGCAGAAGGAATAAAACTTTGAGAATTTGATTTTAAAGTAGCGAAATAGACTGAGTAAATAACAAACATGGGGGAAAAATTATTTGGCTTATGATTGAATTTTTTCATTGAAATTCATAGCATTTTTGTGAAAAGCTGTTTTATTTTTAAGTGATACCATAGAAATAACTTTATCAGTTGGCATGCTTTGCAAGCCTTTTTTTTGACGTGAATTAAATTGGAAAACATAGGAATATATGGCTACCTTCCCTAAAGATTTTATGATGTTCACCTCAGTGTGGTCAATAATGAAATTTGGCAGTAATTGTATAATAAGTATAATAATGAAGACAGATGGTGCCTGATCCCACTGCTTCAATTCTCAGAAATGAAACATGATTTCACAGAAGTGCTTCCAGATACTTCTTCAGTTGTACCTGGACTTTATCTTTTCTAGGATATCTATGCACATTGGGCTTTTGTCATCACCTCAGAGCTGAAAAGCCTATGTTCTAAGAGAGCTGCTCTCACATGGAAGAGCTCTGGCTAACCAAATTATCCAGCAAATAAAATACTCATGTTGGCAGCTGTCACATCCCGCTCAGATGAGGGAGACAAGTGACTTAGATTCGTAAATTCCCAACGTAGTGGACAACGGTGAGACAAGTCTCAAAGTCCAGACATTTATTAACTTCCCACAGTGTACTAATTGGATACACGGTAATTGGCTAAGTATATAACAAGGTATGGCAAGCAATATAGTATGCCTTGCATTACTTAATGGTATGAAGGAAAAGGGGAAAAAGGAAAAGAGGGAAATAGAGAAATAGAGATCACTGGTCTGGGTTCCTGCGTTGGTCCTGTCTGAGTTTGTCAGGGATGCATCCGTTGTCTTCACTTCTTCATGTCTTCTTTGTATTTTCTCCCTTTCACTCCTTGCTCCCCCCCTCAATTTATATCAATTTTCCTTGGGTCTGTCCCCTAGGTCAACCCACATATCTACATATCCCGTGTATGGGGAGGGGTAAGGTGCTTCATGGGATGATTTAATTAGCATGATCTTGTTAATCTTTATTAGCATATTCAGGGGTGTCAACTTTGATATGCATTTCATGGGTAATGAAGCAAAGGTCATTCACTGGACAGATGGCCCTTGAAACTTTACAAGATGCACCAGAGCAGAACCATCGTGCCTTCACAGAGCTTCCTCCTCCAGCTGCATCCTGTGCTATCGAGGCAGCCTTATCAGCTCCAAACTCCACACTATCCACACTGTGACTATAGTTTTGCTTCTTGCGAGTGTTTGAGACATTCCTTAGCTAGGAGGGCCTCCACTTTCCCTCCCCCCACCCCCATCCCTTATCTATCTTGGGCTGTTTTTTCTCACAGGCCTCTTTCTCTCAGGCCCTGTTCTTTGGGTAGTTACAAGTCGTCTCTCCCAGCAGCCCAGTTTTGGCTGACGTTCCTGGTGTTGCTGGTTGGGGTGGGATTAGATGCTGACACCATGATCCTGTATTGGCAGGCTGTTCCTTCAGTATTGTTTATATATGTTTAGGGTAGAGGATATGCAGTATGTACTTCTCAAGCCCTCAGATAGCACCGCTGTTAAGGTGATAGTCATGAATACTTGTTAACATATTCTAATAGCATTTAGATCGGGTTACATTACAGTGAATCGACTCAGTAATTTGGGATCTGATAAAAGCTTTTTTGTTGGAATGTAACTCCATTGAATATATTTCTTTTTCTGCTTTAATGTTTTCTTTGTTTGAGATATGCATATCTCTCTTTAGTTTTGATTCTTAAAGGATTTAGTACCATCAAATCTTATGGAAGTTTGTGTGTGATTTTGAATATGCAGGAGGAACAGATCTGTGAAGAGAACACTTAAAATTTGCATGATTATTTTTGAAAGCAGAATTGTATTTTCAGAATTGTACTTTATGTACAGGGTATTGATTTTTCTAGGAGATACTGAAAATATCACTTGTTTTAAAATAGTATTGTGGGGTGTAAAATGTTGGCTGCATGTGGGGTTACTTGGACTGTATGTCATATTTTGCATAAATGTCCTATATACTGTTAGGAGAGCTAAACCTGTGGTCTTCCATGCTAAATTTGGAATGTGAATATAATTCTCTTTTAATTTGATGAACCTTTATAGCACTTCCAACATGTATACAATGAGAAGGAAAAAAAACCCTCTTTGTGTAATATAAATGTACTAAATTATGAAATATACTTAACTCACCACTATTATAGATAGCATGCATGTAGTCTTGGCTTTTTCCAAACATCAACTGTGTCCAGAATTCTTTACCTCTTCTAGTTATTATTTGGTTTTGTTTATTATATACTTTTTATTGCACTTACTTCCTAGTTTGTTTTCCATTTCTTATCTTGTGTCTCTCCCTCCATTACACCTCTGTCCCCATTACAGTACTAGGGTTTCCCACTTGCTTTCTGAAGGAAGGCAAGCCTAAATTGGGGGCTTGGATTAGTGTATCTGCACATGCTACTCTTCACAAAACAGTGGTAGTGGAAATAAATTATTTGTTATCATCTCTGTGTGTTAGCAGTATGGATGTCTCTTTCATTTCTAGAATTGGTTATTTAATTGAGGCTCTCCTTTATTAGTGGTAGGATGGAATACATAGATGTATACATAAGAGTGTTTTTTAGGTAAAAATATAAATCTGTGCACTGTTTGCTCCTTTGTCATACTTCATATATAGTTGATATATCATGAATGTTAGTATTGAGACTCAGAAATAAACCTCAAAATTGAAGTTCTAACTGAAGACTTGACCTTTACAAATATATGCCTTATTTTTGTTTATAGGTGTAAAACGAAGGTGTATGTAGACAACCTTCCCACAACAAGCGTTGTCATTGTTTTTCACAATGAGGCTTGGAGCACACTTCTACGAACTGTTCATAGCGTGATAAATCGGTCACCACGACACATGCTGGAAGAAATCGTCCTTGTTGATGATGCCAGTGAAAGAGGTAATGATAGTGTTGATGCCTTAGCTTGCTGCTCTTTTTACTTCAAAAATTGAGACTGACTTTCTATGAGCTCAGCTCTCTTCAGCAAAATACAGTAGCTGGGGCAGGGGGAGACAGAGTGAGCAATGCCCATTTTGAAATACAGGTGGGTCATTCTCCACTGAAAACTAGTGTAAATTTACCTGTGTATTTACTTTCCTGTTGACAGTATAAAGTATTTGCTAGTGGATTTATCCTATCACAGCTTTCATGTTTTGTGTTTAGAATTTTAACACATTGCTAAAGCTTGAGGACATTTCATACTTGAATCACCTCGTGAATAATAGCAAAGGTGACTCTGTTCCTCACACACATCCAAATTTACTATCACTACCACCATTAAGCTTGGCGTTTAGAGGGATTAATTTTAATTATTCAGTTCATGGGAAGTTGAAATTCACTTTCTGTGCTGTAAGAGATTCCACTTTTTAATAACTAGTGATACAAAATGAAACTTTTCAGGTGTAACGAAATTAATAGACAAAATTTGAAGCTGATTTTTTTCTTAAAATAACTTTATTTAGATTTTACTCTTTTCATATTTTTTGTAAATTACAATATAGTAGAAATAAGAATATTCTAGACAATACTTGTTATTTCATTTTGGTTAATAGTTAATATTTGGCTTGTTCCTTGCTTAATCTTCCTCAGTGGTATAGGTTATAAAGTATAACTTGAGGGATATTTTTTCTTGTGTTTGTAGATGGAGATAAGAGGATATTATGGTTTTTTACATCTAAAACATTTCTATATTTTTATATTGAATCTCCCTTTTTTCTATATTTCTACATGGAAAGTTTTTCACTAGAACTAATAGCTAGTAGGTCACTAGGAAAAAGTCTCGGCAGCCACCAGTTGTAGGCTGTTATCTGTATCAGCAGGAATTCCCATGCTTTAGTCATGGAAGGGTTTTACACCCAGCATGCTGACATCTCTGCCTGATGTTTCTGATTCCAGTGATGCAAAATCCATATTCTGCTGCTTATGGTAATTCCAACTTCAGAGTAAGATGGCTGACTGTTGTCCAAACAACAAGATCTGTCCAAACAAGATCTATGTATGAAGAGAGACACTGGATTTCAGATCATATGGTCTAAGTAGCATTATGACGCATGGATTACAATGGTTAACAAGGAGGTTTTACGTAGGAGTGGATTTTTGCACTTCATGTCTAATGTGGTAGAAAGTATAATGCATTTCTTCAGGTTGCATGTGTGTATGATGCTTAAGCATATTAACTGACCTATTCTAAACAGTGTAGGACTAGATTATAGCTGGTTGTGGAGCAGCTGAATAGACCAGATAAGAATCATATCAGCAAACTGTGCTCTGACCAACCTGTTTTCCTAGTGAAGCAGAGCTCATGCACTCAGGTTGTGTTTGCACCTGTAACGGTCTGTTCCTTTCCTCTCTCCAGCACCCTCGCTTGCTTTTGCTTTCTTACCTGATACTAACTTTAGCTGCTTCAGCCAATTTAGGTGCAATTTGGAAGAAGGGCCAGAGGCTTTAAATACAATTACACTCTGGCAGCAGAGGATGAATGCCCATGCAAAGGGCAAGGCTACCACATAAATGTGTTGCAGATCAGATGAGAGGTGTGATTAAATTCTACTTTTAGAAAGGCACAAGATCAAATTTAAACTCTTTTCAGTTGTGGGGAATTTGTAATTACACCCCTTAATTTCTTGTAGTTTTTCAACATTTATGTAAAAATTCCACATTCTTTTGGTTCTAATGCATGTGAAACTACTCACCTGTCTTGGAGTTGTTCCCAGGGAACAGTCATCTTTTTAATTGGGATGTTGATATTTGGATTCTGAGTGCCTATACTAGGTTATTGTACAGGTATGTGCTTCCTTAGTGAAACAGAGACAGTACACTTGGTTAATGGGCTTGTGTGCACTGGCTGGCTAGGAAAACAAAGTTTATTCCAAGTGTGCTCTGTTTCATTTGTCAAAACAGTCCTTGACACTAATTCAAATCAGTGCTAATGATTAATTGTGACAGGTCAGCTTTCAATATGACCTAGAAATAAAGAGCAAGCTAATATTAAAATAATGTAGACATAATATTACTTCAGTTTCTGTTTTAGAAAAAATCAATTTTAACATAGCAATAGCCATGTCCTCATGAAGTAGACTTATAGTTCAGTTAAAAAAGCATGTGGCTTTCTCTAGGTAACTTCTCTGTTTCTGGGTTTGGGTTAGGTAATAAAAGCAAAGGAACTTAATTCCAGACTGAAAGATACAGCATCTCAGAGGGTTTTTTGGTGTTGTTATTGAACCTGTTCCAATATTTAGTTTTGAAAACTGATCTTCATTTCGGATCACTCAGGCATCTTTTATTTGTAGTTATTTTCAACAATTACTGTAAGTTTTGTTTTGCTTTCCAAAAACTCGTTATGGTTCCAGCAAACATGCTTTTACATTAAACAAAACATAAGGGTGTGATGCCTGAAAATTTGAAGGGTTTAGCATATGCTACTTAAGTATTCTGTTTGAGTTGAACTAAACCAGCAGATTTTTCCAGAAAAAGAAAATGTTCAGCCTGAGTAATGTATTTTGAATTCTAGCATCAGAGTCAATTTAATTGGAATAAAGTAAGCATTCAGTCTGCCTGAAGCACACTTTGTACCTGCTAGTGTCATGCTCTTAGAAGAATGAATTTACATAATATCACACACTTATTTACACCAAAAAGAAACGCTTTGGAGAAATAAGATATATCTGTGACATTGCTCTCTAGGTACTGATCAGAATTGGATGTTTAGTTTCTAAATATTGATCTTTGGTAACTATTTTTAAAAAAAGTTAACAGGAGAAATCAGGATTAGTCAGTACTTAAAACTAGGTCAGCACTGAATGGCCAAGGTAGGCAGATTACATCAGGATAGAATACGTTCGCAGAAATTAGGTATACAAGTACAGATCAAAGCAATGTAACCAAAACTAAATTCCTGCCAATAACATCCTATAAGTATTCACACTTTTTAAAACTGTGTTTGCATGCTCATATGTGATAAATCTGTGTTTTATTGTAGTTTAATAAAATTGAAACTTAATTTTTCATTTATATTCATATAAATGTGATTCAGTGATAGAATTGGCAAGGTATTTTTCAACTTATGCACTCACTTGACTTGAACTGAATTTCTTTGTTTTTTTGGCTTTCTTAGTTCTGCTACTGCCACAGAAGATGTTCTTTGAACTGTCCATAGTCCTAGATAAAATTATGCACCCTTCTGACACAGAAAAAGTTTGAGACGAATATCCAGCAAAAAAGCATTAAATGAAGCTAAAGTTATATGTCTGAAAAGACATAAATTATTGTTTCCAAGTAGAAGTATCAGTGGGTTTTTGTTTGGGGGTTTTTTTGATTACCAAATCTCACTCTCTGAAGTATATGAGGGAATGCTAAAAAATTTACTCAGCTATCATCCTGGGTCACTCATAAACAATTGACTCTGTAATGCATAAAACTTTTCATCTGAGTGTTTAATATAGGATTTAGTATAAATATGACCGGTAGGTTTGTATAGAAAATCATCTCTACAGCTTGATTTCTTGTAGGCCAAAATGTATTGCATGCATTAAAAGACTTTTCAAATACTCTTTTTTAAAAGAAAAAAGTAAGTCTTGCCTTACAAGAAACTATTACCAGTTTCTGAATGGATGACTAGTCCAAAACTCTAGACTTGCTACTTGAACTAAGGGAGCAGTTTGTGAGGGATGTGTATTGCTCTAAGAGACGGTGCCCTAGAAGGAAAATACAAAATACTCTGCTTAGATTTGAGTGTTGGACCCTAACTGCTGGTAGCAGAAGAACACCAGAAATCTTGATGCCTGAGGTATTATCCATGCTTTTGTAGTGATGAGGCATCAAGTTTTACCTTTTTGCTTATTTTGCTGAAATTCTAGCAGTGTTTTTAAGGGCACAGTTACTGAATGTCTGGCACAGTGTTTTGTTTCTGGGAATACTCCCTTTTTTAAAAGTTTTGAACAAGGTGACAATTCATAAGAATAGATTTATAGATGTGGTTAAACATGGGAGAAGGACTGTTCTTAACCCTATTCCATCCACAGTGAAAACACTGCACACATCTGTGATTGTTTCTTAGAGAAAAAAAATTTTGAAAAGTACTTGAAATGTGAATGGAGATTTTAAATACTTTACAGAGAAAACGTAGGTAGGACTTAAGATTTTTATATGCAGTATGTTGACTATGACTTTCTGTAATGTAACTTCCTGTTTTATGCTAGTTCTTGACTTGCTGCAGCTGTATTAACTGAAATCTTTCTCTTTCTCTTTTCCTCCTGGCAGAGTTTTACCAATCTGTTAATGTAACTGTGCATTCAAGGGACAATGTCACAGCCCGTATTCATTGAACTTTAAGTGGTTAGAACTACTTCAAAAGCTTATTAATACTACACCTGAAATGTGCAGAGGAACATGCCGATTTGTGTGACTTGCTCATGAGATGGTTAGCATAGAGAGAAATCCTTCACTGTTTTATTCTCTTTGTGTATATCATGGAAGCCATATACATTAAAACTATAAACATTACCATGATACTAGTTCTTTTAAATTAGTGGCTTTGGAAAGCTAAACTGCAAAGAGATGAGATTATATTTGCTATAGACAGTCAGCCAAATGATCTCTGTTTGTGCTCAACCTCAAAAATCCTGCAAAATGTTCAGACATGTACACTTGGTTTGTACTAATAAACATTTATTCGAGTCTCTGTTAATATGCAAAATAAGAATTAACTTGCTTTGAGTTTCTCTGGAGACAAATACTTAAGGTCTGTCAACCTCTTAGGCTCCTTTAGCACAGTTCAGCTTTCAAGCTGTGTCAGAATTTATTTCTGTAGGTTTTAGTGACAGTCCAACAGTGCGCAGGAAAAAATGAAGAGGCAATTAGAACTCATTCATGTGGAGCAGTGGTAAGGAATGGTAATCACCCTCAGGTCAGCTCTGCCTCTTGAGATTTACAAAACAGTCACTAAGAGTTCAAGCCGTACTTTTTTTTTTTCCCCCTCCAGTGTCACACTTATTCTTGTATGAGGCACTTAGTATCTTATGCTAAATCCTACTATAGCTTTGCACTGTTGTAGTACAACTCCCATGTGCTTTGAGTGTATAATCTAATATATTGTGTTATAAGACTGTTTTGCCTTTTTTACAGATTTGAAATCTGCAAGTTATTGCAAAATCTGCTTCTGTGACTGTCAATTGCATTCTCCCTCAATTCTTTATTCTTCCTTTGGCATCATCCATCATAGTCTAATTTTTCGTGATGGCCAAAAAGTGTGCCTGGCAATGGGAAATTTGTTAATTTGGCAGCTCTTTGTAATGCAAGTAATTTTGAGCCTCTAGGCATATGGTAGTCAGTTAAGACTGTTCTATTTTGAATAATTTGTTCCTCAGCTAAGCTGAGGTTTTTTGCTATTACAGATATGCATTTATGTATAGCTGATTTTGTCTTTATTTTTGGTTTTAGGTATTATAGTGATAATATAATAGAAAAAATATTAGCCAGAAAAATCTAGGATAAGCATAATTGAAAAATGAATTTGATCATGTTTTAAACTGCTTGCAAAGAAATTATCTGTAAGTTACATTCCTGTAGGAAGTAATTAGTTATTTTCAGCTAGTCAGATAATTTTCTATATTTTATTGGTAGAGAAGTGTTATGTCCAAGAGCACTTATGCATATGTTTTTGACAGTAAGTCACATCTACTCCATAATAAAAACTTGCCGATTCCATCTGGTTTCTATGTAAGCATTCTACACTCTTCATTTTTGTGTTTTCTGTAATGAAGAAAAGAGGAGGGAGAACTTCCTGCTCTAGCAAGTGAAACACATGGAGATGTGGAAGGGCATATTGTGAAGTATAGAATACGCAGCAGCGGAAACTAGCTGAGAAAGTACAAAAAGGATAGAAAAGAAATGAGGAAATGTCTCTTAATTCAAGTCAAAAAAAAAAAAAAGCTGAACCATGTAACTGACCGTTTCCATGTTTTTGACCATTCTTTGCAGACTTCTTGAAAAGACCTCTGGAGAATTATGTGAAAAAATTAAAAGTACCTGTTCACGTGATTCGAATGGAACAGCGTTCTGGATTGATTAGAGCCAGATTAAAGGGCGCTGCTGCTTCTAAAGGCCAGGTCATCACCTTCTTAGATGCTCATTGTGAATGTACAGTAGGCTGGCTTGAACCTCTGCTGGCAAGAATCAAAGCTGACAGGTAATTATCCATCTGTTGGTCTATGTTGGTTTTTTTCAGTTATTAAGAAATGTTCCAGGTACTACAATATATAGCTTACAAGTAAATATCTACTTTCTGAAGGGCTGGATAAAGTCTCATTGGTGTAAGGATAAAAGGCTAATTCAGTACAACTTTTTAAAAGTTTGGTTTAAAGTGAAGCTTATATTAGGATGTGTGGGAATGTGCTAAATAGTAGGAGACCTGAGCATGAATGGAGTTGAGAAATCAGTGAAAGTTGAGGTCTTCCATCTGCAGCCTGGCCCATTCCTTCATGAATTTGGGAAGGTATTCTTGAAGAAGAAATAGAGCCCTGATCTCATGTAGCACCAACACTGTGAGCAAGAACTATCAGGTTTACCGTTTCCAGGTTCTCATTGTGATTCCTTTATTTTGTAATATGTTTGTATTGTGGAAATCTGTGTTGTGACTTGGTCTTCTGGGATGTGTTTTCTAAAGCTAGAATAGTTACTGGAATCATACTGATCTACACTGCAGTAACATAGCTTTATATTTCTATCATAAGTCAATATTCACAACACTTATATCCATGATACTGTGATGGAAATTGTGTTGAGGGGGAAAAAAACAAGTGAGAGAATGATGTGCTTTGTAAAATGTTCATACATCCGAGCAGTAACTCTGTAGTTGCACACTAGTCTGTTAGTAAACAGCGTATTAAATAGACTAGATATTAAGTATGGTGTTACAGATCTGTTTTGTCGATATGGTTACAGATAAAAATCACTTAAAATTTAACATTACAAAATACAGTATTATGTGATGAAAAAGCTACAAATAATATTCTTTGTTCAGCACTGCGCCAAGACATAATACTGATCTTTAAGTTATCATTAACACACTTTTTGTGAGACTACAATACATAAACTTACAATTTGTGCAAATGGCTCAACCAAAGTCCTTTAAATTTAGTTGCACCCCCTGAATCTTTTTACAGAGTTTTCTGTGAGAGGAAGCCTGCTTGAGGATGGTAACTTAAGTGTCTTTAAGATGATTAGAATTAGTTTATGTGAGTATATGTCTTAATAATGTCAGGACAGTGATCAAGGAGGCCACTTTCTGTTGACTTTGCAGTAATACTTTGTTAACAATGACTATCATTTCTTAGTCCTGAGGGCATATAAGGATACTTCCCCAGAGCTAATGACCAAGTTTTAATTTCAGAACATGCAAGTTATTTTGATCATTTAGCTAGAAATGAAAAACTCTTGTTTTCTATACAATCACTGTGTAGCACTGAGAAAGTTGTGATCAATTTTTCCATCTGCAGAAGGATGAATATTTATTACTGGTAATAATGCAAATACTATTTAAAAAAAGAGCCAGTAATGCCAAAACTATCCGAAAAACATATTTTCCTTTAGATTAATTAAATCTAATTAACAAGACAGAATTTGAATGTGTTTCATGGTAATAATCTGTTGAATACTGTTGTTAAGAGATAGCATTATGAAAATTCAAACTGTACATGTATTAAAACAATTTTTAAAAAAACAAAACACCTTTTTTGACACTTTAAATGGGTTTGATTCTTTCAATTTTTTCTAGGAGAACAGTAGTGTGTCCCATCATTGACGTAATTAGCGATGACACCTTTGAATATATGGCAGGTTCTGACATGACCTATGGTGGATTCAACTGGAAGTTGAATTTTCGTTGGTATCCTGTTCCTCAGAGAGAGATGGATCGACGGAAAGGAGATAGAACCCTTCCTGTTAGGTAATAAGAAATTATTAAATTGGTTAAAAAGTTCACCTGGTGTTTAGTCATATCCTTTCTAGGTTAATCTTGTAAGTACTTAATGAATTGTGTTGTAACATCATTTTTGTCTGGTTGAAGGAACAGCATAAAAGTTTTTGCATGGATTGGCTGTTGGTAACTTTTGATAGCAATGAAGGAAGCAATTAGCTTGTCACTTGAGAAATATTTTAAAGTTTTATGTCAATTGCCACCTTTTAACTCATTTTTATACCAATGCACAGGGTTTTATTGAACCTTATTTTTATCTTTTATTCTAACAAAGTAAACAATATTTTGAAAGATGCATCAATTTTTGGCATATTCATGTGTGTGCATACATATATAAATTTAATGTCTTCAAAGTGCATGGATGGGAGGTGAATTTATACTTGCATGTCATGTAGATGTTATGACAAAGGTAATTAGAGACAGATAATTTGTGTGTAATGTGTACTTTTTAACAGTTGCAAACTTACATTTTCTTGCCTTACTGTTCTGAAAGGTGGGCAATATTTACTTACCATAAAGTTGAGGATATGACCTTTACAGTTCTTTGTTTTTCATTTAAGAAATCTAGAGCTCTTCTCAGGATATGGCTAATGCCCTGCCGCCCCCCCCCCCCCCCCCCCCTTCCTTCTTAGGGGAAAAACGACACATAAATTTTTAGTTAGATTGTGACCTAGCTTATATTTTATGTGTCTTTCAGAAAAAGCCCAAAGTGTTTCAGGAAAATGACTAGTGATAGAAAATCATTTATGCTAAAAGTGTAAATGAGTTGTATACTTGAACTACAAAGTTGTATCGTCAGCCTAATTATAATTTATGTATTGTGTATTTGTTGACTAAAAAAATGGAAATTTGGGAGATGTTACTGAAGTTAGTAATGGAGAAACTACCATAGTTTTATTTTTTTCTACCAGTAAGGAATTTGTAAAGAAAATCTGGATGTAACTGACTGTACAATTTTCTTGTACAAAGCAATAATAGTGAAAGCAAGGAGGCCACTTCATGGCCTCCCATAATTTTTTCAAGAACAGTATAAATTTCCTGTAAGAAACTGGGTTTTTTGAGTTACCCATAGTGGAGGCAGAAGTCTTTCTCAGGAATGGCAGCAGCTTTCTAGGGGCTGTTTCTCCATCCAGACTCCAATTTGAAGTGAGAAAATAAGGAGAACTGTCACTAACTGGTTTCATCTCTAGAAAATTTTGAGCTAGCAAGTACAATCAATGGTAACTGAGTTTGGATGGAAGCCTGCTGAGAAGGAACATATTAGGAACTTGGGGAATAAAAAGCCATTTTGTCAGTGTAAGCATGAAATGTATTTAACTATATGTTTTCATAGTGACTGATGGTAATTTTTTGTGGTTTTTTTTTTTCTTCCTCAGGACACCTACAATGGCAGGAGGTCTTTTTTCAATAGACAGAGATTACTTTCAGGAAATTGGAACATATGATGCTGGAATGGATATCTGGGGTGGAGAAAACTTAGAAATTTCTTTCAGGGTAGGTAAAACTTTTCCCTTTTCAGTGTTTTGTTACTCAGGACAGTACATCTTGTGTACTGTAAATACAGATCTGCTGTCTGCATCAGTGTCGTCCACTGTTGCAGTTAGCACTTACTTCCTGTTAATTTCTTGCAATGGAGATATGCAAAGACTGTATCTGTCAGTGAAAAGTGCATGATGAATAGTTGGCAGAGCTTTGTGATTAAAAGATTGGAATAGTCATTCTGAAGAATGAGTGTGTGTGTGTGCTAAAAGGAATTCATTTAGAAAAGCTAATTGGGGAGCATAAGTTAAGGGTGATGTCATCAGTGCATGGTTTTGTGTGTCACTGAAATGTGAGCACCTCTGTTATAAACTCTCTCTTCTTGCTGTTTTCTAACTTAATGATTGCATGTGTTCATTTGGATGTGCACCTAACCAGTGGTGGTCTCACTTTTGTTCCTATCAAGTAGCACTATTTCCTTTTGTTTTACATACCAGCTCAGAGTATATAGGTGGATACTTCTGAAGTAGTTCAGCTTTCTGAATCTGCCACTTCTAGACATCCGAAATAGAATTGAAAATATTTCCAGAAACTTTGGTTGGGAATTGTATGGGTGGTTTTACATGGAGATTCTATTTTATAATGGAATTCTTTGGACAGATCACCACCTGTTACTTCCCAGTGATTCATGTGAGCCTTTTCCTTTCTGTGGTGGTTTAGTCCCTGTCGGGGTCTGAGACCATGTGGCCGCTGCCCCTCCCCCACAAAGGGAGTGAAATCCAAAGCCCCGAGGCTGAGATAAGGAGAGGTTTAATACAACAGTGCAACAGCAACACAACAAACAACAGCAATAGCAATAAGAATAACAGTAATAACAATGAACAGAGCAAAATATCTACCAATACAGCAGTGAGAAACGCAATGGCATAACACATGTGTTAACCAACCTGTCTGGCTTCGGTGCCAGGATGTGACATCCGCATGGTATCTGAATAATCCAGCTGGAGCTCCCCCCCAACTGCTGGGGAAACTTAACCCTATCCTGGCTAAACCAGGACACTTCCTTTGCTGTCAGCTTGCCCAGTTCTCTGAGGTAGTCTCTTGCTGATGCATTACTGCTGTGAGGCCTGATGTACTCTTTCTTACACTACCTTACTCAGGCTTGTGAATGTCTTTATCTGTTGAGCAGGAAACAGGCATACATTTCTCTTCCATGCAGTATGTATTTGTTCTAGACCTCAACTTAATGGTGTTCCTCCAACCTGAACAGAAGCACGCGATTAACATTTATAAACTTTTTTTTAACAACTTGAAGCTGTGCGGTAATTGTTCTATCACTTTCAGATCTGGCAGTGTGGTGGCACTTTGGAAATTGTAACTTGTTCACATGTTGGGCATGTGTTCAGAAAAGCAACACCATACACTTTTCCAGGAGGTACAGGGCAGATAATCAACAAAAATAACAGGCGGCTTGCAGAAGTCTGGATGGATGAATTCAAAAACTTTTTTTACATCATTTCCCCAGGTGAGCAGGTCTTTGGTTATGAGAAATACCTATTAAGAACTAAAATGTTATTACCACTGGGAAAGAACATGAGTATTTAAATAAAAATGTTATTGCTTTGAAGTCTGTAAGACAAAGCTCACGTAAGATGTACAAAGAGGAAGTCTTAATTGAAAAATAATTTTGTTAGCCAGAGATGTGCCCTGAAGTCTCTTTTTAACTTTTTTTTAAACATGCATATGATTTATGAATGAGCTTTCCTGTACAACAGAGTTAAAGCTCAGTGGAATGTTAAAGAGCTCAATCGTAGTGCTGAAAACTAGCCATCCAAATACATCTCATAATGTACTGGAGTTTGACCTGTGACTTCTGTGTGGCAGGCGTTCCAGGTTGAATTTAAATCACAAAAGTGATTTAAATGAAATCCTGTAGCAGGAGTGGCAAAAGTTAACATCTTTTGGCTTGGTAGAGTTTGTACTTCAATATCTAGAGCACAGGGGCAAGTTGCCAATATACTTGACTGTGATGATGTTTATTATGTTTCTTAAAATGGATGTTAACTAAACAAGAGGATATAAAATATGAGAGCAAATTTCCTATGAATTCAAACTTTCTGGGGAAAAAAAAAATCAGAAAAAGAAAGGAAGCCTGGGAAATACTGAATTTATTACTTGTCCCTAAAGGATTTTTTTTGTGTTGTCGCTGTCTTATCAAACAACAAACTTTGGGTAGCAACAGACATCCTTTCTAAATACATGAGATGTTAGAGACATTTGACTTTAAACACGAAGTGGTAGTTCTATATGCCATGTCTGCTTTTCCAAAGATGTATCTCTAACACTAGTATTACCTTATGACTTGCTTATTAAACCTTTTATATTGAAATATAAAAGCTGTAATATGAATCTGAACTATGTTAAATTTTAGATTACAGATTTTAAGAATACTTGTGAGAACAAGTGACTGCAGATTTATGGTGTTTTTTGTTTTAAGAGAATGCATTACTCAAGACTATAAGATATTTTTAATTAAGAAAAAGTAATTCTCGCTACTACTCAAAGCTTTTTAGGTGAAATCAGAATCTAACGGCTTATGGTTACTGCCCTGTGTTGTTATTAATAAAGCATTATGAATTCAAACATGACATGTACAGATATTCAGAAAAGTTCTATATAAATAGGTGCGATCAGTTTTGGTTAAGATTGCTTTTAAATCCATGTCAAGATAGGTTATTTTTATATTTAGGTGTTCCAGCTACTTAGTACATCTTAAAATCTAAGTCTAAAAAACAAATGTAAATTACTTAAGGCTCTGTTACTTTATATATAATCTCTATAGTCCTTCCATTTTATGTGGTAATCGTAAGCTACAAAAGGAATTATACTGCTTGAATTTTGTAGGCTTGTTATTTTAATAGGACTTTCATAGTTTTGCAGTATTGTGGAATATGAATGCATTCTCCTGTTAGAGAAAAGGAATGAAAGAATTTAATTTAAAATAGAATGCAGTAAAAATTTTGAAACGGTGAAAGTAACTTAAGTAGTTTTCAATAACTGCACTGTATATTTTCTTTCCTTTCAAAAGATGCATGTTTGCATAGTTGGTATGCTAATAGCCTGAATGATTGTTGGACAGGGACTTGTTTTTACCAAGCTCCTCTTCAAGCATTTGCACCAGCTGACTGGCAGATGATCTCATTTGTGTACCCATATCCGTACTGACACTGCACTGAATTTGGTACTAGAATTTACAAGTCTTTCAAGAATAGGATTATATAGTACCTGTATAAGTTGGGTTATTCTGAAATTGGTTTGTTGCCTGCAGCTGGGAAGGTAGTGGTTAGTACTGTGGGTCATTCTTAGCTATAATGTAATACCTATTGTTCAGAGAATGAACATATAAATATACTCATTGCTGCTCATGTCTCTCACCCCCAAATCCACATAAATTGTTAGAGCCAGTAGATATTAACTAGAAAGGATTACTATTTTGGGAAGTTCACAAACACCTTACTGTTCTTATTCTGGAGTCTCCAATCTTACCTGAGTGTTGCATATCCTGATTTTACCAGTTGACAGCAAATAACATCAGTATAAATTTTAGTAAGTCTTTCTGGCCCTCAGTTGTCTTGAACTCAGTCATTCTCTGCTACATTGGCTCATTTAGCCATACTCAGCTTTTCCAGGTATCCTTCTAATAGAAAAATTTAAATGTTTAGTTCTTGCAGAGTGGTAGTGTAGTGACCCTCTGGCAGACTACAGTATGCAGCCTCTGAAACTCTTTGCTAGTACAATGTGTACTTTCAATATTACTGTGACAGTGTCACATGTTCTTGCAAGGAGCGAGGTGAGGATTTTTAAGCTGATGCTGGTTTGCAAGTCTGCGTGCAGATGAGTGGGGAAAGCAAGCAATCCTCTGTGCACCCAGGTCTTCTCTCATTAGTTGACATGGATGAGAAAATCGGATTTTGAAGGAGGTAATATACTGACAGGCATCATTGAGCCTAGTTAACAAGAAATTTGTTTCCTCCTTTATATCCTTTCTTTTCTGCTCCCCTAAGACAGTGAATCACAGAGGGACTGGTCCAGGAAAGCAAACCTAAGATTCTCAGGTAGCTTTCCCACTTCATGTAATCTGTGTTGTCTGGAGGAAAAAAAAAAAAAAAGGCTTACTGCTTGAATGATAGGAACTCAAGAGACTTTTTACTATTGATGTAATGTAGTTAAATGAAAAGCTGCCCTCTTGAAAAGTAAGCCTGTAATCCTTTTTTCTCTAATAAGTACAGCCTAGTAGAAATTGTTACTTGTCTGTTTTAAGCTTTCATGCATTTTAAAAGCCATCTCTCTGCTTAGAAGTGGTTAGGTACAGATGGAGGTTGGGCAGGAAAGTGTTGCAGCAGCTGCTGCTCAGCCAAAATCAAGCCTATTTCATTGCATGCAACAGCTACTCTCCATGGCAGTAATGACACTAAACTGTAGTCTTTTCTCAGTAGCTGACAGTTTTCCTCATGGTCATGCATTACAGCAGGGTGCTGTTTCCCAGGGCATTTCCTCTTCAGCTTTCAGTAAACACATCCAGCACATGCAGGTGAATAGTTTGATTCCTGGCTCTGGTCGTTCTGTTCTGCAGACTCTACCACTTCCTTATTTCTAGTGCTGGGCTTTCATCACTTTCTCCAGTCTAAAATACTAGGACTGGATTGTCCAAGGTGAGGCTTCATGAGATGGCAATGTCAGACAACTTACTGTGAGGAAAGTGCCTTGCTTTTCATGGCAGGTGATGGGGATTCAATTGTGTATCTATGTCAGCTGATTTGACTTGCTGAACTTGTCAGGATCACTTGTCCTGTGGGCTGGTGCTCTACTGGTTAAATTAGAACCTGTGTCAGCACAGGATGTGCAGCAGGAATCTGAGGCTGAGCAAGGGGAAGTTGCCACTTTCCACCGCAGCAGCTGCAAAGCATTAGGCTGGCTTACCACAGCTACCTCCCCCTAACCTTCTCCTAACTACTAATTAATGATAAACTGACAGTTGTGGAATTTCTTGGTATCCTTAATCTAAAGGAGAAGCCTGGATACCTTCAGACTGTGTGGTTTCTCTGTGCTGTATGTGAGTCTGGGTTCCAGCTCCTAAGTGCTCCCCCTGTTCCTTGTCCAGCTGGTGAGCTGAAGGCATCCCCAAAAGAAGCTCCAATGAATGGGAGTAGAGCCTTGTCTACTGTATGGAAATTAATTTTATTGTTGACGACAAGTTTGCCCCAGAGGTATCTTCTATTGCTCTGGGGCTAAGCGGACAGGCAGAAGACCTGAAAAGGTAGAACTGCAGAATTACCTGAGCAAGAGCCATCTAGACAGACACATAGGTGTGTTTCCTGAAAACTGGATCAGTAGACCTAGTTTCTAGTCACTGTATGCACTTGTCTCCAGCCAAACATGGTAAGTCAAGGTTCAGTATGTACAGACTGGAAATGGGCAACATCTGGAAATGGGTTGATCGAGAGGACAGAGAAGGGACTGAGTCCACATCTTGCAATGTAGCTAAGCCTATGTTCAAAATACATACTGAGTGATTCCATGTGTTCTTGTTTTCAGCTAGTATGACCCTATTTAGCATTAATTGGGAATGCAAATAATATAGATATTCAAATCGGTTTTAAATGATTATTGCTATCGAGTTTCATGATACTAAATAAAACCAAGTTCTATGATTTTTAATAGAAGACTGGTTTTCGATGTCATACTGTGCTTTTGAAAATAATTGAGCAATTTGTAATCATGTTGAAAACATGCTTTTTTTCAAAGCAGTTTAGCATAAATATGTTGCCACACATTGAACTTGGCAAGCAAATCTTCAGCTCTTGAAATTTTGAGGATGGCAGAGCTTTTGCAACATGACTGATGGAAAGCTTAAATAGAAGGTGGCAAAAAAAATTAGACTGAAGGAGGAATATTCTACTGATAGACATCATTATATGTATGTTTTTGTAAAGGTATAAGGAATATATTACTAATAAGAGTAGTCTGATACTGCATACCAAACTTCTTCAAGAATAGTGACAGCACAAGCAAGTGCTGAGATGAATCTTAGATTAGTACAAAAGAACTGGTGATAGTGTGGTTGGATGATATGCTGTTAAGGTTTTTTGTCTTATCAATATTTATTTTTGAGTACATCTTTAAGCATATGAGTGGAAAAAAAACCCCACACAATTGTCCCCCAGCAAACAGCAAGCTGTGTGACAAATAGAATCATAAGGGAGGTCCAGGCTTTTAATGTAATTAGGGTTGGAGGGGGGAATATGTATATTGCATGGTCAAGTAAAGACAACAATAGCCAGTACTGTTAAATACTATTTCTGATTTTATTTTTTTAATGAACCAAACCCAAATATTTGAAAGAACAACTAGTGGACATGAGGATTGTCTTCCGTATGATGCATGTACCTGTAGAGTCTGTCATAATTGTCTCCTGGGAGGAAGATTTGATCTAATTCTTGTTTTGTGGTTTGGTGTTTTGTTTTGGTTTTTTAGCTGAGCCTTTAAAAGCAGGTATAAAAACACTGGAAGGTATATGTCACTGTTTGTGTATATAAATTTTACTGGTCTGTGGAGAAAATAATGATTTAGATATGTACTTTATTTTTTATATGCTTTATACTTCACAGTTTTCCTAGTTTGCTTCCATTTTTTTCCCCAAAAGAACTGTTATGCATAAGTAACTGCCGCTGCACTGTGTAGAGCAGTTGTATAGGAATACTCAAGCTAGTTTTGAGTGATATAGATAAGGTACCAGAAACCTAGGAGACAGAGTAATTCAGCCTTGTTAGAGGAGAGCCCTAAGGCAACTGTATGGGTTCTGCTATTCGGTCCATCTGCTAACCTTATGCTAACTGTAGTCTATGTGCCAGTATATGGCTTGGTGCAGACCTAACTTCAGGGACAACTTTTTAAAAATCTTTCAGACTAATAATGGCTAAATGAAATATAATACACACCTTTTATTTCATTATAATGGAAGGAAAATCAGCTGGCACATTTCCTTCTACATGGTGGCATTTAAAACTACTTTAAGAAACAGCACACTTGTATGCTATTAAGTATCAATTTGCATTTAATTCTTTATGGTTGTGACTTTAATTCTTACTGCCATTCAGTGATGTGACGAAGCCTTAACAGTGTTGTTTTCTGAAGGTCAGTGTAGGAAACTGATGAATGTTTTGAGTATTGTAAGGTGGTTGTGAGGATGGCATGGTAACTGTTTCATCCGTCAGCTGCTTTGTCATCACTGAAGAATGAAGAGCTCCATACCTAGCTGTGATTGATACAGCCTTTTTCGTCTTATTCCATCATCTTTTGAGAGAGTACTTCTTTTGGTATAAAGCAAATATTTGCTTTGGTGAAGATAGAGCAGTGTTTTGGGGATTTTTTTGTCTTGTGTTCTTTGGTTTTGGGATTTCTTTTTGACTGGAAAGGCCAGACTGAAGTCTTCTGGGATTTTATTCTAAGAGATTTTTAAATTTTATTCACACTATTCAAAATTTCAGTTAAAAGCAAGCTTTCCTTTGCTTTCATTCCCTTACTAGTATAGTTTTCCGGCATCTTTGTTAAAAAAATCTTTAGTTTTTTGGTGGTTTTTTTTTAAAAAGAAAAAAAAAGCCTGGCTAGCATTTTTTCTTTCTGGGATATTGAAATTACTAATGATTTTATTGATATTTACAAACATTTAGCTGAAATTATGCACTTATCTGTTGAGTAGAAATACACCATCTGCTGGCAGGTCGATTTAATAACACAGTATGCCAATTTAGAAATGTCTCAAACTCAGTTTCAGAAGGTCAACAATTTTAGAGGTAGTTCACAGTCCTCTGGAGGGATTTCTGAAAAATGTATGCAGCTGGAGGTCTGTAGTGTGGTGGCCAGTTGAGCCATATTTGTGGTCTGTGAGGGGAATTTAAATTGCTAGGCCTTGGTTTTGTTCTTTTTTGGGTTGGGTTTTTGGTTTGGATTTTTTTTGTAGTGCATTACATTTGGCCTGTGTGGTATGGAGAGTAGTGTGGAAAATAAAAAAAGAACATGATGCCTGAAAAGTAGGAATTATTCTACTCTTAATTAATATTATTGGAATATTAATGACAATAGTGCTTAATTCTGATGAGGCAAATGTATCTACTGATCATGCTCACCTTCCTCAAGCCATCTGCAGATGGGACTTGCACAAATAAATTTTCAGAAGAAATTAAAGCAACCATAAAGGAGTAGAAAGATACAGGAAGAATGAACACTTTGATAAATGAGGAGAAAGGAGAAGAAAGGCAAGCAACATACCACAAAAAATGATAACAGTCCTAATGGTGAACATACTTCCTGCAAATGCTGCAGTTATATTGAACAAATACTGAATTATTAAAGGATTAGTTCCCTGTATGAAGGCTGCTTTCTGACTGTTTCTTTGTGCAGTTAGATGATGAAGGGTCCAGCAGGTGGTACCTGGTTTACAGAATTAAATTAAAATGGAATTCTCCTTGCTTCACAGAAGGAGACTGCTACGTTATACTGCATAGATATGCACCCCAGTTGTCATTGGGGACAGAATGGCATTAGTGACTATAACGGTTTCAACCTTTCTCCTCTGATAACTTAGTAAGCAGCTGCATTCAATTTGTTCCACAAACCACAGGTAAGAAATTGTCATATGTAGCACAGAGGTAGTGATTCCATCTTTTGTATAATTATCTGGAAAAAGAGTGACAGGTAGCGACTGATGTGTACTCTCTGAGAATATAAACAGCATAATGCTATATTTGAAAAAAAAAAAAAAGTAAAACACTTGTTGTGTAGAGATGACTCTCTAAAGAGAAAGTCTTTCATGCAAGCAGTGTATTATACTGGTGATTTTTGTATTAAATAGAATTATATAATGTTTATTAGCAGCCACTGAAATAAAGCTTTCTTTGTTTCTACAGGAGTTACTAAAGTTGATTATGGGGACATATCATCACGACTGGGACTAAGACGCAAGCTCCAGTGCAAGCCTTTCTCCTGGTACCTGGAGAATGTTTATCCTGATTCCCAAATTCCACGCCATTACTTTTCTCTGGGAGAGGTAAGATTTTTATCCTACATATTTATCTACCCTATGTAAAGTACATTGCACAGTAAGTTGTTTGTGTTCTGAATTGAATAGTGCAAACAAGTTACCTCCAGCAAAGCTTAAGTATCTTGCACCCGTGTTCATGTCACCTGTAAAATGATACCTCTAGTTTCTCAGTGGGGCAGAAAACTGAACTTGGGTATACAGTATTGTAATTTGAATGTTTTCCCTTCCTTACTACAGTACTAGATGTCACACAGAATGGCTTTAGAAATATTCCTTCAGAAATTTATAGTTGTAGAGAATGTTATGCAGAAAGTTATCCATGTGTAGAGTAGGAACATAGTTTTGCTTAATAAACTAGACCAGGTCAGGCAAGGGCTTTGCCTAAAAATTGCTCTGAACTTCACACCCAGAACCCTTGTTAGTGACCAGCAAATTCCAGTGATTTGTAAGCCTTGCTGGGCATTTCTCTGTTTTTTTTTCTTTAAAGTTTCTTAAGTGACTGTAGAGGTAGTACAGATTATGATGTCCTAAATAAGTAGGCACCTACTCTCCCCTACAAGTTATTTTAAGCCAAATGTTGAGCCTGTTGTCAGGGTGATTTTTGTACTGTTTGTTTCTAAAAGAAATGCTTTTAACAAAATGGAGCAGGCATTCATGCTGCTGCATGACTATCGGAGACTTGATATTCATGCATGCTTACTATATAGTAATACAGGGATTAAGGCTTCAACTCAAGAAGGGAGGAAATTGAACCCGGTCACCTGTGATTTCAAAGGGAATTAAACCCACCATGCCTAGGAGAGTGCTTTTAGTCTTCTGAAGGTTTTGGGTTGGATACTCAATCGCATCCATTGTGTTGTAGCTTGAGTCTGAGCAAAGAGTCCGCACGATGGAAAGATTCACCAAAAGAAAGCAAAGAAACAAACATGGTTCTGTAATCTGGTAGCTTGAACATTTGCTCAGGATTTTGAGTCTCAGACCCCAATGTCTCATTGTAGTATGGTTCCTATATTTCACACTTAATTCACATAACCTCTAATGTATAGCAGAGAGAACTGGTGCTGGTGTGGTTTGATATGGAGCTAGTTCTTTTCTAAAAATAACAACTTTTGGTGATGTGCTCTTTTTCACTCCCAGATAAGAAATGTGGAGACGAATCAATGTCTGGATAACATGGCAAGAAAAGAAAATGAGAAAGTTGGAATCTTTAACTGCCATGGAATGGGTGGCAATCAGGTGACAATTTTTTAGGAAAATTAATGTATTGAATTATTTGGAACACTACTTCTCATCAGGACAATTCTTCAATTTTTTCAGAAGTTATCTTTAAAATATACTTAAGTTGTAAGGTTTAGGAAACCCTCATTGAAGAAGAGGCCTGTAAGAGGAAATGCATGAGAAGATTTGTTGGTGGTTTGTCATTCGTGGGTTTTTGAGGCCTGATTGCAATTGGTTTTAGATCAACTTTCAAGTCAAAGCTGAGAGGAAGGGAGGAGGAGACTGTACTATAAGCTAGGCTTCATCTCCTGTAGTTCTCTAGAACTGTCTCCTGGTTAGACCTCCTGATTGCATCATTGCTTAAAAAAACACGCCGGTACCTGAAAAGCTGTATTTAACGTACATTTTTCTGGGTGTCGGTTTTGGAATCTTTTACATCTGTTTTTTTGTTCTACTTTGTTAATAATTCTTGATTAATTGTTTTCCAATATACAGAGATTACCTGTTGTTTGGTATCCTCCTGTTTTTATGCAGGAAGCAGTCTGCAATTCAAAAACAATGTCAATTTTGACTGAAGAGCTTGTTCATACATTGTTTATATTTATTCCCTAAAAAAAAAAAATAATCTTGCTTTACATGCTGAAGGGGAAAGAAAAAAATGTTTAGTGGGTATTAATGAAGTAATGCACAAACGTTCCCTTTTCCTCTGCCCCAGGAATCTTTTAGTTGAACTTTTTTTCAGTTCTTTTCATTCTTTTTCTGTCTAGGTTTTCTCATATACTGCCAACAAAGAAATTCGAACAGATGATTTGTGTTTAGATGTATCCAAACTTAATGGCCCAGTAACGATGCTCAAGTGCCACCATCTAAAAGGAAATCAGCTTTGGGAATATGATCCAGTGGTAAGTCTTCTAATGACTTGTGACATTAAAATGAGACAACTTGGGTTTTTCCGTGAGCCTACAGAGCAACATATTCCGGTGTGGGACCACTATTTGACAATCAAACCAGGATACAAAGTCAGGATTATGTTTCCTCTGTTATTAATTCATGGTGTGGTCACTCAGTGGGCATCTGTATTGATTTAATTACCTGGTGACTTTTGGGTGAGCTTTTAGAAGAGTATTTTCAATGTGCTTTTGGATCCTCTGGAGAAAGATAGTCTGCTAGTGTCGTGTTTTGTTACAATGAGATCAACAATGGAAAAGTATTCCAGGTATCTACTGGACCAGTAAAAGACACTGCTAGCAATCTTGTAACAAATTCAGCACCTGGTGTCTTATCTTGCACAAGTTTAACAGGAAATACTTTTCTAACTAAAAAATCAGCATCCCAAAATTGTAAGGAAGATTTTAAATTTCTAATTGTGGTATGTTTAAGGTAGAGATGCTTAAAACAGCTTTATTTTAATCATTCTCTTTCCTGTATGTAGTGTTCAAATTTATTTTGAAGTTCATATGTTGAACTGCCAGATCTAGAAATCGTTGACTGTTGATTCATTCATCATTAATTAGATTTGCAAGCTCTAAAAACAATTTTGTGA
Organism: Strix aluco; assembly: GCF_031877795.1. Lineage (NCBI taxonomy): Eukaryota > Metazoa > Chordata > Aves > Strigiformes > Strigidae > Strix > Strix aluco. The sequence goes on from NC_133931.1 coordinate 73,083,463, forward strand.
TTGGGTAGTGCAGTCAAGAATTCTGACTTATGTCATGGCTAGTTAGAAAAAAATAGTTCTCAAGCTTGTTAATTTAAAATCAATTATTGTGAAAGAGTTGCGAAATAACTTGTGGAAGAAGAATCTTGCCATTATAATCATGATGACTATTTATAAAGAGAACATATATAGCTACTAAAAAGTCATTTCACTAATTTAAAAAAGGGGGGGATATTTCTAGCTAAATAGACTTGCTATCGATTTTAATAGTTGAGGTATTAACAAAACCTACAGTCTTTAAGACTAAAAGGAAATATGTATTATGATTCTTTGATTAGAATGGCAGTTAATGTGGAAGATAGTGGATCTGTACTAGCATTTCTACACATTGCGAACAACTTCCGATAGGAGACTGAAGGAAGCTGTTGAAGGCTTTCAGGATTAAATGTTAATTGAAATGATTCAATTTGAGTCTTGGGAATCATTCATTCTTGTTTTTAATGTAGTTGGTTTACCTGACTTAGGTAAATAAGGTATGTAATACTACTACATGCAGTGATTCACCAAACAGCAAGTGCTTTTTATTTTGTTTCTACCTTATCAATGGTAAAAACATTGCATCTTTAGACACCTAATTGCAATGGTTTGTCTTGCAATGATTGCTACAGACTGTAAAACAGACTTCCCCTCTGTCTATCCTCAGCCATAAATTTGGTTGTATGTGTTTTTTCTCTTTATTCTGTCAGTGGAAAATCTAGGTATAACCTTCAGTACTTTACAGAAAGCTGGCTAATAAAGCACAAAAATAAGTTAGAAAATACTTAGCAAGAACTCCTGCCCACATAGTTGGGTGATTTTTCCGTAGTTTTTTTTTCCTTCTGTCTCTGTTCAGGAGGCATGTAAGAAGCCCCTTTCCCTTAATGTCTACCAGGAAGTAAAAGAAAGGAGGGGAGGGGAAAAAAAAAAACCCAACTTTGTGTTAGTTATTTTTCTACTTAAGTCTGTTTCAACTCCCCTCCTCATTCTCCAGCTGCTGTATGAATGCAGGAGATTGATGTGCTCAGGTTTTTGGTGCTTGTGCACTAAGGCCTGCCTGTTCTGCCACTTTACAGACAGTCCTGTGTCCTCATTGTGCTGCTGAGTAAGAGAAGAAATACTGATAGCAATGCCTGTCAGTACCATAGACAAGTTGATGAGTATCCATAGTACAGTGGCAGGAAATGCAATTTCTGAAGATCTCTTCTCCATGAGGATAGTGCCGAGGTAGACAGAGTGGTGTATGGAAGATTGCATAAGTAAGATTAGTAGGTATTGGAAAAGATATATACATATGTGAATTGGTACACTTTTTTTTTTTAAAAAAGAACATAATTTTTAAAAAGAACATAGAGCCAGAAGAACATAGCGTAAGGTCAGTTTTGTGTCCCCAACTGAGAAAAAAAAATGTACTTTTGAATACATATTTAATGTAGTCATTCTGATCTGATCAAAACTACTCTTGTAAGTAATAATTGAAGTGATGTATCTTACCAAACTATAATTTCTAACTCCTCAAAGATCCCTAGCTGTATAGTCCTATTTAAGGAATGGTGGCTATTGCTTGATAAAGAACAGAATTTAAAAGTTCAGACTGTTCTGTTTTTCATGAAGCGATGTTAGTATCTACAACATCAAATAGCATATTTAAGTGTTCTTTAGGATTGGGATCTGGAGTCAGTAACCAGTTCCTACTTACCTATGAAAGAATGTTTAATGGCCACTAAAAACGTTTTGGTTAGCTTATGACTGGTGATTTTTGTAAAACTAATTTCTTCTTATTTTGTCTTCAAGAAATTAACCCTGTTGCATGTGAACAGTAACCAGTGCCTGGACAAAGCCACCGAAGAGGACAGCCAGGTACCCAGCATCAGAGACTGCAACGGCAGCCGCTCCCAGCAGTGGTTGCTTCGCAATGTCACCCTTCCAGAAATATTCTGAGAGGTTCTAAAGAAAAGCAAGGATTGACTGGGCTACCTCGGCTGATACTTTGGCTACACTGTTTGTTAAGTAGCAACAGAAGAAACTTCTGCTCAGCAGAATCCACAGTTCATCAGCTGTTAGAGCTCCTGCAGCTTCTTAGTAGCTGTGAACAAGCCTTCCTGTATAAGGATGTGAAACTACCACACATACTAGTGAAACTGCGCCCACTGATGTTTACAAGATTGAAAGAGTTTCTTCCAGCAAATAATTTAGGGAACATTTGGACAGTGGAAACATAATCAGTGAAATAGTCTCTCTGAAGAGCTGCATATCGTTGTAGTTTGCTTGCACATCAGTAACCTCTGCTGAAAGTGCTGTTGTAATGAAGAAAGTTCCAAGAATTGTTTTTTTTCCTGGCTAGCAGTGGTAATCAGACTACTAAATATAGATCCACAAATAAATGAAAGAGGGAGCTGGAAACCAGATTCAGTAACATGAAATAAGAATTCTGTGGTTTAAAAACAAAAAGTAAACAGGGTTTAATGGAAACTAAATCAGAACTATGAAAAGTACAATTTGTTATAGTGAAGTATCAAATTTATATGTAGATTTTATACCTTAGTGGGGGAAAATAACCAAGTCAAAAGGCAATTGTTTCTCTTTTTCAATTGTGTGATAGTCCATAAATACTATTTTTTTTTCTGGTGAGTTTAAAATTATTTTGGGCGCAAACAAAATGAGCATAAGAATAAACTTAGCTCTTGAATGTCAGATCAACTTTTTTCATTTTTTCTATTTTAATTTCTTGGCTGTTGGAATTGTATCTTTCTATTACTGTCTGAAAACTGGAGGTTAACATACTGTCTAACTTCTTTTTTTTGTCCAGACCTGCCGTTTCAGTTTATACTTGGGTCAGTCAGCTCATGGACTTTCATGGCCAAACAAAAGATTTGAAATTAAGTTAACTTGATGGAATATGCTTAGCGCCCAAGACTCATACTACTGTACTACGGTTTTGTTTTCATAGCAATAAATCTTTTGTTCCTTGTTTGATTTCAGTCATCAGAAAGACAGAAGAAAAGATACATGATTTGGGTAGCAGGAGATTGGCAAAACTGAAGGTTTTCTGGAATCCTTTTTCACTTCATATTCAGATGTGTGCTTCATTGTCAAGTGCATATTTAGATTAGACTCTGAATTGTAATGTTGATCTGCTGCTTTTTTCTAATAAAACCTAAAGAAAAATAGCTAAATTGGCATGGTTTTTAAAGTTAACATAGCCAAAAGCAGTATGACTATGTCATTACATTGGTCTGCATTTTTTGACTGAATTGCTTTGTTTTGTTTAAGAAAAATCTGTGTGGGCTGATCTTGAAAATGAGCCACAGAATGCTCAGAGTATACATTGAATTTTCTTTTGGAAAGAAAAATGAGATTTGCTTAATGGAGAGGATATTTTTATGATAAATGTCATTGTTTGGCCAACTGTCCTGTAAAGCAAATTAAACCTAGACTCATGCAACAGTTGTGTGGAATTATATTTGGCTGTTATGGCCATTTTAGATTTGTTATTCCAAGTTGCTTTAGTCAGTGTTATCTCCATTATTTCTGCAGCAGTACAGAAGTGTTTTCATACACAAAGCAGGGCAAATGTTAAAAAATCGCAGTATTATGTTGCTGCTTTAAAAATATACATAGGATGAGATGATGTGGGATTAATATCAGATAAAACATCTAAATACCTAGCTGTCTTTCACTGACCCCTCTTTTTGGATAGCCCTGCAAATGAGGTCAGAGTGGGTTTATGAAAGTAATGGTATGGTACACTTAACAGAAAGATATTGAAGTGTGTGCCAAGATGACTGAAAAAAACCTCTAGTGGTTATGTGAGAAGACTTACTCATTTGGTACAGTTGGTGAAGGGGATGGGATGGGTGACAGTGTCATCATTTGTAATTGATGCATTTTCTTGCTCCTTAGATACTCTGTGGTCCCTCTTGCTTTTATACTGTTTCTGAAGTACAGTTTGTGGTTGCCTGATACTGCATATTAGCCACCAAAATACCGTTTTCGGTTTTCTGCTGTGTACCAGTGAGTGATGGTTTGGGTCATGTTTTGGATTTTATTTTAGTTTATCGTAGCAAACTAGCAGTTTTCAGGGAGGGGTGGGGTGGTGGTGTTTAAGAATGAGGTTATGTATTAGTTCGGAAACAATTTCCCAAACTCAAAATACATTTTGAGCAGAGAGGCTCTAAATCAGAGGTGGATAACCTTTTGTGGAATGAAAAGCAGGAGCATCAGAAGTGCAGTGTAAAAGTCCTGTAAGTTTTCAAAATTTCTTAATGTGGTGTTTCAGTTTTCATAAGTATATGGCACATCATTGAACACACAAACAAATACATTTTCACTTTATATTTTTAACTCTTATGATTAGCACTGTGATATCTTGTTAACAAAACTTAAGTGCCATGACTTGTAACGTAACTAAACCTGTAGGCAGGCCTCAGTGTTACTATCACTTTATCCTTGTTAATTCAAGAAGTCATTTTATATGTTGGTCACATAAAACTGCAGTAAAAATCATTGCACAACTAAAAATGCACGTATCAAGTTGTCAGCTTCAGAAAGCTGAAGCAGCAGTCTGATTTCCAGCTGATACCTTACCAGTCCTTACCTGCTGAATACAGAAGGGGAAGCAGCAGACTGGAGAGAGGCTGCAGCCCCTAGGTGTTTGGCCCTTAGCACAGCCAGTCCCGTGGTGGGGTAACTGGTGCTGGTTGACTGGCAGTGGGCTGTGCTTAGCTTGTCCATCTCGCCACAGCACGAGCTCAGCAGCTGTACTATGTTGGTGGACAACACAGGGCTTCTACAAAGATTCCCCATCCATCTGGGAACATGCATTTCAAATACTTTGTTGTATTAAGCACCTTTCAAACATGGCCACAGAATAGCTTCCCCCACACAGTTTTCCTCTAGATTCTCTTACCACAAATGTGGTGGCTGTTGTCAGAGCTCCCTGCTGAAAGTGAGCTTCCTTAGTGACTCTGTTCAGCTGTAGTTTCTCAGTGGTGGTCCTCCACTTACAGGCGTAGTATTTCTATGTCCCTGCTTTGAATAGGAATATTAGTTGATTCTATCCTTTCGGAGTTACAGGTACACTTAATTCCTTTCCGTGTAATCTGTCTTCTCATACTGAACTCTTCAGATGGAATTTTTAAAACCTCCATAGCTATTTTTCTTTAACTTGTTCTGAAAAAAAAGGCATTGTGTTTTTTCTTACTGTGTAGCATACCTGTGTTATTAGGCATATGAATAATTTCTAGTAGAAATCCTATTCTGTTCTCCAGTGCCTCTGCATTTATGGCTGCTTTGTTCAGATCAGATGTAGGAGGGTGGGGGGGAAAAAAAAAAAGACTGCTGCTGTCTTATTTGACATTGATAGCAGATACATGCAGGGTAAGTGGAAAAAAAAAATCAGTAGTCATATTTTGAAAAGAATTGGTAAACTCTTTTTGTCCTCCTGTCCTGTGCCCAGTGTGTTTAGCATAAATTTTCCTATGCATGCTCTAAAGACTGTTCTGTCCTCCATCTCATCTAATTTGCCTGTACAAAGATGTTTATTGAGAAACACCAGTGCCTTTTAATTGATTTAAAGTGTATTACATATTATGGTACAAACATTGGATAGCTGTGCTGTGCCAGGTCTGATTAGGTCATCTTCAGTCTGTTTAGATACTGAAAGTCACAGAACAGTTGCTTGTGTATACATACAACTGTGAATGTTTTTGTCTCAATCTGCCAGTTTATCAGTATGAAATTAAGTTGTATTTTAGTAGCTTTATTTTTATGGCAGTACTATACAAAAGGGTTTAGCAGTCAATTTTCATTACAGCAATGGTCCTAATCTGAGATATGTACTGTAAGCAAAAGGCAGAATCTGTGTTGCAAGTTAGATGCCAAAGTAAGAGAATCTTTATAATTCTTACTCCACCAAATGCTTCGTAGTTGCTTTATTTGTTCAAGTAGTGTAACACATTCAGAGACACAAACAAAACCTTGGGAGATTTATTCTGCCATATTTCCCCTTCAAGGTAAGTAGGGAGATGCCAGTATGCTACAGAAGATTGACTGAGAAATAGTTACTCAAAGCTTTCCTTCACTACATTAACAATTCCTCCATGTTTTCAAATGAAGAAATGCGGGAAAATGTGTTATGGAATAGATTTTAATAGCTTTAGGAGCTTTGCATCTTATTTGAACTTAATTGTAATACTGGAGATTTAGGGTAAGGCAGGAATACGTCAAGTTTAAATGATCAAACTTGCACAACATGAGTGCTGTTTGCTCTGAGGTCTGTAAGAACATTTCTTACAATCATGTTAAAGCAAATAGTTCCCAAGTTTGTGTCTTAGACTAAGCACTCTAATAATTATGACTTGTTCAACTGAACATAGTTGTGATGATATGTGAGGGTGATGCATGTGGTGTACAGTACTTGGAATAACAAAATAGTACTTTTGTGTAATAAGTTGTCAATGTAGAAAACAGAGCTAATAAGTTTTATAGAGACTAGAAATCATGACATTGAGATGAAAACTAACTCAGTACATTGTTCATATCTTTTGAATCCTGGAGAATGCATTTGAGGGATTCTTCTCGCATTTCATGCAGTGTCAACTGATCCTTACCATGCTGAGCCATTCAGACAGGTGATGCTACCCCATATCAAAACTGAACTCTGAGATGAAAGCAAGCTGCAGCTTCTGACAATTAACCAAGTAATTGCCATAGCACTGGTTCAGGGCATAGATAGTAACCTGCCTCTGAAATGATCATTACTGGTTTGCTTGCCTCTGGTGGAGTTCTATCTCATTTTTATCACCTTTCTCTGAGTCATCTTTTTAATTCTTTCAAAGATTGGATTATGGTGTTTAAGGTACTGATGAGTTCATATATTGCCATTAGAGATGTGCGTTGTTTCTATGTTATCCGTTATGCATTCTAATAGTGCATTAAGTAAATGTTTTCATTAAGTGATCCTCAGTGGCATTCAGTCTTCTGAACATTTAGCTTATAACACAGGACTGTAGAAATAATCCTTTGTTTCTTTTTGCATTAAGTTGAATTTATAGACTTCTGCTTTCTTTCCTTGTATGGTGTTTAATCACCAGCTTTGGTTCTTTTGCTATCTTAAATAAATTGGACTTCTTTCTCAGTACTTAATGATAATGATGCTGGTTCAGTCCCAAGTTTCTGACATTCCCACTTCTCCTTTTTTCTTGGGTTGGAACAGACCTCTGCAGGTCATCTTGTCCAAACCCCTGCAAAAGCAGGGCTGACTTCGGAGTTGGATCAGGTTGCTCAGGGCTTTGTCCAGTCAGGTTCTCTGCATCTTGAACGATACAACCTTTTGGCCAACCTGTTTGTGATTGACACCTCTCATGGTGAAGATTTTTTTCCCCCCTAATACCTAATTGGAATTTCCTTTCCTGCAACTTGTCTGTTACCTCTCATCCTTTCACTGTGCATTTCAAAGCTGATCATAAATCGTTCCTGTTCAAGTACTTTGTCTATGTCACTTCCCTGTTTCTGGGACTATAACCAGTTGGCCATGTACAGTTTATATACTGAAAGTGTACTGCTAATAGAAAGGAGGTTAAACCAGTGTTTTAAGAGACTTCACCACTGCTTCCTCTAAACTCTAGAAATGTGCCTTTCCTGCAAACTTAACTTTGGCAAAGGAAGGCACCTATACTGTTAAGTGGTCCAAGAAAAACTGTTGGGTCCGTGTCCAGTCCACAGGAAGTGGGAAAGGAGCCCAACCTTCATTGCTGCGGCAACTTCAGCATTGGAAATATTCAGACCAAAGAATCTGAGAGTAAATTTTGTAGTTGCTTTGGCTGCACAATTTGGAGATCTGGATTGTTTCAACGCAGAAACCTTGTTTCAAGTTCAATGAAAACAGGAAGAATTTTCTAGCTGCTGTTTTCCGTCATGGTTTTTATGTACATGAATTGATTAATCAGGGTATCCAGGTCTCTAATGGATCTTGTTGCCCTGAAAATGTTTTTAGGTAGCTAACCAGATTAGCAAAGTGGTAGTTTCATCTCTATGCCAGTTAGATGGACACAGCTGAAATGACCAGTTCTGATGGTGAGTATTCTAGCATCTCGGGATATAGGTGATTGCTGTAATAAAATAAGTTATGGCATGTTGAATGCTGATGAACCCGTCACTTGCAATTTCTTCTGTACTCTTTTTAAGTCAGGGAAGTGCTGGTAGTGGAAAGTGGCATTTCTATTACCAGGGTAGAGAACCTCTCCCCATGTGAAATGAAAAAAGAAATGTATCCTTGAGGCAGTGAGATCAAGTTGCACATGTAATTCCATTCAGATGTGGCTGTACTAATAGGGTGAATGAACTGGAGACAAATTTCAAACCCAAAAATCTTCTCTCTCATTCCCAGATGCTTAAAACCACAGGAACCAACTTTGTATTACCCATATTTATGGCTTGCTTGACTGCAGTAGCTCTCAAAATTACCCTTTGTAGTCAAAGCCAATCATTCTTCTGATCTGGCCTGGGTTTTTTGTGATCTTGAATAGGAATTACTGAAAGAAAAAGCAAATAATTATTTAATTACAGATTGTGCATATTTATGTGAAGTAGTTTAGACAAAGCACATTAAACCACTTCAACCAATTATAACTGAAGTTCAGCCCCACAGCAGGAGTGTGTACACCCTCTCACTTGAGAGGCTGTTTTACTTCTGTATTATCTGTTGTAGGCATGCTTAGCCCTGCCTGTCATGTTTGGTACGTAAGAGGTACAAAAGTGCCATCTCAAGCCTGTTCTGTCAGGTCCCTGGTGCAATGAAACATTTCATTGTTCTCGTTCCTTTTCATGGTTCTGGACTGCTAGGAGGCATTATGTGCCATTTCCACTCTTCTGCGTTGTACTCTTGCTTTCAAAAGTGCATGTCGTCCCTGTGCAACAGTGCTGAAACATGTCTTGAAGGAAATTGTATCTTCCGAGTCATGGGTTTTGTAGAAACCAGACCCTGAAGGTCTGTTTTTTTTCTGGCTAAGGACTTGCCTAAGACTGGATCTCTTGAATGTGTCATGATCAGTCCCCTAAGACATGCTTTGTTTCTCTGATGCTTTAGTCCAATTGCATCAATGATCTTCCTGCCTTATGAAAGCTTCAGAGGCCATTTGAGTATAATCCATTAACTCAGCTGGTTCCTGCAGTCAGGTTTATGACAAATGTTGGAGTGATCTTCAGTAATCGCTAACATCACTAAAAAGAAATTAATTGCTTTCTTCAGGTTCCCCCCCCTCCCCCCCCAACACTTCATCAGTAGAGAAGGGTTTTTTTTGCAGTTGTCAGGACAGTACCTAGAGATAACTCTTCAACTATGCTCAGGCATTGGCATTTTAGAGCTACTGGTTCACTCCAGCACACCTAATCTGCTCTGTAGTTGGTGTTGGAAGCCACTTGCCCATGAGCACCTCTCTGCTCTGGCCACCACTGTGCTGCCACCATGCAACACATCATGGACAGGTGGTGGAGTCCACCCTCCCTTCACCTAATCCCACAACAGGTGCCTGAAGATTGCAGACCTGGCTTGTAACAGCTTGGATGAATGGATGGTTTCATTTTGAAGGTCACAAACTAGACTGAAATGTTTTCTTTTTTGGTGGTTGAACTGATTTGATGCTCAGCAAGGCAACAGCCTCTGTCCCATTTTTTGTCTGGATAGCTAGTTAAAAGTGCTTCCATATAAAGCATTTCCTTAGAGGAGAATCAGCTTGTTGGCTCATAAAGGGGGAGGAGGCCACATTATCCTGAACAGTGAATAGGTGATGCCTTTTGCATGGTGTTTCATCAGTATCTGCTAGGATGTTACATGCAACTGACAACACAATATAACCAGCTGCTATAATATCCACAACGCAGCAAAATGTTGTGTTTTGGTGTAGAACCAGGTGACCACTGATATATCGGTGCACTGAGCCTCAGATTTGCTTGTGGCTCATTTACTGCATATTCTGAATATTCTGGTGCATGGGCTGAATTGGTTCAAGTTATCATATCTCCTGTAGGAAATATCAGAGGAATGCATAATGGACTTTCTTCTAGACATGGGGCCATTTGAGTGAATCTGCTAATTGTGTGTTTGACTTGGACATCAACAAGACACATTAATTGTTCTCATCCTGTCAGTGATGTGTGGGAAATTAAAAAAAAAAATGTCCGTTAGATGTGATTCTGGCTGTAGGACTGGAAAGGCTGATATACAAGTTTCCTTCATTTTTCAAAGAGATGACAGAACTAGACTCATAGTAATGATGGCAATGTGGTTTGGTGGGGACTGTAGTGATACTGGGAATGTCTTTATCACTCTCTCAAAGCTGTTCAGTGATGCTGCCCCTTCTCCCAGACCTTCTGATAGAGAACTGTGGAGCACTCTGCCTAACAATTCTCCTGTGCTTGATCTTGGGCGTGGGTGTGAGATGGCTCTTTTAGGAGCATACATCTCTTCTGCCTTGCAAGATATTCTCATCAATGGCAAAAAGGATTACACAGTGTATATCTATGTATGATTTTTAGAGTGTTGTTTATACAGTCCTTAATATTGCTGCTTAGAGCAGTGGGAACTGGATGAGGCTGGGTTGTCCTTCAGTTTTGCAGACATCATGTTGTAAGGGGTTTTGGTTTTATTTTTTGGGTTTTGAGTTTTTTGTTTACTGTCCTCTGCTGTGTTCACATTCCATAATATTACAGCTCCATAAGGAAATTAGATGAATCCTACCTGTCACCTGATGGAACTTGTCTGTGAAGATGTCTGCAAGGACAAATTCTGCCAGAAATACAGAGAAGATAAAAACACTTATGGGTAGTAACTCCCCTACTTTGCACCAACCTTTACCTAAGCTTTTTGGAGATACAGTAGTTCTGTAAATTTCTTCCTGTACTGATCTGAGGTCCACTTTAATTGTGATATAAAGGTACCTGGGTTTTTCATTAAACTGCTCGCCTCAAAAGCTGTGCTTCATAGTATTGCCACAGACAGTTTTGCCTTTGTCAATGGTATGAGGTTCTTTAGACAAGCCCACCCAAGGTTGTCTGTAGTATTAGCTGACAAAGCTAGGGCAATGGTCACCTCTGTGTGTACACCATGTCCTCCTCCTTTGCAGTGGACTTCAGTACAGTTGGGGTTATATCTAGTGTTCCTGCCACTTCTCAGGTAGCTGATGTGAGCACCTAGGGCTAACATGGTGTAGGTAACGTGTTTGTGAAGTTGCTGTTTGTGAGAAGAAAGCCTCTGACAAGTAGTTATCAATGTGTTGGGCGCTTCATGTTAGCACTGTAGGTGATGCCATACATCTTTCTTTTGATAATAGAATAGTTAAAAACCCACAACTGTAACAAATTCATCTGTGTGTGCTCATTTCCCTCTCTCCTTTCCCTTCCACAAGAGTCCTTACAGTTTGTGGCTATCAGTTGGGTGACTGAGAAGGAACTTAGTTGGTACTAGGCAGGTCTGTACCCCAAACATGAAGAACAGAAGAGTTACTTTCCCCACTACAGATACTAGAAATAAAGAATTGTGGTATATGCACAACCAAGATGCAAACGTGTAAGTAGACTGAGACTTAGAGAACTCCAGTTAGAGGTAATCTCACTGCTATGCAAACTTCTGTATGATTTTTTTTTTAAACTGATGAAGTGAGCCTTGACTTCTGACTATCTTGATTATTCAGAGCATGAAGCTTATTGAAAACTAAGCTGTTGCAAAAGGCTAATGAAGTGATTGTTCCTGCATCCTGTGGATGTAGCTTGATGACTGTAAATTTCAGCTTAGTTTTTTTAGGATATGTCTAGGTTTTTTAGGAATGTTAACTAGCTAAAATACATTTAATACAACTGTATATAAAGGAGAGAAGGAATAGGAGCTCATATTCTACCTGATGGGGTTTGGATTAAAAGGTAATGGGGTAAATGTGGCTTAGATTTGTTCCTTGCTGGCACATCAGAAAATAAAAAGAGCCAAAAAAAGCCAGCCCTGCTAGTGTACATACTATGTTTTTAATAATTTCTCACAGCTAGGGGGATAGTAAAAAAGCTCAATGAAAAATTGAATATGTCGCTTTTCTGAATTTCCTAAAGATTAATTTCTAAGGCTTCTCTACTTACTGAAAGCAGGATTTTTTTTTTCTTTTAAAGTCCAAGATAGTGTATCTTCTTAACCAGTTTTTGCTGTCCATGCAACCACTCTAAATGGAAAATCTTTAGAGTCAGGACAGAGGCAAGTCATGCTTTCCCAGGAGTCATTCTGTTGGTTCAAGTAACTTACAATAAATATGTATAGCTGAGTTAGGAAAAACAAATATTTTTTTCTTCTAAGTTAGGGGAACCAAAAATTGTATCTGGATCACTACTGGAAAAAGAGATGTCTTCACAATTTTTACCTAAACTTAAACCTATTATTTTACGATCCTTACTCTGAAACAGGTGACTGAGCTCACGTGCTTCTTACAGGCAGGTAACTAATGCCTGTCACCTCCATGAGGAACTACCAGGTCATTGAGAAAGGTCAGCTCTGCACATTGCCACCGCAGAGATGTGCAGGGCATTTTTGCGTTGGGCTGCAGCTGCTGAGCACAGCCCAGGAATCAGGGCTTCAGGTGGCATGGTAGGCACAGACGCTACAGGGTTACTGAGAGGCAAAAGCAGAGGTCTGTTAAAATGTGATGACAACTGGAAACAAACATGAAACATCATGAACAGAAGACGCATCCCTCTGAAGATTTGCTCATCACGGTTTCTTGTCACTCTCATGGCATCACTCATGTCTGCTTCACAGGGAGGAACTTCTGGATAACCTGAAAGAAGTGGGAATGCTGAGGCTGGGGTATTGTCTTTCTAAGGCTCAAAGCAGCACCAGCCCCAGGACTGGAAATTTGGTAACAGGGACTTTCTCTGAAGCACAACAGTGGTTGTGTCAGAATGGCCGTGGTAGTTGCTCCATGCCCTGTGCATTTTTCATTTGCAAAAGCAATAGCTCACAAAAGCCATCCTTCTGTTCTTATTGAAAAGATAGTGCTTGTCTTTCTCTCCCTTTTTCCCCTCATGCATAGAATAGGTTAAGTTTCAGAGAAAATAAAGATTTGCTTAACAGTCAAGGAAAGACAACGGTTAGATTCCCTTTTTGTGAGGAGGGATGGTGCAGATAACGGGAAAGCAGAGAATCCAAGACACTGTGTTTACTCTTAAATGTCTCCACTGAATTGCACAGAAAGCCTAGCTAGGCATGATTCTGCAGCTGTCAGCATGATTATCTAGTTCATAGAAAGAAAAAAATTAATACATGAAGCAATTTTTTGAAGAAAAAACCCACTTCCGTGGCTGAATATTTTGAAATGTTTACCCTTAAAAAATACACAACACATCATGTTGCAAAGAACTGGCAAAGTATTTTGAAGATGATGACAGCTAAAAGAGCTCGCTTTTTCCTTTTTGGATGTAGTCCCAATTTCTTGACACTGCAACATATCTTTTCACTCTTTTTTTTTTTTTCTTTCCACCTTCCCCCTTGTCTTGAATACCAAAAATGTAACTCTGTGGTTACATCAGAGGTTTAATCTTGGGGCAGAGCAGGAGGTAAGCAGGTGTGGTGTCTCGCTGCTCTTCCATTGCTCTGGGCTCTCCTTGGTTGTAATTATTCTTGCAATTCTGCCTCCCACTGTTTATGCTATTAAAGAGTTGCTTCATGTGGTTTTTCTCCCACCAAATCAGAGCAACCCAGCCACCCTTCTCTTTCTGATCTCAAACTAAGGACCGAAGACACCATTAAATTTCAAAACCTCCCCTACACTGGCTATATCTCACTGATGTTATCTCTTCTCTACTTTCCTTCACCATTGGAAAAATACTGTGTGTCTAAAGCCGGAGCCCTGTTTGGAGGGGAGATCTGTATCCGTGGTTTCATTTCACTGTCTCTTCAACTGAACCACTGTGGCAGATGCAACTAAACCTGTGCTAATGCTGGCCCTGGCGTGCTGTGGCTGCTACTGGCTGCCCAGCTCCTGCCATCCTCATCAGCTCCTATGAGGGACCCCACGTTTGCCTTGGATTGCTTGGTGCTCTTGGCCTAAATGGCTTCTGCTGCACCTACCCATAACATGCAATCCTTTTCAAAGTGACAGCTTAAAGCTGGTGGCAAAGACAAAATAGGTTGATGCCACCACTGGTTCCAGATGGCATATAAAGTGCCTGTGAGCATTTTGATTTTGACAATGTGTGGTGGTTTAGCCCCTGCCGGGGTCTGAGACCACGGGGCCGCTGCCCCTCCCCCACAAAGGGAGTGAAAATACAAAGCCCCAAGACTGAAATAAGGAAAGGTTTAATACAACAATGCAATAGCAACACAACAAACCATAACAATAACAGTAATAGTGATAGCAATGAACAGAGCAAAATAGCTACCAAATACAGCAGTGAGAAGCACGATGTACAAAACCACGAGTGCACCGCGCTCCCGCGCCAGGAAAATGTGACCTGCCAGGATGTGACGTCTGCATTGTATTGAATAACCCGGCTAGAGCTCTCCCCCCCACTGCTGGGGAAACTTAACCCTACCCTGGTTAAACCAGGACACAATGTCTTAAAGGTGGGGAAAAAAAAAAAAAAAGGTGACGTTTTGGTCTGGTGCTAAGAAGGGTGCTAGTGGTCTCACTGGTGGCTGTTAGCCATCAGCATGGTTTTTGTCCAGCTTAGTAGTATCTGTGAAGAGCAAACCTGGACCAATCAGAACCAGGTCTCTTTAACAATCTCACTTCTGAGTTGCCTTATGAGTTTCTCCCAAGATGTGCAGTCTTTTTTCATCTGAGTAATGAAAATCTTTCAGAGAACCTCTGGGCATTGCAAGTAAAGTCTTTTGCATAGGGGCAAGTGATCAAATCTTACGAGAAAACCATTTTACAATCACTTTAAACAGATTTGAAGTGTTTGTATTGGACTGATGTTTGGCACCCCTTTTGTTGTTGTTAAAGCCAGGAGCATCAGTTACTATGAGTAAAACTGTGCAAGGCCAGAGGCAACCATAAAATCATATGAAAGAAATTGAAACCTCTTCCCTGTGCCTAATGATGTTGTAAGTTCTGTGATCTGAAATTTTAGGATCTTGTAGTGTAATTACCAGCTGTCCTGTCAGACTTTGTCATAGCTGGCTTAAAGTGCTGGAGTAAGCACAGAATTAGCCCCATCCAAAGTACTCGGCTTCAGTCCCTTTCCAAAAAAGCAGAGGAATACAAAGAATGGGAAAGCAAATATTTTGAGCTCATATCAAACAGCTTTCTAGATGACAATGAAACTGTTTGCAACTGGACCTGTAAAACCAACCTGGAATTGGCACCACATCTTGATTTGGAATACAAGGGTTAAATTTTCAAGACAGTTATCTATTACTTTTATCTAGTTTGCAGATTTTGCTTTGACAGACAGCAAGTGCCCTAATTTAAAGAGTAGAAGTGGCTCCAGTTACTAATTTGCACTGGTCTTTCTTGTGCTTGTCTGGGTAAGTAAATTGAAAGTATTTATGATGGTATTTTTATTTTTTAGTTTTTTGGGGAGGGGAGGAATGCAAGAACTACAACTTCCTTGTGATTTTAAACAAGTCCTCTGCTACTTTTCTGTTTAGCTACATAGAGCTGAACTTCAGTCCTGAAGATCAGGGTGTGTACAAGTATTGCATTTAAGTCTTGTTTGTTCTAAAACTAAATAAGAAATTTGTAGAATCCTATGTAATTTCCACCCTACTTTTCAGGATTAAAATAGTGGTAATTCCTGAGAATTTCCTTTCTGTACTTACATTTTACTGTACCTCAAGAACTGGCCTAGAATTGACTTGAGCTTTCCTATCACTCAGCTGAAGAAGGCAAGTTTTCAAATATTTCCAATAAACAAAGAATGCTGAAGTGAGAGAAGAGTGCAAGAGGATTTGAGTAAAATAACATGGTCTGCTTTTAACTTAGAAATAATAATACTGCTCTGAACCTGTAAGTTAAGACTAAATAAAGCCCCTGGAGGTTTTCTACTATGATACAGTAGGACTCCTTTCCTGATTCATGGCTTTACCAGAAAATATCTCTAGGCTGTAAATGTCATCCTCTGACAACTGCACCATGTGCCAAACAGTTAAGGTGGGGAAACTGTTTCAGACCATGGTTTTGACCTTTTTGTTAAGTTAGATGAGGCTTTTGTTGCATAAAGTTCCTGAGCTGCACTTGGATGATACCAGAGTTCGAAGGGAAGAAGCAAGGGATATGGAGCAGAGCACGCGCTGTGCCATCAGCCTCCGGCGTGTTCAAGGCTGCACTGAAAAGCATGAGTCTTCAGTCTTCATGCTTTCGCTTTCTTAAATGCTGATGTGTGGATTTAGTGTGCTAGCTGTTATTTAAGTAGGTTTTAAAATAATTACATTTCAGAGTCCATTACTCAGTATTTTTTACTCTTGTTTGCTTCACATAATGATCATCATCTGTTTGAAATTAAGGCTTCATATGGAAATAATCTGGAGTGCAATGGCTGTGTTCTTATTTGGATCTCCTTCTGTTATTTTTTTAATATTATACATCTAGCTCTGGCTAAAAAGAAAGAGAGGGGGATTACGGGGGTATTTGGGGTATTTCAGTCTCAAGAGCCACTCATGGAGTAGCTAAATTCCTGGTAAAAGCCTGACCACCAGCTAACGAATAAACTTGCATTATTGTTCCTCTGTTTGAGCAGCGCTTTTGGTGAATTTTTCCTTCATCTATTTGCATTGTGCTGATACCAGCAGTTTGCTCCCTGTGAGTGTCCTGAGCTCCGTCAGGCAATGTTTCCATCAGACTGTGGATGGTTTTGCATGAGGGGTTGGCGGGGGAGTATATCAGTATCATCTCCTAATAGGCAGGATGTGTTGACTGACCCTCTTCTCCCTCCTTGCACTATCTCCTGTGTTTTATTGTAAGGAAGAAAATACTGTACAACACAAAAGTAAGGTGTAAGCAAAACTGTTATTTCAGGGCTTTGAAGGAGAGGGGTAGTCAGGCTCCTGGCGGTGTTGGTCTTCATAGCACATCTGTCTCTTCTCAGCTAAATCTGACTTTGAAGACTGCTGTGGTACAATGCAAGCTCCTGAGTTTTCATCTGGATTTACCATTGACGTTCATGTAAGTTGTGAGCTGCTTCATGTTGCTGCCTGGGCTTGCAACTGGAATGTCCTTATCTGTTTGTTGTAAATAAAAGTGCCTCTGATCTGAGGCACTTGTGTAATCTGCTTCGGTTTTTGCCTGAGGACTTCCGAGGGAGCAGGAGTCCTATCCTCGGCTTCTCTTGGCGTCCTTCTGCCCCAACACTGGGGATGGCATTACCTCTTTATCTCCCAATGCACGTTCCTCTGGGGTGGCAAGCTGGTGTGATGACTGCTGTCTGAAGTCACTGATGTCCCCAGCAGATGTGGGCTTGTGTTGCAGAAAGTGGAGGTGGGACCTAGAATCAAAAATCAGAGAGCTTTCTATGAGTTTTATCTATCTCATATATCCATTAAAACCCATCTCCCTTGATATCAGCTTTCAGCATCACAACCACCCCCTTCTTGATATGAAAACACTTTGTTTACGAGAAACCTGTGTAATATTGTACATCTGCTCTAAATTTAGATGTACTAGATACAGCTTAGCCTAACATCCATTATCAGTTGCTTCTTCATTATTTAATACAGTTCCTGTTATATGAAACTTTTCTTGGTTTGTGTTTGCTCTGGCTCTTTCCTGAGGTGCCAGTCATCCCTGTTTATGCTTCCCAATATTTTGAACCAAAGGAAGTGGTCATCCTAGGAGGAAACTGTTTGGAGGGTGAAGCTTTGTAGGATGTCTTAACCAGGTCTTCATGGTTTATATATTTAAACACTTCAAATTTTGCTCCTGTGCTGCAGCAATGAGCAAGTATCCCCATCCTATCCAGCAAAGGTAAGGTACTGTTTTCCCAAGCACTGCTACAAATATTTTATTCTTCATTAATATTGATGGCGGTTCACTCACCAGTGTGTCAAGTTTCCTTTCTCCTCTTACGGGACAGACTCCTCACAGTAAACCCTGGACTCCCTGACAAATTTTTAGTGCTTGGAACTTTGTTTTCCATTTAATACTGTTGTTTCTGGCAACTGACTTGTAACTGTGTAACAGTGTCCTATTGAAAGTTAATCATCTCATTTGTTTTTCAGGGTGCTTTGCAGTGAGCTATAGACAGATTGTCAGTTCCCTTTAGCTAGCAGTGCTTGAGGTGATCATTTCTGTCCACTGTGTGTTTGCCAAAAATGAGGCAATTCATTGCATGCCTTTTTTTTTTTTTTCTCCTCCATGTAGTAATAATGTCTTGACCTGTGTAGCTCACTACAGCTTGCTTGACTGGTTTTAAGCTCAGCATGACTTCCTGTTGCAGGATTTTGGAGACAGCCAGTCCTGACTGCAGCATCAGGGTCCAAGCTTCATTTTAGGTTGTGTGCAACCTGCAGAAATTGAATTGAGTTATCCGTGGATCAGTACAGTTCTCCTTGTAGTCTCTCTAGCTGCTGCTTTAGGTTCCCACTGCAGTCTGATTTCTTTTCAGGCCCTGACAGTGTCAGGGAGGCTGGTCAAGATCACAAACTCAGAAACACCTTGTACTGCTTATCTGATCATGGACCCTTCCTATTATCTTACTTTGCCCAACTCATCTGACAGCTGCTAAATGTACCATGTACATCACTTTGTCAAATGACATCCTCTTCATTGTTGCTGGCAAGTTCTCACTACATTCAGGGTGAAATGCTGCTTAAACATTTTCATTCCAGAGGGACTCTACTCAACACTATGGCATTCAACTCTTTCTTTCTTCCAGGTGTGTCTAAACCCAAACTATTCATTCAGTTTTTCTTAGGGTTTGAAGTTTGAGAACTGCACAGGGCAGAAGGTGCTTGGAAACATGCCTTCAGTGCCCAGTGAGCAGGTCCCAGGGCACCCGAGTACCAGAAAGTGGGTGTTTGACTACCAGGTCCCCTTGCTCAGTTCAGACCTCTAGCAGCTAAGCCACCTGCTTGTGGCTCTCACTTCCCTTCTGGCTACTGTATGTGCACGGGTTCAGCTGCCACTTCCTGACTGGAACTGGTTTGTTCTATGAATATGGTGGAAAGATTATTTATTTCGCAAGTTCCAAAACCATTTTTGTATGCAATAAAGCCTAATGAGTAGCTGTGGTGGAAAATGGCTGAAGAACACTTTTTTAGTATAAGCTTCTGCGTGCATACTAAATATACCTAGACGCACACATAAAAATAATGAAAATATTTTAATGTGTGTCTATATGGTATTTTTGATGGGGTATTTTACAGATGGGTTAGGGTCACATGAACCATGTTTTCCATTTAGAAAAAGAAAATTGAATCATTCTCCATATTTATTGATGGGAATTTTATGCTTGTAAGTAAAGTTATTTTAAGAGTGTAGATAAATGGCCTGCAAAATGAAGCATATTCAAATAGGCAAACTGCTGTGTATTGACTGAGTGCATTTGACATGCTTAACTGCAGTTTTATTAGTCCACTGATATATGTTGCACTGATTAAATGGACACCTTTGTGTTTGGTTGCTGTTCCATGCACATGCAAGTGAACACACATGTACGCAAACACATCAAGCATAATCTCTTTGCATTTACTTGGATATTTTTTGTTAATCAATGCTCTGTGTGTAGTTGTTTAATCTGTAGATTTTAGCAGTGATATTTTATGTGTTGTTTTGAAGAGCCTGCTGTCCTCTGTGGCTAGCTGGCCAGGCTGTGACTAGCGGCTGGGTACTGCAGAGTCCAGCTGGGCACCACCGCAGCAGCCAGGCCAGGGAGCAAACAGCCCTCTGCTTGTGGGCTGGGCTGCTTCGCTGCTCAACCTGTATCATCCAGCAGCTGAAACTCACCCATCACAGACCTTTTTCTGTAGGAGGGTGTTTATCCACCAAGTTTGATAGTATTTTTTTGTCTGTTCAGATAAAGCTAAGTTTTTTCAAGAAGATAACAGATCAATAAATTTTGGTTTATTGTATCTACAGGAATACAAGACAGGAACTTAATTTCTTGAAGTTTGGATTAAGACAGTGTGATATCAGTGGTGAGCTCTGAAAAATCATCACTGTTTGGAGAGCAAACCTGCTCCTGTGTGTTACACAGAGACACTGAGGGTCGAAAAAAGGTCAGGGAGCTTGACAGGTGCTCTGGGGTCTAGTGACAATAAAGGATTTTATAGATGAACAGACCTATTTATAGCATTGGAGTCCTATTTGTGTTCCCTGAGCTTAGTTTTAGGTTGTGTGCAACTTGCAGTAAATGAATTGCCTTACCAAGGGATCAATATGGGTCTCCTGGTGGTCCTTCTAGGTAGTCCCTGTCAATGAAGGACCCAAGGACCCTCCTTGCTCCAATGCCCGTCACCCTGCCCTTCTCCTTCATGCTCTGGCATTTGTAGCTGCTAGCATGCAATTGATTTGTTGGTGGGACATAATGAGCCAGGAGGTGAGAGCACCCTGGAGTGAAGACAGAGGGATGGCCTGCAGGCTTAACACTTTGCTTGTCTTGGACCTTGTAACACTTTTTGCTTTCTCTGTTTCTGTGGAACTAATGCCAAGTCAGGAATGGTGTTATAATTTTGTCAGAATTATAAAAGGCCCTTAAAAAAATCAGAAAAGCAAAATCCTGGGTTAAATCAGGTTTGTTTTGGATATTATTTTCTCAGCGTGTGTTCTCTTTGTCTACATGTTTAAGTTCAGAAGTTTACTAGTTTGAACTGAAATCAAATCTTTCCTTTGCTGCCTTTTCTGATTGATTACACCAATATTGCAGCCTCAGAAGACATGCTGCCTGCTGGAAGTAGGCACTGGCCCCGGATGGTCTTTTCCTCCTTATTGTGCCCTGGAGCTGCAGTTGCTGCTTCTGGTTACGTGCCAGAGACAAGCACACGTGTCACACATCACATTGCCATTACTAGGGTGTTGTTGCCAGGGCCCAGCAGAAAGACTTCCAGCTCAAGGAGCAGTTGTTGAAAGCTATTGGGGACAAAATTAAAATGAGAGAATCACCTGGTGTCTTCAATATTGTGTGATTGCAGGAATGTGGAAAGAGGAAGAATCTTTAATTAAATTCTTTCGGAAGTCTTAATGAAATCAGATGTTTAATTCTGAAGGTAGACCTGCTTTTAACTAAATAAGGCATATTGGCCTCACATTGAAGAGAATGAACTCAGTTGAAAATCAGCTTTGGTTTCACATTAAATCAAAGTCTCTAGAAATGACAAGGGTTTTGAATAATAACACTCAAAGTTATAAATAGTTTTTTGAAAGCCCAGTTATATTATTAAAATGCAGTTTGTATTACAGAATCACAGAATCATCTAGGTTGGAAAAGACCTTGAAGATCATCCAGTCCAACCATTAACCTAACATTGACAGTTCCCAGCTACACCATATCCCTAAGCGCTATGTCGACTCTATATTGCCTCTCTCAAGGCAAGGTCCACGAGTTGGAGTATATGCATGTCAATACCTGTCAACAGATGAAGCAGGTGGTTGTCTCAAATGTACATCATCATCTTTGTGCAGACTGTATGTATGAACATATGTCACTGTCAGTGTGCATTTCTGTTTAGCTGATGTGCAGCCCCCACACTTTCTTTCCTTTCCTCCTGCCCAAACAGCCTCTGTGAATCTTATTTTTGTTCTTTGAATGTTGGCAACAGTAAGCTATATGGGAAAAAATGTCATTTCTTTGTCTATTTCTCTTTTTGTCCTCCTCCCTTGGGCCTTAATCTACAATTTGCAAATTCTTCACCCTGCCTAGGTGTTCATTCACTTGACTGGAAGTGCACATTGGTGTAGCCTGCCAAGTATTAGGGCAAGTCCTTCAGAGGGCAAGAGGCGTAAAAGGGGAAAGGAAGCTTAACAAACTGGGAAAAAGTGCTTGTAGGAATAGAAAAAAGGGCAGACATATTGGGGGCAGGTATAGTGCCACACTTTGAATTCAGTTTTGTTTAAGTGGGACAGACTTTAAGTTCATGTCTTCTGAACCAGTACTGTGTAGCACACTGCAAGTAATATAATATCCATATATCATATGGATATCTGTACCAGCCAATGTGGCATTCATGTTTATGGATAAAAGTGACCATTGTCATACATGGGTGGGATTAGTGCATTCTGCCTTTTTTTCAGCTGAAGTAGTTCAGAACTTGGTTTAGAAGGATCCCATTTCTCCAGACAGTGTGGGTGGTGGCAGAGCACAGAAGATCACAGAGGAGCAGTGACATGTTGTGCATCTTTCATGTCTGTATTCTACTGACTAGGTGTTGTTAAAATCACACCAAATCAAAAAAGCTCCTGAAGTCAGGAGCAGTGATGTCTTGTGTGTGTGCAGCTCCCTTGCTTACTGCCTCCAGCTCTTAGAGGCTATTCCTTAGATCTACTATGATTCTTCATTTATGCCCTCATCTTGTAAGCAGTGTCTGAAGGAGCAGGCTTGTATCTGTGGAAATACAGTTATCAGAACAAGAGACTCAGAGTTCACGTGGACAAAATTGCATTAAGAGAATAAATAACACCTAACTGCCCTGTTATGGTGTGACGGAAAGAAAGAAAGTTTCATAAAGTCTGAAATGTGTTCAGTTTTATGGTGGAAGATGATATGCTCCAGAGCTGACCTTCAGCCTGGTACCTCTGAGGGCACAAAGGCATACGGGATCTTCTGTCTGAGCAAGAAGGGAGCAGAGGTTAGAAATGAGCACTAGGCATGAGCTCATATTTTTGTACATGAAGTGGAGAGGAATAACCAAAAAGCTGATGTTACAACAGAGGCTTCTAAAAAGCAGTTGTTAATCAGAGCTAATCTGTTCAAGGAAGTAAAATGATGAAAAGGCTATTGGCTTGTGGATGGAAAATGTCTGTTACCACAGATGTAACTCTTTCTTAATTTAACAATTCACACTCTTTCACCCCAACCCCTCACCCCCAACAAAACTCACCCTTGCTGCTTCTCAGGCTTTGAAATATGGAGTGAGTGTTCAGGATGCCATAATGCACAACCACATCAAAAAGCCATGATAATGTGAACACATCCTTTCTATCTAGGTTTCTAAGTAAGTATGTACACCGGGGTTTATCTAGTGTGGCAGTGGGCAGCAGCCTGTTTTGACCTGTTCCTTCATCTCCTAAGAAATTCCTCAGAAAGTATCTTGGCTGCTGAGTAAAAGGTGAGTTTGTGTAATTTGAACCTTAAAGAGGAATGATGATATTGCTCCCACACAAATGCATCTTTGTGGTAAGGATATGAGGTGGTTTTTAGCTGATCATTAACACTAACTTCGAAAAAAGAATTGTTGGAATGAAACAAATGGTGGTTTTTTTTTTTTTTCAGAAGTCACAAGTTCATGTGGAATAAAAGGTGTCTGTGTGTCTTGGTAAAAGGTTACTGCTTCTGGCACTAAATATCGATACAATCTTACATGTACCAGTACCTGTGATCAGTGTTTTAGATAACAATAGTTACTTCTCAGCTATCTCCAACTCTCAAAACTAGATTTAGTCTATAGGAATCTAAACAGACTTGGTGGTGCAAGACGTTAACTGGGACACACCAGTCAATTTAGCAGAATGATGGGGGTGATCACTTGTGTTGCAATGAGAAACAGGCTTTGTAAATGGATTAATCATATAATTTAAGCTCTGATTCTTGAGATACAATGCTCATGTGCATTCCTTCAAGCCTTCTCTATCTCCTTACCAACATAGGTTGTTGGCAAATTGTAGGCTGGTACACATAAATTAGACCTAAAAATTCCTGCAACCCTCACAGGCTCTGGAATAGCAAACCCAAATCCAGTAGTTTTCAGTTAACCTACTTGAATTACAGAAGACTCGGAGTTGCCTACTAAGCATCTGAGACTGGGACATCTTAGTGAGCATAGTGCTCTTAGGTATAGGGTTACCAAGAAGTTCTTGAAGGTTTTACCTACGGTGTTTCTTAGTGTCCTCTCGCTACCAGATGTCCCTTTTCCCATCAGTAACCTGGGACTTCTGTCGCGCCAGTAGTTGCAAGGGTCAGTGTTTCCCTTGTGTGTTCTTTGACATTATCAGCTGACATAAAAGGCATGCTTTAGGCTCTTTGCTGTGACTAGTATTACCTTCCCAACAAAAACTGGCATAGGAGAGATTTACTAAACCATCATAAATGGCCCATTCCTTCAGTTTTGCTCATTCTCTGACAGGCTCAACTCAAACCAGGTGAATAAGCTATCTCATAATTTGGCATTTTATTGGAAGAGCTGAGTATGCAGGTTTTTTTATTGTAGTCTGGATTTCCCAGTGTTTAAAAATATGTAATATAAAGGCAGGGAGGTTAGGGGGATGTTCTGCAGATACTTATAAATGGAAATGTTGCTCTTGAGAGTGTCCTTAGGTGAACTCCCAAACAATCCTCTAAATCAAGAAAATGAAATGCTCAGATAAGCCTTGATGCAGCCCAAGAAATCCCAGTTTGTTCATGGCTCTTTCCCAAATGATGAGTTGTTTTGCCTGTCTCTGTCCTAAAGTTTGAAGGTCAAGATATGCTGTATCTTTAGGATGTCAACAGAAAAATGTGTGGCTCCACAGTATTCAATTACAGTGAAGTGCACAGTGGAGTGTTAACAACATATTTCTTGTATTTTGGCAAGGAATATGTAGTAATGTTTGCATTCAGATTTTGCTTAAGATCTGATAAGGTCCACTCTGCCCTGTGTATGATGGAACTGGATTATCCAGTCAAAACTGTAGAAGTCTTCTGAAGTTTCTGAGCCTGAGACTGAGCCTCCTTATCAAGCAGATTTTAATCCAACACAGCCTTTATCTACTGGGTTACCACCAAGTCCCATTCATGATATATGGCAGCTTACGTTGGTTCTGTGGTATACTGGCCTCATTTGAGGATGATTGCAAAATTCACATAGATTTTAATGGCAGCAAGAGGGGATGTTTAAGGAGATTATGCAAGCCCTACCATTTGTGTTGGTACATGCCCTTCGTAGTTCTTCAACATCCACAATCCCAGTCATAAAAATTACACAGAATACAGCTTTGCCCAGTCCTTTCAGAAATCATTTATATATTGTCTGTGAATTTGTTTATTTCCTTAACTGGCTACTATCAACATCCACAGTTTCTAGTGGCAGCAAGTCCCAGAAGTTCACTACCTTCTGTGTAAGGAATTGGTTTAATTTTTTTAAGCTGGTTTCTAGCCAGATTCCTTGAGTGCCCTCTAGTTCCTGCAATATGGGTTCTGGTGAACAACAGTTTGGCATTCAGCATGGCCACCAGTTTTGATATTATGTCATTATATTGATATTGCTTTGTATGATATCCCTCAGCTTTGTCCTTTGCAAGTTGAAGACTCTCAGTCTCTTACCATCTCTCCTTGTTGGGCAACTGCACTGTCCCCTTAATCACTTTTGCTAACCTTCTCTGTAGTTTCTTTAATTTCACTATGTCCTTCCCAAGATGCAGAGACCCAAGGCACACACCATTTTCAAGATCTAGGCTGTGAAGTTCTTATGTGGTGGCAAAGTGTTCCTTTCTCTCTTGTTCTGCACTTCCTGAGGATGCCCAACATACTTTAGTGTTTTCTTTCTTCCTGCTCCTGTATGAGTTAGAAAGAGACAAGACCTGTCAAGAATCTCTCTTCTGAGTTGTAGCTGCCTCTCCCAAGCTTCACATTATGTGGGAATAGGTAGGCTATGTTTTCCTAGGTGTATTTCTTTGCTTACATTGACACCAAAGCTCACCTGCCACCTTTCTGCCTGCTCAGCTATGTTCAGCTCCTTCCAAATTATTTACCACCAACATATAAAAAAAGAGCTCAGCATCATGCAAAAACATGGCTATTTCACTGTTCACTCCCATCTCTGAGAAAGATGCTGGCTAGAAACAGTCTCAGCACTGATTACTGGGAGACCCCTCTGCTGACTCTTCCTCATCTTCAAAACTGATCACTAAGGCCTGCCGTTTCCTTCCCATCTCTTCTTCTATTTTTAGTCCAAAGACTTTTTTCTAATCATGAATGAGCTCTGTTTCTTAATAACCTTCGATACGGATCATTGCGTTTGGAAATCTGTGTTGGTTATATTCTCAGATCCTCCCTGTTGTGGGAGAGGGGGAAGGATGTGCTGCTTCCCATGGGGTGCCTGGTTGCAGTGGTCAGCACTGCCGTCTGCAAGGAGCCCAGAGGCTCCCTCTGGGAAAAGGTCTGTGCAGCCCCTTCCAGCACCAGAACAGCAATGCTGTGTTTTGTTCTGCTGAGCTGAAATGCGGTCAGCGTAGCCAGCTGGCATTCAAAATGAGCACCAGCAGAACAACCCACTGTAAGAAAAACACAGCAGTAAACTTGCTTGACTTGATTGATCAGAGTTTGTAAACAGGGAGGGACTCTGCTGCCGATGAAGTGTGTAGATAAAGGAATTGCAAAATGTTAGTACTGGATGTTGAGAAACATCCCACATGTGTCCAAGCATCAGCTGCCCTTAAGAAAACAAGTGGTCTGTAAAGGACCCCTGCCCCGATGGCTGGATTTGCACCTGGATTTGTCACAGAGGTCAAGCATAAGTAACCCTGGCCAGTAGGTAGGAGAGCTGGGATCTGAAGCCAAGATGTACAAGAGGTCCCAGGCCACATATAGCCTGCTAGCCATAAGATTAACTGGCTTCATAATGTACCTTTAGGAAATTAAAATGATTTTTTTAAAAATAATCGACCTAAATGCACTCGCAATAAATCTGCAAATCTACCTGCTTCTCAAGCTTGGCCTGTTAGGGCTGCACCATTAATTTCAGAGCTAGCTGTAAACTAATGAGGTAAATTATCCAGTCGGTCTCATGTGACTGCCGGGACCACCCTGACACAGCGGCTGACTCTCTTACTTTCCCTAGTACCTATACAATAGCAGAGCTGGAAAGTCTGGCTTGGGTATCTTTATACTGCACACAGTATGATGCTGTGTATATTGATGTGTGTTCAGAAAGCAGATTGTAATTGTGATTTATGTGATAAATCACACAAAATGTAATTATGTAAATATGTTAGAAAATGTATACTGTTTAAAGAAAAATGTTTGGTTGATATTGTGATCTGGAAGATGTACGTGTTGTCTCTATGTATGCATTCTAATGCCAGGTGCTACAATGTGCTAGGGTATGAGATTCCCTTTAAACTGTGTGTTACTCAACAAACAGCAGGTGATTAGTCAAGACATGTGATATGTAAAGAATAATTAAGCTTTTGCTTGCAGTTGCTGAGAATCACAGGCTTGGCTGTGACTAGGAGAACATGCAGACACCAGACTGCAATATTCATTGCCAAAACCTAAAATCAGTATCACTGCACATGAAGAGTTTATTTCTTTCAAGGAGAGTTGAAATCCCTAATTGTAAACTCTCTTTACAAATGAAGGTTTAGAGGACCTCCTGGGAACCACAGGGCAGTGAGTGTAACCCCCAGCAACAGGAAGATGATAGAGCTGATAGTGAGCAATAAGAGCACTGGGCAGGTAGATACAAACACAGCCTGTGCGAAGCCGTCAGCATGGCTTCTTGAAAGGGAAACCCTACCAGACTAGCCCTCTGGTCCTGTGGGGGTGTCACTAAGTATGTGGATAAGGAGGGCCCAAGAGAGGGAGAGTGTGTGGCTTTCCAAACAGCATTAGGCAAGGGTCCACACCAGAGGTTACTAAAGAAACTAAGTTGCTGTGGGACTGGAGGAAAGACTTTTTTAATTTTTTTTTGTTTGAGGGACAGAAAGCTGGTTAGAGGATGAGATGCTCTGATATGCATTCCATTCAAATTTCAGGCTCTTTGAAAATGGAATAGAGTCTAGTCCAAGTCTAAAATGAAAATTCACATTTTAGCTTCCCTGTGAGACAAAATACTTAATGAAAACTGTGTAGAACAGGCTTCTGGGTGAGAAACCAGTGTGTTCAATGTCATCGATAATGTGCCTGTAGCCTGTTCTTTCCAGGGCTTAAAAGGGTACTTATAGTCAGAAGGAAATTAATGGCCCGTGGGCTTGCAGAAGCCAAGTGCATAAAAAGAATGGGTTTAGGATGTTGGCCCCTCACAAGTGATGCTGCTCAGGCCACCCAGCTCATCCCATCTGTGAAACAGAGGGATAAGACTCTTGCAACTGAGCTACCAGTTAAAAAGAAGATGTAAGGAGAACACCACCACAATTTGCTTTCTTTTATTCCTTCTTCCTCTATATCCTAAAAAACCTGCCTGACCATTATTCAGACTCTCATTCCTGCAAATAACATTAATAAAAGTATTTCTAAGGTAGGAAAAGGTGTGTGAAACTTTAGCTCTGAGAAAAGACATTACATGGAAGCAGAAATTACTTTTTGCATTGGAAATATTTGTTCAGCCTTAATGGTATTCACTGGTCCCATGAAACAAAGCAGGGAGAAAGGACAAAGCTGAATGAATCCAATGCAAGTTTTACCTATAGTTTTTTTTCCTTTACTCAGAGTTGAATTTGATCCATTTTCTTTTGTTTGCTCTAGAATAACAATGATCCTTCACTCCCCCAGCAGTAAACATTGCAGCCTGTGAACATCAGACTTCAGCAAGCAAACTTTCAAAAATCCCTTTGCAGGGTAAATGTCAGGTTGTTGTTCAATTAATTATTTTTAAAAGTGAATTCACATGCAGCGGTGACCTTTAGCTGTGCTGCACACACACTGCTCTTTTTCATGATCTCATTTGGTGTTTCATGTCATGGCCTAATATGAGAGATTGGTGTTGTGAATAGCAGCAGAAGAGATGCTTACAATGCTGTGGCAGGGGAGAGCTGTTTCCTTCGCCCTGCTGGTTTGGGGGGCAAGGAAGGGAGGTCAATGAGACACCGTGACTTCAGAGGGGGGATCTGCTCTCCCTCACCACCTGAGACCTGCTGGAGCCACCTTGGCCTTGGTCAGAGTCACCTGGGATTGGGGAGGAGGGTGAAATGGCAGATCCCCCTTGATATCTTGTTGCCCTTCTCACTGCTGGCATCCTCTGTCACCAGCAAATGAGACACAGCTGGGACTGGTATGCTGAAAGGGAACAAAAAAATGATGTGGTTTGGAGTCCTGTAAATGAGACTGTGATGTCTTGATCCCTCCATCTGGCATATTTTGTTGTCTTACCTGGTGTTGCTTCAACATTCAAATGAGAAAATAACAATGCCTCTTCACAGGTGGACTGAGAACAGCTCTGTTGACAGGAGGCATGCATGTGCATCCCAAGGGAGCAAGCAGCCAGCTGAGGAGCGCTGCAATTTTGTGAGGCTTCTCACAAAGGTGTGGGTTTCCGGGTCCTAAGAAAATGCACCCAGAAGCAACAAGAACATTCACCTGAAAAAAAAATTACTGAAATTAATGTAAAACATCAGTGATGGAATCTGAAGTAATTACAGAAATGTTTAGGGCTCTTGCTTGCTCTGCAAGGAAAGAAATAATCCTCACCATGCACCACAGCTCCTTTCCTGAACTCAGAAACTTAAGAAATTCATACCTCACTGGAAGGAGAAAAATAATATTTTTTTTTTAAACTACTGAAGCTACTCCAACAAGTGATAATAATAATAAAAAAAAAAATAGCAAGCAAGTGAATCAAGACAGGAGACTGGAGTGCCTGAGTCAGGAGTGCCCCGTTACATGCACAGGGGAATAGTGGAGCTCTGTGCTACTGCTATGCACTGGCTGGAGACCCAACAGCTTTGCATTATTTAAGTCTATTTGAGTTTTACTCAACTCAAACCCTTACTCGGTTGTTTGAACTTCCCAGCTGCTACAAGCTTCATGTTTTGATTTTCTTTTGCCACCAGATAGTGATTTTTTTTGTCTAGGTACTATACTTCAGAAAATAGTGTTTAATGTTATGAAAATCCCTCCCTTCTGTTTTCTGGAGGATTATTATATCTTCTAATAAAAGCTCAAATGAGAGGCTTGATTTCAAACATTTCTATTTGTCTTCTGCATTTTCCATAATTCCCATGCTCTATATTGTTTATATTATAGACACAGATCCTAGTACTTGCTGTGCAAGCAAAAAACAGTTAGAGGAAATACATCCAGATGCATATATGCCCTTCGATCTTTATTTAGCCCTAGTGCTCAGCTGTTCCTTGCTTGTGGCATGTATATTCCAATAGTGTTTAATATCCACCAAAGTAGTGTAAATATTAGAAACTGTAATTACCCCATTTCTTGCTACTTGCACTGAAGAGTGTTTTCATATATGTTAGATGTGTGCCCAAATTTGTGTGTGGTGGCTCAGGACTCAAGTCTGCCCTCCTCTGGAGCAAGAGGAGACCTCTATATATTAGCGGCATGACCATGATTTTGGCTCCCGAGTTACGTTTTCTTCACTATAATAACTGCTGGTTTTCTTGCAGATGACCATAATGGAGGGCAGATGAGGGGTTCGTGGGAACTAAGGACCTCAGGGCAGATGTCCGTGAGAAAACTTCAAGCTTGCGTGCACAGTCATTTCTGACTTACTGCACCTGATGACAGCATCCACTCTTTCACTGCTTTTGTGGTCGTGCAACATTGTCAAGAGGTCAAAGTAACTGTTTTACCAGCTATTAAAGATGATGGCGGAGAAGGTTTGTGACCAGTACTTCCTCTGAATATTATTTAATTGAAGAGCAGGGAAGATCCTTGCAGTAAGAGATGCTTAATATGCAACACATCAGTGTCTGGGTCCATTTCCTGTCATTAGCCTTCCTGGAAGCACTTTCCGTGACTAATGTGGTCCTTTTATACAGAGTGGGGTCATGCAGTTTGTACCCCTGGGGTAGAAGCACCTGGTTTCTGAAGTAATGCCGTAGCAGCTGATGCTGCCAGCATGACAAAGGGGGACTGAGGTGGCAGGGCTGAAGGGATGTGGGGTCCATCTCCCCAGCCGTCTGATAGGAAGGGAAAAAAAATACTCATAAGCAGTGACAACAAGCCAACTGGCTTATGGAAAATGCCCGGTTTATATCCATCTTTGTGGAAACAGGGCCCATTTCCTAGAAGCTGATACCAACAGGAAGCCAAAACTTGTCTCGGCTTCAAAGGCAAGATCTGGCTCCCCCATCATCCCTGCAGGTGTGTTCCTCTGGGCTGCTGAAGCATGCTAGAAAGAAAAAACAAGCTCCTATTGTCTGCCACATATTTAATCTAGAGATTAGTAAAATGTTTTGGTTTTCTGCGGTCTCAATGTGACATTCAAAGCCTATGTTGCCCTCAGGAGAGTACGAAGACCCTGAGTTATTGCCCCAATGCACCTTTATGTGGTGTTTTGATACTGCAGAATGTCAAATACATAGTATGGTGTAATCCTTAGCCTAGGTTTTCTTCTGAATTGGACTGCTCCTCAGTCTCCCTTCAGAAACATTGTTAAGGTCATTCACTTAAATACAGAAAGACAATTCTCCCTTTTGTCTAACAGAAAAGCATAGCTCTGCCACTGATACATAGGCTTGAACGGCAAAGGTTTTGTGTCTGAGTTACTCCTCTTGGGTGCTACAGGTACAGCACTGGAGTGCTGCTGGTTGTTCACCTAAGTCTTTTAGTCAGTTCCAGTAAAAGCACTTTTCTTTGAGTGAGAACACATTAAAATTAAAATTAAAATTCAGCTTAATTAGCTGGTCACTGGGGTTGTGCTTATGCATAAAAACTAAATGCTGATGTGGATATGGAAGAGACTCTGGACAAAATAAGGCTAATTGTAGAGCAAAGACTGAACGTCTACAGTGCCTTGATTGCCCTGTGATGTTTTTCTTAAAACCATCCTCAGCAAAGAGGCTCTGAAAATGCCAGCTCAGTCTGGAAACAGGGAATGATACTGGGCTAGGTTAACCATACAGACTTGGAGAAGAAAGACAAGAAGCCAGACATGACATAATGATAAACTGAATGTCATAAGAGTTTCCAGTGGAATTAATATTAGATGATAATGTCCGAGAGCAGCTGGTAATTAGACAGGACAGCTGCTGAGGCCAGTCACTAGTAATGTTGATCTATTCACCCAAAAACCAGAAAAAAGTATTGCAGATGTTTCTTTGTCGCTTTTGTTTTGGCTGTAATGGACACAATAGCTTTTTTCCTCCATTGCAGGTAAAAAATTCATCCCCCAGCCTAACAGATTTGGATTGTTTGAATTGCCACAGGATGTTCTTATTTCTTACTTGTTGTGTTTGGCCTAGGGCTGTAAATCACAAATACCAGGCTGTGTAATTCTGACTTTTATTACGTTAATGTATTTTAAGAGCAGGAAATCTATAGGTTCTTGGCTCACTGCAGCAGAAGCAAAGCATGGTGGGGACTCTGTGGTCAGTAATGTTCTCAGAAATATGCCTCTTGCTGCAAAGGTGACCTCAGGATAATCTTTGCTCAGCTTTTGGTCTGGGTAATGAAGGACATCTCAACCTCTCAGCTCAGGTGTGATCTGGGACATGGGTTCTGGTGGAGGAATTCATTCCCTGAGCGTAGTGAGGGAAGAAGGGGTGAAAAAAATCATGTTAAAAAATTATGTTAAAAATTGTGCTAACAGTGCTGAGACCAGCTTGCGGGTGCAGGATCCTCTTTGTGCAGAATCACTACAATGCTCATTGTTGCATAGCACCAACAGCACAGCCAAGACAGCAGTTGAAGGCTCCTGACTCCCCAGCCTGGTGCATTTTCTACTGGGCCCAGGTGGCAGCATAAAGTCTACCTGTAATCCCTTTGGGAAAAAAAATTAATCACCCAAGCATAGGCATTAGTAACTTGGCTTAGTGAAGCAGCCCCAGTGAGCTCCTGACCCACGCTCCACTTCCCAACAAATACCTGTATCCACAAGCAGTTCACACAGCTGCCCAAAGAAGGGGGACAAAGCATGAGGTGCATGGGTGGGCTGGGGAACAGGCTTGAATTCAGGGATATGAAATAATGACCAGGTAGCTGAAAATTTGCTCTGTCCTGCATGCTCTACACTAGGACTCCAGTTTCTGCTCTTGTTGAAACATGTGTTACTGCTTTTTGGATGTCAGCAGGGAACAAGGGGACTCGACTGCAACCAGTCATCAAAGGTCTGCAGAGCTGAGGCTGTGAGGGACAACACCCTAGGAGGCTCTTTCCCAGTGTCCCTTTTTAATGATATAAGATAGAGGGACTGTGTAGAGGTAACATCCATCTCAGTTTCCTCAGTCTCTTTCTAGGTATTAAGCTATCTTAAATAAGCCTCAGTTGTTTCAGGAAGCTCCCCCTCCAGCCCCACTGGTGTTGATAGTGTCACAGCATGCAAAACTGATCTTCATGTGCTGTGGAAATATCCTTCAGGTTTGTGGCTGGCTACCATCAAAATCTACGTTCAGTGGGTATAGCTATGTGAGCATGTCATTTTCCACTCTGCTGTTGCACAGCTATTTTAATTTGGGGGGAGGGAGAGGAGAAAAACCAGATTGATAAGCACTTGGTCTGCACAGCCAGGATCTCACCATCCATTTAGGATGGCCTCTGAGCTAACAAACTGTATAACTGGATATTGCTCTGCCTGGGGGGGGAAAAAAAATCTTCCCCATGTGAATAGTCTAACCTGAGAGAGGACTGTCAGTGGGGTTCAGCAGATTGTGTTGTATCTGTGAAGTTGCCAGTGAGCACAAATAATTGCAGGAGAGATGTTCAGCGAGCATCCATCTTTTCAAAGGCATGAAAGATGGATCACTCCTTTTTAATTGCTTCTGAATATCCTACCCTGAATATACTGCTCTCCTTTGACTGTGAAATTGTACTGGAGAGTCTTGAATGTAAGGGTCACGTTATGGCTCTTGACCTTTCTCATTCGTAAGTGCCCTGCCTGCTCAGGAACGCCACAGGTAAGTACTGCTGAACTGCTGGGGCAATTATATCACTAGGATATGTTTTAGCCTTTCTTTTATCTGTCATATGCTGGAAGAATTACACTAAACCAGGTCATAATAGAAATGTTGCAAAATGAAAGTTGAGATAAGAGAGACCTGCTTCAGTAGATGCAAAAGTGGAGAGGGAGGCATGTGAGAGAGAGGGAGATTTGAACTACATCTCCAGGCACAGCCTTTAAAGAAGAGAGGTAGTGGAAGCTAATGCAGTGAAATGAGCTGTAACAAAGCCACACCAGGAATTATTCAGCTGTTCACAAGAATTTTAGAAGAACTGTAATTCAGAAATGATGTGAATATCAAATAAAATGTCCCTTGACTGGAAGCCTTACAAAGAGGAGGAACTAGAAGAAAATTATGGAAAAAACTGTATTACATGTCACCCTCTTTGAGACACTCTGAAAGAGTTCCCCACACCCCACTTAGACCCTTTGGCACACTATTGTGTAGCATTGTGTATTTCCATGTGGGGTGCTTCTCCTTGAAAGAAATTAAAATGATGGGAAAGCTGGCTTGTCACATTAAATAACATCACATGCTTTTCTGTCGGGGAGGGAAGAAAAAGGAAGAAATACTCTGCTGAGTTCCAAGAAAATAACTGCTGAGGAAATGAGTGCAGCGGCTTGGGTCCTGTCCTTGGAAAG
Source organism: Strix aluco (assembly GCF_031877795.1). NCBI lineage: Eukaryota > Metazoa > Chordata > Aves > Strigiformes > Strigidae > Strix > Strix aluco. The sequence continues at coordinate 73,118,054 of NC_133931.1, forward strand.
TAACAGCCATGCCAGCATGGGAAAACATGCTCTGTGTCCTGGCAGGGTTCGTAGGTAGGCTTGAATTTCTTCTGCATGCTGTTTGCTGGTGACCTGCAGTCTTGATTGTTCACATCACTGATCTCTCCAGCCATCCATAATGATTTTCCAGTTCAAATGTTGTGGGTTTTTTCTAAAATTTGAAATATATTTAAAAATATCAGGACTGTTGACCACCATTTCTGCTCTTGTTTACTAATATCCACTTTTTTCCCTCCAAATTCCCTATCTGCCATTCTTCTCTGGAAATAAGTCGTACTGAAAGCACCTCGTCATTCTCTTCTCCCTCATCATTACCCTTCACAGCCAGAGCGCACCACCAGGTCGGGTCCTCTGGGCCCCTTGATGTTCTCCTCAGCACTCGCAGGAGTTGCCCTTTGGATGACCTGTAGGTTCCCCATTGCTTTAATTTAACGTAAGCCTTCATCTAGAAACACTGAGAAACCACCCACTGCATGTAGGAACATAAGGACCATGGGGGCTATAGACACCACTGTATATTTGGGGAGGGGAGGAGGACTGGCACCAGATTTGCTTTGAGGTTTACCCGAGCAAAAAAGTCCTCCTTTCTCATGAAAGGAGATGATGACAGCTCTGGAGGAATCACCCATCAAGAAGACAAGAAAAGTGCTCTGATTTCAGTTAGATAGAATTTCTCAGTGGCCTCACTGTGCTCCTTCTCACCTCAGATCTGCTGCAACTAGGAACTTAAAAAAGAGGGTAATATGGGTTTTGCTTGGTTAAGTTGCTGGGGTTATGTGGAGGAAAAGGTGTCTCAAGACACTACAGTAAAACAGTGAGTTGTTGGAAATACGTATAAATAATGTATATATAGTATAATACATTTTATATATATTAGTAATAGATATTATAGTTTTGTAACAATCTAAACATTGTTATGCACCTGTTTATGCATGATGTTTAGATGACTTTATAGGCAACTCTACCGGTAAATATTTTTAAAGGCCTGATGAAACAGATATGTTGATTTTTATCCATAAACTGTAGTGACTTTGGAAATTTCCCAACTTGCTTCTTAAAATAATGCTTCAGATACAGTAAGCATAAGAAAAATCCTGCCCTGGAGTATCACAGCTAAACAACAAAACACTAAACTCTCTTCTGCTTTTCCCTCACCTCCATGGCTTCACTACAGAGCTGGGAGACACGTGCCAGCTTTAAAAGAGAAGAAAAAGTAAATCCATTCTCTTGCTGCTAATTCTAGAGAATGAGGTCCTATAGTAAAAGTTTAAGATTTCTGGCTGATATTTCCTAATTCTGTCTTTCAGTGTCTATTTGATTTTTCTTTTAATTTTGTGTGTGTGTGTGCTGTTTCTAGTCAGTGAACCACCACTTCTAAATTACCATAAAATGCACGTGCATGCATAGGACCACAGGTGGGTGAGGCTCTGTTCTCAGCTGCTGGTGTTAGTTTACATAGCAGCCAGTGCATCTCTACAGCCTTGAAACAAGGCTGGTAGAGCACTTTGCTTTGTTGAGCCCAGGCAGTAATTCCCAGCTGCTGTGTCAGAGGGGAGCCAGGCAGGGGTCCCTGTACCCCACCACATGCCTCTCAAACACAGAGGGAGGGTATACGGGTTATGGGAGGTGATTTGGGCTGTCATCACTGTGGGCACTTCGCTGACAAAGAGAGAAGCCCAGTCAAAGGGTGCTGAAGAATAAATTCAGGTGTAAAAGACCCAGAGACATGATTTATTCAAGGAAGCTGGTACTGCAAAAAGCAAGCAATGGAGCAGGTCAGCATTAGCAGCCAGCTTCGTGCACCTTCTTAGCAGAAGGTTTTGGCATCTGCATGTTTCTTCCAGCCCTCTTTCCCATTCAGAAGGAAACATGAAACAATGTAGATGATTTGTGGCCTATTCTTATTCTTGCTACAGAGAATGAGGGTCCCTTCTGAGTCTGACGGGGAGCAGGTCTCATATCTCCTCTGTATCTGAGCAGGTCTTGTATGTCCTTCAGCCACACAACTCTGTTGTTTTTCTCCCCCTGCTTAAGGAACTCACAGAGGCAGACCCCGGGTGTATTTGTGCTTTTATCTTTAGTCTCAGTTATTAATGGGTCTAATAGTTAACACTCATTTGGATGAGACCTTATTAATCAAAGGCTGCCTGCTCTAGTAAAGATCTAATGGTATTTTAAAGCTCTTCCTCCTAGAGCAGAGCTTTGTGAATGGTTAACCAAAGTTTTCCCTGGGCTCTCTAGTGTGTCACTAAGGACTGCTACTTTCCCTTCCAGGGATGGCTGCTTTTTGGCTGATCTGAAATGCAAAGGGCAAAATCAAACTAAAATACCTGCTCCGTGTTTAAGTTAAATAACAGTACTACTGCTATTCTGAATTCGGTAGCGTTCCCTGAAGTAATTTCCTGGGAAAGGGTTTGGCAGACTTTACTTTCCGACTCATACAAATATGAGCTGTTCTTGCTGCTTTGGAGTGACTGAATTGAGGAGTTTGCATGCTGTAGTGTGGTTTTGATTTCCTTTTTACTTTATCCCTGCATTTTTTTTTCCCCAAGAACATTATAGAACATTATGAATTCATTTGAAAAACACTGTGGGGGTTTTATTTGCTGTTATGCTATACAAAGTTATACCATCAAATATCACCCTTCAGTGGGACTTTTTCTTGGCTAGTTGCGTGGCAAACATTAGCAAGTAACCCTCGATGTCACTATAATGTTTGGAAAAGCTTGTATTAGGATAAAGTAGTTTTCAGTAGGTTTAACTGCAGCGCAAAGTGAAAAAAAATTGGTGCATAACCAAACTGTTCCTGATGGCTTTGTTCTTGTAGCATTGTATCTGTTGGTCAGTTTTAAGTGCTACTCTAATGGCTCCCTCTAGCAATACGTTATATGTTATTACAAACCAAAGAGCAGAGTTCATACTCATGCATTGAAGTTTCGCACAGCCCAGGTAATCAATTCAGCTACTTCATGTTCTTGTTGAAACACCTGCGGGGTGGGGGGAGGGTGGGGGGAGTCTGGGGTGGCAGGTTTCACCCGCAGGGGAGGGAGGGAAGCCTGTTTTGGGGAGAGCAGGGGCGGTGGTCTGAGCTCAGGGGACAATGGGGAGCAGCAAGGTGCCAATGGTGGGTGCAGCAGGCTGTTTGGCATCTGTGTGACTTCCCTCAGCTGGCATCTTGGAGAGGGAAACCTGCAAACGGGGTGGAGGGGGGATCTCTTTGCGCTTTGTGCCCCATCTTTGGCAGTGGGGCACTAGGAAGGGAAAAAATGGATTGTAGTTGTGTTATGGTGTCTCCTCCTGCCCTCTGCTTGTTCTGGTAATCTGAAAACTGCCTCTTTGCAGCACCAGCACAGTCAGATGCTGCTCTGTGTTACACCGGGCACCTTGTGGTAGGAGACAAAAGATGTGCCTATGAACACCCATAGAAAGACACTGAAAATAGCTGGAAGTGTCCCAGGACAAACAGAAGCAAACGTGCAGACACGGGGGAAATATTAAAAGAGGATTTACTGTATTTATCCAAGGTATGAAAAGAGCCGTTATTTCCAAACAAAGAGGTAACCTGAGGAAGCTGCAGCTGACAAGGAGGAGCAGATTGAACGGACTCTCCCTTTATTTATGTCATGTCAAAATGTGCCAGGGGCTTTTTGAGCAAATAAAAGGTAAGGCCCTGATATGAATAGCTAACAGTTTAAGGCTAGACCAAACAATGTGTGTTTGCAGGTAACAGTCTGTAGGTTAGGGAAAGGGGAGAGGAGATTAGAGAGGAGATAATCTGCACTCCCCAGGGGGTAGGCACACAGACTAGCCAGATCAGATAGTTCACCTACAGCATTAAATCTGTCTGCCACTATCTGGGTTAACTTGTGCGTTTTTGGGACGGGTACTGCCTTCGCTGCTGGAGCAATCTGACCCTTGAGCACCCTTGCTTTACAGGGTCCTCGGGAGGTGAGGCACCACTGTGTGCTACTTCTCCGAGCTTCCTGATGAGAAAATCCTGTAGACCCTGCCCCTGCAGGAGCCTGGAGTGGTGCAGAAAACTTTAAGGTCGCAGTCCCAAGACTCTGACCTAGAAATGCTTCCTATCACCTTATTTTTGGAAACACTAAGTTTGAACTAAACCCAATTCATGTTAACCCCATTTTGCCTTGTTTATTAAGGAATCCAAAGCAATGGTGTTAAAGCTGCAAAACGTAATTTATTTACAAACATGCCAGCAACTCTTCAGCCAGGATCTTTGCCTGGGTTGTATCCCTATTTCCACCTATTAGCTTTTTTCCCTGTGTTTTTAATGATTTTTTTATTGCAATGTATGATCTTGTAGCTGAGACCAATCTTCTTGTAGTTTTAGCTAGGGTCTCAAGTGATCCATGAAGATGGAGCATCCAGGAGGGTCACAGGTAGGACGATGTTGTCTGTGTTCAACTGACCTGATGTAATGATATGAACACTAACCTGTAATGCACGTTCAATATCCTGCAGCAGAGAGATTTTTATGCTGGTGCAGTTAAGTCAATAAACTTGGTAATCACAGTCCTCACAGTTAGCCTCACAGATCCAATGTCTAATCAGAACTACAAACTATTCAGAGGGGTTTTCTTTGCAAATAGGGTTACGTGTAATCAATAGCTCAGTGTATGTGTGTGTGCACAAATACTCATTTAGTAATTCTGGCCAGTGAACACATTCATTAACCTGACCGCCTGATGTTAGCTCAGCCTCCCTCCCCTTTTCACAAACAGGAAAAAGGAATGCATTCATTGATTACACTGCTTTAATTTATTTGTTTAGCTTTAATCTCTGTGCAAGATAAGACTGCTGAGAATTGTCAAATTGCATGCTTTGGAGAATTGAAAAGGCCATTTCCTCCCTATTTCCTACATTATATGATAATGCAAGACACATGGTAGCATTCTCCCTCTCTCCGCAAAGCATCAGTTAATGGATATCGCTTTTAGTGTCACTGTTTTATGCTAGTATGGCCCATCATTTATGCACAGAGAAATTAAATAAATATTTAATACTGGTGGAACACAATTGGACTTCGAGTAAACAAATGGGTTTGTTTAGAATGAATTACCTACTGGTCCATCTCTTTGGGAAAGGCTGGCCCTGATTTAATAAAAACATACTGTCTCTGTTTGATATAGTCATTTTGATGTTGAAGGTTTATTTAATTACAATGTTTTTAATTCTTTTTCCTGTGAGTTATTGATGTATTCCCCCTACCCCCTATCCCTTAGTCCAGTGTTGCCTCTCAATGACAGATTGCTCTCCGCTTGATGTACCTGTTGCTTACTTGTGAGAGTACAAAAATCTTTGCAGCAAAACAGTCCTTCAGCTGGTGTCGGAGGTGGTCTTTGTTATCAAATGCTGCAGGAACTGTTGGTTAAGCAGCTGCTGGCTTTCACTTGAAGCAGGGTTTGCTTTTATTTCAAGGAGGGAGACAGCACTGTTTAGTGCTCCAAGCTGTAGGCAAGTAGTCTAGTAATTTGCTGGGCTTCTGTGCTGGCATGTGGCATGGTGCCCTCTCCAGGGACGATGGCACTGTCAGGTCAACCCAAGGCTAATGTTACAGAAGATAAACTACAGGGAAGGAGACAAGGTGCAAGAGGGAAAGAGAAATGTCAGCAAAGAGAAAGAGGTGGGAATATGCTGGGGGAGAGAGGAACAAGCAGCAGTGAAGGCAGCAGGTAGGGAAGGAGGAGCAATCCTCCACAACCTTGATACTCCCAACAGCATGGATTGCCCCAGAGCACTGACCTTGGCACCCACATGGCTAGAGGCACCTGGAGATGAACATGTGGAGGCAACATTGTACTATGCCCTTTCTGGAGGGTGCAATTTGGCATGTGTTTTGTTGTGCCAACAGATGGGCAGCATTTTGTTGTCAATGGAGAGCTTCCCTCTCCACCCTGACCACATTGTGTAATGGCTCCAAACTGTCTATGAGGGCACTGATGTTCAGCCTTGGCTTATTCCTGCTAAAACCTTTTCCTGACTTGGCCATGGATGGGCACCGCGCCTCACCTCCTCTGAAGCTGGGGGCTTCCTAAGGCAGGAAGAGGTCCTAGTCTGGGTCTGTGCAGGGCTTGGTACATGGTGGGGTCACAACATTGTTCCCCAACCTTTTCTGTCCAGTTTTTGTAGATGGTTCCCATCATTAGCCTTGGGTTTTGCCATGAGGATCTGAAATGTAGGTAATGGGCCAGAGAGGTCATTCTCCTTTTCCTCTGATACCATTTATACCCAACCCAGCTCGGGCCAGTCATGAATGAAATGCTGTTGTGCTTTCTCTCTGGAAATGGTGGTAGGGCTGACTGTTTCCGAAGGGGGGGAACAGTGCTGCACATCTTGATGGTGGGACCTAGGAGCCTCTCATTGGTGGGGGGGTGTCCATCTGAAGAGTTAATGGGAGGTGCTGCTTAACCTTGCACCCCAGGGAAGAGACTGTGCTTAACTGGTGAGGAAAAAGGGTAAGGAAACTGAAATACCCACAGGACTTTTGCCTTGTTCCCCTGGGTAATGAAGTGCACAGGGCTTGGACAAGTTGTGGGATTTTGCTCCTGATTGACTCCAGTGGTTGGACAAGAGCACCTACATGCAGAGAGGTGCTAAGCTACTGTGATTTGGGGCATTTATTTGTCAGAGGTCTGTGTCCTGGGTATTTCTCATCAACTCTAAAGTCACACCAACAGCCCTAAAGTTATTGTAGGTTTGTTCGCTTTTTTTTTTAAGGGAGGAAAAAAAAAAGAAAGCAGAAATAATGTTTCCCTGCCAGCACTTGCTGTGTTCAGCCTGGGTGCATGATTTTGAATGTAGTGATGTGTATGGTATGTGACACACTCATATCCTCAGAATGGCTGCTTGCACTGGGGAAACACAGCATCCTCCTGAACACCAGCAGAAAGGAAAGGGGAAAGTGAGAGGGGGGGTGTTGCAAACACCATTTACATATCTGTGGGATGAGCTCATCCTCTTCTGCGCAAATGGGAATTGAGAGGATTCATTAAAAAATATAACTCGTTTAGTCTTCTCTGAGAAGTAGAGAAAGCACTGCTCTCTCCCGGTAATGGGCTTAGAGGAGGAGGAGGCTGCATTGCTAATATTCTGCAAGTGTGTAAACATCTCTCTGCTTTGTAAACGCTGCTTCTTCCTTTAAAGCAAAACCTGCAAAATTCCCATATTGCTGAGTTTCTAGCCTTCTGGCGCAGGTATGTGACCTCTAGTCAGCAATTTCCACTGCCAGCTAAATGATAGATACCACCTGCATTTGGGAACCAGCACCACCCACCATCACCTAGGCACTTACCTAAGGAAAGAAAATGTTTAGTCTATGAAGTAGCCCCTCTATTTCCCTTGAATGATAGCAACTCTGTGTTGGACAGATGTCCAACTCTCTGCATCATGTCAGAGAAGTTCTACTTATTTGTCCGTGCACCGAACTTTATTACAGCACTTCCAGAGCACATTTATTTTAAGTTAACTTAGACTGCTCTGGAACTGCATCAGAATAAGACACATCTTCACAGCAGCACCTTTTGCTCACTTTCGCTGTCCGGGAAAACCTTCCTGCTTCTCCTCAAGCAGACTTTGCTTGATGTTTTACTCCCATCTAGTGCTTTTTATTAAAACTGCTGGTGCTCTGCTTTTGGCACGGGACTAGTCCGGGCTGGACAAACATCACCTTGTCTCTAACCCAGGTGTTTACCAAATTTCTTTCCATCTGGCTATGAAAACTCCCAGCTCTTTGTCCCTTCCTCCTTCTGGGGAGGGTAGAAGTGCAGGAAGGAGGAAGATCCCTGCAGACTTTTGCTCCTGTCTTTCATGCACAAGGTACTTCTTTCATGATGGTTTTCTTGTCAGAGGAAACTTGAGTTATGCTTGTTTGAAGGGGGCTTCTTAAATACATTCTTGTTGCTATTGATGGGAATGGAAAGACTGCTATATGAAATACAGCTTTTTTCCTGATGTTCAGTGGTGCCTGCTCAGTGTATGTAAAACCTGATTAAAAACTAGAGACAAAAAGTCATTTGTGAGGTAACCAGGTGAAACTTGCCCTATTCCTGGCCCCATATCACTTGCAAAATCTCATCCAGGTTCTTCCAAGTGTTATTAAAACTGGTGAGCCTTCAAGACCATGAAGTCCAAAATGGGGGTCAAGGGTCTCAGCATTTTCAGAGCACTGCATCAGTGTTATCAGTATTTGAAATTCCAGATGAAATACAATGACTTTCCCCCCACTGTCTTGGGGAAGCTCTGAGATGCTTCAGCCCTGAAAGATGGCAGGATACTCCTAAGATGGCTGGTGTAACATGAGGAAGCATTCAGAGGCTGAGGTGAACCTGCAGACACACTTGACCCTGACAGATGCCCCATGTGCCCATATGGCTCCGGGCAGTGGGGGAGCTCCAGGTTGAGCGGGGTTGGCTGTGAGCTCCACCAGCATCTGTGGCTGCTGGGTCCTGGGGAAGCTAGTCTGCCTGCATGTGTCTCTAGTGCAGCACTTTCTATATATAAAAACCCCCAAACTCCTCCAGGGAGTACCTGTTGGCCAAAGATGGTGTGCTGGGCTCAGATTTTCCTGTGCAGTAGCACACTGTGCCAACAACAGTAGCACCCTGATGCCTCCCTGGGGACGAGGAAAAGGGAGGTGAGTACCCTAAGGCAGCAAGGCACTAGCATGGTCCTGGTTGTACGTCAGTGGAGATCAGCCCTCCTTCCCTCCCCTCCTGCCCCAGATGGGTGAGGAAGGGACAGGCTTAGCATGGGGGCCTGGCTCCACTGCCCTGCTTGTCCTTCGGATGCGGGTCTCCTGTCCCCACCAGTCACACGGTAGGACTTTACACCTAACTGGGCAAGGTCAAAAGTACCAATTAGTGCCTTGCAGCAAAGCTTCAACACTTCCCTCAGTTTGCAGAGCACATGCACTTTGCACAGGAGGTGCAGGCTTTTGTTTCAACCTATTGCCTTTCCTTAAGTACCTTTCACAGCCCTCCTCAGAAGTTGCCTCTGGAGGCTTCTGCACCTGCAGCAGCCATGCTGGCAATGGGTTCCCACAGCATGCATCCCTGAAGATGAGCTCTCTCCATAAGAGTGGCTCCCCACCAGTTGCTGTGCACCATTGCTCTGGGCATGGTAAATGGTGTCACTGAGGAAGACTGTGGTCTAGTGGGATGAGCTCCTATGAATTTACAATAAAAGTCAGCCTCCTAAATTTGTCAGTGACTGAGGAACCATAGACATTTCCAAAAGTTTCATCCCATGACATTCCTTTTCTTTTCCTGTTTCATTGCTGCCAGGTTGTGGTGTTTGTGTTGGGTGTTTTTGTCATTGACTTTATACCTCTTTATTCCTTCTAATTGAATTTCTGACCCAGACATCTCTTTAAACTAATTTGTATGATGAATGTTTTAGGAGCGTAATGAGGAAGTGTAGGGAACCTTATGCTTGTGATTGAATATTTACAGATGTAAGACAAACTTCAAGCCATCTTTGAGTGTTTGACAGTTCACGTCTGATGAAGAAATAAGAGCTCAGGTAAGATGACTGACTCTCATTAAAATTCAGCAATGGTTATTAGTTTGCTTTTACCTCATGAGCTTTCTGTGGGTGGCATATGACCCAGAATGGTATGATAGTGTAAATATGAAATTGTAGTGCATGGGTTTTGGAGGTGTTCAAAGCAGGCAAATGGGCTATTTGGTCCTTATCATAACTGTAGTTTGCTCTCTTGATACAACTGTTAGCACATTAATTAAAAAGACATTAGAGAAGGTGATCATGTGGTGGGAAAACTGACAATTAAACCAGATTCCTCAGATGGAGGTGCTGTGTTTCAAAGCAAAGCAGCTTTCTGTGGGTTACTGCTGATCAGGTGGGGATCCTGCACAAATCCCGCCTCGGTTGTGCTGCCAAAATATTGACATCTCTCTGGCCTGGATCCCTCTCTACTCTGTCCTCTCCCACTATTTCTTTTCACCTCCAGCAGGACTCGATGGAGCAGGCTGAACATGGAATAGTGTGGTGTCTCCACATTTCTCTGATGTATCTACTCATGGCCACTGATAAATCTACTGCGCTCCCTTTGCTGAGGTTTCAGTCATGCTGAACATAAATGGTTCCTCATTTTACACCCATCACTGAACTTCACTGAGATGTTTTGCTTTTCTTCCTGAGTTTCTGCAGTCCGTCTCTCTCTCTCTGTCCCCTGTGCTGCTCACAGCATCAATTGTTTCAGCTTGGACCGATTCAACCACTGTGTTTCTTGTGTAGCTGGCCTTTGCTCAATGTTTTACCCACCTCTACACCTTCAAAGATCCCTGCTGCTACGAAAAATTCAAGTTCACTTCCACCTCTGTGTGTTACCAATCCACTCTCTAGATTTTCTCCTCATCTTTCTTCTGCTACTGCTTCATGAGTAAAGTCTATTTCCCTAAATGCTCGATATTTTCCTTCTCCACATCCTTCCTGGATTTCCATTTCTTTTGCCTTCCAGCAGGGTGCACCCTGCTCTGTTTTTTCTCCCAGTGAAGTGGCTTGCTTTCTTTTGCTATTACCCTTCTTTCCCTCTCTTCACGGTCAGTTTAACCACATCCATGAAACCTCAACTGTATTCCATCTAGGAGCAGAGATTATATTGCTTAAAAGCTATAAAGTTCTGTGTTTGTTTAGTAGTAGCAAAGATAATTTTTGCAAGAAGATGATGAGACTGCAGAGTCAGAGTTCTTCCAACAGCAGAAAATGCACAAAGACAGGCAAAATGTTAAGCAATGTTTATAGGCAGATAAATATCAAATACAATGCACTGATTAATATTCCAGTGGGATGGACTTTGATAAACTGGCATGCCATTCTGCAGGTTTTATTTTTAACAGATGGGAAAGAAAAACAACATTTGGTCTAGAGCTTCTGTCTGTCTGAATGAGGTTTTGCTCATTTTGGGGGCTGTAGCTATTCCAAACATGGCAACCTGGTTTAATTAGCTGACTAGGATCCTGCTTTGTCAGTGTGTTTTTTTGTTGTTGTTTTGTTGGCTTTTTTGTTGAAATTTTTTTTTTTTTTTTTTTTTTTGGTGCCTAAATGCACTCTAACAAAACTGACAGTACTCAGAGCTCCCAGACTGATCTGGCCAAGTTTCCGTCTGAAATGTGCAAACAGAATAGCTGATGAAATAATAGACACATTTATGCTGGAAACCTTTCTCTTTCCTTTTTCAGGGCAAATTGAATATCTATTGATTCATCGTTTCTACCAGATGGGGAGCACAGCAGTAATTCCTCTGTGTTTTTGAAAGCAGTATCTTTCACAGAGTTTGCTTTGGTTGACCAGTTATTTTCCCTCTGATTTGAATCTGTCTCTAACGTGTGCTTTTGGGGTATTGATTACACCAACAGACAAGCTCTGATTATGGTTTTTGCATGGCTGCCAAGGTCCTGCAATGCACAGGGAGACTGTTTTAGTCTGCTCCTCTTGAAAGCCCAAGACTTCTTAAGGATGGGATAAAAAACATGAGGTCCATTAAGCAAAGAAGCAACTCCTGATGCCTAGGAGAGATGCAAAGGCAATCAGACTAGACAGCAATGCTGTGTCCTTTGTGCATATTTAAATATGGGGCTCATGCCAAGTGGGGCTCATAAAAGGGCTCATGCCAAGTCCATCCAAAATGTTTGAGGAATGCCTTGCTGAAAAAGGTCTGTTGTCTTAAATATGAGTTCCAATTACAGCACAAAACCAGCATTACGGGTTTTCATTTTCAAGCATGTTGTGCTGAGCTAAGCTTATAGTTGAGAAGACAAGAGAATTAGCCTGAGTTTATTAATTTTATATGACATTAATAATTGCAATATCATCACCTCCCCAACTAAGCCATGTGGTTACCCACATACAGTGTTGAACTGAAGGAATGGTTCTAGGAACTCGGCTGGACAGTTCCCCAAAAGCTGATGTGATATGTGTCCCTGACCAACTGTCCTTTCTTTTGGCTGGTTTCAAACTCATTTGAAAGGGACATAAAAGTCTCCGAAAAACAAAGTCCCTGTTGATAGTCTAGAGGCAGCCAATGAGAAAAAGACAAGGTGTCAGGTCTTACTGAATCTCTTTGTCAGCAGTTGGCAGTGCCTCAGTGTGCGTGTTTACTGGCCGACCTGCTTATAGGTGTTTTCAAATTGTCTGCCACAGATGTTTCCCTTTTTTGGTGCTATCAAAGGCAAATGAGAGTAGGCAGTAGGAGTTATTGCAGCTAGGAAGAGAAGAAAGTTTATGGGACATGTCACAAATCCATGGCAAAGAAAGCTCCATTAATTCTGCTGCTTATAAAACAGTTTGGGTATTGAGTTGTTTTTTTCTTTTACAAAAATTCTGAATTTTTCTGTTTGTTTGTTTGTTTTCTGGTTAGTTTATTCAGGGTTAAAAGTTGTTAGAAAAGTCAATCAAAGCAGGAGAATTTTTTTCTCCAGTTTTTCCCTCTGCATATTCCAGATAACACCCCTCTCCCATAAAGTGTTCACGATAGAGAAACCAAGACAGCAGGTTGATGGCTGAAGAACAGATCTTCTGCAGGGATTGTCATGTATGTGAACAACAGTGAGAGTTACAACAGTGCTGAACCTGGGGAGAAGGTCACAGCAGTCCCAGGGCTGTGTGATTGCTCGTTTAGTAATTTAAGATGCAGTTGTGCTGCCCACCATTGCAGTTTTTGAATGCACTCGAAAATTATCATTGCATATATTTCCATACATTTACACATGTACATAAGCATACACCTTGTTTCCTGAACATGGGAGCATTTATTGCCTGGACTCCTGTGCTTGACAGAAAATGCATCTGAAATCCACTGCCAACATCTGTGTATCGGTGATTTTCTTCTAGCCATACACCATGTAATACGCTCACTGTCAAGTGGCAGAGGTACCCCCTTAACTTCCATTAAAAATCCGTTCTGTGCAGAGCAGCTTCGTGCAGGCCGAGGGGTCATGCATGTGCCAATATCTTTCTGCATAGCCAGACTCCTGGTTTTCTGTCTTTTTTAAAACCTGAGGATGTCCTCCTACCTGTGCACAAACAAGGATGGGAAGAATGTTTGGGGCTCAAATACTAACTCCCAGGAGTTAGGACAAAGCAATATAATATATCTGTAATTTGGTTCTGTGTATGCACAGTAATGTAGACTTTAATTAAAATATTGTGTTCTGTTATTTTTTCTGCAGATGGCTGCCTCAGTAGGTGCCCAAGAGAACAGCAGAAGAAACTAATGAAATGGAGCAGGACTGTGTAGTGAAGCTGTTTGCTGTCTGGAGGACTTTGGCTTTGCTTGCTGGAATAGTCTGGAAATGCATAATGAATGAGGCAGGATACTGCAGAAAGTCATAAAAAGGTCTCAGAAGGGAGGCTCGACGCCTTTGTGGAGAACTAGGTTCTGCATCTTGTTCAGCCACAAACTTGGTTTCTATCCCTTAAGCTGAAAAGTTGACCACAAAGTGCATGCTTCTCGCTTTCTACATGTCCAAGGCAAGACAGGACGTTTTTTTTAGAGGAGCTAACTGCAGAGGCAGTTGGTGGGAGCTTTGTCTAGATGATGAGCTATAAGAAAGCTCAGTACTCTGGAAAATGAGGTCTCAGCCTTGTTATTCAAAATTTTCAGATGCTTTTGATAGGCCTATACTTAAGTTTCCCCATCTCTTGGTCCTCTATTGGTAAAATGAGGAAAGTTATTCCTAGGTATTTTAACCAAACTGTAAGGAATCCTTAGTGTTTGTGGAGTATAAGATGCTGCAGTGAGAACAGCTGGGAGGAAAACACCATTTTTGTTTGAGGCACGATTTGGATGATGTGAAGTAAATAAGGATAAGGGATGCATATTATAATAGCAGGGTAAAAATAAATAGAAATATTTAGCCACTCACTGAGGAAGACAGGGGCTTTGTATAAAAATATAGTCTACAATCATGTAAATAAAGGCTGTATTTTAACTTGAAGCTGAAGTAAGGAAGCTGTGTGGGTGGTTTTAGCTCTGATATTTCTTAGTCACTGAGTTTCTGCTTTAATAGGTAGCTTTTCAGATGTAGTTGTGTATGTAATGGCATGGTAATAACTTCCATAACATGAGCTTAAGATCCCATTAAAAACATACATCTTACTTTAAAACAGACATGGTTGACTAAACAGAATCATGCCTTTCTCTTCCTGACACTCATCTCCTCTCTACCCCCATTTTTCTTGTTGTCACCTCTGTGCTCTCTAGGACAACACACATGGGCCAGTGTCATGGGTTTGCTGCAGGTTTATCGAACCCCTGTGACCTGGCTTTTGAGGGTCCCATCCCTGCCTTTGGACCTGCACAGCTCCTCAAGCAGGCTGCAACGTAAATGACAGCTGGCAGCTTCATAGCTGATGCTTTGGTTGCCATCCCTGCTCTCTCCCCAGCTTTTGAAGCCTCCGTGATACCCAGGGATTTCACTGGAGCGTGTTTGCTGAGCATGAAACCTATCGAGTCAGCACCAAGCGATGGCATTGGGGCTTTTTTGTTGGTTTTTTTTTTTTTTTGCTTTGCCTCAAATGCTCCTGGATTCTTCCATTTAATCCCACTTGAATTAGGGTTTTTGTTTATTTTGTGTAGTTTTCTCTGTATGCATTGCCTTTGTCCAGCTGTGGTTTTTTACAGTGATATGTGATTTCTCTTTCTTTCTCTTGCAGGGAAAAAGGGGTGATGAGAAAACAATGTTGACCACCACACTACTGTACTTTTTGAGGCCGTGGAGTTGTGTGCATCTGTAGGAGTGAGTGATGCTGAATACAGGAAACCTGAAGCCAGAATATATTTTACAGCATGGCAGTTATAATGCAGGATCGTAAGAAATGTTTGCGTTTTAAAATGTTTTATCTTATGTTTAAAGGATAGTGTTTCTGGCAGGGGAAAAAATATATAAGGGCATTAAATGGCTTTCTTTGCAGGCAATTAAACAATGAAGTCAGTCTGAGGCATTTAAATAATTGTAACAGATGTTTATTGCCTAGTGCAGTTTACTGCATCCTATTATTCCCTTTACATACAGGAGAGAAGAACACATGGCAAACTATACCGTAAAAGAAATTCTTTACTGCCTTGTGAGCAATGTGGCTGCTTCTCTGACTTCTTAATTGAATCACCTTGGGAACGAGTCAGTAATAAATAGTATTTGGAGAGCAGACAAGTGACTAGCTGCCTGAAGGAGCAGCAGCAACTGGTGTGCAAAGACGTGGGGCTGGCGGTAAATACCTTTGAGCAAACAAACTGCAGTGGGATTGCTCTAAGAGTGATGCTTGGCTCACTCTCATTACAGATTTTGGTGCCTCCTGAGGTGCGTGTTTCTGGAAACTGTCCTTTCCTGGCATTTGTGTGCTCCACTGAGAGAGGATGGATAACCTGGGTCCTTGGGTAGGCTTTGGACAGGACATTTGTAATCGCAGTTTACCACAGATTTGTTGTCTGGCCTTACTTCTCGCCCCTCATCTCAGTGAGATAAGGTAACAGTTCTTTCCAACCTGCTCAAGATGTTGCATACAATGTAAGGGTCGATGTCCTGGGTGAGGCAAAAGGTGCAAGGACCCCCATCTCCTGTCATGACCTCTGGCAATGGCCTCAGGTGGATCACTAGGCAATGGTGAAGGACACCATATAGTATTCTCTCCCATATACTCTCCAACCTTTTTTGTTGTAGGGCCAGATATGTTTGCTGTGTCTTTCATAATGTATATATTAGAAGATGTATTTAATTCTGTGTATTTAATAATTTTTTTTCATCCATTCTCACCTTGAATTCATGCAGATATTTAGTGTTCAGAGCAGCCTGTGTAAGGCTCTAGGATAGTAAACGTCCTAGAGAAACTCATGAGCAATTAATCACCTAGTTTTTTCTTTAAAAAAAAAAAAAAAAAAACAAAAGGGTTTGCTCTCTCTGAACAAACAGAAAAGCCCCAACAACTCCCCTCTCAATCCCAAATCCCCAGAAAAAGCCCTGTAGATTTTTAAACTCTTGCCTGGTATCACAACAGTTGTCTTATCCTTTTGACTTTGGCTAAAATTTGAGGGTTTTTTCAGTGTTTCTTTTCAACTTTTTGGCTCAGTTCAGCCAAAGCTGCTTTGTGAATTTGGGTCAGACTTGGCAAAATTTGAGAATTTTTCAATGTTTAAAGACATACATTTTTTTTCCAGAAAAGTTTCGATGTTTTTAACTTACATAGCATTTGAACACCAAGTTTTGATTATGTAAATCATGAAAGAAACAAAACATTTGTTTGCCCAGCGCTAGTTACGTGGTGCCAAGGTATGCCCACAGGTACGCTTCTACTGTAATCACTGCAGCTGTTACTCTAAATGCAAGACTTCTTTTTGCTTGTTTCTCTTTCACTCCTCACACTATAGCTTTCTAAAGCTCAAGCTGCCGGTGAAGTGCTGTGCAGGATGTTTTTGGTGTGTGGACTTGGCAGGGCTGTCTTTCTCAGCTACCTTCCATCCTGTGAGGACCGTCTAGGATGTGATTCTCGCTCCCACTTGTTATACTCAAACCATTTTTGTGGATGAAAATCAATCACACTTCATAGATAAAGGCAATTGAAATCTGAACAGTCTAATGCAAGAATTATTATTAGTGCTGATGTGGTTACAGAAAAAGAAGGAATACTTCTATACAGACAAAGTGTTAATAGTAACAATAATACAGTTAAAGTTGTTATTTATGTACCTTCTTAATTTCTACACCTTTTTCTTGGTGTTATGCTTAGTTTTCAACTGTCCTCTGGGCCCAATGTTGATAGCTCCACTCTGGTCATGGTGGAGGGCTGTCAGGGCCACTCATTGGCATCTGAAGTCCTTCACTGGGAGGAACATGGTGCTGATGGTTTTTTCTTCCTCACTCCTCTTTCCTTCCTTCTTTCTCTCCCCAAAATTTGACTTGTCATTTGACTCTAATACCCTTTTAGACCTTGCTCTTTTCTCATTGTCTGCAGCTCCACCTTACATTGACATTTACTATTTATGCTGCCTTTTATGTATGTTAGATACTGTGCCTTTGTTCTCTTCCTTAACCCTAGAACCAGTTTTGTCCAGCTCCAGGTATCCACTTTGACCCACCATTGGCGAATTGTTTTATAGTTGTGGGGTCTCCAGGGCCAGCCTGTGCCCCTCGCATTATCAACCCATGTCTGCGCTCCTCTGCATCACCTCCTGTGCCTCTACCTCTCAAGGCCTCTGTCTTCTCTAGTGCATCATTATGTTAGAGTTGTAAATATCCCATTTTTTATGGAAAAACTGCTTGCTACTGTGATCTACATAAAATTAGTCTTATATTGTGCAAAGATAAACAAAAGTAAAACAGATTAGCCATAGCCACCTGGTCATCAGAAAAAATGCCATTACAGCTGAACCAAGCTTTGATGTTTCTGAATCGCTCTAGTCTAGTGGTAACCTGCCCTTTCCCAGTGCAGCATTTCACCCTCAGGTAAGTTGCTATTACATGCATGACCTTCACAGGGATCTGCAGTAAAAACACGGCTGGGTGGAAGGTGGGTAGGGCAAGGAGGAGAGGGAGCATAGCAGAATCGGTCAAACCCAGCTGCGGGATGCGGATCAGTGCCTTTGCTCCTCGGTGTAATCAGGAGCTTTTATGAAAAGTCCTGTCAGTTTGTCAGAAATCCTCTAGCAGGTTTTGATCTACTGCTTGTCCTGGCAATGTAAGAGTGTAGCAGATGATAGCTGAACTGGGAGTGTTTAAAATTTCTCTTCTCTCTCCTGATTATTCAAGGAAGCCTTCACTGGAAAGGCTGCATTGCTTCCAAGACACCTTAGGAAAGCCCATATACTTTTCTTAAAGCTAAAGAAAACCCAGTGTAATTTCTCAGCTCTGGTTTGGGGTCATTCCTGGGTGTGCCACTGGGCTTCCTTCAGGAACAGAAACCACCCCACACAAATAGGGATGACAGAAACTGGCCTGAGTGAACAAGGACAACATGTGAGTGACTGAATAACTTAGAGAAGAGACTTGTATTTAAGGACAAGGACAAGCTGAAAGGCCTCCCATCAGAAGTTGCCTACACCTGCCTGTGCCAGGTCTGAAGGGGACTCTCTGTGCTGGAGAGTCTCGCCCATAGCTTTTTTGGATATACCTTACCTGCCTTCCCCACAGACATCATGACACCACAGAGAGAGTGGAGTGATGTGTGCAGGTATTGTCTCTGCTGAAATCAGGGCAAACTTTTTTGCAGTGATGGGACCTGGAGTCTTGCTCAGAGCAACTGGGCCAGCCCTGGTCTCAACTTGGCTGACCAAGCTCAGTGGTGGGATTCTGGAGACCAGAGGGTGAGTCATCTTGGCCTTTAGCTTTCTCATCCCCACCTTTCCCATAACTTGCTAAAACCAGCTTTCTGTCATTTCTCTACTAAGTGAGGCTCTTAGCAACAACCTTTTTGTACATTAGAAAGCAGTAATCAAATCAGTCTGCCTTCTCGATGAAGCAGAACAAATCCATGGCTGTGTTCCCAGCTGTAAACAAAGGTAAACAGATGTGGAACTGTGGTCATCTCCTTCCCAGCAGGAGGGTTTATCAGAAAAACTCCATAAATAATGAAAATGTAAATGGGGCATAAAATTCATTTTTAGACAAAACTGGAAGTATTTTGCCTACCACTTTTCCAGGTTAGGTGGAGAGCAATCCCTGTCTCACCTTATAAAATTAGAGTGATTTTTCTTCTCGGTGAATTTTTTAAAACTTTGAACTTTCCACAAATCCCCTCTCACATTTGATTGTTTTCTTCTTGCTGTGTTTGCTGGCTACTTAAAATGAGGAAGTTTTCTTTCCTAGCCATTCTTTTTTCCCTTCCCCCCCCCCCTTTTTTTTTTCTTTTTTCTTTTTTTCCCTATTTAGACCTCTTCTTACTCTGTCAGATCTCTCAACTGCACACTATCACCTTTCCCAGAGTCTATCCCAACCTTCTGGGCATCAACTCATGTGCATGGTTATGAGTTTTCACAAGCTGTATCAGAGTAACTGTAAAGAGGAAGTTGAAAACAATATAAATTTGAGGCAAATGCAGCTGCATTCTCAGTTCATGTCTCATCACTGGGCATAGAAAATGGTATGTATTATTATTCTCTATGTACGTTGTCATTATCATTCCCACTTGCAGATCATTTTAGATACTGAGTCTGTTAGGAAAAAAAGCAAAGCAGAACAACCCACCCTCCTGCTATACCTCCAGTCCTGACACAAAATCAATTGTGGTGGATTTCATATTATAGTAACATCTG
This sequence comes from Strix aluco, assembly GCF_031877795.1. Classification (NCBI taxonomy): domain Eukaryota; kingdom Metazoa; phylum Chordata; class Aves; order Strigiformes; family Strigidae; genus Strix; species Strix aluco. The sequence goes on from NC_133931.1 coordinate 73,137,357, forward strand.
CTTTGAAATCAAGGAGCAGCTGAGCAGGAGTGGCTCTTGGTTGCAGCTGGCCGAGAGGGGACAGGTACTCCAGAGTCCCTCCGTAAACTGTGGGTCCTCTCTGGAGATTAAGCGGCCTGGGAGCTGGGTTTCCCCTGTTTGCACAAATACTCTGCATCTTATTTGGGTTGGGGAGGCTGCCTGAGCACCTATTCCTGTGCTTTATCTGAAAATCACGTCAAATTGGGGATGCGCCTGCCACACGTCAACATAGCAATGGATTTTTTTCAAAAATGGGATCAGGGAGCTCCTGGTGACTGAAGGCAGATGCCAGGCTGGCCTTCGGGAGAAACCTCTTCTGGAGGCCAAGTGCTGGACAAGCAGCTAATGTATTTTAAAAAGCGAGCCCTTGAAAAGCATTTAGGCTTCATTCAGTGATGCCATAGCACAGAGTCCTAGCTTTTTGGGAAAAGACAAAGTACAAATGCACAGCAAGGTTTGGTAAAAGGGTCTAGAGTCGAGGTTGTTCTTGAATTTGTTGAAGTTTGTTGGGTTTTGGCATTTATTGGGGGATGATGAAATAGCAACCAGAAGATTGCCCCATCATACGGTTGCTTTTAAAAATAAGCCTTACAGTGAGGCTTCCTCTTTGATATGAACAGTGTGGGCTTCCACTTATGCAGGAAAGTCAGCAGTGGGGAGAGCTGCTTGCCAGTGTCACTCCTGTGGGGTGTAGGAAGCCATCAGAGTGTGAGGCTGCACTTAGCCGCGGGGCCAACAGCCGGCACGGGAATTCATGGGAGACGATTTCCAGCCTCCCAGTGGCGCATTCTTCTTGTCAGAGGTCACAAATCTGCACTTGCACAGCGCTCTGCCTTGTCCACATTGGTCTGCCCTGAGAGCGTTCCCTGTTGTCCCAGCAGTTAGAGCATATCATAATCCGCAACGTGAAGAGCATTAGTGCTAGTTCCTATTAGAGCATTATGGATTATAGCAATCCTATCCCTTGGGAAATAGTTCAGAATTTCTTCTGTTTCAAATTGGAGAGAAAAGTAGAAAGCTATTTCTGCGGAATGTAAATTAAAGAAAAAACAGTTTGGAAATACTCATGAATTCTGATCATCTCATGTTGCTTCATTATTATTATTTTTCCCTTTTTTTGGTAATGTCAGAATATTAAATTGCATAATATTTTATAAAATAGATATATAGAGTTTAAAATATGACAGCAGGCAGAATGTAGTCCCATAATCTGATGAAGCCAAAATGATATATTTAAATAGTATCTAAACAAACTAAGGTAGTTGAAACTGCACCCTATCACACTCAAGTTTCCTCTCTCTCAATCTTGTTTGAAGTTAACATGTTCCTGTGAAAATATCTTCATTTTCATCAAAAAACATTTTTCTGTCTCTTTTGTTGAGAAATCTTGTCTGGTTTGCTTAAGCATCCATAATACACTGTATTTCATGCTACATCTTAACAAAAGCTGGTGAGGATGATGCCTCTGCAGGAGACATTCCCTCTCCTGAGCGAATAGTGAAGTTTTTACTTTGTGGTGGGGTGAGGAGAAAGTAAAAACCAGCTTGATACAATCCAGAATGATAATGTTTATTGTACTCCTGTTGAACTGAAAACCGTTTATTGTAGATTGGAAGAAAAGGATCGCTCCACTCAAATAATTTAATTTTATTTCTATTCTGAGCATCCCTTGGCAAAATCAAGGCAAATGCAGCAAAGGCTGGGTTTAGGCACATCTCACGGGTTATTGTGGATTATGGTTGCCTCTTAACACATATAACTGAATGTGAAGTCACCTGCTCTGGTGCTTGGAGCACTTGGAGAACCTAGTTTAACCTCATCTTCCATGGGAGGTCATTTGCACCCTCATGTCCCTGGAAACTCTCCTAGCAAGCACCATAAATCAGGCAGTATCCTGGGATGGAGAAATGCTATCTCTTCCGTTAATGGTTTCCAGAATCTATAAAGCAGTTTAATGTTTATTGGAACAAAGTCTGGAACATAAGGGTTTCTCCTCTGAGCCGAGTGCCCTCACCAGATGACAACTGATCTGGCTCATTGAATGCTTTAGTCTTTGTGGAAATTATATCAATTCCAGCAGGAGGAGAAAATGAGGAAAATTTACCCCTGAGTGCCCAGAACTGTGCTGGTAATGTTGCTCTCCTGAAAAGCTGTGAATTTGGGCTCCAGGTCCCCTCCTCTAGTCTGACAGACCTGAAGCCAGGTTTGGGGTCATCCAGACATCTTCAATTTCATTTCATAGTGCTCCTAGGGCCCAGTATGGGAGGGGGACAAAGGGGTCCCCAATGTTTTTAAGGGAGAAGTAGGAGATTGAAAATGTTGTAATATTAACAAATATTTGGTCTACATGCAGCCTACAGTGGTTTTCTCCTGCCCTTGAAGACAGAGACACAGTGTAACTCTCATCGTGGACTATGGTCCTAACCTCTTTCTACATTTTTGCATTGGCTAATGCTTGGCTAAGCTGATCTCTGCAGCCACTTTAAGTGACATGATGAAGTGAATGATAGAGTAAGATTTGGTGCCAGTGAGAAAAACAGGGAGGTGCTGATTTAAGGTCCTAGCCCCTCTCATTTCAGCTCACAGGAGAGAAAGCAGAGAGGAGAGCTGCAGCTTGGGGACGGAGAGCCATGGTGCTGGTGCCAGAGGAGAGCTGCTAACTGGAATGAGATTGATGGCTAATAACTCGCATAAGGGCTTGAAGTTATCAGTCAGCGGTGCTCAGTACACACCAATAAAATTCCAGGGAGGTGACCTGCCTTGTCCTGTGCCATTTCTTTAGTTTGTGTCTTGTGAGATCTGGGGGGAGAGGGACGAATGATTTGTTTGCATTAATAAAAGCTTATTATAGCTCTGTGGATTTGCTTTGCAAATTTAACTGTGTTCCTTACTCCAAAGAGTTTATACCTCTAAGTCTTTCATAGAAAATCCATTGAATAAACTCAGTTAATTATTTGAAGAGGAACACTTGTGAGATGGGAATCATCTAACCCTGTTCTTAGAAGTGAATTTACGCCTGCATGAGGTGAATTTGAAACATTATGCTGACTTATTTGCTTCAGTGCCTGGCTAAAAAACTGACTTTTTTGCTTTCTTACTTCTGTCATGATTTGTGTTTTGTGCCAGAAACACACAAAATGGTGCTGTTTCCTGGAGCTGACCACTGCTGTGTCTGACCAGGCTATTCATTTCTTTCCAGCCCGTAGAAATGCCTTTTCTTGTCTGCATCCTTGTTATTAGTACCTCATCTGAGAGAAACATCTGCTACTTGCTCAGTTTCCCTCCTGGACTTGGACCTCCTTCTCATTCTGATCCAGGCTAAGAGCAACCTGAGGAAGAACATCTCCAACACCTTTGTGTGCCCAACCCCTGAATGTTGTTTGCCTGTGGCTTCTGGTGGTGGATGGAAGATCAGGGAGGTGAGGTGGGTCTTGGCTTTCCCCCATGGCAGTCCTGGCTGTGCATCCCCTGGGATGTGGAGGCAGATGGATGAGAAGTGTGGTAAGAAGGAGCTCATCCAGTCTCCAGCCCTCATTCCCTGCCTTCCCACCTGCTGCTCTGCTCTGTGGCCTCTCCTGCCAGCTGAAAAGAAGGGCTGATTATCCTCCCTCTTCCCTGCTAGCCAGCAGTGCTGGAGGTAGGTAAGTTTTGGCTGAGCACCATGACAAACCATTGCTGGGGCCAAGCTGAGACCTAACAGATGTACTCTCACAGGATTGAATTGTGCCATCCTCAAGGAACTGGAAAAACAAAGACCTGGTACTGACTGAGCTTAAGGCAGTGATTTTACAGCCTTCATCAGATTGCTGCCCCAGGTTACCTCCCACTTGAATTATGCCAAGGGAAGGGTCTGTGTGTACTCTTTAGAGACCTTTACTGAATCTAAGGTCCTCAGCAACATTGAGCTAGTGAGATTCCTGGGTCTGACTGTAGAGTGGTCGTGCTGTAATGACTTGGCTTCCCTGTTTGTAAAGGCCTTTCCTCGCCCTTAAGTAGAGAGGAAGGGATTTGTGTCTAGTTAGGTGAAAGACACATTAGCTTGGGTCCATCTTTGTAACAAGCTGCTCCCAAATTTGAGTCACGTTCAGATCCAGAGACAAAATTTGTAGCTGGAGCCCACCTGTAGCATTAATGGAAGTGTTTCATTTAAAGCAGCATGGAGCTGGCTGGCAATGCTTGTGAGAAACATCTCGTGCTGTTAGCAGGCACTGGCACTGCTGGGATGGGGGGTAAATGAATTCTGCTGGCTCTGGGAGGCAAGAAGCTCATTACTTTCCTGGAGTAGGGAAGTAATAGCGGATGTGAGGAGGCAGCCAGAGAGAGAGAGAGAAAAGTCTTGTATGTGGACACAGCTGCTCTTGACTTAGTGGTGTGGATGCAGGCATGAGAGGGTGAAGGTAGGTGCTGAATGGGGCTGGGCACACACAGGCAAGCAAACCCCCACCACCCACATCCAGTGTTTGGGCTATGTGTCCAGACCTGATGCTGAAAATATGGCTCAAGTGTAGTGTGCACTCAGTTAGCAGAAATAGTTGCCTAGGTGTGTGTGAGCTCTGTGGGACCCCTGGGCTGGGCTTGTACCTGCTTATCCAATGCCCTGCATTACTAGGCTTGCCTGGTCCTGATACTGATGTGAGCTGTGACATCTTCAATAGCAAGACTAGTTGTATTGAGGGAATCCAGCCTCCTCAGCCAGAAGACAGAGACTGGGAGAACGACCCCCCCCGCATTCCAGGAGGAGATAGTCAGTGACCTACTGCATCACATAGACATACACAGTATATGGGACTGGATGGGATACGCCCAAGGGTGCTGAAGGAGCTGGCTGGGGTGCTCCAAGCCGCTTTCCATCATTTACCAGCAGTCCTGGCTGACCGGGGAGGTCCCGACAGATTGGAAACTGGCCAATGTGACGCCCAGATATAAGAAGGGTCGGAAGGATGATCCGGGAAATTACAGGCCTGTCAGCTTGACTTCAGTGTCCGGGAAGCAGATGGAGCAGCTCATCCTGAGTACCATCATACAACATGCCCAGTCAGCATGGGTTTATGAAAGGCAGGTCCTGCTTGACAAACCTGATCTCCTTCTACAAGAGTGTGACCTGCTTATTGGATGAGGGAAAGGCTGTGGATGTTGTCTACCTTGACATTAGTAAGGCCTTTGACACCATTTCCCACAGCATTCTCCTGGCGAAACTGGCTGCTCACGGCTTGGATGGGCACACGCTTTGCTGGGTAAAAAAACTGGCTGGATGGCCGGGCCCAAAGAGTTGTGGTGAATGGAGTTAAATCCAGTTGGCGGCCGGTCACGAGTGGTGTCCTCCAGGGCTCGGTTTTGGGGCCACTCTTGTTTAACATCTTTATTGATGATCTAGACGAGGGGATTGAGTGCACCCTCAGTAAGCTTGCAGATGACACCAAGTTGGGTGGGAGTGTTGATCTGCTCGAGGGTAGGGAGGCTCTGCAGAGAGATCTGGACAGGCTGGAGCGATGGGCTAAGGCCAACTGTAGGAGTTTCAATAAGGCCAAATGCCGGGTGCTGCACTTGGGCCACAACAACCCCCAGCAGCGCTACAGGCTTGGGGAGCAGTGGCTGGAGAGCTGCCAGTCAGAGGGACCTGGGGGTGTTGATTGACATCCGGCTGAACGTGAGCCAGCAGTGTGCCCAGGTGGCCAAGAAGGCCAATGGCATCCTGGCTTGCATCAGCAATAGCGTGGCCAGCAGGGACAGGGAAGTGATCTTGCCCCTGTACTCGGCACTGGTGAGGCCACACCTCGATTACTGTGTTGAGTTTTGGGCCCCTCACTACAAAAAGGACATTGAATTACTCGAGCGTGTCCAGAGAAGGGCAACGAAGCTGGTGAAGGGTCTGGAGCACATGTCGTACGAGGAGCAGCTGAGGGAACTGGGGTTGTTTAGTCTGGAGAAGAGGAGGCTGAGGGGAAACCTCATCGCCCTCTACAACTACCTGAAAGGAGGTTGCAGAGAGATGGAGATGAGTCTCTTTAATGAAGTAACAAGCAATAGGACAAGAGGTAATGGCCTCAAGCTGCACCAGGGAAGGTTTAGACTGGATATTAGGAAGCATTTCTTTACAGAATGGGTTGTTAGGTGTTGGAATGGGTTGCCCAGGGAGGTGGTGGAGTCCCCATCCCTGGAGGTGTTTAAGAGTAGGGTCAACATAGCACTTAGGGATATGGTGTAGTAGGGAACTGTCAGTGTTAAGTTAATGGTTGGACTAGATGATCTTCAAGGTCTTTTCCAACCTAGATGATTCTGTGATTCTGTGATGCTATGAGTGGCAGCAGCAAAAGCTCCATTCTTGTCTTCTCCTCCTGGTGTGGCCCTTGGCTTGAGTTTGAACCAAAAGTACTGCACAGATCTGGAGTTCTTTTTCTTTTAATTCTGTCACTCTAAAAGATTTTATATCACTGTGATTTATACAAATTGGGAGGTACAGCTCCCTGGTGTTCTTTCTTTTCTGTCTTAACAGCTTTTAGAGCTGCATTACAGCCAAAAAGAAAGAAAAGAAGAGACAGGTGTTAATTTAGTGGAAAAAGAGGTCAACAGAAAACCTGACTGTACATCTACCAGGCACCTTTTCTGTGTCCAGGGAGTTTCTGCAACCAACAGAGTGGCTAAAGCAAGTTTGCTCATAGCTGCTGCTTGTTTGCTTATGAAAAGCAGTGGCCAACTTCAGAGTTGTGTGGCAGGAGCTCCAAAATGTCGAGCATTTCCCTGGGGTGGTCTGTCTCACTGGGTATGTGCTACCTGGTGAATTTTCCCTCCTGAGCTCAGTGAGCATCAGTTCCAAACACGGGAGGGGTCTGTTCAAATGCTGCCCTGTGTGCAGGGGGTGCTGATGGGCAAAATAAACCCTGAGTGATGGTGGCAAAATTTACTTGGATGGTTGGGTCTGTCACACACCTTGTTCATAACCTCTTTGAGTTTGATTCCTTGAACGTGTGAGAGGAAAGAGGGACTGTGCTTCCACAATTACTCGAGAGGCTCCCCATAGTCTAATGCTGGACTTTCTGTCTCTCTCGTTAGCAAAGAGGTTACCCTTGCTATGCAGTCAAAAATTGATCCAGAGGGAAGCATTTACCCCTCTTTGACTGTTCAGGATTTGGTCCCTAGATGATATGATTGATACACAGTGTGCTGTATATTTTATTAGGTGAAAAAGTACCCACTGAGGCATAGTATCGTTTCCAAGGGTGACCTTGTGACAGTGGGTGACAGCAGTGCACATAAAAATGATAAAAGCCTGGCTAAAATCCCCAGCTGCATAGGTTGAAGAGATGGCTCAGAAACTGTTGATAGATGGGTTAGATTAACAGATATGTGTAGGCTCAGAGACATTGACTTCTTTTAAAAAAGGCAAATTAGGGAAATAAGTTAATTCAGATGAGTGCACAGAAAATCAAGAGAAAGGCAAATGCAATGGGAGAGAGGAGAAAGGTTTGGGCTTTTTTAAAAGAAAGCACTCTTCATAAGGAAATAAGGCCAGACCCAGGTGTTGGTGTGTTGGTTTGCATTGTAGAGGGAAACAGGAGTGTAAACTGTTCTAAATTACTCATGGGTTTCTCTCTCACTGTTAAGTTCTCTCTCTCTGTCTTTACTTCACTTGGTTATTTGTGGTGCGTGTTTGTAGTGAGTTTTCTGGCAGCGTAGATAAATTATCACATTGATTTTTCTTTCTCACTTTTGAGTTGGGGGGGGGCAATGGGGAAGGTTTCTGTGTGTTATATAGAAAGCAGAGTGGCTGTTAACAATCTGCTGGGTTTAGTCTACCACAGGAGAGATGCCCAAACCAGAATTTGGAAACCAAATCCCTTCAACTGCAGGGAAGCTGGGGGTGTGCATCTGAATTTGCCATTCAGGATCATTTCTAGTACCTAATATAGGAGTAAAGAGTTGAATACTGGCTCACCAGGACTGTATATATCACAGTTCAGGACAAAAAATATCATAAATTGATAAAATCAGTGATTGATGTGATCATGGTCAGTGTAACAGATCTGACTGTTTTTTGAGCTGTCATTGCAGTGGGAGTATAGAAGTAATGCCTTCTGTTCAGCACCATTAGGATTTTCATGTCCTACTCTGGCAAGACAGAGATATTAAAGGTGAACAGCTGAGAAAAGGGCTTGAAGCAGTCAAGGGAAGAGAGAAGGGATTAATATTTCTGCCTAGAACATGGAGATGAAAAGCGAGAGTTGTGCCCATGACAAATAGATTTGCTGACCACGGTGTGTCATTTCTCACTGTGGTTCAGATGGGAAACTAGTGACCAAGAGTTGTTACCTGAATATCCGAGTTACCTTTCGAGGCAGTGGGATCTTCTAGCAGATTGGGAAACACACAAACTCAGTCTTCAGTTCCCCAGCCTGTAAAATGTCCCTTAGAGGGTGCAGAAAGTAGTGGAAGAGAAGTGATCATCACTGGAAGTGGTTATTTATTATTAACATTTGCCAACATCCTGCATCTAATAATTCTTCCCGAGTTTGTTGTTGGCAATAATGTGACTCCTACACCATCTTAGCTACCTTTTCATACCCTAGTGTACCCTGAGGAGCAAAAGTGCTGCCCATGGTAAAAGTGTTAATCCAAAGAGTACCATCAGTGCATTGTCAATTATGCTGTGCTGCTCATCAGATCTCCCTGTGGCTGTGCCACATTGGTTCATTGCGGTTTTGGTGGCTTCAGCTTGCATTGCACTCCCGCATCTTCTTGTGTTTTCATTTCTCTACTCTGGGGTGTTGGATAAGACATACGTATCATCTTTTAATTTTGGATTATACATGCCAATGTTTAATCTTAATAGTGTCCTCTGCCACCGTGAAGTGCATGAGCTGAGGCCACTCTGGGGGTTAGCCTGCTTTGTCTGCTTTTGTGGGCAGTAAAATGATGAAGCAAAAGGGTAGAAGTGTGAAAGGTAGAAGGGTGGCAACAACGACGGGAGGGCTTGCTGATGGGGAAGTTCATGTCTCTAGCCCTGCCAGTCAGGAGGTTGTTCCAGCTGCCCTGCACAAAGCAGCATATGTGGGACCCAGAGCTGAGGCCAGCTCTGTTTCTGACAGTTTGGGAGATCTGCTGGCTCCAAGGCAGGTGTGTCGAGGAGAAAAGTTGGGATTTCAGGGAGTAGGGAAGGGAAAGGTCTGGGTATGGCATGGCAGTCAAGTCCAGCTCTCAGGTTAGCTAGAGTAATGACATGATCCTATGAATATTTACTTCCAACTATTTATAGAGCCATGTGTTAGGTGTTCTTTATGGTTATCTTAGTAGAATTAATGCTTAGAGGATATTCTAAATGAAAAATATTTCCCATGAGTGAGTCAAATCAAATAAATAAATTTGCTGTTCACCATAAAATAGCAAAGGTATACTTAATTTTCCTTCTAGGGTGACATCATTTCTGTGGAGATGCTAACAAAACATCTTGAGTGCATACAGTGCTTTGAAATAAAAATAACTGGAATATAAGGCATTTTGAGTGCAATGCAAAGATGACTGTGAAGGCTGAAAAGAAACATGTACATTTTGACTTGGATTTTTACTTCAGTTTTGGAATTGTCTGATTATACACAGCCACCTCAGTCAAAACTGGTGCATAGTAATTAATATTTCTATGTACATATGCCAAGGAGGCTGAGGACAATAAGAATTGGGATACCGAAATTAAAGCCATCCCTTAAGAAAACACAAGTTCATTACTAGGTACAACTTGTACTATTGCAGGGGAAAAAAAAAAAAAAGCTAAATGAATATTTATTATGGAAAAGGAAAGGTGTTTTACCATACATTTAAAAGTCACAGTGATACTGGAATTCTATTTTGAAAGCAGGTAATGATAATGCCAGAGAGTCATTGCTATCATTGAATATCTTCAAATTTACATGACCAAATAACTCTCACACAGGAATTCAGAAAAGATTTAGCCAAGAAGAACACACATTGGTTGTGAGCAAACTGTGAAGAACACATCAGAGAAGGGTGTGCATGTACATGAATTTGAGAGACTTTGGGATTGCATAAGATTATACCAATTTTTTAAAAAGATATTTTGATACCACAGGTAAGTAGCGGCTGATTTGCCTAGCATTAAATTCAATCCAAAGAGAGACATAATTAGAAGAGAAACAGGAAGACACCTGATGCCTCTCAGTATTATTTTGTGGAAAATGTCTTGTGGAATTTAGACAGCTTTTTGATGGGATTACAGATTTAATTCATGATTGTAACTGTTCACGTAATGTACTTCTCTAAGATGTTGGACTTGGTGCCACAGAAGATTCTAATTAAAGGTTAGCAGTGGGTAAACTAAATGTAGCACACATTAAATGGATTAAAACCGGCTCACCAATAAATCTCAAATAGTAATTGCAAATGAGGAATCATCTTGCAAAAGAAGTGTATCCCACAAGGGTTCCTCAGGGATCTCTTCTTGGCTCAATTCCTTTGGTCTTCCCCCAGTCTTTCAGAAGAATGAATAAAAATCATTGCTAATAAAGTTTGTGGATGACATAAAGATGAAAAATAATAAGGACAATTTAGTTCTACAGACTGAACTGAATTATTTGATAAGGCTGGATTTTTCTGAGTGAAATCCTTTTTGATGCAGCCAGATTCAAGGTCATGCTTCCAGAACTGGAGAATTTAGGTCACGCTTACAGGATTAGGGGCTGCTTCCTGGTAGATAGCAACTCTGAAGAAGACATGTGGCAGATAACCCACTGGCCCCTGTTGGGATCTTCTTGCTGAAAGCTGCCTTTGAATATGTACTGAGAAAATTAAGAGTCCTATTCACTATTTCTAGTGCCATGTGCAGGACCAGTGAGAGAGTTTCTGGAAGTCTGTGAACACCAACGTTTCTGGGAAAATTCTGAGGAAGCAGGAGGCGTTTACAAAAAAAGGTAAAGGATTGGTTTAAAACTTGAATTATTCCCAGTTATTGTTTTTCTTTTGTTAGTTCATATTTTTGCTCTGCATATTTAATGTGACTCTTGGGCAGAGGAGGAGGATGGAAATTAATCTTGGATTTAACACTGCTAGCTGCTTTATTGTTCAGCAGTGGATAAATAAAATCCCTATCTCTAATTATAAGTAAGCCTGCATGACTGTACACGCAATTATTCTTTTTATCTCTAGACTCTGTCTGTAATACCTACTTTCCTCCTCTTTTATAAGACTGGGCCCAGATGTCACTAGCTGCTACAGACTACCTGAAAGTCCAACCCCCCCCAACTAAGCAGCAAGAGTTTCAATGTCTGTCACAATCAGCTGAGGAGGTTTGCTTCACAAAGTCCTTTGCTTCACAAAGTCATAAGAACTAGAGCCAGGACAGAAAGAGAAAGGATGCAAAACCCAGCTGAGTAGCGGAGACCTCCACAGGTGTAGCTGAACACTGTGACAGTGCAGCAGAAACTACACAATTATTGTCACTTCAGTACTTTTTTTATATATAGCCTGCACCCAGATTAGTCTAAGAATAAGCCAGGAAAAATCAAAGCTACAGCTAGACCTGAGTGTCTTCATAACCCACAGATGACTCTCGACAGGGAGACGTCTGGTACAGAGCAATGTACCCAGTATAGCACCAGGATGACTTGTGATGCCGTCTCGACAGCAAGACGTCTGGTACAGCAGCAATGTACCCAGTACAGCACCAGTATAACTGGTGATATTACGTCCCAGATAAGTTTGCTCTGTATTTTGCACTAAAGTTCAGAGCAAGAGAAGGAATGGCAATTACAGTGACCTAAAGGTGTGGGGGAAGTGACACAAATGGCTCAGGGTCTGTATGTCCCTTAGGAAGAAGATGAATAAAAGGGTATTTATTAAAAGTATAATACAATAAAGAATAGCCCACATGTAAGACAGGGTAGCACTTCTGTTTTCCCTGTTTCATGAAGTAAGAATGACAACACTAAAGAGGGGGAATTCAGTACTGAAAAAAATAAAATATTTCTTTCTCTGCCTATTTATAATTAAACCACAGAGCAGATTGCCACATGTTGATACTGAAAGACTTTAGTAAGCCTGTGTGTTTGAATTATATTATGCTAATTGCTGTAGCTCACACTGGATTCTCTTGATATTCTTGTGTCTGCCAAGCAAGAATGCCCAGAGTGATCATAACGACTGTTGTTAAAACTGTTGAGGAGTGGACAGATCTCTTAAGCCTCCAGCTTCAGGGCTTAAACTAATCTTCAGCTACCAGAGATCCGTTGGGGACAGGACATGGCTCGGAGGAAAGGTGTGGTGGAGTGTAAGGTACAGGCCACAGTCAGAGCCAAGGCACAGGACCATTTCACCTTGGTTCTGGTTTAGTGTCCTCAGTTCTTAGTTCTGGACTTGCCTTGCCAGTTTTTTCTTCTTCATGTGGTGCAAAGTAGCACAGTGCTTTTGGCTTCAGCAGCATGCTACTGATTTACGCCGTACTTTACCTAGACATAAATGCGTAAATCCGGTGATTAACCCTGCTGCATCAGTCAAACATACAGTCCTTTTTCACAGTACCTGGGGAGAGTTGGCACTTGGGGGAATCTCTCATTTTTTCCATCTAAAAAAATATCTTCCACCTGATATCCAGGAAAAAGATGTTTGCTTCTGGTTGCTGCTTTTTTTTTTTTTTTTTTTTTAACTGAGATTGAATAGGCATCCTGTGAGCAACCAGGCGGAGAACTTTGGTCCTGCTGAGCAAGTCCTGCTCTTCAGGTGCTCACTTACAATTTGCAAGCACTTCTGAATATCTTCTGGCTTGTGAGCTCTCCCTTCTCTGGATAAAGTTTTTTTGATCCCTTGTATTGTGCAAATACTCTTGCAGGTGGCAGGCATGGTGCAGATAAACCTTCTGATCCTTCAGAACTACCAACCTCTTGTAATCTTGTTTTCCAATTTGTAAATGTTACCCCCACACATACGGCTTCTTGTTACTCTCAGATCTTCACCATTACTTCTTCATTTCAAACAGCATCACCTTCCCTGTCTCTCAATGTGCTGCATCACATTTCCGCAAGAAAGAGAGAGACTTCTCAAAATGATCACTAGATGGCTACACTATCGCACAGGATTTCTCAACTCTGCTTTTCCAGACCTTCAAACCATTTCTCACGGCCCTCTAGTTTGTAATGTCTTTGGTCTGAATTGCATTTCAGCCACAAATGTAATTTTCATATCTTCAATTTTCTTCTCAGCATGTTGCAATATAATTCCACACCATTCAAATTTATTGTATAAAGAAGTTGCTGGGGCTTAAATGGCATCTAACCTCTGAAGCATCTGGTATTGTCCACCGTTGGAAACAGGATCCTGGACTGTATGCCCCATTGGTTTGATCCAATAGAGCAACTCCTGTCTTTCTGGAGTCTCTGCAGAAAACCTTTGGAGTCAATTGGGCACAACCTGGTGTGTCTATTGACCCGGCTCTGGCTGAGCAGCTCTGAAAGCCCCGAGGCTGGGGACAGGTGTCAGTCCATGATTCAAACCTTCACCAGTCACCACTGCTGTTTTACAGGGATTGAAGGGAATTTCTGAAGGGGGGGGGGGGAAATCTGCCTATTTGCCTATTATAAGCTAGAGCAGACATTAGAAACAAGAAGCGATAAATATCAGAGAAGTGTTTGCCCTATTCACTACCATGTTTCTGTCTCTCATTCAGATCAAAGACTAATGCAAATGTTAAGCTTTCCAACAAAAATAATTTCTTTCAATAGTTGGCAGGAGGGACCTAATAAAGGCACTCCAGGATTAATTTTTGCCATATATGTTGTGTTCAGATCCATGCAGGATAGGAATGCGTTCTTCCTCTGCCAAAAATCCCTGTTTGTGCCCTTACACAAATCCTCCCACATTCTCGTGAGTAGTTACAATAATGACATTTATCTAATATTGCTAGGTGTTTGTAGCTGCGTAGTCTGAATGTGAATCTGGTCATAAATAATATGATCATCGTCTCCTGTGAGCTAGAGAAATGTTATCTATCTTTTACAGATAAGGGAATTGAGGTAAATAGGGGGAAATGAAGTGAATAACTGCTCTCACCTGCAAGCTGTGGCACCCTGCTATATTCATGGGCGGTGTGGGATGTGAGCGGTTGGTCAGCCCTGGGATGCCAGCCTCCAGGAAGAGGGCAAGTGCTGAGATGGAATGTTGGCATGGGGTCAGGAAAACAAAGGGGGAGAACATTTCATGGAGGGGAAGAGTCCAGTGAAGAGACCTGTTTGAGTGAAAGAAAACACCTGGCTGAGGAATAGGGTGTGTGGTGGCACCATCCCAAGGGGACTAGAAGTTTTCAAATGAGTTGTGTGCTGATAATATTGGTATATTTTCAATGGAGTCCACAAAGGAGGAAAAGCATCAGAGAAAGAGAACTAGCAGAGCACAGGCTGGGTGTCTCGGTCACACAGCCATTTGGAGCTGGGAGGGTGGCATGTGCTCCCCTCCTCAGGCTGCCCTGGCTGGGTACCCCAGCAGCGTGGCTGCTCACCAGTAGTCCCGGGGGCACCCAGTCTCTCACAAGGAACAAAGCAAACCTGGATGGTTTGCTGGTGAATTCCCAATCAGAAATAAAGCTCCCCATTTGGCGAACATTCTGCCTGTTGTAAAAGGGAAAATGAAAAGTCAAAAATCCCTCCATAAGCGCAGATGAGCTCTGAACTGTGGATTCAAAAAGAGCATCACAGTTGTTCCCTCTGGGCAGGCTGGAGCCAAGGATGAACTTTCTTTGGCTCTAAAAGGTATTTCAGCCATTTAGGAGTCAAGACAATTTGGAAGAAGAGCTTCAAGCTGGCATGGGCTGATTTGCTCACAAAGCTTCAGAAAAATATTTAAAAATGGTATGGTTGGTGTAATTGTCAGATATAAAAATGTGTACGTGAGAGTTCCTAGGAAGCATTGTGAGTTTGACTGTCAGGAAAAACCAGTATTAATTTCAGATAGTAATCTATAGTGACAACAGTCTGTTTTCAGGGAGCTGCTTTGCAGTCTGTGCTACTGAAAAGTAGAGGCAAAGGAAGGTATTGATGGGAGCCAATATCTCCAATTTGACCATCTCAGCAAAACTCCAAATATGATGATCAACATCACAGCAATCATTTCATTTTGTCAGCACAAAACCATGAATCAGCAGTGGCTAATGAGAGACGCCAGTTAATAACAGGATTGCAGCAGAATTGTACGGACTGCTTTAGGCAGTGGCATGTAATTTTGTAAACGGAGCTGGCACTTGTTCGAAGGGAAAGGGTTTAAAGGCAAAGTGTTTCCTTCTGAATCCTCCACCAACCTGTCGTAGAAATACTGATGCGTTGGCAGCAAGGACAGCTGCTTGGCTTTCACCTCTTCTCTAAGTTTCTGCCACAATCCCATATCATCTATCAGGATGCTCAGTGAATAGGTTACATTAAAATCCTACACACCGTTATGCAACTGATGAGAATCCCTAATGACTTGGTGGGTGCTGTGTGGTTCTCCCAAGAGGCTGACGACTACAGTGGCTCTCACTTTTTGCACCATGGAGATGGCAAACACAAGCAAAGCCCTGGGATTTCTAAGGCAGCTTATACAGCACGGTCCTCTGCTCCAAAGCTCCCCAGGAAGCTTTTCTTAGGGACTTCTTTTTCACAAGTAGATGAATAGTTTTGGCTTTATCCAGGAGCAGAGGAGAAAATAACCTGGGTTATGAGTGTGGCCCAAGGCTTTAATAATCCCTTGCTGCCCTCTAAGGCTGCTCTACATTGAGATTTTCCCAGCAATTGTGCCCTTTCACAGTTCACAGGCTATATGCCCCAGCTCACAAACTGTTTTGCTGAGAGGTTAAAGCCAGCTGTGGACCACTAAAGGAGGGGGCAATCATCTATGCAGGAACATACTTGTCCCTGTAGCTTTACAATTGACCTTCCCTCCCAGAACAAACAGCTCTGAGGAAGAGGACGGGCACCCATGCCCCTGCAATATGGCAGACCCTGTCCTAGCCCAGGGGCTGGGTAATGCTCAAAAAACCTCAGGAAAAAAATAAATTAGTTTATATTCTCCGTTCCACCCCAGATCTGCCTGTGGATTTCTTACAGCAGCAACCTGACCTCAAAAACTGCCAATGCGTAACATAGCATTTCATGTACTGCACACTAGACAATTATTGTGAGAAGGTTGTTTTGTATTAGAAGAGTTACAGAAATGTTGCCTCAGCCGTCAGCTTTCTAGCCAGAAGTGGCTGCCTTCCTTGTCCCTGTGCTAGACTTTTCCACCCAAGTCTCACGGACTTGTTTCATTGGGGATTAACTTTATTCAGCTTCCATTTTGCAAGAAAGTTACTGACAAGATTAAATAATTTTCCTTTTTTTTTTTTTTTTTTCCCCCAAACTCGGAGATGAAACAGGCATTGAGTGAATTCAGTGGTCACAAACATAAGATGCAGACTTTCCCATGATTGTGCTTAAACCCCACTTGAAAGAGAGACTTTTTGGAACCATAAAATACTTTTATCTGCAGGATTGAAATTGGGTTAGCAATTTCCTCAAAGAACAGAAGAAAACTGACTGCTCTGGGTCATGCAGTGTGCTTGCATGCCTTTGAAGTAGTCTTTTTAAAATTAATGTCCCAATGCACAGTTAAACTTGCGGGGTTTTTTTTTTTTGCTGACACTGAGAGGTCTTTGGAGTCAATAAGGTTATTTTTCATCTCGTTTGGATAACCAGAGGATGGTGATAGGAGCTGGGAAGTGCACAGATCTCCACCAGCACTGGGCAGTGAGTTTCGGAGGAACAATTCAAAATACTCATTCAGACTTGGGTTAAGAGTGAGCTGTTCCTGATTCTGGCCACAGTCACTGTCACTGCCGCAGATTTATGTTGTTGTGCTTTCTCTGCTCATTACAATTTTTCAAGAGGAAAAGGCATTCATCAGCTCTGACATCAGACAAAAACTAATGAGTTGTGTTACTGAGCCTATTCAGCAATGAGAGCCCCAAGAAAAGTGTTGCAACTCACTCTGCCCACGTGGACCATGATAATGTGTAAAGAAGCATGAGGCTTGGAGTAATTACAAGCAGAAAATAATTACCGAGCCCCAGCCTCCAAGAGGGAGTGTGCTTGAATGATTTTAACTCTGAACTGGTGGGCAGGACTCATAGATCAGTTCTTGGTCCTGCTAACAGCTGTGGGCAAGTAATTTAAATCCATATTTTGTTTTCTGTGCGAAAGGCATGTGCAGTTGTGGTTTCTGGAGAGAATGGGTAGTGTATAAGTGGGATTCTGATCCTCCTGGCTTTTTGGAGGTGTACTCTAGTGAATGACAACAGAGGATGAACCTTTGATTATTGCAAATAGTTCTGGAGGGAGCCTAGACGTGAAAAATACTAAAAATCAAATGGGTTTAACAATACTTGGAGATAATATTTAGTAGCAGAGATACATCATCTGGACCAGAGTAGTTTCTTTCAGAGCAACTGCTTTCCTCCTTGGCCCCTTTTAAGAACTTTCATAAAACTTGCTTTAATGCTTGTGATGCTCAGAAATCCCATGAGCAACAAATACGTTGATGCTACTTAGTATTTAGGTCCAACTACCTTACTGCTGCATTTCAATCCACCATCTTTTTAATGTTCACCTGTTGTTTGTCCTCTAATATTTGTATTTCAAACCCTGTGGATCAAAACCAGCTTGTGTTACGTCCATGTAGAGCACCTACTACTGTGAATTGAGGTCATACTGTACTGTCATGTAGTTAATAATTGGTTTTCTGGTCCATACTCTGGCAGATGATCCTCGACTGCCTGGTCCTATTTGGGCTGCTGATACTCTGATGTGGCATTCCTTTGCTTTTCTCATTTTCACCTGTACCATGGTCCAAGTAAGCTGTTAAGTACAACTGTGATAGAGCAGGGGATATCATTGTCTTCCTCTGAATACACAGATGCATTCTGACACCTCTTAATTCTCAAGGCCAGGATGTCAATAAAAATTGGAAGCACTGTGGCATCATCATATCTCACCTTCAGTATAATCCTAACACAGGGTCTGTGGCCTTGGGTATGTGATGGATGGGTTTTTATGGCTGTGTTCAGTTGCTTTATAATGGCATATGATGATTGTGCTGTCAATAACTAGCTATAACCTCTGCCTGCTTTACAAGTTGTTCTGCTCCCTTAACTGCTGTTCTACAGCTCTGAGCCCTAAATTTTAAATCTGTGCAAGAAATAATGTGTGTCTGCAAAATTAAGACTTATATTCCTCTTGTTATTAATCAGCCCTTCCCCGGCAGCTCCTGATTTTGCTCCATGCTGTATTAACATGACTGCAGTGCTTGAGATCCATTCCCCCTCTCATCCTTTTATTTCTCTGATTCCTTTTCTAACTTTTAGGCTAAGGAGGGCCATTCAGGCAGAAGGTGGCAGGTGTGAAGTGCTGGAGTTTAACAGGAAACAAAAGAGAATCAGTGAACAATACTTTTATTAGACCGTTTCATGTTAAGAGGGAAAGAAGAGGTTTTCAGAGAATGGAGAAGAAAAATTAGAGAGCAGCACAACTAGATCTGAATTCAAATTGAGGTTAAGTAACCTCAGAGAGTTTCTTGGGGTTTTTTTTCCCCCTAACTCAAGACAGCCCTTGAAGAAAAGTCAACAGATAAAAGAGAAATAGGCCTAAACCTAAATCCTGGTCTTAATTTTCTGAAACCCGGGGGAGTCCAGATTTTGCTCCATGCCCGAGCTTTGCAATTCATGGCCAAGGCAGAGCCAGTTTGGATTTTTTCCCCCAGTTTTCTCCAGCAAAAGCAACAAAAGGAAACACTGTAAGACATGCTAATGAGATGGATCATAACACCATTTCAGAACCTCCGGTGAGATGCCAGCCACCCTGAGGGCATTAATTAGGTCATGGTGGCTCTGGTCAACCTCACTGGGGACCACCCCACCACCCCCTCTGCCACCGCAGGCCCTGGGGTCTCCAGCTCAGCTCAGGTTAGGGTGCCCCATCCAGCACTGCCCTACATCAGACCCTCCCTGTGGGCAGTTTGTCTCCAGCCTGGTCTTGGACCTGTGCTGCTGGATGGACATTGGACCATGTTGCTGAAAGGTCCAACTTCAGACCTGCCTCCATCTCTGTCTCCTGCTGCTTTCAGCTGGATCCCAGTTCATGGACCCAGCTCATCCCTGGCCATGTCTGGGCTGTCACTGAAGCCCAGCTTTAATGCTTGTGATGCTCAGGAATCCCACAAGCAACAAATACGTTGATGCTACTTAGTATTTAGGTCCAACTACCTTACTGCTGCATTTCAATCACCTGTGCCCCCAGCTCTGCTCTCCCAGCTCAGACCCCCAGGGACAGCACTGACGACACGATGATGTCACCCCGGCTCAGCCTCTCTCCTGGAGCAGCCCAGCTGGCAACGCTCCCTGGCACAAAAGTGAAAATAAGCAAGTGTGATTAGTGCTATGAACTATGTGGCTAACTGGGAAGGTTACAGTCTATTTTGATCTTGCATCTGACTTTTTTTTTGACTCTCTGGTAGTTAAAAATTATTGTAAAATCTGTCATTAGAAATAGTACAAAATAGAAACAAAAAAAAAAAGTAATTTTTTTAATGGCAGTCATTCTTTCTTCAAGTTCAAAAAGAAAGACAAACAAAAAAACAAGGAAAGGGGAAATTATTATGAAAAGGAAACTGGTTTGGGTTGGGAAGGAAGTAGGAGAGCATAACTACTGCTATTGTTTTGCTGCATATTTTTCTAAAAAATTTTTTTTCTGAAAAGCAACCACCCTCTATATCTGCCCAAAAGAGAATCCAGATTACTTTAAAACATACATTTTGCAAAAGATTTAATTTTAAGCAGTTCATTTATTGAAATACAGAGTTTTCTGGTATAAGCCTATCTTCTGGTATGATAGGCCTGAAATAGGATGGAAAGAAGTATTACCAGTTCATAAATTAAAATCTTCCAGATGGAATAATGATCTCTGTGTGGAAGCCATGAGGGTCTTAGAAAATATTAAGAATTTAGCTATTCTAGCATATAACTTGAGAGAGTTTTGTTAGTCCAAAGCTGGGAATAAAAATGCTATTTTCAAGAGTAGTTTGTTTGCTGCATGCATGATGGCTAGCTCTGTCTTTTTGGGTTATTAGACTTTATGGAGGCTCTTGGCATTTTTTTAGACTTTCATTTTCCTTGGAGTCCTTTTAATCTGCTAGCAATAGACATATTATTTTTGGTGTGATGTAGTGTTATCAAGCAGTCACATTGTTATTTATATGAAAATATTATTTGTATGGCATTAGTTGCTATAAAATTTAGGTCTGAGGTCTCCTAGCCCAAGCTCCTGCAAGTGTGAACATGTAGAGGATGGGGTGCTCATGCAAAGAGTCCATGATCTGGACAGGCAGGAGAGGGGAAGGGTCAGCTCAAAGAGGTGAAGCCCTTGATTGGAGCCAGCGCAGTGGGTCAGCATCAACAACTGAATTCACCTTGAGCTGCACCGTTTGTGCACAACATTTATCATCCTGTGGGGCTTGCCCCACAGTCAGGACTGCCCAGTGACTAGGTGAAACCTGAACTGACTGAAATGAAGAAAAAGTGTTTTTTCCTATGGAGTACAAAATAATGTGTTTTAACATAAAATTTCTGCTACTTCACATGCATGTGATAACATTCACCTTGATATTTCTGTGTCATATTTGTATTGTATGCTAGAGGATGATGGTGTGAGTTAGCTTGAAATAAGCTTTCTTCAAGTGTGGGTGCAACCAGTCTCGGTAACAGGAAGCTCTGGGGACAGCCAGCCCAGGTCTCTGTGCTGAGATGGGAGCACTTCACTGCAGTATGGGCACACTCCATATGTCTTCAAGGGCTTGTGGAGGGTTTACCTAAACTATCTAAGCCATTCCAGCTCCTGAGCAGGTAAAAATGACATTCCAGCAAGGATTATCAGTTAAACCCTAAGAGGCTTCTTGCTCATCACTTTGTTATTTTCAGAGATCAGGTCAAGAGGAACGATCAGGTGCGATGAGGGAATAATCCATTTGCTTCTGCTAAAATATGCCTAACAGAGCAAAAGGGAAATGGGCTATTCTAAAGATAGGGAAATAACCTATCAAAAGAAAGATGGTTTCATAAATATTATTGCTGAGGAAGCAGAAGCTGTATTATTAAAAGAATTATTCTTTTGACCTCTAAATAATTCCAAGTCTATAAAAGGCAGACTTTTGTCAATAAATGAGTGTCATTAAGACAGATCCATACAGAAAAAAGATCATAAATCAAAAGGAGGAGGACTGCAGTATCAGAGCACAGCTACAAATTGCTGTTCTGCTCATTTCTGCATTGTTAGCAACCTCCTGATAAATACAAAATGTGCACAAAATATCTGTAGCTATTTCATCACCAAATGGCCCAGCTTTTGAAAATAGCTGGAGCAGGTGGCATTAGCTGAACACAGGCCTGGAAGAAAAGATGGTTTAGGTTGTGTTCCCATCTTCAATGAGGGCCTCCATAGAACACTGACTTATTTCCACTGGACTTATTTTCATTGCACCTTGCTTCTAGGAACACTCCAGTGAGGGCTTGTTAGGGTGAAGTGGCCCAGCCTGTGAGGCATGGTGGTGGTGATGTGTTTTAAATGTTGCACCTGATTAACTCCAGGACTTCCAGGGACAATCTGGGTACTCAGGGGCAGAACTAGAATTTTTGGGGGTGATAAAACACTAAGTGAAAAATATGAAAGAGGTTAAACCTCCTATCACACATACTGCTTCAAGATTCTCCTGACATTTATCCAGAGTTTAAAAAACAAAGGGGAGGTGGGAAGATACCCCAATTAACACTCTTGGACTGCTACTTCCATCTTATCTAAGGTCTATTGAGTAATGTATCATAACATGCATAACATGTCCTCTCAGTGGGAAAAATAAAAATAATTTTGTTAGGGAAAAGTGGGATCTACAGAGTCATCAGCAGAGAATGTCATCAAATTCAAGTGTCCAGCCTAGGTTTAGGGGGCACACTGGGCTGGTGTGGTCGCAGTAGGGATTTCCCACTGTTGACAGAGACAGAGGGAAAGAAGTCTTGCAATGTGTCTGGTCCTCTCTGGCATCCAAACCCATGTAACACACTGCATTTGACTTAACTGAGGCAGTGGCTGAATGATGTCCTGGCCTGAGCATCTTGACTTCTGCTGTGTCCCAGTTCTCCTGCTGGCCTTGTGTGGAAGGGGTGGCCCAAGCACACTAGCATGGGGCAGGGAGGAAGGGGACCCAGCAGGGTGGTGGGGGAAGAGGTAGGGCCACATTCATGGACAGATAGTAGGTGGTGAGGACCAGGACAGAAAGGGACACGTGTGATGCAGGACCCCTGAGGGGCACTGAAGTGGTGAGGGATGGGGACAGAACAAAAATGTGCCCTAAGAAGAATAAATGCACTTTGGCATGCAAAGAGCTTGGCCTACAGAAAAATATTACTTTCCCCCATCCTGCCAGCCTGTGAGATAACATTTGTCAAATGATTTGGGACCAGAGCACAACAGAAAGATAAAGATATTATCATCTTCCATTATTAAATCCTGATGGAGGATTTCTTAAATGCAGTCGTTTCAGAGGAATGTGTTATTTTTTTTCCTTTGACATGTGAGATAGTGAAAAAGTAGGACTTTCTCCTCCGAGTTTAGATTGTGGTTTGTCACTGATTAGAGGAACCAGAACTTCTTTGCACTCGGTGGCTCTGAGCCATCTTCATGAAGCTGGTGCAGTAAACACACTCTGACAGTAGGAATTAATGTTATAATCATATCAGGACTGTGAACCATAACTTGTTGATGAAGTTGTGAGAAGTGCACTTACCAGATATAGAATGTATGTAGAGCATTTGATGCATTAAATGTCAGATCCCCACAGCCTACATTCCAGAAATAAAAAAGGATAATTAATTTCCATACATCTTGGCACACTCCATTAGAACAGTGACAGCAGAAGTAAATGCTGTTACAAGTGGTTGCTGAAAAACTCTACTGAATTTGGGGAATAAGAACAGCAATTCAGGGTCAGTCTGCAAGTTCATCTTGCTTTGTATCTTCTCTCCATAATGGCTAGCGGCAGAGGTTTAAGGAAAACTTATGACAAGTGAGGGAGCACAGGGTGATATTTTCCCTGATCTTGTGCTACCTTCTAGCAGTCTGGTGCATGGACTTCATGTATTTTCATCATGTGTTTAAGAGCCCTTGTTGAACCTATTTTTTATTTGTCTAACCATTTTATTTTTAACTCAGTTTTATTTTTGGCACCAGCAATGTCTCAGATCAGTGAGTTTCACAGCTTATGTATACATGTGTGAAAGAGCAATTTCTTGTGTCTCTTTTTAAACCTGCCACCTGATAATTTCCCCAGTTTCCTCCTACTTCTTTCATTGCGATATATTATGAAATTGAATAAGAGTTCCTTGTTCACCTTCTCCAGACTGCTCATTAAGACCCTGAGCTAGTTTATTTCCAAGTTGGAAGGCTCTACTCCATATGTCACGTCCCCTCCTCCAGCTCATCTTAGCACAGCTTTTCAGTACTTTGTGTGGTAAGCAAGGAATAGCTGAACTTCAAACCTATTTCTTCCCAGAACTGTTTGCCATATCATGGCACTTCCTTTCCTACAACCCCTACCCTACGATGGTTGTCTTGATCCTACCTGGCACTACATCTACATTTCAGGTCAAGTCATTTCACTTGGGAACTCCTTGTTCTTCTTATGAAGTAGAGGAGGTTTTTCCCCATTTTAGAGACTCCTGGAAGCTCTTTTTTGAACAGGAGCAAACCCAGAGCAGTATCTGATAAGCAAGGCACTTGTTCTGCTTTCTCATTTCAGCCTCTGGACAATGAGTGAAGTTGGTCAGCACAGCTATGCTAACCTGCCTCAGGGGAGACCTCCTCTTTCACAGAGAAGAAGGACAGATGCCAACAGGGCACACAGGTGTCTGTAAGACACAACGAAGAGCTCAACACCTAGAAACGTGCCTGGCTTAGGAAATTCCTGAACCGCATATGGTGCATGGGAGAGTGCTTAGGGAAAGTCTTGTGGCCAGTCCCTATAGTCTTCTCTAGGTGACAGGTTTTGGCTCGTCTTGGAGATAAAGTATGAGGCTAAATGGACATTTGATCTGACCTACTGCAGCTGCCTTTACTCTTAAGACATGAATAGATCAGCTGAGTCTTGCTGATCAGAAGATGGGCCAGTTGCACTGGGGTGGATGCAGTTCTGCTCTGAGTACAGATGGGGAGGAGGGTTAGGGAGGGAGGGCGAGTCCCGAGGCCTTTCCCTCCTCTAACAAAGCGGTGTTAGCACAGCAAAGCACACATCTATGTATGACATATTCCCTGCTGAGATGTTAACTGAGATGGCTTTTGGCCTTCAGAGGGCCTCAGCCTGCTCCAAACACCACTCAGACACCTCCCTTTGAGGCTTGAGCATTTTCTTATGTTGTATTTGTGGATCACCTGAAGGAGAGGGGGAACTGGCTGAACCTCAGGTTGGTGCTGAAGGACTTGCTGGTGATCTGCTCCTGAAGAGTCTTGTCCCTACTTTCCTTCCTTTCTTATTGGTAAAGGTATATAAGCCTGTTTGAGCTGGAAAATCTGAAGAACTCATACTAAATTGCATGAAATCTCTTTTCTCTGATGTCGTCAGTTTCAAAAACTTCTGTTCTTAAAGAAAATGGCAATGCCCAAAATATGGTTAACCATTCTGGAACTTTTTTGAAGGCAGATTTTACCTATCAAGTTCAGGAACACAGAAAGACTCCTTGGCTCTTGTAATAAATACCTCTGAAACCTTTCTAAGTGTCTCTCTCACTGTAGCCCTTGTGATTTCAAGAAGTTTGACAAATAGCCCCTGTGTCTTAGGCCCATTCAAGTGATGCTAGAGCATGGCATTCACGCACTTTTTACAGACAGAATTAGAATATAAACCCATAGTCTACTCTTACTATTCCAGGTTTTGGGTTGCAGCACTGACTGAATGGTAGCAGGAACAATTTCGCTGCATGGAGTTAGTTAAATAAATGTCTCATTTTAATTGAACAGCAATAAAGAGTTCTGTGATGAAGACTTCTCACATACATCAACATTTAAATAGCATTACAAGACTAAAGCATTAAAGAAATGAGCGAGGGGGAAATCTATGCTTACACACTGAACACAGCATGCATCAAAAAAATAAAAGCTAGAAAGAGTGATTATTATTTCAGGGTCAGCCCTTCTCTGTTTTGCAAGGGCTAATTACTAGTGACAAAATTAGCTGTTGCCGTTATCAGAATTATTATAAACTGTGGAAAGGTGGTGGGAGTGAGGGGCAGAGAAGCAGGAAGGGAAGAGTGTGTAGTTACACTGGAGTTAGACTCTCTTTACAAGCATTAGCATTTCAGTGAGTAATCAAACCTCTGAATTGGGTCTTGATCTTTGAAGGCTTTTGAACCTGTATTTCTGTGGGTGAGCAATCTACCTGAGGTTGTGTTATGATGTAAATTACCTCTACAGATAGTGCTCCTCTGTGCACATTACAGCTTGAGCAGATTTAACCTTTCAGGAATATTCCACAGCCAAAGCCTGCAGCGTGCACCTTGTAGGGGGTTTTCCTTGATGACTGCTGATGAAGGTCTTTGTCCTGGTGTCAAAAAACATTGTCTGTCTTTTTATAACACCTCTGCAGTACAGATTTGAAAGCCATCAACAGAACAAAATGGGAACTTTGTTAGATTTAGTCCTGGTAACACACTTGGCTTAGAAATGTTAAATTAATCTGATTAAATGTTCCCATTTGATTTGTATATTATGTAGGAACCTTGCAGAAGTTGCAGCAACACCTTGCTTTTCTTGACCTTTAGGCTCTGTTTTGGAAAGCTACATGAATTTACACTTCTAGACTGCTGTTTTTAGCTTTGGGTTTTTTTAAGTTTACAGGTAGCTTATTCCTAAACTATAGACACATTTGGGGCACTAGAGAAAATGACAAATTGTTTGAGATACTGTATGTATTATTATGAACTCCTCCTTAGACTGGTTGTGATACAAGGGAATGATCACCTGCTTTGCAACTTATTTACTTATAGCAACTTAAGGCAACTTACAATGATTTTTGAATATTGCTTAATAATCCTGCTTGCCCTGACTGTTCTGTGGAAACTTACCAAGGGCTACTGTGTTCATCAAAACAAAGCAGTTTTCTGTGGAAACTTACCAAGAATTACTATGTGCGGCAAAAATATGAGACATGTCCTTGGAAAGCAGATGGGTTCTAACTAGTTTAGTCTTTGTAATGAATAGATAGCCATATATGGATGGTAGAAACCAATATACTGGTGCTTTTAGATAAGATAGAGATGGTAAACCAACTGGAACAACTCTTGTTATTCAAGAAAATATCTAAGAGAATCTGCGCATGCTCCAAGGAAAAGTACAAGGTGAGAAAGACTGTGAGCCTTCCTCCAAAAGACCCCCGAAGACAACCACCAGGAGGCAATGTGCAGGTGCAAAGATAACATAAACTGCTGACACCAGCCTTTTGAACTAACCCAGCCTTATTTATGCATATGTATATTTGTATTATGTGGTCCAATGAATATGTATATCCACACTCTATAAGTTTCTGGTAAAATGTGTTGTTGGTGTGTAAGCTTTGTAGAGAAATCCCCTTGCGCCCCGGCTGGAGTAAACATACCTGCTTTATAACTCTCTGAGTTTTAGAGTCTGTTTCCACGAATCAGTTGTCAAAACTGTTTCTTGACTTAGAGAGTAGGCACAGCTATGCCATTCTTTTCTGCTTCAGGACAAATGAACTGGTATTGGAAATGACATTTTCTTTGTGTTCTGTTACATCCTTTTTTGTTTATGTACATGGTACCATTGGTGTTGCTAAGATATCTTTTGTGCCAAGAATGAATACACAGAGTGGTGTATCTTCATGTAACTTGACTGGTGTCAGTACAGTTGTGCTGGAAATGAATACAATCCATTATATTTCTTTCCATAAGCGATGGAGCAAGAGCTTACTCCAGATGTGTTTAGTAGATAGAGCAAATGTATCAGCTGTTGCTGCATGTTGCTCTTGCTTCTGTAGGAAAGGATGGTGCTCACACTCAGCACACATGGGTCTGCACTGTGCAGAACTGGTCACAAAGTGCTCACCGTGTAGGTCTCCACAGTATTTGCCTGAAGCCAGGATTATTTGCCATTTGCATCTTTCTAGCTCATAGAAGGTGCCTTGCAGCCACTCCTGTGACTGGTGCCAGGAGGAAAGCATACCACCTGATTTCTTCTTAAATGAACTATTGTGCACACTTACCTTGGTAGCAGCTCCTGTCAATACTGGATTTGAGTAGTGGATTAAAGGGCAAAGGGCATGTAAAGGCTCACTGTCTCTCTCAAATGCCTTCTCAGCAGATGATTGATAAAGTATGAGAGATTGATTGGAAAGTCTGTAAACTGGCTTTTTCTTTTAGTCCTTGCCTGCCTCTCTCTGCCAGCAGTGTTTTCATGTCTGTCTTACTGAAATATCAGATATTCATGACCTGCAGTCTAGGTTTTCAGAAACATTTGGCAGGAAGATGAACTCCCGTAAGGAGCAGCTGTGGAACAAACTTAACCATCAGAAAAGAAACATTGAGTGGACTGCCTCAGGACTTTTCTGTTTCTTTGGGTTTTTTTTTTAAATGTTTTCCTCCTCCCAGCATGCTTGTGCAACGTCCTTCTACATC
Organism: Strix aluco; assembly: GCF_031877795.1. Classification (NCBI taxonomy): domain Eukaryota; kingdom Metazoa; phylum Chordata; class Aves; order Strigiformes; family Strigidae; genus Strix; species Strix aluco. The sequence continues at coordinate 73,165,099 of NC_133931.1, forward strand.
TAAGGTGTCCCAAGTTAAATTTTGGCTGATGTTTATCTAACACCCACACAGGATGCTGGCACAAGGCCATTTATTTCTCCACGGAGCTGAATAACTCAGAGCCCCATTTCTGTCCTCTGGCTACTGAGAGCAACTGCCCCTCATCCTGGTCCTCAGCTGTGAGTTTACAGGTGGATGGCATCATACTACTCCGTGTTTACATGCAGATAAAAATTTCTGAACACTGCAGGTTTTGGCCTGAAAGTCAATATATTTAGCCTGATATTAAAACTTTTCTAATGATTTTTGGCACAGGTATCTGCAGAAAAATATTGAGCATCTATACTCCAAAAAGCTATCTTTAAGATATTTGAGGCAAAGAACAGCTGTACTCCAAGTCACAAGACTACATGAAAAATGGGTGACTTGGTTGGACTCTGCATGGGAGGAAACACTGACTTATTTCTGGAAGGTTTGAGCAGTGACAGCAGATGCTGGCTCTCCCTCCAGAGCAAGACCCTCTCACTGATCAGGACCCCACTTCCTCTACGCACAAGGTGGGCTCTGTATCAGAAGTACTCCAGGACTTCTTTTTGCGAGAGCCGTGTTACAAGTGACGCAGCACTAGACTGCTGCTGAACCCTGATACAAGCAGGGATAGCAGCCAACTGGCAGAAGACTTTGGTTCTTTTTTACCCCCACTGTATACAGTATATGTTTGCATTTACATTTGCTTTTGGATACAGAGTTCGTTCATCCATTCAGCAAATGCAAATCATTTCTCTGTTGTAGGTACCCCTTCACCAAGCTCTTCTCCCTGTTTTCTGGAAAAGTAGAGGCGTGGTTGAGCTTGTGGAAATCCAGGTATCCTATTAGCACTGGTTCCTACCCTGCAGTACTCAACCTGTCAGTGTCGATGCTCTTCATGTCTTGTTTCACATGTATGATCTATGTGATCACCTACAGAGCTTCACTTCTCAGCTACAAGGAGTTTTACTAATTAACTCATTTATAGTCTAACTAGTCCCAAGCCTACAGTGAGGAGATTTCACCATTAGAATATTTTTAAAGCACTCTTTCAATTATTAGGGATATTTAACTTTATTTGAACAGCTGTAGAACTGACATGACTGGGGTTCAAAAGTGTACATTTGGCATAAAGTTGGCCTTCCTTTAATTGCAAATTATTGTAAATCTAGCCTTCATAAAGCCACAGAAGCAATAAGACGTCAAAGATTGTTGCACTGTGGTATGTTAGATTGATGTGTGAAACATTCAGTAAAGACTCATCTCAATTATAGGAGTGTAATAGACAGCTTGTGTTTTTTTAAACGACTGGGAGGGGACTCAAAGATGGCAATTAATACCTTATTCCCTATCTTCCTATAACATGGTCCAAATATCTTGCCCCACTGGTGGAAAATATATGTGCCTGTTTGCTCTGGTTCAAACAGACTAAAGAACAAAACCATATAGTGACTTAAAAAGTAAATGAAACTGAGAGCTGGGGGCAAATACAGAGAAACAAGTGAACTTGTGTCTCTATTTATATCTGTCCCATGTCCACTTTGTGTCACTATTGCCCTAAAATAAATAGCGCTGTGCTTTGCAAAAGTGAGCAGAGCTACCCAGCTGTGTCATTATTTTTTCTGGAAAAAATAATTTTTTTCTGCCACTCAGTGGCACAGTACTGAGCTTAAATCGGACCAGCTAGATGTTAACCGTCTTTAAATCCTGGTCAAGGTGAGACGGATGGGAAAGGGTGAGGTTTGGAGGCCATGGTAGTGTTAAAAATGTAATTAACTTATAGATTTGGAAGACATTTGAGATTTTTTTTTCACTGATTTGACAAAGCTGTGTATTTGGCCTTTCAGAACACATTTTTCTTAACAAAGCTTGGAAAGTTCAGAGTTACAGAAGAGTGCATCCTTTTTCCTTATTAAATATGATATTTTGTATAGCACCTTTGTAAAAGCTTGAGAATTTTCCACTCTATTCCACAGCTGGCTGGAGGTGGTATAATGTTTATGTAAAGAAGTAACGTCCTCCTTTTGTCCTTGTGATGTGGAAATTTAATTGAAAAATTGCAAGTCTGAATACCTCTAATTCTTACCTTCATAATCAGCTTGCAGGTCTTCATGTTAACTTGCTTGACTAAAGTGACTTTTTCAAGTGTTTAAATGTAGATGTACTTGAAATTTTCTTTTTAAACTCTTCCCAATGATGACTTATTTCAAAACAAGATGGAAATTTCTCAGGACTGCAACTTTCTCCAGTTTTTGATTAACCTCCCTTCAAAACTCTCACATTTCAACAAAAGCATTCTTATTGTACCCCCTTTCAAAAGTTCCTTTTGAATTTTTATATGGAAAGGCATGGTTTTTATTTGCAAGTCAACTTTACCTCAAAGGCTGTAGGAAAACATCTCAGAAGCCATGGTTCTGCGTGTTGGCCAACAACTCCAGTTTTGCAGAACAGGAGCTTTCCCCACCTGTGGGAAAGATTTTCCTTCTTTAGACCTGTGAAGCACTTTACTCATGTTATTTTTCCCTAAAAAGTGTGCACATGTGTGAATGTGTGTGAGAGACAAAAAGGGCAATTGAATGTCAGAGGCCAGATCAGGCTATGTTAGTTTTAGTCTTGTAATGTGAAGTCAGAGAATTGCATCTCTAAAGGGCAGAAGGATGTGAAGGGAGGAAAGCATCAGCTGTGCCAGAGGGAAGTACACAGCTTTTCCCCACCTGCACCAGGTGCCCCTCAGGGTCTCCACGAGGGAAGAGCTCTTCTACCCCTTCCTTCGGCTGACTGCCTTAGCTCCCATGTCTGGACAAGGTGTCCTCAGAGTGCTGTGAAACCAGAGAGTCAAAGGAAAATGGTAAATGAAGAACACTTAATACTTCTAAATTACTTTCACTACTGTATTAACTTGGCAACAAAATGAGTTTGGAATAGGTCCTGGAGATTTTAATTGCTCAAGACAATCACCTTGGTTAAGTCACTGGGGAGATTTCACCTAGGGGAAGAGTACAACAATGCAGTGATTGCAACACATCACTGTAGACGTGAAATAATTCTTGTGTATAAAACATTTGTTACTTTCCTTTGGGTGCTACTACCAAAGTCATCACCATAAACTTGGGAGACACAGGTTGATCTTTCTGATATGTTACTGCTTGTTATAAAGAGGTGTGTAGGAAGGCCAACAAACTCACAGCACAATATAGCATATGCCCTTAAGGACTGGCACTGTAAATAGCAGGGAGGGAAATTAGCAACCAATTAATAAACTGTCAGGGTATCTGTCAATGAGGGAAACAAGACCCAGGTGTCTACATTCACTAGATGATCCCATTTCTGAAAGTATGAATAACTTTGCCAATACCTGTGTAAGATGGGGTCTGGTCTCCTGTGTTACGGAGCTTGTACAGCTGTAGAGCACATTTAGAGCAAAATCTCTCTGAGAGACTTGACAAGAAGGAGAAGACATTTCAAGGACTGCCTTGGACAGCAGACAACACTAGACGAATAGTTCGAGAGGTACGACATAAGCCATAAAAACAGATGGATAAATATGTTTACAGAGAGGCATCCTAAGCTTTATCATTTTTTAAGTGTCTGCCACTTGGCAAGCCGTTGATCTCGATTTTCTTTTTCTTTTGTGAAACTCATCTCAGTTTTCACTTGCTGTAAACTGGAGTTGTTCTGTGAAAGCCAGAGGGTCTCAAGTAATTTACAACAGCTGAGGATCTATCTTTTAAAAGAAGACAAGCTCACAGTACCTCGCAGGGATAGAATAAAAACTGTCAGCAATCTCCACCTCTTCCTGCAAGGGCTGTGCGGTTGTGGAATACATCGGAGTGCTGGCAACCCTGACCCAGGCCTGCTTTGGCTAGTCTGGACATGAGGTGGCTGAGGAATTCCAGCTTTTCACTTTTTCCAAACTCCCAGGCATTTTACAAGAAAAATCTTAATAAATGTGATTATCCCAGGGCAATAGCACAACCAGCTGAGCCCTGCCCTGTGCGGTCTATTTGAACCGGTGTACCAGACACACCTCACCTGGAAGTCAGTCTTGCAATCATGGCAATTTATTTTTAGAAAATTAAGTACATGTTCCAGGCAGCAGTCCTGGTATCCTCTGGAGTTAGCTTCCGATTTAATGTGAATAGTCCCAGCTAGAGAACCCTTGTTTAGAGAAGTCTCCTCTCTATAGGCATCTTGACATACACAGACAACTTTTTGTTGCTTTTTTAGAGCAAGCGTCTTATAAAATGCAATATGCTTGAGAAAGGGAGAGAGATGAAAGCAGAATTGTAAAGAAGAAGGAGGTCCTCAAAGCCCCTGTGGTGACGTAGCAGGGGATTTACAAGGTCATGTTGAAGCTACTTAAAAATGTGCTGATGTAGAAAGGATGATGGGAACTCTTGGAGCCAACTGGGAATTGAGTCACTTGTCCCAGCCTGCTGCTGCCTCCGCCTGTGACTAATATTTGCGGCTCACCTTTTTCGTCTTTAAGCAGCTGATGCGACTGATGCTGACTCAACTCCAGGGGATGGAAATGTAAGCCAGACTGAAGCCAGAGGTGATCTTGTTTCCATGCATGGGGTTTTATTTTTCATTGTTTGATTAGGATCACAGCCACATCAAAAACAGTGGAGAAAAAAGAAGGCACGGGTTTTGCCGTTCATGAAAGGCCTTTGGGAATTTTAGCTCTACCTATGGTGGGGGGGAGGTGGTGAAGTTTACAACTAGACCAGCCAATTCATTTCTCTCCCCCTCAACTCCCCCCTGCCATTCCCACACTTGTCTGAGCTTTTTTGTAGGGAAAAGATAGGGGAAGGTGACTGCGACAGATGAGAGTGGTGTTAGTTATATCAGCTGCTGGTGGAAATGGAGCTGAGGAATCCGCCTACTGAGAAATACAGCCAGAAAATAATCTGTCCCAAAGAGTTACTGCAGTCTCTGCATAGGGCACCTGAAGAAGCTTTTGAAGGGCGTCTTTTTTCTTATTACAGTCATATTTTTCAGGTTCACAAGGTGAGCACTGTATATGGGATGCAGCTGGCTACAGTGATTAATGGCTCTTTCTGCTAAGAGTTCCTCTGCAGATACTTTGGCATTTCATGTATTCAGCAAAGCTTATTTCCACTTAACTGCAGTCTCTCTTGGTGGCTCAACATCCATTTGGACCCTTATAAAGTGTATCTGCATGCTAGTTAATCTCTGCTGTTGTCAAGGGGTCTGCCTATGCAGCATGCTGCTTCTTCCTCTTCCCTTGCCCCGGGCTTAAGATGATATCTTCTTACTAACACAGGCTAGCTACATCAGCCTACAAAATCTGCAGTTGAAAATAAAACATTGAAAGCCAATTCCTCTGAAGCACTTGTTTGTTTTCATCTTAAAAAGGAAGTGGCATTTGCCTGTTTTATACCATGCTCTTTAGGTTCCTTAAAGAGATATCTTTCCCTCCTACAGACATCTAACATGCTTTGCATGTGGCAGTGAGGTTGCATGGTTTAATATAGTGGTATCCTAAATGTGATCCATTGAACAGCAACATCAGTTTGCAAAGGGGACACACGCAAGCAAGTGCAAGAATCTGCTCTGGAAGCAGAGCCTGTTTCTCTCTCACAGAGTTTCTCTGTGTGATGTGAGGTATCTCTGGCAGTGGCTGTTACAAACATGCAAAACTTTACGGGAGAGGCTTTAAAGGTGCAAAGGATGTCCTTTATCTGTTTTCTCTCTCTCAAATGCTCCTCCTGTAGCGCTCTCTGTCCCTGCTGCTCTGACTGCAGTTCAAGGTGTGAGCAGTGGGGAGGAGAGGGGCTGTTCAGGGTATCATCATTGAGATGCTTTTTAAAGAAAAAACAGTTGTTGAAACTACAGGTGCAGGAAGGTGTCTTGTGGTTGGTAAAGGGGGCTATCCTCTCTGGTGGTATGTGTTAGAGATGGCAGCTTAGGCATAAGTAGTGTCACCTCCTGGTTGTTACAGAGTCTCTGTAGCAATGTAGTTGTCAAGAGGTAACTGAAACACTCAATCATTCTTTATATTCACACACCACTGCCCCTGCTCCCCCCCCCCCCCCCCCCCCCCCCAGTCATGGGTTTTTGCTGGCTTGGTGACAGAATATCAGAGTTACAGATTTTCCTTCCTTCCTGTGTGCCACCCCATCACGTGGACATTATTTCCCATCGTCTTTCCTTTCTGACTGTCCCTACTGCCTGCTCTGTGGGTTTTGAAGTATGTGCCAAATGCTGCTGTGTGCCGTTTTTTTGCCAGTTTTGCCAGTATTATTTCAAGGCATGCTCACACTTTTCCATGCTGAGTTCTCTGTTAATTTGGGATTCACCACAACACCACTGCCTGCCCACTCACACAGTGTTTTACTTCTAAGTTGCTCTCCTCATTTTCAAAACTCTCTCTGGATTGCTCCAGGCTAACTCTTCTGTCTCAGTCTGCTTCTGTCTATCTCTCTGACCTGCCACATAGCTTGACTTTGACTGGTGAGAAGTCTGTCTTCTCTCAAACCCATGCCATCCTGTGTCCTGTGAATTCAAATCTCAGCTAAAACATGTTTCCCCACTTCTGCTTCCTAATTCATTTCTTCTCTGCTAGGTTATTACTATTAGGATGACTAATATATTACATCTATTTCAATACGTTGATACAGTTAGCAATCTTGAAAGTAGTGTTTGTGTGTGTGCACAGTGGTCTTATTTAACTGTATAAAGCAGATTCAAATAGCTTCTTCAAAAACATGTGATGAAGAGATAATGAATTTGATGCAAAATTGCCTTTGGTGCTATTAAGACTAGGAAACAAACTGTAGTCTCTGCTACCTCTCTTGCTTTAGCTTTTGACCCTCTGTACACCCTTGAAGATATCACCTGGACATCTTCTTCCAATGCAGTCCAGTCTCCATTTGGAGGCAACTGCGAAGCTGACACTACCCAAAAAAGTTTGTGCTTGTGCTTTCATTGCCTTTGCTTCAGATACCAGAGTGAATTAACTGTAAACTTTTAGGTGCCCAAATGTTTAGTGGACTTGCCTTTTTTTTTCATTTATTTGCACCTCTGCTGTCTTCCCAGCCTGACACTATGGCTAATTTAAGCGAAAATGAGTAATACACAGGCAGTGAACATGATGGCTATTTGGAGATGGAAGATGATGTATTCCAGGAGCATTAGTACTTGCTTGACACAGGCTTGAGTTGCTAGGGTACAGTTCTGAACTCTTGCAGGCTTTAGGGATGGCTAAGACTGGGGTTTGGTGTCAGATAACTGGGATGAAGAAAACAATACTCAGAATGAATTAAAAGTTCATCCTAAATGCAGATTCTTTAAATCTAGGGTTTAATTCATAGTATTTGTTGTGGGTTTTTTACTTTGGAGATCTCTCCTGGAAATGAGCTTTGCCACCACGTTTGCACTAGCATGTGTCTCTGCATTAACACAGTAGATGTGCTCCTGTGTTAGATATTTGTGTGGCAGAGGAGGCAGAGGAAGGTAAGACAAACCTGTTGGGTCTAAGAAAACTTACAGAAAAACAAGGAAGTCCCCCTGTCTTCTTCAAATCCCACCTTACAGACTACAGTGCCTTTGTGTGTGTTACTGGTGGCGATGGAATAGCCAGAGAGATGAAGTGGGGAGGAATGTTTCCTCCCACTTCTTTCACTTCTGTACAGAGAAGGCTGAGTGTGAACCAGACAAAAATGAGATGTATTTGCAAACACTTGGCAGACTTTGACACCAGAGCGTGCCTTTTCTACGCACACACACCTTTTCAGAGGTCCTTGTTGTGTGAAGGGGAGGTACTGCTCATGCAAACCAGGATGGCAATTTCAGCCCAATGGCTGGAATTCACATAACTGTCAAACTAAATGAGTCTGGAGTGCAAGCAAAGGGAGTTTCAGAAGGCTAAATCTGGAAGTAAACACCACTACGTGCTTCAGGCTTTAAATTGTGAATCATGAATGTCAAACACTTGAAAGTATCAGCATAACATGCTATTTATCACAAAACAAACAACTTAACTCACTGAACACATTTATAGAGGTCTCGTTCTTCTGCCATGGTTGGCTTCCAGACAGATGCAGAACTACTTGTGTAAGGAAGGGTTCCTTTCCTGCAGGACAGAGAGACATGAAATGGCTAACACCGAATGCAGATATTATTCCAGAGGTGCTCTATAATGAAACCACAAGCACTCTCCACAGTCACCTCTTGCGAGTGCATTTACTCCCACAGTGTACCTGAGAGCCAAATGAAGAAAGGCATATTAAGGTGAAAAGGAGCCCCATTGTGACGGTATATAGCAGAGCAGCTTCATGTGTGTCATCTGCTGCAGCACAGAACAAGGATGAGAGGAGCAGAAACAGGTCCCAGCATACCTGTGCCTGTGCATACTCCCCAGAATCACATACTATAAGGTCCCCAGGGTTTCCATACACTAGGCATGGCTTGCAGTGTTGGCTAGGTGTATGTTTTCTGGTGTAGCTATTCTGTGATAGGGTTAAGCCTTCTCCAGCTGGCTCCTCCTAGCTTAAACAAGGCTTGTCACATCCAGAACCCTAGTGAATAATGTTAAAAATAACAGGAGTGGCAAGCACTGGACTGGGTTATCTCCCAGGTGGCGATGATTGCTCTGCAGTATCCTGCTGGAGTCTCCCAAGATTTTCTGCTTATGGAGTGGGGGGACCTGTGTTGTGGCTGGAGCGTTGTAGCAGCCAGGAGGGGCTGTGGGAAACCTGAGGATGCTGGGTCTCCCCACAAGGAGCACTCTCAGTCCTCCTGCTGCAGTGGCTGTGCTGGTTGTCAGTCCTGCAGGGGACACCCAGCCTCCCCCCACCTGCCCCATGCTGCTGGAGGCAGCTGTTAGATACCTCTTCAGGTCCCGGTCTTCTCTAAAGCATCCCTCGTGTTGTTACAATTTGAAAGTCAGCTCCAAAGACAAGGTTGTGTGATTAGTGTGTCTTTTAAACCTAAGCGTGTATCTTAATCAGTCTGATTTACTATCTGATTCAGCACATTAGCTGCAGACTGTGCAGATTCCCAAGCTCCGTGGTGTAATGAATATGCATACGTTCAACAGTTGCAATTAGCAAGCAGCCACTGCTGGGGAAAACAAACAACCCAGGATCTAATTCTACCCTTCCCATAGTGACTTCAGTGGGACATCAGCTTAAATGCAAGCCCCTGAACTTGCCCTGCAGAGCAGTGGTTAATAGGGCCTAATGTTTCAAAGACCTATTTAAGTATCAGGGTTTGGGTCAATTCTAATTTTACCTGAACCAGTTTGCCTATTCCTCTGTGACCCAGCCAGGGAAATTGAAAGTACAGAGCACGTACGGTACAGTACAGTACCTACGTCAGTGTTTGTTTCGGGACTGGCCACTTGGGTAAGCTGTCTCCTCTCGCTGAAAGAAATAGAATTAATTATCAAACTTCAAGAAAGTAAAAGGGTTAAGCCTTCCCTTTGGGATTCCCAGCAGATAGGTTCAGCATTATGCAACTGTCATGAGAATTTATGAGGCAGAAGCTGCTGGAGTAACTAGGAAAAATATGCACAATTAAAATTACATTTCTGTTCTTGTCCTTCAGCTTAACCCCTTGGTGGACCATAAACTGAAATGTTCGTGGATTGGTTTTTTTTTTCCCCAGAGGCTTTTCAGATACCCTTACACAAAATCGAAGCTGTGATTGGTATATTCAAATCCTGGGTTTAAGTTTGTTCACAGCCGACACAGTGATTTGCAAAGAAACACTTTCACGTAGTTATTTCCAAAAAACCATTTATATTTAATATAAATCTGTCAAGCATTCAAAACCATATGTAAAGTAATTTTAAATGCATACAGAATCATAGAACATTGTGTTTTATTGCGTTCAGAAGCAGAAAGCAAGGGCCTGACCTGCAGCAGTAGAAATCTGAGCTCAACATTATCCAAAGCTGAAAGAGATAAAGGGTTCCTGTAGCTCTGTACAAGCACGAAAGGAGGTGGAGTTGCACCACTGCATGGGTCTGCTTCCTCTCTTCATGTGGCCTTCCCTCTTCTGTTCCAATCACACCATCCCCATCCTCTGAAGCTGTGCATGGATTGGGGTTGTTGAGATTTTGAGAGGCTCTTGACTAACATAACTGTAAGTGCCCGTCCCTGCATCTAAATAATGTTTCCATTTCATCTTGAATTCAGCCTAAACCAAGCCACCAACACCCACTGTGCGAGTACATCATGACAACTCACCAAACAAAAGTGGTGACCAGTTCTGGAGCAGTCACTCATCTGATCAGACTCTCCTTCCTAACTACACCTTCAGTAGCATCCCTTGTTTTCAGCTCCTTGCTATGTACCTGTCTCTTCTGTGGGATATTTCTAAAGTCTATACTGGGGCAAAGTCTCCATAATCCATATAGCAAATGTGCATTTTTCACATGTGAATTTCATAACACTCAAAGAAACAAATTGGTACTTGTTCTGCCCTGGATAGAAGCTGCCAAGTGTGGGCCAGGTAAAAATCTCTTTGTAGAGCATGGACCAGTTTCTTTTCCCAGGAAAAAGGAGAATGATGACTCTTCACAGCATGCTAATGGTCTCTGTCTTGTCCCATTTGCCTCCAAACTTTCCATCAAAATTGCACATTCTCATCAAACCTGGCCCGTGAAAATTCAAGGAGTCTGGTTCAGTTTTTGCAAAGCTAGTGACAGGGAGACAAGATCAGGCTTATAATGACACAATATTTTCTACTTAACTATGGTGATATTAGCTTCCCTATATAATGTGTGCTGACTCTGCAGAGGCTTCTAATTCACACTGCTCACATTTATTTGTTTTAATAAAAAGGCAATGGCTATATCTGTTTAAAGAAGAATTGCTGTATTCATATTCTATCTTAATTTTGTATCATTTTCCTGATGCATGGATGGAGTGGGTGGGAATCTGCCTCTGTGCTGTTTGGAAGTAAGAATGGGAGAAGCACTTTAGAGCCAATTGTGATGCCTTCTGTAGCACATCAATGCTATTTCCAGGGGGTCATACAAGGGCTGGGGAGCAACCAGCTCACTCACTATTAGGATCCCCCTTTAGTAATGTGTGGACCTGGCTGTATCGCAGGTCACTTCACCTTGTCATGAGCTGGTGGAAGACTTTCTGAGATTGTGTCCAACCTCAGAAAAAAGCAGATGGAAAATTGGCCAGTAGAAAAAAGCAGTCAAAACAGACCAGAAAGCTAGGTTGGAAGGAGAGGAGTAGAGCACTGAAATGGATGTGCACATGGAGATTGCACTCTAAAATTCTGACCTGGCACTCCACTAATTACAATACCTGTATCTGTATTCACACCCAGTGTTGTGTATTAGATCTACCTTTGCCAGGTTGTTGGTAGGACAGTTGAAGGAGGAATTTCTTCTCCCTGGTTCAAGATGTTGGTTTACTTTCAGCTGAAAGAAATGTGGTTTGTGGAAAGGAATATACTGAAAGGAATACATTGAATTAATTCCTGAAGGGCATGGGGAGAGGGCAAAAAGGGATGGTTAATGAATGCAGTTTAAGAATGAGAGTTATTTGGCAGATGCAAAGTCCTGGTCAATTTGTGCTCTCAAGTAGCTTGAGATGTCAACTGGAAAGGAGAGAGAGAAAGGAAGGGAAAGGAACTTGCCTTCATGACTGTGAACAAAAATAACATTAAAGCTGTCCTATAACCCTCTCTTATCCATCTCCTCCAAAATGAAAGTCTGAGTGGTTTGCAAAATCTTTTCAAATGAGCCTACATTGGTTTGAACACTGGGAAATGCAGTGTGACAGGCTCTTAGCAGCAGTAGGCACCGTATGTAACTGTTGCTGTTCTTTGTGTATGTGCCGTGCATACATATGGTCAGCAATGAAACATGTGTATGGTAAATGAATGAAAAGCAGTCCATGAACTTGCTTCTTTTTTGTTTTCTCTGTATGAGGCAAGTGGATTTATGCATATCAGGTGCACACACATCATGAGTGTGAGAAATAATCAACTGGAGCATTTGAAGGCTGTTTGTGGATTGCCTGCCCAATTCCCTGAGGTGCACCTTGCTAATTTTATTCTCCCTTTAGGAAGAACAATATTTCTTGTTGCTTAACAAAAGAAAAAACCCAGCACCTAGAAAATGCAGTTGTTTCTAAATAAGCACAATTACAAATGCAATGGGGGGAGAACCTTGAAACAAATTGTTTTCAATTCTGATACTGTGAATTCTGATGTCAGGGATGAATGTGTTGGGCAGGGACCGGACTGTGGAGAGGGCTGGCTGTATCTCAGAGGTCTCCCTTACAGTTGCAGGATGGTTCTTCACTGGGGAGCAGAGCAATCCATATCCCTGGATACCATGTGGTTGTGGAGCCAACCTCTGGGAACGACCAAGAGAGGCATGATCCTGGGCAACTACAGGAGACATCAGCCCCAGCAGGAGCCTTGGGTAGATGTCAATGGTTTGCTCTCTTCTGATCTTTGCAAGATCCCTGTTGGACAGTAACACCACTCTTACTAAACAGAGGATCCTACTCCCCCTTCCTATCAGCCATGTACAATGATTCACTTCTTTAACAAGGAGTTTCCCTACCATCCTCTGCAGGGACATATTATCTTTATTTTACGGTGAGCAGCAGCAGAAGTACTGACGCTCTTTCCTGGTACAGAACAAGTGACTCCCCTGAGAAAGTTAGTCAGTATAACCCATTTCACCCTTAAGGAATATAGGACCCCAGAGGCGGCGTGTGACTTGCCCAGGCTGGTGTGACAAATCCATAGTGGCACTGGGCTTCTGTGAGAGCTGAGCTCCTGCATGTTTCTCCTCACCACCGGTTTGTGTGATCCATCAGCAGGGCCTGATGCGCCGCACCACAGTAATAGTTACCTAAGCCTGCATGGCTGGCTGCTCTCCGTGCTTCTGCCTGCTCCCTGTGCATACATATTGACTGATGAATGCACACCCTGTTGAGTGTTATTGCTTTCTTAATGTGCTGCAATTTTTTCCCCAATATCCTAACTGAGAATGATTGTTGCTGTTGAACGTCCTTTCTCCATTTGCCGCAACCCATGTTTATTTACAAGAGCACATTTTGCATCAGCTGCCACTCTGTTCTCACTGAAATAGAAGTTTCAAGTTCATAGAACAATAAAAGATATAAATTAGCTATTATAATTAACTGAATGGCATGAATGAGCTTTCAAATACCAGAATATGTTAGGCCCTAATTATACAATACGCAAGCAAGAGCTTAAGCATCTCTGCCCTTCTGTCGGTGCTGGGGACTGGGCACGGACTCCATCCTGATCTCAGCCCAGCAGGCAGCACTTCATGCCACAGTCCCAGCTGGTGCCAGGCTATGAATGCAGAAGGTGAGGGCTCGCCCATGTTAAGCATCTTTTATTGTCATCCTGCACCATCCTCATTGGACCCCATGAGCAGGCCCAGAAGGGGAGGAGGAGGGAGAAATGCCATTTCCTTGGAAAAGGAGTGTTATTTCCCAGCCTGTACAGCTTTGGAGAGGAATCCTGGCTGCCACTGAGGTTTGACTGCTGGCCCTTTCTATAGGGTTCAGGTAGCCAGGAGACCTTGTTCTGTTTCTGGAGGGGATGAGGCAATTTTCTGCTGGAGTCCCCTGCAACTCCCTATCTGGAGCTGTGCCACCCAGCCACTCCAGGTGCTCACCCACACCATGTTCAGCATCCAGAGCCTGGTCATGAACATCATGCATTACTTTCCTGTACAGACTCCTGCAAACCTTGTTTCTCCTCATCTATTTGAAGTGCTGGTTTGAAGGAGCTGAGGTGGGCTTCCATGGGCCAATGGTGGTGTTTAACGTCCCTGCAAGCCACTGGTGTGTCTGTAGTTAGTTGAGCCCTTCATCATCTTGACAGGAGGTGATTCCACACGGGCAGATCCAAGAGGCAAGAGCATTGTTCATTTTTAGGTGAGGGCAGCCTCTGGAAGGATAGAAAACTTCTGTCTTGCTCAAGTTATAGACTAGAGAAAATCAGAAGCAGGAGGTTGGACTGACTACAACGAAGGGAAACTTTATGTGGACAGGCAACATATTTCCCCAGATCAAGAGCATCCTCAAGTAAGGATGCTGTGCTTAGGAGCTGAATCCTTGTGGTGAGGCTTTACAGGTGTTTGGACAGTTTGTTAACAGCAGGAAACACAGAGAGAGCAAGCCCTTTTGCAGCTCATTAAAACCCCAGGTGGATATGTAAACTTAGTTTTGTGTTCTTTCTTATACTTGTTTTAGGGCTTTAAATTGTGTGACCCATATTTAAATCTGTGTAACACGAATCTTCCTTTATTTCTACCTTAACACTTGGTTTTTTGCTGTAAGATGGTGTCATGCTAATGGACCTACATCTAAGATCTCCATGTCTAGATGTGAGGCAGCCCTACAGAAACAAGATATTTGACTGTTCTTACGTCTCTTCAGCCAAGCCAACATAATTTTCGAGGATCCTTGTGGAACTGAAGAGGTTTCTTGACAAAGCTTCATGGTTAATAAAAGTTTAGAAATAGTAATTCATGAATTATAATTAGTATTGAATAATGACTTCTCGGCATACAGTATGGACATGGAAAGAGAGAATGAGCTTTTGGCACAGTCCAGAAAGGTCAGGAGACAGTTCAGTCTGTCCAAATCTTTCACAGAATAGCTATCACTTTTGATAAAATTTTTTGCTTAAGAAAATCTGACACATTTATTATACATCTGCTTTCCATGATACTGCATTATATTATTGTTTTATATTAGTATTTTGTACTGTAATGTTTTGACATTATTGAAATAAATTATTATTTTCTTACTGATGAAAACAACTAGCAAAACAAAATGTTCTGAGGGCTCCAAACTATTTTTTTTTTTTCAGCTTTGGCATTGCATGGCAAATCTGAGAATGCAGCTTTTTAGAAGAAAAAAATCACGCTCCATATATTGGAATTCCTGACCAAGTACAATAAGATTGTACTACATGAACCCTCAAAGGATTAACAAGCATTTAAATCAAAGCTGACTGAATAAATGGTAATGAATAATTTATTCAATTAATTTCTCTTCTATTTTCTCTTTACCAGTTTGTCTACTAATAGATTATGACTAAATTAGTTGGTTTTTGAAATACTTTACAAATAATTCCAGTAAATTATCTGATCAGGAAAAATTTATCAAATTTAACAGAATGTGTAATCATCACACAGAATTTAAAAGGGAAATTTATAGTACCATAGGATGTAGATATTCTTGAACTCCTTTTTGCATAAAGGAAAACATTATCTGAAACCCACAACTGCTTGAAATAATTTTTATTTCTACATTTGCTGTTTTCATTGCTATTTTTATATAAAGGAAAATAATATGTAAGAGAGTCTTAAGCTATAGGTTGGTGTTCAAAAACAAGTCATAGGATGCATTTGATATGCAAATTTCCTTGAATTTTATTTGCATTCATAAGATACATAGCCTGTGTTTATTCTCTGATTGGATGATCTCAGGCTTCCAGATTATTTTCTTATGTGACTACTCAATTACATTTTAAGTTCCGACTTCCAGCAACATCCTAGAAGTCCATATTTCAAGGAAAACTTCTGCCTTAAAGCCATTCACAGGTGTTTCTCCTGTAAGTAAGAATGGATAAAGGTTTTCTTTTATTTTAATATATCAGGTCTGGGAAGATTTTGTATTTCAGTTGTGCTCGTTGTAATTCCTGAATGAAGTCAAAGGTGTTTCTTTTGGAGACGCACACAGCAGTATTTTTCAGTGGTTAAACTGATTTTACCCAAGAAGAAGAAGACTTTGTTTTGCTTTGAAGCATGGGGTGTTTTTCTGGACAGACTGTCCCTGCTCACTTCCTTCCCTGCAGTGGAAAACCTCTTCCAACCCTATCCCTGACAACAGTGAAGAAGTCACCTGCAGCAGGGGCAAGCACTGCTGTGCCACAGCCATGATGGCCTTCGTTCTCCATTTCACCCCAGCACCACGGGGCTATGTCCCACTGAGGTGGGAGGTGCATGTTACATTAAAAAATATATATAGTGGCAAGTAGCTAGGAAGAAGAAAGAAAACTTGCTTCCTCTGTATCTGAGCAGTGAACTGGTGGTGTGGTGCTCTGCTTGCTGGGGCTTGTGAGGGGTGAGCAGGCAGTGGAGGGGTGACAGCAAATACAGCAGCAGTGAGGAATGTGCTTTCTGCAAGGTGGTCAGCAGCAGCTGACACGTGGCTGTATGGCAGACGTGTGGTGGCACCACGCTGCTGACTGAAGAACTGAAAGCTTTGTGCTGAGGGAGTGAGAGATAAAAGATGGTTTACTGTGCTTCATGTATTAGAGCTGTGATTGACAGGTACAGCAATACTTTTTCCTAAATGCCTGTTTCATGTGTCTTGTGAGCACCACAGAGTCTCTCCTTGAAGTGATGTGATATTGATGCAACAAGGCCTGTAACTCCTGCATCTGAAAACTCATTATGTGCATGAATAATTTGCTGAATGTATGCAGATTCAACACGTGTTCATAGCAAAGCATAATTGACACCACTGAAAACTGGCTGGGAGTGGAGGAGTCTAGGCATCTCAGACACTGATCTGAGATGTTTTGAGAATTCTGTTCTCTGCCTTGTAGTTTCATGATGTTTTCATAAATAGATGAAAATGTTGACCCTAAATATGAAGGTTTCTAAGGATTTATCTTGCTTCCCAAATTTGGTTGCATGAAACAAAATTGCATTTTAACTGTGTACACAGAATTTTGATTAAATGGCTAACTTAGCATTACTTTTGAATCTAATTTTAATTGGGGCTTTGTTAGAGGCTAAAAATCATTTTTCTCCCTTCTCTCTCCACCAGTGCTGATATGGGTTGAAACTTCTTTGTATATTGCTGTAGCCTATTCCCACACAGCTGGAAACATTAGCATGAATCACTGGTGAACAGAGATAAGCTGCAGTGTCCCTCCTGAACACCACTCCCCTGGTCCTATACCTAGAATACTTCTGTGTCACTTGCCATTCTCCTTCTGAACAACTTGACTCTCCTCTCTGAAACAGAAATGTTTTCCCAGCAGAGAAAAGTCAGTCCATTTTGTGATCAAATTTTCCCTGCAACAGTCATGGGATTGTGTCCAGAGAAGGTTCTTCCCCTTGGGAAGGGCAGGAGGTGCTCCTGGGCAGGGTTGGGGCAAGGGACAGAACCAGTGTAATGCCAGGAACAAGCCTTCACAAAGCATCTTGAGTGCAAAGTGTGAGGAGATCACCCATGTGACTGCTGCAGCAATAACATTTCTTCCTCAGAAAAGTTGAGATTTCCAAACATAAAATACAACTGGGTGACACCATGCCCAAGAAGCAGCTTTGCATCTGGCCTCCAGGGCTCAAGTCCTGGGAAAACTCAGTTATGTATTTAATAATGCCTTTAGGAGCAAAATAATTGCCTTGGGAAAGGCTCTCTTTTTCCATTAATTTTGATAGGGGATAAAAATAACTTTAAGCTGTAGTTTTCTTGGGCAAAAGACTGTCCTGGACACACTGATGCCTGTGCAGGTGCTTCAGTTGATTTTGAAGGGGCCAAGGCTTCCCCCCTTTTGCTATTTAATTTGTCTGGATGGGACTCCATGCACCCTTGGCACTAATTCAATAAGAAAGAACAGTGTGCTTTAGTAAAAAGACACTTCAGGCTGGTCCTGTCAATGCTGTGAAGCCAATTTAAGCAATTTTGACTTAAGAAATGTCTAACAACCTTTTCACATACCAGTAGGATGGTTCAGGAAAAGTTAGTGGTTTCAGAGCGATTAATGAAAACTCACCTCTCACTTGGAGCTTAATTAATTCTCATGTTAAATGAATTGTGGTTTTTGCTGTTAACTGAAAGTGTGCTGACCTTCAAATAACATGACACATACCTTAGGAGGAGAAATATTTCAGGGTCCGTTGGTATCATACTGTGCTGTTTTTGGCTGGGTCAGCATTAATTTTCTTCATAGTAGCTGGTCCACGCCATGTTTTGGATTTGTGCTGAAAACAGTGCTGATAACACAGGGATGTTTTAGTTACTGCTGAGCAGAGCTTATACAGCGTCAAGGCCTTTTCTGCTTCTCACCCCACTCCACCAGCAAGTAGGGAAGTTGGGAGGGGACACAGCTGGTACAGCTGACCAAAGGGATATCCCATAACATATGACGTCATGCTCAGAATATAAAGCTAGGGAAAGAAGGAGGAAGATGTTTGGAGTGATGGTGTTTGTCTTCCCAAGTCACTGTTACACATGACGGAGCCCTGCTGTCCTGGAGATGACTGAGCACCTGCCTGCCCATGAGAAGTGGTGAATGAATCCCTTGTTTGGCTTTGCTTGCGTGCATGGTTTTTACTTTAAGTAAAAAACTGTCTTTATCTCAACCCATGAGTTTTCTCACTTTTACCCTTCCAATTCTCTCCCCCATCTCACCGGGGGGGGGGTGGGGGGTGGGGGAGGGAGGGAGGGAGGGGCTGTGTGGTGCTTAGTTTCCAGCTCGGGTTAAACCATGACACATGCCACCTCTGTGTGCTTTGCAGGTATTTGCACATTTCTCTTCTGCTACTTCTGATAAAGACCTTACTCTGAGCAAAATCTGGTCTTTGACAACTTTGGGTTATTCAGCAGTTGCCTTGTGCTGCCCATAAGAGTGGGCATTGACTCTACTCCGGTCATTTTAAATTACATTTTTTTGTAAAGAGTTTAAGCTTACTCCCAGTAATCTTTTCTGGTTTGGGACTGAAATGCATTTCTTCAAAGCTTTTGAGTTCCCTAAAATTCTCCACTTTATTAATGTAACAGAATAAATAAAGAAAATCAGGACATTCTTCTAATACTGTCAAAGTATTTAATAAGAAATTAAAGAGGATTTCTTTTGTTCCTACAATTATAGCTATTGAAGCAAACTGTGGTAGTGAACATTATTTGGTTTTTGATAATTGTGTTATTTGAGAGCAGCTTAGACTACTGTGCATATGGTTACGACCTGTTATCACAGAGGAACATAAAGCAGTGAATACCACTTGAGCAGCAAAGTCCTGTACAGGCAAGAAGGAAACAGTGATTTTTGTGGGTAAAACATTCAATTAGGACATTAAAAAAATCTTGTTTAGGTATGTTCCTCAGCTATATGCTTTCTGTGTGTCCACTCCAAGGTGGTGTTTAGGGGCAAATATTCAAAGATGCAGCATGCAG
Source organism: Strix aluco (assembly GCF_031877795.1). Taxonomy (NCBI): domain Eukaryota; kingdom Metazoa; phylum Chordata; class Aves; order Strigiformes; family Strigidae; genus Strix; species Strix aluco. The sequence goes on from NC_133931.1 coordinate 73,184,289, forward strand.
CTCCCATGGGATTAAAGGGACTTCACTGACTATGTGGGTCTCATCTTTCTGGGTCTGGTTTCCACCAGGCGGTAATGCTTCTTTCATATCCTGTGTATTCCAATTGCAAGCTTTGGATAAAAAAGACTTTCTCTTAGTGAGTGTCATTTCATCAACTACCAAAATGGAGCCAGGGACCAAATAGAGGGAGACCGAGTACAGGTTATACTATATTACATGGGTATGTGTGTGTGTGTATATCCATGTGCGCGTCCACGCTGTCTCTCTAGTAACCTTTTCTGTCCCTTTCTAGCTTTGTTAATGTCAAGGTAAAAATGCTTTCTCTGTATTTCCTGTCTTCTTAAATGGCTTTCTTGACTTTCTGTTCTTCATTTTTCATCTGATTTGAATCTAATCTGTGAGGAAGATGAACCTCTGACCTGTCGAAGAACATCACTCTTGTGAATAAGAGTCTATATTAAAAGATTTTTAAATTCCCCACAGAAACAAATGTTTTTAAAGCAGTTCTGTTTCCTTACAAATTTGACTTCTTGTTTTGCATTATATTGCACTAATGTGCGAAACATACAAAGGGCAAATTGGAGTGCTATGAATATGCTTCTGACTATGTGTAATCTACTATATTATACAACATGAAATTTGTTAAAAAGTTAGACAACAAATTATTTCAAAACAGGATGACAGAATGACTGAAGTACCATTTGAAAATATGGAAAGGGTATATCTGCATATTTTAAGCATAGCTTTTCCACAGCTTGTTTTTAAAAGGAAATTCTGGAAAATTTTAGGCAATTCCACAAAACTCCTTGGTTTTGATAGAACTGCACAAACAGAGTCTGGTTCCATAAAACTTTTTTCAACAAAATCTATATAAAACCTTAATTAAAACACAGTCTCTACCAGTGCTACAGGAAATCAGATAACAAAGCAATGACACCCAATATGCTGCTCTAGATGGAATAATTTCCTATTTCATTTACAGTCCTAACAAATGCTTCACTTTCTCTTCATTAAGTCCATATGCATCTTTCTTCGTCCCGGAGATAATATAACAGCAGGCACCGCAGGTTGTGCTTAAACAATCACCATTTGTAAGACCATAAAGCGTATGATACAGTTCTATAGGAGCTTCCCTAATGAAATCAACGGTGCTGTCACTGCGCTTACGAGCATTTACACAACAGACTGATCCAACTGCTGGCATCAAGTAACATTTGTTTTGAAATTCAGAGGAGAGACCGTCAAATTCTTCCAGGATTTCACTTCATGAAAGAAGAATCCAGTAGCCCCTGTTATTTTATTTCTTCTGAAGAATATCGGTCTGAGTATTTTAATTCACAGAGGAAGGAGAAAGAGTGTCTGACCCACCTAACACCTAAATAGCCAGTGTACTGTGGGAAAATGAAAATGAAAGAAAATCCAGCCAAAGTTTATTAATCTGAAAAACCGTCAGTGTTACTTCTCTTTGTGTGCTGATCCTGTTTACGCCCAATATGTTCACATATGAGTGGAAAGGAGATTTTGATCAACAGTTTATGCAGCATACACAGTTTTCACGCATTCATGTGTGACCTTTTCTTATCCTGCAGGTACAATTGGTTTCTCAGTGACATATATTTTATTAACTTTTTCATGCTGGGATTGCATTGAAGTAATACCGCTTTTGCTCCTTGGAGTCACATCAAGTGAGAGGATTTCGAATTGCAATTTACAGGAATGGTCTCCTGCAGAGGTCCTAGGGAGGATGGGGATCTCTTACAGAGTGGAGAAACTACCCTTGCCACTTACAGAGGTGGTCCCTCATGATTCGTGAGCAATTTCAGTCTGGTGGGCCCTTTAAAGCTATTTCCATTGTTATGTATTCTTCACCACTCTCAGCTTGATTGTACATTTCAGTGGCTCTGCAGGGCTGTAAGATCCAGGGATTTGTTTTTTGGTAGCAGCCATTCAGCTTCACTGCTCCCCTGTAAAACATCCGTCTCTTCTCCTGGGAGTCAGCAAAAACAGTGTAGGGCAACCAGGAACAGCAGCAAGGAAAATTGAGAGGGGATGTAAAAGGCAGCATGACCAGAGTAGGCAAGCAGACAGTGTTTCTGTCCAGGCTTGTCAGTGGGCCAACTCTGAGACAAACAAGAAACGCAGCAGTCAATCAGCCTACAGTTAAAAATGGTTAAACAGCAGCAACATCATTTTCCTTAACCGAGGATCTGATCAAAAGCTTGCTTAAGTCAGTAGAAAAAGTCTTCCACTGAGATCAGTAGACTTTGGATCTGTCCTCCAAATGTGCTCCACCTCTGGTAATTAAAGTAACTTTTGCTGCTGCCTGTTCCTCTTAGCATCACAGATCCCATGCTTCTGTTATGGAAGAAATGGACTTGCATATGACTAACAGGTGGAGTGGTTGCAAGGAAAGAGCACTCCGGAATCTGGCCTGTAAAACATTTATTACTAGTAAAGATGTGAGGGGAAAAAAAAAAAAAACCCAAAGTGGTTCTCAACCTCTTGGTGAGTTTCCAGAACAGCATGAGGCAGCAAATCCCCAGTTTAGTGGCTGCAAAACAAGTGTTGTTCATTTGGAAATGCCATGAAACAGAAGCCCAGAGCTTTGTTATTGCCACTTTGGAAGTCAAAATGATGAAATGAACCTCTTCCTTTCATCACAGCCTTTGTTAAGGATATGGGAATTTAACATCCAAGGCCCCTTCTGAGATCTCATGGAATACTGTGGGCATTAAGAAAAAAGATTGCAGAATTGTAACTATTCACTGCTGTTTCTTTGGTCCAAACATCACCAGGAAGATTATTTTTTAAGAGGGAGAGTTTGAGATGTGAAATCTACATCTGACTCTATGCTTTAGCTGGTAGGACCCAGAGATACCCCTTCATCAAAGCCCAGCTCTGAGTCTCTTTGCTGGCTGTTGCACAGTGTCCCAGACAGTGCCCACCTGGGGCTGGAGCTGTGCTCTTGCTTCTCGCTCTCCATCACCCAGCATATTTTGGATGCCTCTGTGATACTGAGCAGAAACAGTACTCCTAATTAGTAATAAAATAAAGTGTCAGAAGTGCTTATTTTGGTGCTCTGTCCACATCTCTTTACATATCCAGAGGTTTTATGTAGATATTGGCAGAGAGCTGAAGAAAACCCACAGCCCTTTTTCTGCAAAGTGAGAAATTACAGAGGACCAATCTGGGGAATACAGTAAAAGAACATAAACCAAAACCCTATTACCAAGACAACACTGTCCATCTTTGCCCTGACCACAGAGAAGTCAGAAGCAAATCTGTCTCGTCTTCCTGCCATATATGTTTTGATCATGATCAACAGGTAACTCTTTACCATGCTCAAAGCTATAGCCCTAGCACAGAAGAGACAGAGAACTTCAGGAGACACCTGGACTACGTTGCCACATCCGTGCAGGAGACACCTGTTGCTTGGCAATTGAGCTGCAAGTGTCAAGCTTGCTAGCCTGAGGGAGAACTCTGTGAGTAAAAGGCAAGCACTGCTGTCCTGGAAGGAAAACCACCACTTGTAAGTAACTGAGCACTGTTGATCTGTTACCTGTAGTACCTGCTGTGTTTGTTGTGATGCTGAATGCAATGAGCTCATGCTTTCAGCTATATGTGGGTATTTTTACCCATATTTTGCATGGATTTTCTCTGTTCCCCTACTTGTCTAGCCCTCCCTCACCATAAAAGCACTGCTGCTTGACATTTCCTGGAGGGAGCAGTCTGTTTCAATTACTGTGGCAAGAGTACACCATCTCTGACAACAAATAGCCATTGTGCTCCTGGCCCCAGAAAAAGGCACGTTAGGGAAATGTGCCTCCAGTTTGCAGGCAACAGTCCAACTCCCTGATTTATTTTCAATATTCAAAACTTCACTCATGCCCTCTCAGTTTGCTCTGCCATCTACAATCCCAAAGAAAAAGGCAGTGATCCTACCCATTCAGTGGTTCCAGATTTGCAGGGGGTAAAATGGGGTTTCACAAGTTCCAAGATGAGTAAGAGCACCAAAATCTAGCCCATCTTCACATTTCTCAAAAGGGATGCTAAGCAGCTGTTCACAGAAACAATATCTTCAGTGCAAGAAGGTCTCGGATGCTTCACGTATATTGATAAGTGAAGCCTCACCATGACCTGTGAAGGAGAGAGTTCCTCTGACTCCTCTGTGTACAGGTAGGACAGCAAGAAGTGAGGTCACCTTCCCAGGGCAATGGGCAGCTGGCAACAGAGACAGAAATAGAAAGCCTCTTCCTGACTGTCAGGCCCACAACTTCCTGCTTCCAGGTCTTCCTTCTGTCATCTCAGATTAAATGGTTGAGCTCGACAGCTCAACGTGAGTGGAGATATAAAATAACACAAGCAAATGTCCGTGTTGGGTTAGCACTGTTGTTGCCTGGGTTTAATGTTTGTGCTCAAAGTCATACTTACCCGATATCCTGTGTTAGGATTTCCCTGGAGTTGTTGGCCATACTTCTCCACGCGTCAGCCTGTAATTTGTGAAAACACTACTTTTGCTTCTATTTTTGAGTCGTGTTTCCTATCATTTCCTTCATGGTTATCAGGGCTGGGTAGTTCTGCGAGAGCTTAGTCAGCGTGAGAGAAACCAGCAGTATGCAGGGAAAATGACAGTGATAGCAAACTTCAAAAGGTTCAGAGGTTCAGGCAGAGGCGTAAGCTTATCTGAACCTCTTTGGTGTGGAAATTGAGACAGAGAGTCATGAAAAAAACTCAACTCACTCGTAAGACATCTGGCAGATCAGAGTTTCAGGAGGGTTTGAAGTAACTTGAGAGTGACCTTTCCTGCATTGTATCCATTTTTTGCCTTCCTGTCCACTGTGAATGAGAAGTGTCAGAATTGCACGATGGTTTCAGTACACAGGGTCAGGCTCCCTGCTTCCCCATCCTCTGTACTTCGTCCTTTGTCATCAACACATTGAGGGGCCCAGCCTGCAAACAACAAAAATCCCAGCCAACGAAAGTGTCCTTTTTAAGCTTTACAAGAACGTTTTGGGTCATTTTGGAGGTTGGGAGAGGAAGTGAGTAGAGGTGAATAATTATTTCACGTGAGCAGGCTTATTTGTATGGGGGCAGCTGGACCAACTGGCAGCCTCATAATGTGGAGGTGATATAAGGGTAAAAGTAATATAAAACTGTACAGGATAAATTCCCACTGACGTACACCCCATGCCACTTCAGAGAAATTGATGGCTTGCATGGATTGTAAAAAGAGTACAGATTTTGGCCTTTTGTTTTTATGCAAGGCTACAAATTCCTGACACTGTGATTGTTGCCCTTGATATGAAAGTCACATGCTATGATTCAATGATTTTAGCTCTCCTCAAAAAGCTCATTAATCACTGATTGTACATGTGTATAATTATTCTGCTGGAAATCTCAATCCATTTTTTTTAATGTGAGAGTCAATAGTTAGAGGTCTGTCAAGTCTATTCATTATAAAACCCTGTTGTCAAGAGTATATAACTGGGCTGTAAACATTCATTCTAATCTAAACAATTGCACAGAAAGTGTCTGCTAAAGGAGGTAAATTTAAAAAAAAAAAAAAAAAAAAGAGAGAGAAAAAAATCCATATGGCTGTTTTTAGTTACATGTCCTTTAGTGAAGGTACTATGTTATATCCAGCTCTGCAGGCTCAGGATTAGCACAAGGCTATGGTGCTTCTCTCCTTTCTGCCGGCAGAGGGAAAGAAAAGGCTGCTATTAGTCCCTCCTCCTTCAGATACTGCAGATGGATTTCTGTCCCAGGCAAACAGCAGAGCAGCTCCTGATACCAAAGTCTGGGCTCTAGGCAGAGGTTTCTGTGCCACGAGTGCCTTTCAAGGAGGTGTCTTTAACCAAATCCAGATCCATTCTGTATTTTGCACAAAAGGTATTATGGTGATACGTGGGAGGTTCCATCAAACCATGTCATGGTCCCCTCTGACCTGAAACTTTGTAGTAAGGTAATGCAAACAAACTCTTGCACTGGGTCCCTGACAGGAAGACTGCTGCAGCAGCAAATGCCAGGAACTTGTGCCAGAGAGGGCACTGGAGTCCCCCTGGCTGTCTCCCCATGCCTGGTGGGTAGGTTTGGTTGGAGGAGCCTGGTGTGCTTCTCGGCACTGCTGTCCCGGGCTCTCCGGGCAAGCAGCTGGCGGTGCCACGTGCAGATAAAATAGGAGCATGACCTTGGGGTGGAATTAGCACCCATTTCAAATCTGCTGATATATGCATGGATCTTCCTACAATTCAGGTCAATTTTTGAGGTCCTCAGGACTGTCTCCACAGCCCTGGGACTTTCATTAATCTCGTAGAAAAGAGCTGTGTGTTGCTATGTGGAGAAACGGTTGCTTGGATGGATAAGGGGGCTGGGATGATAAAACATTGAAGTCCCATACAGTGGGGGGAATACGGAGGAGCTCAGGCCCTAAGCCCTGAACACTGCCACCTCCACTGTAGGCAGAAAGTAGTTGTGCTGAAAATAACTTTCCCAATTTAAACTGAGAAGTCGCTGATGTTTCCCCTTCCTCTCAGAAAGCAGGCACAAGAGGAATGAGTCAAGCAAGAGGAAATCTCTGGCTTTTCAGCATGCCATTTCAAGCAGGTGTGGTGCTGTGTGTGTCTGCTTAGTAACCACAGAAATGATTTGTGCGCATCATTAGACATTTTGATGTAGAATTGTTACGGCTGCAGAAGCACCTTTTGCAGAACTGGATCACTGCATAAACAATTCCTTGTAATATTAGTATTTTTAAATGGCCTGTGGTTCCAAACAGCAATAAAGCAAATCAACAAATACTCAGGGAAACAGTCATACCTATGAGCCCCAGCTGCACATCCCCGTGGGACACTGTGCTTCTAAGAGTGTGCCAGCTAAAACAGGCTGAGTAATTGGAAAGGAGGACAAAGCAGCTTTCCATAGCAAGGCACTGGATTAAAAAGTTCCTGAAAGTTTTCTGCTTCTTTCTGTGGGTGTTCCTGCTTTACGAAACAGAATCTGAGGACTAAAGTGATTCAGACTCACCCAGGATACCTGTAGGAGCATTAGGGTTTAAATGTAATGTTTCTTGAAACCCCCGAGTGTACAGCATAGAAAAAGAGGAGGGCTTCCTTGCCTTCCCCCAGTCCTTATGGTCCACCAAGATAACCACCATATGCAGTGGCCACAATGTCTATCAATTAGTAGTGCACAGTGCCTAGGAGAACTGCAGAACCATGCAGTCTGGAAGGGAAGGGCTCTGGGGAGGTCTTATCTCTGTCTCCAAGCAGAGTTAGTACTGCATTCAGACCTGGCTTCAAAGGGCTTTATCCAGTCAAATGCTGGAAACCTCCAAGGATGGAGCCTGCACAACCTTTATGGGTAATCTGCTCCCAAGTCTGACTGCCCTCATGGTGAAAAGGTTTTTCCTTATATCCTGTCTGGACATCCCCTATTTCAGTTTATGACCACTGTCCTGTACTACTACCATGCATCTCAGTGAAGACCCTGGCTTCCATCTTCTCAACAACCTCTTCATAAATACTGGCAGGTTGCTGGTAGGTCCCTCAAAGCTTTCTTTTCCCCAAGCTGAACATACCTTGTTTCCTCAGCTTCATCTCAAGCAGCAAGTGGTGCCACCCCAAACATCTTGGTGGCCCGTTACATAGCTGACTATGTTGGTCAACATCCATGTGTCTGGGGACACAAAATTGGACACAGTAATTTCCATGCAGCCCAACAAGTGCCAAGTAAAGGGAAATGAAATTACATTGTTATTCACCATTCTAACTTTAAAGAAACTCTTGTAGGAAATATTTTTAGTCCTTTGTGATTTAACATTTAGCTCAACCCTAAAATCAGAGTGAAGCCCAAAAGAATCCATGAACTACTTTTTCTCTAAATGTTCCTCACAGCAATGCTAGTAAAAAATTGCTGAAGATGTAAAAAGTATTCAAAATCATAATAGTACATGGAATGCAATTAAAAAATTCTCATCTTTCATTTCAGCACTGTTGGTTCGTTTGTGCATTAGAGACGGCCAGGCTGAGCAAGCATTGCAGGTGTAGATGTCAGGTCTGAGCCATTTCGGGGAGCAGGTGTGCTTGCCTTGGGGCATCTGAGGGAAGGGAGCAGCCAGCTCAGAAAGTCATGAGGAAATAGGATGGTATAGGAATTCCCAGGGTGGGAGTCTGGAGGTGTTCCTGAGTGTTATTTTGCTAACAGAAGTGCACCTTTCCAAGGGGGATGTTAAACCCGGTGCTGCTGGGCTTCTAATTCACCTCAGTGAGTTAGAGGGTTTCCTTGTGTAGCTGCTGAAGCCTGTTGCTGGCACCTGAGATGGCTTCCTCAGAAATGGCAGACTGTGGTAGAGTCAATAATACCTCACAGACCAGTAGAAATATTAAAATATATGTGTATTTGAAAAATGCCACTGATGAATGGCGAAAGCTGAAAGACTCTGACTTCATTACCCAGACTTTCAGTGAGATATTTTTTTTCTTTTAATCCTTCAGGCAATACTTCCCCCATCTTTTTGCTCCTAAAATCAGATTTCATTTCTTCAGATTTTAATTTTTTGGAGAATAACCTGCTGTAAATCTTTGGAGGGTTCTCAGAAATGTGATGGCTGCTGTGTCAGGCATTTTGATTGAAGAAATACTGCAGCTGAGTTGATAGAAAATAACCTATTACTTGCTTTTATTAACTATTGCCTGATTATTAATTTTTTCCTAAAAAGGATAGAACTATAACTGCTCACAAGCTAGTGTTTCATCTAGGCAGAGAATAAGCCAAAAAGTGTCAAAAGTAAATAGCTAACCCACTGGGATAATGTTACCTTAAAAGTGTTAGAGGATTTGAATATATTTTGTGAGATGACGTATTTGGACTTCTTCCCATTCTCCCTCTTTTGTTTTGAATGCAGATAGGTTATACGAGCATTGCTTTCACTCACAAAAGCTGTCTGAATCTAAAATGAAGCCTTTCAAAATTAAAAAAGGCAAAGCCAGAAAGATTGAGACAGTGAGCAGCCCTCTTGGAGAACTCTGTTTGGAAGTGGTCTCATTAGAGGTTCTAGCGCTGAGACAGGAGAGCGTGTGCACAAAATTCCCTGCGTCACTAAATATGACTTTCAAAACCTCATAATATCTTCTGTAAAAGCTACCATCCTGTCAAACATTTTTACAGTTGATCTCTTTGCTGCTGAAACTATAAAGAAAGCTCAAATAAAATTGCAACTATTTTTGTTATAAAAAAGCCACATCCTTTCTCTTTTTGTGTCCTTGTTCTAAAAACCTGGCTGTACAGCATTTGATCAAGATTTCAAAAAAACAAAACAAAATTCTCCCTCAGGCATAAAGCAATCTTGAGAAGTTTTGGCTCAAGATACAGATATTTATGAGAAAATGAGAACAAGATCTTGGAAACAAAATTCTGCATCAGCCGTAACTGCGCATCACTATTGAGGCTTTAATTATTACGTGGGAAGATGTGGCTAGATATTTAGAAAAGCTGGAGGATTGATATTACTACTAAAAGAAATGGGTCTGGCAGCCGTGATAAAGACAGAGCCCCTGCAGAAGCACAGCTGGTTTCCAGCTCTGTGTCAGGATGTAGCCATGCAGCAGCGGGCAGGCAAAAGGAGGTGATTTTGTGTCTTTTGTAGTGTCCCTGGTAAATCATCTTCTGAAGGGAAATGCCAGAGAGCGAATGGAGCTGGAGTGCCCTTTCTCCACATTGTTCAGGTACAGGTCTTGGTCCCGAATTGGGAGCTGATGTTTAGCCATCAAAAGGACATGTCATACCCGTCTTGACCTGTTTAGTTGTTGGCAACTAGACAGTTGGCTGCTCTGTGCATGTGTGTGAGCCCACACCTGTTTGGATGGTTACCTGCTAATAGTTGGAGCTGAGTTGACAGCACAGATGTCATTAATGGATATTAAGATTTTTGTCAACTCTGACCTGTGTGTAATTTAAATCAGGGGTCTAGAAATGATAGCTGACCACCTCCACGACCTCCTGTCAAGCAGTTATGTCAGTATTTAATGTATACGATTTTTCCAACCATATATGTTCCCTCATTTCTATGTTATTCTATCACTATTTTCTAACCTTTATCTACCTAGAATTTTCTTCAATAAACTGGTGAAATTACTTTGTCGCTCATTTTCAAGGCTGGAGTATGCATTCTTTAAACAGCTGTTAAGCATTAAAAATAGCAAAGAGTAATGATGAATAATCGGGATGATCTGAGTGAAAGATGACAAGAAATGAAGGAAATAATTTAAGGGGAAAAAATGCTATTACCATCAGTAAGACAAAGTAAATAAGAAAATAATTGCAGACGTTACAGTTAGTATTCTTGAGGGACCCCCACCCCAAGCCCTGATACCAGGGACACATCTGATGTACAGTTAGCATCTTTATCAGGTAGGGCTGTGGGGATTATGTTGTCCGTGGGGCAATCTCAAAGGTAGCTCTGTCTTATGCATATAAAATGTTGGCGTCATCTGGATTCAGAAGCATGAATGCATAGCTTAAGTCTGCGTCGCTCCCCTTTTCTCTGAGCTGCAAAATCTGAGCTTTGCTTTTGCAAGAAACACAACAGTCTCACTCCTTGCCCTTTTCCATTTTCCAAGGAGGTATTTGGGCTGTAGTAAACTCATACTTTTTGTCAGAGAGTTGTCTCTGTGCCAGTAATGGAGCTACAGGCACCAGAAAAAGTGATTGTATGTGACCAGCCCCCAGACTCTGTTCCACAGTTTTCTCTGTGTAGGACATGCAGTGGATGGCAGGATTGAAGCCTTTTCATAACACAGCCAAGCTGTATAATGAAACTTTAATGTCAGAATCTCTCCTCAAATGCAGTAGCTTGACACCTTAACAATTTTTGCCTTTTGTTCTTTGAACCCGTTTTTCTAATTAGGTTGTCTGGTACCTAATGAGGGTTCCCAGTGTGAGCCCCGCCCCCAGCACTGAGCTGGCAACAGTCCATCACCCCTCTTCACTATGATCTGCTGGCTTTACAGCAGTTTTTATCCATCATTTACAAGCAGCGAACAATTTGCTGTGCAGTTTTGTTCTTCCTAAATGCCTGAAGTTGTTTATTCTGGGTTTCTCCTTCTCCTTGGATGACTCCGCTTTGGGTTATCACCCCCTGGATGTGTTAGTAGAATGCAGGTTTTGTTTTACAGTGAACTGCCTTTTGTTACTTCTCGCTTGTAATTCTCTAGATACATACATGTTGCTGTGGTTTTGCCCTTTCTCTTCTGTACCTGAGTGTGCACTTTGCAATCTTTTTTGCATCCATAATGAAGGTGTTACTCAGAGTCAAAACTGGAGGGAACCCTGTGAACATTTTTCTCCTTCCTCACTGCTGTCTCCTTTCAGTTTTGCATAGGGCTCCTTATCAGGCTCCCTTCTGCTGTTGCTCTTCTTGATTAAGTAAATTGTTTATGCTCATCGCTGAACTTTGAGCATACAAACAACTCTGTCCTTTCATCCAGTGGTTGCTCAAAACTTACTTGGAAGGATTTAAGCATGCGCTTAAGTGCTCTGCTGAAGGGAGGCTTCTGGTTTGATTTCATTACTTTTATCCCTTACCTTTTGATTCTGGTCTTATATGTATAAAACATCAATAACTCCCTCTAGAATGGATTCTTTCTTTATCCCATGTCACTTGTTGCTCGTGTTTCCAATGCCCTCTTGAAGTTTTCTAATAGCTCTTTTTGTACTGCTTGGTCCATTATTTTACTGGAGATTGAAGATAAAAGTGCTGGGCAGTAATTGCCAAGATCATTCTTCCTTCTGTGTAAATCAATACTATATTTGCTTTATTCCCAGCCTTTGGGACTTCCATAGTTCTCCATGACTTTCAAAAATAATTGCCAATGGTTCAGTAAATTAACTGGCTAATTCCCTCATCACCTTAGGATGAGTGCAACCAGACCAGCTGATTGATCTGTACAGTGGATATTCAAAATTTCCAACCATTCCTTTAACCTGCATTACATTAATAGCTATTTGTATAGGACTTCTGTTATTTCCCAATTGCTACATCCTTTTTTTTTCTTTTTTATTTGAGAAAAAAATAGTAAGGGGTAATTTGGCCTTTGAAGAAATACTGGTTGTTTCATCTTCCTCTCACTTATTAATGAAACGTCTTTCCGGTCAGATTTCCTTTCCCCTACGAGACAATTGCGAAAGCTATTGTTATTCCCCAATACTGCCTGGGTTAGCATAAATTCAGCTAGGTTTCTCCTGTCCTTGTCATTTGTCTTTTCTCCCGTTTTCTCCAGTTTCTCTTCTATTTGCTGCTGCTCGTTTCTGTGCTCTGTTACCTCTGACCAAAGCAGCTTGCACCGCTGTCACTGACCTATTCCTACAAATAATTAGAAATGAAGCTGGGCCAGAAGGATCCAATCCATCACCAAATTCTGTCCCACCTCTCCCACATTGACCTGGTGTCCTCTTACACCTGGACTTTTTCACTTTCTTTTATTTATCAGCAAAGGAGAAGGAATAGCTTTAGGGCAGATATTTATGACTGATACTTCTATCTTTCCAAGAGAGATGTAATAGGCAGGTGCCAAGATTAAGCAATCCCTGTGCTGCTAGTTTCCCTGAGAGACCCTCCCGGGAGGTGGCTGCCCACTTTCTCTGTAATTTGTCACTGTGCCCTCAGCCGGTGTATGATGTTTGAGACCAGAGTTCTTTTGTTGTTTTCTCTTTCTCATGCACTTGTAAGGGCACTGACTTACACAACCTGGCAGGACCTTTCCATCTTTAACTACTTTGAAATGGTTTACCTTTTACAGCAGCTCCCTCTGATTCTTTCATTTCTTGGTCGTTTCTTTTTCCCAGAGGCTCAGTTTTATACTTCCCAGCTCTCAAAATGCCCTCACTTTAATAAATGATGGCAGTTTACAAGCTGTGCTTTGGCCACTATTTTTGTTGTGCTTGAAATATTTCTGAATAGATAATTGTCACAAACTCTTTCCAGATTTAGGGCAGATTGTTTCCTGTCCTGCTTCTTGTGGTACTGGATCTCAAACTGGCCTATGCAGTTTGTAGAATGGGTCATCATGTTCTCCTCAGAGTAATGTAATGTAATGTAATGTAATGTATTGTAATGTAATGTAGTGCATTGGGCAGCTCACACAACCTGTTTCTTATTTGGAGCTGCTGATACTCTAAAACTGATTTTAAAGGGTGAAATGGTTTCTTCTCTTCTTTGATGTTGTCTCATGTTCATATGCCTCTATTTTACTCATTTTCCCCATGGTGGAGGCTGCTTTCTTTGCTCCTATGACCAGATACTTGGATGTGAACACAGGTTACCATCTACTTGTCTTAGAGGGAGTGCAGGAAAGGGGGCTGGGGGGAAGAACACTGTTATTTTCTTGCTCCGTCTCTTCAAGATCCTTTGATTAACTTTTCCACCACATATCTTTATTACCACATTCCTGGCCTCCCACTGATTATCTCTGTTACAGTCTTCTGAAAACATATGGGTAAGACTTTAGAAACGTATTACAGGAAATATTAAAAGTACTATCTTGTTACTAAATTCATAATTATCCTTCTTTTGAGAGTACCTTATAAAGACCAAGCATGATACCACAGATGGTGTAGTTGGAAACAAGGCGCTTAATTAAAAAAAAAAAAAAAAAGAAAAAGAAAAAAACCCCCAACTCTTAATTTGTATGCTGTCTTGATTTTTCTGGATAGTCCCTATCACCATACTGTTCCAGAAGTCTTGTGCTTCCCTCGTCATATTTCTGTTTAACGCATGTTGTGCATCTTGCCTTGAGAGAAGCAGTCCATGTCCCCAGTTCAACCTTTCCATACTTGCAGAAGTTTCACCTCACGTTGTTTAAATTTCATCACTACCCAGAAGACAAAACTGAGTGTTTCAGGACCCTGATAAAGGGGTCGCAGCGATGGCCACTGGTCATAGTGCCCAGTCTCTGCTCTTCAGGTTTTTTTGTGAGCAGGACTCCATTTGCATTAGGTTGGCATCTGTACTGCCCTGGAAAAAGTAGATGAACTTGGACTCTTTTTGCTTGCATGATTGAAAATATTTTTATGTATGGAAGAAATTCCCATTAAACCCTAAAAAAAGTAATAGAAGTCCAACATGTTAACACAGTAGGTGACTTCCTGTAGTCAGTGGCAGCATCTTTTGCTTCCAGGCAATTCGCCCACTCTGACTTTGTTCTTTATTCCCTGCTGTCTTGTACGCTCAAGAACAGACTCTCAATTAATATTTGCCATGTTGCCTCATTCAGGTAGGTTTGAAAAACTGCCCGTTCATTAGGTACTCCTACTTGAAACATATGAGGTGCTGTGGAGGATGACCGAGGGAAGGGAAGGTCCCCAAAAGCTAATGGGGCTCAGAGAGCAAGCAAACACTGGCTTTGGATCCTAGTAAGTACCTAGGAGGATGCACACCATTGTCCTGGAGGCTGAGGTTTGCCTCTGTGTGCAGGGCTGCTGAAGACAACCTTGGCATTGGTTTCAAGTTCTAGTGTCCTTGATGCTGAAGGGATGATGAAAATCTGCAAAGAAATTTAAAAAACAAATGAAAAAGACAATATGAATGTGAAAGACATCATCCTCCAAGAGTTTAGTTATCAAAGAGAAGGTTAAGAGGTCACTTGAACATGGTCTGTTGATAACTATTTGAGAAGACTGCTGATAATAGAGGGTTCTTAAACTCAGCAAGCAGAATCATTAAGCGAAACCCAGCATTGGGACAGTGAAGCGGTGTGAGTTTGGATCAGCGATAAGAAGCACATTTCTAGCAATGAGGGCAGTTAACCATTTGAACACCTTTGCCTATGTGGTGAGTTCCTTATTGTAAGGTTGCGAAGGCCCCAGGGAGACTGCTCATGGTTAAACTGCACCTGACAAAAAGATGCACCCTCCTGTAGGACACAGAAGGCCAGGAGGTGGATGTGTTTTGCCTGCTTGACACACCAGTCCCAAGCTGGTTATTGACTGTTTTCCCTTTAGACATTGCCACCCATTTGGCTGTCCCTATACAACCAAATCTGCAGCTGAAAGGGGATGCATTTATGCAACATTCACTCGCTGATGCTGGGTCCATTTGACCTACTGTCTATAACACACAGAAGTGTGTCATATTTTCTTTTGTCACACCTGTGCCTACCTTCCCAATTTTCCTTGTAGCTATGGGCTGCCTGAAAGATAACAACTCCACACCAAATGCAGGTGTTTTGCCAAAGCTAAGGCTGAGACAAAGTGTATAAAAACGAAGAAAGGCAGGCAAGCTCTGATGGTTCAGACTTTGCTCTAGTCCTGTTATTTAATGAGAAGGTTCCTCTTTATCTTCTCCAAAATTGTTTGCTGTTACAATACTGTTCAAAAAATAATTTCTTATACCTTCTGTCTCACAGCAGGTTATACTGCTACATTTGTTTTCAGTCTTGGTCTGATTGCAAGTATTCTAAAACGTGATTCTTTGTTCTTTTTAAACAAAGCAAAAAACCCTCCAAGCTGAATTTGAAGAAAATGGGCTGTCTTCTTTTAAAGACAGTTTTGAAAGATTTTGGAGGTTTTGAACTGTATAGCTATACAATAACTGTAAAGTTGCTATTGTAATGTCTCTACAACCTTTGCAGGAGCTTGGAGCTCCTATTAGTCTAGGTAATGAGCAATAATAATAGTGATAATGACACTTCTGAATGGTTAAAATAGAGTCTGTGACAATGTGTGTGTCCTATGTGAGATAATCTTATGTCTAATACGGTTCTGAATCTCAAGCTGTATGAAAATCCAGTTTTGAGATGACATGCCGTTCTGAGATAATCTTCCCTGCATAATGAGTTAAGGTATTCAGGCCCTTCTAAATACCAGTTACTGAGTTTATCATTTTATCTTGGAATTTGGACACATCAGAAGAGTAATGAATATGAGTGTTACCAAGAGCAGGGGACCTACTGGCATGTGATTTTAGGTGCTTGAAACACCAGCTATTAGAGGTGCAGCTTCACATGCTTGAAATTTAATATTTTTTAATCTACCAAAATCAGCTGGCTATGTTTGGGATCCTCCTTAAACAATGAAGACATGTACAACTCAGCAGAAACCCAGTGTTCCAGGCCTTGGACAAGTTGTTTTTGTTTAAACTGTTTTTGTTTAAATTACAACTTCTAGCATGGGTTTGCCCTCAAACCCAATGAATAAGAAGTCCCAGTTATTTTGTTTCTAGGCCCAGTAGGTTCAGATATACCCAGCAGAGAGCTCTTTGTCTCTAAAACTCTCTGTTTCTAAAGAATGTCCCCCAGAAACCTTTAGCATGAAGAAAGCACACATCCGATAAGAAAGGCAAACTATGCTATAATGCTGCCCCATGCTATAGTAATGTTCCAGTTCTGGTTCAAGTCAGCAAAAAGAAACTCACAGAGTTAGCATGCTCTCATCTCCTTTTTAAATGCATCTGATAGTCTCCATTCCTGTGACAAATAGAAATTTAGACAAGCAAGGGTCACTGAAATTTGAGGGTTCAGCCTTTGGGTCCAGATAATCTTTCTGTGAGATATGTGATTGTTCATCTAATAGCTAAATACTTAAAGATGCTTATTTAAAAAAAAAATAAAATAAACTAAAATTTGGCTGTGAGCATCGCTTGAGGACTTTCTCCAGCAATGCTAAACACCTTCCCCTTCCTCCTGGCTGACTGTGTTTCAAAGGTATCCAAAACCTGCACTCCTGAAGCCATAGTCTCCTGCAGGAAGGGCAGCTGCAATACCAGCACACAACAAAGCACGGCCCTAGTAGTGCACAAGATAGCACTGAAGATAAGGACCAACTGATGGTAGCCCAATTGGTCGTTATTTCTTTTTTCCGTTCCTCTTCAGAACAACTACAGTAACTCTCCAGAGTAGGAGTAAGCACGCCTCTCTCTTTTTGCTGGCACCTGTTGGTTGGAGTCCCTCAGGGGCTGCTGCCATCCCAGCAGTGCCACCACACTGGGCGAGTGCAGTGCTGGGAGAACACATGGGAGCCCAGGGGCTCAGAGAACCTCTCAGCGTATAGTGAAGATGACATGCATTAAAATGCAAGTTAACGCATATTATCTAAAGTTAACTGAAACCAGTGCATATTAAATGCTTTTCTAGTGTTACTAACATTTATTTTTTTTTAAAGACCTCCGCAGGACTCAGGCCTTGCTAATTCATATTTGTAAGTGAATTCTCAATTTATTTAGAGGAAGATATTCTGAGGAATTCCTTGGAAGTTTGCTGTAGGGATTCTTTGCTGGCTGCCAATACAAAGTTGCACGTAATGAAAAGTTCCTACTCAGATTTTCTATAAAAATGGAAGGAAAGAAAAATATTCAAGTTCTGGAATTTTATATGTAAAGTACAATTCTAATCTTAAATATTTCTCCTATTCCATGCTACCCTGGCTTCTGTATTTATAATCCCTCCATAATCCCTGGGTGTAATTTGCTTAGTTTGCAAGAAAAAGATGAGAGGTTTCCCTTTCCCCACATGACTGCATCAGGTTTGTTTAAACGGTGATGCAAATAATGATGAATTATTCTCTTCTCATCTTGTTTATGAGTTATGCACAGACCTATTTTTATGAAGCAATTTGTAGTCTCTAGTTATCTCTAGTCTCTCCTTGCTGGAAAGTCCAACCAAATATTCCTCATTATGTTTTCTGCAGACTTCACTGATTCACTATTCATGCTGCTCAGGCAGTAACTGGTCACCTAAGTTTCAATGTGTGGTCTCAGATCGCTGAATGGGTGATGGCTGGTTTTGATCATGAGATAAAGGATGCCTCTGTAAGGAATGATATTTCCATACACAAGTATCTCACTCCTACACAAACACAGGCTTTGCAAAGACCAGGTCAAACCTCTCTAAACATCCAAACAGTCAATCAAGGGCTTTTGCAAAGTAGACAGGTGCAGAAAGTTGAGGAAAGGAATGCCTGCTCTGATACCAAAGAATTCACTGAATTCGCTCCCATCTTGCTCTAGTTCACTTCTCCACTTTTGACCTAGGAAGAAACTCAGTCAACATCTTTCGGCAGAGAAAATGGAGACTCAACCTCTTTCTGCTTGCTTGCTCTAGAGCTTGTTGGGAAACGATTCAGCTGAGTGCTGCAATGACACTACTCATTATCAATTTTTCACAGTACACCAGCAAGTTAGTTTTCTTATGGAAAACCTCACTTCATCACTTTTTATCCTTCTCGCCCACAGTCTCCGCCTGAAGGCTGTGATTCTCTCTGCAACATCTCAGTTTGGTTCCCTGGCCAACTGAGAAAGTTAATTAGCTGTTTTCTGCTTTTCTGTGCTTGTGCCTTTCTCTGGGACAGAGAAGCAGCCAGAATTTGGATGCTAAGTGATAACATGAGCATCACAGTGCTGCCGGCCATCCCAGCCACAATGCTTCTCCATACATGTAAGCAGGTTGGCCGCTGAAAACATAAGCTTTGTCATCTCTCCTCCCTGATCCTACCCAAACCTTAAAAGTTCCATAAGACCCTGAAAAAAGGTTCTCCACAGTTCAGGAAAATGTGGAGCTCCCCGTGACCATCCCTGATGTTGCCTGGTGTTGAGGCACTCACACTCCCAGCCTGGGTGGGCATGGGGTTTGCTCCATATGTCAGGAGGGTTGCAGCAGCTAGGAGAGCAGTTATAACCAGAGAGCAGGCCAGAACTGGAAGAGTGCTGGTGTGATGTGAGGGATCCATACCCAGCTTAGGAGGAGCATGAGGCATGCATATTTACCACAGCTACAGACTTCTGGCAAGTTCCAGTGCATTCATGAAGTTACTGAGAAAAAACAGTAGCTAGCAAAGACCTGCATGGGTTTTCAAGTCTCTGAATTTGCTCAGTAACTGAATTTCATCCCTGCCAACGAAGATAAAATCTAGCCAGTTTTAGTGTGGGATGCCATTAATGCCTGAGGAGACATTAATAACACCAGAACATATTCATAAACTGATCTTCAGTGATTTTTGCATGCTCATCTCTATCTATCTAACATATCCTTCTACTTTCCCCTCTTAGGCAGACTCTTCCTCCGCAATTTGTGAACATGTCTTGCAGAGGGCCGACAGCCCCCTTTTCCAGTGGAGCTGCCACATTGAGCAGTGAAGGTACCCAGAAGGAAAAACAACATTTGGAAAGGTTTGTATTCCAATTCCTGATTTCATGGATTAGTCTGAAAGTTGTATTATCTGTTCTGCCTGAGTGGCAGCTGTTTATAAGCCTTGAGGGAGAAATACTAAATATCACTTTCTCTTTCATAAGAAAGATGATCTTATTTATTTGAACTGGGTTTTATTTTGTGCTTTTTATATGCCCCAAAGCACCAAATGTTACTTCGGCACTCCAGAAGTGTTTTACCCTGTGCCTTTGAATCAGCCCACCCTGTCAGGCTTGGCACACATGTTCAACATTTCAATAACACTTTGTACTTACATGGTAATTGAGATCTCCAAAGTCCCTAACAGAACATGGCTCAACTTCATCCCCTGTAAAAACGATTGACTGTCCCAGTGATACTCTAGCTACTCTTCATAATATTCCTATGGGATAGTTAATATTCCCATGGAGCAGTTAAGAAAATGTAAGATTTGAAGTACAAACCTTCAAAGTGTTTTCTTTTCATGCATTCAAGCTGGCCCCAGCTTTTCATTGTTTCAAAGCTGTTGCAAATGTTCTCTCCATTTTTCTCAAAAACATGACTGAGAACAGAAGGAGAACGGCATCACCATTTTATTCACCATCATATACTTATTTGAGTAAGACTTGCAGTGAAAACAGTCTCCCAGAGAACAACATAGGCCAGAAGAAAGCTGGAAAAAGCAAAGTTTTTGATCTGTGTTTTAAAGGTGGCCACTTAGATTGCTGCCCTTGCTGGTCAAATACATTTGGTTTGTTCTGGTTCCTGGTCCTGTTATCAGCTAAGAGAACTGGGAGTAAGAGATGTCAGCAAGCCCCAGACTGCCCAGCAGATCAATAGCTGAGTTGAGATGAGAATATGGCTCTTACTCCTGGGGTTGCAGTTGAACACGACTGCCTCTTCTGTGTTATCAGAAAAGCCCATTAAGAGCAACCCGTTTATCCCAGGACAAACATACAGATTTAATTTCTTCTTTCTTTTAAGTCCTTTCTAGTTCTCTGTCACCAAACATTGATTTAAAAATGGACGTTTATATTCCTTGGACAGATTACTTTCAGATATTTGCAGTTCTCTGAACTTGCTCTCTAACATTGGAAAGTGATAATGCTTGTGAATTGAAGCCTGTGATAGACTTTTTAATAGGCAAATAATACCTCCAGATTTACCTGCTGACAATGGAGTTGATGTTAATGGAAGAAGGTATGAACTAAGGGAACTTTGGGGTCTTTTAATACTAAAAGTCTGCAGCAGGTAGGTTTTTATTTTACAGGCTCCACATACCATCTACTTGTGGTAGTGAGCCTGAGGCTTGCAAATGGGTAAAAATGGATAAAGCAGTTAAAGAGGTGCTGAAGTATTATTAGGTGTGGAGTGCTGAGTGCAAATACTCTGTGCAATTGCCACAGGAGCTGGGCACAGAGGTACATGCTGCTGGGCATTGCCAGCTGGCACCAATGTGCTTAGTGGAGATCCACACCTATTTAAGAGTGTGTTCACCGGGAATAGAGGATGGCAGCCTTAAGCTTAGCTGCATGCCGAGAGAAACAGGCAGTGATCAGGAAGCCATTCTTAATAAGACTGGGCTTATGTACATTTTGCATTTTGTCGATGGTTCCTCTTGGGAAGCCAAACTCAGTGCAGACATGCTGGAAATACACTCCTGAGCTGCACCAGCCAGCCCTGATGCTCCATGGGGTGGTCTGAGCCCTCGGCTGTACTGGTACTGTGAGATTTCAGGCAGGAGGAACTGTGTTCCCCACTTCTGCCTGCAAACAGCAGGAAAAGTCACAGTCTCTCTCACTGAGGATTGACACGACTTGCAATGATGGACAAATCTGTGTGCTAGATAGAACAGGTTTTGCTAGTCTTTGGTTTTGATTTTCCTGGGAAATGTGAAAGGAAAGGGGAGAGGAGATCATAGTATGTGTTTAAATTAGCAGAAGCTATTTGGCTCCTTACATGAAGGACACGTCCGAAAACAAACACATCAGAGTAACGGGGGAGGCAATTTGACAAGAGAGAAGCACTTAAAATAACGGGATTGCTTCATAGTGAACAATGAGGTCAGGGTTATGAAGAAGTCCAAACCGGGTCAGAGCTCCTCATTTCAAACTAATGAACCACTTGATGACAGGAGCTGGAGTTTCTTGACGAAGGGAATGGACTGTTTGCAGCAAAGTGGTGATGTCAGTGTCAGTAGCAGCACCAAGAGGTTAAAGACGGTAATTTAATTCACTTGGGCAAGCATCTGTCACCTTTCTGGCCAGGAGGGTCTGCAGAAATTCCTCTTCTGGGTTCAAGTTCAACACTTAATCTTCAAAATATCAAGGCCAAACTGAGTTCAGTTTTACATGCTCACGTAGAAGTTCACCTTTTATTCACCAGAAACAGCTTGTTTCATGGCTCATAAATATTAAACTAATATAAATGTAACCTCTGCGCTCTCAGGGCTGATCATGAGTGAGTGAATTTAAGAACTAAAATTTCCGAGCTGCAGTCTCTTTCTCTGTTTTTAGCATCCCCTGCCAGAGGCTGAACAACAGCAACAGCACCTGTGGTCATCTCACTCAGAAATAAACCCCCCTTGATTCCCACCTCCCTTCCTCTGACTCCCCAGTTGTAGCAACTCAGCAACCACAAATATCCCAGCCTGACTCTGTGAGCTTTGAAAACAACAGTAAAAACCTGAATGTCTCCAATGCCCCACCCACAAAATCTGTGCCCCATATAGTGTGAGGGCATTACTGGTGTCTGTGGCACTATGGCCACATCAGTGCTGCCGTGTCCTTCTTCAGCAGTTTGTTGGCATGCTGCTGAAAAGCAGCACAGTCTAGAAGTCACTGGTAACAGAAATGTCCAAGTGATTTTGTGCTGTAACTTTTGAGATGAAAAACTTGGCCAGGAAAAAACAGAAGTCATAAGTCTATTTGCCTCACCTACTTACTGTGCGCTTATCTGGAACAGCTTGTGAAATTCTTTGGAAACCTAATGTATTTAGCAGATAGGGGCCAAGACTCTCTGTGAGCTTGCCAAAAGCAAACTTTAATTCACAGTCTTGATACCATGGGAGAGCTATACTTCAAGTGGTCTGATGTAAGACTTTTCTGACATTTATATGGTGAAATACAATTCAGTCCCATATTTAAAGGGGAAAAAAAAGTAAACAGAAGAAGAAAATCTCTTAGGAAAGCTTCGAGGTTGACAATCAACATTTAAAAGTTACCCCAATCACCCTCATTTCTCCTATGGGTGTCTGAGAGAAGTTCTCACATTCCCCTTTTGTGCAAAGAAAGATATATATAGTTGGCTTTGAATCTCGAAGAATCAAATTTTTCCAGGTGCTGAATGCCCTC
Organism: Strix aluco; assembly: GCF_031877795.1. Taxonomy (NCBI): domain Eukaryota; kingdom Metazoa; phylum Chordata; class Aves; order Strigiformes; family Strigidae; genus Strix; species Strix aluco. The sequence goes on from NC_133931.1 coordinate 73,206,793, forward strand.
AGCTCCTGAGATTTCTGCCTGCTATCGTATGGCACCTAAAAAATAATAGATGTGCTTCTGAGTACTTCTGCCACCGAGCATACCATGCTATTCCAGCTAGAAAAGCTCTAAGGCTACTCTTACTCCTCCTGCTTCCTTCCGCCTTGCCTCTCTTGCTGAGTGCCTTCCTCAGTCTCCCCTGCTGTTTACAGAGACAGGACACAGAGCCTGCTGCCTGTTTCAGATTTCAAACATGGTGCTCACCTCGTACCCAGAGAAGAGCACAAAGACACTGAGTAGATGAACACAGTGATAGAAAGTGAAATTAATGATAAAGAAGTGATTAAAAGGCCATTCTGTAAATTTGCAGTGGAAAAAAAAAGCCTGGCAGGGATTGACGATGTCCCTCGCTGGAGATGGTGCCTGGGGCATTACTGATGCTCTCATGCTGGCGATGACAGGCGTACAAAACCAGAAAGTTACAGGAGCACGAGGCAGCTTTGCAGAGGGAAGCTCAGTCCTCCAGCCGAGCGGCTGAACCTCACGGGTTAGCAGAGACCTTGCGCTGCTGTTGTGACTCGGAGAGCATGTGCCTGGTGAAACTTGTTGTCTCCTCTCAGAGGAGGTAAGTGGGGTTGAGTATCTCTCCAAAGCTGGATAGCCTGATGGGGTTGGCACGGAAATGGGCTCAAAGGGAAAAGCTGGTGTCCCAGAGAAGGCATAGGTGGATATTTTACTACATGAGTCACAGGTGACTTGATCTTTGCACAGGGGGTAATCTTGAACTTTATGTGGAGTACCTATGCTATCAAAAGCAGATTAGAGCCTCTCCCCATGCTCTCTTGACAAGCCTTTCTGTCTGCCTGGATGAACATGGTATTAGGAGGCTGACGTTGCTGGAGGGTCTATTTTTCTGATGAGGCAGGAGAGGAAGTCCTGACTGCCTGTTGTTATTCAAGAGCTGATGGCACTTTCTGTGCAGAGAAAGCCAATGACTCTTGCCCTGTGTGAACAGATTATGTTCCACTTCAGTTTCCATGGTATTTTGCTGTTCTTGGCCCAAATAATTGTTCAGTCCTTGTGAGGGCCATGGTGCTGAATAACAAACTGTTTCAGCCCAGACGTAGTGGTATGACAGGACCTGTGATGAAACTTAACTTAATGCTGATTTAACAGAGTGTTTGTGTCTGCGAAGAACCACCATGGCTGTGGTTTGTATTCAAAGCCTCACAGTATGCCGAGAAAAGCTCCAACAGGCTAGATCTGAAAAGGTACCAATGTGTCTAAAAGTCAGAGGCTGCAACACACAATGCTGAGATGAGCAATCTAGGACCTGGAGCCCTGCATTAGATACCTATGTGCAAGGGAAGTCCCATGTCTCTGGCAGGGGCTCCCAGGTTAGCATGCTGAGCAGATGGCCTACACTGACCAAAAGGGTAGCTGAGCCTAGGGGTGTGCTTGTGGGGCAGTAGGGTGGCACCTCCATCCCTCAGGAGTAGTGGTGGTCATGGGCCAGAAGCTGCTTCTCTGGCTTTTCCTTCAAAAAAATAAACAGAAGTCCAGGGGGCAATGGTTACAGCTGTTTCCCCAAGAGGCAAGATGGCAAGGTTTCATTCCCTCATTTGTCTGGAAAGGACAAAATCTACACAAATTAAGGTATAAACTGGAGGTGAGAGGAGGCATATGTGGGTCTGCCTCCCTCTCAGCTGAGGTGTCCTGCCTCCTAGGGCAGTGATGGGGGAAAGAGGGGCTCTGGCCACCTGGCTATTGTAAGGGAAGTTCCCATTTTCCTCTCATCACTTGGTTTGAAGAGTGACATCTAAGCATGTGACATGAGTTAAGCATGTCCTGAAAACAACTCTCAGATCAGCTGTCTTGTGGATCATAGCTAAAAGTCTAGTTTCCCCATAGGGATCGTCGTTGGGCATAGACCAGGTGTTAAACTCAAGAAAAGAATATTTGCAAAAAACTCAACTCTAGGCATCTAAGACACTCCAGTGAGGAAGAAATCACACCTCTGAAGTCAGCAATCTGGATCCCTCCTGGCTAGATGAGGATTTTTCTAATAGCAGTTTTAGATGCGGTACCATTCAGAGAACTGGTGTTTGTCCAGACTGTCAGGATTATCTTGATACAACAGGAAGTTTTCTGGTGTCTTTTAAAGCATTCACCTCTTCTTTGTCATAGAAAGTTTTATTTGACGGAAGTGACAATCTGCGTGATCCTTTCAATCAAAGCAGTGTGCATTACTCTTTAACGAATCTTATGACTCAGGGTTTTATAAAATATGCCTGGATTCTGCATTACAAGATCCAGTAATAGAGGAATTAACTTACTGTGTACACAGGACAAAAGCTTCACTCTGGGAAAATTTACAGAGGTTCTGGAAGAGGACCGGCTAGAATTTTGCTCTGAAACAAGGCTGCTGCTTGTATAGCAATTTTTATTGGCAAGTCCATCCCCAAATGTGTTGTTTTATCATTATTTTCCTATTATTCACACTGAAAAAATGTCACCATAAAAATATTACTTGTTCCAGTATATAACTTGGTTACTAAGGTTACTAGATGAGATCTGTTTGGAATGATTTACAGCTCCTAAATACACTTTCCTCCCCCAAGAAGCTGACTGAGAAGAATCTGCCCTAATAAATTAACCATGGTAAATGCAGACTGACCTACAAATTAAGAAATGCAAGGTTAAATACAAACATCGATCAAAGGCAAGAACTATAAATAGATAATGAACTGAAGAAACAATGCCTGCAAAGCAAAAGGCTCCTGGAGTTTTCACGTTTTCTGGCAAATGCTACTTAAGAACTCTGCTCACCGAAAGAGGAGGATACTGCTTATGTGCTTTCAGAGGAAATGTTGTGTGGCAGGAAGCCTTGTCACTTCTACGTAGAATAAATCTAGAGAAAAAAAATATCCTCCACACAACTTTGCAGGGAAGTTTGGCACAGCTCCTGCAGAGCCACGGCTGTGACCTGACACACAGTATCACTGCCCTCTCACAGATGAGAAATTGCTTATTTGATTGTGCAATTTTTATTACTTGTTCCCAATGGACCACAACTGCCATGTGATGAAAAGGGTGCTGTGACCCAAAAGAGCATCTGCTGTTTTGGGACAAACTGGCAGTCAAGTCTGGGCTTCCTCCTGCTCCCTTTGGAAGTAGGTCTTTTTAACCATTTACTATGTTTTGCACCATTTTTCACTTATTTTGGCTTTGTGTTGTTGGTGAAGTCTGAAGCTGTATTTTACAAAGGGGGATCGTATCCTTCAGCTTGCAGGTGGAACTGAAATCTGTAAAGGTGGGTGAAGTCATTAACACTGAAACATAAATTATACAGGCAAACAAGCAGATTCCCGTGTGTCATCACAGCTCTACTGCCTTCAAGGCAGTTGCACTGACACGTAGTAAGGATCCAGCCTCATATGAACGAGGCCCTCCCAGGCATACATTTTGTTTTTGCAAGGTTGGCATTCCTGTTTTGAAAGTCAGACCCTAAAGCTCTCACCTGAAGCGTGATCCTTTCTCTGCCTTATAATCTACCATCAAAGGTTTTAGGGACACCCTGCTTCATCGGAAACATGATCCCCACTGGAAGTCTCTGAGCCTGCATGGTTGTAAATAACGGAGAGACAGATGCCCTTAGAGATGCAGGACAGTCCCTAGGGAGTTGAGGAGCCTAGGAAATGTTCTCTGCTAAGTAAAATTGCATTTTCATGTAGCTGCCTCTGGCAACAGGGAATATTGTATGTAGCACTGGAAGGGATTTAGGAGCAGATTTAGTACTGGAATGGTACTACTCAGATGAGAGCATTGTCTTTCATAACCACAGAGGAAGAAAAACAAGGTGGAAAGGATGTGGTTTAATTAGGCCTCAATATAATAACTCAGTTGGAGATGCCACTTGGAAGCATGCTGTAGAAAACAAGCATCTTAAGGAAGCATCTTAAGCCCCTATCTTCTTTGCAGGGCTGTGTCAGCTTTCCCTCTGTCAGGGCCCTGAGAATACAGGAACAGCATGGTTGAGATTGGAAGAGGCCCCTGGAGATCGTCTAGTCCAACCCCCCCTAATCAAAGCAGCATCTGCTAGAGTAGGTTTCTTAGGATCAGGACTGTTAACAGGTTGCTCAAGACTGTGTCCAGTCGGTGTTTTAATATCTCCAAGGACAAAAACTCCACAACATCTCTGGGCAACTTGTCCCAATGTTTGACCAGCTACACAGTAAACATATTTTGATTTCTTATGCTTACTTTCCATGCTGACTACTTCAGATCACTTTCTTGTTCTTCAGGTTTTTGGACATGATTCCCAAAGGGCTTGGTCATCACCTTCCCAGGGGTTGTAAGTGAGGTTGACTAGCCTGTAGTTTCCCAGAGCGCCCTTCTTGCCCTTCTTGAAGATAGGAGTGACATTTATTGTCTTCTAATCCTCAGGAACCCCTCCTAGCCACCATGACCTTTCAAAGATAATCAAGAGTGGCCTCACAATGACAACAGCAAGCTTTCTCAGCACTCATGGATGCAACATGTCAGGTCCCAAAGACTTGTCTACGTTTGATTCTTTTTATGCTCCCTAACCTGGTCCTCCTCCAGCGAGGGTCACTCTTCCTCACTCCAGACTTTCCCAGTGGTCTCAGGTTTCCTGAAGGCAAACCTTACCAGTAAAACAAACACTATGAAGAAAACGTTGAATACCTTGACCTTTTCCACTTTCCGTGTCACCAGGACCTGTCCCATTTGGCAGTGAATGCTACATTTCCCCTAGTCTTTCTCCCAGGGCTGGATGACCCTCAGCAGTCTCTCCATGACATCCTGGATCTGAGCCCCCAGCAAGCAGCAAAACTCCTCAGACAGCAGGTCAGGTCAGCAGATGGGAAACTCCATTCCCCTGCAGCAGGGCATCTCCCACTGCTATAACTCTAATGGAAGTTAATGACCCCATCCAGTCTCAAAAGGGTCTCCCAACCACACCTTCTGTCCATGGGCCCAAGAACCCTGTTAAGCTCATGCCCAGGAGCCATGTCCTGGCCTGAGCTACAACATAGCCAATGACACCAAGCTGTGTGGTGCAGTCAACACAGAAGAGGGAAGGGATGCCATCCAGAGGGACCTTGACAGGCTTGAGAGCTTGACCTGGGAAAACCTCATGAAATTCAACAAGGCCAAGTGCAAGATCCTGCACATGAGTCAAGGCAGTCCCATGCACAAATACAGGCTCGTCAATGAATGGATTGAGAGCAGCCCTGCAGAGAAGGGTTTGGGAGTAGTAGTGGATGGAAAACTGACTATGAGCCAGCAGTGTGCACTCCCAGCCCAGAAAGCCAACTGTATCCTGGGCTGCATCAAGAGAAGTGTGGCCAGCAGGTCGAGGGAGATGATTCTTCCCCTCTACTCCACTCTTGTGAGACCCCACCTGCAGTACCTTGTTCAGATCTGGAGACTCCAACATGACAAGGACATGGACCTATTGGAGCAGGTCCAGAGGAGAACCACAAAGATGATCAGAGGGTTGGAGCACCTCCCTTGTGAGGACAGACTGAGAGAGTCGGGGTTGTTCAGCCTGGAGAAGAGAAGGCTCCAGGGAGATCTTATAGCGGCCTCTCAGTACTTAAAGGGGACCTACAGGAAAGATGGGGAGGGATTATTTCTCAGGGAGTGTAGTGATAGGACGAAGAGTAATGGTTTTAAACTGAAAGAGGGTAGATTCAGATTAGCTCTATGGAAGGAATTCTTTCCTGTGAGGGTGGTGAGACACTGGAACAGGTTGCCCAGAGAAGTTGTACCCCCTCTCTGGAAATGTTCAAGGCCAGGTTGGATGGGGCTTTGATCTAGTAAAAAGTGTTCCTGCCCATGACAGGAGGGTTGGAAGTAGATGATCTTTAAGGTCCCTTCCAACCCAAACTATTCTACAATTCTATGATTCTATGATAGGTGTGCCTGTGCCCAGACTTGTCTTTTGCTATCCTGAACAAGCTTCCTGGATGGACCCTGGACCTTTTGTTGTAGGTAATGTTGCCTCCAGTCCTGTCTTCTGGATGAGCCTTGAGCCTGCATTACAGGTATATTGTGGGTAGCTTTGTCCCTAGTCCTGTGTCTGACCCTTTCTCCTGCTTCCAGGATGAGGCCTGGAGATGATTCAGTGCCATCACCTGTCTAGCAGTCACCAGATGATTGGAGAAATGTCACTGCCACCTGCCTACTCTGCTAGGGGACAGTGTGGTTGCATCCTATTGGGTTGAGGGCACTGACTGTGCTTGGGTCACCCTTGGGTCCCAGCTTGTCCCTCCTTAACAGCACAGCCCTGCTCTTGCTGCTTGCTGGCAGCCTCAGCCAACCCTCTGGTTCCCTCCACACAGCTTCATCTTCTTTCTCCTTTGTGAGGTTTCTGGAGAAGTCCCTCTCCATAAGTGTGTGTGTTCTAGGGAGACCTTTCTCCCAACCTTGTATGTGTGTAAACGTAGTGTAACAAACTACGAGCGGAGACTTCAGATCCCACATAGGCTTCCCCCAGACTTTGCTTTCAATTCCTGGCAACTGAATGTGCTTTTGAAAGAAGAGGTTTTGCCCTAGAGATTTGCCACAAGGTGTTGCTGCTGGTTAATTCTGTTTCTCCTTCACCCCTCCTCCCTAGCTGAGTCTTAGAGACTTAATTTCCTCGCTGTTATCAACTGAAGGCACATCTGCTTTCTGATTCACTTAAGATGATTTTTAAATCAAGCTGGTACTGCACATGATTCTTTCTAATTGGTACGCTCTGACTTATCACCTTGGAGAAATCCTAGCCATGCCCTAAATCCTGATGATTAAGTCAGCCTCTTAATAATATCCCAAATCACTCCTATGCAGGTGTACAATAATAATTTTATGAGGCAGTTTTTTGGCTGCAGAAAGGTGTAGGAGAGGTGTGAGCCTGTCTCAGAGCATATCGCTCTTTTTAATGCCAACCAAAAACCATCTTGTCACCAAGGCATTGCTGTATGGTGCCAAGGGGTCTGCCTTCCTATCCGCCCCTTGCCAGCTGCTAAAATATCTTCTTTCCTATCACTCCATTCTGGCCAATTTAGCGACCTTCCTCAGGAAACCGGCTGTCTGGTTGTGCACTGAGCACGCCACGTTATGCTTGCGTAACCAGGCACAGCTCCCTTGGCTCATTCGCATCATCTTGAAGTGGGATTTGGAAAATCACTGAACCTGCTGTTCCACAGTACCTCTGTGTACATGGGGATGGTGGCATTTCGTCTCTCCTTGATTTGGCACTGCTCTGGATGACAGTGCTTAAAAGGAAGTGTTTTCCCTTTCACCAGGAGAACACAGTGAGCTCTCTTGCATGTTCCTGCAGCAGAGTTCATCTTTGAGTTAATGCTCTGTCCTGTGAGGAGGGGCTAGTGCCCAGACCAGGCACATGAAACATCTCAGTGTGGCAGTGTGCATCCAATGCTTATATTTTCAGTGATCCATCATCCCAGTGTGGAGCTTTCTGTTGGGGAAGGAAGGAAGAAGAAAGAGATCAAGTGATAGGTGAACATTACCTGACTACCCTTTGTCTTCTGTCTTGTGAATCCTATGGGCCAAAGCTCCATGTAAATCTGTTCTTGCTGAACCCAACCCAGAAACTGGGGCACTACCTGCCACAGCCTACAGGTCAAGTTGTTCTACGCTGGGACAGCTCTTCTTGAGATACTGCTGGAAAGAGCACAAAGAAACAACGATATGCTGTTACTCAGCAGAGGAAACAGTAGTCCCAGCATACTGGAAGCCTAAATGTTATCAGATGTTCCTCCTCTTCTACTTGCTGTCTCAAAATGGCAGTTCAGCTGGAAAAAAATTAAGAAGACACACGATAAATGCTCACACACACAGATAGCTGTGCTCAGTAACAGCTGTCGGGATGTGCTCACTGCTGACTTGCTGCTGAGGTAAAACGTGAGGAAAAGGTGACAGCTAAGAGGAAGCAGCACTTTCAGATCAGGCAATTTAGATTCTGCCATGGTGCCCACTCACAGAAGCTTTACCTTCTGCTAATGGAAGACGTTCTGAAGGGGCTAAATCCCTCTCTTAGTTCACTCCCATGTCCTCATAAATTCATGACAGCTGATGGGCATCTTTTGTTATAATGACATTGGTCCTCAGATGACTTCTTTACCCACATGCCCTTTGGATTTAAACGACATTAACCAGCAGTGTTACTTGCCTACATATGAGTCAGCTGTTACGTGTTTTAACAAAGGAATAGCACAGTTGAGTTCACACATTTGTTAAGTGATTTATGAAATTACAGAAAGATTTGTTCAGATAACCTTAATGGATTTTATTAACACAGCACTAATAATTTAGCCCTTTGACAGAGAGAAAAGAGACAGCTCCTTCAGGCATCTTCAACCTAATTTCTCTTGGGTCATGGGAAAGAGTGCAGCAACCCATATACTCTGCTCAGTCCTCACTTTGAAAAAAGAAATGAAATCATGGTTGGGCAGGTGTGTAACCCTTGGAAACCTATGCCCAGATTTCAGTATGACTGTGCTGGCAATGGCTTTCTCATCAGCTTGGATCTAAGTAATGGGTCAGTCAAGGAATATCTACTTACTCCCACCTCTTTTTTTTTTTTCCTTAAATCTCTGCAACATTTTGGTTAGAAACTTGGCAACCCGTTATAACTTAGAAATTTTTTTTAGTGCAGAGTTGCCATTTCCTGGTCAACAACTATTCATCAACAAAGAGAGGGTTGTGTCCATCTGTCATTACTGCCTTGCATCAGAAAAGCAGTGCCCAGCCTCATTTCTCATTAAGAGCAAGGTCAACACAACGAAGGTGCATGCTTTTCTGTCAGGAGTCCTGAACTGGGTTCCCTTCCCTATCTGGTTCCTTTCTCCTGGCTCATCATGGCACAAGCATGGTCATAACATCTGGACAAGTGCATGTAGCGTGGGGAATAAACAAGAGAAGCTAGAGACGTGCACACATGCAGGGCTACAATCTTATTGGCATCACGGAGACATGGTGGGATGGCTCCTATGACTGGAGTGATAAAATGGAAGGGTACAGGCTCTTTAGGAAGGACAAGCAAAGGAGACAAGTAGTGGGGGTGTCACCCTCTATGTCAAAGTCCAGCTGGAGTGCATGGAGCTCTGCCTGGGGATGGATGAGGAGCTGACCAAGAGCTTATAGGTCAGGACTAATGGGAAGGCAGGGACAGGTGACATAATAGTGGGAGTCTGCTACAGGCCACCCAACCAGGAAGACCGAGCGGATGAGGCCCTCTATAGACAGATAGGAGCAGCCTCACATTCGCAAGCCCTGATCCTCATGGGGGACTTCAACCACCCTGATATCTCTTGGAGGGACAAGACAGCAGTGCATATGCAATCCATGAAGTTCCTGGAATGCATTGATGATAAATTCCTTCTCCAAGTGATAGAGGAGCCAACAAGGACAGGTACTATGCTGGACCTTGTTCTCACCAACAAGAAGGGGCTGGTGAGGCATGTGAAGCTCAAGGGCAGCCTTGGCTGCAGTGACCATGAAATGGTAGAGTTCAAGATCCTTAAGGCAGCAAGGAGGGCACGCAGCAAGCTCGCTACTCTGGACTTCAGAAGAGCAGACTTTGATCTCTTCAGGGATCTGCTTGGCAAAGTAACATGAGATAAAGCCCTGGAGAGAAGAGGGGCCCAAGAAAGCTGGTTGATATTCAAGGATCATTTCCTCCAACCTCAGGATAGATGCCTCCTGACAAAGAGGAAGTCACATAAGACCACCAGGAGGCCTGCGTGGATGAACAAGGAACTCCTAGACAAGTTCAAACATAAAAAGGAAGCCTACAGTGGGTGGAAGCAAGGACAGGTAGCCTGGGAGGAATACAGAGAAACTATCTGAGCAGCTAGGGATCAGGATAGGAAGGCCAAAGCCATGGTAGAATTGAATCTGGCCAGGGATGTCAAGGGCAACAAAAAAAAAGCCTTTACAGGTACATTGGTGATAAAAGGAAGACTAGGGAAAATGTGGACCCTCTCTGGAAGGAAAAGGGAGACTTGGTCACCTGGAATATAGAGAATGCTAAGGTACTGAATGACTTTCTTGCCTCAGTCTTTACTGGCAAGGGCTCCAGCCACACCACCCAAGACACAGAAGGTAAAAGCAGGAACTTGGAGAAGGAAGCCCACTGTAGGAGAAGATCAGGTTTACGAACATCTAAAGAACCTGAAGGTGCACAAGTCCATGGGACCTGATGAGTTGCATCTGTGGGTCCTGAGGGAACCAGCAGATGAAGTGGCTAAGTCACTATCCATCATATTTGAGAAGTTGTGGCAGTCCAGTAAAGTTCCTGCTGACTGGCAAAGGGGTAAAAGCCCCCATTTTTAAAAAGAAAAATAAAGAGGACGAGGGGAACTACTGACTAATCAGTCTCACCTATGTGGCTGGTAAAATCATGGAGCAAATTCTCCTGGAAAATATGCTAGGGCACGTGGAAAATAAGGAGGTGATTGGTCACAGCCAAATGGGTTCACTAAGGGCAAATCGTGTCTGACAAATTTGGTATCCTTCTACAATGGGGTTACAGCATTGGTGAATAAGGGAAGAGCAACTGACATCATCTACCTGGACTTGTGCAAAGCTTTTGACACTGTCCGACACAGCATCCTTATCTCTAAATTAGAGAGACACATCTGTTGGATGGACCACTCAGTAGATAAGGAATTGTCTGGATGGTCACACGCAGTGTGTTGCAGTCAACAGCTCCATGTCCAAGTGGAGAGAGGTGACAAGCAGCATTCCTCAGGGGTCAGTACTGGGACCAGTGCTGTTTAACATCTTTGTTGGCAACATGGACAGTGGGATTGAGTGTACCCTCATCAAGTTTGCTGATGACACCAAGCTGTGTGGTGCAGTCAACACAGAAGAGGGAAGGGATGCCATCCAGAGGGACCTTGACAGGCTTGAGAGCTTGACCTGGGAAAACCTCATGAAATTCAACAAGGCCAAGTGCAAGATCCTGCACATGAGTCAAGGCAGTCCCATGCACAAATACAGGCTCGTCAATGAATGGATTGAGAGCAGCCCTGCAGAGAAGGGTTTGGGAGTAGTAGTGGATGGAAAACTGACTATGAGCCAGCAGTGTGCACTCCCAGCCCAGAAAGCCAACTGTATCCTGGGCTGCATCAAGAGAAGTGTGGCCAGCAGGTCGAGGGAGATGATTCTTCCCCTCTACTCCACTCTTGTGAGACCCCACCTGCAGTACCTTGTTCAGATCTGGAGACTCCAACATGACAAGGACATGGACCTATTGGAGCAGGTCCAGAGGAGAGCCACAAAGATGATCAGAGGGTTGGAGCACCTCCCTTGTGAGGACAGACTGAGAGAGTCGGGGTTGTTCAGTCTGGAGAAGAGAAGGCTCCAGGGAGATCTTATAGCGGCCTCTCAGTACTTAAAGGGGACCTACAGGAAAGATGGGGAGGGATTATTTCTCAGGAAGTGTAGTGATAGGACGAAGAGTAATGGTTTTAAACTGAAAGAGGGTAGATTCAGATTAGCTCTATGGAAGGAATTCTTTCCTGTGAGGGTGGTGAGACACTAGAACAGGTTGCCCAGAGAAGTTGTGGATGCCCCCTCTCTGGAAGTGTTCAAGGCCAGGTTGGATGGGGCTCTACCTATTGTAGAGGAAGGTGTTCCTGCCCATGACAGGAGGGTTGGAAGTAGATGATCTTTAAGGTCCCTTCCAACTCAAACCATTCTATGATTCTCTGATTCTCTGACCTCTGATAAAAACATTTCAAAATGAGCAGGTGCGAAGATACTCACCTCTGCTATTGGGGTGAGTCTCAGTTTTCCCACCTGGGGTTACAAATGAAAGCTCTGCAATGCTGTAGGTTTAACAAACACAATGGTGAGATGATATTTAAAGCACAAATGTTCTGGGGCAACCAAATATAGAGTCAGGTTTGGGTCCTGACCAGACATTGGTCAGGACCAATGGTGTGAGCACACAGGAAGGCTCTGCACTAAAAGCAAACCCTCTTAGCTGAATGATCAGAGAGTACTCACCGTTTGTAGTCTATAAAAGTTGGTTTATATACAGGGAGAACCTCTACAAAGTATAAACAAGATCAAAATGCAACCTCATTACCAGTTACCTTGGTAAGTGCTGTGCAGCACAGAGCTCTTCAGGAGAGAGTATATGAGGAGAAGAAATGATACAGCCAAAATATTATCTTCTAGGCTCGTAGCCTACCATTGCCTGTGAGTCACTAGGTAAATTCCTTCTCAGGATGGTTTCCTTTGCCAAAGGGAGCACAGTTCTGTTGTCTGCGATACAGTTTCAAAAATGCAGGTTTCTGTTTGTTGGCTCAAGCTGTAGTTAGGCTTTTGTCCCTTCACTTGGGTTATCATGTCTAGTTGCTGGCTTATGGGTGCAAATCAGGTGCCAGAGGAGAGTCAAATTCGATTAGATGCTGTAATTAATTCTGTAGGAATAAAAATGCTTGCAGGAATGCATCTTCCGTCTGCAAGCAGCGATGTTAGGTTCCAGCAAGGCTAAAAATACATCATATTTACTCAAATGTAAAGCAATGGATTAATTTTAAAGCATATTTATGAACAGTCGGAAGTCTCTGCCTATCACAGAGAAAAGACGCAGCCTGTATCTGAATGCCTAGGTCATGCTGAATTCCTTCAAGCCCTGTGGAAAAATGCCAAAGGGGGAAATTGGCACCAATTATTTGTCTGGTATTTTGCATCTTGCATCCAAATAATGCAGTGCTTCTTTTACCAATAAGCCTACAGGCACCTAGTAGGAACTTCATTGTTATGATATGGTGAAGGACCAAGGCACAAGGTCAGGGTGCAGCGGGCTTGAAAAATGGGAAGCACTGAATGGGCATGTTATGGGAAGAGTTGTAGTCTGAAGAGATAGGACAGTGAGAAAAGAGGAGAAAGAGGCCTAGAAGTGGCATATAGGCAAATTTTATCTTATATCAGTTTACATTGGACAACAAGCAAAGAGGGATTGTCAAACTTTAGGCAAGCTGGCTTTGTATGAAGAATAATGTACGGCTAAGACAGGGAAATCCACACTGTTCCTGTTCACAAGCAAGCTGTTCAAGGTCAGTTGCTCTTCCAGTCATAAGCCAAGAACTAAGGACTGCATGTCCTTTACACATATATTGTCATTATTAGGTCTGCTCTGCTGTTGACTAGGCTTTGCTCTGCCCATTTGAGTTAAGCAAAGTTTATATGGAGCAAGGCTCAGAAAGTTTCCTTGTGGATATGCTCTGAGCCCTGAGTTTCCATCCCCAGTGAAACAGGGCTCGTTCATGGGCTTGAAACAAGGAGATTCCCTTTTCTGCCCCAGCCCTCAGTTCCCCAAAATCTGTGGGCCACCCTGCTGGGTCTGAAAGCAGAGGAGATCCTACCGACAGACTGATATGGCTGTGATATGTGCCATCCACCGAGGACGATGGTCATGGTACTGCCACTGCTCTCCTCACGAAGTTCTTTAAAGGTGAAATCCTCAGTGTAGATAAATAAAATAAATAGTAACAGCGGCTATCTCAGTCACCTGCTATGTGGAGAATTGCTTGTGATGGTGTCCCATCACTCCATCCCTCAGCTTCACCATGCTTTTTAGGGTAACTTTGTTTTTAAAAAGCTAAAAATAATTTTCCTTTAATCTAGTTTTTTTGTAACAATGTAATGTAATCCATGGTTGACTATATTAGCTTTGACATGAAAAATTCATAGCTGCAATGCCGTCCTCAATAAAGAGGATGATGTAGAGATTTATCACTGTAAACGTACTAATATACTAATGGCTTTGATTTAAAACTGTGATATTTCAAGCACCTCATGTGAAAGCAGATGAGAACCAGTGTAGGAAGGAAGCTGCTTAGCACCAAGAACTGGATGCTTTGCTGTAATAACTTCTTTGACTTCAGTAACAACAGTGCTAACAACAGCTAAAATTTAGGTATGTGCAACCTAATTATTTTTCCTGAAAGCTAGGACTTAGTGGCATTTTTATGATTTGGGGAAAGACAGTAGAAGGAAAAAAAAGGGGGTTTTGAGCCATCCTGTGATAAAAATGTGCTAATAACACAAGTTTATTTACTTACCAGATGCATATAGACTCTATTTCCTTTTCAACTCAAAAGGTGGAATCATTAAACATCTCTTTGTAACATTTTTCATTTCCACTTCATTGTTTTAATTTGTCTCATCTATAACTACTATGTGCCATTTTCACTGCTTTGCCACTTCTCTGCATCCCTTCTCTTCTGTGGATTTTTTCTCTCCTGAAGTGCTCCCTATAAAACTGGAAGTTCAGCATGGACGTACAGATTGCCCACTCAACTTCATTTCCTCTATAACTTCTTGTCCATTTTCCCCCAGTATCTCCTGGTAAGGACAAGAGCTGTAAGACAAACACATGGTAGTTTGTTTCCTCATGCCCCAACCCTGTCCCCATACCCCTGACCTTGCTTGTGGACCAGCCCTGTCCCCCTCCCCCCCCTATTTTGATGCCAGCTGCTCCCTTTCATTTAGCCTGTCTCTTGCTTCCTGTGGGGTGCTGGCAGCTGGGCTGGTTCTTCTCTGCTGTAATACAACATTGCACAGTCTAACACCTGGTGGAACCATACTCCTCTGACCCTGGGCCATGGAGATTCACCTGCTTTCAAGTTCCCTGCCTCCCCTCCCCAGCTGGCCTTCATCTATCTGGAAGGACATTAATGTCATGTCCCTTCCCACTGTGGTTGTTGCAGCACTTTGGAAGGGAGCTTTTGCACTCAGAGCCACAGTGTTTTCTGTGTTTACGCAGCTTGCTGATGCCAAAGCCCAGCCAACTGTCTATTATCAGTGAGACATGGCAGAGAGCACTTGGTAGGGGCTGGAGTGGGGGGTCCCCTTTTCTTGTAATCTCACCTCTGTTATGATGTCTCTCTGGTTAAGACTAGACTTTACCTTAGTGAGGTAGGGACTGTAATTAACAGCACACATCTGTGATTTTCCTTGATGTGACCTTGTGCAAGGGCCACCTAGAAGACCAGTATAGATGCACCATGACTGCTGCCATTAGTACCCAGCTGGGAGGCTCAGGTTTCTCCAAGGCATGCCCTTGCTATATGTTAGCAGAGTTGTGTTTGGTACTCACACAGTGTGGGGTTTTTTCAGGAAAAGTGTAAAAAAATGTTTTGGTGTATTTTCCTGTGAAGTTCTTGTACTCTGCACAGAGCTGAATGTCTTCCTTTCACTAGGCTGAACCTGGTAACCCTTTCTAGTCAGAGGGTTGTAATGTCAGCGTGGAGTGAGAGCAAAATAGCAGTGATGTTTTATTTCAGTCAGAGCACTCTGCAAGCTGCTGTCAGTGCATGGACCTACCTCCAACCTGCCTCATTCTTACTTGAAAGTTGCTACCTACCCCTTTTCTCTTAGGGTCACACTCCCAGAGCTTGTACCCTGCCCCATATCTTTCTGCTCCCTGCAGCCTTGTTCTCATTGAACAGGAGAAATGTATTCTGTCCAGGCACCTTGCCTTTGTGTCCTGTATTAACTCTCTTTTCCTAGGGTAACTTCAGATCTTCCCACACTTTCCTCCTCCTCTGTGCTATTTAGTCACATCTGTTGATACTCATGCTCCATCGTTCTTCTATATGTTTTAATTAGGATGTCCAGTTCCTTTAATTTAATCATCTTTTACATTGGTCTTCATCCCTCTTTCTCAGAACCTAATTTCTTGCTGTATTAAGTTCATTCCTCTTGTTGGTTCTTCAGCTGTTAACAAAATGAGGTATAATGAGCATCTATCAAGATCCATTTTCCATTTACCCATGAAACCGTTATGATCACTTTTGATTAAAATACAGATGGGCCTGAATGGAGTTGAGGAATAATTAAAAAGAAGGAAAACTCACCTCAAGGCTTGTTTAAAATTTCATCTGAATCCAACTCTGTATTTCCGTGGTTTTGCCCCATGTCTATGTTCTGTGCTCTCTTATAATCCGCAAATCTCTTTGGTATTAGGAATTCACAGACCATTTGTCTTACATTACCTGTAGTGCTAGGATAAAGCTGAAATATATAAGTCTCAATTTACCTCCCTAGAACTGAAAGATTAGTCATCTGTAAGCAGTCAATTGTGCTGATTACAGTGATCACTAAACCAGCCGCTTCCTCATCTTACTTGTTCTGTTTTAGAACGGGAAATGATTGCATCAGCTTCATTTCTGCCGCATGTTCTCACTCTCTGTTTCTGTCTCTTTTTTTCCTTCTAATTTACATTTATTTTGAACTGAAAATGAAGCATCATAAATTATCTATAGAATACAGCTACTAGACATAAGGTACAGCCCTTACAGAAACAACAGCCTGGCTGAACATGGAATGTTTCTCCTCTACACTAGCGTACCCAAACCAAAGAGATTCATTATAATTCCTTGAATGGTAGGTTTGTATCATCCTCCTCTTGCTCATTTGTTTTTTCTGATTATTTTCCCCACCCCAGATGCAACACAATCTATCCAGTGCATCCTGGGCAGATCATCATCTTTTAAGGATGACTTCCCTACCGCACTTAGTGACAGGTGAAGTCATTTCCTTGCAGTTATGCATCTGAGAGGCAGAAGGACGAGAGGGATTGGGCCAAGCACTCCAAATTGCAGAGATTTCTCTTTATGTCAGATGTCGTAAGTATGTGGTACATTCACTGACTGCCAATATTACTGTCAGCATTGATCCTCTTTGGAAATTCCATATTAAACTGCCTTTCAAAGGCATAATGGGGAGCTGGGTGCTGTTTCTGAAAGGCCAAGGTTTCTTTTTCTCTACAGTCTGCCTTATAGCATCCATGTAATACCATTGCAAATGCCCCTACTCTCAACTCTGAACAAGAAGGAGCTAGACATGTGTTTAACTCCTCCTTCCTCCTTTTGCTGTCAGTTTTCACACTAAAAATGTATCTTTTCCTTATTTAAACGGCGGCTGCAAGTACACATCAGATCACTGGAACCGAGGAATCCATGATTCTATTATTCCCATTTCCCTGCATGCTTCTGGCTCTCAAAGCTGCTAAGCATGAACGATGTTGAGCCATCCAGGTTCACAGCTAGACTTCGCCTCTGGCTTTCTTCACTAAGACTCCACAAACTCCCTTTTCTTGAAGACCCGTGCTATAAGGAGTCTGATCTCTGTTATCCGCTCAAGGTGAAACATTTATTTTTCTCTCCTTCATAGCTTTATGTAGAATAGATCTTCAAAAAGCACATTCCTCTCTAAATATTTTTCCCTATATTATAGTTAACTGTTAGTTGATTGTTCCTTAAAAATTAGCTGACTGTGATGACAAGAACACTGGGTAACAGGGAGTGTGTCCTGTGCTGCCAAACACTGACAACTGTGGCACTTCGTCTGTCTGTAGCTTCATGGAGGTTATCTCTGTCTTCCCGGTGGAGGAAGGTTCATCTAGCTGATGACAGGGAGATGGCTTGTGGGTGCACTTGACAGGTAATACCTGAGCTGATATGTTGGATGCTAAAACATGTTCCTAAAGAGCCTGACTGTTGTAGGCTACGGAGAAATCTTTGTTAGGGGATGCCATACCCTGGGGCAGAGGAGGAAGGCTTGGGAGCTGCTAAAGCTGAAGGACTGGAGGTCTGAGCTCTGCTCCGATGTTGGTGGCACAAATCTGTCCGGTCCCGGACATGAAGCATGGGTGTCTCTCACTCAGCTCCCACAGCACATGAAGCAGAAGAGAAGTTGTCTGTATGGACACAGGGATGCCCATAAGCTTGCCACTGGAGCCACACTGCCCTTGTCTGCTCCAGCATGCAGGCAAGATGTGTGCAGGCAGACCAGGTATGCCTGTGTCAGATGTTACTGCATGGTATTGGCAGCATGTGGCACCTTCTCCTGCAGCTGGAGTGTGGGAAGCAACGTTGCAGCTGTCCCAGCAGGCAGCCCTGACCTCTCCCCTTCAGGAGAAGGAGAGTTTTCCAACAGCTGGCTGATGAGCTGATGCCTGTCCTGGCATCCCTCTTTAGCTGTCCTCCTCATAGTGCAGGGGAGGGAAGAGTGAAGTGGGGTATGGACTCTGCTGTTGGGGAATGCAATTTCTCTGTTGCCAGGGAATGCAATTTCCTGGTTCTTTCTGTGCTCACCAGGCACAGATTATTTCTGCCTTCAGCTTTAATGAAGAAACAATGTCAAGAGACAGCAGTTGCAAACCCAATCTAGCATCATCATCTTGCAGGTATGGGCAAAACCAGCTATACCACCATGCTAGTATTTAACTAAGCAGGGTCCTTTCAGAATGAATGTGGTGTGACTGAGCATCAAGTTCACCATTTAAAGTGAAAATCAACACTTCCCAGCAGTGAGGTAGATCATTAAACATTTTGTTGCATGAGCCAGCATCACTTTTCTAAAAAAAGGTGTTGGGATGTTCAGCCAAATGAGCAATTCAGTTGGCTTAACTTTCCTGACCGCTTTCTAATTTGGTTTTAATGAAGATATAATTAAGAGGTAATGTCAGTAGAGCAGAACATTGTCACAGGATAATGGTCTCCTGCTGCTGCATAAATGGTAAGTGCAGTAAATACAGAAGGAAAGCTGAAATGTTTATTTTCAGAGCAGGAGGCATTGATCCTGGGACATTCTTCTGTTTTGATACCTTTATTTCAATTTTGTTAGAAGAATGAGGGGCAGCAGATTCAACCTGTTTTGGCCAGCTCCCGCTTCGCAGGAGTGGGAGGAAAACTCTCGGGGTGGCTCTGCTGCAGTGGGAACACGCTGCTGCTAATGGTGGCTGGCAATTGCTCACTTTAACCTGATTGTCCGATGGCATTCGTGCTGCCATAGGGAATGCAGCAATTGAGAGCCTCAGTCAATCGGTGCTACAGAATAACTTAACCATGATAGTACTCTTTATGAAAGCAAACCTCCTTTCAGAAACGAGCCTTTTTCTTTTTTGACTGGCTGGAGCTTATGAAGTTCGTCTTTTCTGGTGAATAACTTCTGCCTTCCAGCATTGCAATAGCAGAAATAAGGATTTTATGTTCCAGCCCATATCGTTCACCTGCATTGCAATTCAGGTTGCAAAATTATTTCCATTCTGAACTTCAGTTTCCATTTTTTCTTTTAAGTTTTGCAAAACTTCTTTGGGTAGAACTTCTCTTCCCAGGCATTTAAGCCAAGTAATAGATTTAACCATTTTTTGCATTATGAAGGCTGACAAGATATACTATCTCCTAAAGCTAAGACTGTTTTTTCAAGCAGAAAACTGCATGAAATAACTGCAAATGAGACTCATGCTAAAATATGGATAAATCTTGGAAGTTAAAACTTCCTGTGAAATTAGTACTTGCTGAAGAGAACTGCCTTTGTTCTGTCTGAAATATTTGATGTTTTGAATTTGCAAACTAATGACAATTTAGAGCACACAGAATAAATCTTAAATCTTCCAGGATGCCCAAGGAATAATACATCTTATATAGTGCTCATCATCAATAGCTCGCAAAGCATTTTATGCTGATCAGAATGAGGACTAGCCAGATACAGGTTCATTAAAAAAAATCCAGGTTTTTTCCATTCTGAAGTAGAAGAAAATGCAGCCTTCCAAAAATGTTAATAAAAATCGAGAGACCGTGAGCATGCCGTATGTTAAACACATCCAAGCGGAGGGGGATTTGCCTTCCAGCCCAGAGTAGGTCTTGCAGTTAAACATACCCTAACTACTGTGTCGCTTGCAGTCATTTTGCTCTTGCCTAGGGAGATGTTCGCAGGGACTGGGACGAGACAGGCTATGTGGGTTTGTGGCCAAGCAGTTGGCTGGAAGATGGAAGCTGCACTTCTGAATCCCTCTTTCGGCTTACGCAGGTTTGATCTGGGTCTGTGATCTTCTGCAAAAGGATACGCTGCTCCACCTTCATCCATCCCAGTGACACGGTGAAGGGCAGATGCTCTTCACCTGCTTCTCCTTTGTGCATTACAACACTTACCAACTCCCTGCTGCCTTGTGTGGAGCACCAAGCAGTTGTTTTCCATTTACTCCTCCACAGCTGAGGTAGAGCACTCTCTCTGATGAAATGGGACATCTCCCTCTGGACCAGAGAAACTTGCCTGCCACACAGAAATTGTTATGACAGATACATTCCTAGAAAAGGCTTGTTTTGTCATATCACCATTTTACAGCCAGAAAAAATTATTTTACGAGCCAGCCAACCCCCAAGTCAGCATCTTAGCATCATCTTCTCAGACAGGAAAGACAAGATATCATACGCTAATGTGAAACCAGTGGCAGAGCTGGGCTTAATACAGAAGCACGCAGTGTCTTGCGCTTTCAGCACATTGCCTTACCCTTGACCGTGGAGAGAAATTGCAGTACTAAAAGCAGTGAGTGTTTTCAGAGATAATGCTGTGAATCTGGAAGGCAACATGAATATGTGTCATGGGGCTTCATTTACATCAGGGTCACCCAGTCAGAATTTGGCTTATGATGTGTTGTGCAGTTTTGTGTCTCTGCAGGCTGGGCCCCTTGCAGTCCCCATCATTCCATCAAAGGAGTCTGGAAAAATCACATACAGGAGTTGTGCTTGTGTAAAGTTATATGCACACAGCCAAAGCAATTGTTAGAAAGTGAAAGGGACCCAGAGTAACATGATTGTTTTGTCCTGAACTGGTTCTTGCTGAGAGACGGGAGAGGGGCAGCTCCCCCAAGCTGAGCGACTCTTCCACCAGCTCAGTAAAAGCTCCTGGGGACAGAAGGAGGCTATGGTCCAGCTGGAAGCTCTTGAGAGGCCACCCATTTCCTCCCAATAAAGTGCCTCATGCAGCTTACCTATGGTATCAGGAGCTGAAGGAAATAATGCAGGACTTTTCTATGCTTCCTGGGGTGAAAGCATCGCTCTTTGGATGCTCTTCATTCTCCTGGGTGAGGAAGCCAACCCTCCTCTGCAAACATGGCATCTGACAACACTCCAGAGGGCACGAGGGGCCAGTGGTCTGGGTCAGTGCCTTTGAGGAGAACACATGCATCCTTGCCCAGCTGAGAGAGGAGGATGGTGGATGCAGAGGGAGAAATCTCTGCCCAAGGGATGTTGCAAATACTGGAAGGGAGTCGGTTGCTGTAATGTAAAGGGCATCTGAGGCTCCTCTCCCACTTTTCTCAGGCCCCTGCAGAGAGGCAGCCACCGAGTACTGGGGGCAGGCAGGGGGCAGCTGCAATGCCACTGGTGCTGCAGGCACCCCAGGAGGTCCAGCAGCTCAGAGAGGTGAGGAAATGGCCAGAGCAGCTGCCTGGGCCATCCTCAGTCATCCGGGAAAACCCTGAGGCTGCAGCAGGGACAGAGGCAGCCGTGCAATGCTGGCCTCAGCACAAGCAGCAAGGAGAGAGTCCCTAAACCACTGTGCCTGTGAGATGTGCTCTGTGCTTCACTACACCAGCAAAGGGCTGTCACTGAAACAGATTTACAGGGTTGTCTGCTGGAAAGTAAAGCTGGGGAGGAAAGAGCAAGGAGCAACACATTTCCCTTTAAATGAATAGGAAACTCTCAAGACTTCTCCTCACCCTGTGGGAGCATTTCACTTTCCAGTGAACAGCACTATAAATTTTACCTATTGGTAGAAGTAAAGATGTTTTATGGTTGTCCAGACTGAGTTATGATTGACTTCAAGTCTAACAAATCATTCCCTTGCTATCCTCCCACTGGCCTTTTAACCACGCTACACACAGCGCCTGCTTTTCCTTTAAAGATAACCAGGGTGGGAGGGAACAGCTGTCACCAGCACCTAATGAATGACTTTTGAGCCATCCTATAATTTCCCTCTGCTTGGCTATAAGGACACGAGGAAAACAAGCAGAGCAGAAATCCTCTGGCAAGAAGCAAGCTGAGCTGTGCTCCTGAGCATCACACCCGTGCCGTCAGGAGACAGACCGCTTCGTGGGAAGCTGAAGCAGCTTCTTCCTCAGTAAGGTGTGGGGTGCTGGAGGAAGGGACGAGGAGTCAACGGGAGCCTCGCCATGAAGGGCTTTTTGACGAAAGGTGCTACGCAACGCTGCATGCTGTGGTGGAGGGGACACGGTGGAGTATTTCCAGCGAGAGATGATGCATTTGTACCAAATCAGTATGCATGCTGTTTTCTCTGTTGGAATATTGTTGTTGTCCTTTATTACATTAAAGGGGAACATCTTTATCTCATGGTGATTTGGGTGGGATGTGACATTGCCTAATGTAAAAGGGGCCTGTAATATCAAGGAGACAACCGTGAAATAACACATTACACACTGAATTGAACAGCAGGCTCATTTACATTCCTTTAATTTGGAAATATGAACATTCAGAAACCTTCTCCACTTGCATTCCCTTATTTGGGAAACATGTAAATTGCATTTATGATAATTTAGTATTTAACTGGTACAAGCATTTCAAATTCCAGAAGCAAACGTTTCAAAATAGACAGGACCTGTGCCAGCTTCCTTTGCAAATGCGTGTGGTAAAAGCCACCTCTGCAGGTGACTCCGAATGCAGCGTCTCCAGCTTCTGGACCTGCACTTGCTAACACTTGTAAAGCAGATGGGATGGCTGGGGTGAGGCTTGTAGGGCTGGACCTTTTGTCCCAGTCACGGTTTAGGCTTATCGTGTGTGGCAGATGGATTTACTTAACTGGGTGTGTGGAGTCATTTTTTGCAGCCTATGAGATCCCAGAATGACAGATGAAGATGACAGCATAGGACCTTTTAGATCAGCTGTGCTCAAACGATGCTGAGAGGCCTCTTCTAGGGCAAATCCAACTGCCACATTCTCTGGTCTTGCCTTGGAAACCTTCTACCAATAGTGACTCATGCTCAGTTGCTCACCAGACAGCTTATTTTATTGCCTGTGTTATAGTCCTTATTATTAAATCGTTTCTCTTGTATCTAAATGGGATTGTTCCACTTTTAATTCGAGACCCTTTTACCATCTCTGCTGCAGGGAAGGTCCATCCTAACAGCACACAGATATTAGCTCTTCTCCTGGCACTAGCTGGGGCTCCCATCTGCCCCATGAATTGTTTTCCACCACACCCGTCACCTGCAGTTCCCTTCAACGTTCCCACTGCCCATCCCTAAGTCCTCTGCCACTTCCCAGTGTCCTTTTAGAAAGTGAGGCTTAAAAATGCACACTATGCTCCAGCTTCAGCCTTACCCAGAGTGCAGAATGCTGCACTCACCATTTCCTTTTTGTTCCATGTTCTTTGCTCTATACACTCCAGGATAGTGACTGCTCTCCTCACAGTGTGAGCTCTCATGCTCTTCATTATACACTACAACCCCAAGGTCTTTTCCTATATTAATGTTTTCTAAATATCTGTGTTGATTGTTGTTATTTCGTTCCAGCATTACTGTCACATTCATCAATATTAAATAAACTTTATTTTGTTGACGTCTTCCCATGTCTCAGGACCTGCCAGATCATTCTGCAATGGGGATTTACTATCCCATTTCACCTATTCATTTTATATTTTATTGTTTTCAGTGCTAGCAAGGTTAAACACAGCATTGCCTCATAGAGGTCAAATGTTCAGAATACAGAAGGAAATAACAATTTGGATACAATTTTTCTCATTAAATATAAAACTAGTATTTAAAATTTTCCCCCTTGCCCAAACCTGAATAAAAAGAGAGAGGTAAAGAAACAAAACCTAATATCTTCTTTAAAAAAAAGTTGGAAATGTTTGTCAAACCTAAACTTTTATGTGAGCATTTTCATCTGAGGTATATAGTCTGGGGGCAAAGGTGTTCTGAGGTATATAGTTCTGAGGGGCAAAGGTAATTCTGACAAAGGCTGTGAGAAGGCAATACCTGCCTTTTCTTCTGCCTGTTTCACATAAGTAAGAGTGCAGAAATCATTGCTCTGAATAACAGCTCATCCCCTTTCAGGAGAGCTCTGAAACATTTGCCTGAAGTTAACCAGGAGCCATGGCTCAATGGGCTTCCATGCATCTTTGCTGTGCAGAGTAGGGACTGAAGCAAGCATGTGCTGCAAAAACTCAGTCAAAAGCAGTCCCATGAGCAAAATTTTATTAAAAATAAAAAACCAAAACAACAACAAAAAAAACAAAAACCCCAAAATATGTCTGAAAACCAGAAATATTATGTCATGTTTTAACTCCAGCTGGCAATTAAACACCAAAGAGCTGCTCACTCACTCCTCCCCCCCCACCAGGGGGATGAGGGAGAGAATCGGAAAAAAAGTTAAATCTGTGGGTTGAGATAAGAACAGTTTAATAATTGAAATAAAATAAAATATACTGATACTGATACTAATGAAAAGGAAGATTACAAAAAAAAAAGAGAGAAATAAAACCCAAGAAAAACAAGTGATGCACAACACAATTGCTCACCACCCACTGACCGATGTCCAGTCAAGTCCCTGAGCAGTGATCCACCCCACCCAGCCAACTACCCCCAGTTTTTATACCAGGCATGACATTCCATGGTATGGAGTAGCCCTTTGGCTAGTTTGGGTCAGCTGTCCTGGCCATACTCCCTCCCAGCTTCTTGTGGACATCCTCACTGGCAGAGCATGGGAAACTGAAAAATCCTTAATTTAGGATAAGCACTACTTAGCAACAACTGAAACATCACTGCATTATCAACATTATTCTCACACTGAATCCAAAACACAGCACTGTACTGGCTACTAGGAAGAAAATTAACTCTGTCCCAGCTGAAACCAGGACATATTAGCGTACCGATTTCTTGACATTGTCAATAAATAGCCTTTGATATATTTATGTGTAATTTCCTACAGAAACTCGCACAGATCAAAGCGAAATGACAAGTTGGGGGGAATCCCATCTGTAATAAGAAAGGCACAACTAAATAGAGGTTTAGTTAAATGAAGAAAGACCTCATTGCTCAGACCCCCAGGTCAATGGGCTGAGCTCGGAAGAGCAAATGAGGATCTCACGCCCATTCTTCAGCCATACTCACTTCACAAATCATCTGTCATACACTGTGCACTGAAGCCCTCTCAAAACAAGTGCCTGCTACTGCATGAAGGTGCAAGAAGCTCTGGGTATATGTTGTCCATCTGGGGCTGCTGGTGCTTCTGCAATGGTATCAGGCTATGTCTGCTGTTTGGCACTAAAATAATCCTGACTTTTTTTACAGAGATCCAAAGATAACACCATCTGATGTTCCCTGTGGATGGCTGACTCCCAGATGGCATTACCAGCTCACAGCAAATATTTTGAAGTTTTTTAACTGTCTTACTAAGTCTGCCTTGTACCTGTGTTGCTCATTCCCAATGGGTTTGAGGAACACTGGTTAGGTTACCCCTGAGGCAAAGATGGGTTCAGGAGGGGAGCCCAAACAGGACTCCTTGATTACGTGAGATTTGCTCTGACAGATTCATTTTCAGTAATTGCATCTGCACACCTGATTTAGGGCTCCTCGGCAGACAGTAGTGGAAGCTGATTTCTTTGAAAGTAAATACCCAGCAGCCAGGACTGTAACAGATGTTACGAATGGGACCAGTAATTCACTTAACTGTGTCTCAAAAACCCTCTTTTCTATACATTTCTCCTCAATATTCTCCTGGGCAATCACTAGCCCTGCTAAATTTGTGGTTCTCATTTAATTCCCTGACATGTTCTTATTTTTTAAAGCTTTATTTTCAGCTGTTGAAGTACAAGAAATTGCTTTTGGCCTCAAGCCTTGCTTTCCAAAGAAGCGACAGGAGACTCCACGCCCAGTAACTGAAAGGGAATTCTTTCCGTTTTGGTGTGAGCAGCCCGGAGGATGTTTCTGAACACACCTGCGCTTTTCCACACTGGTCCGTGCTCTCGGTGGATGCAAATCTTCTCCTGCTCTGCCAGTGGAGGGCACAGCACACAGACCAAGCCCTCATGATAAAGAAATAACTCTCTGAGATGAAAAGCTTGGGTTTAGGCACAGTCACGTACCCCTCTGCCCTAGGGCTTCTTAATTTATCTCTCTCTGCAAAACCACTACCCAGCAAGCAGTTAGTTACACCATGGATAAACTGTCTGCAAGAAAGGAGTGGAGCCCAGGTCTCCTGGCCCAGAGACAGAGCAAGTGGGATCTGTGCCAAGAGCAAGCACTCCGAGAGCAAACAGCCCATGGTGGGGGGAGAGGCATCTCTCAGGTGCCGCAGGTCAGACTGCAATGGGGGTGCATGGACAGCAGGTGGGACTCCACGGAGGGGTGGCCCCATACCACAACCCCCTGTCATCACAGTCTGCAAGCTGTCACCTAGCTGTTGTTTACATGGGGCTTCTCCTCAGGTTTGGAAACTTCGTCCCAATTTGTCTTTGGGTCTTAACTCAGGGGCTTCCCTGGGGCTGGGGGATGCCCTGGAAGGACTCACCCAGTGGGGCAGCCACGCATCCTCTTCAGTCATTCATACAGCCCATGGCTATACAGCCTGTGGCATCACTCAGGTTAAAAGGTAGGTGCTGCAGATGGCAACAATTGGTGGAACGATGTAGATGCATGTGTAGATGCCATGCGCAAGTAGTCATTCTTTTCACAGATTACATCAGAAATGTTACCGAGATCATTACAAATTTTGTCTGTTGTATAATCTTTTTTTCCTTTACCTAGTCTATAATTACAGCACCTCCAAAAGAAAAAGAAATGTATTGGATTTTTCTGTCATGATCTATGTTTAGGGCTTGGCAGGATTCAATTTTAATTTCAACTTCAATGATAACATTTTATTACCTGTGTTCATTATTTATAGTTACACACTCCTTATTTATACTGATGTAAATATTTTTCGACTTGCGTCCAGGAAAGTTCTATTATCGTTGGCTGAAAGAAAAGCAGCCTCCCTCTTTTGAATAGCTGGTGTGATTTCAGAAAGATGGGGTCTATAAATTCATCCACCATCACAAAATTTAGCCCTTAATCTAGATGGAAGAGGAATGACAAATACATTACAAAACCCTTCCTGACAGAGCCTGTCCATGCTCTGTTTTCTTGGAATACTGCACAAGGTGACAACATGAATCACAAGTAACAATTCAACGTGAGTTTGGACAAGCTAGAAAATGTGGGGTTTTTTTTTCTTTAGTGGGGGAAGAAATATATTGTGCTACTAAAAACAGAGTTGAGTTGAGAAAAAAAGAGATTGTTTTAAGTATTTTGTGCATTTAGATAACCCAAGAAGATCCCATATGGAATATGAGCAAGTGTTAACAGAAAGATCATTAATCAAGTAATACGCCTACTGGAAACAAAACCCACAACAGCTTAGAGAAAACAGACAAAAAGTTAGCCTGTGGTTAGATAAGTATGTGGATGTCAATGCTGGAGCATTATTTCAGAGAGGAAGCAGCATGAGACTGTGGACAGCCATGGATCAGGCATTTCATCACCCAGCTCTCCAGTACCCCAGGACCCCAGTACTGATCAGCTGACACCCAGCCAGTGGAAGAAGTTTCCTGCTTGCTGGAGAAAGAGAGCATGAGACTGTCCACCAGGAAGAATCCTCTGGTTTACCCAGGAGAATTAAACCCCAGGACTGTAGTGTGATCCATGTGGGCACAGAGACCAGGTTTCCGCTGACTCCAGTCAAGGTGAAGGATTTACCTGCACAGGAAAGTGGTGGGACTGTGGGGATGTCTGTTCCATTCTCCCATGCACAATGGCCCCCTCCTTCCCTCCTTTGCCACCTTCTGCCCATGAGTGGGGCTGTTCAAATCGGTGTTGCTGGGATCTCTAGTTCTTGCTTAGTAATGCTGAAAGCTGAGAAATATCATGTTGAAATTTTCATGCATGAAGGGAAAGGCTTAATTTTAAAAGAATGTATAATAACACAAAATAATTGGTCCCTACATGCAGCAAACATGGGAGTTATTTGTTCAGAGGTGCAGAGAGGGGCAATGGGACATTACTGCTCCCATCTTGATGCTGATATTTTTAACTAAATGATTTGGCAGAGCAAATCAAAACAAGCCAAAGCTATAACTGTTTTCTGTTCCCACCCTAATGATCCTAAGTGCTCTGAAGAAATTGCCACTAAACATTTTACCTGAAGTATTTGTGGATCAGGCCTTAAGATTTATTGATAGTAAGACAATAACAGATATTAATGAGTACTTTTCCCAAGCTAGTGTACCCCTGGAGAATTTACAAGTCCTAATGTGCACTAAATGTGAAAAGTACGATTTTAATTCCATCCTGGAGAGTATTTAAATCTTAAAGAAAATTACCAACTAAGTAGGGGATCTGAAGTACAATTGTCAGAGCTGAAACACCCTTTACCTCCCCACACAAAACTAACCAAGTCCATCAATCTCAAAGTTTTTGTACAATATTCCATTGCCAAGAACTGTTTTCAAATTCAGATGAAGGGAAAAAACAACAACAATCCTAAATATATCATTAAAAACTCTGCACAGTAAATAAGACAGACATTAGATCAGCTTAGGGTCCTTGATTTATGCCAGAAACGCAGCCATGCAGCAGCATGAGAGAGTAGAGTGCTCCAGGACTTGTCTAACAAGATGTTAATATTTTTCCACATGCAGTGAACAGCTCTATAGCAAATCAGAGAAGAAAGCAATCCTCCAAACCTTCCTTGCTTTACAGGTTTGGCAGGGATGCCTTTTTGATCAAGTTCATTTCTTGGATAGGTCCAAATGAGTAGGATTTTTTGGTCTGCCCTGAAATTTGGTGCATCTCACAGAGGGAGGGAGGCAGAAGGTGTGGGCTGGGGGAAGCAGACCGGTTTGAGGAGATGGTTCTCCCTATAACAGCTGCTCTTTTCACATTATGTACATGGGTGAATAAGTACAGATGTATGTGAAGATCTGGGGAAACAAACCATGGTTTCTGAATAAGCTCAGTCTCTCAGCATGTACTCTGCGGTGTCTTGATATCAGTTCACCTTTCATGACGTAACATTGGTGACGATCCTCAGGAAAGCATCTGGCTGCCTTGGTAGGTAAATGAGTAGCAGCTGGGAAAAAAATGTAGTTCATGTGGGGACAGAGGTTTTGAAGGGCTTTCTGAGCTATTGATTTTTGCATGTGCTCAAGGGAGCACAATGGGAAACAGATTTTGTGTCAGCTCAGGTTACCCAGAAATTTCTATAATTTGCCATCCATTTCAGTTGCTAGATTGAACCTGGTTAACACCACTTAATAACCAGCACAAGCAATCTTTGAAGCAAATTATTAAATGTTTGAGAAAAACCTCTTCCAAGTCCTTGCTAAAGGGACTTTTATCTTAAGTTGCTACACAAAACATTTTGGGTGAATACTGAGATGTGTAATAGGAGAAAACCAGCAGTTACTGTCAGCTGGGATGGCAACTGCCTGGCTACGTGACCCAGCTACGTGGCCCTTTCTACAGGTGAGTGTCATGTGCCAGCGGAGTGCTGGGGTTGCTCTTGTCCAGTTTTCCTCCTTGCCCTCTACACAGCCAGACCTCAGGTGTCCTGAGCCATTCAGCTGTTGGGTGGGCAGAGGATGCAGCTCCCGGCTCCTCTTTCCCCATACGCCACAGGTTTTTTGCTCCTGTCCAGCCTCCTCCTGCTCATACAGACATAGTAGTTATGCAAGAACACCCATGATATTAAGATGTATTTCCAAGCCCCTGCATTCCTTGGATTCCTTATGTCTTTCCTCACAAGCACAAAGGCTGCACTTGCTCTAGGGCCATACCTGCTTCTGTACATGGTGCTGTGCTCACTCCCTGCTGACACGTGTAAGTTGAGGTCCTCTCAAAATACTCTATACGGAGGTGGGGAGCACAAGTTGGCAGTTAATAGCCCTTTTCACACAACTCTTCAAGAACCATCTGCACCCAGGGCCAATTCAAAACACAGCTCTCCCTGTTGCTCCATGCGTAGCTCTCCCTGCTGCTCGCTCAGCTCTAATCATTAGGACCTGATCGCTTCAGGAAAGATGAATGCATTGACGGGGTTTTTTTGCATCCTGTTGTTCATGAATCATTGTTCCTGTCACATAATAACTGTAATTATTACTTTTCTGGACCTTTGGCTGATTGTCTTAGCAGAATAGAAAAAAAAGGAGCAGAAAAGGGGGGGGGGGGGGGGGCGGTTTGCGAAATCTGACATCTTGGAAATAAAAATAACCTCTTGCCTCTTGCTATTAGAATTGTTCCCTTTAGGTCAGAGCCCATATGCACGCACACGTGCACACATTGCTTCCTCTACTCCACAGTGCCTAGGGTAGTTTGTCTAGTTTTAAATTGGCCAAAGTAGATGAAGGGAGGCAGAAGGTTATTTTTAATCTGTTAATGTGTTATGGGAGACTGTTGCGGCAACAAAGCATAGAAGGTGGAAGAAGGCAGAGGAAAAATGTAAAATATTTTTTTTGAACTAAAGGAGCACATGATGTGAGAATTTCAAAGCTCCTGATACCAGATTGTTATAGTAGCAAAAAAAGAACTTTTTTTTTTTTTTCCCTGCTTTTCTTATACCCTGAGAGGACATGTCCCTACATAGAAACTGGGAGTCTTGGCTTGACTGAGTCTGTGGTAAAGGGATAAGGGAGAGCCTCATTACTGAACTTTTCCAGAAAGCTCCTGGCTGGTTATATAGCTCAGCATAACAAGGAGTGTCACCACTAATACACCAAGAAGCTATGGATTTTGCACCACACTGTTAGCCTGCCTGACCCTGGGAGATGGTGTGACCTGACAAGATGGGCAGTCAGAGGACATCCTCTTCCCTGGGCAGCTGCCAGCTCCCTGCTATTTCTATTCCTTCCCCTTCAAAATATCAATTTATTCCTTCTTCTTATGCTTACTATGTCTTTTTTTCCTTTTTTTTCTTCACTTTATATAAGAGCATCCTTAGCAATTCAAGACAGGTCCAGCTGTGGTTAATTTGTCATGGAGAAAATAATATCAAATGGAGCAGTGCTGGGGAAACAAACAACCCAGTGCAAAGCCTGCCGCTAATTGATTGATGAAAGGAAAATTAGGGCTGCCTCAAGAAACAATTTCCATAGCAATGGGAATAGAGGGGAAGCTATGCTGTGAATTGTGGGCAACCCGCTGCAGCTCTTTGGCCTCTGAATTGCTGGGTGCATCGGCACCAGGAGCGAGGTGAGGGCCACTGTGCCTCAGGATCCCACCAATGGCTGGTGGTGGATGCGCCGGTTTAGCATGGGACTTCTCTACCCACCAAGGGACCCCCTGGGCAGGGCATGGCACCAGCTCTGTCCATGGCCAAGCCCAGTTAGGGGACTGCGAGCATGGTGCTGTACTGAAGGATGGAGATAAGCTTCCTCCCCCAACGCCGGCCTCCCCAAAAAAGAAACAGATGCCATGTTTTGTAGTCATTTCTCTTCCTTTTGCATTTCTTTGAGGTAAGAAACAAGATTATGCCTCAGCCTAAGTACTGATTGCTATCACTTCAAACAGACTGACTTTCTTTTATTTTCTCTATAACAAAATCATCCAGGAGACTTCCAAGAAAGAGTTTTTCCCCTTCAGAAAATACTCTGCAGGTGCTGTGGCTAATAGGGGCACACTGGCAATTGTTAAGACCACATTCTTCTTTTCTGATGGTTAAGGTTGCTTGCTTCAAAAGTGACTAATGATATGAGGTATATCCAAAATTTTATTTGCTTGATTGGAAATGTCTTAAGGAAGGCTTGCTTTCGGGGAAGGAAACCCACTGCAGGAGTCTCAGGGTGGGCAACCACAGTCTCCCACGTTGCCAGCTGCTTTTGAAAACCTTGGTCATGCAAGTGTGCATATAGCAAATTTGTGTGTGCCTTTTGTTTGCCAGGCAGGTCACAAAAGCAAACTCAAGTTCCTGGCAGCTAAATTATGAACAAATGTTCCTCTTAATTTGGTGTAGTACAAAATTAACAGTTTACAAATTATAATAAGCCTCAGAGAAAAAACAGTTCAAAGAGAAAAAAAAAAAAAAAGGCCTAACTCTGGACTTGAAGCTTGCGAAAACAAATTAATCCATTTTCATAGCTGCCCATTGGGCACACCTTCCCCAAGCTGAACATTTACCAAGGCTTAAATCCCGCTCGGTTATGGCTTGGTGCTGATGGGAATTTGGCACCTAGATAGGAGGAGCCACCTCTTGCAGCACATGGTGCTGTAGCTGGCTTCACTTCTGCTCTTTAAACCCATACCCACCAGGTACATTACTGCTTTTGGCAACATTTTGATGGCTGGCTATGACCAAGACTGCATCAGAAGAAAAGAAAAGCAAGGCTGGTGTGATTTCCTCTGTGCTGCCTTTGTCTGGCTCACATTTTTCAACAGTTGTTGCTGAAATAAGTGGAAAAAACAGTCACTAAACAGAGTCTCTCATAACAAGTGGCCTCTTTGTTATTGTCACCAGTACCAGCAGTACCAATGGAAAACATACAGAAGAAACTGTTTGAAAGGTACAGTCTGAAGACAGAGAGAGAAATACAGTCATGACATGTAATGCACCAATTGACCTGAAGATGGATTTGTCTCAAAGCAACACAACATATTTTTTTTCTGTCTGAATTTATGGAAATAAATTTTACAGCACTGTTTTTAGGGACAGACGAAAATTAGCAGGCTGCAAGGAGCATACATATTTCAGGAATTTGGAAAAATTAAGGAGTCAGTGTATCAGACACATGACCTAAGGGACAAAAACAAACTGGAGGGAAAAGGAATAAGTGAAAACAGAGCAGTGCTGAGAATGAAGTTCGTCATTCTACTTCTTGGCAAAAATGTCTACGTTTTTTGCTAAATACCCTTTCAAAAGCATCTGCTTTCTGGGCAAAACTGGAGCTGAGAACTATTGAAGTATTGCTATGTTTGGAGCATTTTCTGATATTCAGCTTTCTAGTGTAGAAATTAAAATTTGCTGGGGAGGGAAAACATCTTCTGTTGTTATTGTTGTTGTTGTTGACAATTTTTAGTAAGAAACTTCTCCTTATCTACCTTCACTGGGGAATGAAAAGCTTACATTTGATGCAGAGCTAGAGCAAAAGACAAACAAGGAGAATGACAAAATTAGACAAGTCAAAGCATCCTGATTTGTTTTTTATCTACTCTTTGGTATTTTCTCTTCTTAGCTTGTCTATTTTTCTACTACTTGTCAGGGCTCTTCCTCTAGGCTATCAGCTTTTTGTACAGGGATTGCTACTGAGTTTTCACACAGGTTAGCATGTTGTGGGCTTGACTGGCAGAGGGTTAAGGGTTACAGCATATGCCAGTCACTGCAGACAGACAGCTAGAAGGAAAGGTCATCTGGGCAACCCTTTGCTATAGTAAACAGCAGGGCAGCCCAAACAAGCACACTGAAGTATTTGATACAAAAAAGTGAGAAGAACCCTTCTTTGGCAAGAGACTTAGGCAAATAACCAGCTGAAAACCATCACAACCAGCACTCCTGCTGCCTGACCACAGTCTAAGCATTCAGTCAGACTCCAGAAAGTGTTGTTGCCAAAGGCTGGTAGTTTTCCTACGTGCTGTACCTAGCTCCAGCTTACAGTCTTACATGCCATCAACCCCGAGGTAAGACTACATATCTGCTAGGTAAACTTCAGCAGTCCTCCTCAGTTTAAACTTAAGCACTTGCTTTATGACCTTACTAGGCCTGGATTGGCAAGGGCCTGGTGCCCATTCACATGTATTTACGGGGAAGGCATGATGCTCAGATGGAAGTGGCATTGTTTCTAGAGAAAACAGTCTGGACTAATAGGGTAAGGACAGATCTGATGTGACAGTGCTGACACTAGAGACAGGGGCTGATGCTGCTAGGGTGACATTTTAAATATAATCTTACATGGTTTATTTGCAAAGAACGAACATAATGCTCCAAGAGATGAAGAACTCCACCTGCTCTAGAGTTGTAGCTATAGCAACCTCCACACGATTACATTGCTAATCTGCAGGTGTTGAAGAGGCATAGATAGATGCTGTTGAGTAATTCAGCTCCAAATAGATACTTCGATCTGCATAACAGCTTGCATTTATGTCCCAAATATGGATCATTTCCAGTTCTGCAATTCTTCCTTATAAAAGCAAAATTCCCATTCTTTATTTTATAATGGGAGTCTTAAAACTTGCCCATGCTATCTAACAATCTAGACAGCTCCATTACTTTTGGGTGGGGCAGGAGCAGGGGAAAACAAAAACTTTTCATTGCCCAAAATGCCTAAACTATTTCTTGCATGTTTTATCCAAGTGACTCCTCAACAGGAACAAAATGAAACAAAATAAAATACTTGTTCTACTTTCCTGTATACATGACGTACTGACGTATCAATAGCATCCTCACATTAAAGATGGTCTATTCTGCTGCAGACACTGGCAACAGTCTCTGAATATGTACCAGATCAGATCATACTTTATTAGCAGCCACAAATGTTGATGTTAAAAAACATCAAGCTAACGTCTGTCCTGCTTTACTCTCCACAAGATGTCATTGAACTTGGTGGGGATGCCTGGGATGGAAGTTAAGGCAGAATATGGCTCATCATCAAACAGCTCCAAAGGAACCTGGACCTTTGATAAGCAAAATCTGCAATTCACTGATTCAATAAAAGGAAGGAATTCAACAGCTCCAAGAGGAAAATGACCCTTCATTGTATTCCCTGCTAATCTGCTGGAGCACTCCTTTAGGAGGGTAGTTCAGTCACACACTCATCATTTCATGAAAGCTGGTTAGGACATTTGATGAAGCCTCTAAAGTCAAAATCGCATGCCCCTTCCCTTCTGTCCTTTTTATTCTTTATTTCTTTGCCAACTGAACATCCCACAGCCCAGTTGCTCCCCTCACTTCCTGAAGCAGCCTACACTGCCCTTTTTCTCACCTCCACTTCATTATTTCTTTGTAGGCTCCTTATTTATTTATCTGAATGACTTTTCTGTATTAAAGAACAACAAATCAAAATGGAAAAGCCATTTGAATTATCTCTATGCTTGCCTGTCACAAGAACTGCATGCATGTGACAGTGCAGTGGGCCATGGCACAAGAGCTGAGTGGTTTTTTCCACAGGACCTTGTCTCATCCATTGCTCCGGATGCAGCTCTTCCAACAACATTATCCTATTGCCAAAATCAGATGTTTCTTGTGCCACCCCTAAGCTCCCTGTCCCACTGCCTTTTTGCTGGTCTCACTTTCACCCCTGCCTCCTGCCCCGCTGACCCCCTGTCCCTATCTCGGTGTCCTTCATTTTGTCACAGCCCCAGCCCCATTGCATCCACTCTCCTGGCCATCCCGGACACCCCTGCCACCAGGAGCCACCAGGGTCCTCCCTAGGACATTTCAAACTCCTTTCCCTGGCTCTTGTGGCTTTTAGTTTGTGCCTCCTGTCACTGTGTGACCCCAGCTTTGAGGGCTGCCCATCCCTCGCAGGGTTAGGGGACAGCTGGAGGGGAGGACTACAGCATCTTTCTTGGCTACTGACGGGAAGCAGCGCTTTGGTCTTTGGTGTTTTGGTCCTGGGTGTCCTCCATGCTCAAGCCTTGTGCGTTAAACAGATTGGTCCTGCTTGGTTACCCTCTATCAACTGCACTTCCCACCTCAGGTGATCAGTCTGAAATCACAAACCACTTCTTAGTAAAGCCATATTAAGTTGTGGTGGGTTGACACTGGCTGGATGCCAGGTGCCCACCAAAGCTGTTCTATCACTCCCCCTCCTCCGCTGGGCAGGGGAGAGAAAATATAACAAAAGGCTCATGGGTTGAGATGAGGACAGGGAGAGATCACTCAGCAATTACCATCACAGGCAAAACAGACTTGACTTGGGGAAATTAGGTTAATTTATTACCAATCAAATCAGTGTAGGATAATGAGAAATAAAAACTAAATCTTGAAACACCTTCCCCCCACCTCTCCCTTCTTCCCGGGCTTAACTTTATTCCTGATTTTCTCTACCTCCTCCCTGCAAGCAGTGCAGGGGGGCAGGGGATGGGGGTTGAGGTCAGTTTAATCACACATTGTCGCTGCTGTTCCTTCCTCTTCAGGGGGAGGACTCCTCACATTCTTCCCCTGCTCCAGTGTGGGGTCCCTCCCATGAGATACAGTCCTCCGTGAACTTCTCCACCATGAGTCCTTCCCACAGGCTGCAGCTCTTCACAGACTGCTCCAGTGTGGGTCCCTTCCACAGGGTGCAGTCCTTCAGGAACAGACTGCTCCAGCGTGGGTCCCCCACAGGATCACAAGTCCTGCCAGCAAACCTGCTCCAGCGTGGGCTCCTCTCTCCACGGGTCCACAAGTCCTGCCAAGAGCCTGCTCCAGCGTGGGCTTCCCACGGGGTCACAGACTCCTTCGGTCATCCACCTGCTCTGGTGTGGGGTCCTCCACAGGCTGCAGGTGGATCTCTGCTCCATCATGCACCTCCATGGGCTGCAGGGGCACAGCCTGCCTCACCATGGTCTTCACCACGGGCTGCAGGGGAATCTCTTCTCCAGTGCCTGGAACACCTCCTCCCCCTCCTTCTTCACTGATCTTGGTGTCTGCAGGGTTGTTTCTCTCGCATATTCTCACTCTTCTGTCCGGCTGCAGTTGCCATTGTGCAGGTTTTTTTCCCCTTCTTAAATACGTTATCCCAGAGACGCTACCACTATTGCTGACGGGCTCAGCTTTGGCCAGCGGCGGGTCCATCTTGAAGCCAGCTGGTGTTAGCTCTGTTGGGCATGGGGAAGCTTCTAGCAGCTTCTCACAGAAGCCATCTGTGTATGGCCCCCCCCCCCCCCAACCTTGCCATGCAAACTCAATACATAATTATACTCCTATCTTCTAATTCTTTATTAATTAAATCTTCCATCAATTTCTCCATTACTTTGCCTGGGATTGGCATCAAGTAAACTGGACTATTTTTACCTGCATGGTTTCATTTGTCTTGGAATTGTTACACAATACTGACATTAACCTTTGAGAATTTCCACATTATTTCATGACTTATTAAAAATTTACATACACAAGCTGAAAATATCCTGCATTGACTCTTGGGGGACACTTTTGTGGACCTTCAGATTTCAAAAATTGTTAACCTTAGTACAAGTTGTTCAATATCTTTCTTAATTAGTAATATGTCAGAAAATACATTATTCCAAATAGAGAGCAGAAATAACTGTTGAACAGTTTTGGGTTTTTCTTCATCATTATTAACAACTTGGCTGTCTCTAGCTAGTAATAAGACTACATCATTGGTAGTTCTTCTGCTATTATTCATAAGTTTTCAAGAAACTCTTATTCTTAAACAAAGCCTGATCAGTCATGAACTTTTTTCTGATGTCTTTAGTATCCTTTATCAATTTTCTACCCTTCATAAACTGCTATTTATATGGCTCTTTATTACCTCCCCCTTTTTCCCATATGTTGCATATTGCTTTTTAATTCATTATTCCTGCCTTCATTCTTCCACTGGAAGAGAATGGGCTTTTCACCAATATTATTCAGCTCCTTTACTGTGAAGTAATGGGTTTTTGGCCATTTAATATGTGCTTCTTCCTAATAATTTTTTACACTCAGTTTCACTTCTAACTTTTCTTAGTTTGGGAAACTAGTCTCTTTAAGTACTGAGTGTATATGGTACTTGGAGTTACACAGCTTGTCAGGACAGTAATAGCAGCTATCCATAGGCAGTCTGTGCTTTCTGCTTCAGCACAGTTTTCCTTGTTACACAGCCCAATGTCAAAGGAGGACACCAGTCTGCACCCGGACCAGGGCTGCAAAGGGCCTTGTGTCTCTGAGGGACACTGGTTTGGTTTCATAGGCAGATGTAGTTTACAAAGCAGTTCCCTGGCAGAGGAGGTTTGCTGCCTCCAAGATGCCTGCTGTCCCCAAACCAGTAATGGTGGAGAATGTGCCACCTCCCCTCTTACAGCCTGTACCCTGCCCAGTTTTCCCCAGTGCTTTTAACACTGCCATCATACAAAGCCTTCCAGGCGGTTTCAGTAGGGCAGTTATATTGGATTTCTTTCCATCAGTGATTACTTTCAGTTCCTCCTGCTTGTTTCCCAAACTCCTCATGTTAGTCTATAAACCCATGGAAAACAGGTGCTCTGGTGTTGCAGGAGGTGGGAGAGGGTCTCCGGCCAAGGGGGAGCCCCTGATCTGCATAATCCTGTGGGAACGGGAAACTCAGAGGAAGGAAAAGGCTGGCTTAGAGGTCAGGCAGGGCAGAGATGAACTGAACTCTCCTTCTTAATCCTCTGCTTCGACTGCAAGACTTATCCTTCCTTCCGAATTGCTTTTGAGCTGTATTGCTCCCAGATGTGCAGAAGTGTTTTTAGCTAGCCCAAATAGCCTCTCCGTTATCTAGTTGAGAGGAAAATGTCATATATTGCTGAAGGAAAATCTTAACTTTTTCTCTGTATGTGCATGCTAGCCCATAGCAGAAATAGTTCCAGCTAAAAAAATATTATTTTGGGAATCAAAATCAGCACTTTTTCTTGTTTGAGTGTTTTATTTTTCACTTTGCTTGGCACTTCAAGTGCAAGGTCATGTGGCAAATCATTACACCAGCAATGTTTATCTCCATTTGAAGAACTCTGTCAAGAATTGATTTGAAAAAGGTTTGGGTAGTGCCTATTTTTTTTTCTTGACAACAGCTCCATTATTCAAAGACTATTTATGCAAAATCATTTGCTGCAGAGGTATCTTCATTTTAATTGCAGAAAGAAATCTTTTTTAAAAAAAAAAGAAAAATAAAAAAGTCAATATACTTGAAGCAGGAGTAATCATTTTTTAAATTATAATGTTACATTTTAGCACCCCCACTCTGATGGATTCTATCAGAAAACCGGTGAAATATTGTTTAGAGACACCTCTGGAGATCGCCTGGGCAAACCTCCCTCTTGAAGTTGGAGCAGCATCAACCTAGCTCAGGCCAGCCTGCGCTTTCACACACAGACACAACACACACACACATTTCTGTCTATCTCTGTATGTATACACATACACACCAAATTACAATTTTTATTGGCTTTCACTATTTCTAGTAGTTTTTCAAACCTTACACAGGTGCCATATCTTGGAAATACAGCTTTTAACACCAGCTGGTTTCACTCTGCTAAGTGTTTTATCTAGAAGATTAGATTACACACCCTAGGGAAGAAAGCGACTTAACCACATTGTACAGCAGGTAAAGTGCTTTGGGCTCTGCATTGTTTCATTAAGACCAATATGAGGAAGCAGCAAGACTTATCTTAATCTTGCTGATCACCTCAATTAACATGGTCCCTATAGTGTCCTCCTTGATATCTAATCCCCACGTTTTCTTGTTCTATGTGTTTTGCTCTGATAATGTTATCAGATCATTGCTAAGGGTATAAAAGTACATATTAAGTAAGCGAGGATGTGGCAGTTATTGAGAGAAGCCATGTGCTTAATTAACATGGAAATCAAGCAATGGACTATTAAGTCTTTCACGTAAGGGAAAGAAATGTACTAGATACAGGCCCTAAAAATAAAAAGAAAGAAAAAAAAGAAGGAAAAAGTACACAGGGAAGCAGGCTAATTATACGCAGAATTCAAAAGCAATGCCATTCATAACAACCTGTCTACTCCTGGCAAACACTTTCATCATTTGGAAATAACTTTTCATACACAGCAACATAAGCAAGCAGCAAAAAAAAGGGGGGGCTGTCATCCCACATCTCACACATCCAAGACATAGTGAAATTATCTCTATACTCATGGGACTTTTCCTTATTCCTGAGGATTGCCTCTACTTCCAGAGCAGTCCTGGGTGCATTTCTCAGAAATGCAAAGACAAATAAAGATGAAGATTCAGACCCAGGGAACTCGATGAAATGATGATCTATATCTTTCCAGCCAATTCTGCAAACGATGCCTAGCATAAACATTGCTGTGGTTAAAAAAAAAATTAAAAATTAAAAAATTTAAAAGTTCCCTGGGAAAGAGAAAAAGTGAGTTTGTCAGTTTGGGAGGCTGACAACCTTGAACTGACAGTGAGCACTGCTACCAGAAGCAATTCCCCATTGGCTACCAGAAGCAAGCCCCCACTGGCAATGGCCAGTATTGCTTTCTCCTCTCTGATGTGCCATCTGATGCTCTGGTTGGCTTTCAACAAGTGTCCCAGGGCCAGGCTGCCATGGTGAGTGGCACGACCATTGCAGTGAGAGCACCTGCAGGTCCTTCCCCTGGGCAGTGGGGAGGCAGGCTGCGCTTTCCCTCCCCAGCTTGCACCCTGCAACGAAACCTCATCTCAGGGGTCACGTCCCCATCAGTACGAGCTTTCTTTCCTCTGAAGTCTAATGGTGAGAGCTGCTGGTGACTGTCTCAGTTTAGGGATTTTCCTTCTGTTTCCGCCCCCATTCTACCCTATCCGCAGCATGCAACACAGAGGATCATGTTTTGGAGAAGGGTGGAGGATGAAATGTTAGTTTCAAAACCTGCATATTTAATCATGTGAATCCTAAAACATTTTGTCTGGATCAATCTTTTAAATCACCTCAGCACTTAGACCTCACTGAGTAACTGCCATGAAAGAGAACAAACAGAGGCTCTGATGCAACTGCTGCAAAGAGTTTTTCCTCTCCTCTTTCCTCTGCCAAAATTTTAAGTGCTGTACACCTGTTTCTGAGCTAGGAAACCCACTCTGTCTTTTGTATTGCCTTTCCTAACTGGCTTCCTGACTATACATTACAGTGACATGCCAGGACAGACCCGAAAGGAAATGTTTCTGGAGGAGGAACAGCCTTCTACTCGTGAAGTTGTATGTAAGAATTTCCCATCCTTACTACTTGTAATGCAAACAGAACCTCATTTGCATTTCTGTGGTTTAAATGTAGATGGTCTAAGATAAGTCATTGTCAGATGCCTGTAAATATTGATGAGTGCTTCCAGACCTGGCTTGTAACCATTTCTTTCTCTTCTGTCACAACCTGAGAGCTGCCTATTAACAGAGATGTCTATGGAGCTTCTGGGAGGGAAATGCATACCTTTACTTAGTGGGTGACAGCAAAAGAAAAGAAGAAAGTTAGGGAAGAGAATTTCCAGATGAATAATGAATTGAGCCAGGTTGGAGGCTGGTGAATCTTAATTAGAAATCTGACATATCAGCAGCCTCCCATCTTTCTGCTCCCTGCACTCGAACTCAGTAGCAGCTGTGTGTCTGTGTGTTCCCCACCTGTTGGTGACCACAATGCCAGCAATGGAGCCTCTTGTTGGATCAGGGTGAGGCACAGGCACCCAGGTTGGGGACAGCACTGCTGCTTCTCTCGTGAAGACAAAAGGACAGAGAATGTGCCAGCAAAAAGGATGGGGAAAGGCGACTCTGTGGCCACCGCACCTCCCTCCAGAGATTATCAGCAGGTCTGGTGAATTGTATTAATCTTGTCTATTGTGAATAGATCTTGTCACTTCTTCTTTCTGCTTTTATTTTTTTCCTAATGGGAGTTTCAGCACTTCTATTTGAGATGTCTTAGTGAAGTGCCTGAAGTTACAAGGCAGGGAGCAAGAACATCAATCTGCATCTGCTCTCTCCTGCAGAGAGTTGTCATCATTCATCTTGTCTGGACTAGCAGGTGAGGAACCCAAAGGGCAGCCCCAGAACTAGAAGGCAGGTGAGGTTCTCCCAGGCTGCACTGTGAGAAGGTCACATCCTTAGGCCTCAGTTTCTCCAACTCTAAAATGAGAAAAACACTTATTGCTCCAATTTATTTCATGTTTTAGAGTAAAAGCACTCCATAAGTGCTACGGTTTATTATTCTAATGTGACTGTAAAATCATGATGTCTTTATTGCAAAATGATCTTTAAAACATGAAGCATTAGGATGGTGACTGAAATCATTAGTATCAAATTGTTCTGCTTTTGCCCTGTCACATTGATACTTCAAAGAAAAATTGTTTTGTGGGCGTTTATAAGATTTTATGAGGATAACTTGTCTTTTCAAACCTTGTTCAGGGGAGAGGGCAAAAAAGCCCCTAGATGTTTTCTTAATGAAAAAGGACTAGGGTTTCTCCCTCTTTAATTCTGAGGCTGTCCTTTAATACTGAAATTCCAAACCCACTAACAATCAACGTGATGAATGATCAGCATGATGAAAATGAGCCTCCGATTGTTCAGCAGTGGTGCAGGCAGATGTCCCCACACCTCAGTCCCATCCGAGGCTGTTGAGTTCACCGAGACATTGAAGGGAGAGACGGCCATGGTGCCCCTTCCCTCCCACTGTCTGCAGAAGGGGAGCGGAGGTGTCTCTGCTCCCTCGTGCAAGTGCCCTCTGGCAGGTACCACATTGGCCTGCTGCATTTGGGTGCTTGACAGAGCACAGGGAAGCCACATCCATGACACAGCTCTCCCAAGCACAACCTCAGCAGCAGTACAGTATAAACAAGATGGCATTGTGCATTGCGCAGCTGCTAGGCTTGTAAAGTGGGTAGTTCTTCAGAATGTCCTATCTTCTCTGTCTAACAGGTTATATTCCACAGAATCACAGAATCACAGAATCAACTAGGTTGGAAAGGACCTTGAAGATCATCTAGTCCAACCATTAACCTAGCACTGACAGTTCCCATCTACACCATATCTCTCAGCGCTATGTCGCTATGTTCCCACCAGGTTAACGAGGGTTTGAGTCTTTCTCCTCCCTTTCCATCCTCTTTCAGGCTGGACTGCATCTCCAAATCATGTATCCTCTTCCAGCAGAAAATCCAGGTGGCATTTCAGCAGACTCGGTGAGTGCACTCTGTTATGTGGGGACACACCATGAACAGCTTTCCTCCATCAGCAGCTCCACTGGGGCAACTTTCTCACTCTCCTTCAGCTTGTCATTCCTGCATCTTCCCTTCCCTTGTGTACATGTGTCCTGGTTTTGGCTGCAATAGAGTTAATTTTCTTCCTAGTAGCTGGTACAGTGCTGTGTTTTGAATTTAGTATGAGAATAATGTCGATAACACACTGATGTTTTTAGTTGTTGTTAGGTAATGTTTATACTAAGTCAAGGATTTTTCAGCTTCTCATGCCCTGCTAGCAAGAAGGCTGGAGGGGCACAAGAAGCTGGGAGGGGACACAGCCAGGACAGCTGACCAGAACAGACCAAAGGGATATTCCATGCCATATGACATCATGCCCAGTATATAAACTGGGGGGAGTTGGCCAGGAGGGGCAGATCGCTGCTTGGGGACTGGATGAGCAACAGTCAGTGGGTGGTGAGCAATTGCATTGTGCATCACTTGTCTTTCCTGGGTTTTATTTCATTCTCTTTTTGTTATTGTCCTTTTCATTACTATTATTATATTTTAATTTTTAATTTCAATTACTAAACTGTTCTTATCTCAACCCATGAGTTTTACTTGTCTTCAATTCTCCTCCC
This sequence comes from Strix aluco, assembly GCF_031877795.1. Lineage (NCBI taxonomy): Eukaryota > Metazoa > Chordata > Aves > Strigiformes > Strigidae > Strix > Strix aluco. Next base: position 73,250,048 of record NC_133931.1, read on the forward strand.
CATCCCACCAGGGATGAGGAGTGAGCAAGTGGCTGCATGGTGCTTAGTTGCTGGCTGGGGTTAAACCATGACACCATGTTTTGCAGATCATGAACATGCTTGTGGTTGCCCTGTTTTGACCCAATCCACATGTGCAAAGAGGGAAGCTTTCTTCTTCTTCTCACTGCACATGGCATGGTATTACCATGTTCCTTTTTTTTTCCAGCCCATTTATTTAGCAAAAAAATGCTACTGGCAAATTTGTTTACTTGCTTCTTCACTCCCTCTTTTCTTTCCTGCCAGGTCCCCTAAATGACTGTGGGATTTGCTAGGTAGTTTCCAAACAAATTTGATTGAACGGAAGTGGCTTTGAACACTACAAGTATAGTGATGAATTAAATGTGTCTGGAGCTGCCGCGTGGCACAGAACAGTTCTTGTCCATGCTACTCAACTCTTTTCTCCCCACACTGTGTGTTGGGAATGGTCCTGGGCCTGACTCCTACATCATGTCCAGGAACTGCTGGGACAGTGCTGGTCAGCACGGGCCAAAGTGGGGCGAGGTATCACCATCACCATTTGGCTGTGTAGATGACAGTGTGCCCGTGGCCATGGCTTAACTCTGATGCAGCTATTGAGTATGACTACTATCTAGTTTTATGGCAAACCAGTTCATTAGCATTTAAATTGATTCTTAAATATTTTCCTAGAAATTCACAGCAATATAAGCCTTAAATCCAGGACTGGTAATGTTGTGATTTTTATGTCTAATTTTAGATTTAATTTTTAGTCCAATAGATTGCGATTATATGGCCATGCAATTCCAGAGAGCTGCTTTAAAACGCACAGATTTGTGTTTTGCCTTTAATGAGTAAAAGAAAAAAAGAAAAAAGGAAGTAGGCACTACTCCATATCCCTATGCAAAACTGACGGCAAATCCTGAAATTTTTGGATATAAACGCCTCATGCATTCTAGTTACATGGCTTACAAATTAAAAGCCTAGACAGAAGATACATCTTTTAAACTGTGTACAGGATACAAAATATAAATCAAAAGGACCTGGACAATCCTGTGAGTTGAAGAACGTAGGTGTCAGTCAGTGAATACCTACATTGTTCCGAACTTGGTGTAAAATACAAGTGAAAAGGGTTGAATGGCCCTGTCCAGCCTCTATCCACACCTGATGGGATTCAGCCATCACAGTGCTCTCTGTATGACAGCACCTGCCTGACCAGTGCCTCCAGCTGGAGAGGAGCAGTGGTGGTGGCTTGCAGGGTGTAAGTTACAGTCACAGTATGTTGACATTGATGGTGTGTGGACATAAGCAATGCCCCCTGCCTGTCTCAGCTGTATGCTTCAGGACATTAGTTTCTCTGCTAAATTTCACCACCCACCCTGGAAGCATTAAAAAAAATGTTTCATATGGGTACAAAAAGGCAAAACTCATCATAAGCCAAACTTCTGTGGCTTTTCAGTGACCTTTGGGGATTGGGAGCATGTTTTCGCTCCATTTAGTTGATCCTGTTGGTTAATGTCACCCCATGTCAATCCTTGTGATTTTTGTGGTTTCGAGAGGTGGGGGGTTTCCAGCTGTGGTTTCCATGGCTGAGTACTCTGTTGCCACTTACCTCAGTCACGACTGAAAGGGGAAATTCTTCAGAGACTGACAAGTTAACAAACGGACACTTTAGCAATATTGCATTGCTCATCTGCTTTAATCTGTATTTTAATTAGCTGAGGAAGATATAAAGGCTGCTTTTTCAGGTGTGAGTTACCACAAGACCCTGGGGGAAAAGAAAGAAACTGTTTAAGTGAAGGAAGTGCTTGTGCTATTATAGCCACAGAAGGCTGACTTCACTCAGTCCTGCCCTGTTGACAAGTGCTGCTAACGCTGTATATGAAACACCCCTTCACAGGCTTCTTTGGGAGCTCTGATGTGGGAACCGTTTTAGATGATGAAGTACCACAACACTGACAATTGCACATCTTCAGTATCACATTAAAAATGAAAAAAGTTGCTTGAAAACATCCTTGTTGAGTATTAGTCAGTGAAGATGTCTGACTTTAGTGTGAGAAAGGCTAGGTCAAGCTCTACATGTTTCTTATCCATTTAACAAGCATTGCTGTAGGGAATCTAATGGTAGAGAGAAATTACTGTCACTGAATTTTATTTTATTGAACTAAATCTTCAATACGAAGGGTGTGACCGCAATTTCTCTTTAACAATAAAAGTTTGATTATGAACTGAATGTCACCAGTTCAGCAGAGTGTGTATCACTAAGTGCTAAATTCATTTCCTTGCCAGGGACATATTTCTGTTCATTAAAACATTAGGCTACTACACAGTTTTTTGTACTGTATCAAAGGGGACACTGAGAAGTCAAGAGATTCGCATTTCCTCTCCCACACTTCTTTTACAAGACTCACTGTACTTGTAAAAATCACAGTTTAAAAACTCAGAAAGTTATGTGAAGAGATGAGGTTAAATTGAAAGCTTACAAGCAAATCCTCTTGATGCAATTTGAATTCAAGTTTACATCCAGGTGTTACAGATTGTTCAAATCAATCCATGGCTCCGAACCTTCAAAAACCAGCTGATCCCAATGGGATTGTGAACTTTGCATCTTTGAGTACCTATATGGTTTGTTACAAAAGATAATGCATTTATTTCCATGAACCTAGCCCAAACCTCAGTACAGTCAATGGGAACCTCATCACAGACTTCAGTGGACTTTGAACCAAAAGCTATAGCATTACCAAAAAAACCCCAAACAACAAAACAAACAAAAAAATTCAAAGGAATGATGGGTTGCTCTCCCTCCGGAGAACACAAAGTGGCTTCAGTTTTATGTTCACACTTCCACCCTACCTCCCAAACTTGTCTCTTCTGTGCATCTTGTGGAATGTCATATTTCTTAAACAATTTTTTATAGTTCTAACATAGGAATAAAGTAAAAACAGAGTCGTGCATAACTCTAACACCGTAATTCTAGGTGTTACGCTCAGGGCTTCATGCAGACTGGTGCAGGGACCGAGAGTTCCCTCCCTGGTTTTAATCAGGGTTGGATTAAGCCCTTCACTTTTGAATATACCTTTGTCAAATGGTTCCCAAAATCAGGCAACTGAACTGTTTTGGTGCTAATGTTTCCCTCGTCCAGAGATGTCTGACACTGGCTGAAAGATGCTCCCCTCACTCACAGCCCCGGGAGAGGGTCAGGAAACAACTAAATGTGTCAGAACTTGCAGAGGTGACATGTCCTAGCCTAAGATGAAGCAGATCCCTTGCGGAATATAGCCAGAAGGATTTGACCATAAAAGGACAGTTACTATCTACCTAAATGATCTTGCTAATATCTTTTTCTCTCAGTGACTACATCCTTTTATATTTTATATAGCTGGTGTACCAAATGCATAAACCTTTTCTCCTGATAGCCCATTAGGTATGCTTTTGAGGTACAATCTCAGTAATGACTTCCTTCCAATGTAATTGTATTTTAATTACACATTTAAGGCCAAATTCTTTCCTGGTCTATCCTAACTAAAACTCTTTGTAACCTTATTAATTTTAATTAAGTAGAAGTTGGTGCAAAATTTCTAGCTGCTGAATTTTGCATTAAAAATTTTAAATTCCTTTAAACATGGATTCAATTTCCATAAGCACTTCAATTAGTAGTGTGCTTCCTCATTTAGTCTTTCAGGGCAATAACATGAAATATATGAAACATAAAGTCCTTTCCAACAGATGATATTAGGACATAGCCCACCTTTAAATGCTTTCCATTTGCCACAGCTACCTGAGAGATGTTGGCTACAGGCCCTAACAAGACTTCTCTCTTACTAACACCAGTAGCAGTGGTACTCCATAAGGGACAGTAGAAATTGCTTTTGAGTTCTTTTACTCAAGTATTTCTCTATGCTCATTTCTGGAGGAGGGAGGGCCAGGCACAGGGTCTATGCGGGAAGCCTTCAGAGATGGCATCAGGAAAGGTACAGCAAGAGGGTGACCTGCAGCTGGAGATAAACTGTCCCTGTATAAGAGGTGGGACAGAGTTTATGTCATCAGTCAGTGTGGTATGTGCATCCCTGCAGCCGCAGCCTCGCTAAAGAACTGCCCCATTGTCCAGGCAAAGAAAGACAGCCTGGAAACAGAGCAGGCAAGCCACCAGAAGGGACTTGGGTCACTGAGAGCTCAAAAAGCTAGTCTGAAGTCTCCGTGTGAGCATGGATTCAGCAGAGGGAAGAACTGAATTGATACATGGAGTTGGCCATGAAAGACAGTGAGAAAACATGGAAATAAAACTTTTTACTGTCTCACTGAGCAAGGAGGACAAGAAGTGACCTCAGAGAGACTGTTTTCAAAACAATACTTGGAACAATTGAACCATTGAGAAAGTTATTTGAAGACTTGACCTGGACAGAATAAGACTGTAGGGGGATGTAGGAAATTTTGTTCAAAACTGAGAATAAAAATAAGGGGCAACAGAGCCTTATGTTTCAGACGTTAAGATCTCCGACACTATGCATATCTTTGGAGACATTATGGAGACCCTAATTAAAAACAGAGTTGCCTGCAGGATTCCAGCTTGCAAGTGAAATTATTGAGAGAAACGAATCCAGCCCTGGAGAAATTAGCCAGCATCACAAAGAAGTCACTGCTGAGTGCTCAGACAACTATAACACATGTCGCTGGGACTCCAAAGCTCTCAGGTGAGGAGAGGGTACTGCCCAGCAATGTCTCTGGCAATACACCGAGCAGGGCATGCTGTGCAGAGTACCACACAGATGTCTGTTTGCAAAACCTTTACATCCCAGAAGGAAGGCTCTGGCAATTGCTATAACTTACTGCCCACAATGAGCATTGCAGGACATGCCTGTTCTAACTCCCAGCATTTTTCTTAAATAGCCACCCAGCAGTTCCAGCAAAGATCTGACATCATCTACCCAACATACACTAAACACGTGGGAGACAGGCTTGCCTGAGCACAGCCACAGAGCATATCCTTCGGCCAAGCATGAGTGCCTGCAGCAAATGCTGTCAGACAGGGAAAACAGTGATCTGGCAGGGAGATGGCCCAGCCTGACCCCTGGAAAAAAAAATGGACAGGTCTGTTTGCTTTTAATAACAGGAATGTGTACAGCCACCACAGTTCATTGCCCAAGCTCCACAGAGACTGGCTGCCTCACAGCAGCCTTCAAGTTTTTGGGAGCCATAGGTTCAAAGGGAGTGAGGATCCAGTTTTTGATCTGGGGCAAAACAGTGGTGAAATGTGATTTGAGCCTGAATAGTGGAAGCAAAAGTCTGCCTAAGAGAAATTCCCGGGAGAGGAGTTAAAATAGCAGGAGACAGAGCTGGATCTGAGAAAGACAGAAGACAGTTACAGTCATGTTGGACATGATACACTGTAAAATAGTGTGTGTAAAATAGTGTGCAGCAACAGGTCAGAAGCCTGGTGTGAGTTTTAGGGGTACATCTGCAATTGCTAGCTGTGCACAGAGTCCCCTGACACAAAGAGGAAACCGGGGGTCATACACATGTCTGTCTGACCCTTCTAAAGCCTCTCCAGTTTCAGCCCAAACACAGAGAGAATGGGATGCTTTTGGCCCTGGAGGGTCAGGGCAGTCTCTTACCAGCCTCTGCACCAGCCTCACAGGAATCCTTAATGTCAAAATCATGAGGATTGTCATTTCTAAGGTGGTATAGACAGATACAGGACACAGGGAGACTGAAAACAATTTAGAGATTGAAAAGTCTTAGAAAACCCCAGAGATGCTTGTTATAAGCAATATCATTTACTGTTATAGCCCATGGCATTGGCCAGATGTTACAAACCTTGTCATATGAAAGAGCCGGAGCAGCTGATGCCACCCTCAAGCCCAAGAGGAGAAGGTTACAAGCTTCAGCTGGGAAGTTCTTGAACAGACGGGCAACTCTGTTATTCAAGACCTCCTATCTGAGATTGTACAGCACTGTAATACCAGATCACCACAGCCTCGAAAAATCAGTACTCTTCCTCATGAAGGGGTAGCCAGCTGCAGTCCAACCAGGAGAGAACAGCATCTACACCATGGATGCTACTGGCAGGGAAAAACCAAAACTGAAAGATTTATCAACATGGAACAATAGAGTTGCTGATGAGGTGGGGGAGAACTGGAGGTCAAACCAGCACAGGATGTCACATGGGCTGTCCTGAACTAGCAGACTGTGAACAATTAAATAGGTATATTTTGTTAATATTTGTTTCATGTTAAAGTTTGTTGTTAACATTTGTTGTTTGGGTAACAAAGATTTTTTCCTCAAAGGTTAGGAAAGGTAACCATAGGATACTCTGGCACAAGGCAGCTGGACCTCTCTCTTTAGGATTGCAGAGGTCCCGGTTACACACTGCTTAAAGCTGTCCTCTGCCAGGTGCCTGGGCTCTGTGTGATGGCTGAGCAGCATGGCTACAGCATCGTCCATAGCTGCAGTACCTCTGAAAAGAGCTTTTTTCAGTAACGAACTTGTTTCATTTTTACAAGCAACCAAATGCTTTTTGGCTGTTGCTCAGCATGTATTACCTGACATTCCAGGCATTTCTGGCAACTGGGAGGAGAGTCAGGCAGTGAGGAACTACTCTGTGTACTGAGAGTACTGAGCTGAACTTACTTTCTTGTTTTGCCAAGTTTTGGCAGGCAGGTAAATTTTTTAAAGGAGATACTTACCTCTAAATGCAACACGTAACTCGTTTTGATGCAGGCTATCCATCTAGTGTGCTATGCTTATGGGGACAAAGGATCACCAGTTAATGTGACTCTGAGAATTAAAAAGGAAATATGTGCTTTTTCTATCAGAGAAAGAGTGGCTTGAGTTAAAATATTTCAAGGTATTGTGCAGTTCTGTCGAAGTTCGAAGCTTTCTTCCTCACCTGCTTAAATGAAGAAAAGTTGAGCTTAATGGTACATTTCTGCATAATTGAAAATGCACTAAGACAGGAAGAGGGACAAAAACAGCGAACTGGAAGCATTTTCCCATATATGTGCAAGTCACTTGAGCTTGGCCAATAGAACCTGCAGTTTCAAGCCATTTAGACACTTCAGAAAATTTGTCTGGTTATGAAGCATGCTTACTGGGCAGCTGCAATGCCGGCCAATACTCTGTCCTGCAGTCAGCCCTGGGGAAAGAGGGGACTCTCAGCAGGCTGCAGCCAACATCCTGGGCGGCTTCCAGCCCTTGCCTCTTTCCAACAGTAAATAAAAGCATAATGAAATAAGAACAGCTAATGCCAACTCCCAAAAGTTGATGTTCAAAGGAGGACCATGAGATCAGACCAGCACAAGCAGCATCTCCCCTCTCCTCTGAGTACTTTGCAGCCATCTGTGGCCCAGACACATCCTGAGCCAAACTCGTTTTCTCTCTACTCGGTAGCTCTCAGTGCATTTCTTCTTCCATGAATTCATCCAGCCTTCTCTCAAGACTGCTCCAGTGATCAATTTTTTCTAAGCAGCCAGTCACACCAAGGAAGAATGGAATCAATATTCACTTTGGTCTTGGCCTCTCCAGCCCTTGGCCGTTCCTTTATGTGTCCCTGTGCTAACAACCTCATGTGAGGGACATAAGATCAGCAGCAACCGGGAGGGCCCTGTGCCATACAAATTTCAAAATAATATTTGTTCTTTGTCTCTTAAGGACACAGAGTGCAGCCAACACTCCCGTCCTGTTATTTCACCTTTTTCTGTACATACAATGCATCTGGCAAATAAGCACTAAAGTAAATGTAAGGAAAAAATAAAAATAGAAGCTCACAAATGAAACCAAAAAGCCAAATCAACTTGAAAAGTGCATTGCTGAGGTTATGTTTCATGTACATATATACATGCTAGTGTGTCCTTGTTTGAGTGGCAGGGTTATTTTGGTAGCAGGGAGGGGGCTACAGTGGTGGCCCCCTGTGAGAGGCTTCTCGAAGCTCCCCTGGCTCAAAGTTGGACCTGCCTTTGCACCAAGGCTGGGCCAATTAGCTGCACCTGTGTGATAACATATTTAAGAAAGGGAACCTGGGAGGAGTTGTGGGAGTTGTGAGGAGAAGTTGCAAGGAGAACATCTGTGCGAACACTGAGGTCAGTGGAAGAAAGGAGAAGGGGGGGGAGGTGCTCCAGACCAAAGAACCCCTGTATCCCATGGTGAGACATCAGGGTTACCCCTCCTGCCACCCACGGAAGTTTCCGGTGGAACAAATACTGATTTGCAGCCTGTGGGGGCCCCATGCCGGGACAGGTGACTGCGCCCGAAGGAGACCAGGACCCCATGGGAAGAAGGCCCCGCTGTTGTAGTTGGGTGCTGGGAGGATTGCCACACACGGGGCTGACCCACATGCCTGTGAGAGTGACTCATGTCGGAGTTGTTTTGTGGAGGACTGTCTCCTGTGAGAGGGGGACTGCGCTGGAACAGGGGAGGAATGCCAGCAGTGCTCCCCCCACCCCGAAGTGGAAGAAGTGACAGGAGTGACTGCACTCCCCATTCCCTGCCCACTGTGACGCTGGAGGGGAGGAGGTAGAGATATTGGCAGCAAAGCTGAGCCTGGGAAGAAGAGAAGGGTAGGGGGAAGGTGTTTTCAAGATGTGGTAATGCTTCTCACAGCCCTACTCTGTCTGTTAATTGTTGTTGTTAGTATCTGTGTTAAATTTATGTTCTTTTTTTTCTTCCTCTAACAACTCTGTCTTTTGCCTGTGCCTTAAAGGATGACATCAGCCCTCCTTGTCCTTATCTCAAATTCCTGGGTCTTTTGCTTCCCTCCTTCTCAGGGCTGGGGGAGAAGGGGGGACTGAGCGGCTGAGTGGTGTTCGGTTGCCCTCTGAGATCAAACCACGACACAGTGTTTAGTAACATGCAGAAAATGCAGATGTGACTTAATCCTTCTAAGATTTTATGCTAGTTTCTCCCTCTGCAAAATAAAATTCTCAGTGGAGGAAGAATGGTATGAAAGAACTAGGAATCATGATGTCAAGATGGTCAGTATTATTGACGTTTTTCTTTTCATATTTTAATTTGACAGAATTAGCTAAACACATTTCCTAAAAGAATGAACCCAAATTGGATTCAGTTGAGTTGCTTAGTGAAAGAATGAATTATTTCCTTAATTTCCCCCAGGAAAGAAAGGTCTGCATTACTCGTACATGCCATCAAACTCAAACGGTGTGAAGAAGTCTCGAGTTACTCAGCAATGAAATGTTGTGGAGTAAATGGGATGCAATCATTAAAAACCCTCATCTGAGCAGCGAAGGAGAAAATTCCTTTGTGATACATGTAGGTGACATTATCCTGGGAACACCCTTCCTGCAGGTGTGGGGCTTCCTTGCAGATATTCCCCAGGAGAAGTCTGCACATAGTTCGCTAACATGGTTGTAGATTTATGTCTTTTTTTTCTTAGAAATATGGAACTTCGTAGATTCATTGATTTTTCAGTCTAGAATTAAACATTACAATCATGTTGCACATCAGTCCTTATAGGCTCGCCACAGACTTTTAAGTTCTTTCTTCAAGTATTCTTGTATTTTCTAGCTAAATTGAAGCATGTCTTCTGCAAGGAAAAAAAAAATAAAATCCAGCCTTGACTTAAAGACATCAGGTGTTAGAAAACTGTCAGACAGAATCTGATTCCTGGTCTGAGTTGTCTTGTGGTTTTCATCATGTGGTTCATCGGTCCCTGGGCATCTGTGGACTACCTCTAATGTGATCATGAAATGTGATCGAGGAAATTAAGTTCTTGGTCTCTACATAGCAATTGACCTGTGTAAAATGTCCTTGAAAGCCTATATTTCCACTGAAAGAAGTTGAAGGATCTATAAATTTTAAAAATTACTTACCTAGTATCTAAAAGTGCCAGCACTAGACCCCTCAGAGAAAGATGCAACCAGCCCCATATTCTGTAATTATAAAGTAATGTGTCAGAAGGGGATATTATTCCTATCCCAACCTTTTACGAAGCTTGTTTATGTCCTGAAGTATAAGTTTATTTCACTAATTTTTTTGAGATGACTTTTATTCCATGCTGTAGCTCAGAGCAACTTGTTGAAAAACAATATTAGGTTAGCGGTCAGTTTTCTAAACTACAGCACAGTATCTGATGTCCCTTTCTTCAGCATTATCCTTCAATAAACTATTAATTCCAGCCCATAGCCCTGTAGAATCTGAAAACGCTACATAAATAAATTGTATCGTAGATATTTGAGTGTGGTGGCTGTCATGAGAAAAAAAAAAAAAAAAAAAAAAAGTCTGAATGGAAAAAATAGCAGTTACTGTATGTCAAAAGAAGACAAAAATTGCCCAACTCTCATATCGAGCCTTACCTGAAGAGGCAAAGATGGGATGTGTTGTGGTGGAAGTGGCACTCTCAGGGACTGCGGAGAAGAGGCTGACTTGTGAGACAGTCTCACATCTGCCTTGGTGGGACTAGGTGTCAGACACCTGTGTGGAGACCTGAGCAGCTTGTCTACTCACTCTTTGTCTGAAGTCTGGTCACTTTTGGTTTTGAGCCTTGTATTACCATGCTTGCACTGTTGGGCACTGGAGGCCTCATCCTCCTCACGTCCTTAGTCTTGATGACATTAATGGACACGTTGATGAAGGAGACACACAGGCCCAGACCTAACCTTTGAGGAAAAAAAATAGAAGTGAAATAGATTTTGAAGTAGGGAGCACTTTTCCTGTGTTGAAGAGTCACAACAGTTCTGAAATGAGAAGGCATATTTTAGTGATTAGTTGCAGTTAATCTTAAGAATGCTTTAGGCTTTGTAATAAGTCAAACACAGTATCGTCTCCTCCTTGGAGGAGTGAGATGTGGGGTTTCTGAGTGGAAGAACAAAAGCATTACAAATGAGATATTTGCAACAATTCCTCCACAGTGGCTATCCACACTACATAATATTTCCCTCTAAAACAGAAATCTGCCTTGAATAAATGGAAAAAAACGACATCAAGAGAGAGAAGTCATATCTACAAACTCATGTAAATCAGAAGTTCATTAGGGGAACATGCAAAGAAGCTTTTGGAAGGTAATTTTGCCACAAACTAGTTTTCACAAGAATGAAGTAAAGCTTTCAAAAGCATGATTGCTCTAAGTAATTCAAATTATCTACTCTACCTGATACTAAGACTTCCCATAGAGATTATAAAGCACTTAAATTTTTACCGGCTTTGTTACAGACATTCCCGAGGAAGGTTTCAATCCATTCACAAGCACTGCTGTGAGAAGGAAAGAAAAGATGCCAGAAGTTTTCAAACCCACCTCCAGCACAGCTAGAGTTAAATGTTTTTTACAGTATTGCCTCTATATCATAAAGCTCTTTGTTCAGATATTTACCACTGAGTATTTACCACTCTGGACCGAAACTTGGTGTACAAGAGTTCGGCCAAGAAACAATATTTCCTGATGCTTGGTCCCCTTCTTTTTTCTAGCGCTGAAATCAAAGAAGATGCTGTGCTCTACAGTTTCCAAGCACGACTGTGCTCCTATTACTCAGAAGATGACTTTCATTTTAAAATTAAATGATGCGGGCTTATAGCCTAGACTGTTGATTCTGTTTTAAGCATCAGACAAGTTCCACAGCCTGGTGGCCACAGGTGGCAGAGGCTGCCCACCCATTGCTCGGAGGCGTGTAAACTCCCCTAGGGCATCTCCTGTTTTGTAGCAGTCCAAAGTCTGGCTTTTATTTAGGCAAAACTCCCACCGGCACCCACAGGGGTATGTTATAGCAAGGGTCATTACAGAAGGTATTGCTCACCGGGGTGGCAGTTTCTGTCCCTGCCCCATAGCAAGCAAGACCCACATTTTGCAGTGTGGAAGCACTTACTTTGTGGGTACACAAAAGTGCTTGGACATTTTACCCCTCTCACAGCACAGCAGCAGCATTTAGCACTGTGGCTGTATTTTCATCTGACTTGCCAAGAAGCCGCACCAGACTCGACTGGTTGCAGCATTTTCCAGGATGTCTCCTCAGGGTAGCTGAAAGGGTTATGGATCAGGGCAGGTGAAAGCTGGCCTGGCTTCAATTGAAACCATTTCTAGCTAGGGTTTTGTACTTACATACAAGGTGTTTTGCTGAGTTCTGCTTTGTGTGCTGAAGTTTGAACGACTCCAAGCACAACAACATAAAAAGAGAGCAAAAAAGGCGATGCAGAGGAGGAAGCCTTTTGTGGAATAAAAAGGCCAAGGAATGAATCTTCTTAGAAGCTCCCTTGCAAGCACCACTGCGTGCTGTGCATTGAAACCCACAGGTGAAAATCCGGGCCTTCTGAGGATGGGGGAGCTTTGCCTTTGGCTTTGGTGTATCCAGGCCTCCAGGCAAGGTCGCCACTTTGCTGTCTTCCAAGTCCTGTAGCTTGTACATGCCTGCAAAGTTCCTGTGGGTCACAGCAGCTGCGTGAGGCACCCACATGTCATCCTGAGCAGAGCGGGAGGAATGAGGCAGCAGAGAAGTTGCAGAAAATACACCATTCTGGTAAAGTGGGAAAATGTCTGTAGTACTGTTTGGCTGCTTCCTCTCCTATTTGCATCTTGCTGCCTGCATCAAATACACGGCTAAGACTAGCTATTCAACTAATCAGTAGCAGATCAGCAGAAAAGGTGACATAAATAGGGTCTCCTGGGGGCCTCCCTTCAACGCAGTTGGCAGTCATCTGGGAGAGAAAGTTGCTCACCAGCTTCTCTGAGGCTGGTGCATGCAGAAATCTCCCAGCCCAAAGCATGGCCTCAAGAAAGACCTAGAGCTTCTGAAAATGGCTGTGTTCTATTAATAATTGAGAGAATCACAGAGCTAAAGGGGCAAATACCTTCAGATAAGGCATCCATGGCCTCTTGCAGAAATAGGGTTGCCTTCAAAGAGCAAGCAAAACATTTCTAGTTTTCTTCCAGCATTGCCTCTTGCATTTACTCCAGCACACTATATTTGGTATGGTTGTTTCTGTAGGAGAACTACTCTCTAACAACTGTCATCGCGTAGCAGAAGCAAACCTCCTGGGAGTTTAAGGCAGTTTTTATTTAGACCCACGCTTTGTTATGATACCAAGTTTAGCCTCAGCCATACTGCATGCTGAAATCCCGGTGTCTGTGGCTGCTCAGAAGATAAAGGTCTGTGTTTCTTTGGTTTCACTGTATTTCACAGCATCACTGCCCATGCAAAATTCTGCTTCTGTTAATCTGAACCTTCGACTGTAGCTCAGACGTGTGGAGATGGAGAGAGAAGGTGGTCGCAAAGACAGCATGCAGTGTACGCTGATGGGGACAAGAAACAGCACAAAGTTGTGTAGTTGTCAGCACAAAGAAAGGGAGGCTGGTCTTGGAGCAGCAATGTTTGGGATGGAAGGCAGGAAGATCAATTTAACTTCTTTGATGTGCCATATCTTGCTGGTACAGGTTTAAATGCTGTTCCTGGCTGCCACATTGACATTCATTACCATGGGTCCTCTTTCTGTGGTGAAGACTTTCTCTCAGAGAAGGTCCCTAAATTGTTTTAACTTGAGATGATGTTATGTTTTAAATTACAACACAAATACACGCACGCACATATGAGCCAACTTATACTATCCGTAGGAGATCTGTGTATCGTACTGTGTAATTTTAGTTTTCCATCACAGCAGCATTTAAATTATGGATTTGCTTAAAAAAGAAAAAAGAAAACAAAACATAACTCATCCAACTTGTAAGTACAACACCCTGAGTTGTCCTATTTGTTCATCTTCCATTCATCTGGAGTTTGGGAGGCATCAAGTGATGCAGACCTTTGAATCTGCCCCCTCAGAAACTGACAACTCAGAACATTGTACACTTTCTGTTATTATTCCAAAATATCAGCTTGCACACTCCAAAACTGTTTAAGAAATACTGATTTGATCATACTCCCCCACATTTTTGCAACTGCCATCTTTTACTGTGAATGTTAATACACTGAGTGGGACAATGGTGGTTTTTCGCTGCTGTAAAGAACAATCTTTTTCCTCATAAATTCCAGGAACAGCTTCTTTCTGCTGCTCTAGCTGTTTCATGTAACAAATAATCTTTGCCATAGGAGAATTTGGTTCATCATGCAGATTTGTGTTCTTTATAAGTGGAAAATAATAGCAGACAGTTTTCCTTGTGTGTCAGTGTTTTTATTTCAGTCAAGGTTGATACATATATTTATTGAGGAGAAACGTGCAAATCAGCCTGTGTAAGAAACCCTACTGCTGCTGACATGGCAAGTTTTGGGGTGCCATTCTGGCGTAGCACACTCCCTCCTCTGTGCAAAGCAGTCCTCACATGAGTTTCACGTGGCACAGCCTACGTGGGGGCTCTCCTGAGGCACAGACCTTTGTACAGGCACACACCACCCTCCTCTGCCTCCACTGCAGGGACAGAGGGAGATGATGGCTTGTCCAGAGCAAAGCAACACATCCCATTAGTACATCTTTCCGCTGCAGTCAGTTCAGGTCTGCGAATCCATTTCAGTGCTGTACGTTAGAGCAAGCCAGTCACGGGTCTAAATCAGACAGCAGGATGAATCTGCTGTAATGGGGTCTGGGGGGTTTCAAAGCTGACCATTAAACCTCTCTTTCATGCAAATAAATGAGTGTGTATGCATACACCCATGTGCACACACTCACACACACACATGCACACATTCTTTAGGCCTTACAGAAGATCAGCCAGCACTTGGGTTTTGGCTGGGGGGGCTTGGTAGGAGCCAAATGAAAGTTCTCACGGCTGAGATGAAAACCATGCCTGATGGTACAGCTGGAAGAGCTGTTTGGAGAAGCCTGAGTGCTCCCAGAATAGTACAGTTTCTCTAACATAACTACAAGCAACACATCAAGCTCCAAACAGCTTCTTTTTTAAAATTTGGATCTAAGGGGGTAGAGGAGGGGACAAGCAGTGGAGGGCTGACAATGACAAGAAGGCATTTGTTTGAAGGAAAAGAACCAATCTACTAAACTCTTAAAGACTTACAGCATCAAGTCTTGGCAATCATCTCATCACTTTCCCCAAATCACTCCAAGGAACATGATAATGTCAGGATTCTGGTGACTTTAAAAATAAAGAACTGCATAACGCTTAAGGTTACAACATGGCATTTTGTAATGGCATAATAATAAATGCAACCCTATCTGGAAATGTATGAAATAACTGCTTTTTTTTTTTTTTTCCCTGGGCTGAATGGTGGCAGTTGCTCTTGCATAATCATATACTCCAGCTATGTGTAGCACATGGAGGCCCTAACATTGTGAAAACACCACTATATTTTGCAGTAACGCCTCTGTATTGTAATTTTAAAAAATGTTCCTAACCATTAGCATCCCATAGCATGGCTTATGGTTTCATATATTCACAGACATTTAATGCCCCTGGGCTGGTTTTCGGCAGGGATTATTTGTGTGGTTGTTTTTCACTGCTCCCTGAAGGCTTCACGGACCTTCCCAAGTTCCAGTGCAGTCTGGTGAGTGCAGTTCAGCATGTCTCAGCTCCTCCATGGAAAGAAAGGAAAGATGTTGTGGTTAGACTCAGACATTTAGTTTTCTTAGGCATCATATGCTTCCCTACCCTCTGGACAGCTTAGTTCTCCAGCCTACAGCTCTGGCTTTCCCTGCTGTCTTGGTCGTGTGCAGAAAGTACAATCCAATTACTTCTTCCATGTGGAGAAGATGTAGAGAGTCAGCAGTGATAGATAGATCCCTGCAGGGCAGAAAGACCCATCCTCTGCGAAATAATGAACCCTGTAGCAAAAAAAAAAAAAAAAAATAAATAAAAAAAAAACAACTTGAAAAAACACAGCTTCACAACTGAAGAGCCCACAGCCTTGAGTGAGCTGAAGTTGAAAGTTCACGTAGTTTTGAATCATTGCTTCAGGCTCTCTTCAGAGTCAAAGGGATCTCAGTTTACACATTGGTTATACCTTTAATCTTGCTTTAGCGGCTGCAATCAAGTCAAAAGTTTTTACTGTTTGGGAGGTTTTTTGAGTGAAAGCTGATACCGCGTGTGGGGAGAGAGGGCTTTCTTCAATTCCACAGACCCGAAATAATCAGTACCCCGGTGTGAGCTCCACTTTGTTCAGATGCACTGTAGGCCAAAACTTCTTTCCTAGTCCTGGACTACTGTTCTGGATATTCTTCACAGAGGTGTGAGCACGGACATTTCTGAAGCAAGCACTGGCATTATCAATCACAGCAGCCCCCGAGCAAGTGATCTGATTTTCAAAGTGATGAAATGAAAGCTGCCGGTGCTTTTTCACCTCTGAACATCAGAGACTGTGCTCACAGCCTTCTCTGGATGGAGGCATTTGATATTAGCCACTGTTTTGAAAATTGTCCCCTCTTTTATGTTATGAACATGGATGCAAAAACCTAAGCAGTGCTGTCATTTGCAATAAGAAGCAGTGAATATCCACTTATCACTGCTGCACCATGATCACATTAGTTATAAACACAGGTAATTGACTGTCTTTGATGTCATTGCATTCATTATTATGTATTTCTTTGCCTACTTTGGAAATCAGCATATTTGGGGATC
Organism: Strix aluco; assembly: GCF_031877795.1. Taxonomy (NCBI): domain Eukaryota; kingdom Metazoa; phylum Chordata; class Aves; order Strigiformes; family Strigidae; genus Strix; species Strix aluco. Next base: position 73,266,537 of record NC_133931.1, read on the forward strand.
TTCTTAATGGAAGCAGTGTCATTTGAATATGTATAAAATTGTGGATCTTGCAAAACAGTCCTCTAACTGTTGATTTTTGAAAATTTTCCCTCCTCCCAAAATGCAGTTTTGCCAGTTATAGCTCTGTGAAATGCAAACATCATTCACTACATGGCAGAGCACAGCTTGGAAAAACCTTCCTAATGCTATTTGTCCATCTTGCAGATGTGGCGATGTTCACTTTCTCTGTTTACTGAGGAGTCTGAACTTCACCACCACAAAATAAAGAACAGATACTTTAGAGGCAAGCACCCACTTCACATTGCACGTGCACTGGTGTAATTCACAAGAAGCAGTGCACGCCATGTGGGTGTCGCCTGCGTCATCTGGTCAGAGAAGAGAATATTCCATGTGATGAGTAACGCCCTCAGTAAAGCCTGGGCTGGGTGATGACAGCCCTGCTCTCATGGATGAGCATCTGCATCATCAGATAGTTTCAGAGAAACCAGCCGGTGGCAGAATCAGTCTTTGCAACTGTAACCACTTCTTCTCAGGTGACCTGTACATCCTTTTTCTGAAGAAGCTGGCAAATGCATTTGAAATACATGCAGAGATTTTTTTGAGCCTGTCAATAGCCAATTTAAGCCATGGAAGGTAATTTCCGGGGACTGTAGAACAAGTGGGTGCAGTTTTCAAAAACCTCTGCCCTCTCTCCATAGACTGATGCCTAATAATGGTGAGTTTATTAGTCTTACCACCCATGAGGCAGAAGCATCTGTTTCTATCCAGCATGGACAAATGGAGTTGCCTCCAGGACTGCTGACCCCCCTGTCAAAATTCATTGGCAGCAGGTCAGTGGGATCAAACTCTGGTGTGGGGTTTGTTGAAGGAGCAACCTGCCACACACACACCCTTGCCCAGACAAGCAGGACTGCATAAACCTCATTTCTTTAGGAATTCAGACTCAAAAAATATTTGATTTTTTCCCTCTTTATATTATGTATTTCATTCAGCTGTGCTTCAATCACTGTTCACCAGTCTGCCTTGCTCTTGTAAGGCTGGAGAAGTCATAAATATGGCAGCTCCCTTTGAGCGTTAATGCTGGATGCTGTCCATGACTGCTGAGCTGCAATATGTGATCCAGCGATACCACAAAGTGAGAGTTTATATTCCTTACTTATTACATATTTTTAGTGTGTAAATCCATAGAGCAGAAAAAATATACAGGGGAGCGAGTGGTCATGGGGAAAGTAATCTGCATATAAAGCAACGGCAGATACCTCTTCTGCCTGGGACTCCTCCTGTTGGGAAGTTTCATACCAGGCTGAACAAAACCTTCAACCACTGGTGTTTTTTTCTTGTGCCTGAGTTAAGGGCAAGGGGAGGGGGGTCACTGACATTGTTTATCCATTATTCATTTAGCAATGGCTCCAGGGAGCAACTTAATGTCATGTATTTTTCACTTACATGAATTGCAATAGACTCTTTTCTTCTTCAAGCCTGCCTGCACTGGGAAATTTTCTAAGTCGTTTTACAAATGGCACAGCTTAAACTGTTTGGGGGCTGCAGCAAAGACCTGGTTATAGACAGCTTGAAGTGAGTGATCAGTTTTTACTGACATGGTTTCAGACTCTGGCACTAACTACACCTACTGAACACTGAATTATTAAGACTATATAATCCAAAAATATTTTGCCTTTGTTGAAACACACAATATCTATCTCCCTTGGACTGAAAATACTTCTATTCCCCAAATTGCTCATTCTCTCTTGAAAGGACTGGCTTTTACTGGGAGATTTGAGTTTTTCTTGCTATGTTTTCCTAGCCTTCTTTAAGCTGGGTATTTTAAATCAATATATCTCTAACAGGTCCAGATCAGATTTTCAGTGCAGCCTTTACTGACAGAATCAAAATTACATGAAGTATTGCATTTTGAGGCAGTGATATGTGTGCAGTCAAGAAGAGGTAGTTTCTGATCTGGCCAGGTGAAATGCTCCCAGTTAAATCCTATCACTTGCAAGGCTCTGTGCAACCAACACACTTGTGCGTTAATAAATCTGAGGGGCTGGAAAGAGAAAAATTTACTTTCTGGGTCTAATAGGAAGGATGTGGATAAAATCACAGCTGAAAACATAGAGCAGAAAACCTTGGTGGATCCCCAAGAGACAGAGATGGTAGATCCTTTGCTGAAGGAAGGTGGCTGGGAAGGAGGAGGAGGTGCTACACAGAAAGGAACATCCATCTCTGCACTCAAGACCTCCCAGTCCTGACATGAGAAGTATCTGGGTCATTGGATGTAGTTGATTAAAAATTATCCCATAGGAACAAAGACACATTTTCTGAAGACTGGTGAGATTTGCTGAATTTCAGCTGGAGTCAGATGCACGTGCTTCACTCCTTTAGACAGTCTCCAAAAATAGTAGAAGCAAGGTGGGATGTTAAAGCATGAGTCCAAGTCCTCATGCGAGAACGCCTTCCTCAGTGTGGGAGGCATTCCTGCCTCAAGATAAGGTACTGCCCAGGTAAAGGTAGCAGAGATCATGCCCAGGAGGCAATGGTCAGTCAGATGTGCATAGCCCGTGTCCTGGGAGCAGCAGAAGTCCCTGCTTTTCCTGTAGATCCTGCCTCCCCTCCCTACTGGGATTCTGGCACAGGAAGGCAGGGGTTGTGCTTCACAATGTGCCTGGGATGAGGCCACAGGGAAGAGGAGAAGGAAGGCAGAGAAAACAAGTTGGTTCTCAGCCTTTACCACCCGTGAACCTCTGCATGTCATTTCCCTCCTGGGAACTGATCCAGGGCTCCCTGTGAAATCAGGGGGCATGTGGTCATATGAAGAGGTGCTAGGTCCATCCCAAAGGAGAGAGGGTCTTCTGAAGCAGAAATCAGTTATATTTCCCCTCAGTGCTCTCCTGTCTTCTCAGGTGGGCGGTGGCCTCCTGGAGTGGCTTTGGCTTCCAGGGTCCCCAGGCCTGTGCCACAGCTTTGGGGGATGGCAAGAGGTAACTGGAGATGTTCACCTACCTCTTCAAAGGGACCGCTGGTCACCTTTTCCCTACACCTTTTCTTTCCAAGGCTAGCCATCAATAATAAGGCGATTCAGTAGTCTGTGGCAAGGCTGTAAGCCCTGATTTACATCAGTGGGTGAGGACCTCTCTGTGTAGTGGGAGGCACCAGCTTGTTCACACCTCCTTATCCTCTATCTGCCCAGGAGGAGGCCTGATTCCCAGGCTGGAGTTTCTGGCTGGCCAAGTGACACAGCACAGGACCCTGCCCTCAGTGTTCTGGAACCCCCCTGTCTCTCTCCACCAGCTCCACAGCCAAACCAGGCTTACACCCCAGGCTTAAAGCTAGGCGCCCAAAGATAGGCCATGCAAAGGTCTCCCTTGAGCTCTGCGTTGAGTGCGAAGGATGCCTGAGAGCACACATCACCTTTCCATCATGCCAGAATTCATTTCAGTGCAAAAAAGTTTTGTACTTGCAGAGACTGGAGGGCGTCCTGTCCCTCCTTTTCTTGCCTCCAAGAAGCTAATATTCACACATAAAATCCAGGCTAAGATGTTTATGGCTGTATAATCAGTAAAAAGCATGCTGAAATGAGACAGCAAGCCTCTTATGTCTTCTGAGAAATGATTGTATGTAGTCCTTGGTGCTAAACTGTCTAGACTGTCTTCTATCTAATGAAATCTCATCTCTGCCTCTACCAAACATTTAACTAAACTCTGGGATTTACACATTTGCTTTAGTTTATTCTTATTCCAGCTGACACAGTGTGGTGGAGAAATGCCTTACTAGTTTTATTGAGGCATTTCTGTGGTTCTCCAGGTTGCTACATCACCCACAATGCAGATCCCCTCAGAACTGGTGGCTGAAACACACCTCCCGTGCCCTCCCTTGGTTAGGTTGGGGGTCAGGTGTGGCTACATTGACTACAGTGACAAGGGCAGCAGGCACCTCTGATCCTCGCACAATCTCTGCTCAGATTCAGGTCTGAAGTGCAGCCTTTAGCCAGCATGATATGGATCATCAACTGTGTCACAAAACTTCCCTCATTTTCTCCAGGGCAGCCAGATGTGTCAAGTTTTGGCTTTTTTGGTCTCAGAAGCCTGCAGCTTGCTGATTCACCAGTGTGGTGGTTTAGCCCCTGCCAGGGTCTGAGACCACGCGGCCGCTGCCCCTCCCCCACAAAGGGAGTGAAATACAAAGCCCCAAGACTGAAATAAGGAAAGGTTTAATACAACAGTACAATAGCAACACAACAAACAACAACAATAACAATAACAGTAATAGTGATAGCAATGAACAGAGCAAAATAGCTACCAAATACAGCAGTGAGAAGCACGATGTACCAAACCACGAGTGCACCGCGCTCCCTCGCCAGGAAAATGTGACCTGCCAGGATGTGATGTCGGCATGGTATCTGAATAACCCGGCTAGAGCTCCCCCCCCACTGCTGGGGAAACTTAACCCTATCCTGGTTAAACCAGGACAACCAGCACAAGATTTGATGACTCCTACCCTCTGGTGTTGTTTCCTGGTCTACAGTTACACTGGCTGGTTGTGGTGACCAGCTGGCAAGCTAAGGAGGAACCTTCAAAGACACAGTGTGCTGGAGTCAAAGGAGTCTTGCAGTGAACAAGGAAGCCTGTGTCTTGTGTGTCATCCACTTTTAATATGGTCAGGTGCCCCTTTGGAGAGTCTGGGTGTCCCCTGACTATGTGTTAGGCACTACATTCCTGTAACATACAGAAATATGGGAGTGTGAAACCTTTTTGAGGCTCTATTGGAAGCTGCCTTGTCAGTGTCTTCCCATCCTGGCCACAGGCAAGTGCTAGATGCAGTCGAAGATCAAGCTTTTTCCCAGCATTTGGGCTGTGCTGCAGTGCGTCAGAGCTACCCCAGCCTCCTGCTGTGTCCTAAATGGCGGTACAACTCCAGCTGCAGTCCCTGAGAAAGGGGTTGGAGGTGACCCCGTTGTGCCACAAGCAGGCATCCATATAGCCAAAGCAGGGAACGGCAGCAGCATACCAACGTTGGCCCCCCAGAAAAGAGCAGGCCCTCCCCAAACAGAAGGTAGGTTGCAATGAGCCACAGGCAGGATTTGAAGCACCCAACGTTGATAACGTAACAACAACTACGGACCACTGAGGAGCAAAGAACAAGATTCTTTCCCACAAATGCAAGGTTAATACTTTCTATCCCATTCATTAGCTATGCTTAATTTACATTCTTTTTCATTTGGCTGTGAAAACACTGGCATAAGTGTGAATGCAAACTCCATTTAAATACCTTTATTTAGATCCATTCTTCCTCTTCTAGTGAAAGTTTTGGTGACAGGCAAACTTCTGATGGACAGCTTGCATTCACATTGACTATCTGTGGGTTTTGATCTGTTACAAATTAGTTCATATCCAGATATTGCCTTAATTGTTTACATACTAATTAGGGACAGAAAACATACAGACTTGGCTTTATTTAGCAATTTAAACCTCAGGTTTAACTGAGTGGTTAGTAGACAAACTGTTACATTGTGAAGGTTTTGGGTTTTTTTCCCCCTTGCCCTATAATATTTTACTTTGATTAAAGCTGTACTGAGGTAAAATTCCACATCTCACACGAAAAGCAATTTACCTCTGCTCTTATTGAAGTTAACTGTACTTATTTGTCCTAGCATAATGTTTTTTTCTCGCTGCATTCTAACTGCAGTGCTTTATCATATGAACCAAGTTAGATTTAATCAAATTCAGTTTGTGTTGTGAATTTTAAGATATTCATTCAATTAGCTGGAATAAAAGCAGAACATTTGGAAGAAAGATTAAAGTCAAAAAATGCTGGTGCTGAGCTGGGTGTTCAGTGCTCCTTCTGCACCTTTGTCACCCTGAAACATTTCTCATGCTTGAAAAATCTCCCTGATCTTTTTTTTTCTTTCTGTTTCTCAGATTGCTGGTGATGTTCATGGGATGGGGAAGATAAGAGTCATTTTATCAGGTTGTGACATGACATGCAGGTGCGTTCAAGACCTGAGCAGTTTCCCTTCTGCTGTGTCTGTCATGAACTTTTACTGGGCACTGATGGACAATAATGGGACCACATTCAAGCTGGGGTTTTTTTTAATGTGTTGGAGGTCACGGGAAAGCCACAGTGCTGCTCCCCAGTTGCACTCCAGTCTTATCATTGCCCCTCGACTGCTTTCCTATTATTCTCCTTGTTGCCACCCGGTGAGAAAATTGTCATCACTCACTCATGCTTGCCTTTTGGACCTGGGTACACAGCTCAGGGAGACCAGCGCAGGAGTTGAGGGACACTGAGGACTTTGGTCAGACCCTAATGCCCCTTTCTAGCAAGTGAGCTACTCTCTCTTCTCACTCTTTCTATTGCTTCCCCTTAAAATGACTTATTTGCACATGTACTATTTTTGGTGTATCAGGCTGGTTTTACTGTGTTGTCCTGTGTACTGAATGCAATACCCACTAATTATTACTAGCATATTACCATTATTAAGAAAATTTTGATGCTTGTTGCTACTATGTCTTATGGCTGTAATTTTCCTTATCTGGGAATTCTTGATTAATTTGGCTTAGGTTCACCAGCCTGAGTGATTTGAAAAGGCCATTGTAAAATAATAGAAATGAAAATGTCTTGGTGCAGTTAGACTCCACTCCCTCAACTGAAAAATGTGGTGTTTTTACATTTTGAGACAGTTTCTCAGACAGCCAGACAAGGTGACATTAAACAAATCACGCTAATTACAACACAATTTATGTAGAGAGATTTTACTGGCCTGCTAATACTTGGCAGGAGCTGCCAGTTACAAATGTTTCAAAAAAAAGAGCATTTCCAGCATTAACTTTTTTGGTTCTTAGGGAAATGGAATGATGGAGCCTGTTGAGCTTCCTTGTTTGTGCCAAGGGAAGCAGTGCCCTGTCCAAGAGCAGAAGCAGGGGGCAAAAACCTGAGTTCGAGTCATGGGTTTCAGACAGAGTTGCATAGACTGTGCTGCGGCCATGGGATCACTCCTGAATGCACCCCATGCCAAATAAAATCAACAAGAATCTGTGTGATCCCTGGAGGCTTTGCATCTCTCTGTCCTTCGTTATCCAACACCAGGTGCCCTGCTTTGTGTGTGTCATCCACAGAGGTACACACAAGACATTGCCGTTCTGGTCTGGGGACATTTTGCATGGTTGATGGTACATCATAGAACAGAGGGGAAGATCACACCCTCTGTCCATTAGCTGCCTCATCAACAGAACAAGGAATAAAAATTTACCTATAAAATTTGCCAGCCGCACCATGAATTTGTTTCCCATGAGCTTGTAAAGCACTTTAAGCTTAAACCTCAGAGATATGTAGGGTTTTCCTCCTATTCACTTAGCTTAAGACTCTGATCATGCAAGATGCTACTTCTCCCCATCCAAGCCCAGCTAGTGGTTACCTTCACCTTCGCAGAACTGACAAAAGGGTGTGGGGCACCCACTCCTCACCCACATCGATGCTTACACCGTAGTATAAATGCTGTGGTTTACAAGAAGCCACCTTGTCCTGGGAGGTGTTCAGATGCATCATGCTGGTTTTGTTGCAGGGACAACAGCAGCCTGGTCATAGCAAATAGCTTTGGGGGCAGGGCCAGGGGGAGAAAGCAGAGGGGGGAGAAGGCTGGTAACAGCCTCTCACTGTCGGGGTTTACTGAACGAGTCTCTGCCAGAGCCGCCTGGCCGGAGCTCCACTCCACTGACCACATATGGGAATGCAAAGCTCTGGGTTAGACCCCTAAGTTAAGGGAGAGTGAGGTGGCATGGGGAAGTGACTTCAAAAACATGCTGCTCAGAGCTAAATGAGCTCAGGCCCTTGCTCTTGTCTTATCTGGGACAGCCAGAAAGAGAATCAGATAATCAGCTCACTCTCTGGAACTGTAGAAATGCCCTGGCAAGCTTTTCCTCATGTGCTCAAAGGAGGATGGTGTGAATAAATGTGATTTGGAGATTCTCAAATAGGCTGGTGGGCGGGATGCCTCACTCTGGAGGTGGGTTCAGATCCTCCGCCAAAGCAAGCTGAACTCAACTCTCTGAATTGGTAGCTGAATGCAGGGCTCCCAGCACTCAGCTGAGTTGCCCTTATTCTCCCTCTGTCATTTGTGTAGCCTGTGCCTGGCTTTAGTATCCCTTTGAGATGCCTCTAAGCATGGGCATAACTCTGCAGAGCTTGGGAATCTTCTTCCTGGGTTTCTTACATTTTTCTCCCAGGTAGATTTGCAAGCAACTCTGCATCTATGCTTCAGGGGCTTCATGCTGCTGGTGGGAACTGATGATCTCTGGTGAGTCCTGGATACTTATGGAAATTACCCAGAAATACAGCTGTATTTTTGAGAAGGTCACAAGTACTGTAAATGGTAGATTTAGCATCAGCTGGAGATAGGAAGACCTTAATGGGCCTTGGTGGAGGTGGCAATTTTTGCATGCATAACGGAAATGCAAACTCCTGCCCTGCATAATAGCACCATTAAGTCCTGCAGTGCTTGCACATCAAGTGAGAGCCCCTTTGGAGCTGTCGCCTTTGGCTCAGAGTGATTTGAGAAAGCTGCAGAGAAGAGGTTTGCGGGGCAGGGACAGAGTACTACAAGGGGCAAAGCTTCCATGGCGAATGAAGCGTCCTGGCCTCACCAGTCATAGGAATTCCTGGGAACTGAAGATAATCAGCACCTTGCCTCAGCAACCTCTGGAGTTACACCTGAACACAAACAGAGGCTCTCCGGGGGTGGCAACACACAGAGCTAATTTTCCTTTACAGCTGCACCTGATGGCATGTGTGACTGTTGCTTGCCTGAGTACAGGCGTATTTTCACGCTTGACTCACAGTTAGTCCAGTGCCACAAGCCAACACTGCCCGTGGTTACATGGAAATTCAGTAGGATTGGGAACACGTATAGCAGGGGAGAGAAATAAGCCAGAAGAGTTATTTCAAGCAGATGTTGGTGATAGCTGCTGGTAGCAACAGTAAGTTATCAAAAGGAAATATATATATCTCTTCAGAATAAAAAACAGCACCTGCACCTGAACAGGGTTTGGTAACTGCTAAATGGCTCCATAGGCAAGAGGAGAGCTTTATGGACAGAAAGTTTTGCATAAAGCAGTTGTTGTTTACACCTGAAACTTACGTACAAATAAAACCATCGCTCTTTACTGCCAATCCTCCTCTACTCCAGCCAAAGCAGCCTGTGGAGCTGCATGACAGTGCTCCTTGCAATTGTTCCTCACAGGTGTAGCTTTTAAATGCATTCACCAACGATTGTCCAGGTCAACTCACATGATGAGTCCCCTTTAATCCAACAAAGCAACGTGTTAAGAAAAGCAGGGAGGACATTATTCAGAAAGGGGAACTTTGGCCTTGGATGGAAAAAGGAGAACATGGAGTTAATTTTCTGCTTTGAACTGCCCTGCAGAGAGTTTAGCTTTTTTCCACTGAGTGTCAGGGGAGACCATGGAGACAGGCCACCACAGACAGTTGTTTTCTTGTGCAGCTGCTTCACTTGCCTTCCCTTCCACCAGCAGCAACCACAGCCCCACAGACTGACCTTCACCTGAATAAAAAATGAAGCCTAAATTGTAAAACACTGTAAAACATTAGGTCTGAAATCCAACCTTTTTCTCCCTCCCCATTTCTATTCCTTTTATACAACTGCCACCATCATCTGTTTCTCCTGTATGTTCCTCCTTGCTAAGGTAGGTCACATAAGGTGTCTTCACCTTGAGAGGGTCAATTTTGGGAGTTGTGACCCTCTGGTACCTCTCACTGTGGCTGCACATGCCTTGCAATGGCAACCCCCAGCTGTTACACATGTGCCAGGGACCCCCATGACCCTCAGCACCAAAACTGCCCTGTGCCAGGTCTGTGTTTGACTTGAAGAAGGCAGCAAGCGCTGGGTTATTGTGCTCTCTTCTACACCCCTGAAAGCCACCAGGAGCCTGGGGTGAGAAAGTGCCACTCCGATGGAGGGGACATGAGAAGGGGACCAAGGGACTAAAGCCCTGCTGGTGCTCACTGGGTGCTTGCAGTGACTGGGAGGAGCACAGGGAGGTAGTGAGAAGGTAAGAAAGTCTGGGAGAGGCAAGGAAGAGGGGAGCTGGGGGCTGAAGTAGCCCCAAGAGGAAAGACATGGAGGAAGGAGATGGAGAGCAGAAACGATTTGCCAATCTTAGCAAGGGAAAGAGGTAGCGATGGCAGTAGGAAGCCCTGAGCATCATTATACTCTGCTGCATAATCGTAACACAGTGTTGTCACAGCTACGCTTTAAAAAAAATAACAATCACAAACTCAGAAAAGCTTGAAATTAACTTAAAAATATAGAGACTAATTAAAACTCTAAATTTTAGTCTTTCTTTTCACTTATCTTGTGAAAGGAGGACACTGGTCACGTCTTCAGGCTTTTTCCTAGAAATTAACATTTGAGAAAACAATTCTCACCAAGCTGTGTGACTGGGGCACTGGGGAAAACATCAGGTATTACAAACTTTACCACTACACAGCAAGCACTAGCAAGTAGGGGATTAGGTCTTCTCTGGACCTGCCCCTGTAAATTCCTGGTAGCCTGTTTTTTTGCAGAGGCAGCTTTGATTTAGCAGCAGAGAACGGAGGTGGAAGTGACAGACCACATAATCCCTCCTGGATACTTTCCTTTTGTAGTTGCGTGTGACAGCATCACTTAATCTTGGCTAGAAATGGGAATGCACAGTTTCTCTTTGTGTGGGGAGAATGGATATTTCCCATGCAGGCATTCACAGTCATCCATACATTTCAATAGGCAGTGGGAAAAAGAGTCCAGTCCCAGCTAGCATGGCTTCAAGAGACAGTTTCCCAGCAGAGGTTAAGCCGGGGCTCACAGCCTGCTGCCTGGGCACGTGTGCAGCAAAAAAACAAGCCACAGACCCATACACCACATGTGAAGCACCACCAGGTACAGTGTTGTCCCCCTGGTAAGCTTGTCTTAACACTCATAAACTCCTGACAAACAGCCAGAGTCTCCAAACTGTCTGGACAAAATTTCCAGATGGAAAAAGAGCATATTTCTAGAGAAATCTGGGCTGTATCCAAAGCAAAAAAAAATCCAGTTTCCTATTCAGACACCAAGTGATAGCCAGCCCCAGCCTTCGGATTCACAAATGCAAACCCCAGGTCTCCATGTCTCTTCAGACAGTGTGAAAGCTAATTTGGGCAACTGTAGAAAATCCGGATAAAATCAAGTTTATCTTAATCTTTCATCCAATGAGACATTTGATGTATTTGAAAGTTTATCTCATCTTTTAAAATCACCTGTGTCTCCCTTTTAAATTCTGAAATCATCACACCCATAATAAATCGCTTTATCGAAGTTCAGCTTCTTGAAATTAAATTAGAATAGGAAGTGGCTGTATAGACAGATACACAAAATAAAACAAGCAGGGCGGTTTGCAGTGATGCATATTGTCTGTAACGATATATATCAGTGGGCCCTCATATTACAAACACCTTCCTACCACTATGGAATGCATTAAATGACACTTTTTAATGCATTTTTTTCGTCTCCAGTAAGAAAAAGCGATTTGACTGGATATCTCACTTGCCTGAGCCAAACCCCAGGGTGTGTAGTGTCATCCATGTCACTGAGAATATTTCTGGTAGATTTCTTTCTAAGGACTCTTCCTCCTAGCTGAAGTAATCAAAAACAACAAATAAGAAATGGCTTAAGTTTATTTCCTTGCTTACATGTTTTCTGTCTCCTGAAATATATCTTACAAGCATGATGAATATGATCTGGAAGAGATAATATTTACATTCATAAATATATGCATACATAAATTAGCCCTATGCTAGATTAGACTACAGATCATTTCTTCTAGGTAAAACACTTTTCCACTTTACATCCGTTTTTTTTAAGACTGTTATATTTTCTGAGATTGGATAGATCATCCAAAGCCACAGATACTCAAATTGCCTCTCAAGAAAGTCTTCATCATTCCTTGGAATTCTATTTTTTTCCCAGGGAAAAAACCCAGTAGTTTTTGCTAACTGTGTTCAATTTATGTTTAAACTATTGATTAATCAAGAGGTTTAAATAGTTAAAAGTCCACTACCCATGAAGCAGCTCCTGATGACACCAGGTACCACTGCTTAGAATCGTGATGGCTCCACTCACCTTTTTCACCCCAGAAAGACCAAAGAAAAGCCCCCAAGAGGCACTGTTATGCATATTGAAAAATTTCCCATCAAACACCGTTGACAGAGACTCGGCAGGGGCCCTTGTTGCAGTCCCCTGTCGGGGAGCACCTTGGGCTTGTGCTGAGGCTTTTTGGGGTCCCTGCGTCACACTCCCCATCACTGGGGGCTCCTTTCCCCTCTGCCCCAGCTCCACCGGGTGACACTGTTTGTCCTCTGTCTCCTTCCACTCAGACTGGTATCTAGCATCTTCTGAGAACTTTCTGCTGACTGAGTTTCATCTGTAGATCGATGGGGGATTTGTGGCTGCTTCTGCGCGGCTTACCGGCTGTGCCAGCTCTAGTTTCCCACTCAGCGGCTCCTTCTGCTTGACCATGGCTGGCAAAACAAGCAAGTCAGCAAGTCCTTTCTCTTTTCAGCTGTTTCCCAGCAAAAGAAACATTAGCACGTCAGACTGCCAGACAACACACCACAGAGATTCTCCCACATATTGCTTCTTTTCTTCCTTTTTTCATGTCAAGCGCTAAAGAGGTGGGTGACAGATTTCCAATGGGGGCGGGAATTTATGCTGAGCACTGCTCTTTCGACCTCTCCGTCTTTTACACTTGAACGGGAAGGGCCCCTGAAGTGAGACACTAAAGCCAACAGCTTATCCACAAAGCCCCTGGCTAATTAGTCATTTATAAAAAAATAAAATGCAATCTGTCAAGAGAGGAAAGAGGGGTTTAAAAGGATATACCTTTATAGTTATAAATTGCTGAAAAAAAAATAATTACAGGATAATGTGCAAAGGGTCAATTCAATAAAAGGAGGGGAAGAGACACCTGAGTTTCCTTAAACTCACCGGGGAGGCAGCTGAGTTCGGGGCGCTTGCTGTACATACATGTAGCTGGATAATTGCTGGGTTAGGAACTGAAATAGCAGCATGTGGGCATCATCCAAAGGAGCAAGCAGACACAGAAAAAAAAAAAAATTCACCAGCCCAGCCTTGGGCAAAGTTTCGCTGCATGCAGAGTAGATCAACTATTTATTTCTGAAATTTACACTTTGTAAAGCATAAATAAGCAGGGAGGATCAGCGTGGTCCCCCAGCAATGTACATACCCTGTGACAGATACTGCGGTTGGCTGTATATAATGAGTGCAGGCCCAGAAACGAGACTAGAGCCCTGCAGGAGTTGCAAGCTCTCACGTTGCATTTTTCAGAAAGCAGCTCAATTAATCTGAAGGTTAACTTAATTAAGTAAAGCTCACCTCCTTATCAGGCTCTTCTAGGCTTTTACATCCTACCAGGTACTGAGGAGCCATTCATTAGGCCTCACAATGTGCCTCTGAGCTAGGTAAATGCGTGCTAATCGTTTTTCACAGAGGGTTTGGACAAAGGCAGAACAGTTAAGCCCAAAGTTTTTAATGTCTGGCCTCAGGACTTGTGTAGGCACCCAAAGGAAAACCCGGGGCAGGGGAAGGAACCCCACAGCGCCCGGGGAATGGTGAGATCCAGACAAAGGAGCAGAAAGAGACCCGAAATGAACAGTCAGCCGAAACACCGATGCTTGTTTGCCAAACCCCAAACTGTGTGCTGCCCGTTCCTCTCAGGGCTGGCTTGACTGGAGAAAAACCACAGCCACTCCCCTCCCTGCAGCTGGGAGGCCCCGGGGAGCCCGGGGAACTGTGATAATAAGGATCGTTTCTGATCCATTTTAGGGTCCTGCTTTCCTCTTAGAAAAAAGAAGAGCTCACACCCATCAGTGGGTGTCAGCCCCCAGCAGGCCAGGCACAGCGCTAACCCCACTGGAAACCCGACCCACAAACGCAGCTCGTGTGGCCTGTATGCAGCGAGCACACCGAGCCGCAGTGGGCCTGAGCACCCGCCAAGCACAGAATCACAGAATCATCTAGGTTGAAAAGGACCTTGAAGATCATCTAGTCCAACCGTTAACCTAGCACTGACAGTTCCCAACCCACCACCACACCCCCAAGCGCTATTGTCAACCCCACTCTTAAACACCTCCAGGGATGGGGACTCCACCACCTCCCTGGGCAGCCCATTCCAACGCCTAACAACCCATTCTGTAAAGAAATGCTTCCTAGTATCTAGTCTAAACCTTCCCTGGCGCAACTTGAGGCCATTACCTCTTGTCCTATCGCTTATTTCTTGTTAAAGAGGCTCATCCCCAGCTCTCTGCAACCTCCTTATCAGGTAGTTGTAGAGGGCGATGAGGTCTCCCCTCAGCCTCCTCTTCTCCAGACTAACAACACCCAGTTCCTCAGCCGCTCCTCCTCGTACGACATGTGCTCAAGACCCTTCACCAGCTTCGTTGCCCTTCTCTGACAACGCTCAAGTCATTCAATGTCCTTTTTGTAGTGAGGGGCCCAAAACTGAACACAGTAATCGAGGTGCGGCCTCACCAGTGCCGAGTACAGGGGCAGGATCACTTCCCTGTCCCTGCTGGCCATGCTATTTCTGATGCAAGCCAGGATGCCATTGGCCTTCTTGGCCACCTGGGCACACTGCTGGCTCATGTTCAGAACACCTTGGTGAGGGTGCAATGTGGAGTCGGCGCACAGATGAATGCATGGCAGTGTTGGAGACGGGGGAAACCAGCTCTTGTTCTTACATGCTGGAGAAGGGAGTTTGTCCTGCAGTCCTACAGTCACATGTACCTCTGCAAAAGAAACCTAAAGGAACTGGTCAAGGTCACCAAGAGAGAGAAAAACAAAGCTGAAAGAGTTTTCAATACATCCTGCCTTGAGTACATGTCCCAGTTACACTCTTCATGCCTGTCCTTGCACTCCCCAAGTTATAATTCCATACTCCCACTTTTCTTTTCCTATAAAAGAACAAAAATAATGTAATGTGTATTATTACAGGAAGCACAATGCCATAATCAGGTTAAGAAAACAATTGACTGAATGCTGATGTATATTACTGAAAACTAATTCCGAAAAGCTTCATTTGCTCATTTCGGGATGCTTGTCTGTTTACAATGTGACTTCTTGTTACAAGTATTTTTAAGGACAGATACTTCCGAGAATGAGAGGAGCCTGATGGTCTTGTGAATTTGGCATGCAAATTTACCAGGGAGATTGAACCTCTGTTTCCTCACCTATCAGTGCTAATAAAAAGTGTGTGTATTTGCCTCATAGAAAGAAAGAGAAAAAGAGGAAAGAGAAAGAAAGAGAAAGAGAAAGAGAAAGAGAAAGAGAAAGAGAAAGAGAAAGAGAAAGAGAAAGAGAAAGAGAAAGAGAAAGAGAAAGAGAAAGAGAAAGAGAAAGAGAAAGAGAAAGAGAAAGAGAAAGAGAAAGAGGAAAAAAGAAAGAGAAAGAGAAAGAGAAAGAGAAAGAGAAAGAGAAAGAGAAAGAGAAAGAGAAAGAGAAAGAGAAAGAGAAAGAGAAAGAGAAAGAGAAAGAAGAGAAAGAGAGGAGAGATACAAGAGAGGAAGGAGGAAGGGAGGAAGCATGTGGACCTAGAGGGGCACGAGAGGTTTAGCAGCAGAGATGAGAAGAGCTGTGTGTACACCACTAGCACAATGTCCCTGTCTCTGTTATCGTTCCACCAGTTCTGTATCTGCCTTGAAAATAAGTTCCTTGGTGCTGCTTAATTACCGCATAGTCTCTGAAGTTTCAGAGACCAATACATCTCCCAGTAACCCTGTTTTCATCTTGTCCTATTCTCGGCATTTTCAAAAATGCACCACCTCCCACCCCAGCCTCAACCAGTCACATTCATCTTTTTCCATCTTACCTCAGAGCTTCCTCAGCATTTTTTATACCTAATTTCATGAATCAAAGTGGTTGCTTTAAAGGCTGATTTTCCCCCTACGCTGCTGTTTTGGAGGTAACAGCCTCAGTAGCTGACTAGGATCTTTCCTTTCCCCTACTAGAACAGAGTCTGTGTTTTAAGGACACATTTTGCTCACCTTCATGTTCATATCTACCTCATTTTAAACAAGCAAGCATTTATCTTGAAAAAATGAAATCTGTGATAGCCCCAACCTCCCCAAGACTTATCCTAGAGGAACAGCTATGTGTGCTCTGACGCAGGAGCTCATCAGACAACACCCCATGAAAGTGAGAGTGTCTCTTCTCTGCCTAACCTGGAGAGGTCGCTCCCAAATCTTAGCCATTTTTCAGGGACTTTAGATGATCTTAATTTCAGTATCTCTTGCTTTCCTGTGCTGAAATTAAATCACACGTGCTGTGAGCAGCCTAACAAAGCTAGCACAGCTCTGTATGGTGTACAGACTGTTTTTCCAAACGTTAAGCATTTGGCATATGAGGTCACACTCGGCCAACTACACAGCAGAGGGCAATGGTTAAAAAGTGTCCCCTCTAAAAAAAGGACCAATTTTAGTGGCAAACCACCAGCAGCAAGAGATTATGCCAAGTGTAAATAATGAAAGCATGATAAAAGTATATGCTTTTTTTCCCTCCTTGATCCCTTTATTATATTTTCTGGTATAAAACTAATAACTTGCTGTTGCCCACCAGTTTCCTCATTTATAGAAGACTTAGAGTCCCCTTGAGGTTTGAGAGGTTGACTCTGCAGTAAAGAACTGCATGGGTTTGTGCAGACCTCTCCTGGCTCACGGCGAAGGCCAGGAGGAGCGCTCAGGGTGGTGTGCCAGCAAACTGGAGCTGCGAAGTACATGCTGAGGTAGCCCTGTAAAGCAAAACAAAACAGAGGAGTAGAGCTGGAAACACATTGTTGAAAGGGGCGTAAGTGGAAACTTTTGCCAAGCAGTGTGGAACTGCCAAACCCACAAACGGTTTGAGATTACCTCCCAGTTCATGACTTGGAAAATGTATTCTGTGTTAAGAGCTACACATGCTCCTAAGAGACCATAGTTTAGCCTAAAAGTCAGTCTGATTAATTCATACACAGGCCAGGACTGGGAGCAACACGGGGGTGGGAGCAACAGAATAGAGCTGGAGAAAAAAAGAAAGTAATCAAGAGAAAACACACTTCGGAGCTCTGTGGTAGTGGAGATACTGGGTGCTCGTAGTAATCAGTGGGATTGATGCTGGGGCACCTTTAGAAAAGGCAGCAGATAATGAGAAACTGGACTAAGAACAAATCGAGGTGGGAAAAATTTACTGCTGTCTCTGCTGAGAGACTGTGGTAGGAAGATGGTGAAAATTCTAGAAGAGGCCAAACAAAAAATCCACTGGAACCAGCAGAGTGTTTTTAAATCATGTCCTTTAATAATCTACTATTTGCATTACCATAACATGCCATTGCATCATTCGGGCATGCAAACAATTGTTGAGTTCCCAACTTCTGCTGCTGGAAAAAAATGATGACCTAGGGGAAAGAATTTCTGTAGTAAATACCTCAGCATGAATAATAAGATGAGGTTATTTAAGTGACAGCTCCTTGAAAAATTAGCCTAACTTCCTAATAACTGTACTACATAGCTTGAAGAAATCTAACTTTATCTTTACCTCCCACACAGTAAATCTCCCTATCACATTCTTTCCTTGCTTCATTGCTATTTCTTTGCTTAATAATCAGCTACTTAAAAGATTGGGGATAATGTTAATAATGGGCAAATTAGATACACAGAAAAGAAATGTTTTCTGTGCTTTCAGAGATACCCAGCATGACTGTCATTAAACCAAAACTGAGACTTGAGGAGGGAGCACAGAAACCTGGGCAGGCTGCAGTGGAACAGGCAAGGACTCTGGCTAACTTAGTGTCGAGCAGACAATGTTAGTCACTGTTGCAATGGTAGAATATTTAGCAACGGGAGCTCCTCTCTCCTTCAGCATTTTTCTCCCATAAACTAATTAAGCCATAATATTATGAGTGCTTCCTTTCAGGCTAGGCTTTCCTTTTAGCATGACTATGGGCAGGCTGGGCAAAGCTGGGTTATTGCTGTGATGAAAAAACTGGCACTACATTTTGCCTCAGTCTCCTTTATTAATTTTTTTCAAGCTCTATACAAAGCCACTTGCATGCCCAATGGCTCAATCTCACTTCCAATTAAGTCAATGATGAAACTCACATTGACTTAAATGGGAGCAGGTTTGCATCCCAAAGGCTAACAGTCAAGGCTTTTAACAGTCAGACTACTAATAGGGAAAGTAGAAAGAGTTAGAAAATGTCGTCTTCTTCTCTTTTCTTAGGAGCAGTAATTCAAAGTGAATAGAGTAGGCATGTTCAGTTTGAAATTATTTTCAGGGAGAAAAAATACGTAGTGAGTCTATTTATAATGCGGTGATTCAGCTCTTCTTATAATATGTGTGGATGGATCTGTTGCAGAGAAGGAGGCAGCACATAGCAAGAATTATCGACTTGCCCTTTAAATATTTTGCAAGCCCTTTCTTAGCCCTAACTGTATTCAGCCCTTACTATATTACCTAGCCTGTGCAGCAGAGTACACTTCTGTTAAAATGTTTTGGCCAATTAACTTGGTTATATTGGAGTCTACTGATGAATAAAGAGCAAAAGACCCAGCACGCTCCAGGCGCTTTCTCAGCACTGGCCTCCTGCTATGGACAGAGTCCATATGAGGCCCAGGAAGAAAGAGAATTTTGTTTTTCTTTTTACAACATTGACAAAATTAATCAAAAGGAAAAGATTAGATTAACAATGGCCACATTAATGTTAATTTCTCTCACATGAACCCATATACTTGGGGGGGGGGGGCAGGTAATCCACAAGTGAAAAAAAGCCTAGAGAAAGGACTTTGGGGATAGCCTGGCAGAGATGCCCAGCATTTAAACTTCCCGCAAACCCTTCAAAGGCAGTTGCTCCCACTCAGCCCAGTTTCCCCAGCATCTGTGTGGTTCCACTCCTCACAGAGGACAGAGGCACCTGCACAGAAGGGCAGGCCTTTGGGAGCAGTGTTTTGGGTGGTGACAACCTGCTGGCAGCGATAATCAATTTCTCCTCCTTTCCCCCCATTCCCCTGCCTCGCACCAGCAGAGGAGGAGGGATGCAGGCTGCAGAGTGACTAAGCTGCAGACCCCAGCGCACAGGGGCTTCTGCTGGTGGCGAGCAAGTAGGGAGGACATTGCTATCACCGATTGGGCGTTGAAATTTGCTACCTTGCGGGGCTGTGTGCTGCAGTGAGCCAGTGCCTGGTGGATGCTAAGCTCAATTCCGGCAGGCATGCAGCTGGCAGGCTGCCACGGGAACCCTGCGGCTCCTTGCCTGGCGTCGCCCCAGTACGTACAATGGAGTCATTCTGGGGAGGTTGACACCATGGAAAGTTTGGAACCTTCTGCCAGTTGGATTTAATGTTTCTTCAGGACGCCCATGACAGCCATAGTTGTAACTGCATGCCATGTGTGGGAACAGAGAAGCCTGCCCTGCCCTGCCCTGATGTTGAAAGTATTTTCTGTCTATTCTGGGTATTGTTTGTTCATCACCTGGTAGATGCGTTCCACCTATAGTTATGTCTTTCATCTCAGTGCCTTTTCTACTCCTTGCTTTTCTCTGGCTAGCAGAGTAGAAGGAAACATGTTTGCCTTTTGCAGTGTTTATTATCAAGTTCAAATGGAGAACGCTGAACTATAGCACTGCCTGAGCAACTAACCTGGTGCGATATGCCCATGCAGGAGGGAGAGGTAAAGGAAACAGCTTTTGTGAATGACATTCAAGTTCAGATTGCATGTTTGCAACTCTGGCTTGTGCAGCAAAGACTGGGAGCAAAGTTTCATGACCCATTACTCTAACAGGAAGCCAGGTGGCTCCGCAGAAGTTGATGGAGTTGTTCTGGATGAACACAAAGGTAACAGGCATCTATAGCATTGGCTCCCAAATGTTTGCACCTCTTCTCTCTTCAGTCCATCACCTGGAGAGTACACCTGCGCACACCCACACATGCACTGTTTTTGTCTCCTTTTCTGTACCATTCTCCTTTCCAAACCTTTTTTGATTGTCATGGCTTCAGAATTCAAAACAGTCCCAGCCTCCTTCTCTAATTAAAGCAGAGATTGTGGTTTTGCTTTTCTGAGTCAAATGATGAGGGCCAACGGCATTCCAAACAACCACAAAGTTGATACTGAAATAGTAGCTTGGTACAAGTACAAATTGCAAAACCTCTTGGAGGAGGAGGCAGTGTAGTTCTGGAGGCCCTGGGTTAGGGTCCCTTCCTCTAATTCTCTCTGTCCCTCAGCCCCTGACTCTTCCTCCCTCCCTCCCAGGCCGCTTATGACCTGACCTCCGCCCCTATGACCTGTGCGTAGGGCCTTTACCCACTCCCATGCTGTGGACGCCCTAATCCCAGCACGCTTCCCTCCTGCTCCAGCTGCACCGCATGACCTACAGACCCCCTCTGGCATGATGATGGTGGGGAAAAGATGTACCGATGGCATCACGCAGGAAATCCCACCGATCTCCCTGCTGCTGCTGGCTCTGCCTCATCTTTGGAGAGCAGAAACAGCGGAGAAAAGAGTCAGAAGTGCATTGGGGCCAGACAGGAGCCCACAGTTGAGGTGAGGGCACCCAGCAACTCTGGTATGGTTTGGTACCACATGCATGAAGACCAGCAATGCTGTTGCACTGTCAGCCAACAGCAGGATGCAGGAGCATTCAGGACAGGGCTTGTACAGCCACCGCAGCCACTCTGCCTTTAAAAAAGGTAGACAACTTTGAAAAATGTCCTCCCACAGCTAGCTAGCTTCGCAGGCCAGTGTGGAGAGGGAAGAAATCTTCTCCTCACTTTCCTGTTGCTACAGGCACTGATCTGACTCACTCCATCACTCCCACTGGGATTTTGAGTTGACCCTCTGTCAGAGTTACCCGATTGCTCTGCCAGATCTTGCCTTGCTCCCTTCCTTCACCCACAGGGAGAAGGGATATCCCCCGACTGGCCTGCCTTGCCCCGCCTGGCCCCATTGAAGGAGCTCTACAGGGACGCCTGTGCTTGCCAAGCCTCTTTGGCTCGGCTTAATTTACACTACTGGAAGTTCACCCAAGGCTCTTAATGGATGTTTCCCCTGTATCATGACTACTGATAAACATTCTTCATTAAAGTACTAAATTAATCTCTGCTGAATATGTGCGACACAGCCTGAAGCCCACCTCAATCTCCATTAACTGCATTGTTCTTGCAGCTGAGAGAAATAAGATTTATTTTTGTCAGTAAAGTGAACAAACACCACCTGTGATCCACTCAGGAAGCTGACCTGAGCTAGAAGGTGACATTTTTACTGTTCCTTTTTGACTATAACCAAGGCTAATGGTGCATGGATTATTGTGCTTCCAGCAAAGCCGTCTTTTTCAGTTGAAAATGAGGTTTTTGTCAACTAAATTCTCGGTGAAACAAAGACATGTACACCATACATATAATAATTCAATTTAAAAAACATACCGAAAGAAAGGAGCTTTGAAGAATGGTGCTGTAAATGACAGATAAGAAATTTTTTTTGTGGGTTGAGTGAATTGCCACTTTTATTTGCATGCTCTACATAGTGATCACAGACTGAATCAGCCTGCAAATATGAACAGCCCCTTTGCTTTCCAAGCAACTCACTGGCTAAAGTAACATATATTGACACTGTTTTATGGATAAACAGGCTAAGTCAGTTCCTCATCCTGTCAGTATGGAGCTCTGACAATCAGTAAGTTCATGTTTTGAAGGGGGATGGAGAAACTCTTTCACTGAACTGCATGGGACTTTCAAAGCATAAACAGAGCTTAAATGAGGGCAAGCATACTTCTTTGTTACATCTCTTTTTCACAGTTCATGCAACTCCTAGAAAGTTCAGAGCCCATAAGAGTGCAGGCTGTTTCCATACATGTTGCAAAGCAGGTTTCCTACTGCAAAGTCAAACAGTATGTGCCAAGCAGACAGTGCCTTCCCACTTTGTCCTTCAAGATGTACTGTGCCTGATTTCTGCACATGGCACGACAGTGTTAAAAATACAGTCCAGATTTATGTATTAGAGCCTGTGTTCTGCTATGTGCTCTCTCCTGGGACTGTCTGAGGGTCTGAGCCTTAACAGAGCTCAACAACTTGAGTGCTTGTTAAATCAGAGGGGTCTGAGGGTGCTCAGAGAAAGGGGAGGAGAATGGGGAAGCAGAGAACAGATGAAATCACAAAATGTTCAGGCATGCTTGGGATAAACTTTTAGATTTTGTGTCCCACACTCAGCCTCCTTCTCTATCACCATCTGGGAACACAAGATAAAATCAGAGCCCCTATGGGGAGAGCTAGGATGATCGTGTTGCCTTGTGCAAGAAGCCAGACCAGGTGGGAATCACATGCTCCAATTCAGGACCCAAAGGATGTGTACACCTCATGTGAAAGGAGAGGAGAGGAGATAGAAAAGACTGTTTTAAAGGAATACTTTAGGTCTGTTCAGGACTAAGCTTTGGTTCATTATTTGAAGCAAATCTTGGGAAGCAGATCAATTATCGACAGTAAGACTAATGCTGTAATGATTATTACTGTCAAAGGCACCCAACTCCTTCAGATTCCCTTGAAAATCCCTGTATTGCAGCATGTTGCACTGATGGAGTGGAGTAAGGGCTCTGATTAGTACAGGAAGAAAAAGCGCCCACCATTTTCATGCTTCATCTATGGTTTCCACAGCAGATTTGGCAACATCTCAAACCTTCCTCAACCCTATACCTATTATCAGTTACGTTATGTTACAGTGCTGCATTTTAATTGCTGTGTTTTCTGAGACAGAGGGAGCTGAATCTAAATATATCTCAAGCACCAGCAGTGATATTTAGCACAGCTACTGTAATTAAGTATTCAGCCATCGCCAACAAATAAACTTCTCACATGAGGAAATAGGTTCTCTGAAAAACACCTGAATGTTTGACAAAATTCCATTTTCTGTTATTTTAATATCATTAAGAGGCTTTGGCTTTCTTGATTGGCAGGGTGTGCATCTAAACTGCCAAGAAATTACCCGTTTTCCATCACAGCTCTTTTCCTTTTATGAATGCAGACACTGACAGCTCTAACAAAGATGCTCAACTAGGAAGCTTTTTCTCCTTTAAGAGAAATGAAATATTGCTGAGTTAAAACCACTAATTACAGTTTATAATAACAATACTTCCTGGGAAAAAAAAAATAAACTATACTTAACTGCTGGATTTTTTTCTTTAAACTAGCGGTTTGGCTACAGTTTGATGGCTAACTATTTGCAAAAATCTTCTCAACTGATACAGTCTAGCTGGTAGATTTCAGAGAAAAAAAATACCCCTCTCTCACAGTATAGACATATTTTTCTGTCAAACCATTTGCTTTGTATTTCTAATGCAAACCTTAATGTATGCAATAGGAAGCAAAGAATGTGAATAAAGATCACTGCAAAAAACCCGAAGTACATCCTTCACTTCGAGTAGTTTAGAAAGCTCTTGAAATTTTTGCTAGCCCATATGGGATACTTTAGAAAGGGGAAAATCAGTAGGTAAAACGCTCAGGCTGGAGCAAATGGGTGCAACTGCAGAGATTTATACCCAGACCTCCACTCTTCTATCCAAGTGCATGTGTCCCTGTTTTGTCCTGAAGTGTCGTCTCCTCCAAGGTCTTCCACTAGGACTGGAAGTTTTTTTCACTCCCTTTTCCCTCAGAAAATGCCTGAACATGACTTGCATTTGAGAATACTGAGATACAGAGCTTCTCTAGCAAGAATTTTCAAATTATCAGGTTTTACGTTCTTGGGATTGACAGAGATGCTGGAGGCAGAGACATGCACACACACAGATGCAACAGCCAGGCTTTTCAACTCAATGGGAATTAATGGGGCAATGTTTGGCACTGGAGCATCGGTCTCCCATAAGTTATTTTGCTAATTCTTTCTGCTGACTTACACCAAAGATCAGAAGGACAAACGGAATAGTATAAATGGCATTGAAAACTAAGCCAGAAGTACTGACCCAGAAGGCCACTTTCTGAATGAAAGCACTCTCTCTAATTTAAATGATTGCTACACAAAGTGTGCAGGAAATACTGAGCCCGATCAGAGATGTGAAGGTGATAATATTTATTTACCTTTCTTATAACTACCATTTTATTTTTCCCATGGGAAATAGCAATCTAAAATGGACTAGAAAAACACAATATTTATCAGGAAAGAGAATCTTCAAAAAAATCTGCCTTGTGATGATCCAAGGACCGGCTCCTGCTAATCCCTTGAGCTTTGTTTTGTGTGTATTGCTACTGAAATCAATGAATACAGAATGGGGCAAAGTCTGAATAATCATAGACAGTCTGGAAACATACTCTAAATTATTCAGATCTTACCCCAAAATTTAACCGTGTTTATTGTCACATGAGGAGACATGTAGCTTCTTAAAATATGTCAAAATGGAAGGGTCGGAATGAGAACATTTTTAATCACCCATGTTATTTTACCAACTCAAAATACAAATCCAGAGTCCTCTTCTGGGTATTTCAGTGGCATACACGTTTTTAATGCAGATATTTAAAACATTCTATCCCAGTATATTATCCAGTGTAATGCAGTATTAAAAAGGAAGATTTCAGCTGAGTATACTTTAATACTTTATTAGATGGGCCATGCTGGCATGAAATGTTTTAAACAAGTTGCAAAGTTAAGCAAAACAACAAAATTGTATTGCAGCTCCTACTCAAGCTGAGGCTCAACCTGAAGTCAGCTGCTGAAGAAGTGAAAAATTTGTCCCAGTGAGAAACAAAAAAATTCCATGCTAATCATCGGCATGTTCTCTGCTCAAAACATGTGAGGCTACTTAATTCTATTTCAACTGAAAGCTCACACCTACAACTGCTGAAGTACATAAATAAAACTGCTGAGTTTCAAAAAGGCAGATCATGAGATACTTGCAAACCATTTAGTGTTTCATTCAGTGATTCTAGTCAAATTTGCAGAAAGAAACAAAAAGACCAATGCCAGTGGCATTGTAAGCACAGTAACTTTTACTACCTGATTCGGATCTTTCAATCTGCATTCAAGAACAGGCAGAAATCTGACATCTCCTCTGGATCTAGGAGAAAGCTTCAAAGGCTAATGCCAAGGATCACATTCCTGAGTCTGCTTCTCTCAGAGTTCAGTGAAGTTCCATGCCCGCACCCGTCTCTCACTCTCTCTTTACACCTCTTTCATGTCGGTTTCTTCTACTTGTCTCAGACTCGGTTGAAAAGATGTGCCCCTCTGGCTGCAACACAAGACACGAGGGTTCAGAAAAGCTCCCATGTCCTGTGTTGTAGCCGGAGGTCTCACAATAGTTTAGAGCAAACCCTCTGGAGTGCAGGCTCCTTTCGCAGGCAGAGCTCTTTTCCTGCACTTTTGAATTCAACCTATGTGTCAATCTGCAAAAGAGAAGCAGACAAGAATGGAAATCAGGTGCTTGTGGACAGCACGCAGATAACACTGTGTGCTATTGCTACTGTCAACATTGCAAATGGAAAAACGACCCAAGTAGCTGCCAACCTGGGCCAGAAAGGTCAAGTTCAGACCCGGAGTTAAAAGCTACCATTCAGTTGACCTCAGCAAAGACACGCCAGCTCACAGCAGTCTGAATTAGCCCTACTGCCTTTCCAGCATGATATCCAGAGCTTGAAGACTGAAAGCATTTCTTGGGCAAGTTTGCCAGCACCTATTCTTTCAATGGCAGATAAAGCTAAGCAAGTAATTAGCAACTAATCATGTATAAACAAATTCTGCCTTTTGTTTCTTGTTTGCAAATTGCCCTTACACGGATCACAACATTTCCTAATTTGTTATGCAGAATTATTTATGAATGCCTTCATAATTAATAATTCCAGGTCTGCAGATCACTCGTAAGGAGTTGTGAACATTTGCAAATCACACTGAATTTCTGAATTATATAAGCCCTGTAAAACTTATTCCTGATGAGGTTAGTTGTCTAATTAACTGATACTGTGGATACGCAGCTCAAGACATCACTTTTGGTAAACATTCAAACTTCTGAATTTAAAATAGGCACCGTTGAGCATAATTTCTGCTAATAAAGCTCTGTGCCAAATATCCACAGAAAACAACCCCTAGAAATGGTTCAAAGAGTTAAATTGAAATTCATTTATGAATCCAAGTGGATATTCACAGGACAGCATGTTTTTTTACTGCTTGCTCAACTCAAGTCATAAATTAATGCTAACAAAAATATTCAGAGCTGTTGTTGAATTTCTTATGAGCAC
This sequence comes from Strix aluco, assembly GCF_031877795.1. NCBI lineage: Eukaryota > Metazoa > Chordata > Aves > Strigiformes > Strigidae > Strix > Strix aluco. The sequence continues at coordinate 73,292,811 of NC_133931.1, forward strand.
AGTATTTACTTGTATGTGTTTCTTTTCCTTGTGAACTTAGAATTCATCCCAACTGAAATGCTTTGAGAGGCAGAGCTTGAAAAGACTTTTTTTTTTTTTAATAAATGTCAATCCAGTACAGTACATTGCTGTACATTACAATAAAGATCAGCAATTTGGAGCCAGGTATACAAGACAAGATTATTGCTATCTCTGTTCAAAATATCTCTGGCAGATTTATTGCTTTTTTGTCCCTGACTCTCTACATATCACTTTTATGCTGTCGCTACTTTGTTTGGTACTTTTGCTTCTTCAAACAAACTTGAAGAAGTGGGAGAGGAAATGAAGTGTACTTAGCTGCTATTTTTATGAAGATGACCCACAGAATGCCTGTTCAGGCACTCTGATGATAAGTGCTTACATCAATAGAACTTAGTAAATTACATAAGCTGTTTGCTCTAAAATGTCAAACTTCTGTTCAAAAGATTTTTAAATTTTTTTTTTTTAAACTTTCCTATCTACTTCAAATAAAACTCAAAGCTATCAGCTTTGTTCATTTCCAGACTTATCTCGCATGGAATAAAGTACAGTTCAACCAGTCACAGCTCAGATTAGGCAAAGGACAAAGCTATGAATTAAAAGATCTTTCCATATAAATGCATCAAAAGCGATGCCATCAGTATTTTTGACAATAACGTGGCTCTTAAGGTTGTCTAATGATGAGTGGAACAACAGTTTTCAGCCATTAGTCTGCAACTTGAAGAACCCCCAGATCTTTTTGTGTAAGTATTCTGAGATTTTTTGCTATGAATTATATAGTTTATCTAGAAATTAGTTATTTCCAGCCACCTGCCTTTCTTATCTCAGCTGCATAGTAAAAAAAACCCAACCATTTTTACATACAGTGTGAAAAAAAACCCCATGCAAAGCTCCATCTGTCTTACCAATTCCCTAAACTGGGCCTATATAGGCACTAAAAGGAAATCAAAACACAGAGTACTAGAAACTTGGGACCCAGAATTAATCTGCTTTTTACAGAAAAATTATGTTCAGATAAAGCTAAAATATTTGCTCCATCCCTATTACAGCAAGGAAATTCAAGGTTAGAGCTGAAATTGCATCCTTAAAGACTTGCTGATGCCCTGTGGAAAAAGCATGAAAATCATTTGGGTTAAAAGAAGATTCTGCTTAATTAGTCTATATTTCCTTCTTTTGTGTCTCCTCAGTTTTGTTCACTGAAGGAACTTCCAAGAGAAGTTACTCTGAGTTCACAAGTCTCTCTGGAACAGTCTCATTGTGTGACGCTTCAAATAGGAAGCAGGATGCGTGAGAACTGCCTGCTCTATACAATGCATCCTTTTACCTGTTTTATACTACCAACAGGGGTAAGTCAATTTATGGCTAAATGGGAAACCTGCTCATTCCTCAGGATTCATTTCCCTAGTCTGACAATACAATCATCTTTCACTCCATGGCTATAAACTTTGAGTCATGATGAATACTGATGGGATGGAGGACGAGGGAGAGATTTGCAAATCACCTCTTGCATGGTGTTTCACTCTCCTCTTCCCTGACGTGAGTGGGAAGCTGCTACAGCCAGCTGCAGTGGAAGATCATTGAAATTTGGCCTCTCAGAACTGGTCAGCGTAATCTTCACAGTGAGCCCTTCGAGAACAATCAGTGGTGATATCATTAGCCAGATAGTCATTACTGCTATGGTTTGCATAAGGAGCAAGGACGGATATAATGTGCTCATATGACTACAGAGGTGTCCAAGGGGTCCTTCCCCAGGGTGAGGAGCTGCCATTCCACACCCGGCCATCAAATCAAACCTCTAAACCGGAGGTCTGAGAGGAATTCTGACTTTCACGACCAAACCCACCCTTAAAATCTGGTGGTGTGGCTGGACTCAAAATGGGAAGGGGATTATTTTCCAGTTCCAGAAACACATCACAGGGATACCAAACCACAGAATGTGAATTTGAACTCAAGCCAGGGTGATTTGTCCTCATCTTCAACCATTAAATGTAAACTAGCACTTTCCTTTGGATCTGGATACTGCCTTCTCTGCCCATTACTATTATTAGTTAAGGGAAACATTTCTTGACACTGTTGGAATCAATTTTTTTCCCAGCCCCCATTCTTTGTTACAATTTTTGAGTTTGTGACAAATACCATTTTGTTCTTCTAATTAAATTTCACATCTGTTCCACACCAGTTCACCTTATTCTTTGGAGAGGACAGTCTTGCTGGGGCACACTAAAAATTTCAGTTGTTTTATAGAAAAATAAAGGTATGTGTTACAATTTACCTAACCACTGTGAATTAATTTGGTGTTTAAGGTGACACTGTACTAATTACATATTAGCACATTAATGTAGCTGCAGGCTGTAATCATTTTTCTTTGAATGAACAGTGCACACTTCCAGCAAAGTCCTCAAGAACTGTTTTGGAATGCAAGAAAGCAATAATCAATTCTCTTGTTGCTGCTACTTCAATATAAAGTGAAGAATTGTCTAACTTTGTTTTGAAGAACATCAATCTCTGTTTATTATTAGTAAAACATTTTAGACAAACTCTGCCCTTTCATGAACACAAACCCTTGTTGTACTCAATAGGTACATATCACCTCAGGCAGAATTTGGCCCACCATGACCTTAAGCTCTCCATGAGCCTAAACTTCTTCTAATCTGTATTCACTGTGGGATTTCCCTCATTCCAGACTCCAAAGCCTTATAGCCATGCAACTTGGGACAAGGCTTCTGCAAGACATGTGGCAGTTCTGCTTTGACATGGTCATGCACAAGCATTTATCAGCGGTGACTGTTAAACTAACTAGCATAATTTGAGAGAGTGAAAGGAAGGAATTTACTTTTAAACATGGGAAGCTTTATACAATATTTTTTGAATTAAAGATTGTGATTTAAAATAATCCTGTAAATTGAAAATCTATATCTGATGTAGCTGAAGGGGGACTTCTAGACCTAACTGTCTTAAATACAGATTTTAAATCAATATGAGTAGTTTTGGAGCATTACCATTCAAGGATTTTGTGCCACCGCTGTTAAAGCATTATTAATTCATGTTCTTATCTTTCTCATTTCATAAAGTGTAAGGGTTTTTTTGGTGCAAGTCTATTAATGTAGGAACTATAATCCATCTTTTTCTATTTCGCCTTGGTATTGTCTCCCCAGATCAAAGTTAGATTATAACACAGAGCGAATTTCATAAATTATTTTGAATGATTTTACAGAAAAAAAAAAGGAGAAAAAAATGCAAGTTAAAGTCAGAAGCACATCACATATGACAAAATTTACCAAGAAGCAGTCAAGACTGCTTGAGATAATCTGCTAAAACCCAGCAATAAAAAGTTTGTTTAATTTCTAAAGATGGCAGATGTCATAAAGAAGAGGCTGATGCAAAAATAAAGCCTCCAGAGTCTGGCAGTTCTGTTCAGATGTCAATAAAAGATAATGTAACCTGTCAAATTTGCAAGCATGTTTTATCCAACCATTGCATTCTACCTTCACCACTCAAGCATTACCTTCCAGGAAACATCCGCATCTGCCTGATTATCCTGAAGTAATTCTGATGAAGAGAGCAGGTTGCAAATTAAAACCTTTCCTAGTTTTCTCTCTCTCCCCCCCCCCCTCCCCCCCTTTTTAATCCTTCATTTTTTACATTTCAGCTAATTTTTTCTTGAAAGGTTAAGGAGCTAGCAATTATTTCAATGGCTCTTGCAGCTTTAGGCTAAGTGTCTCATCTGGCCTTTATTTTAAGGATCTTCCCTTCATGCTTCATACTCGATGTCTCTTGTTGAACACTGAGGTTACTCTAGAGTGGCGGTACAACGATAACTTGGGAGATACCAAGTCTTGTCCCTACTAGAGCATACAGACTGTGGTATGGAGATGGCCTGCAGTTGCCATGGATAGGTTGTCACGTATCACACTCTTGAGCTGGTGTTGCATCACCAGACAAAATACTAAAGGCTACTGCTGGTTTTATGCTGATTTAGATTATTCCCTTCTGGGAAAGGTTTTTTCTTTCCTGTATCCATTATGATTTTTCCAAACATTTTTTATTAGTAGTCTTCTATTAAGTCAGCCTTCACATTTTTTAACATCAGTTCATACATCGTGACTTTGTGAAGTTTTGGAGGTTGCTTGACTATTTTCATTGTATATGTTCAGTTCTGGAAAGAGGCCCAAAAAAAGCCCACAGTCTCAACAAATCGAGCATTTATTTTGAGGCTTCTGCTGACAGCCCTCATCACTGAACTGAGAAAGTTTGCATCATATCCCCATGATACCTCTTTGTATTGTTATGCTTGATGGATTCAATCATCCTGGCCACTGTGTTTCTGGAGAATCTGTCCAAATTCTGTATCAACCTTCAAAGAAAGTCTGAAAGTCAAAAGCTCTGTTGCTTGCTTTCCAGCTGTACAGCAAACATGCATAAAATTCATGAATCAATCAAGATCACAGCTATTTCAGGAGCCTGGAAGGGTGGAGCATTGGGTCAAGGTGAAAATGTTTGTGCTAGTGATTCTCCAGCATCAGTGTTTAGCAAACCTGCCCCTGTGCAAGCATTACCTCCTTAGGCACAGCTGGTTTATGCTGGGCAGGGGGGGGGGGGAGGGGGCTGCGCCCCGGCTGCAGTTCATTATCCAGCAGCTTGGGTAGCACAGAGAAAGTCTATCCACAGGCAAATCTAAAACTGAGCCAGGCATTAACTGCTAAACAGAAAGTGTCTCTTTCCTAAATCAAGAAAAAGAGAGGGGAAGCTGGCCCAGCACTTCCACTCACCACAGAAGAAATCCCACTTTCATGTGGCCACTTTCACCCCAGGATCACCCCACGTTTAAAATAAAGGCTCTCAACGCAAGCTCTATCTTGTCAGGCAGTGCCATCCTCCCTGTTCCTGCGGGGTGAGGAGACTGCCATTGTCATTATAGCAGGCCGTAATTTTTTTTTCCCCTTCTTATTCAGCTGTGACTCGAGCTGTCCTTCTCCCACAGAAATGTGCTTGTGTAACAGCATCCGCATCCTGCTTATGCGGATGTAACGCTTTCTGGGTACCAATTTACAAAGCAGAGTTAGGCAGTAAATTATTAAAACTGACCTAATTAATTAAATGAAATAGCACCAAGGGAAGGCATGTGGCTATACCTGTGGACTGATATAACAGTCTCATCTAGTGGTACCCTTCACTGATACAGTGACCCTCAGACAAACGTCTCCACGGGCTGGAGACATGCCATTGAATATTGCTTCCTTGAGAACTGAGCAGCTATTACAGACATTTTATGTCTGGGAGTGCTGCTGCTCACTAGCTTATCTACGGAAAGTGTGGGGCAGAATCAGCAATGAAAATAAGATTTTAAATCTGGGACAGAACAGGCATCTGCTGATGTATGTAAAAATCCTCTGCAGCTTTTGAGCTGGTGGCCAGAGAGCACCAGAAAATATGGTTGGATACAGCGTGCCTGGTGTGCCACACTGACATACAGAAACAAGCCTCCCAGGTGCCGTCAGCCACATGCAGCACTTGCCACGTAGCTCCTCCTAGCCAGCCTCCAGATCTGAAGTGCAAATAAAGCCTGTAAACTTCACCTCCCCAGAAACTGATTTCCATATTCACTGTTAAGCCCCTGTCAGTGTTGTCTGTGGTATGTAATTGAAACATGGTGAATAATGGAGCCAATGATGGATTTAGAGATGTTCTAAATTTGCTGGTCTGTAGGTGGTTTTGTCCACTGTTACTTCCTTCCAGTACTAAGCACTGACTATTGCTTCCAGAATTAAATACTCTATATGAAAAAAGTGTTCCCACAGCACAACTGACAGAAATTTGAAATGATATAATAATAATGTACAGTCCATTTGCTGTCTAATGTATGTGTGGGATTGAATAGCTCTTTGCGATACATTCCCTCCTTGCTAAATTACTCTAACTTCAAACTGAATTAAAGTAGTTAGTTGCCACTACACCATTGAACTCTGATAGCTGGATGCATTCCAAACCTTGGGACTGAAGTTGCTTTTCTTGCAAATTCACAAATAACAGAAAAAGACAAGATTTAAAAAACCCCACTTATTCCGTTCTCTAAGCTCTGCTTTGTCCACCAGTCTGGAAAGTGTGATTAGGACCATGAAACATGTATTAGCTGGAAATGTCCTGCCAAGGCAAGGGTCTGCTGCATATGTTGTCCCAGTCTCTTCTTCCACTGCAGTAGTACAGCTACGTCTCAGACTGTGGCAGTGTGTTTACCCATGTACCAATAGATACATTTAAGAAGCACACCCTTGCTGGTAATTTTTGCTTACACAATGACTTGCCAGCAACGCTATGGCAAACCCATGTGGATACCCCTACCAAATTCAATACAACAGCTTCTAACACCATTAGCTCATGTCCCTCTGTTTTCCGTTAGTGCCAGCTATGCTGAACTGTGTGGGAACATACTAAATTATGGAACATACAAAATTATACTAAATTATTACACTATACAAGTATTGCACCTAGAATCCTACACACAGGGCACATGTTAGCTCTAGCTTAGTTGCTGCTTAGGTATGTTAGACTGTAACTGTGACTGTACTAAAAGTCATGCACTCAGGCATTGCCATTTACTGAAGTGTCTACACTAGAGCTGAGTACAGTATTTGCTTTTGAACGGGTCCCACTGTACCACATTGGCGAAGGGGCAAAGTCAGTAAGACACTGTTTGCACTGGACATGTCTGGTACCTGTTTTATTGCATTTGGTCGGTAGTGAAGGATGTAGGCAGATACAGCCTGATGGAACCGGCTACCAGAGAAGCATCCTGCTGTATTCTCCATGTCTTTGACTACTCTTTAATTCAATGGCATTTTCATGCGAAGTCCTTCTGACACTTAGCGAGCACAAGTATGTCCATTCCAGTTCTTAAGAACATAAAAAACTGTGCTACCATCCTATCCATAGGTGCCCTTCTGTAACACGGCCCTGGAGAACAAATGAATTCACTTAAGGAAGGAATAACATACAAGGCATTTTTTGAAGTTCAGACTATTGAAGTACAGTATTTGAGCACTTCATATACTTCAATGACTCTTCTTGCAGCTAGCTGCAAAAGAAGAAGAACAGACACACAAAAATAGTAAGTAACTAGTCTGAGGTCACACAGATCGTGGCTACAGTGTCTGGCAAGGACAGCATCAAAGCTTAAATATTCTCAAAACTAAGCATGTCCACTGTACAAGGGTGGGCCTGAAAGCACATTTGCTGGTACAGCTGGGAAATGTTCTCCAGAGCATGTGCCCTAGCAAGACCAGCCCATTAGTGCACAGCTTTCACAGCCCGCTCACATACATTGTCCACCTCCTGCCTCCAAGTCAGCCGCATGGAAGGAGGTGAAGAAGAGGCAAAGAACATCACCCTTGCAGCTACTCTGGAGACAACCCTTTCAAAGTGCTGTAGATAGATCAGAGACACTGAACTGGTTTTCCTGAATATCATTTAATGCTTTCCCCATTTCCCAGGGTCAAAGGTGGAAAACCTCAAATTTTGGGCAACTTCAGGGGCATCATGTTCACTACTGGGAATAAAATGAACAGATAACAGAACAGAAGGTTCCCAAAGATAGCTGTGGGAGTGAAAATGGGAAAATGGAAACAGAAAAGAATCAAGTCTCTATACATTCATTATGGGAATCATTCAGCAGTATAGTCTTTGGTTGCTATAGATGTCACTAGCTCTTCTGCAACATTGTTAATAAAAAACAGCAGCAACAAAAAATACTTTGGATGGACTTTGTATTTAAGTTAATTAAAACAGCTTAGATTAATCAGCATCATGCATTTACACAGAGTGCATGTGTCATCTGTGTGAAGTGTCTCTCAGTAAATCTAGATTAGAGTTTGTGGTCCAATTTTAATTCAAGTGAATTGGCTGTAAATTAATTTAAAGACAGTAAATGGCAACCAGAGCACACTAAGAATGCTTGGTTCAGTGTGGGTTAGGCTCTAGAGCAGAGACTGTCCAGTGATAGCAAATACAGTTGAGTTGGATGCCAAGGGATAGCAGAGAAGTTTTTGGTGGGACACGACACAAACTTGGAGCTCTGTACATTTTCTACAGCCAGTCAGATGAGAGGACAGAGTTGGAGAAGGTTTACAGCTATGCATATATGAGGGACAGCGAAAGTAACTGGTAGTTTCCAGAGAAATGTTTCCAGTAGTCTGGACTGTCTGCGTTGAGAAGTAGCACGAGGCAACCAGCGTAGACTGTGGGTGCATATGATACAGCAGGGGAACGTGATGCTGAGAGCTGACTCTTGTGTGATGGAGCTGGTGGTGAGCTTCAGTTTTTGCCAGCACTCTGGTGTAGCAGGGCTAAAATCCACTGGGCACCAACCTCCTGTCAGCTTCAACAGAAGAATATCTACTTAAATAATCTTTTGAGGATTTGTGTATAAAATGGTATTACTGATGTCATCTGTCAATCCACCCAGGGAAGTCTTCATGTCCAGCTTGGGAAATACTGCTTATAGAGGTGTGAGAAGGTGGCAGTCTGGGAAATGTGTAAAATCACGTATTTGTATAAGCAACAAGAAAAATTACAATAATGGCAATACTAGTATTCAGTAGATGAAGACTTGTATCTCTCTCCTTAAGAGGCCACAGACAGGTAAAATTAGCCCTGGTAGCTGTTCTAGTATTCAGACAGACAGATTACCTCTGTAGTCCCACATAAAAGAATGCAGGTAAAGGAGAAATTAACTATTGAATAAAAATCTTCTCTGGGGTTCAAATGTTCAAAAATTCTTCCCGCTGTAAATACTGTTTTTCTAGCTCAAAACTAAGTAAAAAAGAAAAGCAATCTCCATCACTCAAAATTATGCTCATTTACAAAACATGTACAGAAACATGCCCTACAACAAATCTCTGTGTCTTGTTATAAGCAGGGAGGCATCAAAATCCATAATAACAGCATTTATAAGAGAAAGATCAATATGGCATCTGGTATTTCAAAGGCAGAAAATGATTCTATTAAATTTCTACTGGTAGAAAATGCACCGGACAAAATACCTAAAACCCATAGTGGGCTTTAGCCTCTCACACTATGCCACTGAATAAATCACAGGGAGAACATCACAAAATTATTTCTAAAAGATGCACTAGGGCCTGCTTTACCCTCTTCTGATTGAAACAACAGTTCTCCAAGACAAGATTGTGGCTCAAGATGTCACTGACCTTCTCCAACTTACCTCTTATCAGAGCGTCTCTGCTGTCATTGGGATGTGGGGGTAAAGCTTAAGGTTTGGGGTTTTTTGCCCTGGGTGCCACTGTTCTAATACTGTGCATGTGTGTGTGTAACTAATTTAGTTGTGTTACAGGAAAAACAATTAAAAGGGTAACAGAGAGTTAAACACTTTGATTTTGATTCCCATTTTAGATACATAAAAGCAAAACCTAAGAACGGCCACAGTGAGTTAGACCAAAGGTCTGTCCACTCAAGGAGAGCACCCTGTTTTTATAGAATTAAGAGATCTCTGAACACAGTTTTTGCTCCTGGGACTGTTGACTATCTCTCGTTCTGGTGTCTTGATTAAAAAAAACCCCAAAGTATGGCCGTAAGTGGATGGTTATGAAACAGGACAACCATATATGAAACTTCTTGCTAATACTCTCTCTGCCTTTAATGATTTTAGCCCAGGACCTTATTTCTCTGAATGTGGGCTTTATGTATTTTGCAACACTCAGTGGATTTATTTTCATGAGATTCAGTCATCCCTTGTAAATTTACCTATCCTTTGGCAAGGAGTTTCAGAAGTCATTACCTATTGTGGGAAGAACAGAATGAGACAGCCCTTGCCAGTGGGAAGTTATGGTGCCAGCCCACTGGCTGTCAGTGTTGTCATGTACTCTGCTGGTAACTCATAAATGGAACTACAGAGAAAAATAGTTTTGAAGTGTGATGATGAAGTAGATGTTGACGGATATTTGCAGAGAGTAGTCCCCCAGCATGAGGGACATCAGAGAAGAAAGCACGGAAGCGTCCATTTGCAAACCTGAGAGACCATGGAAGAGGGCCTGTAGGCTGCACCAACCTACTGCGTTACCTGCAGGGAGATTCTACCCACGGCTGCCTCAGACCTTCCCAGAATGGGTGGTTCTGTGGATATAGCACTGAAGATGAGCTCAGGAAGAGCAATATAGAGTCAGGCTGTCTTTCAAATACAAGATTAAGACAGATACCGCTAGGCCAGGAAGAAGTCTGGAAAGCTGTATGTTTGCTCCTTACCCTTTATATAAGCGATCAGTCATCCTGTTCCTTCATTTCTGCAAGATCTGGAATGACTGTGCATTCAGAGAGGAGGCTAGACCAAAGCAGCAGCTTCTTTTTTCCCTTGAAACCTGTGTGAAGGCCCATTTTGCTGCAATAAACTCTGACCCTTTTTACAGTCAAATACAAATACTGCTATTCATGGCACCTGTAAATGGCCTTTCTTAAGAGTAATGCTCAGTGCTGAAGACAGTGACATTAAATCAAGTTAAGAGACTGGAATTTTACATGCACCTGAGATAAAACATAGCAACTGGTACGCAGTCTTACAAATCTGTACATTGATAGTAATTAATACCAGTCATTAACCTGGGAGCCCCAAGGGCTTATGGTGTCTGAAGGCCTCCAGTGGATGCTAATAAAGCCAGGCTTTTATACAAGGAACAGAGCAGTTATGGATAAAAGCAGTAGGATAGATGTGACAACCAGCAATTTTAACTTATCACCTTGGGGCTTTATTTTTGAAAGCTTTTACTTCCCACTGATTGCAGGCTTCCAATTTTGTGTTGTCATGTAATAAATTACAAAAATTATCTTCCCTTTTTTTTGGGGGGGTATGGTGCTTCATAGACAAAGTGTCTAAAAAGCTTCTTTTTTTAACAGAATGAGTTAAGTATTGCTGCCATGGTGATTATGAGAAGAAATCAGCACCAAACAGTAGCCTAGAAATCTGGATACATATTAAAAATTCTCAGTAGCCAGGGTATTTGATTTCAGTCAGGCTTTTACTGTGTGTATGGAGGGGGTGGTGGTGGAAGGCTGGAGCAGAAAGGTCATTTTGAAAAGCAGATCTTCAAACCTTTTCCTGAAAGCAAGAGGACTGTCTACCTTACTAATTTGTCTGAAGGAGATCCGAAGGAGATCACTCCTAGCAGGGAGGTGAACCTCCTCCTCTCAGCAGGGGTGTGAAGGAGAAGGCTTTGTCATGCCTGAGGTGGTTGTAAGGGTGGCACCACTATGCTGATCATTTAAAAGCTGTCCTGTTTGACCAGGACCTTCCCTATTTAGCATTAAGGTAGTCTTGACTCTTGCATATATCAAGGACTAACAGAGTTTATAAACATTCACTGCCACATTTACTGCCCACTGAATTTATATTGTAAATAAGTATTCTAGACCAAGAGGTCTAGTTTGCTGACAGTGCACATGCTTGATCATAACAATCATAAAAAGTCAGCAATGGATGCAAACAGAAAACTTACAAGAGCCATTGTGAAGCTAGTAAAAATGTTTTCAATATTTAATTAATTATCTCCTATGTATCACCCACAACAAGAGGACAAAAATGTTGTGGGATAATTAGAGAACTAAAAGCACAAAGCCATAAAAAAATGCCCTACTTAAAACCTGCAACTTATCTACAGCGGATGTAAAACCAGCAATAGCCTGTTAAGCACCTGCCTAACAGGCAAAGTCTTGGCATCAGAAAAAGGTAGTGAGATCAAAGATGGAAAATTTCTGCCATTAATGTCCTCCCTGGCTGACTTGAGAAGGGAGCCCAGGGACTGACAGCTAAACTGACCTCTTCCAGGGACATGGAGATGTAGGTGGTCACTTCAAACTGCTTGGTTCCCTACCATGCAGGGCATTAAAGATTAGTCACATTTTACAGTCAGTGACATTAAACTCTTTCATAGTGATCCATGTGCTCTAAGTTATAATATATTATTTATAATATTTTAATCACCTAAAGTTCAGGGACCTCAAAGCACATATTAATTAATGCCTGTTTTAATTACCTCTGCCTCAGAGAGAGGGAGGAGACAAAACTGTGCAGCACTACACTCCAGCACCATAATTAAACCCACAACACACAATATAATACACATCAGGACTTAAAGCAGTGGAAGGTTGGTGATCACTATGGCAGCCTCCCACTCCTATAACTTCCTTTTTCCTTAACATCATTCTTCTTTCCTCCCTGCATCTTCTTGTGAATGGCAGTTTCCACAAGGGAAAAGGGGAAAGATCTCTGCTCCTCATGGGCCAAACTCAGACCAGCTCTTGCAGTAACATGACCATCTTCAGTGAAGATACTTTATACTCCATTGTACCTGGAAGAATATACTATTATTATTATTATTATTATTATTATTAAAAACCTGTTGTGCAGCTATCTTCACATGTAATTTTTTTTCCTTTTTGGCTACCAGCCACGGTGGATCTGTCTGCAGGCACAGAAACCTCTGCTTTGCTGCTTTCAAGCATTCTGCCTCCTTCCCCTGTCTAAGAATCCCTGAAGATAATTTATTTTAAATTCACAGCTGCTGGATTCTGAAAGGAAAAAAAAGGGTTCTTCATATTTTCTGACTCTTCCAAATAAATTAACTGTGGACTGAAGGGGCAAGTCAGTGCAAAGGTCATACAGTCAGTCAATGGAAAAGCATCAATACAACACTCAGTAGTGATGATCTCTAGCATCCCACCCTTGTCCGCTGAATGACCAAGTTAGGAAATTCCAATCACTGCCATTTGAGCATCTTCTTACATACATTTTAGACATTAAAGACAAATAAAACTCCAATAAAGTGAGATGCTGATCCTAAGTCCCTGGAAGTCAGTAACAGTTTTCCTGTTGATTTCAAGGTTTTTAGGATAGATAAGACCTTAAGAGCTTAATAATGATATTAGGAAAAAATTGCCTAACTCTGTACTGGTACTATCATATAGCATTAGTTTTCAACCTTTTTGCTTGCAGCTCCTTAAAATTTACTCAATTTTCTTAGCAAAGTTCTACAGATGCCTTAGCTTACATTCTCATACACTGAAAACATCTGCTAAGGGGAAGGAATGGACATTCATATAAAAATCCCCAAAACCTTACCAGTAACTAAATACAGGAAAGTTCTGTTCTCTCTTTCTTATTTCATGATAATTACCAAATTCTTTCAACTCTAAATTGCAATGAATTTCCCTCAGTTTCACTCCCCCCGCTGATTCAATAAAATTTCTCCAAATAAATAATGAGATTGAATAGTTAAGCTTGCAGAAATTGCTATTACTTTATCAATGCCTGAGCCAACAAAAGCATTTTTCATGCACCTGCATAAAAGAGAAGGAACTGAATAGCTTTTAAGAAATGTGCTACATTTTAATATGTCCTGGTGACATCCAGAAGCACATCTACAATGCTGAAAGGAGTGGAGATGGAAGAATGGGTGGAGAGGGCTCCACTGATAACACTATCTGAGCTCAGAGCACTCAGAAATACCAAGAAATTTTGTACACTCATGTTTCTTTGTAATGATGTTAGAACAGTGGTGCCTTGCTCTAGAAACAATTCTTGGCCAATGAGTTTTGCATCAAATCCTAACTCATCATTTTAGTAATTTCTAAAAAGCAAACCAATGTAAAATGTTAATGTTTCAGTATCTTTTACTCTTAAATGTAATATTTCACTTTATTATTTATTTGCATTTGCTATTATTTTACTTTACTGTATTGTAATTTATTTTGCAATGTTAACTCATTTTAGGATATACCTGAAGTGTTTTATTAATTCTGATAGTTTTGTTAAAATGACACGACAGCATATTTAGTTGATTATAGCAGGTTTCCTTCCACTACTTAGCATCAAGTGACTGTAGAGACGTTAATGTATGCCTAAATTAGACCAAGCAGCAAGTGAGTTTAGACTGGATTAACCTTCCCCAAAGTTTTAGAGGAGCTCATTAATGTTGCTCTGCAAAGCATCTATAGTCTTATAATGGAGCCATTATGTGATATTGTTATGCTACTTACTTCCCAAGCTCCCAACGCCTTGCAAGTAATTGACTTTTTATGCCCTGTTATTCTCACTGACAATTTTCAGGTTGTATCATCACAATTCTTAATTTTGATTTCTCGCATAAAGTAAAGTTTCCTGAAGTCCTCCTTATATTTTGTATCTTTACTAGAAGGACCAGTAAGAAAAGGGGAAAACAAAAGGCCAGGATGTCACTATCCTTATTCGTATCTGTGAATAATGCTTTGCTCTATAAATAATGCACTGAAGTCATAGTGTAAGGTACAGGTGTTAGCTTGTCACAAATTTAGCCTCATATAGGTATAACCAGTATATTCATGAACCTTGGGGTCTGGGAGAAGACTTGCTTGCCTTTTGAAGCTGAAAATAACAAAAAGCAACCAAAATTTTAGGAAAACTATTTACAAGGAAAAAATACACAGGTACATTAGTGTTTCAGTAGCTGAACCCCAGCCTGAGCACGCAGCTTGAGACAAAAGCTTCTCTCAGAACCCCTTGAATTTGGACAGATGCAAAACTGAACTGGGTCCTGGGGACATCTTTAAATAGAGCACAACAGAGTGTTCGGTTTACTGGAGGCAAAGGCTACAGCCAAGCGTCATTGAAAACCTACTTCATTTTTTCACCTAGCTTCTGTTTTCTCATTAATGCATATCCATGTATAAATGCTGAAAGGTTAACAAAGATTTTAAAGAAAAAACAGAAAACAAACAGGTTCAGTGACCTCTGCAGACCATTTGCAGAAACTAGAGGATGCTGCACCAGAATCTTTGAAGTCAAAGAAGGGCAGGTGAATGGATACAAAGACTGACACTGCAGATTGATTTTCCACAGAAAGTTGACAGTCATTTTGGAACTACATAAAAAAAGGTCATTATTTTTCCCTTTTGTTCCCAGCTTCTCTCTTCTTTTTAACCCTCAAGGAACTAACTTCTTTTAACCATGAACTGAAGTGCATTGGGGCAACTTAATTTCAATAAATTAAGCACCAGCTGTTCTTTAGAGCTCCATTTCAAAAAAAAAATTAATTAACTATTAAATATTTAATTATTAAATATACTTCCTGCATGTGTGCATGCTAAAATGCAAAATGCTGGGCCCACTTCTCTGGCTCTCTGCATTCAGGTGGCAGAGGCAGAAGTGGAAACCAGATGGAACACGGCAGATGGGTATTCTGCTGCTGCAAAGAAGTCCCTGGAGCTGTAAAAGGTAATGCAGTCCAGCTACTGAAAATTACACCTCAGGCAAGATGACTAACTAGAATAATCACAAAATCAGCAACAGAAAGGAAAAAATAACTTCCTGCAATAAAATGAGAAAGAAGTACAAAAGATAGAGACAAACTAGGAGGTTGACTTTGCAACACCTTGTGGTAATGAGCAGTGATCAAGATTACAATGAAGAGATTCATGCCTGAAAGCTGGCCTGCTTCTTCCAAGTATAGCAGATGATCTAATAAAAGATAATCTCTCCTCTAAAACCTTGCCTCTCTTAGATTTTTAATCCATTATGAGTAGAAAAACTACTGCCATTTCATTTTTCATTTGGAGATTTTAAAGAGCTTTACAAAGAGGTTTACAGTTATCACTGGGATTCTTGATATATAAAGTACGATGGACTATATCCTCAGAAAGACAAATATTCCTTGAAGCTTTGACACTTTACAATCCACATCCTGACTTGGATACTGATGTGCTATTAGATAGCGCATGGGAACAGTTAGGTGCCTCAGCATTGGACGTATGGAAGGCCAACCTGATGAGGTTGACCAAGTAGCACTGCTAGAGATGGAGATGCCCCTCTCTTTTCCTCCTTCTCCCCAACACAGCTGCTATCATAAGCTGCAGCTGGCGCTCCTCTTCTGCAATTCATAGTTATGAACCCTCTCCTGAAGATGGACACTTAAGCCATCCGTTTCTCACAAAATACAGACAAGATCCTCTCCAACCCCCTTGGAGCTCTCACTTGGGATCTCAAATCCCAGCTTCAAATCCTGCAAATGTCTGAAGGTGTTTGGCCCCTTCTCCTCTATCCCTTGGTACAGTTCATTCATTCTACCCCCACCCCCAGTCCAATGAACATTTAATCACTTCCTAGAAATTGGAAGAGCTTCAACTGAGGGAAGAACAATCTTGACTCCATGTCGACTCACCCTTTCTCAAAGGTTATTCTATAGTCTGGTGTTTAAGCTGCTTCTCCTGTGAGGCAGAAAATGCAAATTCATATCTACTCAAGCAGTGGTGGGATTTGAGGTGGGATCTCCCAACTACTGGATGAATGCCACTAGACCAGACTGAGGGTGTCAATGCCATGCTCAAAGAATATCTATAACACTGGATCCTGCAGGTGAGCCACTGTTGTGTTTTGAGCCCAGAGGGCAACTGAGCACCACGCAGCTTCTCAGTCACTCCTCCCGCTCAGGGATGGGGAGGAGAAAATAAAAGGCTCAGGGACTGGGACAAGGACAGGGAGAGATGACTCACCCATTACGGTCACAGGCAAAAGATAGACTCCTTAGAGGAAGAAAAGGAACATCAATTTAATTTGAACACCACCATGACTTAGTTTACCAATCAAACAAAGAAAGATAATAAGAAACACAGCCACATCTTAAAAACACCTCCCCCCCACCCCTCCTTTCTTCCTGGGTTTGATTTCGCTCCTGATTTCTCTTCCTCCTCCCCATCAGTGGTGCAGCAGGGCAGGGGATGGGGGTTGTGGTCAGTTCATCACACGTTGTCTCTGCCGCTCCTTCCTCCTCAGGGGGAGGACTCCTCCCACCCTTCCCCTGGTCCAGCGTGGGGTCCCTCTCATGGGAGACAGTCCCCCCCACACTTTCTCCAACATGAGTTGCGTGGGCTGCAGTCCTCCCAGCAATGAACTGCTCCAGCACAGGCTTTCCTCAGAGTCCCAGCCTTCTTCGGGTGCAGCCACCTGCTCCAGTGTGGAGTCCTCCACAGGCTGCAGGTGGGCATCTGCTCCACCATGCACCTCCATGGGCTGCAGGGGCACAGCCTGTCCTCTCACCAGGGGCTGCAGGGGGGTCTCTGCTCCCCTCTCTCCTCCTCCTTTCTTCCACTGACCTTGGTGTTTTCATAGGTGTCTCCTCCACAACTCCTCCTCACAACTCACGTTCCCCTTCTCAAATACATTATCACAGAGGCACAACCACCGTCACTAACTGGCCTGGCCTTGACCAGAGGCGGGCCTGACTTGCAGCCAGGGGAGCATAGAGAAGCCTCTCACAGGAGCCACTGCTATAGCCCCCAACCCCGCCACCAAAACCATACCACACACACAAACCCAACACAGCCATCCATTTCTAAGTTTGAAATCCTGACAGGTCTGAGTGCAAGACAGATACTGAACTGCTCAGCAACATCAAGGCTGGAGACATTCTGGGCATGTAGAGGAACAAGTCTTAAGACACATCAGGAACGTCTTAACATTAGACACTTAGACTACACCTGATATTCAGAGACAAGTGGTTCTGCACACATGTGATTGCAAAGACCTAGATATTTTCTTATCTTGGAAATATATACCTTCACACTTTCAGCATGTCCAAGCAACACCAGCTTCCAAATCTAGAACGCAAAACAGCAGGCTGTGAACAGAAGAGAAATCTGGGGTACATTAATTCAGGCTTTGTAATTTAGTAGCTAAACTGCCTAATAAGATCCTGGATACTACAGATATGTGGAGAACCTGGTGATGGCATGAAGGTGTTCTAGGAGATAGAAAATGAGGACAAAGCTCTCCATACCTGGGGTCAAACTTTCCAAGTTGTCTCAGTTAAAGTTATGTTTTTTTCACATGGCAGTATCCCATGTGTACATTACCTGTGCAGCTGAGCACAGTTGGGCATTAACTTGTCTGAATCCATTCCCATTCAACTGCAGGCACAAACCCTGTGGAGACCATGTATTCTACCATGAATTTTGCACAAATCTCACTATATAAGTCATTTTACATTCATACAAAAGGAAGCTTTTAATATCATACGCTTGGCAGCTATTAAAATTTCATGGGTGTACGAGATGGACACATTTTATGACCCCTGAACTAATTATTGTGCCATTACTACCCTTGGTGCTTTCTACATTTGCTGACCCTAGACTATACTTACATACCTCTCTTCACATGATTTCAGACTGAGTATGACTTTCCTCTCATACCCATTTTCATTTAACTCTGATCTGTCCCTTTTTTGAAATTCTGAGCTGGTTTTCATAAAAATCTTATCTACAATCAAAGTTCTGATTCTCTTTAATGCTCTGGGATATGGCCTTATCTCATGCTATTATTAAAAACTGAAAGCTCTTCTACAGGTATATTTTTGACCTCTGCTCTTCTCTATTTGGAACAAAACCTGCAGCAGCATGGCCAAGAATAGAAGCGGCATCACTCAGCTCCCAATTCTGTACTTTAACCACTAGATGATGCTTCCTGTGAGTATATAAAATTTCATTTAAATGAAAAACTCTCACTATGCTTGCTTCCGCTTATGATGTCTTAATATTATTTTTTACGTCCTGCCTCTCCTTGACCTCCCTTGTCCTCCTGGACCTAGCAGATTTTCAAGGTCCGTTACAACAGTGGAGGAAGGTTTATGTGGCTACTTGTCACTCAGCCTGTACATGAAAGGTTCCCACCCAGCAGCTGGGGCTAGCTATTACATCATAGTCAGACCTGTTTGAACAAAGGACTCCATGACTCTGTGTGAACAAACCTTCTGAGAACGCAGACATTTTAGGAAACAAGCAGAAACCTTTCGAGGATATTACCACCAGCAAGGCATTTGTATTACCTAAGAGTTCAGCACTTTCAATATGTGATGAAACATCCAAAAGTCCTTTTTTTGCAGCCACATGTATAAATTGAGATGCATTCCACTTAAACTGAGGGCACTATATTTGTATAAAATAGTGTAAAGACAGAGTCAATTCCAGCCAATCACCATTACAGTAAAATTAAAACAACACTGTGCTTCTGTAGATAAAGTTACCAGGTAAGTGGATAAAGAGTTGTTAGTATATTGTGCTCTGACAAGAAATTAAGACTACCAAGAAATTAAGAAATACATAGAAGTGAATAAATGGGTCAATAAAACAGGCTATATTGCACATCAATCTATTGCAAAAGCTTTTAATAGTAAAACTAGGACTTATTTCTGACTATCGGTCATGAAGTTGTGTTCTGAGTGCAGAAGGAAAGTAAAAGAAACATGCTATTTTCTACAAAAGCTTGGGTTCTATTTAAAAAAATCTTGTCAATCAGAAATGGGGAGGAGTATCTAAGAGCAACTGTAGCAATAGTCATTATCTTCTGAAAAATCAGGGCACCGCAATGTATTTGACCAGCAGTATGTTCATGTCATTTTGATCAGGAATAACATTAGCCTGCTAAGCTCCAAATTTGCACAGCACTTTAGTACTCAGCTTTTCACTGAGTTGGTAAACAGTCATGGTGAATTAACTACTCGCTGCATTGTGAGATGGTCAAAATTGAAACTTCTGTTCCGCAGGAAATCCCAACCCTTCAGAATTTGATTATGCTCTAAATCAGGAAGAATGTCATTACTTCAGAATTTCCCATTAAACAAATGTCTTGAAGAAAAGAGATTCAGGAATCTAAACCAAAAGCTTTTGGTAATGACAAAACAATTTATTTTCATCTGACTGAATGGTTTTAGTTTGATGTAGTAAGAAGGTTTACATCAATTGTATCTAAATGCTATCTAAACCACTTTAGATTACATTTCATCTCATCACAGTAATACGGTTAACATTAACATATAACGCAAAAGGACAAAATAAAGAACTGGCTTACTAAACCAGAAGATTTTTACAAAACTGAAATAATTATTTCTCACAGTTCTCCATGGATATCTGCACTGTATCTGTTATAAAATCTTAAAATATTGACTACCCTTCATTCACTGGTAACAACAAAACAACCCTCCCTTTCCCTGCCCCAAAATTATTCCATTGAAAAATGTGATTAGTTCTGGCCTCACTGAAGCGAGTGGAAATTTTGGCATTGACATCAATGAAGTCAGAACTTTATTCACTGATTTCAGAAGGACTACTTGTGTACTTAAATACATGCAAAACCAAGTCCTGTATTGATCTGGAACCTTAACAACAAAACTTCAAGGAAAATGACCTCATCTCAATCTCAGCTAAGAGCATAGAGCAAGACTCTTAAATATAGAGCATAGACTCTCAAACAAGCAAAAGCAATGTCTAGCCAGATTCTGAGAACATTTTCCATGAATTTACATCATCTGGAACAACAGCAAAAATAGATTATTTCAAAATCAGTATGACCAGTTCACCAATTTTAAAGTATCTTCAACCACAGGAAAATAGTGACACACTATTTTTACCATACACTTAGAAAAAAATCATTACCATTACTGCATTATTAAAATCTGCGCACTTATAAATAAGGTATTGATTTCTGACATTAAGGAGATACTGTTCTCAACAGTTAATATAATAAAACTAAACCATACAGTAACATAAACAAAAGGAGAATTCACCAAATGTGGGCAAATATGCCTCAGGCACTGTCTGTTATGTGCACATCTGCCCACAGGGCAGATTGCTACCATCTAGCATTATCAAGAGGCTCCCTGTATTTCTCAGGAAGCGAGTGCAAACATTTCCAACGACTCATGGTGCTAAATATATGTTTCTCTGTCAGTAAGATATTGCCTTCCATCTTGGTTATGCCTGAGAGAGACTGTTTCTTTTTTTTGTGAGTTCAGGGAAAAAAAAAAAAAAAAGAGTAGATGCCTAATCCCTTGAGCATGTGCTTTAGTACAGATTTGAAAAGCCTCCTGGGGCCCTTTTGTGATGGAACAGGCAGGGCTTCATTGCCCACATATAGACTTCTTTGCCCATCTACGCTGCCCAGCACTTCTCTGATGGCACCCTGGAGATTAAAATTCTTCTGGATGTCCACTGGCCTGGACATAAACACGAAGCTAAAGATTCTTCCATCATTTTAGGCCAATATAGTCTGAAGTGACAGCCCCATTGCTGCAAATGATAAAAGACTAACAACTATGCCCACCTACCTCCAAAACCAACCACCAGGGCAAAGTAAAAGGCATCTTAATTTTAAACAATAGAGAAGTATATTTAAGAGAAAGTAGGAAAAAATATTTCAAGCACGAATCATGCAATGCAAATGACTGAAAAATGCCGTTGGAATTTTCAGAATGATCACTTAAAAGCTTCTTTGTTTTCTTTAAACGAATGTCTATTTTTGGTACATTAACTCGGCATTTTTTGTATCAGAACGTGGAATGTACACTACAATCTAAACTTCATATGAACATTAGCCGGAGCTTTGCAACTACTTTCATCCAAACAGATGACTGCATTTAATACTGCAGTATAATCTTGCTTAGTCTCCAAAATAAATTTGCAAAGGGAGTGGAATACCGTGAGGATAATTAATGTGATAGGGAGGTTTTTTCATCTTGATGTCATTATTTAAGACTGACTAAATTAAATTTGTTATGTTAAGTAACCTGGGGCACCAAATGGAATTGGAACCCTGCTTCCTAGGTACAGAAATATAGTAGGAAACAAAGCCCTGTCACGAAGCAGACTACCTAAGCAGCCAGGCCCTGTCAACCCTATTATGACTGGTCCAAGAGCAACTGACCTATGTTCCCTGAGCAAATACATAACAGAGATGGAAACTGAGCAGGGATCTCCCAAGTCCCAAGGTCTTAAGCACAAGTCCCAGCCATCACTATAGAAGAACCTGCACTGACCCCACTGGATCTATATTTGAACTACAGCAGCCAGATAGAAGACAAAACAGAGATGGGGAGCAAGTAAGCATCCACTGAAATGCTAGTCTAAGGACCAACTGTCTGTGTTGACAGATGTGTTGTACCATTTTGACAATGCAATTCCACTGAAGTTCTCTAATCACCATTTATTGTTGGATATTGTTAGTGAATTTGCCAAGTTTTACGTGTACAAAGAAAGATTAAATACCTTGCTCTATTAATGTTATACAAATTTTATCCTATGTTTATTAATTATCTCTACGGACAGCAAAGGCAAATAAGGTGTTTAACAGTGATGAGAATTAATGGCCTGATAGAACATGCAAAAATTTCACTAGAAACTCATGGATAATGGCCAGAATTCAACATTGCCCCAAGCATAAAACTAGAGTAACTGCAAGGATGATTCCAGGTCCATTAAGGTTCAGTAAACATTCAGCATCTGTGGGTTCCTTATGGTTTTTAATAAGCCAGAATGAAAGGGTTAAGCACATAATTCTGTACCCCTTTTTCTTTCTTCCTTTATGTTTTTCCTTTTTTAAAAAAGAAGAGTCTCCCTAGAGGTCCCCCAAGGTCTGAATCTATTGCCGGATTTAATCACTTTTGGTGCCTTTCCTTCTTCTTTGCAGCAAATTTTGTCTGAGCACTCCTGGGACTGGTGTTGAATTACAGATTCACCAATGATTTGCTGCTTACTCTACATTATCCCACAAGTGCTGAGGCAAACAGTTCTTTGCCAGGATCAAATGATGTTCTATATTCGCCTGCAGTTTAAAATCTTGTTAATGTTGACACTTCTGATGAAAGCTCCACAGTGAAGCTGGAGTGAGGGAAACCTGCAGGCTTTGGTGACTGCCAAATAAATGGGTACTCAGGGCACAAAGTTTTTTCAATGTCCTCTACATGCCCACAGGGGCATCATCAACTTAGGCGACATCTTTACCAGAAACAATGTCAAATAGAACACCTAACACACCCTGTCTGTGGGTGATGTCGCTGATAGGTGACAGAGTGACCGTTTGCTACCCTAAGTTGCTAAACTAGGGTGTCTGAGACAGAACTTTGCTCTAAAGTCAATTAACTTTAATGGAAAGACTCCAAATTACTTCAGTGATCTTTGGACCAAGTTCAATAAGAACTAATTAGGTCTCCATTCCAAAGGTTAGTTGTCAGAATTATTAATGGATTTTTGTTTGTTTGTTTTTAATATTGGATGAGAGGGTCTTTTTTTAATTATTTAGAGGGACTGACATCACTTTGACAACATAAGTTGCAAATACAGATGCCAGTATTTAAAGAATTAATTTCAGATAAGACAAGTAGCAAAATTTTACACATCGTACTAATGTGGTCCACTTTATGGGGATGAAGGAAATACAAACTACAGTTAGTGACACCTGTAATTTAGTTCTGTGGTATTTACTATACTCCACAGCCTTACCAAACCTACAACTAGGCTTACTGACTATAGCTTCCACTTCTGCCACCAATATCTAGGACCAGAGCTGGACTTTTCAGAACTCACCTCACTCCCTCTTTTTAAAACTCGTGACACAGAAGAAGATTGTATGTCTGAAAAACTTACCACAGGAGAGAAGATACTTCAAGAAAGATGATGATAAAGGTTCCTCATGTAGGAGTGGTACCACAGCAAATGGCTGAGCAGTCTTGACACTTTCTAAAATTTATTTATTCTGGCAGCAGATCATCACCTGCAAATCAAATTAAGAAATGCTCAAAATCTGAAAGTCACAAATTAGACTAGGGTGAATTATATGATGTCATTTAGCTGATGATTTTTCTCCTATTTATTTTTCCTTATAAATTGTCCCAGTAGGCCATGAATTTTTTTCTTTGGACTTTCTCCATTACTGAAAAAAATTTCCTAAATAATTTCCACATATTGGTCAGTAGCTTATTGCTTTTTTTAAAGGAAGTTTTCCTGGAAATTGCAGGAAATACTTAAAAGTTCAAAGTATAATAAATACAATACACTCAAATTGTATTTATACATACAAGCATACAAGATGGGAAACAGAGATGTAATTCTTCCCTGAGAATTGGTCAGACAACAAAATTATTTACCTTGGAGCACAGTCTTCAAAAAAAGACCTAAAATCTGCCTTTGGAAACTAGAATCCAATCCTCTCTGGTGCTAACAAAATGTCAAGTCGTATTCTGGCAGAACGTGGGCCTGCACCTTTGCTGCTGAACTGTGAAAACCTAGTTATAGGAGAATAGGAGAGTCTGTCTTTGTGGCATAACAGAGGAGATGAGAGAAAAGTCATAGCTCACACCCTCACACTGCATTCAAAGGCAAAGAGCAAAAAAGCTCTTCCTGTGGGCAGGACCTCTTCCCTCCTTTCTCTCTGACAGGGACTAATCCCCCTGAAATACAAGGGGGGAAAGGAGGATGGTTGCTCCCCTCTCCTTCATCTCCCGCCTCCCTTGTACTCAGCAAAGGGACAAGCTCAGGTGAATTCTGGCACAGAGGTTTTCAACAGGCTGCCCCCACCTCTCCCTTTGCCAGAGGCCATGTCAGCTAAAACACACATCTGCTCCATTACCCCTCCAAGTCACAGGTCACTCACTATCTTAAAGCTGATGAAACACCAGGGTACAAATGGGATGCACTGAAGGTCACCTGGTGGAAGTCATGGTGGGCGTAGGTACATGCAGACTCATCGTTTGCTTTGTGTGTGGACAGCAACCACTGGCAAACCCATTTGGTCTGAAGTGTTGGTCTGCAGAGCTGCCTTGTCTCTTGCTGAGTTGACTGCAGGGTTAACTGCAGAGCTATGGTGTACCCTGTACAAATCTAAGCTTTAGAGCAGTGACACTGTTGACTTGAGCTACAGCCAATGAAGGTGTGGGCGAACAGCCTTTCTGAAAACCAGTTTCTCAACAATCTTGTAGTTGCACTGAGTAACCGTTACTCAGATTTCTAATTAATAGACAGACCATATAGAAGATCTTGGGTTAATAGAAAGAAAAATTGGAAGAGCTCAGATGCACTAAATATCTGTGCTGACCCTAGCCTAAAGGCTCAATTATGATGTGTAAGTATCTTTGCAACTTGTGTTAAAAATAATAACAGAACTGTCACTAATTTATGCCCAGTCAATCAGAATGATCCATAATGTGGAAGTTTTTAACAAGCTGCTGTCCAACAGTTTTGACATGTTTTAAAACAAGCCATCCTGAGCAGCCCTGTAGAGGCTAATGCTTCTAAGCTTAATGACTCTCCAAAGAGGAGGAGGCATAAAGATTTAGCAACTCAATAGACATGACTGCACAGACCTCTGCAGCCAGCTTGGAAATGACAAACAATTTGTTAATAGAGAAGCTTTATTTTTATATTATTTTTTGCCAATGAAGTGAAAACAGAGCATTGATTAAGCAATCCAAGCTAAGAATATTCTACCCAAATTGGAGTTTTCAGACTGGCAACTGGTTTCAAGGCTTTCAAATACAACTTCTGCTTGTTGTTTGATGTTTAAAGATACCTGTCCTAGAGCCAGAGACAGTATTTGGTGTCAAGCTGACACTGTAGTTCACAGATGGATTTCAGTTGGGTGGGCCATGCCGCATGCACAACACTTGTGTAAAAAATGCTTTTTGTCTCAAATGCTACAAACTGAGAGAAAGGATTAATAGAACCATCAAGAAAAAAGTTCTCCGTACAAACAGAGTATGGCTGAAGAATACCAATAGCCCAACATGTTCTTAACTCACCATCACCCCTCTCTTCCTCCTATCAGATGAAGTCATTTGTATATAAATTCAGACTAAGCCTGTCACATGCATCACTAGGTTTCTGCATAGCTCAAATTCTAAGCTTATTTCCTGTGAAGTAGTTTTACTGAAGTCATCATACGTATTCAACACTAAATGAGAAATAGGTGTCTAGAGGTAATTAAAAATATTTGTGTTTTTTTCCTTTGCAGAGAATTCAATTTTCCAGGGGAGCCTTAAATACAAGCTTTTGGACCTCACATATTAAAGTCTGAGTGACTCATATTCTCATTCCCTTGTGTAGCTACATTATTAGACTGTATTTCCCTCAATTCATCAGAGAATAGGCTATGTCCAGAGCCATAAAGCAGAGATAGTAGCATGTCACGGAAGATTAGGTCCAGACAGGAAAACAGGCCCCTGAGTAGAACAGGAGCAAGAAGCATCTAAATTGTAATACTCAGAAGGTATTATGAAGCCTTTCTGGAATTAAAAATAATATGATTTTGTGGTTGAATATTTGGGTTTTGAGGTAGTTTGGGTTTTTATTAAAATAAACCTGCAAAAAGAACATGCCTTTCACTACAAATCTCCTGGAAATGCTGCATGAAAAATTTTCATCTTAATCGGGTCAGTTTGTTTGGACAGACTGCTGAGTAAATAAATACCTATGCCACATTATTTGTATTGTAGATCTTTCTCCACAGCTAAGAAAAATCAACACAGGCATATAAACCAAGTCAAAAATATGCATTATGCTTAACAAATAAGTATTAGAAGAAATTATACATTTTTTCAACTAGTGATCTGTACATTTTACACGTCTGAAAATTAAACCAGTTATTTTTGTCTCTCTGCGTTTTAAATCAACACCCATCACTCCAGTAGGCTGTTAACAGAGGGAGTGTCCTTGATGTAGTAGAATTGTTTTCCTGAAAAGTTCATGCAGGAGTACAAATCCTAAGGCTAAGATCCTGTTTTCTGAAAATTTTGCTCAGAAAGCCAGCACTTAAACTGGAAGCAACAGCTTTCCGTTACCATGATTTATCATTCCCGTTTAACCTACTCCCTCTACATTCTTGATAGAAAAGTTTCTAATTGTTTGAATACCTCTTTCTTCCCTGAAAAAAGACAATCAGACCAAGAGAACAAAACAAAGATTTGTGTTGGCTATTTTAGAACAGAGACAGGGGAAAAAACATTACCAGTGGTAAAATTAATTGGATTTTTTTTTGTTGTTGAGATGAATTACTGAGCACAAGATTTGTTGGGTGAGTAACTGCAACACTGGTGCCAGCAGAAACCCTCTTGCAGTGCTCTTTACAACACTGTGCTGGTACCTGACAATTCTGTAGTATTAATAGCCTAAGTACCATCTTGATCAGAATTTCTTTGAAATTCCTTAATATAACATTATGTGAGCACTTCTATGAGATTTGTTCCTGTTCTTTTGGTAAATACAATATGTAGTTTCGCTGCCAGAGAGGGAAGTAATAGCTTTGTATGTACAGTCTTCAAAACAAAATTCTGCTTCCTTTTCTTTCCTATGACCCTGGATCCTGCCTTGCTGACACAGCGGCAAGTACTGAATCACATACAGATTCCTCCCTAATCTCTCCTGAATCTTTGTGACACACACAGGATTGACATTTCAGTGAAGTTTTATTGGACAAACAGATTCACTCAGATGCTGCTGAAGTAAATGGATGTATTTATACACAGAAGAGATTTGGAGGGGTTTTTTTATTCCCACAGCAAAAAATGACACTATTCAAAGTAGCTGTGTCCATTAGATTTTTTAAAAAAGTATTCTTTTTTCATTATCTCATTATTTTAAATGTATTTCATAATTTATTTGTAGTGGAAAAAGGATTTATAAGTAGAAACCACAGGAGAGTCAAAATTCAGGTCACATTTGTGCAGTTCACCAGCTAATCTGAAAATCTAAATGTACTGAGACTTCCTAATATCTTCTCAGAATTCTGTGTACTGTTACTTATGAATAGGCTCAATTTAAACGGAAGCTTTTTATATACCAAAAAATATTTTCTGCATTGTCATCTACTTCCTTGTTCAGTCATTTCATGTCTACTGCTCAAAATTTGTACATTAACAGCCAAATCAGGTTTTGACCCACCCACTGCCTTCTCTGTAACAGATTAATAGCTATTACATACTCCCCTACTGGATTGGCTAAAAAATGCAGTGGCACCAGTAGAAAACATACCATGCTTTCCTCTTCTACCAACAACTTTGTCATATAGTGACAGATTATTAAAGTAAGTGAACAGCAGGAAAGTAAATGAAATTTAGTCTCTCTTCATTGCCAGTATCCTACTGAAATTTTCAACTCATATTAAAGACTGTAGTGGATGAAAATAGGAAGAATCTTCCTGAAACTGAGAGAGATTGAGAAGTCAAGGACACTGGGTTCAGCTACTGCTCATGCCCTGGATGAGTGACACTGGCTTATTTCCCACATTTCACAGTGACCATAAACAAATACGTTTGCTTCCTTTGGCCCTGAATGTATTTTACATATTTCAGTTGCAAGCTCTTTGGGGCAGAGTCTGCTGCTGAGTATGCTTTTCTTGTGTTAATGCAACACAGCCATGATGTATCTTGAGACCTGACAAAATTCCAAGAAGTAAGTAGTTACGAAGGAACTTTCTCCATCCAACAATTTAGTTCTGTGAAAGACCATTTTCCTGAGCGTACTTACACGTTTGCAAATCACCAGAGTGCCAAAAGAAAATCTAATAATACTTTAAAAGACAGCAATAAAACCTGAATCAAGTGGCAAAAAGGCTATTAGAGAAATACTGGGCACCTGGACAAATCCATGCATCCTTCAGTTTTCAAGCAGTTTCATCTTCCAAAATATTCTGCACTTCTTTTGATACTGCATATGTACCTCTTAAACAGCTTTTACAGTTCAGCTAGAAAAGCCACCACTGTGAGAAAATTCTGTACCTGATGAAAGTACTTTAAGGAATGTAGACTCTGATCTGCAACCCTTTTCTCACACAAATAATCTTCATAGCTTTGATTATGACATGAGTAGGATCATTTATGTAAGAAAGAAGCAAGGTAGGCAAAGGAACTTAAGAATTGCACTAACATAGTAAAGCATTGTAAAACGACAATAAAAATGGCATTTAAGCTCTCTCAAGTTCTGTCTGTTCCGTAGTACAGAAAAAAAAAAAAAAGTAAACTGAGCAAGTAGCTTTTACAAAGCTGCAGCCAGCAACTAGCAGGACCTTGTAAGAAGAGATCCCAGATCTAACCTGAATGAATAACCATGTCAAAAACAAGGTACTGGAAACAGGCAGAGTCCACACAAAATGCCAAAGGTACTGTCCACAACCTAAGAACATCTGAGAAGTCAGAAAGTACAAAGACAAGGTTTGAACTGCCAAGAATCCAACTGAGTTACACCTTGCAAAGAATATGAAAACAAATATTGAATAAAATAAGACAAAGAAAAATGCTGTGCCACTGTGGAGGAATAGAGTTTAAAGACAACACAAGGAAAAGCCTTGAATAAGTATTTTGCCACGGTTTTCAATTAGAAGTTTTAAGTTTAATTTAGAGACAAAGATAAGGTGAACAATGAGAATGTGGGTACGCAAATAGAAGCTACCACAGCTAACACAAAAGCTTGATTCAAAAAGTGAAATGCATCAAACTTGAAGTCTGGTTAACTGTTATCTCTGACTTCTAAAAATTTCTGACACATGTAATGCTGGTTCAGTGACAAATATTTTTAATAGCACCATCAAGTTGGGAGTGAAACTGAAAAATAGTAAATACGGCTTCTTTACTTAAAAAAAAATATGTGAAGAAAAATAAGAGAAGGCAGTTGGGAAATTACAAGCTGTATCATTTGACCTCATTAGTATGAAAGGCCTTAAAATACATTTTGAGGGAGACAATATATAAAGACACAGAGATAAATGAAGAATGGGATAAAATGCAACAGCCATTTACCAAAGGGACACCATACAAACTACCCACATAGTTTTCTAAGATGAGGTAAGTGATTTTCTGAACAGATGAAGTGTAATAGATCTCATCTTTCAGGACTTTAGGAATCCATTTGACACCATGTTATACATTATTAAGGACTCTGAGGACTAAGCAGAACACTCTTTTGGTGGCTAAAAAACAGCTAAAGGAGAAGTAGTAACAGTTAAGTGCTATTATGAAGGGATGCAACAAATCAACTGCGATTAGCAGTAAGGGTGTTCAGGATCCATCCTGGGGCTTCTGCTGTCCTTTCATAGCTCTTGATCAGGTAGAGACTGTGACCGGGATAGAAGAGAACCTGTGTGCTCTTGTACTGCCAATACAGAAGAGTAGTGAAACTATACAAATAGAGCAGCTTGAAGATGGGAGCCATAGAAATGGAGTAAACAGTATGGTCATGTGCAGAAAATTCAAATGTAACTTGGGAGATGACCAGGTAGAGACAAATGAGGACTGTAGTCACCAATGAAAGGATGACTAAATGGGTAACATGATGAAAAAGCCAAGTGAGAGACTATAGGACATGAGGACAGAGATTTTCAGTGGAACCCAGGAGACATCTGTGATCACGTCCAAAGTGCGGGTTGTGCCTCACCTGAAACCCTTACATACATTCAAGAAAGATGAACTCAAATGGGGAAAAGTAGAGGGAATAGCTTCTGAAATGAGTGGAGGAATGGAGATCCTCCATCCAAAGTTACTAACAGAGCTAAGTGGTTTAGCCTAGCAATGAAGGAGCTAAGTAAGGATATAACTGCTGCCTAGAAATGCTTTGAGGAAGACACCTCTAGGTGGGAGAAGTGTTATGTAAGTTAAAGAGCAATAACAGCACGAGGGAAAAAAAAAGGAATTATACATGCCACACATTCATCTAGGCTGTAAAGAAGGGACCTAGCAATAAGCCTTTGTCTTAAATAGTCTCCCAGATACAAGAGTTAGGGCAAAATTACAGCCTTCAAGTTGGAGCTTAAGATACAGCTGGAAGTATCACATGCTGTAACACCCTTTACAATTGCCCCGACCCATTGCTTGCATCCACTGGTCACAGAATGTCTTTTAGCTCTTCCATGAACAGTCTGATGGTGATATTTTTACTGCTTGGATGTTACTGGTGTCATTTTGGGGGACATATCCAACAACATTTACCATTCCATTTTTCCTGTACAGTCTTCATTACAAAATGAATGTAAAACTAATTACACAGATAAAGACTTCCGTGATAATGCAGGCTACTTGTAAGTGAAAATAAATAAATAGAAGACTGTAGGGCCCAAGATTATTTGAATAGCTAGGGCTCACACAAATACAATCAACAGGAGCTTTAATTAAGAATAATTAAGTCTTTTGTGAAATAATCCAGGGCAAACTGTAGAATTGTTTTAAAATTGTTATTAGCTGCTCAGATGGAGTTTGTCAGATGGGTTTTCAGTGCTCTAAAGCTGAGAAATTTAACAGAAATAGTATGTTGCTGTATTTTCAAAACTTGTGGAGAGATGCATCTCTCCTGAAGAGAGTAAAGATTTGGCACTTTGTATGATGAGAGAGGATCTGGCCCAAACACTCCTGTTTGCAGATGATGACTTTACTGTATTATTCACTTTGTCTTGGCACAGTCAATCAACAGAGGAAGTGCAGCGGAAATAACAAAGCCTCTTCTCTATTTGCTGATAAAATTTTTAGCACATTTAAGGAGAAATCTGAACCACAGTAATTTCTGCACCCCAGAAAAACGTGTTGAGCAGAGAGAAAAGGACAGAGAGGACATCAGTACTTGCAAAAGGCAAAACAAAACCCAGGAAAATGTCTCCATAAAGGGAATGTGAAAAAATAACTCTTAAAATACATTTTAAGGAAGTATCTGAAAGACCTTTTCCAGGACATAGCGCCCATTTATATCCATTACGTTTCCACCTATTTGAACACAAAACAGTGGATTTATACTAGGGATGAATCTAATCCGTGTGTGTATTCAAAATAAAAGGTTCAAGGGACTAGCCAGAACAGCATTTTTATCAAATAGAATTCCTTTGTATTCATCCTCACATTATCAGAAATGTGGCTATTTCCTAATTAGCACATCTCCAACTTTAACCTTTTGTCTTGACTGCAATCTCTTAGATTAGCAGTTTAGTTCAGCCTCCTCAAAACTTCTTCTTTCATAAATTGACTATTTCTATGGTAACAGCTGCCACTTTCATTCTACAAGCATCAAGAAAATGTGGTTTCCTTTGTATCAGTGGGCCAGGCTGGGTGTGCAACTTTGGCCTTTGTCAATGCTCTTTTCAGACAAAACTGTTTATTCCAGAAGAAGAGGAAACAGGTGCAAGCGCAATTCAGGAGGCAGTTTTTGGCTGATCCATGAAGCAGGACTGGCAACAGTCTGGAATGGAGCTGTCGGATGACCCACCTGCAATGCCAGTATGTTCTGCAGCTGCAAGAGGGAAGGACAAGCACATTCAACAGCAGCCACGAAACTTAAATCAGTATTTTCTGTGGGGTTTTCTTTTGTTTTGTTTTGGTTTTTTCCTTTTTTGCTTGTTTCTTTGGTGGCTACACAAACAGTAGCAAGACATCAGCTTAATATCTCCACAAGAACAGTTGAGAAACACTTAATGTAAATCAAGGGTTCTCATTCAAAGAGCATTGAACTTAAGCCAAAAAGAACATCAGTTCATTGCTGAGAAGCTGACACAGCTTTAATGATCAGTGTCTTCATCTTCAACACCCACACTAGTCTATAACCAAAGTCCTAATCTCAGCTGAAGTCAATTCCCAAAGTAGCATCAACTTCAGTGGGACCAGCAAACATTCACAACAAAGGTACTTTGTCTCCTGCCAGTCATGTGACATTTTTTTGGAAGTTTATCAAACTGGAGGCTTTTTCCAGAAAACCCATCTGTTCTATATGAACTCACTCTGACACCTTTACATTCTTTGAAACTGAAGGTTTCCAAGTCAATCTGTTAAACTGAGAACGGATAAAGTGGGATTCACATCTACTTCTCCAGCAATCCACTGAAATAATTGCGTTTTCCCTTAGTCACAAATGTAAGATTCTGTCAGAAAAGAGAGCTGCAATTTTCCAAAGTTAGTATTGCATGTTCAGTTTCTTAAATTGGTCTTTAAAATATATTTTTAATTTTTTAATGAAATTTTTAGCACTCATGTAAAGGACTGGCAGACAGCAAAGAGACTGAAAAATTAAACACAACTCTAGCAGCCTATTCTTTCCTTTTCTGAATTCCCCATTAACCCTTTCAGCACTAGACCAGGTGATTGGTTTCCTTTCCTTACACACTTCTCATTCCAGGCATACCAATACCTGTTGGTAATGAGACACTTGGAAAATTTGAACTCAGTTTGGATTTGGGCCTACTGCTTTAAATCAAAATTACCAAGTGTTTGAGGACAGAAAAATCACAGATCTGTTTTTCTGAAAGTGAACAGTCAATGGCTGCAGTTGTGCAACCTACATAAACTCTTTCTCTGCCCATTTCAACAGACATTAAGACAGTTTAGAAATGGACTCATTTCTAAGCCTCATATCTGAGTGTTTATCATGCTTCTACATCTGCAGATTTTGTTACCGTCATAAGGTACCAAACCCAATACCAACAGTAAAGCCCACAGCTTCTCCTACTGTAGGTCAAAAAGGCAAATGATGCCACTAGTTAGAAATGAATAGCAGGCTATAAACATCCTGCAGGCACTAAGACTGTATATTTACATGAGTATCCCAGAACCTGGATGCCATTCAGATTCAAAACCTAATTCTGTTGCTGGATCATAATCCAGAAAGGGCCAAACTAAATCTCTTGGTTCTGGGCTCACACTGAGAAAGCCTGGGTTTGAGTTTGAGCTGAGAGTCCTAAGCTCATGTTTATTTTCACTTCAGCTCACAAAAAATTGGTGAATAATCCAGAACTGTTCATCCAGGAAAGATTCCAAAGGCTTGCCAAGTTCCAGACAATAGTCCATAGAAAAAAAC
The DNA here is from genome assembly GCF_031877795.1 of Strix aluco. NCBI lineage: Eukaryota > Metazoa > Chordata > Aves > Strigiformes > Strigidae > Strix > Strix aluco. The sequence continues at coordinate 73,326,435 of NC_133931.1, forward strand.
AAGTGCACAGATCTGCTGGCAGGAGATGCCTCTATCCACACTCAACTTGCATGCGTTCCTAGGGTGGTTCTCAAAAATGGGACACCCTTGGGAAGGGAAAGATGAGGGAGTTAATTGAACCGTACCTGTGAATGCCATGAATACCCCTTAGATTGAATGCAAAGGAACACCAAATTAATTACTGCAGATTAATGAAAAGGAGGAAAAGGTTGGCAGGAAGGGTTGTCTGCATGACTGGCAACATCACAGCAACAAAAGCATTTTACAGGAGAACTCATAGATTCTGCACTGTAGATGTTTGCCATCTCAGTAGTAATAGTCTATATTCTGATGCCACATACCAGTTTTGCTATCACACTCCAGGCACCAGGACTGTTAAGGTATTACTTTGATACCCCACAATACTAGCCTGCACCCTGTTTGGTGCCTTCCTCTGCAGTCTGGCCCAACTTCCACCTGGGAGAGGGGTGTGACTCTACCTGCACTGGCTGCTGGACTCAGGAGAGGCACAGGAGGCAAGCAGTGCTCATTTTCCACTTTCCTCAAGGGCTGTTCTTTCTCCCCAGTAAAACACCAGAGCAGAGCTGCTGTACCTGTATGTTTTACAAGGATCTGTGGATCCTAGAGCATTCAAGGACCAGGTGGTACCAAGGTGGAAAGTCCCACACTACAGAAGGATAGAGAGGAGGGGATCCCACTTCCAATGCCTTCCAAATTAAATTCTTAAAGGGTAAGTCCTGGCTTCTCTCCTACCACCCCCGCAACATCAGCTCAGATCTTACAGGAAGTAGGATAGTGAGGAGATCACTGCTGTGACCCAGAAGTTCCACGAAGCTCACTCACCCTTGCTCAGAAATTCTAACAGGATTGCCATATTTAGTGTCTTTACTATACTTTTTTTTGGTTTTTGTTTTTTTTTTTTATCAGTAATACGGGAGATTCAAATGGTGTTGCTTTGTCTTCACACTACTTGTAAGTATCTCCAACTTCTGGCAAGCAGTGCATCACAGGCCCTACCTCATGCCAGGGAGACATAAACAGCATCCCTGCATCACTGTCTGAGTTTTAAGCTTTTCTGCACGCTTTTACCATATATTAATGGAACTCAGCCCACACCAATTGGTGAGCTAATTGCTGTCAGAGCAGATGGTAAGATAGGCCTGAAAAAAATATTTGGTACTTTTTTACCATGTGAGAGAAATGTAAGAGGGAAAGGATGTCTTTTCCATTTCCTGAGGGCTGCAACAAAAGTCAAAGCAAGCTTTTATGATCAGTGGAGTTTGAGGAACAATTATCCAGCTCCAGTGGATGCATACCTTACATCTAGCTCTATCTGATTCTCTCCTCTGTGGTTTAGTTTGCCTCCTGGGCACATCATGTGCTGAGAGTTCATAGACTGCCAGTGTGCTAGTTCAGTCTGCTCCAGGCACCAGTGTTCAGACAGCAGCATTGTGAAGCAATCTGAGATACCAAAACCAAGAGCAAATTCTTAAGGTACTCATGATAAAGAGGTAACATTTGTTTCTACATTCTGTGCAGTTATCTTGGAGGCATGCTAGCACAGTAATGCCCTCTGTGAAACTATTGCTCAGTGCTAACTTTCCAGTGGCAGCCACCATAAATATTCAGAGATATAAATAGCACCGCACTATAAAAAGTAACAATAGCAAAGGTCTATGTGAGATCAGACCTCAAAACATGACACTGCAGAAGAGATGCTGCATTGGACCTATTCAGGCAGAAGGCTTCATATTTGGAAAAGAAGGAAGAATAGCTTGCCAACTGGCATTCCAGCAGTTAGCTGCTGGCCAGGATTTTCCAAGTTGCACTTTATACGCCTAGTTTCACAAAGGTCACACTAGCAAACTGTTAGGGCTTAACAGATCAAAGATGCAGTTGGCTCTTATTCCAAGGCCCTCTCCCCGATTTAAATACTGATGACAATGGAACAAACATCTCAATAGCTGCACAGAAAGGCCAATGCACAAATGTGCTATACTCAACATATGGAAGAAGTCTGAAGCCTTTCAAACCACTTATGTTTTCAAGAGAAAGCTGTGGATATCAACAGCAGAATGAAAAATCTAAAATGGGAGGAAGAAGCCTCTATCCTACCATGCTAATTTGTATTGTTAGAAAGGAAAGTAAACAGCAATGTTAGCTATGCTGAGGATTTTCAAAAGTTGTATTGATTTTGGGTTTCCTTTCAAAAATAATGTTTTAATGACTATGCAGCATGCTGGGTCTGTGGCACTGGTAGTGTGTCCATCACCATGGTACCTGAGCACTCAAGCAAATGATTAACCAGCAGAGCAAATGAAACAAGCAGAGAGCCAACAGGCACTGTGACAAGTTCTTCATAGACCTGCCAGTACATCTCTATCTGGACCTTCACTCCTTCAGGCTTTCCACTGTCCTATCTTTCACCCATGTTCTTACGATAACCAGATCTTTTTTTCCAAACAGTGCTAAGGGGTGCAGAGATCTCAGGCTGGCTTAGAAGGAAGGATAAGATTAATAAAAAAGCCCAAAACACAAATCTTTTCATCTGGAAAACATTGCTTAAGGACACAGTAAGGAAAAAAAATAATTTTCATTTGCACAAACCAATTATGAATTGACAAACTTTGTTATGTCTGCCATGCCAACAGCCTGGCTACTTTAAAATTACTTTTCTGAAGAGGGAAAACAAGTCTTTTCCTCACTGAGGGCCAAAATGACCTTTCAGGAGACTGATGCAGACCATATATGAATACTACTGTTAGCATTATCTAACAATAATGAAAAGAATACATAAAAACATATGGCTATGGGCCTTCTGGAAAAAGTCCAGAGATTGCATCAGCCCCTCCCCATACTTCAAATAAGTAGCAAGTTAATGACAACTCTGATGATGTGTGTTTAACACATGTGCATGTAACTACTTTGAGCTTTTTCTGGCTTGGCATGCTTACTCAGAGACCTCTGGGGTTTTAGAAAAAACTATTCTGTTGAATCATCTACCCCTTGCTGTTTTGCTTTCTGTACAAAATCTCCGAGGAGCACAGGAAAGCAGAGGGCCTTGCAGGCAGGCCAACTTTAGAAAGGCTAGCTCCTTTCAGTACTGGAGAATTATGCAGCTGTAATACAACCCTCACTGAAGAAGTTTCCTGTTTTCCATCACTAGTCAAGGCAATAATGCTGCAGTCTAATTGAATTATTGTCATGTGGAGTTTTTCCTCTTTACTGTAGCTGCTTCAGACTTAAGAAGTAGTTACATGATCTCCATTCTAGTTTTTCCCTTTAAAAGAGGAGTAAGTTTTGGGGACAATGCCACATTACCAGCAATGAAGATTCAAGTGCTCTCTTCCCAATGCAGGTACAATGTGCTTGTGCTACCACTGTGCCTCAGCAGCAGTTTTGAAGCAGGTGAGGAGCACTGCACCACTCACCCATATTCCAACCGTGAAACTCTGGCTTAAAGTTCACTCTAAGTAGCAGTCTGATTCTATTACCTCTCTTGTGTCTAAATCATATCCCTCATTGTCATCTCTAAAGACTCAAATCTTCTGTGCACTTTATCAGGCTTCATAATTGAAGCTAATGGAAGATACATTTGTTTAGCTGTTGTAAACAGCTTTGAAGACCTCAGTCTCAGCAAGGGTGATGATTTAAGGATGTCAGCTGGGCAAACAGTTTAATTTTGAATGAATTTAGCCAAAATTGATTACTGGAAAACTGATATGAATCTTTCAAGTTCATATTATTTCACATAATCTTGGCAGTAAATATTCCACCCCTTCTTGCCATCTGATCACCAAGCGTAAAAGTGGAAGCATCAGCAATGATGTCAGCTTCTCAGACATGACACCAACTTTGGGTACTATAAACAGGTGTGAGAAGACACTTTTCAACTGCGGCAGGGAGTACAGCCCTCAAATGGTTTAGCCCTCAGCTGACTAAATTTCTGCATAATACCAATTCTGTTAAGCAGCCTGAAAATAATGGCCAAAGCGTTTCATGACAAAGCCCGGGAACACAAAACTCAGAAACCAACAAATGCAGAGAACTATTTCATGACAGTTATTTATTGGAAGTACCTGTTTCTCATTCTCTCTGGTCCATTTTCAAATGAATTAAAATAATAATTTAGAGGGGAAAGAAAATTATCTTAAAATAGTCATGGTTTTTTTTTTCCTCTCCCAGGTAATTTGGAGTCAGGAAGAATCCAAAATAACAACATGAGTGTTGAAATTACAGGGTAAGGTTGGAAACCTCTAGAAGTCATCTAGTCCAACCTCATGCTCAAACCAGTGCCACCTTAGAATTAAAAGGAAAAGAAAATAATTTTAAGCAAGAAGAAATAAAAAATGAAGACTTCCCCTATCCCTTTTTTGCACCAGAAGAAAAAAAAAAGGCAAGAAATGTTTTTCTGAAACACATAGCTCTTCCATGTTGTTCACAAGTAAACATGGCCAATATGGAAAATATCTGCAGCTGCCTGCTTTGGTTGACCTAGTTCCCTTTCTGTCTTGATGCAGGTAACATTTAGCACAGCGTGTGGCAAACTCTGACTCAGTTGCCAGCACTGCTCTGCCACACTCCCGGCCAGAAAAAGCTAGGAATGCTGCATGTTCAGCTCCAGTGACAGAGAAAATGCTCCTCATCATCCATTAGCAGTCCCCTTCAAATTAATTAAGGAATGACCCCCACAGCTGCTGAAGAGGGTTCCACCCCATCTTTTGGCTGGGAAAGCAAAGCCTCTAGGGCAGGGCCTGGACTATACAGCAAAGAAGAACAGGGTGGGGGAACCTTATGAGATCTGAGTGAAACCCAGATGACTCATCAGAAAGTGAAATGTTCCTGTTTTGGCAGGAGGCTGAAGTAGCAGCCCTGGGTTGTGCTGCAGCACAGCAATAAATGACCCTGAGGGCTTGGGACAAACTCCTGTGCACACCGATATTCCTAACAGTAGGGCTATCTCACATCTCATTAAGCAAAGAGGCTTACATGACAATTAACACATTAATTAGCAGCATCTTTTTCACAGGTGGAACTTTGGCTTGAGATTTCAACATTTTTAGACAGCTGTTTCGTGAGTGAAAATGAAAGAATAGTTTCTTATGACTCAGGGTGACAAGGACTCATATCCAGAACTGGCCTAGGAGTGTATTTGCCTATGCACTGAAGGACACTACAACTAGACGATGGCCTTCCCCATAACTTCTACACAAGGAGGGCCTCCTTGTACATCTGCAGCTTGCCATTCAAAGCTCAGCCCTTAGCCTGGGCAAGATGCCAGGCTGGCCACTTCATAAGCTGACCATAACAAGGCCTAACGTACCACAAAGTCACACAGAGGCAAAGCAAAGCCTGGACTTGAACTAGTATTAGCTCCCATTTCTCAACCCCAGCTGCTGACCCGTGTGGCTCCCCACTACAAAAATCCCTTTGATTATATCTGTAGAGATATGGCCCATAAGAAAACTCTTCAGCAAACACCAACAAGCAATCATGCTAATTTCACTGAAAATAGGTATCAGCTATAAGAGAATGTTTATTGCCTTAGAGCTTCACATTTTAGATAAAGAACTAATAATTGCTACCAGAGACCGCTTTAAAGAAGAGTTGGTACACAAGTAGGGATTTCGTTAAACTTGCAGCTATGTTTCTGAGGTTTTTGTTCAATACCATCTTTCATTTCTGTTATCTTTTGAGAGAATGCATTCGCAGGCATACAAGAAAATCTAGAGCACTGGAAATGTAATGAAAGGAAGAAAAAATTGAAGACTGGAACTGGAACTTGTAGCTTTCAAGATCTGGGGGATTCTGATATCATTGAGTCTCTTTCCTGTGAGATAGATGTTGCCAAGCCATGCAAAACAGTGACATGCTTTATATACGTTATCTTTCACTTCCCTCAGGTACGTACTGCAAGGAAGCTGTGTTCTAAACAATGTATAAACAAACAATCTTCATATTAATCTTTTACATATTTGGCACTCAAAGCACAGATAAATCAGTGTGCCGTAGCCTTACCTGTCATACCACTTACAAAATAAATCCAGGCTTAGGAGGAACACTAGATAACTTTTCCTTTAATTAGCTTTTCAAAGCTGATGGTATGTTTTAGAATATGATTCATTTCTTTTATTTATCAGCCTGTCATGTTTCAGATGGGTACTGTCTGACCTCTAGATACCCTTGCACTTGCTCTGTGATATCCCCAGAATGTCAATACTTCAATTCTTCATCTTTCATTTCCCAAACGTTTCTTATTGGTCACTTCTGGTACCAGTGGCAGCTGAAGTGGAAGTTTATCCTCTGATAATCTGTACTGCTTTAATGGTTCCCAGCATCCTGAGGATATTCTCCAAGTGTTATGGTGACACCAGCTGAGATCTTGGCAATAGAAAAGTGTTTCATATGCTTATTTCCTAACTTAGTCTCTTGGGTTTTTTTCTGCTTTCCCAACCCTCTGTTAGCCCCTTGATTTCTGTGGCTTAACTCCTTTTGTTATTGCTATATTCTTTATTATCACTTCTCATATCTTTCTGATAATAAAGCCTTTGAAGAATCTGACAGCACTCCCACCATGCATCCAAAACCTCTTAATAAATTTCTCCAAACCTCCAAGTCACATTTGTCCAAAAGCTTAGCAAAAATCCCCTCTAAAAGGAACAACGATGGTCACATCTTCTTTATATATTTCTCTGTAAACGAGTCTCGGAACTATAGCACATAAACCTTGTAAAATGATGAGCATGTTTCAAACAGTTCTAATGTAAAATATTACACATAAAACAAGTCACCAGTTTTAGCATGTCTCCAAAATAACGTAGGCTTAGAAATGCTTATCCTTGTAGCATCCCTATCCTTTTTTCCTAAGATAAAATTAGTCTTGCACCAGCATGCCTGAAAAAGCAAAATTCTCATATAATTTCAATCACTCAGTTTTCTCAAGACTTTTATACAGCTGACTGAACACCTATTATCTCACCTGAAAGAGAAGCTGTGAGTTTGCTCACCTCAGTCACCTGCAGGATCTTTGAAATGCCTCCTCTTCTGTTCCTTCCAAAGAGTGCCTTCCCGCATCTCCCAGTCCATTCCCGAGTCCACTGATCATGCAGCCATCAATAAGTTCTGGCTAAGTTATCCTACGTAACTCTGAACAAAAAAGGAGAGACTCACAGATGCTGCAGAAGGTCTTCTTTGCTCTCTTTGAAAATTTTGTTTTCTTGGTGGTCTGTCACAGTCAGGTCTCCAGTAGTAAACTGAACAACCTATCCTCCTGGCTCTTCTTTTCTTCTTTTTCTTTTCTGTAAACACATAATCAGTGCTTCAAATCCTTTAGGTATCACAAACTGTATTTCTCTATTGCCCTCTACTGACTGCTAGCTAACACCGCCTTCCTGGAGAATTGGCAAGCAGCAGATACACAGTACGCTTTCCTACACCGCCCTCCCTCAAATCAATAATGATACACGATGACCAAAAGTCAACACAAATCATTCTATTTTTTCCTTTGTTACAAAACACCAGGCAAGATTTACAGCTTGTTGGGCAGCCGTGGTAGCTACAAAACACTAAACAACAGAAGCAGGAAGCAGTTAGTAACATGGGTTTGCTAATGTGTTTTTTTTGGTGAACAAAAGCCAGGAAAAAGTAGAGACAAATGCATTCTGCCTTGAAATGCGGGTGAATTCACCCCACTGATACCATAAATATTGTACCAGGGAACCAAGAGTTATCTGGCTTTAAGGGTCTGGTCCTGCCAGCACTGGATGCACTGACATACCGACTTTTCATGGGAGCTCTGCAGAAAGGGGCTCGTAGAGAGCCATGAATTGGGGACCATGGTTTCTTGGTCATTTTCCTTTTGTCTCTGGAGTTTTATTTGTTTAGCACATTCAGCATCACACCTAACGTGAGAAACATGGTTTCTGCCTCATGAGACAGGTATTGGGACAAGACACGTGACACACTGGATATGAATGGCACTGGGAGGTGCTGTTTGCACTGCTTTTCAGACAGATGATCTATAATGCGAAGAGAAACCAGCAAACTAATGTAAAAAAAAATGCAGCAGCATTTCAGACAAGCTGGAAGAGACTGAGGGGGAAAAAAAGTGGGGATAAGAAGCGTGTAAGGGTGCGGGGGAGGCAGGGAGAGAAATAAAAATGAATCTTTTGCATTGTGTTAGTCACCGCTTCATTACTACAGTACAAGGCTTGTTAACCAAGTCACTCAGGCACTTGGTCTCACCAAAAAAAAAAAAAAGTTATCCCAAGGTGCTGGTGTAAATGCTCTGGCCGGCCCGCACCACTCCCCGGGTCAGGGAGGAGTCAGGTCCCAGCTCCAGACAACAGGAAAATCCCCAGCATTTTCCATTTGCTAGGCAGAGGCTGGGAGAGAACACGGCAGGATCTTGTCTCACCATTCCTCCTCTGCAGCCAAGTCCCCTAGGGGGCAAACATGGTTAAAAATGATAAAAAGAGCCCACCCCCCAAAAACTGTTGAAATTATTTTTGCTCACTCGTGTTCAAAAAATACTTTTTTTTTCCACTGCTATTAATAAATAGGAATATTTCATTTGCCAAAAATCTGTTGACTGATGAACAGTGGTTGTATTTTGAACAGATACGACGTCCCTGCTCTTCTACTCAGGAAAGGTAGGGTTCACACAAAAACTATCACGAACAAAGCCAGCAACTTGGCAACAAAAAAATGTAATATTGAAAGGTCCATTGAAAAATTTATTTTTAATTATAAAATAAAGTCAGCAGAGGCCCTAACTGTAGCTATTAGGAACATTTCATTAACAAGCCCAGCTTTATTGACTGCACTGTAAAGCTCTTCTATTAAAGGAAGCCCAGAAATTCAATTTTTCCCATGCTTTTCTACTTCTAAAGCCCTCGGCTACTCCATGTTAGAAAATAAGAAATAATTATATTTATTCAAATTCCTTGATAGAATATTGAAGGCTGCTCAGATGAACACCTCTCCTAAATGAACACCATTACCAATAGATCAAAGAGGAAGAATGTCTAGCAAATGAATGGGGCTGAGGGAATTAATAAAACACACATCAAACGTTGAAAAGCTGTGGGTTTTCTTTCTTTTTTTTTTTTTTTCTTTTTAATAGGAGCACATTTGCAGAGCGATAAAGCAAAGCATGTAGTTGCCAAAATTCATAAAAAGGCATCTAAATAGAGCGGGAGGTAGCTGAAGTTCAGCACTTTTGAACATCAAGCGGCATTCTGGAGCAGCGGGTTGGAATTCTTCACGTGACAACTCTTTACAGAGAAATCTATTTTTTTGTCCCCTAAGGTAAAAGTTTTCTTGCCCCCACAAAAAAAAAAGCTGCTAACACGCTGAAGACACGAGCGGCTCCTGAGCACGGACATCGCTTTCTGCCGCTTCTTCACGGCCCCGGCGCGGGCCGCTCAGCCCCCGCTGGCCAAGCCACCGCATCCCTCACGGCGGCTCCGCCAACGGACACGCGCAGCCGTTGCTGCCGGCCCCAGCGGACCCCCGCCCCGGCGTCCCGGGCACCGGCCGGGCACGAAGCCGTCGCCAAGGCAGCCCGCCCCGGCGGCGAAGCAAGGGCTGCTCCTGCACCGGCTGCCTCCCCGCTCGCCCCCCGGGCACGGGCCGCGCCCCTTCCCCCTCACCCGGCCCAACACCGCGGGGTGCGCCGTGCAGGGCACGGCGGGCCCGTCCGAGCCCGGAACCATGATGCTGCGGCCGCGGGGACCCGCCGGGCCCCGGCGAAACGCTGCACATCCCCCCCCTTCCCCCCTCCCCTCCGCCCCCTTCCCTTCCCCGCCCCCGGCCGCCGGACCTGGCTGGCGGCGGCTTCCGGCGGGGCGGGCGTGGAGCGCCATGGGGCGGCAGCGGCGGTTCCTGGAGGTGGCGGCGGAGGAGCTGGCGGGCGCCTGCCCGGGCCAGGCGCGGTTCCTGCTGTAAGCGCCCCGCGGCGGCCCTCAGGGCCGGGAAGGGCGGGGGGGGGGAAGGCGGGAAGCGAAGCGGCGAGGGACGGCGCGCGGCGGCTGGAGGGGATGGGAGGGGACCTAGCGGTGACGCACGGGGGTGGCCCCGCCCCCTGTCCTCGCGCCTGCTGTGGCGCGCCGCCGCGTGGCGGGGCCGCGCCGTGACGCTGTGCTCTTTTCCCGCGCAGGTGGACGCTCCGCAACTCCCGAGGCGAGTGAGGAGTCCCGGGCGCAGACGGCGGGGCCGGGGCTGCGGCCCGGCGGCAGGAGGCCGCAGAGGCGGGGCGGGGCGGCCACCGCCAGGGGAGCCGCGCAGCAGCGTGCCCGGCGGTGGGAGAGCAGCGCGCAGGGGCTGCCCGGGCGGCCGGAGGGCGGGCAGGGGCGCGCGGGCGTTCCCTGAGCCTCCGTTTTCCTCTTCCCCCTGCACTGCCCCTGCAAAACTGTGCCGGGGGTGCTTCGGCGCCGCGGGCAGAAGTGACGGGCTGGCCAGACAGCGCGGTCCTGGTGCGTCCGCAGCGGTTGAGGGAGAGATGCTCGTGTCCGGCTCTGGCAGCCCAAAGGAACAGGGCAGATACAGGAGGGTGCCTCTCAGTATTAGGTCTGAAATTTATCTCAAAGCATTTCTTCGTCCCAGGCTGAGTTGCTGTCTTCTTCATGCACTTATAACGAGGAAAGAGCTTTACAAGGCTTTGGTGTCACTGACCTGGCCACGGAGTGTGCTTGCATGGAGGACCTTGTAGAATTGTGAGCCTCCGTCGTTAAAGATTTGCAGGAAGGAATTGCAGTTTTTCAGGAAAATTTACGTATTGTCTAAATTTATGCTGTGCATAAACTTAGTGTGAATTGTGCTCAGCTGAGCACATGCTGGTGCACGTACTGGCACTCAACTTCTTCTTGTGTTCTAGTTGCATCTGAAACAAAAACATCTACCTAGATAATGTTAAAATAGAAACATTTGATTTTAATGTTTGCCTGTAAAACGTAATTATTTCATTTACATTTCACTCTTTTATTAATCTGTAGATAATGAATGTGGATTAGAAAGGGTGTGTCCTTACTGCTTCCAGTTCCTGGTTCCTGATAGCTACCGGGTGCGTCTCAAACCAAAGATGAAAGTGACTCCACAGATAGAGAAGGTTCTTAAACAGGAAGCGAAGAACCATAAACTTAATATGAAACAGACGAAGCTTTTGAAAAAGTACAGGGAGTCAAGAAGTGTTCTGGTAAGGATATTTACTTGGAACTGCCAAATAGCTGATATTTCCTTGAAACCTTTCAGTGGCGTAAAAAAGAAAAGATGCCTACACATTTCTTTTTTCATGAGCATATAACTCTTCCTTTCTTTTGGGATAAATTCTGTTCGCAATCAAAATTTTTAAAATCTGTCCTCCACAATAAAGACAATGACAACAATAGTAAGCTTCCCCCCCAAAAAACAAACACAATCCCACATGTCAGAGGAGCTACGCAAACAGCTCTGCCCTCCCTTTAGATCTCTTTAGCAGCGCTCTGGGTGGACTGCAGATGTCTAAGATCTGGCTGAAAATTAAGTAATTTCTTCCTGCCAGGAAGCTCTGGTATTTCCACTGTCAGCTACTGTGTCATTTCCATAGCTCTGCAAAAAATGGCAGGAGTGGCAGATTTTTGCCTGTTCTGTTCTTCCTAGGAATGTGGCAGATCTAGGACCAGGCAACTCTACTAGATGCGGGGCCTTAATACAGCCATGTAGATCATAAAAGCCATTAGAATCCTTAGAAATCCATTGCTAAGAATACCCAAAAATACACCTGGTAAGAAAAATATGCCATTGGCTGAAGTCAGGCTGGTTTTGCCAGTATGCGTAGCTTGACATTTACTGCCTTTGTTTCAGCTCTGAAGAAGGGCTTGAGTGACTGATAGATTGTCATTTTTTTTCAGTTTTATCAGTTGTGTGAAAATATATTTGCTCAACTTAACAAGCTTTACTTCATTTATTTCAGTAGGCTCTCACGGCTACATCAGGTTATTGTTACCTTCTGTACGAATTGAATTTCTTACATTTGTCTGAATATTTCTGTTTATAGGAGATCTTTCAAAGCTAAACCACACAGGTAATTTAAACAAGTTAATGCTGCTCCTGGGGCTTCAGTTCTTTTTACTAAAGTTAATCAGGAATGTAAGATTTAATTACTATTTTTTATACTAATTACTATTATTTGAAGAATAATAGTAGACATTTAATCTAGTGTTGCCAAGGCATGCACTACTATTAAAACAGGTTATGTGAATGGATGTTTTAATAAATGAGACAGCACCCTATTGAGCCCAGCAGTTGCTGGCACACTTGGCATTTTCTCAGATGAAAGTCTGCTGGTTTGGGGAGTAAAATTTGCAAAACCAACAATTATTAAAGAGTCAATAACACAAAATTAAACTGAGGAGGTATCACAGAGGTTCTCAGCTGTCAGGACAAAGTAGGGCGCTCTAGGAAGGCACCTTTGATATTACTCTCTCCAAATTGTAGATCATAGTTGAGCAGCAGAAAGGGCATCTGAGAAGTTGGAATCTTTGCTTTATTTTTCTGGGATCAAAAACGTTTAGTGTACGTTAAGAACTGTCTCTTTAGACAACTGATGAACACTGTCCTATGGAATTCTGTAGCTGGAGAGGTTTGTAGGACATGTTGTGCATTCATATGAGTAGTTTAAAATTCAGTTTTAAATAGGTCCAGTTTAAACTCTGGGTAATACTCTAATCTTGGGATGTAATTACAGTTTGCTGCACTTGTGTTCTGCTCTGTTCTGTTTGCATTTGTGCTGTGGATTATGATTTAAGTATTTCTGGTCTTAAGTGTTTAAAATACTGACAGCAGCTGACAGCTTTCAAAATTAGCAATGTAAATCCCTATAATCTAATACCTGAGACTTGTGAAAATGAAAATTTGGGTGTGGTTGAAAATTAAACCAAGCAACAATGCGTCAGGTTGTGCCTCTCTCCTACCTTAGCAAGTGGAACTTGATTTGAGAAAGCTCCTATGTTATATGCCTTTTCACGGCAGAAGCAATTTCAGGGCTTTTAAAATTTTTGGCGTTAACTGCACGTGCATTTCAGGGAATGAAAACTAGCTGTACAGTGCTATGATTAATCCGCTAATTCCTGCATTGTAAGGTGTTCTCCATTTATATTCTGTGGGGTGATAAATCATCATGTGATGCTTTACCCATCTTAGTTTCATTTAGAAGAACTGAAAATACATCAATACCTGAGCTGTATAAGTTAATGATCTTTCTCTTTTTTTAGTTTTTAGACTGACAAAATAATGTCTAGAGACAGTCAAAACACTTAACTGAAAACGTTTCATTTCAGCATTTCTAAACGTACTGCTTTCTAAGCAATCTGAATTTAGGTAAATTTACACACTTTGAAGAATGATTTGGTATAGATGTTTTCAAAACTTCTTAGACATTTTTGTGACATTCTTTTGAGTATGTTTTTTTAACCAGAAACATCATGTAACTGTTTTTCAGTCTGTGTAATTGTGTGCCTCAAAAAGTTGTCTGTCTGCATTACTCTTATGTCTCTTAATAACAGTAGTTGCCATGGCAGTAAGGGATATTAGGCATACCTGACAGTCTCTGTGACTGTCTGACATTATTTGTTCTGATGCACCTCTGCAACATACTCTGCTGCTGGAAGTTCCCCTCAGCCTAGAAGTAAATAAATAGAAGAGAAAGTGCCTTTTGCTTAGAACCTCCTCCATGCTGTAGTAAGTATTTTTGCACTGATAGAAAGCCTCTTCTTTGTTCACTTAAGACTTGTGTTATTAGTTATGGATGACTATTTTTGAGAGTTTGGTAGTTAAATATTTTATTTCAAGACTCCCTGCAAAGTGCGTAATATAACTTCATCGGGGGTAGAATATGCTAATGAATTTAGATCACACTGTATGCCATGTTTTTTAGCAAAATACAGATACCCCTAGTGTATACTCAGGATATCATACATCCAGTTCAGGTGCTGTTTCATCTTTCTGTTTTGACAGGGTTGTTTTCCATATTTCACTGTACAACACCACATTCAGAGTTACGGGTCTCCTGAAATTAATTGCTAGGGGATTGGAGTCATTTCTAGATAAACCCATAGGATGTGTTTGACTTAAGAAGCCTGAATGAAAATACTAGGTGTAAAGTATGTGTTGCTTGTTTCACACAAAGTATGTTTCACTTAAGCAAAAATTTAATTTGTGTCATGATATTTGGAGAATAGTTTGAATAATTCTTTCAATGGCTTTATAACATGAAGGTGGAAAGACTGAAAGAATGGTTGGTATTTCCTTTCTTCTCTCCATAGCTGGTTACTTGCAACTCATGCAACAAAACAACAAGACATTATGGTAGAAGCAGGGATTTTCTGACTACCACGACACAAAATTCTGGCACTCCAAGTATTAAATCTAGCCTGAGCACACCTGATGTAAAAATCCAGTCTGCAAACAAAGTGACACCTGTAAGCTGCAGTAGGTTGGGATCTAAAGGGAACAGTCCCTCATCACTTCCCAGGTACCTGTTTCTCTGCTATTTAAAGAGGCACTTTGCTGAGTAGAATGTATTACACCTCGTTGGGAAAGGGCGTCATGTGCTGAGTTCAGATCAGCCACTTAATAAAATTTAAATTGATAACAAAGTATTTTTCTTCAGTGGTTTGATTGAGGAGATCGATTTTAACTTTTCAACCTTTAAAATCAAAGATTCTAATGAAAAGTGACTGTGTGCAAAGAATGCCCAATTATGTTTTTGTCATTAATGTGAAATGTCTGGCTTAAAATTTGCATAACAAAGTTACGCTTCTGACTTCTCACTTCCATATGAAAATACACTGTTTATGTTGAAAATTTTCACTCAAATTCTATATATGCACTTTCATAGTTACATTACATTAATTCTGATTCCTCACTTTAAGACATTTGAGTCTTTTGTTTTTCAGAACGTGTGTATCCGGACAGGCAACAACCAGCTCTGCGTCCAAGACTCCCCGAAACTCCAAATTTCACTTTTCTAAGCTAAAACGGATGCTTAACCTAGAAGAAAAAGAGAGAAGCCAGAAGGCAGATTTGAAAACCTTCTTGACTTTACTTTAGTTATTACGTTATTTCAAAGTAATAAAGATTACAGCAATAAGTATTCTTCCAGTTTTAGTAAATCAACAAAGTGATTTCTTTAAAACTCAGCCTAACAGCATGTACCCTGTGAAAGTACAGACCGTATCTTTTAGAAGCAAGCTCTGTTTCTAAGGGGCCTGACTGTCTGCAAGAGGGAGATGGGAAAACAGCCAGTCTAATATGCTTGGGAATCTTGAACATGTTTTTCAGTCTCTAATGGCCCAGGAATTAACAGCCAGGATCTGTCCTTTGGGGAGGCTGACAATACTGGATCCATCAGTGGGTCCACCAAGGTGATAGACCTGGAAGCGGTTTGGGGGTGGGGAGGTTGCAGTCTGCTCCTCCTCACTCTCTGACTGTTTTTAAGATAATGCATCACAACAGAGTTTGAAAGATCTCATCCCTGCTTTGCATGTTTGAATAAAACAAAGACACTTTCACTGGTGCTTTCTGTAGGTACAGTATTTTCAAGGGTCTCTTGTACTGTCCTGTAGTGTCGCTGTCTTTTGATACCTGTAGTAATTTTAGCACAGCCTTTCCAAAGGTTCCAAAACAACTTAGTCTTTAAGGCAGCGCTCGTATAAAAAGGGAGATAAAACAGTGTATCACCTGATTAAGTTTCTTCATTTTCGTAAGAATGTTCTCTCTGATTTGGACTGGAGGCGAATACTGATCCAGGATAACGCAGAGCCTTATAAGACTGTGCTGTAATGTGGGATGCTCTCAGTGCTGACTGATGGCTCCATGATAGATTGCTGTTGGCACCCTGATTTGTTACTGCTACTAGAGTGACACAGTCATAAAGAACAGGGGATGCTTCCTTCCCAGTTGCTCAGGTGCTACCAAAATGGGTCACTGTTGTCTTGTTCAGAAATGACAAAGTAGAGAACCTTTTTCCTAAATGTCTTTCAGTTTTACCAGGCTTCTGAATTGCTTCCTGGACTTCAATCTGGAAAACTAGGTTTGCCCTGGACAGTAGTGAAGTGTTTTGGTGTGAACAGATGATTGTCAAGCTTAAAGCGGTCTCCACTGTCAGATTTTACATTTTCAATTCAGCACAGAGGTGAGAAAGGACTGCAGAAAGTCACCATTCAGGACTGAGTTTATAGCCTGCCCTGCCTATAGCCTGCAGTGACAGTTCTGCAAATTGTGCTTCAGATTTCCCCTCTGAAAAGAAAATCAGTTAAAAACATTTAAATGCTTGGCTTTAAAGGTCTGTCTTTTACTTTTTTTTTGTATTCTAATGAATAGTTTCCTTTTAAGTGTATTCAGACTCAACACTGCTTAAGGAATAGGATAAGCAAGTAAGTTGTCAGACTTGAAAGCAATCCAGGGCAGGGGAGAATAGTCTGTTGCAAATTCTACTTACAATCTCAAAGATTGGCACGTAACCTTTTTATAACTCCTGTACCCCGTAACTTTGAAAGGTTCACTGCCATTTGTTTCTTATTTCTTACGTACATGTAGGATCAAATTAACTCTTATTCTTTGATCAAAGTACAGACCTTTTCCAGTGTAGAACTTGGCATTAATTCACCTGTTGTTGCTGTATTTATGTTCCAGTCCTCTGGAAGAATACTTCAGTCTTGTCGATGGAAAAAGTGCATTATACTAAAGTATTTGAAAAACAAGTTTCTTAATAAATGTTTGTATTAAAAGTACACACATTAGGTACTTGTGGTGGTGCAGCCCCCTGCTCCTGGGCTGCTTGGTGCGATTTCCTCCCCCCCACCCCTCCCCGGGCCACGTACCAACCCAAGATGGATTACAAAAGGCAGTGGGCCAGAGCATTAAGGCACCCCCTTAACATACCTGGCTCCTGCTTGGGAATGGTAATGACAATCAGTTGCCTCCTGACAGCCTAATACATCTGTACCTGTGTCGGGGCCCAGAGGGGATGTTACTA
Source organism: Strix aluco (assembly GCF_031877795.1). Lineage (NCBI taxonomy): Eukaryota > Metazoa > Chordata > Aves > Strigiformes > Strigidae > Strix > Strix aluco. Next base: position 73,343,449 of record NC_133931.1, read on the forward strand.
GAACTTCAAAACTTGCGCAACTGTTGGAAAGTACCAGAGTGTTTCATCATCCGAGTTGGACTGAAGTCAATTATCTCAGATCCTGTAAATAGCAACCCCAAGTGAGACCCTTTGAGCTCTCCTGGATCGCAGTGGGCTGTGACCAGCATCTCTCCTGATCTGGGATGCCTCTCAGGCTCAGACTTCTCGCAGTTTGAAGATTGTCTGCCCAGAAAGCCGATGGAAGGCCAGGGTGAAATACCAATGCACTGTGAGTATTTGCTCCAAACTTGAGGAAAGGGAAATTTTAACTATAGGCTAGCCTCTTCCATCCACCTCTTTACCTATCTATGTGTTTAACTATGCACGATTACATTTATGAGGGTGGATGTTTATATATTTCACTGGATATCCAAATATTTCCGTGCTGTATGTGTGTACGTCTTGTATATACACTTTGATTCAGAATACCTTATAGTAATTTAGTGTGAATCTTGTCATATAGGAATCTGTAATCAAGTCGCTATTTTAATATTTTACCAAATCACTTTGTTAATCTTTAAATCAATCAACCATTAAGTGCTGCTAAAATTTAACCTTTGATCTGCCTCACACCATTAATAAATCTTAAATTGCTATTAAATAATAACTATGTGAGATGATAGACAGATCGATAGATACCTTCATCCACGACTAGTGGTGTGCTTCCTGTGAGGCTTACATGAATGCAGCATGGGCATCTGCTGTGTTTTACACCAACATTAAGGTGTTAGATCAAGCCAAGAGTATGCTTTTGAAGCAGGTCTCCCAATTGCCCCTGTTTACTGTGGTTTTTACGCAGTACCGAGTGGTGTCAAAGTACAAGTCACATTCCTTTTGGATAAAACTACAGATAATGGATAAAAGACATGATCTGGGGCACAACCAGTGTGCTGCGAAGGCTAATGGGCAACTTAGCTACAGGATCGCAGGAGAGCTGGTCTGAAGTACCCATCTCCAAAAAGTGTATTGTGGATGGCAGGCACTGAGCTTCAGGTAATCTGTACTCCAGGTATATTACTATTGCAATGTGCTATTTGTTAACGTAGACAGATTCTTGTCATGCTCCAAACACCATCTTTTTCTTTGTAATTACCAGAGTTGTCAGACATGTCCAGATGTGTTGTTATAAGGGATCACTGTTGCAAGCTATCAGACTTCACTGTGGAAAAAAAATCATTCAGTATGTGCCATTCCTTGTTTTATGAGTGTGCTTCAAAAAGCTGGGCAGAAATAAGTGTTGGTACTTTCTATCTGAAGTGCTTTTATGTTATTTCTAAGCCTCTAATAGAGTCTTTTTCTGTTACTGGACTTTCACAGAATCAGTGTTGAAAAACATATATAGAGACACACGTATATATGTATATACATACATATATATATATACACACACATACATATGCATTTGATGCACTCTTCCTTTCTGAATATGTTACATTCCTGTACTTGGTGAGACACTGCAAGTTAATTATCGGCTGAAACAGACTATTGCCGAGTGTCCCCGCCAAACCTCTGCCATGCAGCATTACTGGTTTGTGTTTGAAGAGTTGGAAGAACAACTCCATAGGGAGGAAATGGCCCCACTGAAATCAGAATTTCACCCAGACTTTGTAAAGCAAGACCGAGAAGGTTCTCTGTTTAGTGTACACCTCTGTGTACAGGCCTTTAAATACAGAGTGAGAGTTATTTCCCAGCTCATACAAATTCTACTTATGCAATGGTATGTATATCACTGTCAGTAATAGCATCATACCATATATTGAAAATGTCACAAAGTGGGTCTTAATATAACCAGCTCAAGCATGTTTTATTTTGAAACATCAGCTTGAGCCATTTTCCTATTTTTGAGTATCAGGAACCTCAAGCTGGCATAGTATAACTGGTTCCCTCACACCCAGCCCTGCCTCTGAAGAAACACAAACTTCGGCCCAACTAGATGGTATATGAACAATATTTCTTTTTAAGAAATTTGTAGTTCTAGAGATATGACCTCAGACTTTTTAATGCACTGCTTCCTTAGTGAAAACTATTACTCCCTGTATTTATATTTTGTGTGACAAACTTCAAAATTAGTATCGCCCATTTCCCCAGCATCATTATGAGATTTTGGTTGACTCCTAAGTATAGGGAGCAGTTTACATTAAAGCCATTTCACACCATGAGATTGAGTAGGCAAGCAATAAACAATGATTTCAATGATGTTTTTACAACAATGTTTTATTCTATTAAATATGAAAGAGCATACATACAGGTGTTATTCCGAGGACATAAATTACACAAGGATTACATGTTCTGTCAGAAAAGCACAATAATGAAACATCTTTACATTTCAAACTTTTCTTGTTAGCTTTTAACAAATGAGTCTATTTCTGTTGCAAACAAGTAACAAGTGTTATTGAACTTCTGCAAATTCCCACAAAAACGTCATGCTTAGTAGGATACTTTAAATATTGTAAAGATGAAATCAGAATTAGATTTCTAAATAACAAGATGGAAGAGATTTACTACTTAATCAAGATAAATGACACACTGAAATAGGAGTCGAGACAAAATTGGTCATTCATTAAAAAAAAATTCCACTTCAGACACTACATTTGAGTCTGCTTTCTTTACTTGCAGGAATAGTCACTGTGATTATATGCATGAGTAATGAGCAGAACTGGCCCTAAATATTTATAAATATAACCACGAAATTTTAGACGTGCTGGTTTTCTAGTTCACTAATTTTTCCGCTGAAAAAACCCCACATCCATGAATCTATTTGCTTATGTTTCAAAAGGTTGAAATCCAGCTCTTCTGTAAAGGGCCAAACAAGCCTGTGTATGATTTCTATGTCTTCCGTGGTCATCTGCACAGGTGCCTGCTGCATCCTACATACGTATTTTGGGTCATCATTGAAGTACCGGACTGAGCTACCGCTGACTTGTGAGAGCAGTATTAGTCTATGGAAGTCCTAACACATTGTCTTGTTAAACTTCAGGTAATCAGGAATGTAATTTTATCGTAACAAAAGCTCTCAGTTCGACATTCAGAAGACTACTCAGGTAAAATACATAATAAGCACGTAGTTTGGTTTGTGTTGCTAGGGATTAACGGAGGTGTTTTAATATATTAATACAAACATTAACAGTGAAACAGACAAGCTAATGTTACTGCAGGCTGTAGTTTAATTTTCAAGAGGAGTAACGAAACACAATTTCTAAGAATGGTAATTTTTGTAACTAAGGACTTCACATTTATTTTTAAAACCACAGAAGTGGGGTAATATTCCTGATATCTTTCAAAACATTCTGCAAAAACACAGCTTGAGCCTGCAGACACTAGAATATAAAAGCAGTCCCGATGACCTCCAAGGTAAGCATTCTCATATGGCAAAGAGCTGCAGGAATCTCTGCTTTTTTCAGAGAATGCTCAATAAAAGTGCAATATAGTGAAGCAAATGATCTAATAATTTTTCTTTTATTATTAGATTAAAAATGTTCAGATATTTTATAATTGTGCCTTTTGTAGGGTGGGCATTCTGGACTGAGTAGAGTCAGACCATGTTAGAAGAGACGGACAGGGTACACCCACACATCTTCTTTCCCAGGGTGCTAACACCCTAAAGCAATTCCATTGTATAATCCCATCCACAGCTAAAACATTGTGCTGTCCAGTTTCACACTGTAACTTCTGTTTTACAAAAGTTGACATTTGTTTTGCTTTGTATCTCCACCCAGGCGTGATCTCCCTTTCAGCTCCTAGGCACCCTTCCTTTCCCCACCCAGCCTCTTTTCTTCCTGAGATGTCAGAAGTATGTATGTTAAGCTTTGGAACCTGAGAATTTGGAGGTATTTTTTGATACTACAGGGCTGCATTTGTATTGTATCATGTCATCTCCTGCTACACTATTACAGTTACAATATAAATCTTCTAACTAGTTGATACCTGATGCCTTTCCTACATAAATAAAAAACAATGTACCGTTCAGCCACTAATATATGACACCTGCTGTAAGAGTGACCTTTACCTTCCACAAGTCCTCTTTTCCAAACAAATGTTGAGGGATCATTTCCAAAAACCCAGCTATGAAATATTCCTTGAAGTAAACAATTTCACAGTAAAATAAAGAAAAATATATTCAGAAAATAGCACTCTCTCAAAATTAAAACTTACATATATCAAGAAATTGAGATTTTTCCGCATTCTTTTATCTGTTCTATAGTATCTGTATATAAGCAACATTATCACTAAGAGTTATGAATAGGAAAAACAATTCTACTGAAGTGTCTTGTCTTTTTTAATACTCTTGAGAGATCAAGAAAATTCAGCATTCAACTTTATTATTATAATTGTTTTTAATTAAGGTAGCAAAAGACTGTTTAAGCTTAATTCCCTATGGTTTTGAGTATCCAAGACTCAGATCCTTCAAAGCACTCTAAACAAGCCATGCCACTGCACTTATGATCACCTCTGGGTACAAAACCTTAAGTTTTCCACGGATGGGATTCAACCATGAATTCACTATTTATCCTTCTTGTTTTATGATTTGTTTTTTAATTCATAATAGTTTAAGCTGTTTATTTATCACAAATTTGGTGCTATTCTTTAGCAAGACTGAGCTTTAACTGCAACTGTAATGCACATACATGTATATAAGAATTTATGAGCTGAGTTTAGCATACTAGAACAGAAATATTTAAAACATTAAAATTGTACCTGAACATTCATTCTTACCAAGAATCTATGGTGAAAAGATGCCAGTAAGTGTTATTCAATTTAGCATACTAGACTTAAACTGAAGAAACACTCTTCTGGAATCATTATAGTTAGCTCTTTTTTCCCGTGGAGTGGAAAATTGCCACTCAAAACTTAAAAATCTTTGGACAGCTAGTGAGCTCTGATGAACTATTTCCAACATTCCTATCTGTCAGTCAGAGTTTTCGATGGAATTAGTAGTCTACATTGCATGCTATGGAATGCTATGTCAACAGCTTGTATTTTTATCTTTTGGGTTTTTTTCCCTACTTACTGAGATCTAATTCATGGCAACTTGAGAAAAGATAACTGGACCGAGGTGCTTATGTCCAAGTGTATCTATTTTAAAAAGAAAGATTATTCACATCCAACAAGTATTCTAGCGATTAGCCCTGTAGAAGTCAATAACAAGTGACAGATCACTATCTTCAAAATAGTCCAGGAGTGAAATTGTTGAATTGTTGTGGTTTTTGAAAAGGAAGATTAGATTTTTCTAAAAAAATTTGCTTTCATGAGAAAGGAGTATTATACTTGTAAACTGTGAACTTAACTGATGCAAAAGAATGCCTCACAAGTGCAAAGCCATGAACAAAATGCAATCATTAAATACTCCAATGATACATCCAACTCAAACACTTGCAGCCCAGGTTTTTAAGGTCATCTAAATGCCAAAGGTAGGCATTTTTTAAATCACTCCTCAACAATTATGTGTCTAAATCCAATTGACTGAAAAGCCTACACTTTCTGGCAATCTGCTAGATGCTTGTCTGCATCTTTAAGATTTTAAGTGAACTTAAAAGCTGGTGCATAGTACGGTAACAAGGACTTTTCACAAATTCAGCTACCTGTAGACAAATACCACATTTGTGCCATGCAAAGGACTTATTTAAAAACAGACACTCAGCAATAATTTTCTACTGTTTGACTTATACGCAGGCCTGAACTGTCTTCTCCTGTTCTGTGAGAAAAGACAATCAAGATCTAGAAATGTTTGCTGGACTGGGTGGAGGTGGGGGGCTGGAAGCCCATGCTGGCCTCCGGGGTTTCTCAGTGGAAGAGGATGTACAGCATGGCTGCATTATCGTGTTACTGCATGTATGGATGGTACACAGCATTGTCAAATTTTAATAATGGACATTTAACAATTGGGACAATTTAGAGAATGACCTTTCAATTTAATTAAAGCTGTAAAATGGCTTCACATTTCTGGGATTAACCTTTTTAGATGGAGACGGATGTTCCAGAAAGGGATTAGAGTACAAGTGAATGGTCCCTCAATTTAGAAACTAAGCAGCTGTGAAAAGAAAGTTACAATTTTGAAACATAATTAAACTGGTCGATTGTATAGTTTCTTACCCTGACTTTTAAATGATACTAAAATACTGAAATATTTTGAGTCATTTAAAGATCTGCTCAGTGTAATATGATCTATGTTTTCCAACACAAAATTGGTTACTAACATTTACTTCAGAAAAACCCACCTGACTTGGTTTGGGAGTGGGTAATTTAAATGTAATGGACAGTAAGATCACTTTTAACTTTGCATTAAATTGCATCAACCTTCTTGCAAACATAAGCTTGTGGTTTCCATATTTCACTCCCTCACTAGCAACTGAAATGTCTTGAGTTAGAAGTATGTGTTGATTATATGTTGATCTACATTAAATATAGGGTACGTAAGAAAAATCTTAGGATGTTTTTTTACAGGGCACCCAACTAAAATCTTTACAAAAGATAAGATAATTACCCATTCTTCAATGTAATAGACACAGATGCCACTTTTATAAATGTACCCTTATGTTCACTCGCCAATAAAATAGTAAACAAATCAACTTTTTAAACCATTTTTTATAAATTATTAGAGTATTTTTACTGACACTCTCCAACAATATACAAAAATAATACTACAAGAGTACCAATCAGTCTGACCTACCCCTCATTTCACAGAAAAGTAGAGGTTATGGAAGGATGTTCTTGTAATTAATCATCGCTATAGATGTCTCCTGCAAACGGTAAGTGTACGTGGCTGCCCGTGACGTTGGGAAGTCGCGAGAGATCAGGCAGGTTCTGGATGCGTGACCTGAGCTCTTTCCGTACTTGGGACACTCTGGCTAGCTTGCGTTTGTACTCCTGCAATGCAAAAGAATTCAACATGAGGCTTTTTTGCTAATACCATCCCTACTACCTACTGCACTTGACATTTTCCAAATAAAGTACACCTTCTGCAAGTTAGATGACTATACATTCTTTAACACATGAAAATCCAGAGAACTGGGTATTTTGGAGGCAGAGGCATCAGCTCTAGCATTTTCTCAGTGTCTGACTTCAGAAGCATAGCCATGGGATTATTTTGCTTTGAATTGTAAGTATGTAAATGCTAAACAAGGAAGACAATCCCAGTTAACACAACTACGTGCGTTTCTCCATGTGACTAGTAGAACGGGATTATTCTTAGAAACTGTACTAAGGATAATTGATACACATACTCTACTATCACTCACAGAGTATGGGAGGATAAAATTCCTAATGTCAAAGAAATTACTTTCAGCTCATCCTGATGAAAGAATAAAACCCAACCAAATACCACCTAATCAGGCCTGTTGATCAGTCCCATCAAGCTGACGAATCATAGGTATTTCGTATGAAATTTTATGATAAAAAACATATTACATCAGTATATTTATGGATATAACCCTGAGTTTTCAGAAACTTTTTGAATCAGGGATTTAGGATTTCACATTGTGTTGGAATACAGGTCAAATCACTCATAATTCATATATTTACTGATTATGAGGCACTTTTCACATGGAACAACATTATACAATATAAAGTATTTAACACTGTAAACCAGTGCACTAGAATATAGTTACTGCTCACCTATTAAGAATACAAGACATAATGGAGAAGAATACCAGCTTGTATAAAATGAAATCAGTAGGAAGATTAGGGTACAATTTACAGGAGTACTTACATTTCAAAAACTTGGAAACATACTTTGGAGAGCAGAAGAAACTAAGTATTAGCAGGCAAAGCGACACTTCATGAAAATATGGTGTAATTCACAACGCATCAAATGCAGACGCTTTCTAGTGCAGCTGCAGATTTTGCTGCAGCCTGGGAAAGGCTGGAAATAAATAGTTAACCTACAACTTGGATAATCAGCCCATGGATAACCAAGATCTCATGATTATAACCACCTCTAAATGATAGTGGGGGAAAAAAAACCCTACATCATCTTGTAAAAGTGCCGAATATAAACACTTACAAGTTCCAGCAAGTCTAAAAACACATGCAAATGTCTACAAAAGATACCAATCATGCTATTTACAAGGTCTAAACATAATTTTAAACATTTTCTATACTGTTAGTAGCATGGAGTAGAAAGGAACACCAATGAAAAGGCCTATTGGTAGTAGAACCCAATATAGTAGTACAAATGTTAAATACCTGGGACATGGTCAAGATAATTGGACAAGGTCCAACACACATAAAACTAAAGCAACTATTAGCAGCAATGTGGCCTTTTTACCAAGGGCAGTAAGATAACCACAAGAAATCTTAAATTCTTAATGAGAAGGCAATACATAGCTAAAAAAAAAAGTAATTAAATCTTTACATAGAAAAGGAGAAAAAATTGTCCCTGAATTAGGTTCAATTCCTTGATATCATTTATATTTAAGAATTAAATATTACATACAGATCAGAGTCTTATGAGATACAAAACACAGTGAAAATACTACAGATGCCTCGACAGCAGAACTGTAAACACTTGCTGACAGTACACAGGGCAAAGCAGCATTCCTTTTATAATACAGATGACCAAAAAAGTCTTGCAGCTGCAAGTCCCTTGGTCCTAGGAAAACCGTCACTTGCTCACACTTGCCTAAAAAATTCTCTGGTGCAAGTGACTTCAGGACATGGCTGTGGAAATGAAGGGCTGTATCTTGATACTGTATCCTTACAGTAATGCCCAAAGGCCACAAATACTTTACTGTTTCATCTCTAATATTACAGCAGCATCTAGAAGCCTCTGAGCTGATTCTGTGCAAGAGACATAGTCTTCTGCCAGCATGTAAGCCAACAACAGAATACTTCTTGCTCCTTTTGCTGTTTTATTCCAGATTGCAGAGGAAAAGATAGGTTTCATTGTTTAGTAAAACAAACAATCTGGCAATATACAAAACACTAGTTAACCAGAATCGCTATTTTCAGAAGCAGGATGGCTGGAGTTTGAGCGTTAGGCAACAAGGGCTTTGAGCCAGCTGATACTGTAAAGGAGACCTGGCCTCCGTTGTGGAAGTCGTACTGCTGTACAGAAGAGGATGAGTAGAACTGTAAGTAGAGTCAAAACACTCAAAAGGCCCAAATTTGGGAAAAGAAATTAACTATAAAATCATTCCAGCAGTTAATCCTTGTAAATGGTGTTTGAATCAGCTAAATCCTGACTAAGTTCATTCTCTGTCAATGAAGAGTGTGAAACAGCCAATCAGTATCCCTTCATAAGCTGGAAGTGTGACGCTAGGCAAATACACACAGATCACACTTAGCAGCTATATTCTCTCAAGACTTTACTCCAAAATCTGAAATGTGCTTTAAATTAGATTGCTAGTTGCTCGACTCCATAAAAATTCCCTTTAGCTGATAATAAATCATTTCCATAGTAACATCACATCTCTGACATCCAGCATTTTCCACATAGATTTTGCCTGGGACTGGTTGCCTAGTGAATATCAGCTTGATCAGTATTACTGACAGTAGGTTCCTTTTTCTCACTAAGAAAAATGTTCTCATAAATTCCGTCTCCCATATAATACAATCTTCTTCCTCTTGCCAACACCTTTAGCATAATGCACACTCTCAGGGAGTCAAAACTTGTTCCTTGTGCCTTCTCAGAAATAAAGACCTCTGAGAAAGTTTGCTCAAGGTTTTTACTGTAAAACTAGAGTAAATAAAACATTACATAAGGTTTTATAGTTCATTATATTATTGATGCAGTATAAGCTACAGAATGAAATTTTAATACAATTTTGGTAATCCAAAGCATATGTGAGATCTGCAACTACAGGTTAGATGTCCATGACAATCTTCCCCCACAAGTAGAAATATTATTCACCTTATCCAGAGCACCTCATTTTCCATGACACTCCCCAAACCATTCCAGAAATCAGTGGAAATGTCCAGTTTTCATGACTGGCGAGCAAGTTCGAAAGAGGGCTGATTTTCAAGTACAGTGACTTAGCAGTTTTGAGGTACTTCCAAAGGGGCTGCTTTTCACAGTTTGATTCTATTTAAAATCACTAGTCACTTCTGAAAGGGTTTGCTTACGTACTTTTAAGGTTGCTAATATAGTCCTGGCATTTCCCAAGTATTCCTGGGCTGTTGGAATACAAGTATGAAGTACTCATTATCAACAATACTTGTTAAATGTACAGCCTTTATTATTTTATCTTAATAGCATGCACATGTACCTACAACCTTCTTCCTCGGCGTATACATTGAGAGTGTGACTTAATTAAGGCAGAGGAGCTGGAATGGGGACATCTAGGTGCTACTTCTGATACTGTTGGTCCATTAGAAATGCTGTACACTATACAACTGAGTAACAATTTACCCATATTGTTGACACTTCTAACTGCAGAAATCCTCATGGAGAATTTCATTTTCATTATGTTGACTTTAAGATATACTTCAAATTATCCCTGTGTAAATGAGGCAAGATTCAAGCTATTTACTTCAAACAGTCAAGGACAGGTGGAAGCATGGTGTCTTCTTTTGCTACACTGAGCATAATCTGCATTGCTTGCCACCTGTGGAGAACCTTACTCTTGGGATATATGGGCAACCTGATGTATGGAATTGAAGTCTCTTCAATTTCTTCAGCAGTCTAAGATAACACTACTTCCAAGCAATAATTTTTTGTACTTCCAGTCACAGCCGTAAATTTATGAGATAATTAGAAGAACTTATTTTGCTCATTAGAATCCCACTGATTACTACAGTTGCCATTACTCAACAGTGCAGAATATGGATATTTTGTGAAAGCAATGCTAACAACATATGGATTCCACACCCAAATTAATAGTACTTCTCTACCAAATAAGTACCAGGCAAAAAAGCCAAATAATTTTTGATTAGACACCACAATCATCATGAATAATAAAAATGTGGGCAGGTCAAACAGGCTGTGCACTGCAGAGAATATTTTCCCTTCCAATTGAAATAGACTGAAATAGATCTTAATATAGAGTTTCTGCAATTACTATAGAGAGGTGCTACAGCTAAAACAACTTGGAACTTCATGGATATGCTTTCTGTTTACAACATTAATATGACTTTGAACCCTCATCTGATCAGTAAAGCTATGACATGCATCGAAATATTGCAAGGCAGAAAATGTACAGCAAAGCGAAGGAAGCAAAGTCTGGTTCCAAAGCAAGAATAAAAGGTTTGCAGAAAACACAAATATTTAATCTGCACCCTTGTTAGCTACAGAAAAAAAGGTAAGGTGGAAATCAATACTCTCGATACAGAAAAACAAAACCCAAAAGGCTTAAAAGCCTTTTAAGGTGTTGAGGGCATGTGTGTACATTGGCATCCATGGTCTGTAGGTACATTGTATTTAAAACTGAGATCTCTGACTTTCTAGGTCCATTCCAAACTTCCAGTTTCAGGTGCAGATGTCGGAGCTGTGTCACAGAGCAAAGCCTTCTCACGTGCTGTGTCCAACAGCACAGAAACCACTAGAAATCTTCAAAGGCTCAGACGAAGGCAAATGGCATGTGATACCCTAATATCTAGATTCTGAAGTTCAGAAACACAGTATTTGTTTATAGACTCCACCTTGTTAAAATCTAATGCCTCACCCAGTCTGGGAATTTTTCTGCAAGGAAGACCAACAACTAGACTTGAGGACTCAGATAAGCCTATCTCTCCAGAAAACAGATGAGCAGGGTTAAATTTTGTGCTGCCTTTAAAATTTTGGCATGGCACACGTTCTTCACCAGTGTGATTAAAGGCTCAACCTATTTACCAGTGTTAAAGATGAACAAAACCCTGGAATAACTTTAAGACACTGAACAGAGTCTGAACACATCTATATGCTTCACACACACACAGAGGCAAGGTTGGAAAACCAAGGACAAGCTTAGAAAGGGACTGACTTGGCTAATCTTCCATTACACATTTTGCCTGTTCACTACAAAACAGATTTTTGGAAGAAAGCTTCACCTTTACCGTACGTTAGCATCTATGAGTTTTCCATTAGGTTCTACCACATTTAGAGCAAAATAAATAGCACTGAAGCAATGACCACCTACCTAGTGACTGCTCTGTTTATTCCTTGTTGTTCTATACATTGCCCGATGCATTACTTATTGTACTCATTACTCTGTATGCAAATTTACTAATATTATCATAGGTTTTCTAATGGCATACCTCACCATTACAAAACACAATTTATTCTTCAGAAAACTTCTTTGATCTGATAGATCAAAATGAAATGCATCCCCCAATTCTGAGTATCCCATTTTTCTTGATACTTAAAAGTACCAAGAACTTAATGCTTCAAAGCACATTTTCTAAATTAACTTTAAATATTAGAGACTCCTCAGCTTGTCTGCAAATGAAGCAAGAGGAAGCAATGAACTCAGAAGTTTGAAACCCACAAACTAAATTAGTGACCATCTGGGGAAAGCTTGATTAATGACTTTGTCTACCATCAACCGTTATGCTGTGGTACAGACAGGAATACACTGCAGATCTTCAAATCATAAATTCCTGAGTACAGCAGTAGTAAATAGGAACAAAGCATTTTACTAGGACATTTCCCATCTGGAAGGTGATTATCAGAAATGTGAAATCCTTCACAGTGGTCACCAAATAGCCCTCCCATTCCTTGAAAATGTAATTTCTTTGTCCAGCTCCTTCCTGCCTAAACTTGGGTCTCAAATTTCATTCTCCCTTCTTGACTCCTCATCTCCATTCCTTGAACACTGTTACTAGAGCCAACCTCTTTGTCCAGCAAGGCTGTTCAATGCCTCTCAGACTTGTCATGCCTGTATTCACATGCAATACAAACACAACTGGTTTTTGCCTCTCTTTCTGGCTCCATATCTGAATTCCTCCCTCTCCAGTCCTGGTCTGCATTCATCACTTAGTCTATAGTTTTGGCTGCATCTGGTTCCAGTTCCACCTATTTCTCCCCAGTCTTACACTCAGACTGTCCCTCTTCTCTGCCTATATAATATCTCTGTCAGATCTCTCTATCACCTCACACAAGCTTTTGCTTCCATTCTCTTAGGCCAAAAGAATTCCAGTTCCTCCCATTTCAGTCCTACATGACATCATGATTTTCTAGGCGGTCACTCCTTTCTTCTCAGCCTCCTTTTTCATTCTTTACTGTAATGTCTAGTCCTGGATACCTTCTTAATCTCTGCAGACTCTGGTGCCAAGTTCCATGGAACTTGTCAAGTTTTGCATTCAAACCCATCAGCTTCTACCTCCCCATTATTTAGACTCATGGAAGCCATGAACAATCTGCCCATGGAAGTTTTCTGCTCTCATATCAGGTGCTTGGCCCACGATCAGCCTAGAGAACAACTGTATACAGTTACAATTGCAGAAGTCTTCTTTACACCAAGCTGGAAAACTCCCTGGCAGAGAAGCTCTTCATGGAAGTTAGTAACATTTTAAGAAATCTCTGATGAGCCTATTAGAAGTAAGATTTTTCCAAGGCTTGCAATTTCATTAAATTCAGGTTGATTTTCATTAGTAAATCAAAATGCATGTCCCAGACAGAAAGATGGATTTCCCCATTCCATAATACTTTGAGAATGAACATGAATTACATAATCTCCATGAAAAGGTAATTTTTAAAGATTGTTTTATTACAAAATTGTCAACTGTGTTGGCAAAAAGTCGGTCAATGTTTGGGAAAGTTAAAAATAAAAAAAACAGGGACTTAATTACCAGGAGTATTACTAGGCTTGCTTAGTTTATATTTACCTCCATTCAATCTTAAAAGGTCCGCAGTGATGAATATTAATAAAATAAAATAAATTCCTATTTAAAGACATTGATTTAATTAAGAGAATTTTTAATGCACAATGACTTAATTTAAAGCATTTCATGATGTCAGATATTAGCAGCAGCTTGAAAAAAAAGATGCCTGCTTGAGGTTAAATTTGGTCTTCTTGTGTTTTATTATGTGATACAGCATTTTTACCTGGTTGAAAATTTATCCATTATAATAAACTCAAAGCTACACATTTCCAAGAGATGCTTAAGTTACACTGAATTTTTAAGTTTCAAATCTTAGCTGACAGAATGAAGTTTTGAAGAACTCCTGATGACAAGCAATCAGGCACTTCAGAACAATTCTGAGCAATTTTGCTCAAACAAATATTCAAGTTGATACTCTATACAGACACATAAGAGATAAAGCAGAATAGTTTTGAAAATAAGAAAATAAAAACAAATTAAATGGCTGCAGGCTTAGAGATAGCTTATTAAAGTTTCAAATATTCACAAATGATTTGAAGGAAATCCAAATTAAAGGATATCAGGGTTCAGTTTTAAAGGAATCTATGAATAAAAAATTTTGACGGTCTATTAGAAAAAACATGCCTTTAGCAATACATTTAAGAACAGTTGTGTAAAGTCTTCAGGCTCAAATATTTACTGTACCTAACAGCTGAACTGTAAAAATTGTGTATGTCAGATGCACATTCCTTACGTCATGCAACCCTTGCCTGCAGGTCATTACAACAGCCTCAGTTCCAACTTCAGATTCCACATGTACAACTCATCTTTCTGAAGCTAATGCTGTGGGTGTCAAACCACAAAAACAGGGAGTTTGATGTTCATTATTTAACAGAGACAAGTGGACATCTGAAAGTATGAAAACTCTGTAAAGCCAAGACTACATATAACTATTTTGAAGATGAAAACTGAATCTGAGAATGAAAGTAACACTGCAGGTCACTAGGGAGGGGATTTATCTATAGCTAGCCAAGAGACAACTGTTTCAGATCCTTTTCTTTTGTCAAAGACACATCTCATAAAGTAGAAGCATGAGACCTAGTTTTACTGTAGCAAGGCTAAGTACTAGTAGCAGTCTAATCCAAGCAGCAGAGAGCTTAAAGCAGGCTAATGTATATAGTTTTTGCAACTGCACTATAGAGCCACTCAGTGTTAACCTGTGAGCAAGAAAGAAAATTAATGAGAAGTGTTTGTATCAATAGTGTTTTATTGACTTGACATTGGGTATTAGCTATATTCCAAATGAAATAAATGTAATACAGATAGAGGACATCAACTTTCTGCTACAGGTGAGCCCAGGCTGTTGATGCTGCTCATTTAAGTATTCTATCAGTGCAGGTCTATCTGTGCAAAACTGGTCTTGGACATTTTGAACAAGCTCTTCAAACTAATTTTTTTTTTTTTTTAAATTATGTATTTCTGTCTTTTATTTTCCCAGTTCATAAATGACTCTTATCTAACTTTACAATTCTAGAACAGTCTTACCCGAAGAGCATGTGGCTATTTCTTAAAGAGATTTTTAAAGAACGGTTCTCAAAATAAGCCAAGAAATGTCAGGGCGTCATCCAAAGTTTCATATTACACTTGTCAACTCATTCTCACAATTTCATTAAGTAGGCTTAGAATCCATGTCTCTAAAATGGATGTTTCGAGAATTTAGTTACAGCTCAGATACACGCATTCACAAGCCTGATTTGCTTTAATGGTAAGTTGAAAGTGCTCAGCGTCACTTGAGAATTGAAACTATAGTTTATGTGACTAATGAGAATAATTATCTGTGTAAGGCAAACTGTTGATATGCTGCATGGTAATTCTGGTTTTCTCTCCTTTTGTAAATGTGAAATAGATACTTCAAATGCAGTATTCAGTGATGGGGATGGGAGCATGGGAAAGGTAAAGCTGGAAAAGAAAAACTACATAGCAGCAGTAGATATTCTGACCTACTTCTTGAAACTGCCCCTCGTATGTCCTGTGGGAATATCTCCAAGGAAAACTCTACCATGCATGAAGCAAGTAAACAATTGCACCCCTTCTAGAGCCAACAAGAAAGAAGCAGAATTTTAATTTCCAAACAATGCACATAAAGTTCTATCATTTAAAAAACAGTGCTTACCCTCAAGCTTTAGTATTAAAATATTATGGTGAGAAAGTTTTGCATAAGGGAAGAAATACCAGTGGAGAGCACAGAACAATTACAGGAAAAATTCACAATTTAGAAGTCTCTTATCAAACAACGAATTTCAGGCAGAAAATTTGGCACACCCACCCATTTTTTACCCAATTCTGAATTGCTCAAATAGCTAGTTTTATTCTATAATAAAAAGAGTGTAAAAAGAGGTTGTCAGGGCAGAAATTATGAGCAACCAGAGAAGAAAAAGTCTAGAGAGAAAGCAGGACACAGAACAAGACCATTAAAAAGAACAAGCAAATACATTTACAGTGTTTTTCGAAGTTTTCTTTTCCCATTATGAACTATTTTCCTCCCAAAAGCCTACAGTTTGCCATAACCCCACTAATGCACATCCTTCTGTAATCTACTGATAAAAGAAAACATGTATCAGAGGTTAGCAATCATTTCTATCTAAAATGTCTTAGCTTTTTAAAGCATCTTTCATCCAATTAAGCCACCTATATTTCATTAAAAAGGCCTTTAAAATTATTATCCTGGTTTATATAGAAGCTCTAAGAGTACCTGTGGGGTTTTCTGTTTTGTAGGTCTGTATTTCTATCCAGTTGTGGATGAAGTGACCTCAGAAGATCAGGTCATCAGGAGAACATAGTAAGTTAAATGTTTTTAAAGTAATTTATTACTAAGATATTTAGAAGTGAAATCACAAGTAATTCAGTAGATGTGTTACAGAGGAAAAATGTAAATAATGTAAAAAATTATTCTGTTCTTTCAATTTTCATCTAATTTTTAATAAATGTGTAATTTTGGAATGGAGTGGGAAACAGGGAATAATAATTGTTTGCAAAGTACAGCATTTCAGATATTCCTGATAAAGATTCTAATGATTAAGATTTCTGAATATTAAGTACGCAGTAATAAAATATCTAAATGCAGTTACTCTTTTTCATTGGTTTCTTTACTGTTATCTCTTAAACTAATTAGTTGGGTTTCCACAGTGTTGAAAAAAATGGAAATATACAAAGTAGTATCTTAAATTCCTTGTTTTGCCATGTGCTTCTTTGCATGTCAGTATGCAAGTCTCTGAGGTACATTTTCACCAGGTACATTACCCTGCTTTTTTTGTATGAGATGTTCCAAATTTCCCTCTCATTTATACAAAATCCACTCTCACAAACTTGATACAGTTTTACATTTGTATCAAATGTTCCAGAGAAAAACTCAGGCTCTACTTCCATTTGTACAGTTAAAAGAAGAACCTAAAATCTTTTAAAAAGGTGTTTTTCCTTGGTTTTCCTCAGGAAAGCAGGGAAGTATGTTGGTTTTATCAGATTTGCTGTCCAAATTGCAAAATAATTACATCTGCCTCAGTGCGCTGGTGAGCTGCTTCAAATACCCTGAGAAAAAAAGACCTGAAGTAACAATGCGGACTGTACCCTTGCTGCAGAAAAGGGCTTACCATTGTGGCAAACTGAATTGAACGCAAATCAAATATACATGGCTTGTAGGGCAATTTAAGAACTTTTAAAATACCTGTCCATCTCTTTTCTACTTGTTCAGTAAACCGTTAAGACTGTTCTGTCCATAAGCTCATACTTCCAGATCTCTTGTAAACATGAGGTTTGAAAGAAAAAATAAAAATAAACTGTGTCTAGAATCTGATGACTGGGACTTCCATCAAGGGAAACAAAACCAGCAGGTCTGAACCTGCAGCTGAAGTTCAGGCAACAGCTGGATCGACTGGCTGGCACAGCAAAACCAGCCTGTCAGTACATATTTTAAGATTTCTGGTCTGCTGGACATGATCAGTTGCGGGGTAGAGTAAGCATTTATGAAGAACAACATAAATGCCCTCTGGGTATATGCTTCCAGCCTGCTATGAGGTAGAGGGCTCGAGTATTAGGCCTCGGTATGCCACTTTGCTTTCACTCTGCAGTGCAACCATCATGCAAAAGGGCTATACTTCCCCCATGTAGGAGGGGAAACATGATAATGAACAGCACTAAATCCAAGGTATACTTATGGTAAATGACGATTTAACCATGACTTATAATAAAATATAAAGACTTGCACCCAAACTTAAGATACCATCTGAAAGAGTGACCATAAAAGTCACCATGCATTCAATTTTTTTTTTTTTTTTAAAGGGCTTGCCTTGTAAAGCAAAAGGTAATTTCTCTACTGGCATCCTGCAAACCCACTGCGAGTGAAAAAAATTAAGCTAGCCAGGCACTGCAAGCCCTAGGGGGCTTAGTAGCCCAAGTGAGTCCCTCAGTGACTCCCAGGAAGCTCTGGCATGTCTTTGATACTGCAACAACATAGCAAGAGGAGCCTCTGCTGAGAGAGGGCAAGTAACTGCTGATGGCGCAGAGAGAGCACAACTGTCCACCTTTCACAGCCAGAAAGAACAAACTGCAAAACCATGATTTTGCCACTGTTCGGGGAAAGTGACTTGCTCACAGCTATGTTATCAAGAAGAGTCAAGACAATGGGGCCAAGTAAAACCAGCAAAAAACCCCTCCCCACAGTCATTCATATGTAGGTTGAAATCTGCAGCTGTGTAGGGCATATTTCATTATGTTTCCAGAGCAACTGAACTCTGTAGGAGAAAGTTCATTGTGCAACATGACAAAAGCTGTGTGATGTAGCATAAAAGCATGCTAGTTGCTCAAATTTTGGAAGAAAAAGTACTGTTAAACACAGATGTGTCATGAAAAAATAGGCATCATACTGTAATGAATAGGTCTGTATGCAGCAGCGTAAGAGAAAGCTCCTCAGCCATTAAATTTTGTGGGCTGTGTAGAACATGTCTCATGCAGAAATTGTTTAAATCCAAGTTTGGACCTCGCAAAGTTGTCACAATTGTACAGTATCCCTCCCTCCTGCTACAGCATGGAGAGCTTGACTGCTGTCCCTCACAAGTTTGTCTGCGCACTTAAGTTTTTCACAGATAGCTTTGTTTTTATTGGAGCTCTAATGAAACTCAGTATTTTCCAGCAACTTTCTCCTACTGAAACTTGGGCACTGGCTCACACGCAGAAAATAAATTTGCTCTAAATCTTAAATCACATAATACAATTATGATTTCTTAAATTAACAAATACATATTTAAATGCTAAGCCTTTATCAATTACATTGAAAGATGCAAATGGGGAGTCTGTGCTCAGCATTTTATAACTGAAGATACCTAAAATCTAGATTATACATCTTGGTCTTTATTACTTTTGGTATTTTTAAGAGTAGCTTCTGTAAACTCTCTTGCTCTTTTAGTTATTACCTAACTGGATGTTAGCTATTCAGACACCAGAAGACAACGAATACTTACGTAAGAGGCAACTCCAAAACTGAAGTTCAAGTGATCAAGATTATTCTACAGTCCACATACGAATTACCCTCAGAAGCCTAAGAATTATTGCTTACTGTTTAACAGAAGCATAAAGTTAAAACCTACAGCTGCTTTTGAGTATGTACAATTTTTCTGATCATGTTGCATGAAAAGAACATCAATTTTCCACTGACTACAGTGGCTGTTATCCAGCATGGCTTCAAGGATTTGGGGCTAGGATATTTGCCAAGTCGTACATGCATACATAGAGAGCAGAGGACACGAATGGAAAAAATGAGGTGCTCCTAGCCAGCATGGTGACAGGAAGCTTCTCCATCTTGAACTGAAAGATTTGGAAAAAAATATGCTCATAATCATATTATGTTTTGCATATAGATCAAAACAACAATTTTCAACTACCTGGCTTGAAAGCAGTTGCACGATCCTTTGGAGTCCAAACTTACTAACACTGATTAGCCCAATAATAAAGCAGCACCCCTCTAGGACTCAAGGATTAGCACTAAGTGTAACAGCTCTACTGGAGTATGGGTTGAGAATAAAGGAGGATCTTGGTGTTCCACAAAACTGGCCTGGATTCCTCTCAACGCAAAAGGCAGAAGACACTCACCAGCCAGAATGTGTAAAAAAAAAAAAAAAAAAAAAGTTTCAAGGTGCTTCTTTCTAGAAATGCTGAGAACATGGGTACAAAATGGCTGCAGAAGAAACAGCCCATTACATTTCCAATGGCAGTAGGATGATTTTCGCTTACAGGCATGGCAGCAAGAGAATACACTGACAATCCACATAAATTACAAGTGAGAAGCTAGCCAGGAAATCAAAGGAGTAGTGGTTTAAAGACTACTTTCTGTAGGATAACCTAGTCACATTAAATTTCTCGTTGCTGTGTTTTAAGACAGCACTACAGTACTAGAATAAATCCAGAAAATCAGGGAGGAACACATTGTCTGAAAAAGTTCTTGCAGGTTCCCCAGAACCAAACCAGCACGTAGTGACTGTACTTTTTGCTTTGAGTTTGTACCTGCATCACTGTTTGTGCTTTATCCCACAATCTTTCAGCCTTAGGATAAAAAGGCTTTGAGATAACATTGCTGAACAAGAACACCTGATTTCTTCCACAGATAATAATATTGTAAGTAGGGACTTTCCATTCCTACATCTTCAGATAATGACATAGTTAAGCACAGTAACTGTGGTATGTCCAAGAGAGCAAATTATTAGGTGTACACATAGACAGAATTTAATTCTCTCTACAGAGGTTGCATTTAATCTCATCCTATGCCAAATGATGGGTTTCTCCACTGGAAATGGCACTCAATTCACTACACGACCTGTGACAGCAAGCACAAGAAATGTCTGGCTTTCAAGATGGCATGCTAAATTGTTTTGCTAAGCAGTGAGTGTACGCAATACTAATTACAGTGGTACAGCTTCTAGATCTAAATTGTGTAAAACTGAATGTTTAATGTACCACTGGTTTAAAAAACAGCAGCGACAAAAATCACCACCACCACAGAAAAGCTTTCCTAGGGCAGACGGCAGAAAATGGGGAAAGCGAAAACCACAATTTACTGGCACCAATGCAGCATCTGTCGCTTATGTTGGTTATTATGGAATCATAGATGAGTGAAAGACTAAAAACATATGGCTGGAAGCTACCCATCAAATACCAGTTTAACTAAGCCCCTGTTTTTTTCTGGATGCCAAATAATTATCAGTATCTGAGAGGCCAAATACTCCAGAATAAGGTTGTTACAATGATGGCAAAGCTTGCTCAATTTATCTGTCAAACATACTGACTTTATAAATGAGCCACCACCTTTTGACCACAGTTCAGTATGGCTGATGGATGTCAATTATGTCCATCAGAAAACAGCTAACTTAAAATGGGAGATTTTATGATGTTTCTAGAATACATCTAGAATTAAACCAGGTTTCACCTTGATACTCAGAACTCTTAGGCAATGCATAGCACCAGATTGAGCTTCAGCTTCACAGGAAACGACTGATTTCCTATCTACTGCCCCTGCAGAATCATTCCTCCTACTCCGGTAGATACTAGCAACCTAGAAATAAATTACATTAAAACTCTGTGTGTTTGAGACATTGCAGCTTTAACACTTGGGGGAGTTATACCGTCTGCTCAGTCTTCTGCCTTCTATCGTCTTCACGATCAAAAGGGCTCACATTTACTGAGATCAGGACAGCTCTGAGGCTTGTTTTTAAAGACATTACAAGGAGCTCAGCGCTCCACATAAAATCCAAGAACTTGTTTACAGGCACAACTCTGTAACAAACTAATGATGCTGTCTCTCTACTCCTTTGGTGTCTGATGAATGAAGTATTTGGGCCAGAGTAAAATGAACCTTTTCTGAATGCTACTGACTGAAGAGAAATAAGGGATGAAAAGAAATACATAATTAGGAATGGAAAGGGGTAATGAGAACCTAACATTTGAGAAACTAGAGCAAAGTATCTACTTGACCTCTAGGACCAGCCAGATGTAAATGTTGCTTCTCCAGCATTCTTCACTTTGTTTTATTGTTATTTTTGACATGTTGTTAATGTGCCATTTTCAAAACATAAATCTTCTGAATAGTGGAACACAAAGCTCAAATGCTTATCTCTAACTTTCAATTCTGTGTCTTTCAAAACTCACTCACTCTCTTGCAATGTAATAAGTAACAAAGCAGCCACTACACATTTCCTATTCCCAAACTCTTCATGCAGCAGAGCTTTAAAACCGTTGCACGTGTCGACTGAAAAACTGAATCTCCACATGTGGTTTACAGGGCCTCAAGGATGGAGCAGCATACAAAAGTCTGGTTTGGATGCATGGGGAGGAGGGAAAAAAAAACAACCAACAAAAAACCACAAAAGGAAACATTTAACTTGCAGGAAGATCAAAAGCATAATTTTACAGTGATCTCCATTAATTAACACTGGCCTACACTTAAATCAAAGGCTCACAGAATTGCTTCAAATACTTTAGGACTTGTGCTAAATCACAAAATACTGATTAGTACTCCAGCCCTCTGGTGCACATCTACTGTAACTTCTACAATTATTTTAAAAAGCATGTGGCATTCTTCCTCCTTCTCAGCTTCCTCCCTCACACCCACTTACAAATGATGCGTACATTATGGCAAACAAATCCAGCTATGGAGAACTGATCTCTTGCACCAAGAAACCAGTCTGATTCAGGGAGATTAGGCTGGGGCCAGATAATGCTGTTAACAGTAATTTATCTCCTCAGAGTCCTTATTTTGTCCACTAACAAAAATGTAAAACACATTTGTCTCTTATGTTCACTGAATTTTCTGTCTAAAAAGCCACAGTACATTCCTCTCCTGCTTGTGCCCCTCAAAAATATCATTCTCATTGGTTTAAAAAGTGTTGTGTTTTATCTTTTTAAAATTTGGTAGTGTAGAAGTGTGGAAAAACAAGTTACTAAAAATCCTTCTTGACATTTAGACAACAAAGTGTTCCAAATATTCCCATTTATATATGTACCTTCCCATTTATCTACTGAAACTCTTCAATTTGAAAGGTTTTGACAGCCGATTTTTCTTCATTTTCTTGATGAAGCAGTGTACTTTTTTTGATAATGGTGCAAACGGGGTTTTTTAATTAATTTGAATTCATAATGTATTTCCAAATTACCAAACCACTGAGAATTTAGAACTTGCTGTAAGGTCAATTTCACAGATGAAGAAAACTAAACAGAAAGGTGCTTTTGTGAAAAACAAGAATTTAAACCTAATAGCAAATCAGGCAAGAAAATAAAGCAGCTAGTGATGTTGGAGAGAGCAGCTCAAAACACTGGCTCTTCAGACTAATACTTTCAGAGAAAAATTTTGTTTCAATCTTATTATCATATGCAAATATTTTAAACCCTCAACAGTACCATTTATTCAAGATGAGGCAGCACAGTGGTGAAAAGATGTCCTGTGAATGATATTTGATTCCTGTAAAGAAGTGGCTAAACATCCTAACTCCATCCCAGTTAGCTCAATTCTCCAGCCCGTCTCCATCACAGTAACTTCCTCCCCGGCTCCAACTCTCCCCTCCCTATCCCAATTTCCCTTGATGTCCTCTACATTGCCCAGCTATTCTTGTGGCAAAGAGCAGCGGAGGTTATGGCTGGTTCCACACTACACAGGCTGACTGGATAGCAGACTAGGGGGAGAGGAGCTACTGAAGCATTCCTTTGGGTCTCTCTTCTATCCACTTATTCACAAAACTAATTTTATCAAACTTTTAAGGAACTGTATTGTTTCCCTGTCAAATGAAGGAAGAATTGATAAGACTGGCAGCATGACCACAACAGTCAAGTCTCCCAGGAAATCAGACTAGCACAATACCTCTAAGACTTCCAGAACAGCAGTCCGCTGTCTCCTCTTCCACCAATCACTGTCAGCAGTAGCTGAGAAGTGTCAGAAAAATGTTTTGCCCTCTCTAATCAAGAAAACTTAATGCACTTTTTATCTCAGAGATACATCTTCATACTATATTAGTAGAATGAATTTCCAAGAAAACATAGAGCTCATCCACAGAATTCATACATTGTCCTGAGTTGTTTCCTTGCATTCTGTTTCTCCTTTTTTCCATCATTTTTTATCTTCAGCATTCCAGATTTTGGCAGTGGAAAAACTTTACCAACAATCCTGAAGTAGACTAATCCAGAATCTTTTTACTTTTGGCAGAACTGAAAAACATCACAACTGTTTCAGTCTGAATGCAGAAGTAAACGTACTCTGACCATTCCTTTGGTCTAGAATTAAATTTTAAGGCAAGTGTAAGGACCGCTTCACACCCTTATCGGGTGATGGTGAGCACTCCTGTGACAAAGAACTTCTTCCATTTCTCCCCAGCTAAGACACTAATTCTCAGCAAGCACAACTGATGTGGAATACATTGTTTCCTCACTGTTGCTGAAACAGCTCTCCCAGTTGCTCTCTCACTGTTCCATTACACCTGCCAGAATAACTAATGCATTTGGCTTCAAAAGACAGTCAATAATGACAGCTGGTGTTTTTACAGTGTCCTCAACCATGTTTTAATTCATGGCTTCCAAGTTGTTCTCCCCTCCCCTGCAGACACCTGTACCATACCCGGCTCAGTCAGGAAAATCTAGGTATGAATAATTCAGTTTCTAAAACAACCCATTTTGAAATAAAGTGCTAGGAGAAAACCCAGAAAAATCGTTTGTGTGTGTGCGTGTGTATAAACATATACATGATCATAAATCTCAGCTTCCAATTCCAATCAATGCAAGAACAAACACTTCTACCAGGTAGTTGTAGCATTGTGCGAAAGTCCTGCAAGTTCTCCTCCTCCCATTCCCCCCCCTCAGCATTTCGATTCAGAGTACACACATTGTGTGTGTGTGTTTCAGTACGGAGGTAAGCCTTCCAGCTTGGCTCCTCCAGGGAAAAAGGCTATCGTTATTCTTGGAGATTAGTTTTCAGAATCAGGCCAGTATTAACTAAACTACAGTTGCTACCAACTGAAAGGAAACTTTATTCAAAATGCTGCATTTCACCTGCATGCTTTAACTGAAAGATAAAGACAGTTTTTGTGAACTGGGTGCTTCAGGAACAGTAACAACACTGGATGCAAGTTTTCTTTAAATGCTGTCTCATAAGACAGCTAGTTGTTGTCCACTTGTAGACTGTTTCCTTGCTATGCACATTCAAATTCTTCAAAAAGGGATCAGCCCTGTCCACAAATGCACAAGTGCTACTATGTTCTGCATCAGATTTTATGCAATTCACTTTTTCTGTCTAACACTATGCTGGTTTTAAATGGAAACATCGAAAGTTTGTAACCGAGACAGAATGAAATCTGCTTTGTATTGTTTCAGCAAGGCTGAGAGAAAAAGCAAGCTGATGTTCTAGCCACTTCTCTTCTTTCTTCTGTCAAGATTCCCAGAAGCACTTCTTGTCAGCCCTTCCAACCAACCACTCAAATCATTATCAGAAATTCAGCAAAACATCTAACTACCCATATCGGTCATAGTGAAGAGTAACTTGAGTGTAGTCCTTCCTTTTAACTTCATAGAGAAGCTTGTTAGACAAAAAAATTTAACGTTTTTAGATTTTAATGGTGTCAGAAAAATTTTCCAAGTGTAACTTTTGAGTATCAGCCTAACAGCACAGGCTTTAATTAGGACAAAATTTAAAGAGAATGCTAAGGAGCACAGGCTTTGAGTCAAACACAATGACCTTCAAATACACATGGGCTTATTTTCCTGTTAAACAAAACTACCAGAAGACTAAAGCAACTACCAGTTGCTAAAGCAACAGATCTCTATTCAGTTTGTTTATATAAGTAATCTCAAATTGTAGAGCAGACTTTTCTGATAGCTTCCCCTTCCCTTTTCCCTTCCATCCATGTTTTCTTTTTTGAAACTTGATTTCAAATGTTTTCTTTGTAACTCTCAAACTGAGTCAGAAAGCCCAAAGTTTAGTCTGTGTAGTTACCACCTGTCATTCCAGTGTAGTCTTACATTTCTATTTAGAGTTTACAGTTGCTTCAACAAACAATTCCAAAAGCAAGTTTCCAGTTGTGGGAGGGACACAAGCAGGGTTTATAGTTCTGCTGACTTTGTATTCAGAATACAGATTAAGAAATATGTTCTTAAACTTTAATAGGTCTAGCAACACAAACATCCGAATTTTAAAAAATCTAAACAGCAACAATATTACTGTGGAAAATTAAAGCTAGCAGAAGAGGTGTAGTCTTAACTTGAAAGACTACATTGCTACTACTGACATAAATAGGTGCTACACTTTCAATATTTCTTACATCCCAGTTCTTACATCCATTTCTTATATCCAGTTGTTTGTTTTTTTTTCTTCCAGCAAACATCTGAATAAAGCAAAGGGAACATCTGCTGCAGAAAGCACCAGTCACTTGCTAATCTACAGCTGTCCTTCAAAAACTTAAGGAGAAGTTCTAGATAGAGTACTGATTATTCCATTTTCAATTTCCCATCATCTCAGATGTTTGCACAAAAACCGAATCCATTACATACCTGCAAAACTTGTTCTTCTGAGGATGACACAAATAGATCCATTCATTTTGGTTAACAGTATCAAATTTTTGGCTTGCAACAGCCAGGAACATTCTGTCTAAGTGTCTCAGGAACAGCAAGTCCTACCTAGATAAGACCAGCATCTTCTCTCAATATTTTTATAACGAGGAATTCAAAAGGTACCTCAAGGGTATTAAAGTACCTAGTATCTTTTACTTCCTTTCCCCCCCCCCTTTCAAATAAAAAGTAATGCAGTGAAGGTTAAAAAAAAAAACCACCCTTCACAAATAAGGGTGAAATTGGCAAAAGGTTTTATAAATACAGAAGTCGTAACATTTTTATTACAGTTTCAAAACCAGAGCATCTTCAGTGTGACAAGAAATGCCTTAAAACATGATGAATCGAAGCAAAAAGTTATTATTTTACAAGGAAGAGCTAAGTACAACCTACAACCTGCCCAATCTCTTAGAAAAGCCAGGATTTATACTCAAATATCTGGCAATTCAATTTAGAAAGTGGAAGTCTTCAAGTGTTTCTGTTGCTCTGAATGACAACATAGAGCTCTGAAGTCTAATACTCTTTCAGGTACAAACTGGGAAACTATGTACCATGGTATCTGAGGCTGCAGTCATTAAATCACAATATAAAAAAGGGGATATTTATTGCTCACGTACAGAGAGGTTATAAGCTTGTTGTAAGAAATGAGGCATTATTCCCATAAAATGGGTACAGCACAGAGGAACAAAATGCACTGACCACTTGACTTTGCTTTGCTGTGTTTGACATAAGGGCTGCTGTTCTCCACTCCAGTCCAGCAAATTACTTCTACAAAACTTAACCATTGCAACTGCACCTCCTGCCACTGAAAAAAATGCTCATGGAAACAAAAGAATCACCACATTTAAAAGACAGGTTAGCAACCTGCAAGCATGCTTAACAAGCCTACTTCTATTGCAGGCAAGAGACACAACCTGTGTCTCATTTTAAACATCCCCTCACATTAACTTCTAACCTAATAAACCTTACAGAGAGATGAGTATTGCAGTGATTGCTTAATTCTCCCCAGTCATCTTCAGGTAGATAATTCAAACTACTGAGTTTACTGAAGTTTAGTTAGGGCAGGGGGTGGTGGTGGTGGTGTTGGGGTGGTTTGGTTAGGTTTTGGGTTTTTTTTAAACGCACACAAAACCCCCAGTGACTATATTCATTAAAGGACTTGCACTGTGCAACTCAACTTTAAGATGAATAGAGCATTTACACTACACAAAGCATCTCCAATGGTCATTCAAAGCCAACCTATGAGCAAGGGCTCTGAACCATTCTACACAAATCTCTAAGCATAGGGGCCTGTTTCTGAATCATATTCGATTTAGTACAGGGCAGGATGGGGAGAACTAGCACGAAGAGAATCAGTCCATTAGAGATCCTCAGCCTACATTTCGCTCTTGATGGTTGCTATGTACATTTCTCTGAAAAAACAGTGAGTTACTTGAAACTGGCCCACAAAATAAAGAAAATAATTCTGGCAAAGGCTGTTCCCTTTTTTATTATAAAGAGATCCACAGCCATATTCTCCTCAGCCCAAGAATATCTAGATCAATTCAAACACCTGTTTGAGTAGAAGTCATATACTCCTTGAACTGGAAGCACTGTCAACCCAGCTTCAATTTCTGAAGCTGTAATCCTGAACAGAAATTCATGCAATGGTTCATAATGTCAAGAGATCACTTTTTGGTATCACTATTCACAGGCAGTCTTTTCCTGCCAAGCATGTATCAGAAGACCTTAAATACTCAAAACAGTCCGGATGAGTATGGATGAACCTTATTGCCCACTGTTATTTCCCAGCTACTGGTTCTGTAATCATTGCACTATTAGTAGCAGGTACAGCACAGCTCAGTTCTAACTCAAGATTAACTTGAATTACTGTGGTGCTACCACATTTAGGGACTTGTAGATTACCTACAATGCTGCAACCTCCACCCCATAACAAAAAGCAGTGTAGGATTCATGCTACAAATCAATTTTCCTCAACTTCAACCAAAGCTCAGCAAAATACTTTAGCTGCTCAGCTGCAAGGTTATGAAGAAATGAATTCCAATTATTTTAAGAGGACTTGAAAAGTATGAAGCGTGACTGAAGGTATTACATTAAGTTCATCTGGTACTGACAGAAAGAAACTGGCATACAAAGGTACTAGGTAAGTATAAAGAGTCTAAAGAAAAAAAAAAACACCACAGCAATAAAAGCACTACTGCATGTGATAATACAAAAGCCATGGTGGAGGGAAACAGCAGACAACAGCATTGATCCAGTCTTGCACCGAGAAACAAAACCTGAACACAAGAGGCCTGTTATACCACTGCTATCCCTGAATTCTTTGCTGAACATTTTTGTCTGCATTTGAAATCATTAAGCTGGAACTGAACAGAAAGAACCTCACAAAAAACCTTTCACTCCAGAGCTAGACTAGCATGACTAACTGCTTGCTGTTTACCCCTAAAAACCCCATGACAAAAATCAAACCCTTTAGGAAGACAAGTCAAGCCATAAAGCTCAATCATGAAATAAAAATGCATTGATCATATAATATTCTCTCAACATGCTAAGAAACCACAATTATAACCAGATGTGTGAGTGTAAGGATATGAATATTGTTTATACAGCTGCAGAAAATAAGGAATGCAAGATGGCAACATCACCAATAAGTGTCTTAATTAAATGCAAGCTGTTAAAACACAGCAGGCCTCCCAGAGTAGCAAAAATTCACAAAAAGTTGGATTTAGCAACAAGATGTTCCCCAATTTAAAGTGGTAAATTGATAGAAACACTATGTAAGAAACTGGGTCATTCGGTATACACTAAGTGCAGTGATGCTACATTTTTCCGTAACAAAGGTGAGGAGGAGGCTGTAGTTTTTCTAGAAGACGGACATATGATCCCCTGCCCACACTTGTTAGTAAGTCATGCAGAATTCTGAACTATCAAAGACTTTATTTGAAATTTAGTAAGAGTTTATTTACTCTGTAATCAATGAGACTGTGGAAGAGGCAAAAGTATAGCAATATGAAAAAACAGTAAATCAAGTACTTCTCCTGTTCATGTCATTTCTGTATTTTTAAGGCCATGTTAATTCTAGAATATCTACAGGACAGTCTTTATCAAAAGGAGATGAGCATACCCAGATGCAAATTTATGTATACCTAATTTTCTGTTCCTGCATAACCTAAAAAGCTCTTTTTATCAGCCTTCAGTGAGATCAACAGATCAACCAACACTTCTATTCAAAAACTAGGGGATGGGCAGAGAGGTGGGAGCAGGACACAATGAGGAAGCAGAGAGGGAGGAGTTGGCCAAAGTAGCAGAAAACAGGAAGTGCTATTAGTCCTCAAAGTTCTCAGAAAAAAGGGTACCTACAAGTCTTCTTGCAAAAATTTCCATTTTCTCCAACAGATAGAATCACATCTACCTATAAATCCTATATAAGTTTCCAGACACAGCTACAGTATGCTGAACCTTAAATATTTATACTACTTTGAAATTTACAGAAGTGAAGGGAAAATACTCTTTAGGACAGTCCTAAATTTGAGACGGGCTCTAAAGGGGCATAAGAGCAATTATAAAATACATCTTCTCTGTCACCTACATAAAATGTAAAATAGATGTACATTAATAAAGCAAAAGTTCTTTATTGTGCTTGTGAAGGACAAGTTCTACATTCATCACTTCTCATTTCTGATGTTCATGTAAACCCAACAGCTAGAGTATAAGTTAAAAAGAGAAAGTCTGAAAGTCTTGTTTTCACAGCTCTTTCCTTTTGGTAATGGCAGCTTCAATGCAAGTGACACCCAAACTTCTGCATTTGGAATTTCAAATGGTTTAACTGGAAGGACTTGAGTTTTAGGAACAACCATGTGAAAATTTTAATCTTCAAGAAAAAGGAATGACACTGGATAGTTACTTATCCACCTCAGGCATAAACTCAGAAATGTTTGTGAGAATATAGATGAAAATAGCAGAGGTTTGGTACGAGTAGTTACAGAATTCCTCCTCTTCAGTTTTCAAAAACAACAGACAATACAAGATTTTGATTCTTAAATTTATTTTTAGCAGGATGTGTGTACTAATGGATGGTGACATCATTAGAAGATAGGTCCATGTCCACCACCTGCAACAGAAGCTAGACAGATGTTAAAGAAAACAATTTAAGAGTTAAAAGATGACACTACTTACCCAGAGCAGACTTATGAAAGTCACCTACTAAGCAGTACAGTTAGCTTTTGATGCAGACATGATAGCTTATATTATTTATCTGTTGTCAAAATTTCCTGTCAAGATTTAATGCATACATTACCTTGATTTTGATGGGAATCATGCACTTCTGTGTAGAAATAACTATCAGAGAAACTTTTATTCTTAAAACACTACTTATGGAAAGATTGGTTATTTGAAGTTACTTACCTGTAAATTTTCTTCAGAAGATAAAAGAGCTGCTAATTTAGGTCTAAAGCTCCCATCTAAAGTTTCAAGTTAGCAAGAATTCTCTGGGAACTCAAATTCTAATACTGTTAAACCAGGTCAACAGCAGGTAACATTTCTAGATTCCACTAAGAATACAACCACTTGTTTCTTACCATACCTGGGTGTCTGACAACAGTAAGGTAGTATCATCAATCTGTGAGCATATAGCTGAGATCCTAATTCAGAAAGAAATGAAGACTCACTATGTTACAACCCAGAGACCACGTTATACTCGAAAAAAAAAGTCAATAGCTGGAAGTCTAACAAAGGAAACAAGCTTGTCTAGAACAAATTAATTTCACCAGAAATTGAACCTGGGCAGCAAAATCTAGGGACAGACAGTTCAGTGCTACATCAAATCAGAAGCTGAGAAGCAAGGCTCAAACTGATGTATGGTATTTCCTAAGACTGTAAAAAACAGAGTCTTTGCTTCAGAAAACAAATGCAACTGCCTACAGGTGTTTGGTATTTACATCAGAAGATAACCCTTTCTTAAAAAAAAAGAAAAAGATAAACTAAGTCAGCTGGCCCTACAGACAGTATCATGAAGACATCCTGATCTTACATTTCAAAACTTCAGAATATTTATCAGCCTGCACTTCCCAAATAAAAAGGTACTATTGGTAGTGAGCATAAAGTCACTTCACTCATTTTAACACAAGTTTAGAAACTTGATTTTAAGGTTCTTGTTCTTCACAATCTCTTGGTTCGTAGCTCCTTATTAGTACCCTGGGCTGACACCATCTTGGCTGATAGTTCTTTATTAGTAACCTGCATATATACCACACTAATCATCCTAAAAACATTCTTAACAGTATACCTCAACATCCTAGGACTTCATCAGTTCAAAACAGACTGCTACAGATCCTGGAGACTATCTCCTGCTTTTTAAAGACAGACTTCTGAAACCAGTCCAAAACTAGAAGTGTGCTGTATTAGAATGAGATTCTTCTACAGTTTAAATAATTCAGCCAAGAAACCCAGTTTTAATTACCATGACAGCCTGGGAATATGCAACTGCTTTCTCTTACAGTTATGAACTGTTTGATCTAGTAATACTGGGAAATTAAACTGGTTTGTATTTGTTGAAAACAACAAGTCAGGGTGGGTTATGTTCATTTGTAATTTCTGATTAAATGAGCTCTCTTGTTTTTAAAGAAGTATAAATCTGTCTGAAGGGCTAAATCACTGCCTTTTGAGCAATTCAATATCCCAGTGGTCTACTATACCTAAACCAGGTCTAATTGCTGGTAATGATCTACAAAAAGAAATGAGTGCCTCAAAGCAATCAGTCCTACACTGGTACTGTGGGAACTTGTCCTTCAAACACATTACACACACACAGAGGGAATGTAGGGCAGGTGATGAAAAGCTTAAGGCTTCCTTTTCTTTATCTTCCAGGTTCCACTGTGCAGTTGGATCAGTTGCTACGGCAATCAGCACTACCGTGCATACCACCTATCTTACATGAAGCTGGTTGATATTCTTCCCACAGGATAAACACAGCGAAGTTGATAGGAAGAACCTTCATCAATTGCTTTTCTGCGAGGCACAGAGCAAAGGAAGTCAGGAGATGAGTAGTCTAGGAATGACAACCAATCTGAATGATCACTTTGGATACATTCTGAACAGCATTTTCCTGAACAAAGACACCGAAAAATCTGAACTCAAGTTATGAAATTATAAAAGGGGAAAGAAACCACAGAGTAAAAAAAAGGTTGACAGGCCTATATGATGAAACCTGAAAAGCAATTAATTTGTGCACCACGTAACCATATGCTGCAGTTACAGGGCACTGCAACTGTTCAGCTATCTCCCCTTGCAAAAGGATGCAGCTTCAGTTCTATTACTGTAATACCCAAGTTAACACTGGAACCTACGTCTCAAAGCTGAGACAAGGGATTTGGGAAGCAATGGACATGAAATTATGGACCTATTTAGAATATGTGAGATGTTCAACGGGAGGTCTGACAATATTGCGCCGTAGGAAAGGAAAACAGATGACTGGTAATAGCGAAGAACAGAATAATTTAGGGGATCATTTGCTCATAATGAGCTGTTCACTCTGCATCTTCCTTTTATTAATGATTTGTCCTGTCCTAATGGTGCTAGTGCTGCTAACCAGCTGTGTTAGAGGTTGTAGAAGCCAAAACTACATTCTACTAGGTTTAATGGATGCTTGAGTCAGCTTAAAAAGGTGTGCTGAAACCAGTAATTAAATTCTTATCCTTTAAATGGCTTCACAAACCCACAACTATCAGAAAGATCATTCTATTCACTAAAAGGATATTATTAAACAATGTAATACATAACTAAGACTTACAACAATGAATGAAAAGAATAAGAAAAAATTTACTCTATGAAGAATTGAATTCGTATCATTCAGGATAAGACTCTACCTGCACTACTAAAACTAAGTCTGTACATATAATGAAGACTGAATAGCCTCAAAACCAGAAAGACAAACACTGAAGTGATTACAGTTGTAACATTACCTAGTGTTGAGCTGGTTTAATAGGTTTAGAACACTAGAACCAAAAGAAATCTTGATAATAATATGCCGGAAGCAAAGATCTAACAGTGGCAGTTAACTATTTACCTTTGGAGAGAAAAGTTGTTTAGGCAAACTAAAAACATTTGCAAGAACAAGCTTTAGTGAAGAATGGACTAAAACAAAACATTACGCACTTCCAGCTTATGTTCTTTCTCTGCAAGGAATTCTTTTTGACATCGGAGAAAGTCCGACAACATTCGAGTTAGCTGTTTTCTATCATCTATTTCAGCTGCCAACCTGCCATTGTAATCCGCCAGCAACATACATGCATCATCTACCATTTTGGAAAGTTGCTCTCCAGATTCCTTATCTAAAAAGCAAGCAGAGAAAAACAAGTAAAGCATGGTTTCATTATACACTGTCAAGTCCTCAGAACAGCATTTCCATTACTGGATTCCCCAACCCTCACCTGTTATTCTGTCTAACAGGGACACATCTTGAACCTCTATAGGCAAAGAAGCTATTCTCTGATGAACTGCTGCATCCCCAGAGGCAGCGTTTTCTAGTTCTTGTAATGCTCTAATGAGATCTGTGGTCTGAAAAAAGCATGCAAGATTGAGAACTAGTTTAAAGAAACAGATCCTAGTACAAAACAGTATTTCACAATAAGCTTACTGAATAAATTTGATGGCAATTTTAACAGCATTCATGATAACAGCATTAGA
This sequence comes from Strix aluco, assembly GCF_031877795.1. Lineage (NCBI taxonomy): Eukaryota > Metazoa > Chordata > Aves > Strigiformes > Strigidae > Strix > Strix aluco. Next base: position 73,377,493 of record NC_133931.1, read on the forward strand.
GCAGCATTCTATCCCCTCTCAGACTGAAACCAAAACAAAGCCAAGCCATTAATCCTCAGAACACTGCAGCGTTCCTAGTTTTAAAAGGTCACCTTCCTAAAATAGATTTTTCATTTAAATTATTGGTATAGGACTACCTGTAAATCTTTTCGACAGTAGTGATTATTTTACAGTACCTTTCATTTTACTATACATTTTTGAAATTATTTTTCTTGTAGTTTTGCTTCACTATTGCATCAGACTAGATCAGTGCACTTCTTTTGGAAGTAGGACTGATGTTCATAGAAGCCCAGATGTCTGTTACAGAGAAACATACTAAATTGTGATTGAGGACAGTCATTCCTTGATGTAACAAAAAGCTTTGTGAGGTGGGGCAGTACCATAACAAAAACATACAAGAATTATAAAAGCCATAACAACACAAGACAGACAAGAACTTTCCCAACTGTCACGATTGCAACATTGAGAAATATTTTACTGATAAAGTGATAGCAACCTTATTTTAACACGTGTTACTCATTACCACCCCGGAATCCAAATGAGAACGTAAAACACTGTGGAAATCCTGATGTGAACAAAACTGAATTTATAGTTCATACATTCTGGTTTACTGTCAAACTGACTGAAGTTACAACATGCTCCACTTGTAACTTAAAGCACTGTGAAGAAAAGTTTCAGGTGTAGTCACCCTTGCTCAGAAACAGTACCTCATTAAAAAGAAAACCAGAGACCACTCAAAAACAAGAGTTACTGAAAATGTCTGTAATCAAACTATGTGCAAATAGAGAATTTTATAAACACGCTTTTACCTGTGGAGGGTCAGTGGGAGAACTTCGAGGTGAACAGTTATTTTCATCAACTTTTATCTGTTCATATGTGCGCTTCCTCACTTTTCTATCTCCATCTAAATGAAAACAAACAGAGGAGTCAGGGAAACAATATTTCAAACAAGAGACTGAATCTTCATACACACACAAAATACTTACATAAAGCTTGCCTAAGTTGTTCTAATACATCATTTTCATAAACAGACCTTTCTTCCCAGATAGACAGCACTCGGCCAAGGTGTTTCTTACAACTGTCATCAGACTCACTGTTACAAGGAAAAAAGCAAAAATCAGCACCAGGTAAAAGTACAGAACTTCCATATGATTGTCTTCCACAGGAAGACCCTGGCATACCTTCGCATTATCAAAGTATCAGAAGTTCAATAATCTCAGAAAATAATAAAATCACATTTCAAAGAAAAGAAAGCAAAGACCAGTTCAAGACATCTTAGCAAGCATCTAAAAAAAGGTGGCCAATGCCCAATTCCCTCTTTCTGTTTGCTTGCTCAACCCATAAGTCTGTAGGTCTGTAACCCTATTACACAAACACTGGAAATAGGTTTGTGTTGCTTCAGCAGCTGCGTACCATGTGAATATAATTCTGTATCAAGACTCTAGCATCCTCATGCAACAAGATCAGTGGCTGCTGGGGAAAAACAAATCATGCAACACCAGTAATGAAACATATCAAATTGTGGCAGCATATAAACAGACTGAAAGCAAGTCTTAATTTATGGCATAGCTAACAGCTTTCTAAGGCAAAAAGGACTGAATGCAGATGAATTTACTATGTAACTTCATCCAACGGCATTAAGACTATGCAAGATCAAAAGAATACTGAATAAATTAAATTAACAAGACTTCAAGTACAGAAATAGCACAGAAGGACTAGCTGGGCCAGAAGAGATGAGCTGAGGACTTCCCTAAATACGTCTCAAATACAGTATGATGAAGGACACTGCACATAACAGTTTACCTTGAAACATGCTTAAAAGCCTCCACTATTACTGGAGCAAAGTCTTTCGTAAATTCTGGTCCTTTCCTTTTGCTGTTCTGTATGACATCGTTGGCCAAGTACAGGAATGTCAGCTTCCTATTTGGTTTTGCTAATAAAAAGAGCAATAAACAAGAATAATTAGAATATTTTTGGTTCCTCCAACTAGTACCTATTTATCCACATTTATACTAAAACCAAAAAAATACAAATCAAATTTGTTTTTCCTAGTCTCCTTACTGCTTACAACATTTCACTCTAATTTTGTATTTAAAAATGTGAAAAGACTTTGGTCACCCATCGACTTTTCTCTCCCTTCTGCTGTAACTCTTTGCTCAGATTCTCCCTCCTCATAATATGACACAAGTTTCCTCTAGCACCATCTCCAAAAATAAACAGAAAAAACCATGATATTCCAAAGTGTTCTTCAGCCCTCAACTATTTTCATGTGTTTTCATGAGCCTTATGTGATTTGTCTCTTTGGTAGTCTTCACAGATTTCTTCCAAGTACTTCACCTTCCCTTTGAGCTTGCATAAATTTCTTACACCCATGGAGTCCTTTGACAAAGAGCTTCACAGATCCACAATCATTCATGTGAAGAACTTCCTCCTTTTGGTTTGAATTTCACTCAGTCTTATATAACCACCCCTCATTCTCATATTTGAGCAAACTGAACAGTCAATCCCATGTCAATCACTCCATATCACTGTGACACTCCCCTCCCCCATCTCCTAATCATTAAAACACTCAAGTGTCTGCAGCTGTAATATCAAGAAAACATTTTCAAGAATCACTTTCAGGTTGCTGCGCTGTATCTCTTCTCAAAGTGTCTTAAGCGTTCTACCCCATTTCCATTAACATGCAGTAGATCACAAGCTTCCAATTTACAAGTTGCTTTTGAAAATTTATTTCATGTTTTCTAAGTGTTCCTACTCAGGTGTTTTCATTTACCAACACACTTCATCTAATCTTCATTAGGCTACAACTTTCTCAGACCTACAACTTTTATTGTAACACTTCTAACCTTGTGTTAGCATCATAAAAATTTTCAATATCCATTACCACTACACAGTCTCTGTATGTATGCTGTGACTTTAAAAAGAGGTTTCTCCTGAAAGACAAAAATCTAAGTTTTTTCTGCCCTCTTGAGGAAAGCAGCACTGTGGTGAAGCCAATCTAGGATTTCTTAAAACTTGTGTTTAGTTTCCAGTATGATTTGATTTTGTTAACTTTCACTCCAACCTCTCAAACGTGCAGAACCACCACTCTCACATACAAACAAAAAAATTCAATGTCAATATGCTTCCATTCTAAGGAAATGTTTTTGAGAGTAAGTTTTCCATTACAGAAAGGCTCCTCTGAAGGATTTCTCCTTGGAGCATTGTATTTTTCCTATCCTCTCGGTCAGATATATCCAACAAATAAAGAGTTTGGGATTAAGTGGGAACACCCCGCCCCCCCCCCCCCCCCCCCGCCCCGTGTTAGAAATAAAAATGCACGTATTTCTTAGAACCAAAGCAAACTAAAAAGTGGCAAAAAAAGTCTGCTTCAAACAGTGAAGTCACTACATGCAAACACCCAGGAAATTAATCTATTTGGGTCAAAATCTGGCTAAACTAAAATGTAGATTTTATAAACTTATGCTACTTAATTTCTGTATTAAAAACTGACTGACCATATAGCAACACATCTCCTTCCTCCGTTTCAGGTAAATCCAGTTCTGACACATAGAAAGCTTTGAATTATTCAAGGCGAGAATCTTAGAAACCACATCTTGTCTCACAAGTGCACCAAAGTTAACTAGCATTTACCAAAACTGACCCTGTCCCCTCCCCCATTTCTTAATCAGCCCAGACTTAGGACTCAAAATCTAACAGAGCAGATTGTTCCCCATACTATATCCTCTGAACTGCATGCAGTGGAGGTCCTTGTCCATCCATTTCACAGGAAAAAAAAAAAAAAAGTCATGTTTTAATCCTCAGTGATGTAGCTCATTTGTGACAGACCTCAACCTTCTTGTTTCCAACAAGTAACGAATCAACTGAGCTGGTAAAGACAGGAGATATATGCAGTGCCATGAAGTCAGGCGATGTTGATTCTCACAAAGCCTAGACTTGATCTATTCACTACAGTAGAGAGATCAATATACCATGTTTGGAAAAAGCATGCAAAAACCCAGAAAGTCACTTTCAAGCTTATTTCCTCCAGTATTACCTTTTCAGCTTCCTACCACAATTCAACAGAAACAAAACTGCATATAATGAACAAAAAATCCTCAAAACACTATTAAGCTATCTATGGCTTTGGTAAGAAATTCAACTAATGTTCTACCTTTATATTCACAAAGAAGACTGTGAAGTAAAGTTTAATTCCTCTTGCTGTAAGAATGCTCTGTGCAAAATTCCAAAGCTAAAAATTATGACTACTCTCAAGCAGCATTCCCTTTCACTTCACAAATCTCCAGGATTTACATACTGGCCTACTACTGCTGTGCCTTACACACAAGACTAAAATGCAATGTAACCTTCAGCAACTGAGGCTGACAACTCTGAGCTGAGAAAACCTGAAGTGTTCTACCGCTACTATGACTGTAAATTAACTACTGAAGTCTGAAATACAAAATTAAATTCCAGACCAGATAGATCTGTTCTGAAAAGAATTACCTGTTTAAAGCATCTCTCTTCAGTAGCAGTCACAGTAACTTTTCAGCCCTGGGCTTTGATATACCTCACAACATGAAAAGGGATCAAAGAACAGTTATGACTATTTTAAAAAGTGTCCTCAAAGCATGTCAAGGCTATTAGCAAAAGCACTCTTACTATCAGAAGCAAATGAAAGAAAAAAGATAAGATCTTTGGTTAAGGAAGGATCTGCCAGAGTGTATAGTGTCAGAAGTAACTAGCTCACAGCATCTCTGGTACACTAACTCTGCAAACACAAAACTGCTAAGAAAGCATCCATGTTGGACTAAGTCATCTTCTCAGAAGCTCTGTGCAGTGTTCATGTAACTCTTCTACTTGTTTCAGTTAGATTTACCATTACCCACCAAAGCAGCTCCCTGAAGCGCTGGGTTCTGAAACATTTTAATAGGTGCTGGTTGGTGTAAGGGCCTTAGTAAGCAGATTCCTCTTAAAAGCATCCACAATGAGACTAACTGGGATTAGCACCTCAGGCACCTACGATGGAGAGACTTAGCATCCTCATTTATCAAGTCTTAGTTTTCAGCAATCTATACTTCTTAGGAACACATACCTGTTAGTCTGGCCTGGGTATTCCTGGTTCTCTGCCAGTCCAATAAAGATGCCCTGATACTGTAGCTTGAGTCCATAATACTTAGAGAACTCTAACACTGACAAGCCACCACTTTAGTGCAAGAACCTCCAAGTATTTTATCTCAGAAGGCAGTGAGCATGTTATTTTCACTGAGGTTAACTCCAGCAATCAAAGCCAGCATAATCACCCATATTTGTCTTCTCCAGTTTTCCCTGCCCGCATTGGAAATTGAGCTCCCATGAAGATTGCTAGAAACACGGCCATTAGTTTCACGCTGTTCTAACACCTCTTCCCTAGAGCCAAGAGATATTTGCTGCCTTAAACATACAGGAAAAAACTACAGAGAAACACACAAAGATAAGGGATTTCACTTACATCCCACTACAAGTGTATAGACTATTGACCCATTTGAAAATTTTACACCAGGCTTTAACCTTCTACAGACTGGATCTGCTATGCCAACTGACCTTGAATGGAAGTATCATTTAACAAGATGTTTTGAGAAAATGAGCATCAGTAGGTTAAAATCCCACAACAGTTATCAGCACTAAACAGTTTCTTTGTTACTAAAGTTCTCTAATATGGATTCAAATAAAGATTTTGCTCAACTGCTTTTGAATTACATCAGTCTACATATATGCAGCAGAGTATATGAGTGTCAGCACTTCTCCCAAAATCCCTGGGACATTTCCCATGTCATAGCATGCTCCACACCTTTGCAAGAGAAGCTACACGACATCTTTGAAAACACCTGACAAGCTTTCAAGGTTTTTATTACAAGACCTGACTCACCTTTTTTAAGTCAAGCAGCACTGAAACTTGAGTGCAAGATCACTGATCTTTCACACTGGGAGCTGAGTTTTTATGCAAGCTGATTAAGTGCAGGATCTTTGGTAACATGACTGAAAGTATATCTGTAAAAAGCCACTTGAGAGGCTACCACCAGAAAGGACAATTCAAAGATAATATCCATAAAAGGCATGTTGTACAATGAGGACTTAATCGTAAAATTCATTAACCTTCTGTTACAAAAAGGTTAAAATAAGTGTTCAACATTGCACAGTCACCTAATTCTCCTGGTGAATTTTACCAAGGTTTGAGAACTGCTGCGTTTCCTTTTCAAAGCGGGCAATGAGAGCGCCCACAGAATGTGTGTTCAAGGTTTGAGCGCCCAAGTATCTTGACTTAAGAGTTTGGACGCTAGTAGACAAAGGTAACATAGCAACAGCCACTGCTGGGAAAGAGGCCATCAGCATCAAATTACCACGGAGATGCAAGAAAGTTGGTCACAAACCAAGGAAATAATTCCAACATAATTACTCTGTAGAGGCTTCCCACTGCACTTAGTGTATCTTGAATTACCTGAATGCATGAAACAAAACAATTCCTTCACTGCCTTGCCTGGCCAGTACAATGTCAAGATGGATATGAATCAACAGCAACAACAACAGTTTTAGGACAGGAAAAAGACACCGCACTTAAGTGTTCAGAACCAGAACTACGAAAGGCAGGTATAGATAAGACACCAGGACACGAGTGGTACGGCAATAAATGAATATAGATTTATACACAGTGCATTCTTTCAAAACTAATATTAGAGAGTCAACTGGTCAGGCTGGATTACACAATCCAAATGGGACTGGTTTAAGTGAAAGATTCTTACATCGCTAATCTGCTGCTCCTGGCTGCAGGTAATTTTGTAAATCATATCTGTAGCAAATACTTTTTTCTAACTTGACACAATTCATGTTCACCTGAAATTTTGCCTGTTGTTGGTTCATCTCCAAACCTTTTTGCACAGATTCATGTGGATAAGCAAGAAGGTACCCACAAGCACATCCATCTTAAGTTTCTTATTGGCTTCCTTGAGGCTTACGAACCAGTGAAATCAGTAAGCCACGGTTTTGTTTCTTTTAAATAAAATAAAATCTATCTATTCTCTCAAGTGTATCACACTGCTCAATGACACTATACCGCTATTAAGTACATAATCTTACAACCACCAACAGAGAAAGATTCCTTCTGGTGGCAGAAAAACTACACTATATAGTACAGAAAATAATTGCTTTAAATCAGGAACTTGTTTCCTGAAATCCATTTCACATCTTCAGGGCAATGTACTTCCACGACTTTTGGCTGTGATTCTGCTCCAAAGCAGCTGACTGAGTATCAGGGTAATTCAGATGTAGTACAACTTTCAAATCTGGTTTCAATGTTGCTAGGCCTTCTCAATTTGCCTACTAAGATCCTTCATCTTCCAAATTTCAGCAGCATTGAGAAACTGCCACAACATCCACTAGCTTCAGGAAAATGTATTGCATTAATGACAACAGCTATGAGTGAGGACCCAAACACTAGCTTATGTCCCAGAAGCAGAAGTTGTAGACGAACAGCCAAAAATAGTCACTTCTTATACCACTCAATGATTTCAACACCACAAAACCAAAAAAAGTTGAAGCATAATAAAGTGGAACAGCAGGTAAACTGGCAGAGTTGAGTGCTAAAAATACATCCCTCTGTAGCAGCCCAGATGTACTTAAACAATCGGAGCTGTCTTAAAGACAATAGACAATGACTCTGCTAACCTGGATAAGCTTTTCAGCGAAGACAATGATCAGTGTGACATGAGTGGGGTGACAGATGACAGCCAAAACAAGAGGTCAAGTGATTAGGGGAGGGAGGAAGGGAAGGAGGGGTGTTCAGCATCGGTTTGAGAGTGACTAATCTATGAGATGCCATGTCAGGCTCTGAGGAAACTGATACCTGAATCTGAAATTAGGTTTAAAGATACAGCATGACAACTATTAAAATATCACTAGGATGTAAAAACCTAACAAGTGACAGAGCCAGACCTGGAAAAGCTAACAGAAAATGAGTTGACAGGATAAGAAGATACTACAGACAACTAATTGGAGCTTGAAATAAAAAGTCACATAACTCAAAGAGCTAGCAACTTTTTTTTCCTTTAAAAAGAACATTTTAACTCAGTACAGCAAATACCACATGGAGCCTACTGAACAAGCACTTACTACATGAAGCAAACCCCTGAAACGAGGGTTTCAGAATCCTGAAACCAGGGAGCAAGAGAACATACCTGATTTGCAAATAATAAAAAATAAGTCTCAACAGCCTCCATCCCAGAAGAGCCTCTTCAAGGGTGTTCCTAAGGGTTTTCTCAGCAGTCATTCAGTGGCTGCAGGCTTACACAACAAAATTGTATGTGTAATGCCACGACTTAGTTTAAAAAAAACCACCTGTAAATCAAGCCCTTTATGGATACACAAAATTAAATAGTTTTAATGGGCCCATCAGTTGCATTTTGGCAATGACTGATGTATTCACATGACAGTTAATTAATTAGTACTACTTAAATACTGAGTAAGCTTATGACTACTAAGTAGTTATTAACTATTTAACTTTGAGTGTTACATTTCATACATCTGAAATCTACCTGAAGCAGGATCATTTTCCTCAGTACACACTTTCCAAGCCTTTACAGAATTCTAACCCCCACTCAGAAGCTCTCTAAAATAATGAGGTTATGTGGCAACATTATCACAACAGTTAATCCACACAAACTACTCTGAAGCAATCGTGAATCTGCCATATCACAAGTACCAAAGGAAAAAAGCCACTTTTCTAGAATAAAAATCCAAACTGCACGAGATTCTCATGTAAGATACTTACTACAAATGAAGCACTGAAGGAGCAGCCTCCCCACCAAATTATTTATTCCATAAATCAACCACGAAATCCAAAAGAATGCAGACTCATGATCAGCACAGGTCAGTGCTAACACAGGCTGTGGCCTAAAGGTGTGATACTATCCTCACAGTCTCCTTTCTGCCAGCACCAGCTTTCCAGGAGGGAACTCATTTATTCCAAAACTAGTTATTGGTTTTGCTGGATTTTCATCAGCAGCATGACACAAGATACTGTCAGGAAAAAAAAAAAGCATCAGAAATATTTAATGACATATTTAACCAACAGCAGAGTAGAAAAGGAGCTGTTGTCATTGTAGACCTCTGCTTATCTGTCAAAACAGGAGAAATCTTTGTTATTTCATTACTACTGTCATTTAAGTTAAAGGCATTCTATTAATCTTTTCTCATCATCTTACTCATCAATGAGCAAAAGATCAAACTAGAGAATCTATTCTCCACTAATCTTACTAATAGATAGTGAAAAAACCCCCACTACACACACCAAAATGTGGAGTACCTTGAATGATACCTGAGTGATTTTGCACAGATGCGGAATCAGGAATGCTTAATACCCCAGGCATAGCACCAGCTCTGCCACAGCCCCAACCTAGGGACACAGTTCATCCACACATTTTTCATTAGCACATATTTGAGGTCAGCCATTAAACAGCATGTCTCTACACTCAGTCTCTTGAAGCATAAAATATGCAACTCCTTATCATAATTTCATCAAACCACTGGTTGTATAAGACCACATCCTTTCCTTAAATATTTGTGACAGTTACTGGGAGTGTCTGGACAATTCAGAGTTATCAGTACTTTCACAAGACAGTCAATTCTAGAATAATTATACTAGCCTTCCTCCAATTTTTGATTATTTTTAAGAATGACCCTGTGAGTTCCACATGCCAGTATTTTAAGAATTACATATAGAAGTTGTGGTAGTATTAGAGAAAAAGCATATATGCATACTCCTTCAGCAGAGTTACATCAACTGTCTTGATACAACTTTAGCAACACTGGAGTTGAGCAAGACAAATCCAATGTTAGGCAACTGCTCCAAGTTATGACCAAGATGTGTAAGTTTTGACCATTCTCTATGTTTACATCTAAGTGCAAGAATTCACCAAGAGAATCAATGAAAGTTCAACTGTAGAAAACCTGTAGATGAAGGTGTATGGAACCGATGATCTGTAGAGATGCCCTAATATGGGACCTGAACAATACTGAGTAACCCAAGCAAACAGAAAGGGACTAAGATTTTATGTTGCCTAAGTTATACGCACATTTGAAAGGATGCCTCTTCACCTCTACTCCAACATGATATAAAGACAATTACTATTAAAAAAAAAAAAAATCAGAACCACTCACTCAGGAACAAGAGAGCTGTGATCCTAGCACTTGTTTTCATGAATAACTAAAGACAACTTCAGAAAGCTTCATGCAAGCTGACCTGACAAAAGGGATCTTTTACCAAAACTGAAAGCATCCACAAAAAAATGTAGCATCACAGTGTATTATGTTCAACTCTGTTGGTTATACAATGTTCCATGAGCCTGTAAGGGAGTAGGCTGGAAAGAAAGTCTGGAGATGGGGGTGATAATAAAAAAAGGGATACAATGAAAGGAAATAAAACTTAGAAAGGCAAGGTTCCATTTTCAGTTCCAGGACACTACTGGCTAGCAAAAGCACCAATGCCAATCATTTTTGTGTCCATATTCCCCAAATAGAGATCATTTTCTTCTCAGGTAGGTGGGAAATAATTTTTCTAGTCTGGATGGTGGGCAAGTCAGGAGCCTTAAACTCACTCCATTTATGGCCTCATTGCCAGAGTTCTGCTTTGTGATGTTTTATGCAAGTCCCTTCACCACCGCATACTGGGTTTCCTTCTCATCTTCCACAGGCTGTCTGCTTAGACCCCTAAATCATCCTTTGGGGATTAGGGACCCTCTTACAATTCTGTGTTGTAATTAGCAAAAAGTTATACTGGGCAAATGTAAGCTAACATTTATGAAGCTCAGGTACTATTACTGGAGATGAAAAATTAAAATACATCTCGTGTTTATTAACTATGCCAGCTTCAAATGAAGTGGTAGAGGAACATACAAAAGAAGAAACATTTCACATTCGGCCTAAAAGCCCAGAAGAAAAGGCGCAGAACCTTGAAAGCAACTCAGCTACTCCTACCAGAGGTAGACTATCACATGCTTTCCACAGACCCTTGAAGGCTGGCTTCCAAAAAGAAGTTATCAGAAAAATCTTACTTTGAAGCAACAAAAGCTGGATGACAACTTCAAGAAACTGAAGTAAAACCAATTATAGCAGCTATGCTCATCCAAAGCTCAAAACAGGCTTAAAAGTGGAAGCCAGACATTGAAAGCTGAAGAAAAGCAAAGCATACCCATGAGCTCTTAAGATCGTCATCCTTGCCTCTCAATGCCATCTTCAAACATGTAGTCCATGTTTCAAACATTTCATTTCTCCAATTAGCCAAACAGCACAACAAGAAAATCATGCTAACACTAAAGTTAAGGACTGACCATTAATATTACATATTATGAACTGGTATTAATTAAGAAGAGCAATCAAAACTCTGGCTCTGTGCCCATTAGTTTAAGATACCTTTCTGATATCCTTCAGAACACCAAACACTCAAATGTTTGTGTAGAAGGTCCAGAAATGTGAAAGGTTTCAGATACAAATGCGAGATCCATTCATTTGTTCTTGGAACAAAAAAGAAAGCTCGCAACAAACATACAGTGAAAATATGAATAATTCATGAAATATATTTCATAAAATGAAATATGCCACCAAATATGTTTGTCTTTAGGCAACAAAAAAATAATTTAACTCATGCTTGAAAGTTCAAAAGATAACATTTCACACAAAAAGCGTATTTTAAACAAAAACACAGTACTCGTGAAAGGCTACAAAGTTTATAGGAACATATTTCCATACTATAAAGTTTAGTATTAGCTTCACACTCAAGATTTTTATTTTAAAGGTAGTCCAATCCATTTGCTATGAAGTTACGCACCCTAACCAAGAGGTAGTTGTGATCCAGCCATGCACTCTTTGTATTCCATTACACATCATTTCTGCAAGTCAACTATTTCTCCTAGCCGTGTGAAACTAAGAGAGTGGTTTCTTTTTTGTAAGTCCTGTAATAGCCAAGTGTTATTTTTCCTCTCCACTTGAAAACTTTTCCCATTAAAGATCCACATATTAATGGGGCTACAAAGGAAGCTATTGGAAAACAGTAACATTTCCTACAGCAAGGTAGAGTTTTAGCTAGCAATTTTTCTTTTTCTTAAATGAGTCAACTTAAGATCAAATTATTTTCCAGTCAGGTCAAATAAACCTTCACATGCCATTTCTGCCTTTCAGACCCTCAACAACTGCCTATAGCTGCAAGTTCTTTCTGTTAAAAAGAAACCCACAGCAGCCTGTAAGTCTATACGCTCAACATCAAATACTCAATATAGCTGAAGAAACACACATTTTTGCCATCTGGCAAAAACAGCAAGTAAAAACCACTCTGGACACATTAAACTGCTGTTTCCCCAGAGTATTCCCATCCTCAGCTGCCCTACAAGAATAGTTAGTGGCATGAGTGGACAAAGCCACCGTGTCAGGAAATTCAAATAGTATTACAGCTAACCATCGTTATAGATGATGACAGTGCCTAAAAAGGGTCGTCTTGGAAGAGCAGTAACTACCAGCATTAAAACAAAAAGCCCCGAACCCCGTGATTGCCGCCTTCCTTCCCTTTTCCCACTTTCCTCTCTCCTTTCTCAAAAACGGGAAGTAAAACATGAGAAGTAGCCTCGTCAGAAGCATTTCACTGACGGAACAAGGGGGAATGGGAGGGAGAAAAGAGGAGCCAGGGGAGTAGAGATAAAAAAGAGGGAGAAGCACCTCCCAGCCCGCAGCCATGAAGAAACTCAGACCCCGGGTTTAACACTTGCCCCAGTAGCTCCGTTCTCTCCAGGGGTCGGGGCGGACGGGCCGGCCGGCTGGCCCTCCCCCTCTCTCTCTCTCTCTCTCTCCCCCTTCCTCCTTCCCAGGCTCGACAGGCCGAAGAGTCCTGCCATCCTCCCCTCAGCAGCCGCACACCCGAGAGCGGCCTCCTCCTACCGCGGCCACCGCCCCCAAACCCACCGCCCCCGAGGTAGGCCCCACCCGGCACCCGAAGGCGGGAAAAGGCCCAGCGGCGGCGGCATGGCAGCGGCCGTGCCGGCCTCACCTTTTCGCAGCTCCCGCTCCCACACGCTGACAATGAGCGCCGAGTGCTTGCGGTGGTGGATGAGCCACAGGCTGAGGGTCTGCACGCTCTGCTGCGAGTTGCTCAGCTCCGACAGCTTTCGCTCCAGCGCCGCCTCCGAAAACGCCGACATAACTGGGCCGCGCTCGGCCCCGCCGCCACAGCCGCCACAGCCGCCGCCGCCGCCGCCCCCACCGGCCCGGCTCGGCCGCACTCAGTCCCCGCCTCTCCGCCCCAGCGGGGGAGGAGCTGGGCGAGCCCCGTCCCTTCCCGCCTCGCCGGCCGCCACTTCCGCGCGCTCCGGCAGCCCGCCGCTAACAAAATGGCGGCGGCCGAACGTCCCGGAGAGCCGCCCGGCCACGCCCCCTTCTCCTCCTTTCCTCACTTCCGGCAGAGGCCCACAACGAGGCGGCCGTGGGGCGGGGCAGGGCGGGTACCGAGGGCGGTGCTCCCTCACTGCTGCCTTCTGGCGCCCCGCTGGGCAGGTCTTGCCCCGCCTCGGCCTGCCGACCGTGGAGAGGGGCCGCTCGGTGGTGACTTCCCTCAGCCCGAGCTCGCCAGCCGAGCATGCTCCAGGTGGCCGCATTCCTAAAAGCCTGCGTGGGCCAACTGTACCTTACCAACTGACTTTGGAGAGGCCGCACCTCGATTACTGTGTTCAGTTTTGGGCTCCTCACTACAAAAAGGACATTGAATGACTCGAGCGTGTCCAGAGAAGGGCAACGAAGCTGGTGAAGGGTCTGGAGCACATGTTGTACGAGGAGTGCCTGAGGGAACTGGGATTGTTTAGTCTGGAGAAGAGGAGGCTGAGGGGAGGCCTCATCGCCCTCAACAGCTTCCTGAAAGGAGTTTGCAGAGAACTCGGGATGAGCCTCTTTAACCAAGTAATAAGTGATAGGACAAGAGGTAATGGCCTCAAGTTGCGCCAGGGAAGGTTTAGACTAGATACTAGGAAGCATTTCTTTACAGAACAGGTTGTTAGGCATTGGAATGGGCTGCCCAGGGAGGTGGTGGAGTCCCCATCCCTGGAGGTGTTTAAGAGTAGAGTCGACATAGCGCTTAGGGATATGGTGTAGTTGGGAACTGTTAATGTTAGGTTAATGGTTGGACTGGATGATCTTCAAGGTCTTTTCCAACCTAGACGATTCTGCAATTCTGTGACCTCTGGGAGGCTGTAGGGTGTGGCGAGCAGAAGCAGAGTTAGAGTCCCTTACTACTAAAGGCTGGATACATAAATGTTTTACCCTGGGAAGTAACATAAAAAAAACCACACAAATTATGCCCCAAGGCCTACCAGCTTCTTTCAGCTAGCAGGCTAAGGAACTTACTGTGACACAGGATGCATATATTTTGCTATTTGCGGGTGGACACATACTCCACAAATGTGGCTGGCCTCATATTTAAAAGCTGTCTCCTTTTAATTTCTGGTATTGGCAGTATCACGTGATAGAACTCCACTGGTTGATGATATATGATCATGTGTGAAAGTGTTTCCTCTTAGTTGTTTCAAACTGTTCTCTTAAAGCTTTACTGAATCCTTGCAAGTGCTGCTGTTTTGGAAATACTGAATAAAAACGGTTCTCTGCTCACCTTTGTATTCTTTTACAGATTTTGTATTGTAGGATCTTCAGTCATTTTTCAAGCTGAAGGATCTAAGCCAGTGCTCCATACATGGAAGGTGCTCTATACTGCCACAAATGAGCATAATTTCTAGTCCTGATGTGAACATTTCTAGCCTCCTTGCTGCTCTACTTAAAAGCACCTGACATCACTTCTTATTTTAAACGTTGCCAACTATTTGACATTTTCAGAAAACTATCCACCTTAATTCTTACAGGCCTATTCTGAATCCTATTTCTGTAGCTAATAATTATGACTGCAGTTAATGTCTTTCTCAGTATTTTTAATATTTCTGTAAAATGTTGTGTGTATTAACTAGAAAAATCTGCATATACCTTACTTTTGGGGCATCCTGGCAATGGTTAAGTATCCACCCTTAAAATGGAGGATTCCTATAACCTTTCACACCTCCAGTTTGTCCTTACCAAACAACCAAAAGCTAGTTATGAAAAAAAATCTGTAGAGTATTTTTAAAACTTCGTGTCTGACATTCAGGGATGTCCCAGAGGATTGTTTTCACGCAATTTTCCTAATACTGGTTCTTGGTGAAATCTTCCCTTTCCACATAAAACATTGGTGAGGGTGAGGTGGGAGTGTTAGGAGATTTTAATGTGAATTCTATTTACAAAATCATCTGTAGCATGAATGATTTTTGGGGAACTAGAAAGGATTTTGCAAAAATGCTTTTGAAAGAGAAATTTAAGTGAGAAGCTGCACAGATCCCTACAGAGTCTCTTTTTCTATCAATTCACTGCATTTTGATCATCATGAATGAAAGAACCTGTAATATATTGCTATTTTTGCTGTGTACAGCAGAGGACACTCTGGCATTAAGTAGAACTGGCCAGTGAAGTAAAATTAAGACAAAGCTAACATGGATGCAAGCATTAGAAAAATGAAATATAAATAGTAATCTAGTAACTAACATTTGAGTACCATTTTCTGGAGGCATGTATTCTGATGTTAGTGGGAGAAACTTGTGGGCAGCTATGGAAAAAAGAAACATTTCACATACAAGACTAGATTAAAAAGTATGTAGCAACAAACAGTGAAATTTAGATGTTAAAGCAAAAGAGATAAGGAAAAAGTGCAGGAAATTGGTAGAGAATTTTAGCAATGATTGTAGGAATGTTTATTACTGCTTCTTCTGCATCTTTCATCCCAGAACTTTTCACCTTCAGTTTATCAGAACTTTTTACAAACAAGAATAATTCCTCTGAGATAGGTATTTGTTATGTAAATAAATACATTTAAATACCAGGAGAGTGATTTATCTTCTGTGTATAATATAGTGTATAATATAATATACAGCAAAATCGAGATTTTACTTTCCCCGTAAATCTTTGTAGCGCAATTTAAGTTTGTAATCATAAATGTTTCCATCGGTAATCTAATTTTAAAAGCTATGCTTATCCAGTCAATTAATGGAAATTTACCACGAGACTTACTCAAAGTGACTCTCAGACAGAAAGTATGCACAATGCAGGGTTTGTCTGTGGAGCTTTGAAAACCTCAGCTTTTATTCAGAAGCAATTAATTCATCTGCCTTTAAAGAATTCACTCATGCCTACAGGGGCAGAGTTGCTAACAGATGGCAAGTTTTCTTCCACCCATTCCTGTGTTGAAACTGTAATAACATCTTTCCTCTGATTTCCTAAGAACAAAATTCTGCACTGCTTCCCTTCTGCCTGACCACCATGGGTTAGTGGTAGTCCGCTGTGTTCTCTCACTCCTGGAGAGAGGAGCCCCGTACAAGTTTAAGACAATGACTGAATAAATTACTAGGCTGATGTTTTTGTAGAATGTGGGACTGGGAAGCTTTAGTTAGTTCAAAGATGTAATTACCAAGTCACCAAGAGGCTGTACAGCATCCTTACACTTTATGTGCTGGTTGCAGATGTTTTTGTTTCTCTTTTCCCCTCACCCAAGGACATCCACATAAAACCTTTCATAAGAGGGGAATTTAACCCTAGTAACAATTGGAAGTTTTAAGTTCTGTTACCTTGAGGGAATCCTAGGAAGTGTTTAAACACCAGAAGGGCTGATTTGTGTCTAAAATAGCAATGCTTATGGTGCATTGCGGGAAAGATAAAAAAAACCCAAAACACATCAGTCTACCTCTTTCCTTCCCCCCCCCCCCCCCCTTCAAATATCTGAGTGTTTCTATTATCCAGTCTTAATTCAAAGAGAAGGCTTGCTTCTGCTGAGGCACTGGGGCACACAACATCTTGACTCTACTAATAGGGCTCTCTCAGAAGCAACTATTTCAAGCCTCAAACCTGTACGTGTACTCTTTCTCTTCCTGAACCACTCCAGCTGATCATCAGAACATTGCACCCTGTTTCTTGGGCTGCCCTTCAGCAAATCTAGCTGGGCTTAGCTCCTGGGTACTCTTGGAGGCACGATCAAAATGAAACTGCCACAAGACAGGAGCGTGACTTTTTATCACTAAGCATTTTAAAGGTAAGATAACAAAGATAATACAGGTTTAGATATTTTCTCTGAAACTGGCAAGAAAAAGCAAAATTTAAAATGAGATCAGCATTAAGATAGGTAAAGCAGATTGTCTATACTGAGTCTCTATCATCTTTCAGATAAGGCCAAAGGAATGGCAAAGGTGGCAGTTTGTGTGGTTAACACAGTGCCCAGAGAGGCAAAATGAGCAAAGTCCCAGTGAAACTGTACTCCAGTGATCATGTAGTTCAGAGTGAATTGGCTGCTATTCCTCTACAGAGCAACACTCTACCTGCCAAATCCAAGAGGTATAGACTATGTTAAAAATAAACACCACCTGACTACTTTGCTGTTCACCGAACCTATATATGTCATTGCATGGTTTGCTGATATGAGCATATCTTAGTCTCAGAGTCAATTTTAACTTTCATTGTTTCCTCCAGGGCACTCCAGTCTGGTACTCCCCCCATACAGCTGTCACCTTTAGAAGTTGTTTTCTCTTGAAGCCCAGAGATGTAACTGGATGATTTATCCTTAGTAATATTCTGTGCTTCTCTGGAATTGTTTAGGAACTCTTACTTTACACCACTACATAGAGCAGTAAAACAATCTATGTATATTCTGGTTTACTAAATGTTGCTCATCAGCCACGCGGGATTTAAGCTGAACCCAGCTCTTGCATCAGAACAGACCAGATCTTTCTCTGTATGAGGCTGACCTTTTGTCATTTTAATCTTTGTTTTGTAGCTCTTTCTCAAATAATCCCACCCAGGAGATGCAATAATATTTAAGGAAAAATGAGGTTTCTCTAGTCTTGTTTCTTGTCTGAGAATTTGTGTTATCATACCAATTGCTACCTGGATTTCAAAAATACAACACCAGCATATCAATTCTTTTTTATTGTTCTAAGTGTCTAGTCCATCCAGTATAACAGCATCTGAAGTTTCATACTTAAATTTTTCCATCAGTCACAATATGCTTGTGCATCTCATGACCCAATTCTGTGTAAATGATCCTACTTCCTTATCCCAATAAAGACATGAAAAATGGGAGAAACACAAAAAGAAGACCCTGAAATATAGCTGTAAAATGATTCCTGACTAAGAGATGGTAATTCATCTGAATAGTTTTGTTACCAATTTGTTACCTGTATGACAAGAGGGCATATCCCTGGCAGAAAATATAACTAAGTAACCAAATAAATAAATAAACAAGCAAATAAATACGAATTGAGTTGAATCACTGTGAAGTCCTGCAGGCAGAGAACAAAAAAAAATACTTAAATAGGAGGAAGAAGCCAACTGAAGTAACGTACAGCAGCTGCCTACTGGAGCCAAAAACCTCAGAGTGAATAATTGTTCTTTTACATGAGATCCTGCCCCTAAGCACTTCACCTTTTAATGTAATTCATTAGAGGCAGAAATTATTTGCTACTTAGGATATTAACAAAAAACACTTACTGAGATATGTGTATATGGTCCAGCAAAGCATTCCCATATTTTATGGAGAAAGATAGATTGTATAATCTAAAAAAAAATCTCTAGCATTTCTGTGATTTCTTTGGCCCTCTGTGGAGGTGTAAAGATGTTTGTGGAAAACCTTCCTTTTTTCCTAAGTCAGGCATTCAGCCAGACAGCTATGTACTTCCGGCTTCTTCATCATTATAAGTGAAGTCATACTGTGTAAACATACACTGTGATTAATATATGGATGCAATCAAGTCCCAGTTTTCCTTAGTAGAAAGAGTGCTGTAACTGCAAGAAAGCACTCCAGGGTATGTATTAACTCAGGTGTGCAGAAAGGCAAGAAACATTAGACTGAGTAATTTTAAACATCTGAGCAATATATTAATGGATCATTAATATGTGCCCTAGAGTATATATAGCTCTTAGTCACAACACAAAAGTAATAAAGTACAATAAATAATGTTATATTTGCAAGGAAAAGGAAAACTCTGCAATGTATTGATATACTGTGTGAAGAACCTCTTGAAATTTCTGAAAATGCAAATGTAAATTTGACTTTAAATCAAAGGAAATGGTCTGATTCACCTCTGTGATCCAGTAGAAGACACGATGTCCCAGAAACCATTCAGCTGTAGGAAGCAGACACTGTATTTTTGTTACTGCATACTCAGCTCATGGTTTTGGAGCTGCTGGCTGCCAGCATACTGTGCTGTACCACCACAAGCATAGCCAGAGGGTTGAGGGAGGCACTTATTCACCTTTATTCAGCACTCATTAAACCACATCTGGAATAGTGCATTTATAAGCTTGAGTAAGTCGAGCAAAAGGCCACCAAGATGGTCAGATGATTGACGCACAGAACCCAGAAGGAGAGACAGAGGAAGCTGGGCTTGTTCTACCTGGAGAAGTGAAGGCTTTGGGGCAACCTAATGGCAGCTTTCCAATACCTACAAGGAGGTTACTGAGAAAATGGAGCAATTCATGGACATGCATGATGAGGGGCTGACAAACAGTGGTGATAAACTGAAATGGAAGGTTCCAACTGGATATAAAGAAAAAGTTTTTTCACCACAAAAGCAGTCAGACAATGAAACAGGTTGCCCAGAAAGGTTTTGCAGTCTCCATCCTTGAAAATTTTCAAGACTTGGCTGGATAAAGCTGTGACCACCTTGGTCTGACCTCATATGTGACCCTGCTTTGAGCAGGAGGATGGTAGAGTAGTGCTCTGGACTACGTCTATATACTATACTATTCACATTTGCAGAGCAATACACTTGTACAACTTGGTTTTTACTTGTACAAGTTCAAGTACAAATCCACACAGTAGGGCTGAGCTTGCTTGGCTTGTATCAGTTGGATCCACATAGAACAATACATTGTCCAGCTACAGAACTTTACTCTCCTATTGTGTAGAACATCTCAGATTAACTTGCATGTCAGTGTGATCCTTCAGTACAAAGGGTACGTTTTGTCTTCTGGAGGGCACTTACCCCCAAACTCTTACTGATCAATGAACAGGCAGAGTGGGATGGAAAAATCTGCTATTAGAATTGTTACGACACCGCCATCAGCCACATCATCTACATGATAGCCATCAGTTACATTGTCAAAAATATCAATTACTTCAGTAGTCACAGTTTCCCCAAATGCATGAGAGGTCCATAAATAAAATCCATACATTTTTTGAAGCATACTAACTCTTCTCTCTTCCTTACACTGAAAGCACACCTGAGAATTGCCAGAGTGCTAGGTGGCTGTTCCCAAGGGATGTTTATTTGTTCACCACAAAACTGTATTTTTGAGCCCGCTTTTTGAGGAAAGAGCAATAAAAGAGGAGAGCGTATGTAGAAGGAAGATTGTGCAGGCAGTAAGGGTTCTTAGTTTGTGCTTGCAACATCTTCAGGAACATGACTCAAGTACAGTAGTTTTGCCAGTAGTTGTTAGTGACATGATCCTCTGCTGTATTTCTTTTCTGTGCCATCGTTTTGTCATATCCAACCCAAAATGTAATCAGAGTTGGTGATGGATAAGCATTTGTGTGCAGGAGTCAGCTGTGAATGCGATGGAAAGTCCATGTTTCTTCAGACATCTGTGGTTTATAAAGTGGTGACCAGACACGCTGTCATTGTCTGGTAGTGGTCCAGGCCACCATATGTTTTATTGCTAGGTGACTCTCCTACCCTGTCACATCTGCCCACAGCTGCTGCCCACAGCTGCTGCCCAGTTAAAGCCCCTCATTTCTATGGAAGTGGGATTCTTATTTCTCTTGGGAAATGGTGAGGAGGGGGCAGGAAAGTTTGGAAACAAGGTAAGGATGCTGTAGCTGAAAGTGCTGTAGCAATGCTGGGAGACTGTGGCTGCCCACCGGCATTGTCGTCTGATATTTCCCCTCTTCTGTTTGTCATAACCTGTACTCTGTGTCACATACCTGTGACTTTCTGTCCCAAACAAACAGAATTTCCAAACCAACATGCTTGCCAGAGATTTGCTCTTGTCCCTAAAAGGAGAATCTGACAGTCCTCCAGGGCTCAGAGTGGTCATTCGCTTTTGTTTTAACTTGGGCTAGTGTGAGGGAAGGGAGGCTCATGGCCTTCCCAGTGCACTAGTGTCTTCAGAGTACTGTAAGCAGAGCAGCTCAAGCCAGACTTGGCTCAATTGCACCTCTGTTGCTTGTGAGAGTAGGACTTGCACATGAGTAAGCTGCTTCCACTTCAAGTCCAAGACCTGAGGAGCTAGATGGTAGCACCCCAAAGATTTTACAGTGTGTGGACAATCAGGGAGTCAGTCCTTAATGAGAAATTAATGATTCAGCCTGACAGCACAGGCGCAGACATGGAAATGCCTCTGATATGTCACAGCATCAGTGCCTTCTACTGAGAGGCCACAGCTGCAAACTCTGTGTGCTTTATTGGAGCAGAGATATAATGCATATATTTATATTAGTTTGGGGTTATGCTGTCCAGAACCTTCAAGTTACCAAACCTGTAGCATCTGTTACAGTGCTAATGTAGCTACTGCTATTTTTCTTGGAAACTAGGTGTCACTAGTGGTTTAGAAATAGCAGATACTGTTTCATTCCTATCTCCTTTTCCCTGCAACTCATTTATAGCCTCTCAGCCTCTTCCTGTGTACCTCCAAAAGAGCACAGAGCTGCCTTCTCTATAACTGAAGACTAAAATAAGATCCTTCTGTAGCCTTCTTTTCATCAAGCCAAATAAACACAGGTCCCTTGTCACTGTTTTTATGTCACCTTAACGATCCTGGTGTCCCTTTGTGAGACCTTCCCAGTTTTTTGGTTTTCTCTCTGTACTGAGGAACCCAAAGCCAGACACAGTTGTCCAGGCATGGTCTCACAAGTGCCAAGCAGAGGACAAGAATCCCTTCCTGTGACCTGGCCGAGGTGTGGTAATACTGCCCAGTACGGGATGATCCTCCACCATCACATGGGCTCACTATTCATGGCCGTTCTGCTTTCTGCCACTAGGACCTGAAAGTCCTTCCCTGCAGAGCTTCTCCTCAGCCAGTTGAGCCCCAACCACAGGACACTGCAGCACCTGCACTGTAGAGTCCCAGGGCTCTGTACTTTTCTCTCTAGAGCTTCATGACATTTCCGGCAATCTGTTGAGGCCCATCCAAATGGCTTCCCTGCCCTCCAGTGCACTGACTGCCTTCCCTCACCTCCCCATCTGCCCACCAATGTGCTGTCAGCTGCAGACTTGCTGAGGATACATGCTGTCTCCTAGCCTAGGTCATTAGTAGGCATTAACCAGTATTGATCCTGGTACTGGCCTCAGGTGCCTCAACATGGGACACACCTAGTGACTGCCCATCAGTTGAACCTTGTACTACTGATCACAAACCTTGGAGCCTGGTGATACAGCCATTGCTCACCACCTAGTAGTCTGCTTCTGTAGTCTATGTCTCACCAAGTTCCCAGAAGGATACTGCGGGATACTGTGTGGTAGGCCTTCATGTGCCTAGATGTGGTTTCCAGGAGGATTTGCTTCATAAACTTCCTGGAGCATGAGGTTAGTCTGACTAGCAGGTAGACCCCTGCTTTCACCCTTGAAGGGATCTTAAGCTCTATCTTCTCATGGTAATCACAGCCAAGATTGTCATGGAGTATCATATCTTCAACCAGTATTTCCTTATCCATGAGGATATCCAGGGAATCCATCAGAGGCACCTCCAGTGCTTGACCCATCCAGCATCTGTATTAAAGAATTGTATCTAAACTCCAGAAATTTCCTGGATTCTTGCACCCTTCTGTGTTGCCCTTTCAGTGGATACCCAACAATAACAGTATTATATGGTACTGAAAATAAAAGATGTCATATCCTACATTCTTATTTTCAAGGTAGATTATCAAAGATCACTTAAAAGTCAGAATGTGGAAGAAATCCAAGACCTGCATAGTCCTTTTAAGTACGGAACTTGTCGTGTGATCATTATGTACTAGAATTCCTTCACTAAGTTTCATAGTGTGGGTAGAAATCTGTTTTTTTTAACACTCCTCAAAGAAAATGCACAGATTCAATAAAGTGTACATAACAGTGCTATGGACTGGAGTATTCTCTTGTATGATCAAGAGATGGGTACACACGAATGTTTCACACTGTTCAGATACATACGATCTGTTTTTTCTTTGCAAAAGAAACTCCACTGCTATGAAGTGCCTGAAGTAAACTTCTGTACCTCACAACAATTTCTGCTATCACCTGGCTGTAGTAATACTGCTGTCACTGTGGTCCAGGCAGAAAATGGCAGAAACAATGTCCCCCGCCAGGAGAACCTGATATCAGTGATGTAAATTTAAGCTGTTCCTCACATTTTCAGCTTGCACAGAGTGATGGTATGGATAATCAACAATTCAGAATTAATTTCCAGATAGTCCTCCTATCTCTGTTCAGGGCTGAGATAAAAAAAAAAAAAAAAAAAAAATTAAAGCATGTTTAAATAATGTAGAAGCAATTCCTCATTTTATAGTTCTTGGTTACTGCCTGGTATTTTGAATCAGACCTATTTAGCTGTGATCAAAATCATTTTTGTTTCATGAATAAGTGAATGAAATAATCCAGCTGTCAGACCTAGGAATCACTCAAAGCATTTTAAGAAAGAAGGATGATCAGCTGTATGTTTGAACACAGCCCTCATGGCACAGGTAGGTAAGATTTTCTGCAGATAAATACATATTCTAGTAAGTTGAAACAAAGCTTTAGAGTCATATTGTTTTCAAAACACAACAACTGATCACATAAAGCAGGTAATTTCTCCATATTAAGACAGATCTCTGTTTGCTTGTACTCAACAGACCATCTTTTCAGCATCCCTTCCCACCCCGGATATTCCAAAAAGCTCAAGAAAGTCATCTGGTCATTATGAATATGAAATGGCGTCAGAAGAACTTGGCAGGACAGGGAGGTATTGATTGTCAGAACTGCCTGTATTGCTTCTTTAATAAGGAAGGAGCTCCAGCAGCCTTGAGCTGTGTCAGTGCCACTTGTCTTGTGAGGTACCAGGACTATGCCAACAGACTTCATATGATATCATCAAGATATTTAGCTCACCCCAAGCAATCAATGCTTGCTTCCAGTTAGTATATGATTTGTACTGAAAACTACCTGAAATTGCACCCCCCCCCAGTGACTGAAAGCCTAGTTTTTAGAAATCTGAAGCTTGTTATATGCATTGAGGATAACTGCACACTATAGACAATTGTCCTGAGTTGACATCTTATATACCTACATGGTATGCACCTCATTTTACTGCATAATACCTCTCAAGATTCAATACCTGGCTGCCAGATGTCATCATTCTGATGTGTCTGTCTTTGCTATGTACCATCATGGTATTTACTCCTTACCATTCTCCACCTGTCAGCTGTACACTGGCATAGCTTCAAGACTTAAAACGGCCTGTTAAAAATTCCTAAGGGTCATCTCCCATTCAGCATGAAAAATACCAGAAAGTCGATGCTGCCCTCTCTACCATCAAACTTTGACCTTTTAAAGTGGAAAATTTACCAGCCTAAGACCAATTTGCAGCTTGGAGTGGGAATCGGTCAGGCACTGAAACAAGACTTGCAGGTCTATTTTCACCCTAACACATAGGAATTCAATTAACATTCAAAAAAGGCTGGAAATTTTATAGATCTCTGTGATGTTCAGATGCATAGCCAAATGCTTTCAGTCTTTGAGGGTTGGTAAACCACTGAAAACAGTATTTGGCATCAAGAGGCCATCAGGCTTGTGACAGAATGGGGAAGGTCTGCATTGTAAGTGAAATCTTAATCCATTCTCAGCATGACAAGGAGGGACTGAGGTCTTCAGTCCTTTTTCTTCCTTTAACTCATAAGCTGACCATCTGAGTTTGTTGTTTACAGCAAAGGTGACTCTCATCTTTCTTATACCAGTACCTATACCATCAGTGACCTCAGCAGAACACCACCAGTGTATAGCAGTCCCACAGCAGTGTTTGGAGTTCACCTCCAGTTTGCACAGCCCATGCCTCTCACTGATATCAGTGTGCAATCAGTCACTGGCAAGTGTACATCTTAAATGCATAGCCTTGCCCACCAGATTTATGATAATATGGAATTCAACCGGAGTTTTCCTTACAGTCGGGGTTATTATTCTGATCTGGATGTGGATAGGCACATGATGCTGTGAACACTGCAGTGCAATGAGCTGCACATTGAGGCACACTGGATTCTACTTTTGCTTTTGCTGATGGTAGTACTTGCCAAGGGAGTAGGAACAGGCTTTTCAAATGAGCCCTTATTAACTGGAGTGATTGTCTTTTCTGTTTTGCAATTACATTGTGCATAATCTAAGAAATACTTCCCAGAGGTTCAAATTACATACAACTAATAACACCATTGGTGTTGATTACAATCTACTCCCAGTTTAAAATATAGCTTTAATATTACAGCATATATGTTGTCGCAGTAACATTGCTAGCAATGTGTTTGTTCCAGTCAGTTGTAAAAAGATCCACTTAACTCCATATTCTGTTTGGACTGTCAAATTTATCCAATAGAGTGCTAAAACCCAGAAGGAATAGCAGTCAACATGCCACTAATTGTATTGGTGCCACAGAATAGATTTAAAGCATCAACTTTGAAATTAAAAGTGACATAAAGGTAGCTGCCAGTGAAAGAATTTCTGAAAAAAAATGGACTGTAAAACAAATGAAAAAGTTGCACAGAAGTCAGAGCTGGTATCATCTTAAAAACAAAAAGAAAGACAGCAAAATGCAAGCCAGGCAAAACAAGATTATATTTTGCAATTGTTTTCCCAGCTGATAAGAATAAAATCTGCTTTCCTGTTAGTCTTTCAACAGTGTCCAGAATAAATCTTCCCATTTCTACTCTTATTTGTTTAACGAATGCTTTTTACTCTGTGTGTGTGGTAAATGAGAGATTCTGATGACACATCTCAGATAAATGCTTTGTGTGCCACCAGGTGCTACCCAGGTAGAACCTCTGATTGCAGCTCCAAGTTATCATTTCATAAGTTAGATGTGGCCACTGGATTTTATTTTCATTAAGGAGTGCTGGAAGGAAAGTTGATGTCTATAGCAAGACTGGTTGGTCTTTACTCTGTTCTGCAAATACTGGTTTATAGATTGTAAATTTTGCCTTTTTATCAGTTATTTACCTTTTTCCATTAATAAGAAAATGGATCTCTTCTGGGTTGTAAGTGCTTTTCTATACTGCTAGAGGAAAACAGCAGAGAAGAAAAAGCAGTCTGCTTTATTCTCTCAAAAATGCATACAAGAAACCAACGAGCCTGAGTTTAAATCAATCCCAACCTGTAATTACCTTCACCAGTTAATTCCAGACCCTATCACAGCCCCTTCCAAAGCTTAGGCAGATCTTGTAGTATGCCTGGAAAGTCAATCCCGAATGCCTGTTCAGTTCAAGAGGAAAGCAGGTGCCAAAACAAAGCATCCACCTCAAAGAAACAGAGAAGTGAGCAGCTCCTGTCTAACTGTAGTGAGAGGCCCCAACTCTGCTGCCTGCAGCTACCTGCACTTACAGCTTCACTGGGGTTACAGCCTTCTCATTAGCAACATCCTCTGAGATGAGCATTTGATCATACCTTCTGGTAGCGCTGTACTTTGTTTCCTCCATCCCATTCCAGCTATAGCCAACACCACTGGCAGAGTGACTGGGTGTTACTGCTGTGATCAGACCTCAGAGACTCTCTTAACCTTTGTATCCTGGGCAGAGCGATGCAAAATTATGCTTTAAGAAAGGCAAAAGCTATTCTAGGGAAAAGCTTTCATGGCGAAACAATAGAATAGAGACCCTGAAAGCAATCTTGGACAAAATATCCCTGAAGAAAACCAGGGGCTTTCAAGCAAACCTGAAGACAGCAGATTGAAAAGCAAGTTTCTTCTTTATTCTTTAACCAGGGTTGTAACAGCTGAAGATAATAATGAGTAACCATTCCATTGAAAGCTTAAGTTATTGACTTTTTATTCTGCATCTAGATTGTTTTCAGAATATTTTAGAGCTTTCTGTGTTAAACTTCTTCACTGGAATTGCACCTTGTGATGGTGGGAGCTCCAAGAGTAAATGGTAAAAATGGCTCCCAATTTGAGGGCTGGGTGGTAAGGCTATCAACTTACTCTTCCAAAAGGAACCACCCAGATACCTTAAAATTACAGTGAGATAGCCATGCTGGCAAAGGTCATGACAGGAAAACAACAAAGAAAATTTTCTGCCATGAACACCATCAACAGACTTGGTGGCATTTGATTGCTGAGAGGACAGCAAAAAATGGTTTTGGGGAAAGTTGAATATAAATGTAAAACTAAGCTTTTTTATTTTTCTCCCAACCCTGGGGCAGCAAACCAGACCTTTACCTAGCACTGCAACAGGGTTGTTGTGGTTTGGTGTCAGAGGAGTAGGTCTACTGGCTGGGAATCAGGAGAGCACCTCAGGTTCTGCCCTGCCGCTTCTAGCCTTACCCTTCACATTTGCCTCTGGAGAAAACTTTGCTCTTGCCAGAGACAAATTTTCTCTGGCAGGAAGATGGTCTCCATAGACAGGGCATGTGTGAAGTTCACTGTTCTTTCACTTCGCAACTCCTCAAGCGATTCAAGTGGTGCAGTTGGCTACAGCATGATATTGAGTCTTTGTTCCAGACGGACCCTTCTCC
Organism: Strix aluco; assembly: GCF_031877795.1. Lineage (NCBI taxonomy): Eukaryota > Metazoa > Chordata > Aves > Strigiformes > Strigidae > Strix > Strix aluco. The sequence goes on from NC_133931.1 coordinate 73,405,263, forward strand.
TCCACCACTTCTCCAGCCATTTTGCTCAAAGTTCTTTCTTTCTTTCTCCAGGACAAGTTTCACCACTTAGTTCACTCTGGTCTGGATAAAAGGTTTACCAGGAATTTTAATGTAAAATGATTTTTAGAAGAAGAGCCATGTGCCATATGCCAAGAAAACAATTAAGGAATCATTGTTAGACTGCCACTGAGTTTGATGCCGTGAACATGGACTGCGTTTGCTTTTGCATGTCTGTAGAACATCATTAATCATGGTGTTTCTGGCTCCCGTGGCCCTGTTCTTGTTGTGTTCCTCCTCTGCTTTTTCTGAGCAGTCTGTTTACTAATGAGTAGCTACAGTGCGAGAGGTTTAAAGGCCAAGAGGCTGAGATCAGGACCCCTGCAGGCCAGATGCTTTTATTGTCTTCTCTGGGGATTCTTTTTTGACTATGTCTGTCTCTCTTCTCCTTCTCTGTCAACGACTGAGTGATGATTTAGGCACCTCTCTTCCAACTACAGTTAGGAATGGTCCACTAGGACTTTCCCCTGATATTGGTACCAATATATTTATTTTCTGCTGTCATTTTCTTCAGTTTTCTATAAAAAAACTACCCACCCCTATTTCCTTGCCTTGTGGTAGCTCTTACCCAGTTACAAATATTTGGAAAACACTCAAATTGACAAAAAAAAATTCAAAAAACCCAAACCAAACCTGAGTAAACAGGAAATAAAATGGTAAAAATCAGGGGGAAGGAAGAATAAGAAATATTCTGCTCTTTACATTCAGTACTAAAAATGAAAAAAGAAGAAAGAAAAAAACCCTGTCCTCAAAATATAATTTTAAGAAATATTTTCTATTAGATATTAAAAATGGTGATCTATAAAAATGTGTAGTACCAAAATATCTTTATCAAATGTGAAGGAATTTTAGGAACAGCTATAATTTAGTCACAAATATAAATTATCTTTTGTTATTAAAATAGAGTGTGCAAATACTATTTCAGTAACAAAATATTCCCTGTCTGAAGTTACATCCATGTGTTTGATGGATTTTCTTCCTTCAATTTTTCTAATTCCTTTCTAAATCCAATTTTACTTTGATGACCACAATTATCCTATAGCAATGGATTCCAGAGTTTAATTTTACTCTCTGTTAAAACTTACTTCCTTTTGTGTGTTTTTAGGTTGCTGTTAACTTCAGTTAATTCCCCCCTATTTTCTGTATTGCAAGGAACCATAAATAATCACTTCCTACTCATTTTCTCTCCTTCCACTGCTGCTCACAGACTTCTGTTATCACCACTCTGTCATCACTTTTCCAGGCTGGCAAATCCTGGCATATATATGACTCTGGTACAGCAGTTTTTGTCATAAAAACTAAAATGATACTAAACCTCTGTAACCTAAATAACTCATGTTGCACAGACCACTGGAAGACTAATTCTAACTCATTTACACTTGAGACCCTAAGTTGTTTTAAATAAGTCACTCTCTTTAACAACTGCAGTTATTTAATCCATCAGAATATGACCTCTTATGTTAAAAAAAATTGCTAATGCCAACATTATCCAAGTCCTGTAGTTCATTCCCAAACAATAACAAAATTTTAGATGCTCACATTTCTTCCTGTGTTGCTAGCGCTAGTACTCAAGGTTGGTGTGATGTACACTAAAAGATATATCTGTCAGCTTGAAACCTGAAGGCGTAGAGTGTACACTACTATTATTCCAGACCAATCAATTTGAGAGATATATCCTGTCCTAAATCCTAAAACTTTACATACCTGAGTGGATAAAAGTGTGACACAAAGAGTTTTTGCAGGATTACCATTGCTAGGGAAACTATCTTATTCTTGGTAAACAAATTCTGTATTTATTGGTAAACAAATTTCTCAGCTGAAAATATATAATTTGATAACTATGTGTTGAGTGATCATTCTGTAAATATCCTTAGCTGGACTTTGTCTAGAGAAACAGCAAGGAAAAATGTCAGTTTTAAATGAAAAAAACCCAAATTTTAACATACTTTAAAAATTGTCACTGCTTTAAATTAAATACTGTGTTTTGACTGGGAGAGTTAATACTTTTCCTCTCTCATTCACAAGACATTCCTCTTTGTGATGCTGTAGCCAAAGTATTCTATCATTTGCTTATGTGCAATTTCCATTAATTTCAGTGAGAGTACATCGAAGTGAAAAAGAGCTACCTTTTATGGAGGAAATTTTCTATTATATTCTCTACTTTCGGTGAGCACATCCCATCTTTGTCAAAGGCAGATGTATGCACAGGGTAGTTGCAGACCGTATTCTGCTGAACCATGCTACTCACATATGAATTTCGTTTTACCTGTATAGAAGATTGAGTGCCAGCTCCTGCTAAGGTGAATTGTGTCCTATTTATTTCATGCCTAGCTGTACAAGGAAAGCTGGATTTAGCCCACAAATAAAAACATATTTCTCCACTCCCTAGTTTTATTTCAATGTAAGAAAACAAAAGCAAAAAAAAATTAATTTCCATGAGTGAGTAATAGCAGATAGTTTTTAGCTATATTTTGCAGCCAGTGTTTCTTTGATGTTAGAAGAAGAAGAAAGAAGAAGAAGAAGAAGAAGAAGAGGAGGAGGAGGAGGAGGAGGAGGAGGAGGAGGAGGGGGAGGAGGAGGAGGAGGAAGTTCTTTTCATTCCACATATTGCACTACCTGGTTCACCCAGCACATACCTAAGCCATTGGAGGGTAGGTCAGGTAGGACCCCCCATGTGGTAACTGTCTATGCTTTCTTATTTTTCCAGTGCAAACCAGAATCGCCTAATCAGTTAGAGCTGGGCAGATACCGTGCAGGCCTCTTTTTATCTGAACGGTGCTTTTGGGTAGAGATCAGGCAGCGACACAGCTCCACACTAACACTCTGGCTGAGTCAAGGTCCTGTTACGTGCTGCTTACAACAGCTGCGGTTCTGCACGGTGTTAATACTGGCTGTTAGCTATTACGTTGAGCTAGGTAAATAGGATGAATCGTGTTCCCAAAAAATGCTCTGGCACAACATACATTGTCACAAAATGGTGTTAAATGGACACTCAGACAGTTTGAAGCTGTCTGCCAGGTTCATTGGCTCTGACTGATTTCAAAACATCACATCAATTAGCATTTACAAAGTAATTTGCAGAAGACATTACTCTAAGTAAACAAGAATATGTCAAAAGTACTGAAACGTGTAATGCTTTTTATATAGTATACCATTTAAAAATAAACATGCTTTCCACTTATCTGCCTTCCAATATCTCCAAAATATTATAATTATTCTTGGATGGTTTAGTGCGGGAATTTGGCCTATAAACCAGGATAGGACATTTTAAACAACTTTTCTGTTTAAAAGAATCACATTATTTTCATGCCTTGGCATGATTTCTCACATAGTGACTGAGCCAGGTATTTCCAGTATAAAGGTCCAACTGATGAGCTGACAGAATATTATCATGTCTTATTGGAGTCACACATGGCTTGCTGTTAGAGCTCTATATCAACAGGAATCCAAATCCTACAAGTGTTAGAAATACGTTTATTATTTACAAGACAGAAAGAAGGTTACAGACAAAGTTATTTGCACCAAAAGCCAGACTCAGTTTGTTTTGATTTTTAGACTGGTTTTTTTGCATTTCTCCATGGATTTTTTGTGTTCTACATTGTAATCAAAATTGTTTTGCTGTGAATTCCTAACAGGAATAATGATAAATAACTGCTAAACGTATTATTATAATTCGGTTATATGAGTTTTCAGTTTGTCCTTATGGGATACCACTGCCTGATGACCCTTCTGAAATGGCAGAACTCCAAAATACTTTTGGCAGTGAAAATGCATGATTAGAGGCATTCCTGCCATCACATATACATGTAGATTTCTGAAATTTAGCTTGATTTAATCCTGGTGTTCATTCATCTAGAAAAGCCTGGGTGTAACAGATGTAGTCTACACACATATTTTTTGGACTTTAATGGCAAAGTTAATAAGACCTTTCATTCTTCATCCATTTCTCTGATTGTGGACCAATTCACAGTCATGCACAGTTATGTTTTTGCGTAACTTTAATACAATGAGGCTCACTGTTTCCAAGTGCATCTTGAAGTGAAATTCTTTCTCCATTGGAGCACATAATAAAACTTCCACTGATTTCTGTAAGGTTCATGGACTTCACCTGTGTTTATTTTATTAGGCTTGAACTGTGTAATTCAGATCTGGTTCTGGATTTCAAACGCTGCAAAATTTGAGGAAATCTAAATCCAGGTTTGACAATTGCCCATCTTGCATGGATCTGTACTCATTAAAAAAGGATATTTTGGGACTGAACACACTCAATACTATTTTTTCATTAATATCTAGTTGGGCAGGGTTTTTTTCTTGGATAGGGACTATTCAGTTTACTGCTGCATCTCTATGATTTAAAGTAAGAGTATTTTAACACGTCATCCAAACTCTTAAGTCCTGCTGGCAAGCTACACAAAAGATACCATACCAGTTCCCTGACAATTGCCCCAGCATCCTATTAACTCCTCTGCACATAATAAGGTATAAATCATAGTATGATTCATACAAGTTCTCTAAACATTACTACAGTGGTTGACGTGAGTTTTGTCCAGAATTGAACATTTAGTCCTGACCTGGTTCAAATCATGGAAAAATAATTTTGCAAAATGTATTGCCATTCTGAAGTTTCTTTGATTCTGCAGTCTTAAGAGTGGAGACTTTAGTTTTTCCACCCACATGTTTGTGACCTTTCAGAAAAGAATATTCAAACAGTTATTTTTTCCTGTTTCTACTTTTTTCCACTGAATGTAAAAAATGAACAAAGTTCAAGGTTTATTTTGGGTTGGGTTATTTTTCCAACTACTTTTCTTCTTTGCTATTCTACAACTATTCAAACTTGCTCCAATTCTGAAACAGTTATCAGATCTGCACTCACATATTTTTCCAGAGTTATGGAAGTGCTAAAAATTTCCCGTGTGTATAAAAGTAAAGGAACAAAGGGAAGATGGTAGGCAGCACTTTCTTACCTGAGGAGGTAAAAAAGAGGGGAAAAATAGAAAAAAAAATCTGTTTGGCATTCAAATTAAGTTTATTTATGTGACAATTTAAAAAAATGGGAAAAGAAGGGAAGTAAAAAAAACTTTATAATGAAAAGTGTCATAGCTTTGCTTTTGAGGCTGATGATGAAGACTCGGTCTCACTGGAGAGATTTACCAGAACCCAAACAAATCTTTATATCAGCTAACTATCTTAGCTAATTTGCATAAAACAAAAAAAAATTGTAATAGTTTAATTTTGGGATAAAGTATTTTCCACTAAAACAAGGCAAAAATTGACACCTACTGAAAGGTGAAGCATCCTTAAATGATTGCCCTGTTAGGAAACAGAAGACATGTGGCCACGCTGACTTCCCAGGATTCCTTGTTGTTTGAGAGAGAGGTGGAGCTAGGAAGGTGAACCTCACTTACCTCCTCGAGACACATTATTCTTTGATTGCCACAATGGGGAATTGAGAGCACAGAGGATCTGTTTCACTATATAGTGATTGTACTGGGAACCAGGAAAGCTAACATCATTTTTGGCTACAAATTGACCTCTCTGTATCTTCTCTGTGAAAGCAAGTTCAATAGCACTTACCTGTGGTTACACCAGTTACTGTGCTAAAACAAATCCGGAAAGTTCAAAATTACATTCTTACTATTTTGCCAACAGAAGTGTATGTCATTAATAATAACAATTTTCAAAGTATTATTGTTCAAATAGTTTATGCATTCTTATCGGATCTCATTAGAAGGATTAGGCAATGCAATATTTATATTAGTCATTCCTCACACCTCTCTGTAGAACCCCTTTCCAGGTGTATCTTGCTGTAACTTTTTCCAGATCCACCTGGATACAGAGAGGAAGTTCAGCTTCTCACTCCTGCTTCAGAACATCATTTTGGAGATGCATTGTTTATCATTTAGACAGTGGAAGAGATTAAAGATTTATGATAATCACTCAGCAGCAGTGAAGTTAGTACACAGAAATGTGTGGGTTGTCGTACCAGCTGAGTAAACCTATTAACCGCCTAGGATAACTGTGTAATACTCCAGTCACTGAATTCCTTAATGACATATTTATAATAGAAGCTGTCCCAGATGTCTGTGTCTTTAAAATTATACTCTAATATCAGATTTAGGAGGTTTTGTGTTTTTATGCAAGGATAAAGAAAGCAACTGGTGAACGTAGTGGCTTGAAGTCTTAATTTAGCAAGATACCCAAGCATGTGCCCAACGTAAGTATAAATAGCTGTCAGAATCAATGGGACTTAAGGATTGTTGCAGAATTGCTCTTACTCTGGAACAGCATGGATGCATCTTGCAACAATATCATCAGAATTCAGAAAGGAGAAGGGATGGAACAAATAATATCAAAGGATAAGCCTGCTGTAACAATACCCATTACTTGGGATGAAGTATATCAGTGAACAATAAATAAACTGTATTGTGTAGTAAACAGCAAGTAAGCGGTTTGCAAGCACATACAAATCTAAATAAGACAATTTATTTTCTCATAGCCTCCAGAATATAATGTGAGATGTTAATTTGTTTTTGTTGCATACTAATGATAGTCTTGCACTACAGACATGAATGCTATGTGACAGAATATTGATGTGTCTTGTTTAGGCTGTTTCAGAGCCCATAAAGGAAAGAACAGAATTGGAAGTTACTAAGATTGGTGGTTAAATTTCTCCATGCCCATTCTTCATAATTAGGCTCCTCTGAAGTTTATTTAAATCGGAAAGTAAACTCTTTCCCCAAACTTTTTAACTGACTATACAAGAATCATCCTGCTTCCCAAAAATCAGCAGTAAAATTATCTCTTAATTATAGTCTGAACAAGAGCAGATCCTAAAATGGCTGCTCCTGAAGTGTTTAAGCAGAGTTAAGCAGTTATACATCTAGTTTTTCAGAAATAGTCTCAAGTCGCAGCATTCAGAATCTTTTCGGCTGTCCCCAGAAGCTGGCACTGTACGTGAAATTGCTGTTGTAAAGCCATATCAGCCAAAAAGGGCATTGAAAGGGCTTTCAAACAAACAAGGAAAGGAGCAAAAGGTAAAATCAGATATCAGTCCTGGAGAAATAAAACTCACAATAATATCTGGATTCTGCATCTGCACAGCATATGTAATTTCTGGCAATGAGTAACTACTGTTGGAGAAGTAAATAAAGAAGGATGACAAAAGAATCAAGTTCAACACCATGGCTGTAAAAATCAGTCAGGGCCAAGTTAATAATGAAATAACATTGATGGGCAAAGACTGTTACGGTTTTTTTGACTCTTCCTGTTTTTGGGAAAGAGATTCAGTCCTGCACATGCTGCAGACAGGGAAACGCTGATATGCCACCGTTCAAAAGCAAAATCATCTTTTGGTCTACCAGAGCTAATTTAGCGTAGATATAGATGTGTCAAAATAAGACAGGTGACAATCTCTTTCACTCTGCTTAGTGAGATGACATTTTAGTCTGTTCTTTTCATTTTGCAAAAGAAAAAAAATGCTCTCTAGACTAAAAGACATATGGAAGCGAGACAGTGCCAGAGAAGTATTTATATTTAACATGGAGATGCAGTTCTTTGTCATGGGAGGACTGTAAACCTTCAGTTACAAACAACAGTGGAGTAGGGAAATGCTGTCCTTGTGATTTATGTTTTTATAAAATTCTTCTAAGGTTTCTCTCAAAGATATCTTTCAGAGCATGTCTTCTCTTCTTTCAAGGCCCAGAAAGAGCATTATGGGCTACTACATAAAAGTCACATCATACTCTTCTAATGACAGAGGGTCATTTTGGTTATTTAATACGAAGTCTTCTGTTGGGAGAAGGAAGAATTGCTTCATCCCACTGGAACAGTATCTGGTATCAGGGCCCAGTCCTAACTCTGAGACTGCAAGAAGAGTGCTCCAGTCTTTTCTAGGACACTTCCCAAGTGTCCCAAATTAAGTCCTTTTTGAGAGGAAATCAAATGAAAAGAGTGAGGATGTTATAGTCCAGATTATAATGATCTATTCTTCTTTAAGGTAAGAAACTGCAGAAAGTAGCTTCAGCACTTACTTTCTGGTGTACATCAAAAGCCAATTGGCTTTATAATTTCAGGGGACCACAACTGTCTTGAAAATTGGTATTCATACAAAGAGAGGTAGTCCCTGAAGCGTCTACATCTCAACTGATAGAAAGCTTGAAGTATTTAGGACAGACATCTTAAACGTCTGTTACATTGGGTGCTTCATATGGGAGAAAGCAGTAATATGGTATTTTGCAAACAACCTGTTCTGCTATCAAGTTGGCTGCCATATCTCATATAGCATATGGGTCTTCCTGAGTTTCTATGGCTTCATAGTAACCGTGAATCATTATGGCTAGTTCTGACCCCAATAGGAAATGACGCAATGTCTGGCTCTTCTATAAATTATCACCACTATTTTTGCCTCTCCACAAGACATGTTCCTGTATAACAGTTAAAGGAGTCCAGAAGGACAAAAGTCTGTACAATGATCTGATCTAAGGACCAGTGCTGGATATAGATGAGATTTTATATGAGACAAGTCCCTCTTTTGATCAGCATCATCCATTAGATGTTGTATTTCACTAGCCATAGTGGAGAGGAAGCCAGAAGGCAATGCTGCTCATGTTTGAAGTAAAAAATATGCCAAATAGTATATCTTGCCAACACTGGGCCTGCTCTGCTCCTTCTGCTTGACTGCTGTGGATCTGTGCCTGTGTGGGTACAGTCACTGCCTCTGCCTGCCTTGGTGTGACTTTTGGCTCCCAGCTCATCTTCTCTTATCTCTCAGAGCAGGCCTGCAACAACAACCAGCTTACAGTTCAGATCACCAGGAAAGTCCATAGGGATGGGGCAGGTTCAAGATCAATCCAGGAAGTGAAGCCAGTGGGTAAGGATCAGGGCCGGAATCAGGGAGGTACAAGAGTGGACACAGGTGAACCAGCAATGTAGCTCAGGCAGAGAGCAAAAGCCTAAGTCCTTGAGCAAGTACCACCTGAAGGAGGGACAGGCCCCCACTGCAGCTTCTCACAGCACTAGTTTAAGGTTGGACATCTGTGTTATCAAAATCAGCTCTGAGCCCAGGGTGCCAAACCCCCAGGAGGCAGATATGCTCGGATCCATGACAGTACAACTGAAAGTTTGAACATATCAATTGTTGAAAAGAAAGATGAAAAAAGGGATGCTAACATTCTTAAAAGAACTCATTTTTACTTCATTTCAGATCATTTTAGTCTGTCTTTCTAAACACTGGAAATGTCACATAGACATCTGTTGTAAGTTTGGAGATGGTGTGCTGTGTTCTTCCCATTCAGTTTTACCTTAAGTATAGATACAACAAAGCATTTTTGTAATAAAGTTTTATAAGACTGCACCGATGCTCTGGGTGTCTGAGCATTTCACTGCCAAGTGTCTGGTTGCTTTTTAAGTCTATGCGCAAGCTGCTACCAACTTGCCTTGATACTTACCAAAGAGGCTAAGTTCTCAAATACACGAAGTAGTGAAGTGATTAATAGAAGTCACTAAGATCTAGGGATGAAGTCCACTTACACTTACAGATGTTCTTCTAATCCAGGGTTTTCACTGAGGCTCTCCCTGTGTATGCCCTGTACCAGATTGTTGAAAATCAGTCAATAAATTTGGTGAAGCATCTAAGAGTTTCATCTTCTGAAATGAGTTGTATAGTGCACAGCAAGGATACCAAATGATAATCTGTATTCTTCTGTGGTCATGTTTCAGGACCTTCACATCTTTCTAGGATGTCTTAGAGAACATTCTTAGATGCCTGAATGACATGGGAAGAGATGAGAGTAGCTAGCCAGGCACTGTGTAATGTTTTCAACCACGAAGCAGGTTCAGAGATCCCTGAAAAAAAAAATCAAACCTCAGATAGATTTGCCATTGAATTCCCTCAGCAGTCCTGTGGTTTTGAAATTTGTTTTTGCCTTTATGCACCATCTTTTCCAAGACCAGCAGATACTGATCATAAAAAGTCTGATGTTGTCCTAAACATGTAACAGTTTCCAGAAATCCAGATCTATCTCAACTTTGTCATGTGAAACCTGTAGAACGTGTTTCTAGTCAACATGTAGTTCACAGCATCCTAGGAAACCTTTTTCTTTATCCCACTATATTCCTACCCGTCAGCTTGTTCTTGCTGGGTCTTTGTGTATTCTAACACCCCAGACACCTGGGAGTACAGCCAGCATAGAACATATTTGGGAATGTGCCACCTATCCAACTGAGAAAGGCTCATTAAGTGCTTGGAAATTAAGAAGGCAGATGAAAAGATAATGTAATGTTATATTTATTTTAAAGTATTTTCATTTTAAACCAATCTGATGGGTTTTAAGTGATCTAGGGGACAAAGAGGTCTAAACTATGAATTTGGGGCTGACAAAGCAGGATACAGCACTTTCTATTCTAAACAAAACCAACACTAAAGCAAAGCAAAGACTGTTAAATCAAGCAGGCAGGAAATGCAGAGTGAAGCTTGAAAACTCTGCTTTAATTCCAGCCCTTGTAGTTATGCCTTAAAGTAAAGCTATATTTTGTGTATTTTAGAATGATTTATCAAATAATAAGCCTCACAATTCACTGCAACCTGGAATTGTTTATAGAATTTCACAAATAGCAGTTCTGAGTCCTGTGGGCAACAGCTGTACTCAGCTGTGGGCAAAAGCTCTTCAATCTGAAGAAGTGACATTTTGAGAAATCTCTGTATTTCCCATCCCAGGGCCTGCAAAAGAAGGTCTGATGGAAGAGAAACATTTATATGCTTTCCTTAAAAAAGAAAAAAAAAATTACTTTCCAGAATACCCTTGAGAAATTGAGGCTGAGGAAGGAAGAAGGTGTTAAGTGTGTGGAAACGTCTATGAAACTGCATATTGATTTCACTATCTCAGTTGGAATTTCTTTCAGTCATTGTTACACAGAGTAGCAGTAGAAGAGAAGTTAGTCTAAGCTGAGTAGAAGTAGTCAATCAACTCATCATCTATGATCCTTTTGTCATCAACAGAGAAAGGTGAAAGGTCTTCCAGAGCAAGGCAGTGGAGAAGCTCATTTTATGCACTCTGGGAACCTCTCTTTCCTCATCAACTGTAGACACCAAGGAAGTCCTTAGACTACTAATTTTGGCATCTAAGATCATTACCTGAAGCAAGGAGGTGTGGTTATCGCCACAGAAAGATTTCTCTCCTGGAGGCTGGGGAAGGTTAATGGGGCTGGGTCTCTTTGTGGTGTACCATGTGGCCTCTTCCTTGCTGTGTTTCCAAGAACTGCTGTTTGTTCTCTGGAAGACAGTGTTACATTTTTCCCTTTTTTGAATTGATTGGTTGACATAGTCTGGACAGACGCCAGAGGATGAACCCTGCTGTCTGGAACCAGTAACTGCCTCCAAGGAGAAGCCTCTCCCCATTTCCCTCATACACTGGAGAATGTGAAGGAGCTTTACCCCACTGAACTCAGCTCTTATGCTAATTCTTATCTGCAAACTCTCAAGCATCAAGAAAGCAGGAGCTTGGGGTATTTTATAGTTACTGATTGCAGCTGGAATTTGGGAATTGCTTTTCAGGTCATTCTCATTTTGTTCTACTGAAGGCTTCTGATGACTTTGGATATTTCCTGTGTCCATACATCCTTCTGACAACTTTGTAGGGGAGAAAAGAACACTCTTCATTTCAGAAAGTCGCCCTTGTATAATCTTGTGTCTTTCCGATTTATTGTGGAAAAGGCCAAATTCTGGGAAAGGCTCAGCAGAACATTTGAAGTCTTTGCTGTTTCCTTAAAAAGCCTTGCAGCAAGCTTACAGGGAGATTAAGGAATACGGTGCTCTCTCTCTCTGCCAGTATCTCCTGACCAAATGCCTAAACACACTGTGCAAGAGTTTTCCGTGCTGCAGTCTCTCTCTGGGAAACTCTCTCAGACTCTTAAAGGCCCTTTTAGCAGGTTGAACTCTAACGTGTGCTCTGTGCTGTGCTGATTACATTCCAAAAACAGAGGCACCATAATAAAGCCAATCACCTGTCAGTCTTTAAGGCTTACAATGATTAGGGCCAACAGCACTATGTGTATTTATGGAATTCAACCACAGAAAGCTACAAAGGAACACGCACAGGTACTAAAAAAAATCTTTTGTATTCAGTATTTTCATAGGACTTTTGTTGTTGTTGTGGAGGGCTTGCACTAATATACTGCAGGCTTTGCGATCTTGGTCAACGAGCCAATATGGAGATGAGACTGAAGGTAAATCATTCCTGATTTTTATGCCTGCCCCCTTATTAGTTTGAAATCTTGTTTCGTGGGAGTATTTTTCCTCCAGATAAAAGCCTCATCTGAGATTCAGACGTATTTGGGTTTGAATTCCAGACACTGACTTGGAAAATCTTTCATTGCATATGGAAAAAGTGATACCTGATTCTAATGGTTTGCTGTAGCTTGAGCATGCTCTCATCTAGAGGCAATGCTTTCTTAGCATACTGTGCTAAACAAAGTTCTCTTTAATGAGGGCCTGCAAATGATTTGCAAGCCTTGTGAGGAGGAGAAGTCAGAAGTTTGCTTTACACAGTCTCTATCAGAGCTGAATGCTAACGTGCTGCAGTATGAGAAGCTACTTTTGTACATGTGCAGAGGGGTATGTGTGAGTATTAAAGGCATCACTTCCTATACTCTGCGGATATTTCCAAACAAGACTGCCTTTAATCCAGATTGCACTTTGTATAAATGTAAGCTATCTACTTTCCCACCTCTGTACTTTTTATCACTCATCTACCCATCTCCTGCCTGCTTGCCTGTTGATTTTTCAGTCTGGTTTCAATCAGGCTTGCAGCCAGTCAACCATCTTCAGCATGGACAAAAGAGCTCAGAAACTGATGCATTTGCAGAAAATCACTTAGCAAACTTAATGGCCCCTTAGTTTCATTGCCCTGTGCAACTTTCTGTTTTTCCATCTCCTAACCAGTTAAATGAAGAGGATTTTAAAATTTTCTTAGAAATGAGTCAAAAATATGAGGAAAGGAGGTCATTTAAAATGACATCTGGAGGACAGGGGAAATCATTAAATGAATACAAGCCTAAATTTTCACTTACTGAGGCCTTTTCTTCTGTAGTACAATTTTTGGCAAATCAAATTTCTACTAAAAAATGTAAACAAGAATTGTCAGGACTTCACTCTTTGGATGCTATTTTTCAGGAGCAAAACAGGTTCTGCCAATATATCTCTTGCATTGTTATGGAGATTTGAAGCAACATGTTCAGCTTGGAGTAGGGAGTTTTTTCTTTCCAATGACTATTCCAATAGATCAAAGGAAAAATCTCCCCACAGCGCTTGGTTTGGTCCTGTTTAAAAGGAAAAATCTGTAAACTTTGTTTGCAATTTGCCATTTCGATCAATCTCCTCCTGACGAAAAGAATAGACGTTGGCTCAGGTGTCTAATGCTGAGGCCAAGCGAGATTAGGGAAGGTAATAGTAGCTTGCATATCCCAAAACAGTTAATGGTTCATGATAACCATTGAATAACCAGGGTCAAATCAGTGTTATGCTTCTAGTAATTTACTAAAGAACTCTCACAAAAAACCTGTTATGCCAAGCCTGTGATAAGCCACGTGTCTCGGGGGACAGCATTGCTGATGAGAGAAACTAGAGAAACCTGTCTGTGCCTGAGGTTCTACATCAGTTGAATGGAAAAAATAATGCCTATTTATTTCTTTTACAAGTCTTCTGCAAGTTTTAGTGTATATCACTAAACAATTAAATAACAAGAACTGTAAAGTCTTTCTGTTATTGTGACTTACATCTGATAGTTTTCTTGGCTTTACTGGTGACTTTTCTTCCTGTAACCAGCCATTTTGCTATAGGTATTCTGCTGCATGTACCTTTAGCATCTCTTTGAGCTTTGTGTTGTTTGATTGTGGAACCAAGTGCCACTTCAAATTGAATAAAAGCATACATTTATTTTCACTTTGGAGAGAACAGTTGCTACTTTGCTGTCCTGTCTTCAGAACGTCAGACAATAGATGAGGCTCAACTGTTTACAATGAACTTCTGCCAAGGCTGTATTACCTATTTCTGACTCTGTCTGATCTCTTCAATATGGCCTGGAGATTTCTTTGAACTTCAGTGCTTCATTACATTTCATTTCTAAACTGATGGTACTGAGTCATTGATTGCTTTTCCTGGGTTTGAACTATGTTCCAGTTCAAGACATGATTGGAATTGCTTTCTCACACCTACTAAATATTGCTCGCTTACAGATCAACTTAACTTCTTTTAGCCTTGAGTTATTAATCTAAGCATGCAAATCCTCTAAATGTGTCTATTATTCTTCCTTTCACCATCCTTATGTCAGCTCTTATCTGATGATTGCAGGTGGCCAAGAATGTCTGCAGCACATTTAGAAAACCTTTCCAAAACTACACTCTTATCCTTACTCCCATTGCTATTCACGTGTATGCCCCATTCACTTTGCTTTTTAAATGGTTTCATAGGTTAGTCCTTCTTAATTTTTCCACACTACTGTTTGATAAGATGCTTGCTAACATACAGGGAAGTGAACTTGGGCTCTGTATTCAATAGAAGTATATTCCTTCTTAATTTTTCAGATTAATCCAGCAAGGTGCTAAACTCCTAAAAGTCCTTGTGTTTTGTACCAAGACCCTGCAGACAGTACACTGGAGGATCAGCCATTACACCTTACAGTCTTGATGTCCTTTCAGTCAGCAATTTTTGGATCCTGTGTTTAAGTCAAGACCCAAAAATTCAAGATTTAAGTCTGGAAGGGAAAATAACAGCTCAATTAATGTCAATGCAAGTTTTTACTTGAGGGATTTCACAACTGACACCTAATCTTACAGATGCTTTTGCTTTTGTTTTTGTGCTAAAGCATCCAAGAGGCAACATGGGAATTATGGAGAGATTACACACTGGTACATTTATAAAATAAGTCCTAGTTAGGGAATAATTTATGACAAATGTATGTGATCAGCATAATCTAATCTTTTTGCTGCAGCACAGTAGTGATCAGTTCAGTATTTGTCAGCTCACCCCCTCATCAGAAATATAGTTTAGTGCTTTATAAAAATAATGAAGTGAAAGAACTCTGTGAGGTAGGAAGATGATCCCTTAGATCTATTTGTGGGTGTCAAACACAGGCAAGGTTGCTAGTCATATTTTCCAGGATAACAAGGTGCTTAAAGATTCAAAAAGACACTGCAGAATTGTGGGATGCACATTGGCACTTAGCTCCCCAAGATGCAGGTGGGTACAGAGATTCAAGCCGATTAAAGAACATGGGTGCTATGGCACCTGGTACGAGAGTACCCTCAAGCAGAACCCATAGTTTAAGCTAGATGCTGTGACTCTTCACACATTGCTCAGAGTTGGGAGCTTCAGATCAAGAAAATAATTAAACTCATCAATAAAAAGGCATTTAGGCAGCAGCAGGCCTTAAGTCGTTCATTTGATGGGCTGATCTTTTCTACTTTGGATTCATTACACTACACTCTCTTGGTGTATGAGGCCATACTTCAGGAAACCAGAGGAGAGTCACTCCTTTCTTTCAGAGAATGGTTATTAATTCAGCAGGTGGCTTTCTGGGCACCTGTAAAGCTTTCATATCAGAACCCAAGCACTGACAGACTTTAACACATAAACAGCTACTGAGGATTTCAAGAATCTACATTTTAGACTTGAGTGTCTAAGTCAATCTTTACATATCTAAGTCCTTTAAGGACATAAACCTGAGTGGTATTTTAAAAAATTTCTTAAAGCTTTGAAGTTTTTATTAGGTGCTTATGTACACCTTGGGGTAACAAAAAACTTTTGCAGTTCTGGGTATGGTTAACGTGCACAAATACTAAGCTGGAGTAGGGATGTGAACCAAAGGCCCTTCTGATCTGAATAGTTACATATGCAGTCTAGTTTTCATGAACGCTAATATGTTAGTATATATGACCTCAAAAATTTGTTCCCATAAACGTAAGTGCTGCTAAAACTCCATCACTTTTATGTTTCCAAAGAAACAAATGTAAAAGGAGTGTGAGATTGACCCATGCACCATTTAAAACTTTATATGGTTATTTACATTAAAAATGTGCAGTATTTGTCCAACTGTAACTGTAAGTGTAGCTTTTAAAGTATCTAAGACCCTGGACTAGTTATTTATTGTTCTAGGAAATGACTTTTATGAGAGCGGCACAGAAACTAGAGACTTTTGATTCTAAGTCTAGACTAAACCTCAGCAAATAGTCCAGAGACACTGACTTTCTGACTTATTGCCCAATGTGGAGGAACAGCTTCAGTGACAAAAGCGGTTACCTCAGATGAGAAAGTTGGCCAGCACCACTATGAGATCTATTCTCAGAGGATATGCATGTACTGTAATGTCAAGCAAATTTCTCTGAGGGGACTGCTGACAGATTTTGTGATTTGGTGGCCACAGTGTGCATTATTTGAAAACTCCTTACCAGAAACGTTGCTTTCATCCCACTTTTCAGGCTTTTAGCACCCTGAAATTAACAGAATCAAAAAGATGTTACTGATCCACAAACAGACAATGTTGATTGTTTCTCCAGTCCTTGAAAAAAATGGGGCAGGACATGATGTTATAAAAAACAACAAAGCAAAACAGAACCAAACATAGAAGACAGAGCATGCAACTGGCGATAGAGCTTCCTTGTGCAAGAAGACTCTACCCCAACAGTGCCCACCTGTAAAGGCAGGTAATGTAAGAACAGCTCTATCAGGGCAGACCAGAAATATCTCTTTTTCAGTACCCTATCCCTGACAGTGGCCTCCAGTGGATGCCTAGAGAAAGGAGCACAAGAGCAGGACAACCAGCACACTTTGTCCGCCTCCGCTCATTTACAGCTGACTGCCTCTTTCTTTGTACTTCATAGCCTTCAGTGGATCTTCTAACACAAATTTCTTCAGTTACACTGTTGAATTCATACAGCCTTTGGCAGTCAGGAGTTGGATTTTGAAAGTCAAAACCAACAAAAGAGCAAGTCATGGCTGTCTCAAGTTCTGTGCCTGCAGTGGAGCAGGAACATGCTATCTGTTTAGAGCAGTACCGTTCAGTCCTGTTTGCTTTGCAGGTCCTTACACATTTTCCAGTGGAGCTGCATTTTGCTGTATAGCAAATATAAACCTACTGATAATAGGCTTATTGTTCTTCGTTACAGCTTGTGGCTTAATTACCAATAGTCTGTGGATTCCCAGAAGTCACGATGAATTCCCAGATTCTCACGATGACAGAGCAGAAAGCTGGAGACATCAAATGCACAAAGACCATTCGTTATTTTCTAAATGGTTTGTAACAATTATCTACTGGAGCTCTTTTATCTTCATACTTCTTTGCAAAGAAAAGCCAAAACAAATATCCTGAATAGCAGTAATAGGTTCAGTTCTCTTCTATAACTGAAACCTTGTTGTGTGGTTAAAATCTAACCTCTGTGTAAATTGCCTGGACAGTGGCTGGGGCAAAGGGACTTAAACTTCACACTGTTTACAGGACAGCACTAAGAGCTGCACCAGAACGGGTTGCTTTTTGATACTAAATAATCTATATACTCTCCTGATGTTAGCAAATGTTTAATGCTTGATTATCCAAGACCTAGAAAGGGGAAAGTTATAGTCGTTGCGTGGGCCAGTGAGGGGGTGACTGTACTGCGGTAAGCAAAGGACAGACAGTAAAAATGGAATAAGAGAAAAAATGTACTAAACAAATGACTCAAAATCACATCACTTATTGGAAAGCCCTCTCCATTTCAACAGGCACATACACAGGCCAGCTAAAACCTTCAGTGGAGGTAAATCAGCACATCCTTCCATTAACATGAATGACCTAATGATGATTTAATCTATCTGAGTGTCTGGCCCTGAGTATTCAGCTGCAGGTTAGATCTGGTTTTATCAGTTTTGCAGCCTAATTTTCCTGCCTGGACAGTTGGAATGACTCTACTCTAAGCACATAGTGTTGTCTGTGTCATCATTTCGAACCAGCCAGCAAGTTCTGTATGGCACCAAAATGAGTGCTGGAATGAGGTGCAAGCCAGAGATCCCAACTCAGACAAGCAAATGCTTCTGAACTCACAAGCTCATTGTCCAGAGTTTGTGCTAAAGAACAAGCCCAGAACACCTGCCAAAAATCACAAGACACTTGTACGGCTAGCAAGAAAAAAAGACAAAAGAAAAAAAAAAACCCTAGACCAAAATGAACCCCCAAATATTAAAACTATGCTGAAAACATTAAGTAAAATCACACCAGTTCCAGGTAAAGAATAAGGACTTTTTTGCCTCTAAAGCAGCTGTGTGAAACACACCAGCCCTCTACAATGCTGTCTTCCATTATGATCTCTGTCATCTTTGGGGCCAAGGAGCCTGAAGAAAAGCATCAAATTGGACAAGTGCAGATGACTCAGGACTGAATGGGTTACTTCCAAAGTGAAAGGGATAGACAGGAAAGGAGGGATAGACAAGGAAGGAGAGGTGGTGGGGTGGGGCTGTATGTTAGGGACTGTTATGATTGCTTTGAGTACAAGTGTAGTGAAGACAGGGTGGAGTGTCTTTGCGTTAGAATCAGGGGGAAGGCCAACAGGGCAAATGGTCTAGTAGGAGTCTACTATAGGTCACTCACCCAGGACAGAGAGGTAGATGAAATATTCTATAGGCATTTAGGAAAAATCTCACGATCGCTTGCCCTTGTTCTTGTGGGAGACTTTAACTTCCCAGACATCTGCTGGAAATACAACACAGCAGAGCGGGACCAGTCCCGGAGGTTCCTGGAATGTGTGGCAGATAAGTGAGTGAACCAATCAGAGAAGGTGCCCTGCTGGACCTCCTCTTTGTGAACAGAGAAGGACTGGTGGATGATGTGGCGGTTGGAGGACGACTAGGGCACAGCGATCATGAAGTAATAGAGTTCTCTATTCTTACTGAGGCCAGGAGAGGGGGCAGCAGAACTGACATCCTGGACTTCCAAAGGGCTGACTTTGTCTTGTTCAGGCAACTGCTTGACAGAATCTCTTGGGACACAGTCCTGAAGGTATAGGGGTCCAGGAAGGCTGGGCACTCTTTAAGAAGGAAGTGTTAATGGCTCAGGAGCAGGCAGTCCCCAGGTGCTGTAAGAGAAGCCGGCAACAGAGAAGACCACCCTGGCTAAACAGGGAGCTTTGGCTGCAACTCAGGGAGAAAAGGAGAGTTTACAGCTTTTGGAAGAAGGGGCTAGCCACTCACAATGATTTCAAAGATGCTGTGACACTATGCAGGGTGGAAATCAGGAGGTCTAAAGCCCAGCTGGAAATTAATCTGGCTTCAGCAATCAAGGACAACAAGAAATGTTTCTATAAGTATGTGAGCAGCAAAAGAAAGACCACAGAGAGCCTCCATCCCCTGCTAGATGCAGGAGGAAACATGGTAACAAGTGATGAGGAAAAGGCTGAGGGGCTTAATGCCTTCTTTGCCTCAGTCTTTAATAGCAAGACTAGTTGTACTGAGGGAATCCAGCCTCCTCAGCCAGAAGACAGAGACTGGGAGAATGACCCCCCCGCAATCCAGGAGGAGATAGTCAGTGACCTACTGCATCACATAGACATACATAGTATATGGGACTGGATGGGATACACCCAAGGGTGCTGAAGGAGCTGGCTGGGGTGCTCTAAGCCGCTTTCCATCATTTACCAGCAGTGCTGGCTGACCGGGAAGGTCCCGACAGATTGGAAATTGGCCAATGTGATGCCCATATATAAGAAGGGTCGGAAGGATGATCTAGGAAGTTACAGGCCTGTCAGCTTGACTTCGGTCCCTGGAAAGCTGATGGAGCAGCTCATACAGAGTACCATCATACAACACATGCGGGACAACCAGATGATCAGGCCCAGTCAGCACGGGTTTATGAAAGGCAGGTCCTGCTTGACAAACCTGATCTCCTTCTACAAGAGGGTGACCTGCTTATGGGATGAGGGAAAGGCTGTGGATGTTGTTTACCTTGACTTCAGTAAGGCCTTTGACACCGTTTCCCACAGCATTCTCCTGGCAAAACTGGCTGCTCGTGGATTGGATGGGCACACGCTTTGCTGGGTAAAAAACTGGCTGGATGGCCGGGCCCAGAGAGTTGTGGTGAATGGAGTTAAATCCAGTTGGCGGCCAGTCACGAGTGGTGTCCTCCAGGGCTCGGTTTTGGGGCCACTCCTGTTTAACATCTTTATTGATGATCTAGACGAGGGGATCAAGTGCACCCTCAGTAAGTTTGCAGATGACACCAAGCTGGGTGGGAGTGTTGATCTGCTCGAGGGTAGGGAGGCTCTGCAGAGAGATCTGGACAGGCTGGAGCGATGGGCTAAGGCCAACTGTAGGAGTTTCAATAAGGCCAAAGGCCGGGTGCTACACTTGGGCCACAACAACCCCCAGCAGTGCTACAGGCTTGGGGAGGAGTGGCTGGAGAGCTGCCAGTCAGAGGGACTTGGGGGTGTTGATTGACAGCCGGCTGAACAGGACCCAGCAGTGTGCCCAGGTGGCCAAGAAGGCCAATGGCATCCTGGCTTGCATCAGCAATAGCGTGGCCAGCAGGGACAGGGAAGTGATCTTACCCCTGTACTCGGCACTGGTGAGGCCGCACCTCAATTATTGTGTTCAGTTTTGGGCCCCTCACTCCAAAAAGGACATTGAATGACTCGAGCGTGTCCAAAGAAGGGCAACAAAGCTGGTGAAGGGTCTGGAGCACATGTCATACTAGGAGTGCCTGAGGGAACTGGGGTTGTTTAGTCTGGAGAAGAGGAGGCTGAGGGGAGACCTCATCGCCCTCTACAGCTACCTGAAAGGAGGTTGCAGAGAGCTGGGGATGAGTCTCTTTAACCAAGCAATAAGTGACAGGACAAGAGGTAACAGCCTCAAGTTGCACCAGGGAAGGTTTAGACTGGATATTAGGAAACATTTCTTTACAGAATGGGTTGTTAGGAGTTGGAATGGGCTGCCCAGGGAGGTGGTGGAGTCCCCATCCCTGGAGGTGTTTAAGAGTCGGGTTGACATAGGGCTTAGGGATATGGTGTAGTTGGGAACTGTTAATGTTGGGTTGATGGTTGGACTGGATGATCTTCAAGGTCTTTTCCAACCTAGACGATTCTGTGATTCTTTGAAAGCTCAAGGGTATTTCATGACTGTAAATTCTTTTCCTCTTACACACAGGTCTGGTGAGAGCTTATGTGAGAGCAAACCGTTCTCATTTTGGACTATCTTCTCTCACCTCAAGTATTGTCACTTCAAGCTTATTTAGTTTTAAGCAGCTAAGAGACTGCTGTAACACTGCTCGCTTGGGCAAGCAGCAGATACTGCAGCATCAGGTTGAGGGCACTGGTAGGGGAAGGCTGGGAGCAGCGCCCTGGGTTGCATCCTCCCTCTGCATGTGGAGTGGGTGAGCTGTGCAAGAACAATCTGGGTAAAACAAGCTCATGCATTATAGTTTTTTTTCTTTACAGTTATGGAGTCTGTGCAACCCTCAACGCTTTGTGGTCCTGTGGAAAGAGGAGGGGTTTGGGTGGGATATGACAGGCAACTTGGTCTTTGGTCATGCCACATTAGCTTCAAACTTCTAGCTGGGCATTATGTAAGAGTTATAATCCATCAGCCTTCCATCAGGAGGCACTTTAGTATGATACTAAATAGGAAAGTGAGCCTTTCTCTACAGAGGATCCTAGGCATGTGACAATACAAATTGCAATGCCTAATCTGGGTTTCTCAGATACTTAAATCTGTTATTCCCTTTTGACTAATCTCTTTTAGTACAATCCCTCCCAGCAGTGTCATTGCTGCATGGTAGGGAGAGGGGAGAAGCTGTGATTATTGCCTGTAGTTGTGGGCACTCTTCCAGGTGAGAGAACTGAGCAGTGAATAATTAAGGACAATTTGTAGCTCCCTGTGTAGCATACAAATTTGCAGCCAGTATTTGCTTGCTTCTACACTACCAAATACAGCTTTTTCCAGTTCTAAAATCTCTGTTAAACAACCCACAAGTTGAGAGACCACAACTTTGTTACTCCTGCTCCCACAAGAGAATTCACAGTCTTTACCTAGATTCCTTCACTCTACAATGGGAAAACGCACGACCTTGGAAAAGAAAGTGAGATAAGTTAAACCCAAGGAAAGTGAAGATTAGAACCCTGAAAGAGGCAAGATAAACACTTGTAAAACTCAGAATTAACAGCATTGAATGGTCTTCTGATGGCAAGCACCTAAGTCCATCAGTAACCAGGAGTGAGTCATTCCTTCATTTCAATAACTGTTGGGCTGATACTCTCCTTTTATAACAGGAAAATCCAGGACTAACTTTCATCCTTGAGGGGACTCAGGACACTCCATTGAGGGCTGTGTACTTACTTGTTCAGTCACAGGCTATGTACTAGTGTGATGGCTCTTTCTCTTACTAAAGGTGTTACAACGTGAATGGAGTAATTATAAATTGAAGCTATCACAAAGGTTTAGCAAAGGAATAATTTTCTAGGCTGGAGGGCATGCACCACACTGGGGCCAGCTAACTTTGTTTCTAGACTTTATTCCTAGGATGACTTATTTGCATTTTTCCAAAGGACTAATTAAATATTTAAAACTACTACTTAAAACAGGGATTTGGGAATAAGTAGTGGTGTACTAAGTAAGAGAGGAAGTAAAACACGAGTATTCCACACTGCCTTGGCTTTTGTTGTTATTGTATACTTAAAAAATGACTAAGGCAGAGAAGTGAACCAACTCAGCAGGTTGCTGGAATCAGAATGTAGGAATGCTGCGGAAATGAAGGGATAGAAGAATGATGCAAAAGAACATTTATGAAATAAGTGAGAGAAAAGGTTGTCATGGTACCATCCCAGATCCACAGCCAAATCTGATGAAAGACTGTGGTTTATAAATTGGATATTTTTTAGATGCTGATGGAAGAATTCTGAATTTCTGACACAGGCTTAGAAAAGAAGTAAAATGAAAATATTAACAGTGACAGGATTATGTGTAACGAACAAGAGATGTAGGAGAAGACATAGATAAGCCGTATGAAATCCTTGAGGTAATATATGATGTTCCTAAGAAACGTGTTGTGTATGAAATGCTAAATGTCTTAAGGCACTAAAGGTGAAAAATCTGGAAAAGCAAGAGAACAGCCACCCTAAACTGAATGGTTGAGGCCTGGCTTGTGAAATTAGCTAACAGTGAAAGAGGAATTAATTTATGAAGATAGAGACAAAAGATGTGAAAACTAAAAAAGCCATTGGAAATCTATTACTGGATGTGGAGATAAGTCAATGAACAAAACACATCTAAAGGCTAACCATGAATGGAGTAGATACCGCTGGAATTCATCAAGTAGCACAGAAAAAGCATGAAATTACAAGAAAAGCACACTGAAACAAATTGAAATTAGGAGCAAAAGAGACAAAACTAAGAGCTATATGTTTTTTAGAGAAAGGGTGATATTGATAAATGCCTTGCTTTTAGGTCATGTAATTATGGCAACAGAAACTGCATGAAAGCTTGACAAAAGAGAAAAATGCAGGATGCTAAGGGGTGACACGGGGTTTCAGAAGGTGGGGTTTTAGTTGTAGCTGATAGGAGTGCAGTGTGAAGTAGTAAAAAAAAATGTTTTTTAAAACAAACCAGGAACAGAGGCAAAGGAAGATGAGAACACAACAATGAGGTCACTGTGCCTGTGAGAAATTCGTGCTAAGGTATAAAATTTTCCCCAGAGTGCAACAGGCATGTCCAGACTAGAAAAATACTATTTTGCAAGATAATGTTTACACAAGAAAAACTTGACTGAAACCCTTCAAGTGGAAGAAACAATAAGGAAGAAAATATGGTAAACTGTTAAAGAGACCATAGTTCAGAAGTTACTCCTAATTGCCCACAACACCTTCACTGCAGTCTACTGATATAACAATGCTATAGCTTAGGAGCAGGAAGGAGTGTGGAGCAGTTTGCTAACAACTGGCTACGTGAGAAAGGGCACAGCACCGAGGAACTGCTGACAACGGCGACGTGATGGGAAAATACCGAAAAGTATCAAAGAAGAACAAAGAACAGAAGCAAGACTATGTACAAGGCCTTGCAGAAATCATAAGGAGAGGGATTGGTATTTAACCTTAGCAACCAATGTATCTA
The DNA here is from genome assembly GCF_031877795.1 of Strix aluco. Taxonomy (NCBI): domain Eukaryota; kingdom Metazoa; phylum Chordata; class Aves; order Strigiformes; family Strigidae; genus Strix; species Strix aluco. Next base: position 73,429,435 of record NC_133931.1, read on the forward strand.
ACCTTAGCAACCTATAAGGAGCTCGCTTTTTGCAATATGTATGAACTAATTATTGTAGGTATAAAAGGAGTGTGGGTTCCAGCGAGATGGGCGAAACCTGCCGCACCTCCCAATGACGCCAGAGGAGAGACAAGCTCATCGACAGCGACTGATTAATCTGGGGCAGGGGTTATGCTTGTGTCTCTACAGATGCCGGCCCTCGCTGGGTTCCTGCTCGGTGTGTTCGGCCTGTGCTGGAACCTGCATCAGGCTGAAGGATGGGTAGTTCCACAACCCAAGCAGAATATCTGGGTAACTTTGGTTGGCTTAGCAAACAGACTAACGCTACTTCTTTAGCTTTAAGTGGCCTTTTAACTGATGTTGATAGTGTTAGACATGCTACTTTACAGAACAGGGCTGCAATTGATTTTTTGCTTTTAGCACAAGGACATGGATGTGAAGATTTTGAAGGAATGTGTTGCATGAATTTGTCTGACCACTCAGAATCTATTTTTAAAAGCATACAGCAGCTAAAGGATGGTGTCAAACATTTAACAGAAGAAGATGGATTAGATTGGTTAACAAGGATGTTTAAAGGTTGGGGACTTTCAGGATGGTTAATATCTCTGATCAAGTCTATAGGGGTCATGATCTTGGTAATTGTGACTGTGCTTTTGATGTTGCCATGTATTGTCAGTCTTCTGCAAAGGGCCCTGCAGAAGACTGCCTCTGCAATATTTTTAGCACAAGTGCAAAAAGAAAACGGGGGAGATGTGGAGCAGTTTGCTAACAACTGGCTACGTGAGAAAGGGCACAGCACCGAGGAACTGCTGACAACGGCGACGTGATGGGAGAATACCGAAAAGTATCAAAGAAGAACAAAGAACAGAAGCAAGACTATGTACAAGGCCTTGCAGAAATCATAAGGAGAGGGATTGGTATTTAACCTTAGCAACCAATGTATCTAACCTTAGCAACCTATAAGGAGCTCGCTTTTTGCAATATGTATGAACTAATTATTGTAGATATAAAAGGAGTGTGAGTACTAATAAAGTTGAGCCTTTGTGCATTAAATGATGGCTGGGCTCCCACTGCGTTCTTTCAACAAAGGAGCTGAAACATTTGTAAATGAAGTTTTATTCAATTAACCTTGTGGCATGAAAATATGGTGACAAGAGAGGAAAATGAGACGTGATAAAATCAGCACGTAATACAATGTGCATAGCAAACATCAATATAGGCCAGTTTCTGTGCAGTGGCTAGCAGGAATGTTAGAACAAACTACAAAAGTAGATACTCACGCCCATCATATTGCCAGAACAGCCAGACAGCAGGAGAGAAGCCTTACCTACTGTATAAGGATACTGGATTCTTAAGAGAAGCCAAGTGTCCAACATAGCATTATATGTACAAGCACTTGAGCATTCATACCCAGATCGCTGGGAGGAGGAATTAATCATAAAAATACTTGTAAGCCAGGTCAGAGAAGGGAGTTTCTCACAAAAGCCAGATGTACTACCTGCTCTCCAAATGTGATCAAAGCTGACGGGGGTCATTATTTGGGGCAATGCAGGCCAACAGGCAGCAGAGAAAATCCAGACTGAGACATCAGAACACCCAGCCTCCAGCATACACAGCATTCGTAGCTAACTGAAGTGCTAAGGCTTGGACAATAAGCCCAAGACAGAGTTGACCTATAGATAAATCCTGTACATTTTATAACTGATAACCATTGTGCTAATATGTATTATACTAAGTTATAGCAAATCACCTATTCTGATGTAAAAGGTGGGAATATTGAAGCCTGAGCAACAGGCCCTGAGCTGAAACTGCTAACTCGGTATGTAGTCATTAGTGAAATGTACATAGAAGTTGTAGCTTAAACATCATAAAACACATCTATGTTGAATGTATCCTTATCTTTCTTTATGTGTGAGCAAGATAACAGGGCCACAGAAACAGTTGTCTGGCCTTGTGACCTTGCTCATAAATTAACTAGATAATCAGGGAAACTCCCTTAGCTTCTCCCTTAAGCCCTGGCCAGGCTCTGGGGAAACCTAATGTGAGATGAAAACCAGATATTTCCACTTAAAACAAAGGTGCCAGCTATTCTGGCTTGCTGATTTTTAGGTATATAAGGCTGGACCCGCTCACAGCGACTTTGGAAGCCTCACCTATGGGTGGACGCACCGCGTAGGATTTCCCACTTGCCGGGACAGGCTCTCCACATCCTCGCTGTAACCGGGGCTCCCCAGCGACTGCGGATCTGGATGATGGTAACGTATGCAAGTGGTGATGGATCTTTCTTAATCACTATTCTCTCTCTCTTGTAGTAATGATTTGATGCATTACCCTGTATTTTCCTATTTATTTAAGCGCGCTACTCTGTCTTTTCTTACTGTATGTTTTCTGTATTATTCTATTATTTAGTTATTTCTAGTAAAATATGCCTGCTCTTCTCACTCTGGTGTCTGAGTTTAATTGGTATCCCTAATCAGCAAAACACTAACTTTGAAGGAAAAGTGTGAAATCCTCACTATAATGTGAATATTGAAGCTTTGAGGAATCAGACCAACTGTCAGATAGTCCTGCAGCTACCACTAAAGAAAATATTAAAGCTTTTCAGCTGCTAAAATAGCCCAAAAAGTAGGACCCAGAGGAATGTAATTCCAGTGAATTTGTACAGTTTACCTGTGAATGGGAATTCAGTCACATCACATCATCCACATACACAGACAGGCAAAAGGTGAACCATTACAATTTCTCTGATTCTGTAATGAGTGCTGAAAAAAGTGTCAGCAGCCTCTCCAGCGTGGAGAAGCATTCCCTCCCAAGGCATTAGCAGCAATCTGATACAGCAAAACATGTTTAGACATACATATGACTTGATGCTAATAGACCAGCACAAGTACACAGGTACAACCAGAAGCGATGCAAATAAAAAAATAATATCAGAATCTACTGCAACCAGCAAATGAAAGACTCCAGAAACTACGAATGGGGCAGGATAGTCCGAGTCACACTATTTTCCCAGGGCAAGCCATGCAATTGCATGGCAAAGGGCTATAGAATTAGCTAATTATCATTAATATAACATGAATGACATCATATGTATTTCCCCAGACAGTCTACCCTGAAAATACAAGATGAAAAGAACAGACAGGGAGAATGGTGAACCATATGCTCCATTGAGCCTGGTCAGTGAGGTCTGGAAGGAACACGGCATCTTGAGCCAACGGTAAATTCTCAGAAGAGTGCAGCAGGAAAATAGGGATTAAAAAAACCCCACAAAAAAGTCTTTGGTCAGTACAAAAGGACTCAAACCCAAACACTCTTTGTATTTGCCAAAATACTCTTTGGAAGGTATACATGATGTTTTGTATGAAATTGTGGTGTGTACCTTCCAAAACGCTCCAGCAAATGAAGAACTAGTTAATGAAGTTTATTTTCAACTTCAGTATGTTCATAGCTATATAAGATGTAGATTTTGAAATTTACATCTATGGGATGGAACGTTAAATATAATATACATGCCCACCATAGCCCACTCTCTCAGGTAAATACAGCAAAAAAACCATGTCACAGACAGTTTTCCAAGAGGGACTCTTGCCTCTGACTGCATGGGGGACTTTGAAAAACTATACTCTTCAGAAGTCCTGGATGAGAGAGATGTGTTTATGGAAGCACAGAGCCTGGGGGACAGCTATAGTGTTTTGGGCCCAGGGTTGGTGCCAGCTAAGTTGTGTTCACCTTGCTTTGGGCCCATCACCTCCAGAGGGGCTGTGTACAAGGGGAGGGCTGAGATGCAGGGAAACAGTGTGAAAGGGAGCAGAGGAGGAGTGAATGGAAGAGAGACAGAGGAAGAAGCAGCAGGATATGTAGAAACAGTGTGACAGTGGGAAACAACCTACTGAGCAGACCTTTTGTAGTAAGAGAGAGAATAACAGTTTGGTCAGGGATGGGACATCAATATGCTGCAGACACAGCAAATAGAGTTTACTGTTCATAATGTGGGCAGATGGCGTATAATCATTTCCTACTGCTGGCATGAAACACAAAACAGGGGTGCTCACACACTTTTTATCTATCTCCACAACCTTGGAGTGCCCACTGTGCTGTGTGCCAAGTCTGCATTTCCATGTGCCGTATACCTCCAGGTTGCCATGAGCCTACTGCCTATTTGTCCTAACTGAACACCCCTGACTACTTGTGTAATTACCATTAAGTGAATCCAGGCTTACAGATGGGCCATGCTGAATTGAGTGGAAAAGACTTAAGCTGTGTAATGAGAACTACAGAGCATCAGGCATTTTGAAAAGTTATGAGAAAATGAAAGTAGCATCTATTCCCGTTTATTTTTGGCTAGGTAAAATCTAACTGTGGAAAAGTTCAGAGAATCTAATCCTGACCCAGAAAAGGGTAAATATAGGAAATAGCTGTTTTGGACCAAGAATAGAGCTTCCTGTGGAATAGGACTTTTACAGCCTGTTTTTGCTTTGTAGGAAAAAAAAGTTTGAATCTCTCAGTAACCTTTCTTTTCAGTTATTTAAGAGTTAGATACCTTCATAACAAATGTGCATGTTTGCATATGGGCTACTGCTGTTCTGCCTTTGAAGAAGGTCCCAGGAGGATTAGCTCCTTTGCTGGATTGTCTAAAAGATGACTCATGGAGGGACCAGCCAGTGTGTTTGATCAGAGAATATTGTGTGTTATTTTTCTTGTTGCTTTATCTCCTATCCTTGATTTCTGATGACGTGTTATCCTCTCTCCTGCTTTCTCTGGAGATGCTGTTCATTCCCTAAGCTCCTGAGCCTGGCAAAATTATCTGCTAAAATATCTTGCTTGCTCACCACACAGATTTTCCCAGGCTCTCTTTGCTCTAGTCAAAATATTTGCAGGAAAGCTGACTAGACGTCACTTCTGGCTCCCTTTTACCTTACATGACCTAAATTAGTACCTAGTTATACTCTTCTTAGTGGTATAATGTGGTGAAGGCAATTTATGTGCCATTTTCTAGCATGTTTGGTTTCCATTAGAGAAACTAAGAGATACTAAAATACTTCCAATTGAAGACATATAATTTTACCAGGGAAAAGACCAAGAATCCTTTAAATCACATATGTACATATAAGCTGTTGCATATGGATGCATTTAAGCTTTTAGAGGGCTAGCCATTTCTTTACAATTCATGTGTTACTATGGCAACAGTAGTACTTATTCTGGTTCCTTTTGACATTCTTGCTTTGATAGCCGAAAACATATTGGATGAGTTGTCGGGTTTTTTCCCCTCCATACATCAGTTTGTCTTGCTAATAGCAATGAAAATTGAGTCAGATTCTGTTTAGATTTAGAGATGTTCAAACTTGTTCTCAGCTGAAGGATTGCATAATGTGATCAGTAGCAAAACTTTGCCTGTCTAAACTGTATTGGGAAAATTCTCCAGTGAAGATGAGCCCTTACCTTGCAAGCTTTCTGAAATGAGCAGCATCAGAGAGCTAAAAGGAAAAGGTTCTTCAGCTTTCCCAGAACAGGTTTATTACAGTAAAAGCTCAGCCCTGATCTCTGTTCTTTGCAGAATAGAAAGTAGTTTATGAATACTTGGCTGAAAATACTGTTTGGTATCATGATTAGATGCTATCATGTTCACTGCTTTGTGGATTAGAACTTATGGATGTTCAGAGGTCTAACTAAACAATTTGGGAAACAGCCAGATAATACTTGACAGAACTTTGTGATTAACCTGGAGAATAACTATTTGCCCCTGAAATGATGTTCATGAAAACAATTTGGCTATGGTGACTATAATAAGCTGCCCTTCTATACTGAGAAGGCTTAGCATGCACCTAGAACAAAGAACAGGCTATAGAGAAATCTGTGTGTATTTTCACTGTTTGTGACAAACAGATGTATGCAGCTATATTACCCTTACAGTTTACCAAATAAAAAATCTCTAATAATAACGTAGAAAAAGACAGCTGTAAACATGTCAAAATAATACCTGTATATGCAATGTAATATAATTTCAAGGCCTTTTATTGATAACACAGTAACGCTGTTCATGTTTCTGGCAGAGCTTTTAAAGTACATAACACAGTATAGGAAACAGGTGGGACAGTAATTTAATACTCCTAGTGGCGTACTTTAATATCATAAGAGGCCACTGAGAGTCTTCAAGGAAGTTTCTGAACAAGAACCATTTACTGAGATCATGTGTAGTATCTACTGTATTTTGCATCAAAGGATGTTTTTAAAGACCACTATAGAAGAGGGAAAAACACCACATATCTTGGAAAATCTATCTGTACAAAGGAAAAAATGCACCATCATTGCCTTATCTAGGCAGCAGTAAGGAAATGTTCCAAGATTCCGGAAAAAGTTTACAGGACGGTAGGTAGAACGTTTAGCTACATAGTTCACATTAACACTGATGTCTGTCAAGTGGTGCAGTCACCTACCAACTTACTGGAAAGTTATCTCTTTAATTCTAAAATTATATTGAAAAACTTAAGACAAAAAGTGGTAAATTATTAAACTGATGGATGAAGAGCTGGGTGCCAAATTCCTGTTTTAAAAAGAGCAGGAGCTGTATGCGTGATTCCCTGCTGTAGTAGCAATGCCATTGTAACAACGATGACTTAAGGATCTAAGTGATTTGTAGGGCAAAAATAATATATTTGTGGGATATAAGGTGTAACTAGAAAAAACATAACAGCTTTCAGCCTTTCTTATGTGGTTGCACGGGACAACAATTACTGGTTAAGTCATGTGAACATGATCTTGTTGGCAACCTGGCAGACTTGCTTGCCTTCAAAAGACAATTCAAACACTGCCTTTCAAGGCATTATGCCTCCTTTCCCACCAGATGGTTTCCTTCAACCTCTGTTTATACCCCCATATCTGTTCCTACACTAAAGGAGGCCAGGCTAAGCCCTCATTAAGGATCAGGGCTTTTATGAAAGAAATACACTGGATTTTTCTGTTGAAAGAGAGTCTTCCTCACTTACAGTTCTACTGTGAGCATCTACCCAGCTGAAAGATGTGGTGGGATTCCTTTTTTTATTGCCCTTCATTTCCTTCTGATTCAAATATTTTCCATTTGCTTACTCAAAGCTCTAACCACCCTCCAACCATCAACCATGAAATATAGCTTCCCAGTCAACACCCCGCATTTAAAGAGGAAATAGATCTGTCACAAACCCAGTAATAGGAGAACTGTTTCTGTGGTCTGTACCAGTTACTGTCCTTTTTCCTTGATAAACAGACATTTCTTTTGGCTTTGTCACAGAGCCTTGTGACAAGCTGAGAGCTAAAACAGCCTCACAGTTGCCATCAAGATGGTACATACAGAGCTGCACAAGCCCAGTAATAAATGTGACGTTCAAGCATCGCTATTCATCATCAACAATAAAAATTCAGTGACCAGTAACTAACCATCAGTTGCCAATATCTCTGCTGCTGATAGGCAAAGTTGGATATATTCTAGCTCAGCATCCCAAACCCGTGTTGCTTTTGCTAGATTAACAGGGTTGAAACCCCATCCACTATTACTTAACTATTTGAAAAAATGTAGCTGCTTCTGTGAATACATAAAATAATAAATTATGAGAGAGAGTAATATTATTTTACTGGCTGCTCTTCAGTACAGCTGAAGAGCAGTACTCTTTGAGTACAGCTTTAAAAGACAATCAGCAGCTGAACATTATCTCAGTTAAAAGCTTAATTTACACAAAGTTAGGGCAGGCTCATCAATTTTATTTAAGCTTTACGGGTCTGTGGTCCAACTAGTTACAATGGATCTGCAGTATGTAACACTAGTATCATAGCAATCTCTCAAGCTTTTTATCATTAATTATGAATTTATTATTAAACAATAAGTATATGTTTATGTTTCAGAAGAGCTTAAATAGTTTAAAGGAGTCAGGAGGGAGATGCAATGTGCATTATGTAGTTCTCAGGGATAACTTTTTTCTCAAAAATTCAGAGATTTGCTTAGTAAAGGTACCCTGAAATTAGCGAGTTATCTTGGCCAGTTAGTTCTTGACCACACAAATCACAAGATTCTAGTGTCTGCTTACACCAAAAGAAGATTGAAAACACTTTGTTCAGTGATGTTGGAGGACTTTGTTCCTAATCTGATCAAAAATGGTGGAGAAAGAAAGAAGAGGGAGTGACTTTACATCTAACAAAATTTTGAAATACATTTAAGTGTATGTAGATTTTTATCCATGTTCGTATCTGTGGTGGAGGGGAAGTGGAATAAGGTACTTTGCCTTATATGTTTTGTAGTCTTACCTGAGAATTAGAGCCCTGCAGTTCTGGCACCTTTGGAAACAGGAAACTTAAACTGGTTCAGATCCGGTAGAAGATGCTGCAGATTCGCTTACGTAACCGAAGCAAATAAAAAATGAGCTACATGCACTACATATTGCACCTAATCAGAACAAATGTGAGATGACATGTGTTTACATGCTGCTCTTACTGATGACTGCCAAGGCCAAAGTCAAATTTGAGTACAAGGATGGCCTGAAATGAGAAAGAAGTTTTTAATTCCTAATCCATTACAGCAAAAACTAAAGAAACAAAAGGCAGGACTGAATGCAAGAATTCAGTACAGAATATGGGAAACAGAAACACAAAGCTCCCAAGAGCTCAAATGAACTTCTTGCATCATCAGAGATTGTATCAGTCAGTGTCAAAATCTATAGAACCTGATGAAACAAACTGAAAGTTTATGGCTAAAATAAGATCAGAATATGATGTATATCCCATATACATGGTTGATTGTTCTATGGATAAAGTGTGTAAGAAGGAGCTGGGTGAGGGTTTCTAGGCAGAAAGGGAGAAACTCACTTTTGTGGTAGCAGAAGCGTGGGATCGCATTCAGGAGAGAGGAGAGAGAGAGAGGTGGGTGGGTCACATCAGTGGGAGGGAGAGTAGATGAGGTATGTGAAAAGCGGTGGTGAAATCTGAAGGGAGAGTATCTCTGAGACAAAAGAGGACAGTGACAATAAGGGGGTGACAATCAGGAGTCTCATGCTTTATCTGGTCTTCCCTCATCTCAACACTTCTTTGTTATTCCCCATTTTAGGATTCAACCCCCACACCAACAACTCTATAAGGTCTCCAGAGGCAACTCTCCTGTCTTCCTTCCTTCCCAGTGCCCCTTACCCGCAGCTGTGAAGGAAATCATGAAGTTTGTGGAAATGACAGGGATCCCCAGATAAAGCAGATTCTTCTCCTGCTGTTGGTGAGGTTAGAGAAAAGGGCAATTACCGCTACTGTAAATGGAACCACCTTCTTTTTTGGGGACAGAGTAGCAGATTGTTAGGGCTAGAAGGATAGGTAGGCTGCAGTGATCCTTCAGCTTCTGTATGAGGCAATAGTCTACCCTACCCCTCTCTTGAGTCAACACTGATTGCAAGGGAGGGTAACACAGACGTTTAATTTCCATGTCTGCTAAGCAGCTTTTATTGGGGCAATTTGGACTCTCTCTACTTCATTAACATGAGAAATCATCAGACTGCATTTTAATATTACATGCATTGACTCAGTTGCCAGCCAGTGGCAAAGATAGATATCTGGAAGCTTGTTTTTTCTAGATAGTAGTCTGTTTTGCAGGCAAACCATATAAATATATGCACTGTCCACATCCAAAATACTACGAGCTAGCCAAAACATCATCAGCTGGGATGTGGTCTGCACACAGTCCAGTGTACCAAGGGAACTGGATAAATATTAAGATGTCTATCAAACACCATTTGTGCATATATTGTTAAGCCATCTCAGTGACTACCCTCAGTTTATTGAACTGTGAAAGACTGGATTTATACAAGTAATATCTGACATATCCTTCCCAAGTGCAGTAATTATAATAGGAGGTAACCACCAAAGCCTATAAAAAACTTTGGAAAAGCTCCAATGTGGACTTCAACCTCCCATCCCTGTCCGTTTCCATTTTTGAAACGTGCTTTGTAAAAAAGATTACAATGTAACCTTAAAATAGTAAATGTCTGAAAAAAATTCTATTTGAGATTCCACATTTGAATAACAAGTCATAGGGTGTTTTCCATATTCAGGGTGCAGTTCCTAGCAAGCTAATGTCAAAACATTGGAGCTGGTTTGCAAATGGAGCATAGTGCTATGTTCATTAATGCCACTTCTGGATGTTTCCATAAGACTTATCTTCTGCCATAATATTGACATTAACTCACCCAGCAAACTGTAAAATGATTAATAAACATACAAGTGCAGATGATATAAACCATCTATTCTAAATTACATTGAATAATCAGGAAAAAAACAATTAAAACTTTAGAGCATAAAATTCCATTACTTTTGCCAGGGTGGGGAAAATCAGCTAAGAAGTCAACAGAGTAGTAGCTTCTTGCTGTCTGAAGGCATTCAAAGCATCGTATAATGTGAGCTGCTCTGAGAAAGAGTAGCAGATGCATAGGCATTGCAATGAAGCCATTACCCCCACCATAAGGTGGGTAAACCTCCAAGGATGAAGGCAAGCCAGGCCCATATCTCTGCATCACTTACAGCAGTATCACTTGTAGGGTCTACATGAGCTTTCCCAGAGGTGGCCCATCATCATGGCCTGGCAAGTGCAGTGTAAGGCCACATGGCCAAATCACAGCAAGTCTGGAGTAATGTCGACCTTTCTCACCTTATGTTTGTAGCTACAATTCAGATTTGTCACTCTGTGGCAGAAAGGGGCTTCCTGCTCTAACTCTATATCAAATTAGTACAATTTCCTTCTGACTTCCAGTGACCTCCCTTAGAAAGCCACATTTGCCAATGCTGCCTGATACCATACTTATGGTACTTCAGAAATGCCTAAATGTTCTCTATGGGATGTATAAGGGTATCTTGGCACATCTCAGCTACATCTGTGTGGTACCTGCTAGCCAGTGCCACGCAGACCCACAGCTAGTGCACATCAAGGCTGTGCTGTTTATACCAGCTCAGCAACCGCCCTATTTGTCATTTTTATGGCATTCACAATATGATAATTATTTGCAGCATGTTTCTTCATCACCAGTTTGTCAATTGGCCTGGGCAGGGCAGGGCTGTGGGGAGCTGGAGACTGGCCCTGCTGCAGCATCACTGGGGTAGGGACTGATGCTGTGGGGGCTGACATGGGGTCCTGGGCACTGGGCAGGGCAGGGGGAGCCCCCAGGATGGGGACAGTGGCAGTAGGGCCTTCAGTGCCCTCTGGGCACAGACAGTCTGGTGCATATGAAGCAGCAGAGGTCTCTGAATCCGGCCTGATGCACACAGTTCAGCAGCATATTTGGGGAGTTTCAGATTTAGACTGAAAGTAAAGAGAAAATAAAGAAAATCTGAGGCAAAGGTTCATTTTCAACATGATAGCCTCTCTTGCCAGACAGGATATTCTAATGATGTTCTTGTGCTGAACAATATGAAACATCAAACAAGTTGCTTTACAATAACATGGGTGGATCTAACTGTCTCCATATGCACATTTTTAAAGCATCATTGTTCAATTAATACTTCATATGGTAAAAAAAAAAGTAACAAAAATATTTCATCTGGAAGTATGATCAAAGATCAGTTCCTTGCTGCTGAATATTGTGAAAGTATATAATACAGGACATAAGTCAACTTCTCTTTCCAAATGTCTTTTGGTTTAATACTTTGAAAGTCTTATGGCTTTTATTGCAAAGACTATATAAAATGCCAGGGGAGGGGAAATATATACACGTATATCTCAAATCATCCTGAAATGCCACAAAGAGAGAGGGAAAAAAAATAGAAAGTCATATTGCAGGATTGTTCTCAGCTTTAGGAATGAAATGAGCATGATGTCATATTGAATAGTTTATAGGGTTACTGTAGTAAAAAAAGTTATTTTAAAGGACAAACTCCTGGATTTCTTGACTTTCAGCTGTTAAAATTATACCTTCTAGTAAAAAGTGGAAATATCCTATCATCACAGCAATAATAAGCCTGTATATTGGAAATTTGGAAATGCATTGTTAAAATGAATTTTCAGCTATTTGTATTTCGATGAAGCAATATAGATCAGAATTATGGCAGAAAAACAACTTCTCTCCATGTAGCATTTTTTATTCTACGCTACATTTCACATATACTCAGAGTAACATCCAGCTGTGGTAGTGAATGATAAAGGTTATGGCTATTTATAATTCCCAGTGATACTGCAGCAGAGACAGTATTGACTCTGTGGTCTCCTTCCAAGTGCAGCAAAGACCTTGTGGGTTAAAGGCTGCCCTGGGATTCCAGCTTTCTGCATTCAATGCTTGGCTCTGTCACCAATGTGATGTGTTACATGAAGCCAATGTACTCCATACTTTCTAACCATGAGTTGAAAAACAGGATAAATATTTCTCTGTGTCATTGTGGTGAGATATAAAAAAAAAAAAAAAAAAAAAAAAAAAATCACCCATTGGGAAAATGAAGAGCAGAGAAACTGACAAAACATACCTGAACTTTAACTGAACCTGAAGGTTATGCTCAACTTTAGATGGTTGCAAACACAGATAACCTGCAGCCTTTCTCACAGCTGCAGCCGCTGAGGCAGATCCCGTGGCATGCATCACTACCTAGGCAAACACATTTGTTTACCTCGCCCCACTGCTCACCCATACAGCTACTGGCTGTGCAACTGAGAGGCAGCAACAGCTTGGGTCTCTTATACCTGACTTTGCTGTTGAGGAAGGTCTGAGGGTCCTCTCCTATGCCAATGGAGGACAAAAGTTGTAGGGGCTGGAAGGTCAGAGTAGCACATTGCATCTCGACCTACCATCACCCCACCAATTCATCTTTTACAAGTAGGGAGAAGAATTGCTACAGACATGTCTACTCAATGGATTCAGTAAATACAGGCATCTCCTTTAACTTGAATCAGTTTCTTCCAGAGAAGGACAAAACCATGCTTGAAATAAAGAAAAGACCATAGCTTTCCAGTTCTATTTTCTTCCCCTGTAAGTCCACACAGAGAGAAGAAATATGGTGGGCTCAACAATGCTGAAATCAACAGATCAAAATAAAGATGATTTATCCAAATGTTTTACTATGGTGAAAATGAGTGAGGCAGATTAATGCTAAAAATAAAAAAAAAAAAACCCAAGCCAACAAATATAAATCTAACTTGCTTCCTTGTGTTAAGGGATAAGCATCTTTTAATATACATATGCACACAGTATATCACTACTTCCTGTCCCACTTGATGTCTGTCCCTAGGGAAGATTTATGTTTCTCAGACTTTTTGTTTTGTTCTCTGTGGTTTTATAATTTTTAGTTTTGCACTTTTGGGGGTTTCATTTAATTCCCATTTATTTTGCTTAAGTCACAACTCTGAATTCCTTGTAACAAGAAGAAGTGTTTTTTTGAGATGTTATCAAAAATGTAATGGGAAAAGTTTTATGTTCTAACCACAAGCAAGATGCCAGACTTTTGTCTGCTGTGGACAAAAAGTATGGGTCTAAACAGACCTGAAAAAACATTTATTTTCTTTTCCTAGGAAGAGTATGAATTCAGCTGCATGTCATTTGAGGTAATAGAGTTGAGGTACCTTAGGAAATACCCATATCACGACAGATGCCATGTTCAGTACAGAGATTATGATGTGCAATTATGAAGTCCTTTTACTGTGCTCTTTTGAATTCCATTTCTAGACATCTCTAACACTGAAACAGGGTCTGGGTGTCTAGAAACCATATCTATTCAGGATTTTTTTACTTTTACCTGAAAAAGACTCCTGCATCACAAGAAGAACAATGCTCTTTCATTTCCCACCTTAGCCTCAGGTCAGCTCGAAGCTGAAGCAGAGAAAAAAAAAGAATTTGGATATATTTTTAAACTGAGTAATAATACATTTAGTATGTCAAACATTTTCTGCTTCAACACTTCTCTTGAATATTTCAGTCTAAACTGAAAATTTATCGCCCCACTCCGAACCTCCTTGGGATAGGCAACTTACAATGTGTGAGAGATATGCACTCCTTGACACATTTAAAAATGAAGACTATCTATCTCTATTATTGGGCCAAGCTTTCTGGCTTACAAATCTGTATTGCACCTGAGTAGACACTTTCCTCCTGCAGACATCTGTCTGCATCTCTATTGCAGTAAAGCTGGTAGTGTAAATCATGTAAATGAACGTCATGCGTTTGATATGCTTTTCAGCTCTGCATCCTTCACCACATAATGAACGGAAAGGCCATAGGGAGAAGACTGCCAGCAAACTAGGGAAGAAGGAAAGGTGTATACCACTACAACAGGCAATATACTTAGTGTTGGCATCAGGTTAAAGCAGCCCTTCTAAATGTACCCTGGGAAAAAAGGCAGGTGGGTGAAAATGAAGGACCTACCATCAGTATCATGCCAGCCTTTCTTCCCCTTCAGTAGAGTCAGGACTTACATACTGAACTTCAGAAGTTTGAAAACTTTAACTATTAAAACATCCCTAACTCAACTAAGTACAGAAAGTTGTTTTTTATGTCATGCTAGTCTTTTCATTTCAGAGAAGGAGCAGGTAGTACAAGTGTAATTTAAGTTTTGCTGAATACTGGGGTTTGTATCATCACTGAAAAAAATATCAAGTCTCTGGTAGAAATTGATGAGAGTGGCACTTGGTGTGACTCATGGTGAATAACGACTTTGGATCTCTCTCTCTAATGGCAGAGCATACACCCTGAAAAAATGTAAATACACAGGGATTATCTGGCAGGTTTTGGTGGTGGCTGCTGCTGTTTTTCACCCCTCCTTCACACATATGGCTTCAGATGAAGAAGACTATAAAGTCTTCTACAATACACTATATAATAATCACAGAAGAAAACATACAGTTTTCAAAGCAAATATGATCTTAAAGAAAATCTGTTTTGATAAAAAACAAGTCATCCCTGTAAGAATGACAGTTTCAACAAAATAGAATTGTTCCCATCATGGCAAGTTCTTCTTAAAGACACCAGCATGCAATGGAGTGGTGGAGAACATCTGGGCCACTACTTCTCTATGGTCACAGAACTGACCAGGGCCACCTGAGAGACGTGAGTCTTTACTGATGTTAATTTAACTGCTTATTAGAATCAACCAATACTCTTTTTCTCTTCACATTATTCTTAATACTTAAAATCATGATTTGCAGATGGATTTTTTTTTAGCATTTAAAAAATAAGACTCATTACATGCTGACAGAGTAGAATGGTCTGTGATGGCCTTCACCAAATGTAGCAGAGAAAGCAGATCAGCCCTATGGCCCAAAATTTGGTCAAAGCAGCTCTGAAATGAGTTGTCTTCTGGATGAACACTTCTTGCAAATACTTCCTTTGTCATGTTCCAGATGGGGCTTGTCATAGCAACAAAAATATGTGGCTATGAACTCCAAGTGTTGTCATTCTAGCTCTGCTGCTAGAGAGATGGCAGTACATACAAATGGTTGAGCCCTGAGGCAAGCTACTGTGTTTGAAAAATTTCCCTTCATGAGAATGAAAATATGCTCTGCTGTGCAATCTTAATTAATACTAATTTAAATATGATTCTCCAAGGCCAAGCTGGAAGTCAGTAGGACCTTTATTTTTCTTGGTCTTGTAGCCTACTAAGGTGGTTTCCAGTGTTCATTTACTTTAGACAAAAGTATAATGATTATTATAAAATAAAAACAAAGATGTAATCCTTCTCTAAAAATATTTTTGATGTTACATCCACTTTGAGTTACAATAAAGGAATAACATTTTTAAAAAGTTAATTTTCCTGCATAGTATATCATGTTATTTATTTTCAAATCTCTTCAGCTATAGCCTGTAGTACAGAAGTGAAGATTTATTTATCTATATCAGTCACATGCACTGGCATGTCTTGGTTCTCAAGAATCCCTCACCAGAGAGTTAAAAAGGAATTTAAACCACTGGAAAAAACAAAACATTTCTTCTGTTACTATGGAGTCTTATTCCTAACAGAAGCAAGGAAAATTGGAGGTGAGACTTTAAATCAGTTCTTTAGTCCTAAGTATATCAAAAGAAATAGGGACAAATTTCAACTGTAATTTGTCACTAGTAGTCTTCTGTGGAAGCGATCTTCATTCTTCCACATGCAGTTTGTCCTTTAGGACAAATGTGTTCACAGTATCCTCTTGATTGAAGCACTGTCTAGAAATTAATCAGATTGGACTGTGATTTTTCTGTGTGCATTTGATAGTCTTTCTATTACTTGATTGATTCTTCTGTTGTCTAATTGCCTTAATTTCTAAAGGTAGCATTCAAAAGAACAAATTCTAAACCAACTGAATCTGAGGTTCTTTCGGACCTATTGTCACATTGCTACACACGTGAAGATTCAACACGAGAATCTGGCACAGAGTCAATGAAGCATTTACAGCGCTTCCCTACCTTTGGAGATCTAAGACACATATGGAGCCATATGTACTTTTTTTTTTACTGTATAAGACAAAGTCTGCCCGTTTTCTTAACGTATCCTAACAAAAACTACTGGAGACCTAAAGGTCATCTGTACACTAGGATATGAGCCTATTTAAAGAGATGTTTACATGCAGAACCAATACATACCAGATTGTATGTAAGACAGACTTCAAATGAGTTTTCACCTCGTCAAGTGCAGCTGTTTTACAGCACAAAATAGCAGGTCCCATTTTGTGAAGTATAGCTTTCCAGAGCTTCCACCAACCCTGTTACTTATGTGCTTTTCCTTGACAACATGGCCCATGAGAAAAAAATTGGTGTTTTCTAGTCCGAGGAGAGTAGTTTTCAGATACTTAGGGCAACGCACCATCTTCATCTCTACAGTAAATAAAAATATAATCATGTAACTTAGTCATTGGCACAACTCTACAAGCGAGGCTAACAAAGCTCTGGAAAGACTTGTTTGTGAGGCTGTGACATTTCTGGAGACATAAGAACAGCCTAGATACAGTTCTGCCAGGGATGGTTCAGGAAAGACTGGTCCTGCTGTGAGGCAGAGGATTAGACAGGATGGCTCTGGAGGTTTTTTTCTGTTTTCTAAGACTTTTTGTCTCATGCTTCCATAAACTTAATCAGTTTTCTGTGTGGCAACATAAAAGTATCTGAGTTACTTCTGCTGCATCCTGATCTACTTCATACCACCAGCCTGGAACAGGGTACACACACACACAAATATATAGAAGTGAAACTTCATAAATTTGTTTTGCTAATCAACTAATCATCTGGTGTCTCACCTCTACAAACAGTGCTTCAAGTGCACCTGAAACTACACCACCATCTTTTTCTTCCCACTTCAGCTACCAGTTCCACACTGCTCTCAGATCTGTGATGAAAGTATCAACAAGATGAGAGCTTGCCAAGTGCTTATGTCTCCTGTCCCAAAGTTTTCTGGGAAAAAGAACTCTCGTCTGTCTTCAAATTCGGGATAAAGCACACAGGCAGTTTAAATGGGAGAGAGATGTTTTGAGAGTGTTCTTCAGATTTTTTTTTCATTTTAAAGAAATGGTGCAAATGATAGAGAGAACAAGTGTGCTGAGGTACGCCTGAGCATCCCCCACCCCAATGTTTGTCCTCAGAGCTTTGAAGATATGATGTGCAAGTGCTGAGCAAGGTTCCAGAAACTGCTGGCAACATTCTGTGGTGTATTTATTTCCTTTGCATGGGCTTATTACCAATTTTGCACATAACTTGTGACCTGCTGTTTCCTTTCATGGCAAGCAACCAAAGGGAATGTAGGCCCTTAATGAGAAACAATCCATTTTGCAAATGGACTTCAGAGCAGTTTTTACAGGCAACAGGACTGCAAGTGTTAATGCTGTGAAGATGCCCAGGAAACACGCCCTGCTACATATTTTTGGGTGTTAAGTACTTTAAAAAAAAAAAAGAGAGACATTTTGGCTATCATTAGGTATGAGCCATAATAAGGTCGTTTCTGCTGTTTGTTGCTAGACAGCACCCTAAAGCTATTCAGTGAGATTATCTGAATAACTTTGTCTTTAGAAAGCAGCTGTTCACCAGATGTTCTGCAACGCATACAGCAAACTTACAGGTAGTTATATTCCTTTCTTTTTCATCCACAAAAAAGACAAAGTACTGATAGGTTTGAAATCTGGCTTCAAGTATCCTCTTAATATCACCTTCTATAGAAAAATAGGAAAAAATAACATCTTCAGCATAGCATCCATAAATGCTCACATACAAACATGTATGTATGATAATTTTAAATATGTCATGAAAATTACTTTCATGATGTACTATCTACTGTGAATATGGAACTGACTGATCTATGAAAACTCTCCTGTGATTCCAGAAATATCTGCCTACAACACTAGGATTCATTCTCTTAATTCTGTAAAAAAACAACTTTGATGTGTGCATTTTTTACTATGCACTGCAACATATTTTATTACCAAATCCTAAGAGAAAAAATATTGAAGACATACAAGTTACCTGAACACTGTTATATGGGCTTGTTTAAAGTAAATTAATGATTTATTAGCAATCACAAAAATCGTCAGAGCAATGATGCATCGTATAAAATTGAGAAAGGGTTTTGTAGAAGACAAAAGCCTGACAGAGCTGGTCAGAGAGGTGATTTTTCAGAAACAGAAGCTATTCACCAGACTAAGCCAAGAATAGGACAATTTAAGATTATTGTTGTAAGTCTAAAATTTCAAAGTAGGTCTGCAATAAAAAGAAAGATATGTAGCATCTAAAAAAGAGGCATAAAAAGTTGAGCAGTTCCTAGAAAATGAAATTGAGAAATCTGGAGAGGGTACTGCAGTCAACTGGATGGAGGTATCTTGTATCAACGAATGAAGCTGACAGTGGGCTGAAGCAGATACGTGTGAGAGAAAGGCCCAAAGGATGGTGATGAACTTGGATTGTTCATGGACACATTAGGGACATTTCTGCAAGAATATCTAGAAACTGTTCAGAGAAAATTATTATCCTCGTGGTGGGATGATGGATGACAAGGTGTCCCGCTCCACTAAGTCTTATGACAAGTTTCTACTACATCAATCTCCTCTTTCTCTCCATATGCTTTAGAAGTCAGGGCAGAGTGACTGACACCAGTAGATGAAAAACAGGTTGAAACCAGGTGGCTGAAGTTTCTAGTTCTGAAGTTTGCAAGACAACCATGTGACATACCTGATGAAGTACATCTTTGCCACCAAGAATCCTGCAGGTGAAGCTAAGGGCAAAGAGACATTGCAGTAGAGAACCTTGGTGTGGGAATTCAAAAAGAGCTCAGAAGATCTTTTGCCTATGCAGACTTCTAAAGTGCTGAGCATGGAAGAAGTTTTTTCTCTGAGGAATTCTTGGCTATGTACCTGGCACAGCCTGACATAGCTTAAATGGGGTGACTACAGGGCCTATTTCTCCATACTGCATGTATGTAGCTGGGAATCCCTGGGCACCATAGCCAGACTCTGCGTGTGTGTGTGTTAATTTCTCCTAGAGCTTTGCAAGACCCAGGCATTTGGTAAAAGAGAAAGTGCCATATTGTGGAAAGGTATTTGACAAACATGTATGATGATATGAGCCCCTCATTTCTGCCTTATCATGAGAATAAACTATAGCAAGGCCACTTTGCATGCAAGAAGGCTTTAGAATAAAACAAAAGTATGGAAAGGCCAAGGGTCCAGGTGGGGGCCTTGTAGAGGAGTTAGAAGACAGCACATCGTATCAGGTATGCAGATACATGGGTTTATGGTTTTCCTTGGGATATCTTAAAAATGAAGCAGACCAACCTTCATCTTAATTACAGGCACAATGTAAAAACATGAGGCACATGAATGGCTATATGGCCAGATTGGCCATGGTAGAAATAGGGAAGAATTCTGGCAGTAAAAAACCTATAATATTCATCCAATAGACAATGGCACTATGGACAATCCTAGCTAAGTGAGCAAGTCTGGTGTAGGCAATACAGTTCCACAAAAGCCAGATTATAGCAGAATAACTAAGAGGACATGCTTACTTGCCGAGGAAACTGCACTGAAATCATCCATCTGTTCTTTGAGGAAATTGCAAGGCCATTTTTCAGGGCAGTTATACAATTGTTGGAAAGCTAAATCAACTTTTACGTTCCTTTTCTGCTGTTGCTGTCAAAATAGCAGAAAAAGAACATTGCAGTATAACTGTACATTTGGAAGGGTATATGCACGCTCTGAATTTTAGCATTTTTTTTCTTGGTATTTTTGCTTCTTTGAGTGAGAGTTTTAATAAAAGCATTAGAAGGATGGGATAGAATTTGCTGACTATTAAAAATTACCAGTCAGAGACTATCACAACACAACTGTAATTAAACAGGATTCCTGAAAAGCTCCCAGACATGTACTAGTCCCCAGACTTCAGGCATTCAAGGTTCTCTATATTCCTAGCATAAAACCAAGAGATAGTTCTAGGCTTGCAATTGTTTTCTGCTTTGAACAGTAACTAATAAAGTGACATTTTGTGAAGCCCCTCTTTCCTTTCACAGTGATTACTGTTGCAGAGACACCTGGTATTTTTCTCTCCAGCTGGGCTCTGAGGTGCAGAGTGGTTTTTTTTTTAGTCTTCTGTATTGCTACTACAGGAATGGGTACATTGCATTGAGGGGGAGGTTGCAGATGTGAAAACTGAGACGAGTCTAGGGTATGTGCATGGTGTAGAGCAGGGACCAGTGCCTGGCCTTTCTCCTAGCAATTGGGCAAAAGAAGCAACTCCAGATTTTGTGCCTGATCAAAGCTTGTCAAAGAAGCAGATGCAGATTGTAGTTCTACCATCAGGACCCCTTTAGACATCCTCGTGATTACAATAATGCCTCCTCCACAGCTTGTAACAAGGTAAACAACACCCATGTGCACACACCTATATAGGGGAGGTTATCAGGTGTCAAGCTTTAATGTAAGGAGCACATATGCCCGAAATGTCATTATACCATGTATAACTGCAGTAAATGTGTAATTAAGTACTTGTGTTACCTGGATAACATTTGGTGGTAAGTAAAGCAACATGACAGAGGAATTATCATACAAAAAGAGGAACCAGATAAAATATTTCAACTTCCAGATTTTTATCTTATGTATAGAAATAGATTGTCTTTTATGTGGAGCTTAGCAGGAGATTGAGGTGACAGCTTCCAGGCTGCACAGTTAAAAATGAATTGTACTAACAGAGCTTCTTCAAAACTCAAACTTGTTTTGCCACTAAATACTGATGCAAACATCCACAAGGGACAACCGCAGTTCAGAAACACATGGTCCTTGTGGGTTAAGTTCCCTAATATTTGAGAAATGTCAGTTTACATGGGGTGTATGTGGACAACTTTAAGTATATATAAGCAGTCGTGAAAGGGAGGTGACAAATTTCCTGGGAAACAGTGACAGGAGAGGAAGACAATCATGCCACTAATGTGGCCACAGATCACCATGGGAGTCACATCCCAGTGCCGCTGTTCCAGAAACTCTGTCCATTTGCTGGTGCACTGCAGATAATAACCCCAGAAGCTTCATTGCAAACAAGATTTACTAAAGGCGGGGATAGAAAACCAAAGAATCTGCTTATAGGTCAGAGCAAATTAGACCTGCATAATGGTCCCTTAGCTACGACAGAATAAAAAGAAACCCTGAAAATTGTTTTAAAGCCAGCAAAAAGTGCATGTGCATTTATTTTAAACATAGTTCATACTATAGTTATGTTCACCTTACCATCTGCTCATAGCAGTCCTTCTTTCTACATATGGGGCCTTGCAGGTCTTGAGATCAGTATGATTTCCCTCTCCAATAACCAGCTCCTCTCTGGAAAGAGGGACTCCTTTTGTTTTTGTCAGTTCTTGGGCTGTTGCCTTTCTAGACAAAACCAGTCCAATAGTCTCAGCAGGAAATCACGCCAGTGCTCTCGGAGCCAGTTGGTCTCCTATTATCCTATTCCTGTGGAATGGCTTATCTTGAGTCATTGTTTCCTTACAGCCTCTTTTTAGACTTAATCAATGTACTCATACAGTGACTACCCTATAATAAGGTCAGCAGTATATTTATACATTATTATGGCCCACTCAACATCCATCATAATAGTTAACTTGTCTGATTTCTGTCATTGTAGAGATGGGCCTTAGGCCCATAACTTCTTGGCTGAACTAAAAAATATCTTTTAGAAAGATACCCAAAGCTTAAATAATTTGTGGAAAATATGATCAAATACTTCATAAAAACAAATGTGTAATGAAGCAAAGAAATACAACCAGAAGAAGATGAAAGACTGGGCAGCCTTTTTTCTTCAAGAGATGGGACCGTGATATGTGAGACAATAAATAATATTAGAAAACAATTTCGACAACAAAGTAATAAAAAGGATCAGGAAGAATACCCTGGAGATCATTTTAGTTGTATCTGGTTTCAACATCAATTCATGAGTGCACTAATATTACTCACTCCTGTCCTAAAGCTGCCTCTTCCAGCAGTTCTGTGTAACCCAGCAATCCACAACATCCCCTCTCTGCTGATTAAATAGCTTAAAGACGTTTATTTAGTCTCTCTAGCTTTCAAGATGAAAGGCTTTTTCCTCAAATACTCAAGGATTGTAGATACAGAAGGTTCAAGCTTCGTTCCATATACTAGCCTGGAATATCCTTGGCCAAGTACACCCTCAGAATGCAATCATCAGGTCAGTGGGAAGTGCTAAAATGAGAAGGGACAGGATGAGGGTGCTTATACTGACAGTTTTTAAATTCAGGTCACAGTGTACTGTTCTTGCAATACAAGCCTGCAAGATAATGGAGGAAAAAAGAGAGGGAGAAGGGCAAAAGACAGCAACCTTCTGCTTGGTTTGCCAGCTTCATGCAGAGTAAATGAATAAAGAACACTCAGTGGGAGACTCCACCCTCATCTATGGTTAAATGTAGTAAGTGACAGAGCTGGTTAGTATTTCAGTAAAGTTAGGGTAATATTCATCCAAAAGCCAAAGAAGATCTCAACGGCTGTCACAGATAGGAAATATCCTTTATTGTGCATGGGTATTTCTCCAGCCTTGTGCTTTCTGGAGCATCTAGCGCCCAGGATGTAAGGCTGCTTTTTTTGCATTACGGCAGTAAGATGGCCTTCAATCTGCTCTGGCAGCCATGGAAACACAGTGAGAACAAGCATCCTCGTCCCTGAGAGATGTTCCTTGGGTCATATGAAGAGGTGAACACCACCTCCGAGAGCCACAAGCTGAAAAGCCCAATCCTAAACTTCATGGATGGGAGGAGGGATCAAAAGTCAGCAGATTATTACCAACTTGGTAATAAATATGTTTTGGGCAGTCATTGTGGTCAAAGGTAGGTGAAACAGAGTAAGGATTCCCAGTCTGGTGGTCAGAGGTGCTGATTTTCTGTTTGGACAATTTGAATGAGTGTGCAGACAGAATGAAAGGTACAAAAGCAATCAGCTTATGAGCCAATTTATTAAACTCTACCTCTAAAATGGGGACAGACTGAGTTGCCTAGCTTGCCCAGAAGCCAAGGAAACCACTTTTCCTCAAGAATTTCAAACTGCAGAAGTGTTCACTTGAAAAATTCAGAAATGGAGAGGGTTTTCAAAGCAAGAAATAGAGTCAAGAGATAGCTTGAAGCCTGTCAAGAAGCCAGAGTACATGCCATGCTCCTCTCTCCCTCCCTCCCTCCCCAGAGAGTTGTGTGTGTGAGCTGGCTGGTGTCCCATGCATGCTTCCCACCTGCTGCACCAACATCCCCACAAGATGTTTTTTCTCTTCCAGTTGAAGGCAAGATGTGGCAATTACCTCTGCCAGCAGCCAAAAGCTAGGGAAGAGTAAGAGAAGGGAGGGAGGGAGGGAGGGAGGGAGGGAGGGAGGGAGGCGGCAATAAAAAACAGGAGATGACAGAAGGAGCGGCAGGTGCAGAGAGCCTGGGTTTGCTTAGATAACAAGTGATCAGGCTTGGGAGCATGTAGTGGCCTGGAAGCACACTGGCTGCTGGTAGGTGAGCTCCCTGCCCTCCATGACTGTAGTTCAGCTGACCAATACAGGTCTTGATTCAGATTTCTTGTCTGGCGGCTCTGAAGCAAGGAATCTACACTTGACCCAAGTCTTCCTCAGTAGAAAACCAAAGAAGACAGGAGGCAGCCACAGCTGCCTGCTGTAATCATGGGTCACCCACTGGAGCAGGATTCCCAGATGCCATTTTACCATTTGACAGATTTTTCAGAGTAGATTAAAAATTTTTCTTAGGGTTTCCTTAGGTGGCTAGAAGAGTAGGATGTCTGAAGACATTTCCAGATTAATAGGAAAAGGAGTTGTAGGATTCCAAATTTCTAGGAGAAAGAGGCTTTCTAGACTAATCTAACCTACCCAAAATTGCTAGGGCTCTACATCATAAGAAGAAAACTTGCAAAAGGCTTTTTTACATCCCTTTTATAGATTATTTACAAATAAGGAGATTACCAATGGAATAAGAATACTAATGAGAAGTGTTACTGAAGTACTGTTATGAACAAGTGATAAAAATAAAAACATTTTGGATTAAATGTGAAATATTCTGAATGAGATTCTAGGATTTGAATCAGGTAGGTATAGAGCTCAAACACGAGGACTTATATGTCCAGAGTTCCCTGGGCAGAGGAATGAGATCAGTGGCCTTCCCTAGTACACGTGACTTTCTGCATGGGCAAACCTGGGCTATACCCAACAGGCTGGGTCCAACAGGGTGTTCTCTCATTCAGTGCACAGAAGCAAAAGCTTTACCTTGGTGATAAGCTCTGCAGTGGCATTTTTCAAGTGAATGCAAGAGCATCAAGCTTTAATTGGCTGCATCAGCACAGTGCAGGTCTAACTCATACAGGACTGGTACACAGAAACAGAAACTTGCTTTCAGCATGCTTTAACCATGCCCTCTTCTGTCAGCAAGTAAGGACCATTAAAAGCAAGTCTACTATTCTGCAAGGACACACTGATACTCCGTGCACCTTTTAAGCTTTTACTTCTCTAATTCACCTTCTCCTCAAGTCAATAGGGTTACAAAATGTATGAATCTAACTGGCAGGCTTGCAAATTGACTGGCCTGAAAAATGGCTAGTTATAACATTTATGATAGACAGCATGTATGTGGAGCCATATTCAGAAAAATTACACTGTGATTACTGACATTTTTACAATTTTACATTTTGCCCAATAAATCTCATAGTAGTTAAGAACAGGAATTTGTTCAAGAACCTTGCCATGTTCATTATTTATAAACATGACTTTTTTGGATGTTCACTGTAACTGAATCCCTGTTTGCCCCTATAACTCTCTAACACTTTCTAACTTTTGTTTCTAACTTTTGAACCTTTTAATGACAGATAAAAATATATTAAATCACTGTGATCATAACCAGCTTATATATGCAG
Organism: Strix aluco; assembly: GCF_031877795.1. NCBI lineage: Eukaryota > Metazoa > Chordata > Aves > Strigiformes > Strigidae > Strix > Strix aluco. The sequence continues at coordinate 73,454,750 of NC_133931.1, forward strand.
GGAGAAGAGCTCCATGTAATATTATTTTTGTTATTTAAGTCTGAAAAAATTGAAAGAGGAAAAAAAGTCACATGGAAAGTTTAGAGAGAAAACTGTGAATGAAAACTTGGAGTTCTGTGAGAGCTGTTCATTAAATAATCGGGTTTCCTGATTTTCCAACAAGGAAAGAAGATAACTTTGGCTAAAAGCTCCTAATTTTTTTAGTGGTAAAATGAAATCTGTAAGGTGATAAATGTCAAATGAAAACAAAGATGATGGTAGAAAGAGAAATGATGACTGGCAGAGCTACGAATGTTAAGAAGAAATTTGCATATACTATACATTAATCCTTGCAATAGGGTAGCTCATTAGCAGTCAAACTGTCGATGGAGAAAAGACAGAAGCATAGCATCAATATTTCTGTTCTGCATTTGGAAAGAAGCAGAACGAGATACTCATTTCATAAGAGAAAACTAAGTTTTTAACCACTCCGCTAAGCAGTATTCAGTAAGAGAGAAACTAGGAAAAAGTCATCAGGCCTGAATATCTTGAATGCAAAAGTCCTGAAAGTTTTTGCTGGGGGATCTTTAGTCCAGGGGAATGAACTTTTAATAGTACTTTGAATACCGTCAGGATTCCAGAATGCAAACACTGTGCAGGAGTCAGGGAGGGAGAGGGGCATAACCCAGTGGACTACAGCAGGCTCTGGTTAATCCCCCACAAAATAAATGGAAAAATTAATATGGTATTGTCCCAACTGGAGGTATTCAAGGACAGTGATATAATTAATGTGTGCTTTTTTTGTAGGAAATAAGTTCATTTAAACAACTACAGATCATTACTTGATAAGAAAATAATATTGGATTATAAAACTAATGAAGCAGATATAATCTATATTAGGCATTCTGGAAGGCATTTAAGTCTTCAAAATGCATTCCATTTCCTTTTAATACAAATGGATGCTATAAAGCATCAACAGAACACTTCAAATGCATTAAGAACTGGTTTTCTGATGTGCCATATTGCAACAGACTAGGATATCAATGCAGCAGTGATTGCCACGTTAGTGGCAAAGCGAACACATGGATCTACATGTGACAGCGAAGCATTAAAATAGCAGAGCTGTATCCATGACCAGTGGTATCTAGAGCCACCATCCTGACCGCTTTGCATGTGGACCCTGCAATATTCCCTACTACATCAGGTAAAGGTGCTGTTGTAACCTGTAAGCTGATTGAACCATCCTGTCACTGCTCCACATCCCATAAGTGTTTTCCTGGGCTCTCCTGTTACAATGAGGGCAGCTGTAGTTACTTGATTTTTGGCTATCACGCAAAGAAAATGCATTATCAAATTCTTTAACTCCTCAAGGCAAGAACTATCTCTGCCTTACTTACCTATACAATGCTAAGCCCCATGTGCCATTGATGCCTGTTGACAAAGGTGTTTTTATGCATGCAGATCATTTGCTGGCACATTAGGCATTAAGTGCAAACAACAATATTCATTTATGCTGACCCATGATTACGTGTGCTGAGCTAGATTTGTCATGCTCTATAGGCACCAGTTAAGCCCTTCCTTCAGACAAACATTCTCTGCTTTCCTCAGGTTTTTGGGAGCTACTCATATACACTCACAGCAAAATTTGGTCACCTGATTGTCCCTGGCCAAAATATGATCTACAACATAAACAGAGAGAGTGCCACTCAATGACAGCTGCCTTTCAGCTTCATAAAGCCTTGCCTAAGCACTCTAGTTTGTCTCTACTGGGTGCTCCTCCAGGTGATGTCTGGACAATTTGAGATGTCTTGCCACCTCTGTGAGGTGTGGCATCAGGTCTGCTTTTCAGAAGCCTCCTCGATGAGAAGTTAATCAAACGTGCAGTATACTTGCGGTGTGAAATCACCCACAGTCCCTGGGAAAGTTTTCAGGACCTTATTCTAGAATTATTTTGTTTGGTTGGACTGAGTTTGGTTTGTTTATTTTTGCATTTCAGCTGTGCTGTATGAACATTTGGGCAAACAGTTACGTGCTCAAATAGTCATTGGCATATTGTATTGAGCTGCAACTGGTCTACAATTAAATACTAAACCCCTTGTTTAAACATACAATGAAATTGTAGCAGTTGCAACTACTCCAGCTGACAGGTCAGCAGCAATCAGTCCATTATAATCTAGAAGACATACATTTTAGATGGCAGGGATATTTTGTAGCCTTATACACAAACTTTAAAACTTCGGAGGTGACAGATAGAGAATACTGTCATCAGTTTAAAAAAAATAAAAATCTCCAGAGTCTCATGGTCTCCTTCAACTCCAATTACCCTCTGGGCATAACTATATTCATGAGGTTTATCACAGCCAGAAACTTCAGCCAGAAGTTCTTTCCAAAGCTGTGGATAATGCAATTTCTGCCAAGTATAAGTAAAGACTTTGAAAACACATGCCACAAGGCAGTTATCCTGCAACCACAGTCCTCTCAATTAAGAGACCTGAACTGGTTGGTTGCCACATTTGAAATGTTGACAAGGCTGCTCTTAAGGATCATGTATTTTTTAAGAAGTCATTTGCTATGATTTGCTACAAAGTCAAAACATCCCAGAAAAGGATCTATAGTGGAAAATCCACTTAAGAAGAACGTAGACTTTAATGACAGCCAGAAATTTTCTGATATCAGTGCACTCAAGTCTGTATTCACATTTTATAATAGGAACAAGCAAAGATTGCCTCTTTTCCTCGTTGCTGTAGCAAAGTGACATTTTGTACTGTAGTCATACTGAAAGCAATCATCCTTCAGTCTGATTCAACATCGGGCTCTCGATAAGTAACCATGACTAAGTGTTATATAAACAATTCTGTATCTAATGGTACTACAGTCTACTCTGAAATGCATTTACAGCTCCAAATTGCAAAGATGTCTAATGTGGTTCAAAGCAGAAGGAAGAAATTCTCTTCATCAGTTTGTGCTGTGAGGTCAAATTTCAACTTAAACCTGTAGCTCATAAAGTGTAAGAAAATCTTGTGATATCAGAATAAAGGAGTAGTAATTGAAACTCAAGTTCTGTTTTCTGCTTATCTGCCAAGACAACAGAGCTGAGTAGATATAATTGGCTACAAAATTTAATCCATCACCTATTCAAAAATTATACATCCATTTACATAGTCCAAAAACATTATGTCAGAGCAATCTGGTTTAAACTCCCTTTTTCTGAGAGAGTTCTTGAACTCTTACCTTGAGTATGAGTATTAGCAGTAGCATCTTATACTCTTTTTGAAGCACTAGTGCTACCTATAATTTTCCATATTGTCTCCGTCTAAACAGAGAGGATTTACGGAATTCTTTGGCTCACTTGATTTTGCTACTGGATTTCAATAGCTGCAGTCCAGTGAATATAGACTTCTAAATTTGACCTTTTTTTTTTTAATAACTTCAGTTTTTAAAGGTCTGAAATTCCCAACAAAGATACATCAATACGCAAACTGTAGATAATAATTATTCCTTTACATGGGCAATTCATATTCCATTAAGTCCCTATATCAAGATTGGCTTGGCTTTCCAATCTATCACCTCCATAACTTGACAGAAAGTGAATTTTCTGTCCCATTAATACCTTTGAGGTATTAGAATGGTCCCAGGGTCTTAATTAGTACAAAGAAATTAAAAAGCTTCAAACCTTTGAAAATGAAAATCTTGATTTTGATTTTTTCCAGATTCTTAATTCTTTCTTTTTTATCAGAATTTCAAAACTAATCTATTTTTGAAACTTTAAAAATGTAAATTTTGTTTGAAAACATAGAAACAGATTTTAAAAAATCTCTTTTGTTTTTTCCGGGAGGGTCACCAAGACTGACTGCTTTTCCAAAGAGTGCTGGTTTTAGTTTCCTCATCAAGAAATTCCAAAGCAGTTCTAATTACTTGGATTTCCCAGACTGGATTCCATAATATTGTGTGTGTGTCCCATCCCTCTCTTCCCCCCTCCAATATTTTATCTTCTCCCTTTAACAGTTTTCTGATGACTTTTATATTCAAGTTCTCCTTTTTGAAGTCTACATTTGTCTGTGCCAGTAATCATAGAACCTAGTCAGAAATTTTTCTGCATGAAATAGGAAAGACCATCAGCTTATTTATCTTCCTTACTTGCTAGCAGTAGTTTCTGTATTAGATATTAAGCTGTCATTACAAAATTAGTAGTTTAACCCATTGGGCCTGTATGTGATTACCTATTTCTGGATCCCAGGAAGGAAGCACAGAAAGGGAACACAGTGATACTAGTTGGGAAATTGTGTGTTGTCACAGGTCTGCTCCGAGGAGTCTATTCTTACTCCTAGGTCAACACTCTGGCGTCAGAGACCACACATGGAAATTTATAGATCATGTGCAATGAATTCCTGTTGCCAAAAAAAATTAACAGAAACATAGGACAATGAGTAACTGGAAACTAAGCTGATCAAATAGAAAGCCAACCACTACCTACCTGGAGCTAGAAACATTTCTCAAGGACTTTTATTCTCTTTGTATTCTGACTTTGCAAGAAAACTACCCCCGAATACTGTAACGATGGCAATGTTGTCAGAAACAATATACCTTCTGTAAAGATTTTTTAGTTTCCTGCAAATTGTGGTCCTTATATGCAGAAAACATATACATTTTCTGCATTGCAGTAAGCCAGCTTTCTCTCCACAATTACACCCTTTTCACTGCCAAGGAGAAAGTTAAGCTGCTAACAGTCTGACTGGGGAGACCACAGAGCTATTTGACTCTCATCTTCCTATTTCCTCTGATCAGTTTTGTCAGCTGGGGATAAATTGCATTAAACTTTGCCTGTATCTGCTGACCCAGATGGTTTATTAAGAGAGAATAACTTCATCAGTGTGGACAAAGAGTGACTGACATAGGAGAAAACAATCCCAAGTTTAACCAAAGGTTCTGTCAGTGATATTTGTGAGATTCCTGACTACAAGGGAAACAACCAACTGCACATTTTGTTGAGTGTTCAGAACTGCCAACGTAATCCTGCTCTAATTTCTGCTTGCTTAGGGGAGATAGACATTTGCAAAATCCTCCCAGCTGATGACTGAAACATTTCTTACCAAGGTCTTGTGCAACATACAACACAGTGCAGCCATCTCCACAATATTCAACCCCCTTGAGATGAGAGGGCTCTCTGCGCTTTCTTGCTGGGGTTTAAAGACTCTTTGGCATCTTGTCTCCAGCCTCCAACTTGTTCTGGTCCTTGCCCTCATCAATTCTGGTAGCACTGTATCAATATTTTAGTCATCCTAAGGGTACAAAATGTTACTTGAATGCATCCTAAGGCTACCTGACATGAGGAAAAGGGAAAAGTATCCTTTACCAAGGAGAATTGCTGGCCATTTCTGTGCCCACTGATGCTTCAATATAGATGTTGAAAACAGGAGAGTCACAAGCCACAAAGCTGATTATGCTTACCCCAGCAAGAGTCCCGTACAGTGATCCCAGAGGCTGAGGAATCCAAGCTCCTTCTGCCAAAGAAGGAGGTGCAACACCAGTTGAACCACAGCTTATCCCATGCACTCCAGTCAGAATTTTTCTATAGCCCAACAAGAGGTGATGCCATCGCTGCCATGCACTGAAGTAATCTGTGGTTGTCTGAAGGCCACAAGACCCAGAATGACTTCTTTCTGTGACCCTTGCCTCCTTTATGTTGCATTTATATTTCACTGCAAAAAAGAAATCTGGGAAATTATCAAACTCCTTTAAAAGAGATTTTAGATAGCCTGCTTAAGGCAAATACACTTAACACTCAAGAAATGTATGATGTCCTCTTTCTTATCCTCTCTCTTTGAACACACTGCCCTTCTTATAGTCACACAGGTCATAATCTATCCTTTTGTTGTTTTCATGTAGTTTAATTAATAAATAACTTCTCTAAAAGTCAGCCTTTCCACCTTGCACATTCAGCTAAACATCCACTTCCCGGCCTTCACACTTACTACTGCTTCTGGGCTTCACATAGTCCAACACTTGAAGTGTTGCTGCCAAAATGATCTCTTCAGTTTTCTTTGCTGGGTTCACCTGTATATCAAAATAATTTTGTCATTAAGGCTTTCCCTCACTTATTCTTAACCTATACTGCTGATTTGGGTGTTGATGTTGCTTTCCTTATTGTTACCCAAATTAGTTTATTCCTTCTCCCACAGTGTCCTTTCTGCAGGGAGGAACCCTCTCTGATGGAGTCTTGAGTTTTCACATATGCCTCAGTGTCCCCCTTTACTGGGACCTTGTGAGTGTATGATGCCTAAATATGTAAGAAGTTGTGACTGTAGAAGTGAACAGTAAGAATGTGTAAGAAACAAGTAACAAACTGGTGATTATTCTTCAGGAGATCCGTATCGCAGTGTACTAGGTCTTCTGCCTCGTTGCTGGTTGGAGAGCTCATGCTCTGAAAGATACAGAGCAATAAGCCTTGCTACTTTCTGACACTATGTCCCTTACCAATAAATAATTTGCACAAGTTAAACCACTCATATAACCATCTCATTGCCTTTCCACCTTCCAAAAATATGTTCAGAAGTCAAAATAAGTATTCAGATTACAAAATCTACTCGTATATTCAAAAATCCACTTGTGATGTGCCATAAGCATAAATATGCACACAGATGCACTCCCCACAATATATATAATGTTGCTAAGAGGTATTTGAAAATACAAATATTTATCTTTTACATACCTTAATGTAAAGCCCACTCTCAGATTAACTAATATCAAGTAATCGCAACTTCATGAATACCCCAATGACCTTTAGAAAGATTTATAGGATATTATTGAATAATAACCAATTAACACGCCACTGCATATGCCAACCAACTCACTCCCATCATAGGAAAGAAAAAAACCCTAAAGATGGTGTAAGTTAACATTGCAGGGAGGATGCAGGTTTGGAGAAGGGACTAGTACATTAAGCAAAATTGCATGGCAAGAAACTTCTTATACCAGTAGTTCTGAAGAACTAGCCTTAAATGTGACCAGTTTCTAATAATCCATCTACCAGTTTCTGTAAAGATGTGGTAAAGAATTTTGTAACACTGACAGAGTTTCTCCTAAAATTTTCTTTTCGTATGAGGAAAATGTAACGGTTGTCATGTTCCATAGTAAAAATATAAAAATATTGCAATTGTCTGCTTCAGGTTGTTTTGTTTTCAGACTTTGCAGTGTTTTGGCTTCTCAAAAGATGTAGAATTTCCAGACTATATAATTCTGGATGCTAGCTATGTTTCATCCCACATGCTTGTAAACTGAACACATTTGAGATAATTTCTCTGGAAACAAGGATTCACTCTTGGTTTTCAGGCTATAGTGTGCTATCCATTTTTGAAAGAGAATTCCCCGGTGAAACTGGTGAGGTTAAAATGATTTAGAGCCTTTTTGTCAGAGAAACAATTATATTTCCATCAAGTTTAACATTCTAATAATTATCTTTGGGGGTTTGACTCAACCTTGCTGAAGTCCATCAGGCTCTTTCCATGGCTCACAGAGCCAATAGCATCAAATTTTCATTTGGCTTTGGTCACTACTGCCTGATATTCAATATACTTTCTTTATCATTATACTTACAGCTAGTTTTATATAGATATCACTGTTGACACTGTGATTACTCAGATTTTTATTTATGAACCCGCACAGCTATTGTTCCCTATAATTAATGCAGCATACTTGGGAGGCATTCCAGACAAACCTATGTGAAGGCAGTCTGGTTCGTGTTCAAATAGGTATCTTGGCATTTTGAAAGAAGAGGTTTCTTTCTTTCTTGATTTTGCTATGAGGTCAATAATTTTCCATAAGTTTATGTGGGGAAAAAGTTTGTTGAAACGATATCCAGGGCCTCTTTTTAACAATAATTTTCCTTTGCTATATCTTGCCAAGATTATTTAAGCCTCCCAGTGCATATTTATAGGAAGTTTGGACAAGGATGGAAGGAGGATTCATTTTTTTGAGCTCTCGTTCAAGAGTCTGAATATTTCATTGCTTTATTAAAAAGGAGAATTTTCACCCTGCTGTAGCTTTTGGATACCTGGAAGAAATGTGTTTTCACAGGTTACTCCAAGGTTTTTAGTACAAACATTTTTATCCAACATGCAGTCACGGCACATGCTGTTGCAGTGATGGATACACTCCAGAGCCTTTGCCACCTGTCGCCCCTCACCTGCGCCCTGCCCGGCTCTGGAAGGGCTTTGTGCTCCTTGTAACAGGGAGAAGATTTCAAACCACTGCCGTTAAGCAAACGCGGGGCTCTTCCAAGACAGGCTTGGCTAATGTTGCCTTGAGACAGATCCAGTACAATGTTTACTGGAGGCTATGACATGGCTTTGACCTCACCTTTGCCTTCAAGTTTGTCCAGTTTCAAGCGCTGTTGGATTTCACTGGTATTTTCTTTTTCTTTGTTGCTTAACTGCTGCTCTTCTTGTATTACCTTAAGTATGGATCAAACAAAGGAAAATATATATAAAAGTTAAGACTAGTCATTTTGTCTGTTGTCTAGGCAGAGAGATCTGAAGACTCACCAAGAGAGGGCTATAAACTCATTTGTAAGATTTTTAACATACGTTTAAAGTATTTTTGGTCATAATTACAGAAATAATAGCACAGAATGTGCCCGGTGATCCTGGGAGTCCCATCTGGGACACCAAAAGGGTCTCACCCTCCACAGTGCTGGTACACATTTTCTGTACATTGACATGCTCCATGGTGTTTTCCAGATAGATCCAGATAAATAACAAATGAAAGGCTTTTGACTTGGCTGAAGCAAGAGAGCAAGCTTGGTGGAGCGGTGGGAGAGGGGTAGGCACTGGGGAGGAGAACAGCCTCCTCAGACTTCTGGGAACTGAAAAGCAATATTATTGAGCAGAATACCTCCACAGACGGATGAGTCCTAATCACAAATCATTCAGGAAAAGCTGGGGAGAGAGGTCCTCATTGGCATGACACTTCATGTAGACTGTGTTCCTTTCTGGATTTCCCAGCAGAGGTCTGTCTCATCAGACAGTTGACTAATGGAGTACAGCCGTCATTCTTCATTTCCTGCAAAGAAACTCGCAAGAGGTAAAGCTTCAAGAACAGATCTCTCCCTTTCCAAACTGCATTCCCATCAGAAAACTTGAAGAAGTTATAATAGGAAAAAAATGTATTTTTTTTTCTGTAGTTGTGTGTTCTCAAACTGTTCTGAAGGGTCTATAAACCAGGGCATGCAGCTGTGCGATGGATAATCTGCGTACTTACTCGTTCCCTGACTACAGGCCAGAGGCTTCTCTGTGACAACATATGAGTTCTGACTGGGCACCAGGTCTGAAAAATATATGTACACATTGTCATTGCACATCTGGAATTTAGAATTGCTAATGGATATGCTGTGATAGAAAAGAAAAGTGTCTGGCCAATAAACTTGTTTTATATATTTATTTTAAAAAGCATTACCACATTTCTGGCTAGTAGCCTTTCATCCTCTAGACTTTACACCAGTGCATCTGGAATGCTAAGCAGCTCTTTCAGAGATGCAGCCATACCCCAAAAGGCACCGTTTTTATTTGAAATAACTTTAAAAATTAATTAAAAAGGAAGAAGGTGGTGTTTTTCCCTATGGAGGCTTGCATACCTAGAATTTTATATCAGCTCCTACAGTCTCAGAAACCACAGGTGAAAATTCTCTCTCCGGATCTCAGTCAATATACTTTATCTTCCAGGATGCTGCTATAAACATGTCTAGCTGTCTTTGAATAAATGTATTTCAACCTTATTACATGTGCAACTTTAAAGAGCAATTACACGCGAGTAGCTTGTTGTAGGACTAGCAGTGGAAATCTGAGCATTTTGAGTTTCTACATGTCACTTTGGCATCCCTCCTCACCATAGTCACTGAACCTGTGGGCAGAGCAGATGAAAAAGTCCCTGTGCTATGGCTTACCCTCCGTAGGGCCAGGGATGTCCGTTTGTCAACTCAGTCTCTCTCAAATTCTGGGAATTTGCAACAGAAAGAATCAGACACCAGCAAATAGAGAAAACTGCAAGACCACTGCATGTCCAGGCGCACTCATAGGTGACCACCAGAAAATTACATACCATGGTAATGCATGAAATGTATTTCAGCCAAATTAAAGTAATGTCTCATTTACTGGCCACCTTTACAGTTATGAAGCCCTGGCTGATACGGCAAGTGTTTCACATCTTGATGCAGAGGCAATCTGAAATGCTCTGCCCCCCACAGGTAGTCTTTCATTTTATTTATTTTTGCTTCAATAAATCTCATACCTTGACGCGATGTGCTCTGTGCACAAACTATTTTTAAGGCAGGAACCAACTCCAAGCCAATGGCAGCAAGCAGTAACTCTGTAAGTTTAGTGAGGATTTGTAGCGCTGCGTTACCAAAATCTTGAGAACCAGAGACATGTTTTTTTCACTCAAGATTAGGAATTAGGCTCAAACTGTGAAACTAGGGGTAAAAGAACAGCTTTTTATGATCAGACCACCCAGATGGTTTAATGGCAGCTGTTTTGTTGTCCACATTGTGGCTCTGCAGGTACTTAGAAGATACGAAAAAAACCTCATGACCCCCCTTTTCCACCCATTTCCCACCAAAGCTCCCATGATTGGCTTCAACAACAAAACCAGAACCACCCAGTCAGTGCTTTATAAAGCTTTATTGCAAGATGTGTTTACATAATGCTGTAGAGGTGAGCTTTTTAACTACTTATATCAAGAAATTTTGGACACAGGTCTGTGGTCAGTTTTCCATATTGACTCTGCATGGCACAGAAAAAAAAAAAAAAAGTGTGATTGCATCTTTCCAGACAGTAGTGGGGAAGGTGGGAGGAGAAGAGGCAGATGAGGGGTGTGCTAAAAAAAAAATCCCCCTGGTTTACACTAAATGTGAGAAAGCTTCTGAAGGATCAATACAAACGGTAGGTGATCTTTGTGTGTAATAAAATCTTAAAGAGTAATTCAAGTTCTTTATGAAATAAAACTGAGAAACAAAAATGCAGTTTCATGGACAATTAAATTTAACATAAAACAAATTCACCTAAAATGAGAAAACAACAAACAAAAACAAAAACTCAACCAAGAGGACCTGTAGATAATATCTCTGACCATGCATGGCTTGTTTTTTAAATTACAATTCACAGAATAACACTGCTGGAAAGCCTATTTTACACTATGCTACACAGAACATGAAAAAACATGAGTAGTGACATTTACACAATTTTACAGTATTTCTCCTTCCTCTAAGAAACACGTCCTTTTCTACTTTACATTTTTTTACAATTCCCAGCTCACAAAAAAGGACACTATACGTGCAAAGACAGTCTTTAAAAAGGAGAAATGCACCCAATGCTACAAATAAACCTTTTCTTTCACAGAAGCCTCTGTATTAGATAGTGATTAAACAAAATATATCTCTATCTGCCACTCAATGTGAAATGGACTAATTAGAAATACCTTTAATTTTTTTTTGCGTAAACATAAAACTATACAACATCTCTGAAACTCCTTGCATTACTTGCTATGTAACTATAAAACTGCTTGCCAAAAACCTCTTGGTATCGCATCTGAAATGCCAATTGGGCCAGTTGCTGCCCCAGTTGAAAAAAAGGAAGGTAGGCCTTACATGTTGTTGAAGTGTTTTCAAATAATTTTCAACAGTTGCCTGTAACCAAACATTGCCTCTTTCAAATATGCTTCAGTTTATTTTCTTTCAGAGCCTGTAAGTACCTGGCAGTTTTCCCTGTGAAGAAACATCAACAGTCATAGTCCTTACATTTTAGGCAAGTGTTTCTTGCGTCCCGATGCTGGAAACACAGAGCCATCATCCCAGCACGGCACAGGGCCAGGCTCTCTGCCTCTGTGCGCACGCACAACCCGCCTCGGAGATAACGAGAGGAGTGGTACATGTGCAGTGAGCATACAGAAATGAAAGGGAGAGAGGAATATGCTCCTGCTTCTGTCTGACGCCACATCCCTATGCATCCTTTAGATAAAGGCAGGCAGCGTGTACACCTCCCTGCAAGTTGTAGCGGCAGGATAAAGGATGTGAAACTGGTGGGCTGCCACCTTGTCCCCATTCCATCTCAGTGAAATCAAAGCACTGTAAAAACAATTAACCACACAGCGTACACACACCCAAATCCAGACTATTACCATAGGCCAAATGGTTTCTAAAGCATTTTGGATAGACACTTCCTGTTGTTACTGGGGATGTGAGTGTAGAGCAGATGCCTGACAAAAGGAACCATTTACTGCACTTACAGTGGCATTGTGCCCCTTAAGTTTGCAGTAGATGTTGCTGTCCTTACTTGTGACTTTTCAATGGCTTTTAGTGTTCGCCAGGGCACGTTCAGAGCATAGCACACCAGGGATTTAAGGTGCTGTCCTGCCACGTTATCTAGTACCTCAAGGGGGAATGGAGCACCTTGAAGGAGGCCCTTGCTGTTCAGTCACTTCAAGACTCTGATTCCAAATTTCTGTTAAATCGGGGCATGAACCCTTATCTGACTATTCACATATGACTTTCTATTAAGCTAAAGCCAAAATCTTGTCTATCTGTAAATCTGATGCCTTATTTTGCTGACAGAGTCAATCACTACAGAGATTTACAACAGAAGGGGGTCAAAAGAGAAAAAGAAATGTATTTGACACTGTTTCCAGTATTTATCGGAGCAAGACCCTCATTAAAACACCATTTTTGTGTTGATTTTGGATTACGGACAGGGATCTATCAAACAGAAGGGTCACACGTAGCAGCCAAGGGGCTATAAAACATCTGGAATCCATGAGTCTGGTGCCTGGCCTTACTGAAAAGTGAAGAGTGATGAATTTAATTTTTCTGAGGGATCTTTCACTCTCGATTGTGGCACACAGCATTCCCTGGGGGTACTTCTTCACCACAGCCACATAACTGCTACTGAAAGTTATCCCTCAGTTGGGAGCGAGGGAATACAAAGTATTTGTATGCAGTCTGCTTTTAAACACCAAGGGAGATGAAAGGAAATTAGGATAGCTTCCCTTTGGCTGCCATTTCATACGCTAAAGTTTACCTCAGCATCCAAATCAGGAAGGCATTATGGTGGTAGACAGACAAATTATTGGCAGCAGATGGGTGTTGAAATCAACACCAGCAGCGACTCTGAGAGCTCAGTGGAGATACAAAACTCTGGGCACTACATTTGCAGCTGACTGGTACTATGAGAAAGAAAAGAGAGGTAGTTATAATGGCTGCAAGTGTTTAAAAACAGCCTTCATGGATCTCTAAGTGAGAAATAGGAACATGTGTTACTACATCATGTTTCCAAGACCTTTCTGTTTGTGACAAAACCAATCTGTATCTCACACACATTTAAAAACAACTGTTACATCCTTACAGTGGGCTCATTTGATGATGGAGGGGCAGGCAGCAACTCAAATCCTGAAGGTTACAACCTGATTAAACAGACAGACAGAGGCAGGCAAATATAACCAATTCCTCCATTTCATCTGGAATCCACTACTTAGATGAAGGGGAACAAATATTTTTCCCACAGTCAGGACATGCTAGCAGACTCCAGAGGAAATACTGCCACCTTGCAGATTAGCACATTGGGCCGCTGGCCATTTTTATCATAAGCTGAAATGGAAAAATTCTCTGTAGTTATTGCATTGTTACTGTTTGATGATCTTGTTGCAATAAACACTGAAGACTGCATAACAAGACCGAGTTATCCTCAGAAAAATTGGTTTTGGTGTTACAGATAGAGAGCAGGAACTTAGGCAAAAATACAAAACATAATGGAAAAATGGACAAGGAAGAATATGCTTCACACGTAAGACACTTGCATCCAGAGAATCTGAAAGAAACCAGCTTTTTTCCCTGACCTTATTCTAACCCCACTTCCCATATTTAATTTTCTCCTCAATAAGAAGTATATGAGGTTTCGCATATTTTTTGCACAATTCCTGGAAAATACAGATGCCCAGCTATTAGTAATTCATCAGCTATTTTACGTTTCAGACGCAGATGCTGTACTATGTCTAAATGAAACACTATTTTGTCTCCTGTTATCAGGTGGTCACCAACAGCCACCTACTTTGCACATTCAGGGTATTTTAATTATTCAGTTTTAAAAACTTGTTTGATTTTCTCCCTCCAATCAAATATAGGACCTCTGTCAACATAAACACATTTTGTTACATTTTGGCTTCTTTTATCACTTAACCAGTATAACAATTCAACATAACCATTACATTCAGGGTGTCTTCCTCTTGTTTCAGACCTTCAAGACCTCCACAAACCCCCATTACCTTCATTTCTTTGTTCTAAGCATCCTTAAGAGAGATTTTAAAAGTCCATAAAGGTGAGCAGCACATAAACATCCACTTTAAAATCCAGATGCTCATAGGTCTTTCTTATTGTACAATGAGATTAATTATATGCCAATTCTTTCTGTTTCCTAACCAGCTTCCTCCTTTTCATAGCTTTCAAATACACAACACATTTTATTAATTACACAACTACTGCCTTCTGCCTACTTGAACAATTGACTTTTAAACAAGCTGAGGGGAAAACCAGATCAAACTCGATGCTATCTTTAAGATCCTTTGCTCATTAGTGACTTTTTACCCACAGACTTTGACATGTGATGTTCCAAGGCAATGGCAAATCAAGAACGAAACGTTATGATCAAGAGAGGGACAGCATAGATAGGATGTTCCACTAGAGATCTCATTGCAGTGTTGTCAGCTACCTGGTTCTCTCATCACTTGGATGCTGTGCTCAGTGTGATGTGACAGATGACCAAGATTTCAAAGGTTTATTGTGTTTGGTTCAACTATCCTGAACAATCTTCAGCAATTATCCTGTCCTTAATGAGAGCAGAGCAGAATAACTTGTTGACGTACCTGACCTAGCTTGGGTGGCAGAAGCAACATAGCTATGGCATTAGGAGCCCAGCATAGACTATTAATTAATCCTACTTTTCAAGTGTGTTTTGCAGCCAAAATCAAACCCAGTTAGCTAGTTACCCTACTTTCACTAGTTCCACAGTTAACTAGCTTGAAGGAAGCCTCAGCTGTTACTGCTGTGCAGACACACCCTTAATCTTAGAGGCTAAGGCAATGGAAAGAGATAATCTTGTGCATCCTTGAGGATCAGTTGGTCATATACAGACTTTGGCTTAAAAAGTTCCCTTTTACATTACTGTTATTTGCAGTTTTCTTCAAAATGCTTCAGCACTGGCTAGGGTTAGTGTTCAATTCGTCTTCACTGTTGTATACGTCCTCCACGTAAAGGCAGATGAGTTTGACTAAAGGTTCTTCAAGCACACATGTTGAGGGCTTGTTAAAGTCAGTTATAAAACAGTGAGATAAGGGCAAACATATTGGAGTGTTCACTGTGGTACCCTCTCCACTTGTATCAAGGATAATCACAAAACAAGAGTCAAGAACAGCAAAAACACAGCAGGCTTTTAGCAGGGCCATTTCATATTCAGATCCATTAATTTGAAATAAAATCACCACCACATTATCTTGCAGCAAAGAAAAGCAGCATGAAGGGCACAGGCAAGTGAACAAAACTTCTTGATCTTAGCATCTGAATGCATTTACCGAGTATGTAAAATTGTTGGCATAGATCTCTTTGCAACTGTACAAATGCACAGTACAGCCATAGCTCAACAAGAGGGAGGTATTCTGTGTCCTCTCCTCTATGTGCATGCCGCTATGTACAGTATGAGTGTGTATTAATACACACGAATTCAGGATCCTAAACTTTCCACTTGCATTGCAGGTCATCTCCTGCACAAGGTGAATCCCATTGAATAACACCAAGTTCCTACAAAAAGACACTCCTTTTCCTCCTGTCCAGGTGGAATGGTAAGGCTTCAGAGTGAAAATCATGGTCCAGCTAGCTTCAGCAGGAGCGTGATTTCACACCATGACGGTATGTGTATAGATACACGCACATGTGTCCACACATTCATTCTGTACATATACAAAGGTACACATACATTTTTACATTCTTTGGTGGCAAAATAATAAAAAAACCTAAACAAACCACAGGGTTGCACATCTTTGCTTAATGAATCTGCTTCAGGAAAATTGGGGTTGGTGTAACCGGAGTTATTTTGCCTCTTTAAGGACTGTTCCTTGCATTGACAAAATGCCATACATTTACAATGACTAAAACAGGGCACAAGGAAAGCCAGCATAAACACAGCTCACATGACAGGTAACTCAGAGAGAGTCCCCTCCTACCCACATCAACACATCATGAGAGAAGGAGCCATATGCTTTCATCTACAAGCACTCAAATGCTTTCTCAGTTACTGTCCAGATGTTGTGCTGAGCTGCATCACACCCTTCTTCTGCCCTGGTTGTGGGGTTTTGCTTTTCGTTGCTTATTAAAATCAGACTAACAGAGGATGGGATGTTGGGAGCAGCAGAGGAGGCTGGCAGGTCAATGCCACGCCGAAGGTTGTCAGCCTGTGTGCTTCAGATGAACGGCTCTTCTTGTCGCCCCCTCTGGGACGTCAAACCTGCATCTCAGAGGTGCTGATGAGGCCCAGTGCTTTGGCTTCTTCTGGTGTCAGTCCGCTCTTTAGTGTCCTTCTCACTGGATGGTTGTAAATTCCAAAATCAGGCAAAAAAAAAAAAAAAAAAAAAAGAAAATGCAAACAATTAAAAGAGATAATGAGATAATTACACAACACTTTGAGCTGAAAAAAACCCCTGTTAACATGCAAGCTGAGTCAAATCAAAAGTTGCTACGTACTCAGGGCCTCAAGTTCAGAAATACTGAGTAATGTCCTATGCTAAATCCATGGGAGCATCAAGTACCAGCAACTCCA
Source organism: Strix aluco (assembly GCF_031877795.1). Classification (NCBI taxonomy): domain Eukaryota; kingdom Metazoa; phylum Chordata; class Aves; order Strigiformes; family Strigidae; genus Strix; species Strix aluco. Next base: position 73,471,573 of record NC_133931.1, read on the forward strand.
GTCAGGCAAAAAGACATTTGTCATTAACATTTAGCATTTTAAGGAAAAATACCACAGCATTTCAAGATTTTTTTTTTCCTCTGAAATTGTATCAGTTGATTTTCAGTCCATAGAAAGTATCACCTGCCCTATTATTTTATAGTTTCATAAAGATTTTTTTAAAAGAGCTTTTGGATCTTTATAGGGCTCAATTGATTTTATCACTATTAAATTCTATGTGACCCTTCAAAGGCGTAAAAAAACCAACCCTAAAACTTAAAAGATTAAAACTCTGACTATTTTATAGTCGATTCAAATCATTAAAATTATTGTCTTCATACGTGCTCCCTTTCTTCTGTAATGTTTCCCCATTCTAGCCCCATTTGCGTCATCTTTGCCATTAGTAGTCTGCAGCATTCTAGTTGAATTTAACTGATAAATCCAGGCCATAACCTTGTTTCTTAATTTTCTATGAAGTGTTCTGAACACTAGTCCTGACATAAAACTTTTAAGATTTGTGATTGTCTTTTTTATTCAGGAACAAGTGACCAAGTGACTGCACACACTGAGCATTAGTGCCCTCCTAGTTTTTCTGGCTCCATAATTTTTAGGTGAATGGACTTCAGTTCAAGACACAAATGGGGTGTACACTCCACACTTTGATGTTGCTCAAATACAAAACCCACATTCAGAAGTTTAAGCTGCATGCAAAGCATAAACAATGACTTTACATTGGACAAAATGTATTTGGAATGCCAAAATAATGAAGTCTAGAGAAAACTTAGAGAAATCAGTTGCAGACAGAGGTTAAGGACGTCTTGAATTACTATCATCTAGCACAATTGAGACCTCTAACTTATTAAGATGCTCAGTCCATGTAACTGAAACTGGGAGGTGACACTCAAGGTTCTAGCAGGAATGAGAGGAGGGCATGGATCGGTATACAAAACAAGAAGATAAGAGAAAGGGAAAATACTGCATAGTTGAATATTTGATACCATGCATGTAGGACAAATGTGATCTATGTTTGATAATCAACTGCTTTCATCAGTTACTGAGGTTAATCAAATGACCTGGGAGTGCCACATCTGTGATAGTTCCTCCATTATAAAACCCTTACTTGAAAGTTTTTCTTCAAGGCCCTGTTCCTTCTCCTACAGTATTTGAATACTTATTAAACACCACTAGGAGTCTTTATGATATCCACTTTTCCTACAACACTGATCAGCAACATCTTCCAAGTTTAACAATGCTTAGTTAAAAACAGTACAAGGTTAAATGCAACTGATAAAGCTAAGATTAAGAAAGACTAAAAAAGTATTACCAGAAGAGCAATACACTTCAAAAAATGCTCTGGTGTCCATGGTGCAGAATACCCAACATGGACTTTTGAGTGAGTCCTCATCACTGGCACCCCTTTATACTTTTCAAATTTGATACCCAGTTGTCCATGGTGACAAATGTTAATTTCTAGACATGAGCTATGAAGTACCTTAGGGTCTTAAGGTCTCAGTGAATCACCCAATGCTTATTTCTATATCAAAATAAACTATATCAGGAGTGAAAGAACAAATACAAGAATGCTGCAGCAGATATATTTCTGTCTCGTTAAAAGCAAAGCTTTCCCAGTGCAGATCACCTGCTGACCTGCCATCACTGCCTCTCGCCTGAACATGTTTTTTTCCGTACGCTCGATAGCATGCAGCCAAATGCAGACCATACGTAGCTTGGCCACCGAACAGCAGAGTCATGTTAACAGAGCCTAATACAACTGATTTTCAGAAGACCTTATCAGAGACCAGCCAAAAGTCTTTGTCACTAGACTCAAAGTGGGATTGGACATTGTTCCCTAAGGGAGTATTCCTCCTCTGTGGACATGAATTATCCACAGCAGCTATACTGTTGAACCAAGGAAACTGTCCATTATCAGAGAAAAAATATGCAAACAGGAGACTGAACTTTGACAGGATGGCTGTCTAGATGACATTACATCTTCCCACTGAAGGCAAAAGTGAACTGGGAAACTGAATGAAGAACAAATTTTGATATTTTAGAAACTTTTGCTGAAGCATCAAACCAAACGTATTCATGACTGCTCTCACACATATCCCCAACTCTCTCGGATCACAATCACTCACATTTGCAAGGTGAGCACAATAATCACTGTAAAACAAAGCTATTTTTCTTGTCAGATGGCAAGACAGGATGAGTGAGGGAACATGCAATTGTTATTTCTGTTTGTAAACATTTAATAGGAACTGAGGTGGTCTGCTAACACTGGTCATGCACCAGAATAAGCAAAATTCTGGTCTTATTTATGACAACATAAATCTGGAGTAACCTTCTTTAGGTCAGTACAGTTACTGCTACTACACAAAATAACTGGGGCTGATACTCTGTCTAACAACTGAAAGGGAAACATGTGCCTCTGTAACTCCCACCAACCAGAATACAGTTGCTTAAATTCCTCCATCAGCCTTATTTATGGGATTAGTAGTTTACTATGAAAAGCCAAATGGATTTACAATAACATATATGTCTCTGAAGAAAATTACAGGAACTTGTATTCAGAGGTCATAATCAGGAGTTAAAATACCATGGTAGAAACCATCTTCATAGAAAAACAAGGAAGAAATCTAAGGAGTCCTCTTTACATAAGCAAGACTTCTCTCTGAATCTCCAGATACCTACCTATCAAACATACTAAAGTCTTAGTCTGAGGACCTCATGTATAACCCTCAGATGACTGAAAAAAAGAAATATTGTATGCAGCATGTGACAAGGCCAAGTGCCTTGGTCTGGGTTTGCTGTATGACTCACACAATGGAGGCCAACCCTGGGTTTGTACTTTTTGTGCCACTGCAAAACAAGTAGGGAAGACGATACTCAGTGAAATGCTGGGACACTCACAGCTGTGATTAAACAAAACAATCTCTTTGCATCCCTCATTTGATTGTTCTAACTTATTTCAGCTCTCTTATAATACAGAGAAAGATAACTTGGATTTAAGATATTCCAGTGACCTAAGCTTTTAAGGCCAGCAGTTAGGAGAAAAGAGCTCCAAACAATGCAGGACTTTGGCAGTCAATAATGAGATTGTCAAGAAAATGATTAATAAAAAGCAAAGATGTAAAGAATCTTGTCAGTGACAGAATAGTTCCCACAAACACTGACGGCTGCTGACTTGTATAAACTAAGCGTGTGGGGCCAAATACTGCAAAGTACGGTGACTACTGGAAAGATTAAAGCTGTCCACCATCAACAGGCAACCAGAAGAATAACTGCTGACAGAATCACAGTCCAGACTCAGATGAGTGAATGCCCCTACAATGCAACAGGCCAGTCTGACACAGATGAATCCACTTGTAGTTGGAAGTATTTTGTACTTAGGGAGATGAAAATGGCCAGATAAACGGTCTCTTTATACGAAAATGATAACTAATATGTGCAAATTGCTCTCAGTACATTTTCTCATCTGAAGATACAGCAGATAGATGTGGTATCAGTGGTTAGTCAAGAACAAGTTCCTGTCCCACTATTCTCTGCACTGGCTTGTGGACTATGGAGGCTTGTGGGTGATGAAACCAGGAGAAAGTTATCTACAGGACCAGGGACTACTCTGGGAGGTAGGTGAACCTTATCTTGACATGCTGTTAAACAGATGTCCTCAGACATTTGTCTGTTTTCTCATAAAGTGCTTGGTAGGGTTCCCCTACCTTAGGAAAGGTCATGAACATGTTTAGTCATCAAAATTGAATGCAGAGAGATATTTTCCTTCCATGCTTTATAGGCATTGCAAAATTACATTTCTCAAACTAGATCTTCACTCTCCCCTCTTCACTGAACTCTGTCGTGTCTCTAACTGGACTAGACATAATATCTTGGCTTGTAAAACTCTTGGCCTGCTGCAGATCACATTAAACTGAGTTATGGAATGTATTTTGGAGGCAGTGACAATAAAAATAAGACTTTCAAATGACCTTTTATGTTCTTTAAGTAATTTTTAAAACATTTGCTAAAGAAACATAACATAGAGAGAAAATAACTTTTACTCTTGTCAAAAGCAAGGCCTGCTGAGATCCCATAACCAAGAAACTAAATGTTGTTTTTCTGGGATCAGAGGGTATGATATTTTTTGTTAATTGGGAAATCTAGAATTTTATTTGATATCCTGGCAGAATGCAGTGTGCTTATGATGAACTCGATGAATGTGACTCTGGCTGTTGGGTCAAAATCTACATAGATACATAGCCCTCACAGTACACTGGGGATGTTTTTAAAAAGAGTAATTCCCTAAGAATAGTTTTGTCAGAGAATATAATTATCTAGGGTTTGCTTTTTATTTTAAAGAGCAAATAGCATTTCTAGTTTCCCTTCCCCCTACCTTTTTCTTTTTTAAGATGCAATGAACAGTAAAGATCAGTCTGACTGGCACCATTTACTCTTGCATTTGCAATGGCTTTTGGCATGTGTGTCTACACTTGTATGGATGAGTCACTTGAAATGCAGACTAGATATGACCATTCTCCTGCTCAAGAGGACACAGAGTTAGTATCATTCCTGTTACAAAGATGTGGCAGCCACAGAACTTCCTTTTGGTCTCAGCTGCAAAGGTAATGCAGCTGCTAGCTGCTGATTTGGAATGAAGAATATTCCAGGGGGCTCTAAATTACACAGTGAGGACAGTAGGAAGGGCAGAATGTCAGAGGCAATACAGGCCAGTACCATCATCTCATTTCATGTATTTTAGTTTTATTTTGTGTTACCTATCCACACCCAGCTTGCTCAGTCACTCTATTTTCTCATATATTTATACTTAACATATTCTCTTGGACTCTACTCCAATGAGTCCAGCAATGGCAATTTGCAACTCAAAAGTTCAATCCAGACAGTCTTGATCATATTCTCTTATTGTAATCCTTTTCAGCATTTGTGTTTTTATGTCACTGTCTATATAAGTTATACATATGTTTAATTATGCATATATCATTGCTTAATACGAGCAGGCCTAAATGCTTAGTAAAAATACTAAAACATTATGTGTAGAGATTTTCTTACAGGGATTTGTAGGTGAATTTTTGGATTTTATCATGCAGTTCTCTGAAAAAGTACAGCTAACTGAAATGTGGCCTTTGGGTCAGCCACATAGAAAGCTCCAGGAAACAATGTATTATTATGTATTATTAATTGCCCTGCAGCTTAGCTTTGAATCCTCTTGACAATTCATAGATGGCACAAGTCTCCTAACAAGAAATTCTGTGTGTAATTTATGGTAGCTGTGACTTAAAGAGGAGTCTAACCATGGAAAAGGACAAAGCAGCATTTTGTAAGGAAAGCTTAACTTGTGTTTCATCTCCCTGTGGCTTAGGTAATAGGTAACAAAAAGTAACACTGCTTTAGAAAGCCTGGGCTGCATGAAGAACATACAGGTTTTAAAGTAATATTTAACATGTAGTTGAAACTGTTAGTTTTCAACTTTATGTATTTCACAGATCATGATTTACATAATCCCATCAGTAAAACTGAAAAGACTTAACTCCTTCCTTGAAAGCCTTCTATGACAAAACCCCCCTAATTTTCAGGACTTCTGTGAGTTCCGCTATAAAAAGTTAGTACCAAAAGCAATCCTGCTGCCATCTCTTTCATCAGTTCTCCCACTTAACTTCACCAGTCAAAAGTGATTCCACTATTAAGAGGTTAAGCATCAAGAGCATAGAGCTCACCAACAACTGAGTCTGCGTGTAAGCACTATATACTATTTTCAAGACCAGACTATACAGTAACAGTGCACAGGACAAAAAAAGCAGGAGACGGGATACAGAAAGTAAGCCATCTAACACCAGTGTTTCAGGCATGCAGCCTTTACATTCCATTTGATAATTTAAAATAACCCACTCAGGAGGTAGCTCTTAGAACACAGAGCTGTCTGTTGGAGAGTGACTTGGCAGAGGAGTGTGGCCATGTTTGACCACCTGGGCTCCCCATTAGGAATCTGCACTCAGAAACAAGGCAGTAAAAGGCATCATCTCTACAAGCCCATCAGATTAAAAATAACTATGCTCAAAACAATCTTGTAATTATTCTAATTAGGTGTTATTCTGCCCAGAGAAAGCCATATATCTACACATACATATATATATATGTTATTTTTTTGACATAGTGCTGGGGTAAGATATATTCAAAACAGCTCTGTGTGAAACATTTTTGTTCATCTTCTAAGAGAGACTTCCCTCCAAACACATTTGACACTTGCATCCAAGCGTAGTCCAATTCCTGCCTTCAGAGATCCTTGTGCTAAACTCCTGCGTGGCAGCAGAGGGCTCTCTTTGGCAGCTGTGTTATCGCGATGCTCTTCTGGAAAGCCACATAGGAGATCGCTTTTGTTGCTGCACTTCTTTTGTAAGGCAACTTGAAAAGCAACCCTGTACTTCCCTGTCTTTTCTCATTCTCAGATGAAGTGCTTTCCATAACAACTCTGTGATCTTGTCAGTCAGCAACCCACTGCTGCTGCTTTCTTACTCAGATGCTGAAAATAATCTTTCAGGAAGGAAGGATGATGTAAACAAGGAGTAAATTACTGCCTGGAGAAAAACTTGAAAGCCAATTTAATATGGAAAGAAAACAAATAAAATTCATATCCTATCAACTTAGGGCTAACAGTGTGCAACTCAACCAAACATATTTTTTTAATACTTAAAACTTACATATCCCACTTTTGGGAATGAATCCTGTGACAAGAATTCAAAAGCCTTGAAATACACCTTTAAAATATGCCAACTAAAATGAAAACAGAGGGTAACGTAGACGAATTCACTGATGCAGTGAATGGCAAACTGGCAAAAGTGAAAACAGCTATTTGTATCTCTCGTAAGATGCAATCAAATGAAGTAAAAATTTTTCTTTTACAGAACAACGGTTGAAAAAATACCAAAAGTGTATACCATAATGAAAGTATTTCCATAGAAAATGTCAATACCAATATTCTGTGACCGGGGAACATGAACAGCTTTATTTCCTACATATACTGACATCACTTGCTCTTTATCAGCTGCTCATCTCCTGCCAGTCTCTCCCACATTACCTTCAGCTTGTTCTTTCCTGCAATAAAGAAAGTGCCATTTGGACAAGAAGAGATGGCCAGAGAAATTCCAGCACTTGTAAATCCTTGTGTAGAAGCCCATGGGAAGCTGCAGAGCACTCCCTCGTTTTGGTTCTCCCAGGGCCAGAGACACAGCGCAAGGACGTGCCAATGGTCTGCCTATGCTCTAGGATCCTGCTGGGACACAGGTTTCACCTGCTACCAGGACACACTCCTTGTAAGAGCAAAGTCTGAGCTGTGCCTACTTCTCCCTCCACAGAGCAGCACGTCTGGGTGGGCATTTAATCCCATGAGGTGACAGTCACTCTACAATCACTAGGGATTCACTAGGGATGCAATCACTACAATCATTACAGCAGCAGTTTTCTCTTTGTACCTACATCATGTCCTCTGTGCTTGGATAACATAACATATATGTGCATGTGAATGCCTGTGTAGTGTTCAACACCTCTGTCTTCTCTCTGTGAACTGAAATAAACAGGGATAAAAGATATGTATTTTTTGTAAACATTGCATATTTAATTCTGACTTCCCAGACCAATGCAATGACTTCTCACCTTTTTTTCAGTTGCTGTATTAAAACAGTACTGCTCAATTTTGAGCAAATACTAGATTCCACAGTATGTCTAAATACCTGTACTGGAATCCAATGCAAAGTTAAGCAATGTACTTAATGGTGTGCACTGTGTTAATTTTATATCTGACTTTCCTTATATAAAAAAGATAAAGCTGTTTCAACCAGAAAGTTTGAGGATAGGAGCCCCAAAACAAATAATTTGTATCAGAATAAAACTCACTATAGAAATGACTCATAGATTCCTCTAAAACACTGACTGGAAAATGAATTTAAGCCTCTTTTACAAGCAATTTTTTTACTAGATCTTTAAACCAGGCTTTCAAAAAACCTTTTGTTTTGAAGGTTACATGATGTAGAACTCTACAGAATGATGGCAATTTCACTTTTACAGTGCTAGGACCAGGCAAATACCCTTGAACAAAACTTGAGATGTGAAAGACACAGTTTGAAACAGATGGAGATTGTCAACAAAATACACAGGTACTATACATTTGAACAGTTAAAAAGCAGAACGTCTACCCCGTCTGTCAAGATCACTTATTTTAAAAGAAAGCTATAAAAATAAATGTAATACACATTGTAAAGCAGAAACTGAACACTCATAAATAAATATGTACCTACTTAGAAATGGTATTAATATCAACAATCACAATTATATAAGTTATCAGTTACAACTGACAAAACTGAAAATATGGAATAAGCTATTCAACTTCATGCTTCAAATAAATACACTGATTTACAACTATTAAAACTCACGATGAGACCTATACGTTACTCAACTAATCCTACCTCTCCTGTTTGTTCTCTACAGCTGTTGATGCTGGCCTCTGGCACAGATGAGATATGGGACTACACAGGCCTCACACCCTGATCAGGTACATCAATTTCTACAGCTTAATGTGGTCAACTGTATTTATTACTCATTCATTAACTATTAGTAACATTTTTTTATTGATTGTATTTTTATTTATTGTAGATCATGGAGTTTAATTCTGTATTTTTTGCATAGATCTTGCCATCCTGAGGATGAAATAACGTATTACTTAAAAGGCATCCAAGAGGCACTAGCTATCTTGGCATCTAATGAACATAACCTTCCGGCTGCCAGAGTTTTAAGTGCTTTATCTCATGTTCTGTTTTCATTCAATAATTAGATTTTTATTAACTGGGTATTGACCTTCTGAAGGCTCAGTACTTTGTGTGAGGACAAACAGAGTTTGATACTGAATACCATCGGTGATACATTTACTTTTTCTAAGTACAAAGAATTGTTCCTAAATATGCATCACTAACTAGATTACTCTGCCCCCTTCTCTAACTCTTGATAGGATCCAGTTAATCAAATCCTAAATAATTATTTGCAAATTCTAAGTGAAGTTGCTTGTCTTTAAAGCATTTTATATAAACTTTCTTCTTGTAAGGTTTTCATTTTTTTTAAAAGCATAATTTCCATTAACTCCTGCTTTTAGTCAGGCTATAAATACCAGAAGAAGTCTCCCTCCTGGTATTTTGGCACTTCTGTATCTTTTCATAGCCAGAAAAAGTAAGTGGAGAGACATGAAAATGAAAAATAATGAAAAAAACAAAGAAAAAGATTAAAAAGTTAACTGAAGCACCCTATGAATGCTAAACAAAAATTACACACCTTTGGATTCAAATAGTCTCCCATCTAGTATTTTGCATGCTTACAAACAGGTTTATTCCAAAGTAATGCTGCATGTGTTACTAAAAGCTGTCTAAAACTTGTCTCCATGCCTGGTCCTTTGGCAGAGCTCTTTCCCACATTTTGGCACCTGATGACGATGTGCTAACTCCTATTTCACTTCTACTGAAGGTGGAATTTAGTATGAAATACCTGACCTGGGATGTTCTGTAGTTAAGTTTAATCCACCGTCCCTGAGCTTATTTGTCTAGGATTCAGGTAATCTCGACTCATTTCCTATCTCCTCCACAGTCCACTTGTATGAGTCTGACAGATTATTTGGGTGGTGCCTCAGATCCATTTCTGCATAATGGCTGTAAGAATTTTTTTACTCCCTGCAAGTCATTATTCAAATAAATCAATAAATCCTTATGAGATGTTTCCATATCTCAAGGGTCAGTCACAGGGTATATTATTAGGTTAACATGTGATTCAAAGCCTAATAAAAGAACAAGACATTATCATGTCTCCTCTCTCTTTTTTGAACATCACAAATAGTTTTTAATCTCATTCAAATATTGGGTTAAATTCTGATTCCATTATTATCTGCTCCAAACCCATTTCTCTAACTCAAATCTAAAGCGTATTTTCAATTTTAATAAAATCTAAGAGAAATTACTGCACACACAGAGAGACACTCTGAGATAAAACAATGCGGGGGATAACAAATCTCTCACTCTGCAACGTCCTCATGCAGTGACTCTAGCAGAATACATTGCAACCACCACCGTGCTACTCACCATCAAATACTAGTCACACCTGGGCCCTACGTTATGGTTTACCATTCAGGCTCAGTTGAAGATCCAGATGTAAGCAATGCTGTATAGTCAAGCCAGCTTTAAAGAGCTATTTCCTTGGTGCAGTTGTCTGAAATTATTTGTTGGCAAGACCGCATTGGGATCCCCACTCTTTGACCACTGCCTTGACTTTAGGCAGCCAGGAGACCCATTTTCAAGCATGAAGGTTGCTAATACTAACAATTCATAAAGAGGGAGGAAGATGCTTGCAAATTCCTGTTTTAGACTTAAGGTAGTTGCTAGACAGCTGGTCTGGTTTTGCTATCCTGGGCCTTAATCAGCACTTGAACAAGGTAATGAATCCTTATGACTTTCTCTTGGTCCTTTTTCAGGGCCCTGCCATGGCCATTCACAGAGGTCAGAAATCAACCCTGTTTGGCTCAACGTTTCCAAGAATTGCTCTGTGTATGCCAGAATTAGTGCAAATACCTTCCATATGCTTATTCATGATTATTAAACTGGAGTATGATTTTTTGTGATGCCGAGTTATATCATTCTCCTGAGACAGATCCATTCAGTTCAATGAGACCAACACAGAGACAGCACACTGTAAGAGTCTAAGCCTAAGAGTAATTGATTTTATGTTAGGGGATGGATGTTTTGAATAAACAGCCAGGACAAGAAGGAAACCAGCATTATCTTTCTATTTGTCTATTATGGAGTTTTGGGGGGTTCTTTTAATTAAAGGTACTTAAGTAAAATTTTTATCTTATGGATGATACTGCTAGTCTTTACGTGTCTTCTGTTGCCTCAAAGCAATAAGACCTCTTTTTCTTCTCCTCCAATTTGAAGCAATTGGCACAGGCTGGTTCTTCATGGTGTGAAACTCTCATTTAATAACAGGATTTTCTAAGCAGCGCTGTTCTTCTTTATATATTTTCTTCTATTACCTCACTTCTCGTAAACTTCACAGCAAACTCTGCTTATCTACCTTACATTATTTTTTAAAATTCAGCTCTCTGTATTAAATAACCTCCTTTCTTGACTGTTTTCTGAAATCTCAGTGGTATCTCATACAGAGAGTTTCATTTTTATTTCCCCAAATCCACTGATGCAATGCCTGTAATACTGTTCTGTAAGCGGCTAAAATTAACTTCAGCAATTGTAGTCATTGGAATTTGGACTATCAACTAGAGTGATTCTTAAAACTTCCTTATCCCAATTTTCCTTTGCACTCATTGTTTGTTATGGCATCATTTGTGAAGGTCATCCTAACCTTATGGGAGAACCAGACAATCCTAATTATATTTTTTTTTTTATTTCTTTGCTAAATTGAACAGCTCCCCATAATGTTATAAAAACTTTTCTCAAAGAAAGCTGCCTTCGGTCTTCAGGAACAGAAACTGTATTTTCAGCCTAATTTGTATTTTATGCTTTTAAAATATGCTGAACTGACATGTCTAGAGGCTGGGGCCTGCTGTTTACACACAGGATAAGGACATTGGAGAGAAAAAACAGCAGAAGCTTCCCACGGCAACTTGCCTTGAAGCTGTCTTTGAATGACCACTTTCAGGGGTGATGGCGTATTTCAGTTTCTGTGGCTCATCCAATCCTCTGGCTTTCTGATGAGGCTTCTAATGAACGAATACAACTGTAATGTTGTTTTCTCATATATAACACCACTCCAGTATGTGTGGTAGGCAGGTCACTGAATACCCGTCATGAGGCAATGACTTCCAGTTGTTTACTCTACTTCTAAATGTCGAATTTTATCTTTAAAAACCTCCACTATGTAAAGGTCTAGCACAGAGTTAAGTTCTCTCTCTGCAGATCATCACAGGAACTCAGTTGTTAGGCACTTACCATGTACCTTAGCTTTCTGTAGCCTATTTCAGCTCTCACTGAACAAATTCCTTCCTACTAGGTCTCAGTCAACTTCAGTCATATCTGCATTTATCAGTGACCCTTCGTATCTTCAACCAACAGATACAGACGTTTCCATCTGTCTTTTGTTGGATGACTCAGTGCCTTATTCGTCCTCCCAATTTATAGTTCAGCTGATTACTCTGAGAGTTCAAACTCTTCTACACCATTAAGATCTAACTAAGCTCTCTGCGTACCAGATGCAGTCACACTGCTCAACAATTACAAATGGTAAAATGGCTCAAATGAACATGTCAAAATGTTTCTTTTTGCCATTACAACTATTTCTTGAATTTAACTTAACCTTTTTCCATACTCCTGTTTCTGTTTTCCCCTAGTTATAAATGACTTGAGCATCACTTGCTTTTCACTTCACAATTTTCTGTCTTTTTTAATGGAAAAAAAAAATCCCTCACCCACGAGAACCTTCTGCCTGAACCACAGGAAATGTTTACAGTGCAACTGAATATAAATCTTCTGGGTTTCTGATTTTGCTAAAAACACATATCTCAGCTCAGGTTCACTAAAATCTTTGCTGAATGCTAAGTAAGCCTGACACGATTTCCAGTTCTGCACTGAAAGCAATGAGGCATATGCAACATGACACACAGCGAAAAATCATTCATTTCAACTGAGTTTTGCTTTGATGTCCATGAATAGATTGAATACCAAGCTCACAGCAAAAGCTGAAGGATTTGTATGGGAGCCTGAATATTGAAGGTGGTGAATCAAACCCATCAGATAATCAGGTGTCTTTGTTCTGCAGATAATAAATATCATAGCATCTGCTAATCTAAATCATTGACATATGCCTAAAAATCTACTTTCTAATATGTCTACAGAGGACTTGTGTTATATTTCTACCTGGAAGATCTGCTCATTTAACACATATCATACACTGACAAGGGCTGGTCTCTGTTCATTTCCTGGAGGTGCCATATTATCAGTCCAGCTGAGAGTATTTTAGAGCTAAACTACTTCATTTATTCATTATCCAGGTATATGGACTATCTGTCAGAGTGAAACAGTTCAGTTAAGATATTTTCCTTCACACTTTCCTTAGCACATGTCAACTGAAAGGGACGCTAAACTACTGAACTTTATGTTTGTTTTGAAACTGCCTTTTAATCCACTTAAGAGTCTCATCCAGATCTTGAAGAACAAACAAGCAAAAGAGCTGGATTCTATCATGATTAATTACAACAGAAATCAGTCCCAGCCTAAACATTTACTGAGTGCTTAATCCCTGTTAATGTTTTTACTGAATATAAAAGCCAGCTCCATGGAAAAAATATATAGTATTTTTATTATCATTATCCTGTTTTGCTTTGGTTTTTGCTTTTTTTTTTTTTTTTTTTTTTTTTCCCCCCACAGCAAGTGCTTCCTTGGGAAAAAGGTACCTGGTAAAAAGCAGAAAGACTTTTTGATGTGTGTGTGCATGAAGGTAGTGTTGCTAACAGAGGAAATATTTTAGCATGGGATAAACCATGGAAATAGGCAAACATACAGGAGGTTTATGATATGCACAAGCTAACTAGGGCAGTCAGCACGTGAAGAACACCAGAACCATGTGGGGAGAGTGGGTAGGTAGCAGCAGCAGGTGATGCCACAAAGAGGTACGGCACAGTGTATGACGGAAAGTAAGACAGACAATCCAGTGTCAGCTCATTTTCTTTGCTTAGAGTCTGGCTCATCTAACCAGTGTCCATTTTGCTTTTGCTCTTGCCACATGCAGAAGTTCCTTTCTTAGCATGTTGGGGAAAGTGAATATGCTTTCAGCACATGCTAGCTTATAGCAGTCACTGCTTATACCAAATGTTTTTGATTACCCACTGTGTTAGAACAATTCCACAAAAATGAAAACCTGTGTGATTCTTCACTCACTGTTGTTGTCTCCTCTTTGTCCTAACTTCCCAGAAATGCTAAAAGATGGATGGAAAGGTAGTCAAAAAGCCACATATGGTGAATGACATTAAATACTAAAATCTTATGTTCTTTGGGTACTTATCCTTCTCATAGCAACTGCAGTAGTCTCTGCACGTAAGGAAAAAACAAAACCCAGAAAGATTATCAACTCTTAAAACACTATATTTACTAAAGCATGAAATCAAATTGCTCAGACTTGGGTGCCGCAGCTCAGCCCTGGGCCAGACTACACTGTTGAAAGACCACCTTATAAATGTGCGACCTTTTCTTCCCAGCGGAAGTTAAGCTCCTCTATAGCCACTTTGCATCCAAGCAACAGTAGACATTTTGTTTTCAGGGCTGCGGAAGGATAGTACACAGCAGAGAGAGAATGATTTCAAAAGGTGAAATATCTCAAACTATTTTTTGCTTTATAAATAAATTAATTTACAGATACAACTATTAATCTTTATGCCAGTTCACAGTACCTTAAAGCATTTTAAGCAGTCTCCATTTGAGGGCCTGATGTGACTTCTCTAGTTATGAATAAGTATCAACATCAGCTCTAAAGCACCATAAACCATTCTTCTCTTACTGCTAAGGACATTTCAAGTTCTATAGAAGACAGTCACTCACTGCATACAATATCATTTAAACAACAGTAAGGGGAATATATGCCAATCATAAGTATACACTCAAGCTACTATGAACTACTAATGCATGTCTGCCTTCTAAAGGCCTGGTTGCTACACTGATATATGTAAGTATTTGCACATTCGCTTATTTTCAGAAATTTAATAGTCATATACTCACATGATTTCCTATTTGCTCGTGACCGCTTCCTCTCTCTAGGCACCGCTCGCTGGCTTGGCACTTGGGTGGCGGACTTTACAATGCGATCCATGATCTCATCTGCTGCGTCATCCGTTGCATTAGGTGAATCGTCGTTGCCAGCGTTCCATGAACCAATACGGCCTGGAAAAGTCCAGCAAATAAATTGAGGGAAAAGAAGACAGAAAGTCTCTTGTGTCACTTTGGTTTTGCAATCGGGTTTTTTTGGGGAATTACAGTAGGCAGCTCAGTCATCACTACTTCAAATTGGCCAAAGGAGAAGACTCTGCCTAATGGAGGATATTTCCAAATAATACCCTAGACTCTCTGCTGTATCAGCAGAGAGTCGAGAGCTCAAATGCAATTATAGTTTTCTATTCCCTTCAGCCTCAGAATCTTATTCTTGACCATGCAACTGGCAAATGTCTGCTAGAGACTGACTATAAGCCAAGGATTGCTTGTGTTGTGTGACCATGTTTCCCTCTGCTCCTATTACACAGAGACTAGAAGAGATGGCACATGTTAGAGATTGATTCAAATCAGCAAGACAGGTCCTCTGTACCAAAAGAGAGGAAGAATCAATTTTCAAGCATCTGTTTCACAGCCTATTGCAAAGAAGACAGGAAAAGGGCAAAAAGTGTTGTTTGACATGTCTTGTCCCTTTCACAATGAAGAATTCACCTTGTCATCATAAAGTTGTATGTGTCCTGGCACAACTGCGTGTGCTCTGTTATGAGCAGAAAAGCAAGACTTGGCAAGCTGATAAGCTAAATAAGCAATTTTGGTTAAAACCACAAACAAACAAGTGAGCCACGTCTCTGAACCCAAGGTTCTGGCACTCCTTACTCCACAGAGCTGTGTCAGACACATCTTTGGGTTCCTCCACTACAGACTACTGTTCCATGTGCTTTTTGTTTTTAAATGATTTCAAGGCTAGTATGCGGTGTGAACACTGACAGCGAGCTTTGTAAAAGAGTGGGTGTGGTAGAATTGCAAGCAGCTAAAAATTCACTGGCAAGGCCACTCCATATCACATCCCCGATGTCAAGGAACAACAGCTTTGATTAGCACTTTGCTCTGCTGCTTGTCTCCTGGCTCTCGTCAAGAGCAGTTGTATTACGATAGTGCTCCTGACAAGTTTCTGTCTGGCTCACCTGTCCTCTGCCTCTGCTGATCTTCAGGAGAACACAAGCTGACTCTCATTATCAGGACACACTGCTTGCTAGCATTCGATGGATTACTTCAGCTATTCCACTTGTTGCAGTGCAGCTTGAATTATTTCATCTTTGCGCTTTAGCTACTTGACTTGCTTCTTAAACTTGGGCTGTGAAACCTCTAAATAAGACAGGATTGTGGTTTCAAGCCTTAAACTACACACACATAGACTTAGTGGTGGATGCTCTGGATGTGCTATCAGTGGTATCAAAAAAGAACCAAGAAAGTGTAAGATATCTAGATGTGAGGGAAAAGATATACCAGAACCTGAATTTTGGTGCGTCACCTTTAGTGGGACCATCTCCCAGGTATCACATGTATGGGAGGGGGTGAGGGGAAGACGAAAGGAAATAAACTGGTGAACCCAGTGTCTGTAAAATGATTTAGCATAAAGGAAGTGGTTTAGTGGTTGGTTAAATGAAGAGCTCTTCTGTCAGAGTATCAGGTGTCGGAATCGGCGGATTGAGTCAGGTTTTCATTTCCTCCCTGTCAGCTTTCAGCAATCACCCGTGCTGACACTTGGAAACAGCAGAGCATTGCAGACCTCAGAGAAAGAGGTATCTGTCAGGACAGCAAGGAGATGTGGGGCTGTCCACAGCAGCTTTTTCTGCTCCTAGTCTCCACTTAATCTATTACCTTTGCAGTTCAGCAGGGAGGTAGTTAAAAGATTCATCATCTTTTTCCTACCATTTTCCTCTCCCCACTCATTTCTAAAATGCTGCAAGGCCCTTTCTCTTCAATTTGAATTGCTACTTTCTACTTGTTTCTATTGAAAATAAAAAGAAAACCACATCATGGATTCCCTGGATGCCCCATTTTGCGTTCATGATGAGAACAAGAATAAAAATTGGAGTGTTAGTGGGCAGGCAGCCATGTTCACAGTGCAGGGAGAGATGAGGATTTCTGCAGGCTTGGACTCCTAATGCCCCCAGGCACTAATGTGGCTGTGATCCACGTGTTAAAACTTCAGGCAAATTCTTCTACATCCCCATGCCCCAAATCACCACTTCCAGCATGGAAACACCACTGGCGTCTTCTCCTTCCCCTTCAATCCTTTCTGCCATGAGCGCTATGCAAGGGGGCCACGACCCATGTTTAGGCCACTGTGTGGCTACTGAGCCACAAGAAATGTGACCAAAAGGAAACTGCAGGCACTCACCTCGGCTGGCCCGGCTTCGAGTGCGGACGCCGAGCGCCGTGGTGCTTTCCCCACCGACAGAGGAGGTCTTCAGCACGGCCTTCATGTTCTCGTGCTCTGCAGCGTCCTCAGCATACTGCAGCCCCTGGGGCTGGCTCTGGCAGGGGGGCGAGCTGCTGGAGAACTTGCCAGACTGTAGGAGGAAAACAGATTTGTTGTTTTAACAGAAAACAACATGGAGAATAGGCCAGAGTCTTGACTGCGAATTGCAAGGATAAAGGTGTCCTCCTGGGCTTGGTTTGGAGTGCAGCTATTCCCAGAAGAGCCAGGCAACAGTTGCCCCTCTCCCAGACCATGCACCCTGAGCTGAAATAAACTGGAAAGAGGGTGACAGCAGGGAGCAGACACAACCAGAGGAAAACCAGATGCATTAGCTCGAGCTTTATAATTTTGACCTCCTCTCTGAGAGTATAAAGTACAAAGCAAAGACTTGCGTTGAAACCTTCAACCCAGGCTGAGCCCGATCTGGGGTCAGGTACAACACCAAGGGGAACAGCACGAGACTTGACACAAATAAGAAATTGCTTCTTTTCTGTACAAACACCTTTCATTAACAAGGCAAAATGGGGAGAGACATCTAGGAAGAGAGACCTTTCCCTCTTGCCTCTCTGCATTGCTGCACAGAAAACAAACTGCTCGAAAACACAAATACCTACAAGTAACCTTAAAACACATTACCACTAATGCTGAAAAAATCCCTGGTCCCAAAACACTCAGCCAAATTATTTCATGGTCAAAACACAAAAATTGCAGTCAGCAGTTAGAAGAACAAACAAAACCTTACAAGAGGTTTAGGAATCTGCCCTCTGCTTCCCCAGCCCCCCCTGTGATTTCCCTGTCACCACGACTACATGAACAACAGCAGCTACATTAGCTGGGCAAGCATAGTGCGTGGATGCCGCAGCTCCACCAGTTAACGAAAACAGCCATCTAGAAATGGATGAAAACAGCAGAAATGAATACTTTCTAAGGAGGAGAAGAGGAGCTTGCATTGCTGGGCTGCTCTCCCTTTCCAGCCTCTGCCTACAAAGGGCTGTGATGTTGGTATTTGCTCCATTGCTCTTACCTAGAGAAAGCCTGAAACACATTTAAAATACAGTCCTGGCTGCAGAAAACACCAGCTCGGTCAACAGCAAACAGGCATCAACAGATAATAGTACCCCTCGGTATTCTCAGTCATATCAGCCCGGCATCAGAAACTGAAATATGTTTTATTTTTCATTTTAACCTTTCTTACTCTGACCAATTCAACACAGATGAAAGAAGGTGTGCTGAATTATCTTCTTCCTTTGCATAATAAACAACATTAATTATTCACTTGAAGGTATTGAGCCAGTCAGTTAAAGGGATGCAAACTTGCAGAGTCTTTCTGTCAGAGAACAGCAAATTGAAAAAAAAGACAGGGCCCTACTTTCATAGCTTTGATTGAGTCCCCGGAGCTGTCAAGACTGCAGATTGAAAATATTTAATCTGGAAATCAATGACAGGATGGTTCTATTTTAACATAATGACTTTTCAGGGTGAGATAGGAAGTTAACTGAGCAGCAAAACAATACTCCCTACAAGGCACTTAGCTAAATATACCAGTATGAGATTTATTTTTAATAGTGAGAAGTTTGTTTTCTTGTTAAAATATTAGCTTGCAACATTTTGATGTGGAAAGTATGCAAGTTCCTGAGTTTCACATGTGAAATTAAAAGACAAAAAAACATTAGAGAGAAACATCTATTAAAGTTCATGCCATTTTTGCATTAAGAATACTCTCTTATACACAATGGGTTGTAAAGCTAATCAATACCACCTCAGAAAAAAACCCAAAGGATAAAGCCTTCACATAACTGTTAGTCACTATTCAAACAGGTTAGTTAAATGTTGGCATAAACAGGC
Source organism: Strix aluco (assembly GCF_031877795.1). Classification (NCBI taxonomy): domain Eukaryota; kingdom Metazoa; phylum Chordata; class Aves; order Strigiformes; family Strigidae; genus Strix; species Strix aluco. The sequence continues at coordinate 73,490,626 of NC_133931.1, forward strand.
TAATTCATATTTTCTTTCTGCACCCCAAGCTATCCAACATAAATCATCACTGAGGGAGAAGCTCTATAACCAGGAGTTTTATTTCAGTTCTTTAATTTTCATATGTTTCCATAGATTAATGCCCAAATCCCAGTCTCTTGAGCAAATAACTGCCATTATGAAACAGTGAGCATTAAGTCACATTGTTTCTGTTCAGCAAATTAAAGAAAGCTCTAATGCTGAACAAAAACTGCATTGCATGATGGATGCTCCTCGAACCATAAATTGTTTTATTATGAATATAGGTAGTACATTATAGTTCTTAAATTATTTATTTACTACTTCATTCATTTTCAACATCATCTTCAGGAGTACTTTACGATAAATACATGAATTACTCCATGGCTCACCTCCACAGTGACTGAAGAATCTTATTCGCAATTCATATAGCAAGGAGAACCATTAAAATTTGCTTTGCATCCCTATATCCTGATGCTTTTGAACACTATATAAAATAATACCATTTGGACTTACACAGCTTAATAATGAGTATGAAATAATGGTAGTCTGTAGCCCAAGGTAAATGATGATCCCCATAACATTCAGATCACTGATGTTTTTGGGTAGTGGGGATACTTTGCAGTTTAGTAAACAGACATTAAGGAAAAGAAAAGAGGAAACTTAAAATTATTAAGGCCTCAGATAAGGATATCCTTATTCAAGAGAGCAGGTATGCATATGGTTAAAGCTGACTGTAAAAATGCATTCTTATGATTGAGCCAAAAAGCTATGAGAGAAATGTCATGGTTCATAGTTCCAGTTGAGCAGATGGATTTGAGAAGTCCATACTATCTCAGTTAGAAATTAGATGTCACAGCACACGAGGGGGAATGACATGCTCTTTCAGAGAACCATACCTCAGCATCCTCTTCTTCATCGGTCTGCCACTGGAAACAAAGGACAGGGTGGAGAAGGACAAACAGCAAGATTTAGGAAAGACAGTATACGGTCAAACCACGACAGAGTAAGAGGTAACCATGGTATTGTTTATGCAATTATAGGAGGACATCAAAATACAAAGCGTATAAGGAATTAATTGCTTAGACAATCAGCTTGCTTTTTTTTTTTTTTAGTTAATTGTATGTAGAACAGACTGTCACTGTCAGTAGGGTATATAAAAAAGTCCTGATTTTTCTTAGAGTAATTATGAACTGAAACTACCCCTAACTCATCCTATTTCTCTCCCTTGAGTCATGCAGTTGCTTGCCCACTTTTTGCCCCGTGGAAATTGAGAGCACTAGGAAGGACTCCCTCTCCTTTTTCCATCTCTGTTCAGCACAGGGAGGTCCTGGCTGCTCTTTCTCACAGTGCAGAGGTCAGCTTCTTGGCAATTCCTTTTCTCTACACTTAAGTGCTTGTTTTAATTCCTTTTTTAAGCTGTGGCTTTTCAACTTCCAATTTAACAGAGCACTCAAATCAAATGTTGAGTAGTCTTTGAATAAATGCTTAAAGTTCTTCAGTAGCTGCCTGATATCGGATCCTGGAAATTAGAGAGATGCAATTATCCTTTGTCATTCAGGGTTTTCACCCTCTGTGACAGCAGGCGTGTAAAACTATCTTGACAGTTACACTACATTAAATGCAATGGGCATATCAAAATATTGTGGCATATGGAGTGTTCTTAAATTTGGGGAATTACAGGGAATTAGCAAAATATTCAGAGCTGTGCCTGGGGAATTCTTCATTGGGTTGTAAGATGCCCAGCATGGAAGGTTCCCAAAGTAAGACAGAGTTTCTCAAATATCTGGTCTCCTTGTTTTCATAATTTTCAGTTTGATTGCTTAGAAAGTGCAAACATAGCCCAGAAATTCAATGCATTTTTTTATTTGTGGGTTTTGTTTTATTTTTTAGAAGAAGCATTCCATCAATTCTATTCCCCTTCGTAGTGTTTCTAATACATACTTTTGACCTTATCTCCATCTCAGCTATGATTTCTGTCTGGGATTGATACATTCTGTTCCAGAAACATTCATCATGAAAAATGAAAGCCTGATTTACTTTGGCCCTCAGTTTAGTTTCAGCACAATCTCCATAAGAAGATTAGTTGTGAGAGTGCTGAGCAGCACATTAACATTACTTTTTAAGGGTATGTTTTATTCAAAGAGTGAGATGCTTATTTTTCTTTGGACACAGCGGCACTAACAGAAACACAGGCAAATGTTTTGCAGAGGGACCTTGGTAGGTATGTTCCCCTTACATTAAAAAGATCCATTTGTTTTTTACCATCCCCCAGAGGGCAGGGAGTCACCGTAAAGCAATTCTTCTGAAGAAGGCCACAATTCACTTTTTGGCATGAATAAGAAACAAAAAGGAGAAGAATGGGAACCAAGAACATACTTGCATTCTAATCCATAGGTACATCTATCTAATAAGTAAAAGGCAGGAGGAGAGCAAATTAAGCTAAAAAATATGCAAAAGGCACTAAGGGAAAGGTGAAATAACAGAGTACACACATTGCAAAGAGTGTGTTCCAAACAAAAGTGTATTATATTATTATAGCAAGCTAGATTTTGACAGGGAAAGTCCCAGCTGCTAGCCTTCCTGCTCATTTAATCTAGCTAAAAGTGATTTGCTGTGGACTTACTTTAAGGGCAATGTACTCCTCTCTGTTTGACTTTGCTCATCTCCAGTAGCCAGGGCATTACCATTTCCCATCCTCCTGCTCTGGGTGGAGAGGGCTCACACCTAGAACTGCTGTCCTTCTACACCCAAAGCTACACCAGTGCACAGGAGGAGCAGTTCACCATCCCCATCATGTTTCCATGTCTGGAGAGCCATTTGCCCCCAGCAAATACTAACAACAGGAGTCAAAGTAGCAAAATAAATAAAACAAACTTTTGTTTCACAAGGGAATCTGCTCTCATCAGGTGTGTACATTCTGCCTTTTATTTCCTTCTTCATTTCATCATTATAAATACCCTGAGAAATATTAATAAATTAGGAATTTTTTAACATGCAATATTACCAAAAAGCACTTAAAGAATATTGCTATACTGAATACCTCTTGCAGGCATAAGATGTTAATTTTAAGATAAAAAGCTGCTTGAGTCTTCTGTCATCCAATTTTGGATATTGCAGGACAACTTGAGATCTACCTCCTTTCCTCCCTCCCATTTTTCCTTTAGGCTAGCATTTCTATCTGGTGGATTTGCCATTTCAAAATATTATTTCTATTACATAGCAATTTTGGAATTGAAACTCGTAAGTATCATAAAAAGTAGAGCTTCATAAATCTGGGAGACAGATACTTATATTACCTACTATTATTAAAAATCATTAAAAAGCTCAGACTTGTATCTATAATTGCATTTCTTCCCTATTTTGCTTGCTTGTTACTTTTAGTGTGCCCGAAATGAGTGCTATCATTGGCTAAAGGCAGATATAAGGTTACAGAGACTAGGCAGTTTTCCCTGTGAAACTGTGGCAACTCACTGTTCTTTTTTTCCCTTACCCCCTCCCTCTTTCTCTCTCTTGCAGACAACATTCACCAAGACTTAAACTGACAGTGCCCAGTCCACTTCAGCTATTAAAGAACATATAAACATAAAGATCTCTGGGGTAAAAGGCTGAAAGAAAGACTGGAAATATTCCCCATTGTGTTTCTCTGCCCTACTCCATGTGAGCAGTTGCTGAAGCTGATGCAAGTTCTCCACACAAAGAGCCAGCAGACTCTCCATGCAAAGAGCCAGCACCCCTCTGCCTTCCAAGTCTGCAGGGGGGAACAAGGTTATAGAGATACGTGCCTTCTTGTTAAGAACTGGGATGGTTCTGGCTTATTCCTTTCCCATTTTTGCTAAAATCCCTCCTCCATACTGTAAAGTGATAAAAATGAGATCCTGAGGAACCTCTCAAAAGGACAGGGAGGTAAATATCAAATAACCACACAATCCTTCTAGGTCACCAAATCCAGAAATTAAAATTCCACATGACTACTACTTACTACTTTCTACAAAGAGTTTCTTTCTAATGTCAAGATCTAAACTTCTATCATCAGTGTTCTGTAACTAGTTGAACATACTGCCAATGCATTACTGATAGATCTTCCCTTTCCAATGCCTTCAAACATAAAACACTAAGAAAATCAAGACCAGATACAAACCACAGCCAACACAAGACTACAATAAAACTCCCCTTTTTCATCATTCTTCACACATAAATATCTTTTATCCTGCTGACTTGGAAACTTGTTTTGAGGTAGATCTGACTTTGAAGTTGTCAAAGGAAGCTGTGACAAATAGTCTGATGCAACTTTAATTCTGTTTTACCATGTACTGCAGTCAAATGAATGGTAAATGAGGCCATATTACTGGGCTACAGATAAAGAGATTGAGTAAGTCCTGAAACAATCATACAGCTGTATCAGTAACTCCCTTAAAGAACATCTCTATAGGGGGAATTTTAAAGAATGTAGTTTTTTACACCAGCAGGCTTTTTGTTTTTAAGCTCATAGGACCATTACATAATTGTAAATTAGTGATAGGCAAAAAATGCTCCCTTTCTGTGGACCTGCAAGAGATTTTTAGGTGGAACACTAGCTGTCAGATGGCATTTGATTCTTGTGAAATCTCAACACTATCTTGAGCTGAACAAGACATCTTCTTCCAATAATACATTTTTCTGGGAAAGGCCTAGCTGCCTTCTTTCTTACATTTTCGGAATACGGCCACTGTCCTTGTTTCTGCTCCTCACTGACCAGCTGTCAACCCTGAGCATTCTTCTGGTTTGAAAGGGTCCCTTCTCTCTGCTTCCTGAACCCAGCTGCCAGTGATCAGATTTGCTTTTCCCCTCATGTCTCCTGCAGGAACAGGACATAGAGAAGCTTTCTGTCCTGCCACTGCCAGTTCTTCTGGACAGATAATATAGAAACACTACATCATATAGTAGGAAAACAGTAACTCCACATCTCAGCATTGTTTAAACTAGTAAAAAGCACTAAAGCTATCTGAAGAAATGAAAATTGTAATTTACCAATCTTTTTGGTTAATGCTATCTTTTAGCTCCTCTAGACTATGTCAGGAAAAATGAGAAGCAATTGAAGAAAGTGATATCACTTCCCCAGTAGTAGTGTTGAAAAATTGTATGTGTGTATTACACCCTTCACATAAAATCAGAGCCTCTTCCTTAACCTGAGGCTAGACCAAAAGGAAAACCTTTTGAGATAATAATACAGGTTTATCATTTTCTCTAGATAAGGCAGATTTCCAGATTTAAAGAGGTTATTGCCAGGAAAGATCTACAAATGATCATGAGTCAATGACTTAAATACAATCTCAATTTGTATGTGTCTCTATACATATATATATATTTTGACCCATATTGCTTAGGCCATAAAACTGTAATCAGCTTAGGTCTTTTCAAGCCAAAGGGATAGCTTCATATGCAATGAACCACTCGCATCTAATCGAGACTCCAGATTTGGATTTCGAGACAGCTGGAAACTTTTATTAAGTACTGGCACTTCTTAAAACTTTATTTGGATTGAGTCAACTACATCAACTTTAAAAAGATTAAAAAAATCAAGGGTATTTTAAAGCTTACTATGCTGAGAAAACTAATCTTATTTTAATTTATTCTATCAGTATGCAATCATACAGTCAAAAAGTTTGCAGGGTAACATCTACTGTGAACATAAATTTGTCTGCTTCTTCAGAACCTCAAAGTAGTCTGTTCCCCTAAAATTGTCTGTTCTTTGCTTTAAAGTTAAGAAGAAAATTGCTGTGCATGTGCATGCATATATACCTAAAAATAGATAAAATACTAAGATTAATGACTATATTAGAATATTCAAAGATGGAGGAAAAAAAAATCCATTTAAATTTGGTTGTAACCACTTAAATGGATACAATGTTCATCATTTAAATCATGTCCTGAATTAGAAGCTTCATTTCTAGGTTTTTTTCCTTTTTCACATTCTTGGCTGATCAGGTACACACAGCTCCTCGTGTCTTCCAGATAGTTTGGGCACTGTCTGTGTAACACACAGAGATGCTCTTTTTGGATGCTTAATTTCAGTTTGCTCTCATTCTATACATTGGCATGAAGCAAAAAATATACACAATGAAGGATTTGCAAGTTTTGTCTTCTAAGAAAACAGAGTTCATTACTTACAGTAGAAGAACCTCTCAGGGATAACAATAAAGAGTAGCAGCACTTCATATATAACATTCAGTGAAAGAAAATTTTAAAAATCCATGCTGTGGGAGATACATTTTGCCACTTACATCTGTTATCATTTTCCCTCTGGTCTTGTTTCTTTCCCTGTGGTTAGCTCGTTTCTGTTTTTGCTGCAAAACTCGTTCCCTGGTGGTGCGGTATTCCAGAGCAAATTCGCTAATAATTTTGCAGAACTTATTGATGTTGACTTCACGTATTGCGTAGGGAGGATGGCCCATAAATAACAAAAATGAGTGAAATCTGGAAAACAATGAGTTCATAAATGCAGAGGGGAAAAAAATCTTTATTGATGTTTTCTAGGACACACCCCCCCCCCCCCCCCCCCCCCATTTCAGTGAATCCATTTATTACTTTATCAGCTCCCATAATTTCTTTTGTGCTACAGAATTTTCGTGGATGCTTTGCATAACATTGGCATGTTTTATAATTAAAACCATGAAAGTCTAGTCTATGATAACTTCATCCCAGTCCACTTTCCCAGGCTGATGCAGGAGATAAGATGTTTATGGAGCTCCAACTACTTTATATGACTAATTTGGCATGTGAATGACCAATTTCATTTCAGTTATAGAAAAAATATTTATTAAGTTTTAATTCTATTTATTTGTATTAAGCAACTTCAAAGAGGCTGTTAGGATGTTGGGGAAAGTCTAGACAAGAAGAATGCAGATTTACAGGCTAGCAAACACAAGAAGGAAAGAATTTCTGGTTCACAAAACTGACCATAAAATTATATTATCTACGAAGCACTTCAGTTTGGATACTCTCAATTCACAGTTTTACGGCTTCTGTGGCATTCAGGGCTTTCGCACTATTTGCAGCTTTTACTATTGCTTCTATATTTCTATATTGCATGATTTATAATAGCACACTGAATGATTAAAAATGTATGGGAATTCCTTTAACTGCATCTACGTCCCTGATGATAAAAAGTCTTTCCAATCCTAGAAATATGCAAGTATACGGATACATTTTTTGAGAACTGTAGTACTAGCTGCAGGATATAATAGGAAAAAATTAGTATTTTTCTTATTTGTACAATGCACAGATAAACACAATAGGAAACTGGTAAATTCAGTTCCCTTCCACTGCAACTGGGATTTCTGCTTACTTATGGCATGAAAAAAAAGTCATTATGAAAACAAAAGAAGAGGCGAATCAACTTCTCAGGTGTATATCCACAAATTTGGGATCATTTGGAATCTGGATCCTAATTCTGACCACAGCAATTTGGAAATTATTCGGAATTTGGCAAATCTCTCAAAATTTCTTAATAACCAGGAACACAAATTACTCAGATGACTTAGCTACGTTTGTGAATCTGAAAAAAAAAAGCTCAGGTGTATTGCAGAATTATCATGAATATGTACATTTCAAAGCACTGCAATTATCGTTAACTCCACTGGATGAAACTAAACCCAACAGGAAGCCCTAAGGACAGTGTCCTGGTTTAGCCAGGAGGGGGTTAAGTTTCCCCAGCAGTAGGGAGGAAGCTCTAGCTGGGTTATTCACATGCTGACCTCAGGTCCTGGTGCCGAAGCGAGAGGGTCGGTTAACACATGTGTTATGCCATCGTGTTTCTCACTGCTATACCGGTACATACCTTGCTCTGTTCATTGTTATTATTGTTATTGTTGTTGTTTGTTGTGTCGCTGTTGCACTGTTGTATTAAACCTCTCCTTATCTCAGCCTTGGGGCTTTGTATTTCACTCCCTTTGTGGGGGAGGGGCAGCGGCCGCGTGGTCTCAGACCCTGGCAGGGGCTAAACCACCACAGACAGGTAGTCTTAATTCTGTCTTCTGCATAAAACACATAGTCGTACATCTTGCAAATAGGAATGGTGCTGCCTATAGAAGAACTCATTGTACAAGACTCATTTCAACTTCTGCATATGGCAGATTTGTCATTAGAACTTCATTTTTTTTCCTGCAGCCTGTTCTTGTTTATCAGACAGTAAGCCAAGCCCCCTCAAAAGTATCCAGGGAAGGACAGAAAATACAGCAACTTAACCATAAAGCTTCTAGCTTTTTGGGACTAGGAGTTAAAAGACCCAGTTATTGCACCTTGGGAATAAATGATTGCCTGGATCATTGCTTCTTTTCATCAGAAATATAGAAACTTTCTGGAGTGGGGAATCTTTCTTAAATGGCATCTCTAACAAAGTATGCACCACATACATCCTGGTAACATTACTTGCTGGAATGTGGATTAAACACTTATAAAAAATAATGATGTAATAATTTATGATTTTAGCAAGTGATTTATTATCAAGATATTGCTGTCACCAATCTAATTCTGTACCTGTTAATTATTCTTCTATGAACAATCTTCAGGATTATGATTCTTTCTGCACAGTCTTTAAGAAACTCGGACATTTTTTGTTTTAGAGTTGGCTTCATTTCATGCTTTGCTATAGCCTTAAGGTGATCCCATGATGCTTTGCACCGTCTTTCCATCTGACACAAGTTTTCCTGAAGTTGTTCAAAGTCAACCTAAAAAAAAAAAGAAAAGAAAATGTAACACTTCAAGTGAAAGCACTGGTAATATCCTTGGATATCTGAACAATGTAATGTATGTATAAGAAAGGGTCAATGTAGTGGCAGCACAACATTAATTCACATTATTAATTACTAATAATAATTAAGAAATTGATTTCTCTGTTGTACTTCATCTAGACATGAAATGCTAGGAAGGAAAACCGAAAACAAAGAAATACCCATATACATATATATTTGGTTTTAGTCTTGGAGGCCTAACACCTAAAGAAGGGACAATAAAATATTGTGATGTGTTTTTTCCCTTGCTAATAACTTTATGCCTGCACCAAGCAACTGCATGACTCAGTTATTTCTGAGGTAATACAAAACTTTCTCTTTTTCTTAATCCTTTTCTCTGCTACTCATAGCTTTTTATACCCTGTTTACTGCTCACTGTTGTACTCAGCCAACACTTCTCCAGTTTAGGAAGGACTTGGATCTAATCCCTAGCCATGCACTGACTTGTTAATAGATGATCTACTTCTAATCACAAAATTCACAGGCCAGAATTTTTTAAAGCTGTATTTGAAGAAAGTGTTATTTAGTGATCTCAGCATTAACTTTCATCCCTTGATATACAGTACGCATTTGCTGGCTTGTAACAAGATCATATAATGGCTTTGAAAGTGTCTCAACGCAGTTAAAATAAATGACTGCATCCTACGGTAACATGCATCAGGACAGAAGCCAACACATTCCACATAAGGTAGGAGAGAGCTTTCCCTTTATTCATCAACCAAAAAAGGTGTTCAAATTGCAGTGGTCTACACACAACAGATGAAAAAAATAAAGCTACCCAACATGTTCTTGAATTCTGAAGAAAGGAAAAATTTATTTTATAATACCACTTCACAGTTCAGATGAACTCAAGCTATAAAATACACATTTAGCTCTCAGATTCTAAACACGTCAGTGTTTGGGATGTTACAGTCTGGTACTCCAGTTAATTCCTTAATGCTAAATGAAAACCAGTGTCAGAGACAGGTTTTAGTTTACTCTTTTTAGCTGTGTGCAGCACCCACTGCTGAGACCTATACTGAGGATAGCCATAAGAAATGCATTATTATTAAAAAGCTGCTGGTATTGATTTGATTTGTTTTTGCTGTGATTTATAAAGTGGTGAATTTTTCCTCTTCACAAGGAAATAAAAACATCCTTTGATCCATTCTGCTATTCAGAAAAGCCCTGCAGGCGGAGCAGCTGTGGGCTTTTTGTTTTCCTTATATCCATATCAATGCATATGTGTTTTTTTTTTTTTTAAAAAAGTCCTTTCCAGATCAGTATTTTTACTGTTGATGATAAACACATTGCTGCTCTCCATAGATGGTATATCTAAAACACACATGGTGAAAAATACTAGCATTCCTATTAAGAAAAAAAAGCCAAGAGGTGGTGTTTCTAGGTCTTACTAGTAAGAATTTTCCAACCTGGTTGAGGAAGCTTCTCTGCCCCTGCAGCAGAGAAATTTAATTTTATGACATTTCATAACAGCTTTCACTGAAAACAGAATGAGTTTTAATCTATCAAAAAGCTCTGAGGTTCAAGCCTGTAGGGGTTCAAGAGACATCTCTGGAGAACTGCATATCTGCAGGGAAAAGATATGGCAAATTCCCAGCCCCTTGAAATATGCCAACAGCCAGTGCATTCACAAGTGAGCAGTTCCAGCAAGGACTGGGAATGGCAGGTTGGGCTAAGGGATGCACAGGAATTTTTTGAGCACAAACAAAAATTCAGATTGCTGGGGAAGTCATAAGGAGACCACAGTAAGAATACCACCTGAGTTCCCCTGGAATAAACCCCTGTAGAGCACAAGTAGCTCTGCTTGAGCAGAAGCTGTAAAGTCCTGGAAGGAATAAAGCAGGAAATCCAACAGAGGACAATGTGCCTGTGCATTCCCTACATGCAAACTGTCCTGTGCTCGCAAGAATGTAACAAACCTTCATGAAATCTAAAATTTTCTGGCTGTCAGCTCTCCAGATTTTGGTCACTTGTTTGTGGACAGAAAAGAATACACTTACAGAGAAATATCCATGTGTGAAATATTAAAAGTCAAACTTTTTCAGAGACATCCAGGCACCCCACCTGATATTTCATGAAGTGCTATTTCACCAGTGCAAATTTTACAGGTAGACACAGAATCCATTGCATTTCAGTCTGCTCTAGGTCTTACACACAAGGAGTTAAGTGAAGCTTCTTCATACATGATATACCATACAACATCCCTTTCCTCTATCCAAGGTGTAGAAACTGCCTCCCAACAGACCACCAGGTAACAAAGCTAAGTCTTCAGATCTTTCTAAAAAAACCAAGCAACCAAACAAAAAGACTAGCATTTATCAGCCTGCTGACACGATTGTTCCTACTAAATCTCACAAACGTGAGATTTTAAATATTCAGGCTGGATCGGCTCAAAAGGAAAGTTCTGAAGTTAAAAATATTTGAACTTTCCTACCAAATACATCAAAACATTTGATAGTTTGCAGCTTTGGAGTACTACCTGCATGACATTTCAAACCACAGAAAAGTTTTCCTCCCCGTCCTTTTTCTTCTAAGAGCAATAGCACTAATGTGATGCTCTCCAATGGGAGACAGTGTAACGTGACAAGCACAGTCACCCTCATGGTATCTCCTCTCTCCTTAATTCACATAGCTTGACCTCATGTTTCCTCTGCCATCCCCTTTTTTCTTCAGTGCTGGTGTTCGGATAAGAAATTAGCCATAAACCTCTTAGCACAGTAAAGCCAAAGATCCACTGATCTTCTAACTGGACTCTCCTGCAACTGCAGACACTTGTACACAGGATCCAGGTGATGTTTTTTTCTTAGGCTAGTGGAATATAATATCCAGGTTGTATGCCAGCAATTAGTGTATCTTAAGTGTAGGTATCAACTCTCACATAGACTGGCTTTCCATGGCTATCTGAAATATCAGGACATATTTTTAACTGATAAAATACACCAAAATCCTATTGAAGTAATATGCTCTTATTCTGCAAACTCTTACATTTTCTAAGCCTTGTAATGTGTTGGAATATTAACCAAGACAGACAGCTACTAATTCCCTTAATTATTAGAATGAGATTCTACTGAAAAGCAGGATCCTAAGGAATTTGACATCCTCAGATCCTCTTCTGTCTTCACTGTGAAGCCAAACTCATCATGGACATAAAGAAGTTTTTATAGAATTCTGAGCAGCAGCAGTCCAGTGACCATGTGACCAACAGGCCCCTCCATTTTATGCACGTTTCTGCCGTAAAACAGCAGGTACTTGCATCAAATGGAAAATGTAAGTAAAATACAGATCTGTCTGAAAAGCAAAAATTTATCTTCACTTTAATTGACGTAACCAACCATGAAAGATGAGCACAGTGGTCCAGACCTAGGCATAATATTTTTGCACAAATGTTTAAAAGCAGTCACACTGTTCAGCAGTAATTACCTTTTGTTTTGGTAATTGTTGCTGTTATTGTTCTGTTTAGGATGTCTTCTAACACTGAAAGTGTTATATACAAATATAACAGTAACCATGATGACAAATGATCCCCCAACTATATGTTCCTATGATAAAGAGAACAAGAACTTATGTGGAGTAATAATGACAATTCCTCAATCTAATATGCATAAAGGAAACATGAAAAGGCATATATAATACCATACTACCTCTCTGCCACCCAGTCCACACAGTATTCCCAAGGGAGCACAGATTGCACCTTTTTATTTCTGTGTTTATTTCCAACATTTTACTAAAAGAATTAATGCTGCATAATGGTAGAAAGGCATGATTCCTTTTTTTTTTTTTTTTTTTTTTTCATTCTTTCTTTCTTGAAAGGAAGGATGCACCAATTATTGCCTGCAGCTGGAAGGTCATGCTGGGACTAAGGAATTCAGATGAATTGTGGCTCCTGGAGACCTCAGCATAGGAGGTGCTCAGACAAGAACTGCTGTGGCATTATTTTATAACTATGCCCCACTGAATAAAAGGAAGAAGAAATCTGAAATGGTCACTACAGCTTTCTCCCTGGATAGCAGTGTACAGATGTTGTGTCTGGCCCCAAGACTTGGAAGAAGGTGGAAACATATATTCTTCCTTCTCATTACATATATGTGTAAAAGACATGCAGCTTGCTGGTCCTGCTTACTCTTACTTTCTGCTACAACTTTAAAAATAAATCTCTTTTTTGCCTCAGGAAAAAGAATGAGTGGTCTTAGGTTGTTATGCAAAATAAAAATGTCTTTTCTTTCAGACACTATGTAATGTTTATTTTCATTTGTAAACCAATTTAGAAAAAGCAACTTTCTAAATGCTCCTGGGATATATTTGATATGTTCCTCCTTTCTCCTGCCAGGTTCCGCTCCATTCACAACCACATTAGCTGAAAAATATTCAGAACTATTTGTTGCTTATCTGTGAAATCTCTTGCTAGGCCCACTGTTCAGTCTTCTGAGAAGTGCCTTTGTAGACACCGTTGCATCAGAGTGGAGTAGCCAGAGACAGTCTATCCAAGTAGGATTTAATGACTAGTTTACATGCCACAAGCCCTGCAGGGTCAGCCTCATTCAGGAAACCATTGCCATAAGTTGCTAATGGTCAACTTTAAAAATCTATTTTTCAATTTAATGAGCCATCGTATTTTGCACAAAAGACACTCAGACCAAAACCAAAAACCTTCCAACCACATGCCAGCAATGCCAGCACTCATTTTAATCAATTTATATAATTATTTATTGTTTGCTATCATAGTAACAGATGATTGCCATAAAAACCAACACAACACTGTACTCGCTGGTTTTCACCTGACTTAAAAACCACCACCACCACTAAATGGCTCAGGGTTTACTTCCCTGCCCATTCAGGTTCCATGAACATTGGTCCATTAGAAGGCCGATTTTTTTCAAGTCCCACTCCATGCCATACATCCAATATCACCTGTTGCGGATATAAGTTTAAAACTGTATTAATTAATGAAATATTAGACCGTTCCCCACTCATTCAGGTAGGACATGTATCAGGGAGGCTTTCTGGTCTTTGGGTTGGGATGTTATTTCTCTATGTGCCCACAAATATCTCATGGCAACACAGGAACTGGACTCTTATTATTTGTTGGGAGAGAGAGGGAGGGCTGCTTTGAGGTGACACTGGGAATTAAATGCATTGGCTCAAACCTAAAGTGCCTTCCGCTATATATTCCCTAGGGCAGCATATACAATTCCAGGTATGCATTGCCATTCACAGCAAACAACTGTAGTTGCTGTGACATAACAGGTCATTTTTCTTCAGCATTCCCTCAGCTGGAATGTGCTTTACACAAACGTTTCCTCTTCCAGCTAAATCTCCTCTCAACTCTGGGCTAAGCTGCATTGCTACTGAGAGTAAAAAACTGTCCTAAAATCAAAGATGCTGCACCTGATTACACTTACGTTTCCTACCTCCTGTATTTACATTCAGCCCTTGAACACAGTCAAAAATGTCACTACTGGATTGAGGTAAAAAAACACAAAACAAATAAATGAAGGGAAACTGGTGAAGCTGAGGTTTCTGCTTAAAAAGCACTTCTTTTCAAAATCACTGTAAAATACTGAAAGTTTTGTTCTGAAGGCCAGTGAATAACTTGTTATGTAGCCTCAGTATCCTTGCATAAGTCTTCTATTGCTTGATACTATATTTATTGTTTATTGCTACAGCTTGTTTCTTTTAGTGTTGAACATATCAAATCCAGATATTTCTAAGGAAGACCTGGATCTCTGCATTTTTATCCTACCCGCAAGGTGCCTTAAATAGAAGATTGATGCTTTCACAATGACAAATGTTGCCTTAAATTCACAATAAAAATGACAACTATTTTATCGTACGTCATAAAAGATATGCATAATCACAGACAAAACCTTTCTCTCTTCAAAGTTCAAGATAGTTTCTGCAGCAGACCACAGCCTAGTCTGAACTGTTTATAATTTAGGGTGAGACCGTTCATTCTCACATTATTACAGGGATACGTTCTGGCAGGGAACATGAAATCTTCCTCTTTTCCTGAGCTGGTTCAGTGCCAAAGGAAATTCTGAGAACTGCTCCTTGCAAACACACTGTCATCTGAGTGCAGCGACCTTCTGTGGCGTATGTTCAAAACTCTGTCTCCTCCAGTATTTCCACACTGGCTTGCTTCACTGAATGTCACAAGAATTATCCCAAGACCGGTGTAGGCCAACTTGCACACTGTTGGTCACCCATTTTAAGTGGATACCAGCTCTCAAAAGCAAGTAAAATATAAAAGAGGTTCTGTCCAGACATTTCTAATTCTAGGGTGAGAGGTGGCATCCTGCCAAAATAATTTTAGAAATGAGAACACCTGAATCAATCCACTAATTAAAAATTAAAGGATGGAGGTGCTTACTGAGGTATGACCAGATGAGTCTACCCAATTAAGTACATACCTCCACTACATTTTTGTTCTTTAAACAACCTACAATAAACACACTAATATGGGATCTTTCTGCAGATGTCGTATGACAGTTCCCGCAATTTGGGATGCAGAAGAGCAATGCCACTAAGTGGTGATGTAGGTCCCTTCAGATGGTGTTACGGCACCTGCACCACTACTTGCAGTCATTTCACCGGAATGAAACACCACAGTGTTGTCAGGCACATGTGCTAAACTTCATTTGCTCTCTTTCAGACAAAACCTTGAAGCCTTATTTGCCACTGAAGCTCCTTCCCCCTGCCCCAGCCTGCCCTGAAATCTGCTGTATTTGCCTTATGCTGCTCTATCTTCACCTTTCCTCCCGTGCCAGGAATGGGGGCAGCAGCAGCAGTCCTTGCAACGGGCACCACAAGGAATGCTACAGCCTTAAGAAACCTTGCATTCACCAACCCCTTTTTATCATGGAAAATAATTTAAATTTGGCATTTCTTTTTGTCTGAAATAATGTGGGAAAACCATACATGAATGATAATTGTACAAAAATACTTCCTGTCAAGTGAGATAAGAGAAACCCCACTGCAGCAGCGCAAGAGGCAGCATGATCTTCCCCTACCTTTTTTTTCCTTTCTTTGCCTTCTTTCCAGTGTATCAAGCAGAAGCTGCAGCATGCCAGAATGGCATTTCTGATTCAGTCACCTCCTTTCTCCCCAGCCCTCCCTGTCAGGTCCTTTGGAGGGCAGCTGCAGGCTGCCTTCTCCTTAGCGGATGTCTTAGACTCGTCCTAAATCCTTTCCCATCAGCAATCCTTGCTCCCTCCCCTGCGCTGTTGACATGTTCTATTGCTTACTTTTAAAAGCAGCCTGCTCCTCCATTGCCTAGTATCTGCAAACTAATCCATGTTTCTTGCTGCAGGGGTTAAAAAACAGCCAGAAGTTTGGCATCTTGTAAGTAAATTAAAATTAGGGGGAGAAAAGGACAATTACTACTTTACTCTGTGGAGCTGGCCAGCTTTCAGATGCATGGGGAAAAATATTTATGGGGTTGAGAGAGAAGATGAACATTTCTAATTAAGAATACATTTTCTATTCATTAACAAAGAAGATACTAATGCTGATGTTTTCTTACCCTTCTTGCCATACTGGTAAGAAAACTTCTAGTAACAATACTGAGTTTAATTGCAGAAATCTGGGGGTCTGCTTCAGTATTAGGTACATCAGTTCTGGTACAACACCAGTGAAAAAACAACTTAAAATATGTTAAAAAAAAGAGGCAAAAATAAAAAAAGCAAGTGCTTTTAATCACAGGATACTAAACAATCAGTGTCCTACATGATCTTACATATTTTTATACAACTATGAATACTTTTATTTATCTAGAATTCTATTTTTTGGTCATTTTTTGGTTTGCCTTTTTTGCCATTTATGACTTCAGTCCTTCAACAAAAAGCCACAAGTTTTGCCATAACTATACCATTTTGTTTCTGGTCTTTCTAACTCCTTTCTGGTGAGGCAGCCTGTTTTCTTTATGGATTTTTTTCATGAACTAAGGCTCAGGAAATTCTCATATGATGTGCAACTCAGGGGAAGGGGCATCTCTGTTTATCTACAGGATGGAGATTGTTTAGCCTTTGTGGTTTCTGAAAGATGTTTGTAGACAAAATGGAGCTCAAAATACAGCCTAATCCACAGTGAAATATTAGTTCTCCTTTCCTGTCAGCTTTCCTAAACCAAGATTTCGCCTCGTCTGTGAACATTCCCTTGAAGAGGGCAGCTTGGATGGCTTCCATGTCCTAACTCTTTGATTTGTGGCAGCTAAGATCAAGTGGGAATAGAGCTTGTTACAGTAATCCATCAGTGGTATAACACATGCAGGAACATCCCAAGGAGGGAGACCTTGGGCGTCACGGGGAAGGTTAAGGCTATAATTTCTCTTAATGTGATTTTGTCTGGCCTTTTCAGAATTTCATCCGCTTTGGGCAGGGCAACTAGATCAGCAAACCACAGACTGAAAGACTATGTTCAATTTTGTATGCTCTTAGACCTAAAAATTTTTTGTAAATGACAGCATTAGGTTAAGCTTTCTTCCACTTTCTAAGACTGAAAAATAGAAGATTCACTTGAGAGTACACCATACATGGTGGTGTGGATTTTGGAAAACAAGGGCTCTTTCTTTTATGGTAATTTTGATTTTAGTGATTAACTTGGTTCCAATTAAAAAAAAAATGAAATAACTTCTAAACAAAGAGAAGAAGTAGGAAATGAGAAACCAATATACCTAAATATTAAGAGATGAAGAATCACGCAAAGAAAAAAAACATTAAAAAAAATTAAAACCTTCCAAATATGAGAAACCAACCCCAGTGAAGGCAATAAAACAGAGCCTAAACATAGGCTGTACAAGAGGAAAATTAGGAGAACGGAAATGGAATCCAAAGAGCAAATATCTAAGGATATAAAACAAACCCCACAAATTCCTTTATGGTATCCAAAAAAATGAAAATATGTAGGAGGTCCTGTATCTCTGGGTATGAAAGAAACTGAGGAAGACAAAAGTTAGGGAAGAGAAGCAAGATGACTTCTTTTCGTCCAACTTCACCACAGAAGATGTAGGGGAGAAATCTATTCTTGGTACCTGCTTTTATTTTTCTGTATTTTATTTTTTAATAGACGTGAATTAATAGCAAGCTTCGAATACTTGCTAGCAGAAACAAATGTGTTGGAGGAGGATGATATCTTACAAAGCAGTAAACAAGCAAAAGACAAGAATTCTGACAGCAATTAAAATAAAGAAATTGAGCTACTGGCTAAAATGAGCATGCTTCCACTACACTTAGTAACTTAAAGAATCAGAGGATAGCAAAAGTTTCACCTATCTTTACAAAAGCAGCAAGGTTGATTCAGGAGACTGTAGAGCTCCAAGTTTTATTACTATACCTGGTAACCTGGTTGAAAGGATGAATAACAGGAAATTAAATACATCAAAATAATCACTAGATTATGAATATGTTTATAAAACAGTGGACAGATAAGAGCAAGATAAAGAAAATTAGACTCTCAAAATCTTTACAAGAGCCTCATGGGAGGCCACCTGTGAAGTGTGAGGTTAAGAGAGCAAAGGAAAAGAAGGAACACATATTGATTCTCATCTGATGACAGGCTTAACAGCAGGTGTCTCATGGTTTGTACTTTGTATTTCGAAGTTATCTGGAAAGAGGAAAGCACACTGATAGGGTAAAATCTACAGATGGCAAGAAATTATTCAGATTAGTCCTGATCTAAGATTATAAGGGGTTTAAGAGATAAGCAGTAAATCTGCTCCAGCAGATCATGGCCATTACTGTAGATCTCAATGAAGTGCACACTGCAGGCAGTATCGGACTCCTCTGTGCATCAGGCTGATTTCTGAATTGCCCGATCAGCTCAGGAGGCTACCTGGATGTCTTTGTGAACTGCCCAAAGACAACTGGTGTCAAAAGGATAGCAACAGTCAAAAAACCACAAAGAAAACGTCAGGACATCTAACAAAAGATAGCACAAGCAGAATGGACAAACATAGTAGCATATAACATTTATAAGGAGAAGCTGGGATACTGTATTTGCTATTGTGTAACCCTTTCTAAAATGTAAGATGGAGAAAAAGTGGGGAAATGGTCTCAAAGAAAAGATGTAGAAGGATTATTTGAGACTTAGACAGGATCTGAGCAGCCTGGTTTAATTTGGTCTTGCACTGAAAAGGGTGTTAGACTAGATGACCTTCAGAGGTCCTTTCCAACCTAAGGTAGATAAAAAAAATTTTGACTGTTCAATATATTCAGACAGTAAATCCTGAAACTGGCAAATTCAACTGCAGACAAAATTAGATCATGAGTTCATTGTCACAAGAACTGTGCTAGGAGCCAAAATAAAATTTGATTTTTGCAGTTCTTTAAAATTTGCATTGTGTAGAGTCCCCTCCATTCCAGTATCCCTTCATATCCAAACAAGGTGGCTTTTGGAAAATAAATCATTCCTCCATTTGATGCATATAATGAGTATTATGGCTCATGAAATAAATTTTTTTTCTAGGAGACATCCCCCTCCTCCTTTGAAGTTTCTTGTGCTCTCCTCTCAAGCAGCTGGTATTGGCCACTATCAAAATCAAGACACTAGACTAGATGGATACTAGTATTATCTGCTGTAATTATTTCCATTTTCACATGAGACATGACTCCAAACCAGAATTTTCATGTTTGTTATCTCCTGATGATACTCTGTCATGTTTACTCCATTAATCAAGTAAGGTACTGTTTTTAAGGGTCATCGATGAAATCTCACATTCTGAAAGCTCCAAGAGTGAGGTTACAGTGTTTCTATCATTCCTGCTAGCAGCAGTAATAAATAATCTGTGTACCAAATTGAGCCATTGACCAGACCTATGCATTAGCCAAAGGATTACCACTTTTTAAAAAGAGGTGCTGCCACAAGTTTCCCTTATTTCTATTTATCTTCCCTAACTCCTGATCATCAAAATTATTGTCAGGAGGAGGACAGAAAAGGAGTTAAACAAAATATTTCAAGGACACTTTCATTCTGTAAACAATTTTATTACAAAAAAAGTTCATTCCTTCCATTGCCCTCAAAATACAACCAGGCATCTGCCTTAAAAAAGGGATTCCCACAAACCACAAAATAAATATATTTGAAGATACTGGTCAAATAAAGTTTTAACCTGCAAACAGTTCCTATTTATAATGTATATAACATTAAAATGGCTGTTATAACGTGGTTGCCTGTTAGCGCATCGATGATGAAACCACCTGACAGACAGAGATAAAGCTCAGAAGAGAGAGTACTGGCATCTCTGAAATTCAGTGGGAATGACACAATGAATCCACATTCATAAAAAGTGCTGTGACCAAGGAAGAATAGAATCAAAGAAAAAAAAAATCTGAAATATTTCACTTTAAAGAGGGTTTTAAAAAACTTATATATATTTATCCACAAGACATACCTTGGCTGACCTAGTGATGGCCCCTATCTCTGAATAAAGATCAGTGCTGTCTGGAAACTTTTCCACCACCATAGTGCAGACATGGTGCAGGAGGGACTGCTTGTGCACCGTGTCCTTGACTTCTGGAACCTTCTCGAGGTAGCTCAACTCAAAAGCTTTGACCTGTAAGGGGGAAAAAAGGGGAAGAAATTAAAAATAAAAATGTTTACTCCTTCCCATGCAGATTAGTAGACAAAAATGATTGCCAAGTAGGGACAGAGGGGAAAGAAGAATAAGAATCGTACAGGAGAAGCAGTTTATTGCTTTTATTTATTTTTAACATGGTGAAGGGTAGGCCTAAAATTAGTCCATCTGCAGTGAAATGACTCACAACACAGTTGTCACAATTTGAATGGGGACCACGAACACTAAACTCAAGGGAGTTACACCAGAAGAGTGCACAGCTCCATGTGTCCTTCAGGTTACGCTGAAAGAGGCAAAGAGCACCCTGACACACAATAAGAAGAAAAAGTAGGTTCTGTTTTCTAAATTACTTTTCTGGTACAAAATAAATACTAGGTTGCAACTGTCATAATGGTTTTGACTTGTTTTTTGAAGGAAAAAGCTGCAGGGGAAATGCTGGGACATCAAGCTTACATTGGTTCCATTCAGAAAGTTCCCAATGGCTAGCAGAGTAGAAAGGATAAATCCCAAAGTTTTATTGTGCTCCAGTTGGTCCATTCCTTCCTTCAGGTCAAGAAGTGGTTCTGCAACTTCCTGCCATAAGAATAGAAATAAGAAAGTGAAGGCTGCAGTTGGGTATAGCTGCTTTAAGTTTTTAATTCTATGGTTTAGATTAATTACTGCGAAAATTCCTGAACTGGCATCTTGCAGAGTGCAAACTAGCCATGTGTGCTGGCTTTCTTCCATGCTCCAGCTAATAAATCACATGCAAGGACAGCAAAAAAATATATAAAATACTTTCTTTATGTATGCAATTGCCTTCCTTGTCCTGGGGATTATTCTGTCATTCCAAACAGGAGAGAGAATCAGAGAAGGGGCTGCTGCATTTGAGTTAGATGCATGAACATCTCATTACTCCAACTCATAAAAAGCTATTTTTTTCTAATCTTTGAAAAATAAACAAAAAAAAGTTAGACCCTGGCTGACTTGACATTTGTAGCCTGACCCTAAAGCTTTCTTCAAATGATGGCCACCTCTGAGTTTTAGACATGGTTTTGTGCTTGTGTGACTTTAAAACTGACTCCCCCATCCCCTGTAAACATCAAGCTTTACAAGTGTTCTTGTTTTAATCTTTTAACTTCATGCATCTTCCATCCACACATGTTATCTGAGTATAGGTATGTAAACTGATAAGGCTTGAAAACATAAATTCTGTTCCATTACCTCGGGAAGTAAACTACACCAGAGAGTTCAAAGAAAGACAGCGAGGGTAATTGAGTTGACGGAGTTTATTTCAGTCTTTGTGCAAGGCTCAGGGCTATTTATTTTGCATGCACAGTAACAGTTCACATTGTTTCTATCTCCAAATGCCATCCTAAGCATCCATGAGCAGCATTCTTTTCCCAAATTATTACACAATTTATGAGCCAAGAAACCAAAATGAAGCTGTTATTTTAGACCAAGAGGCAAAATATCTGAGAACTTTACTTTCTTGGAGAAATGCAATGGGTCATGCAAGAATTGTAGTGATATTTTACCGTAAGTAAGAGCACAAAGATGAAGAAGACATACATTTCTAGTCACTACAGAACAATTAATCTGGCAGATATGGCAAACTCAAGACAGATTAAGAGATGGCATAGTGAGTAAAGTAATTTATACATCAGAGGAGAGGTGCTAAATAATCCAAGACTTTATCAAGTTAAACTAAAATCAATGAACTGCTGTACAGAATTCTTAAAGTCAGGGTTGATTTAGTTTGTTTAGTTGCATTGTGGGCATAAATCAAACTGCTCTGCATCTGATGTAAACACCGGCTTTTGAACTATTTTACTTGTATCAATTTGCAAGCTGTCAAAAACTAATTCCTAAAAGGTTAATTTAAAGCATTCTGGAGATGAATAAAAAGGTAGCATAAAAGGCTTCCAAAGCAGGCCATACTGTAGTCCTTCGTTTAACTATTTACATGCAAGTTATCCAAGCTTAGACTTTCTTGCCATGTAGTATACATTTATAATTACTCTGTATTTTTTATTGTATTGTAGCATGAAAAAAATGATAAAGTGTGCTAGATACCATAAAATCAGATGAAATACCATTCTTGCTTCCTATAAAACTCACCTTCTACCTAAATATCCTTACATATCACATATCCTTATTTACCGTGTTTTTATTTTTCACCTAAAAACTATGCTTGAATGAAATTTGTGGATTGGTTCAGAATTTCTGGCTGTGAGACATTTGGTAATGCTTGATAAATGTTTGATGCACATGCACAAATGAACTCAACTATATGTGTGCAATGAATCCAATGGTACTGGGACAGGGAGGACGTAGCTGATATGGCATATGCATTATTACCAACCTGTTATACTGATGATAAGTTTAGCTAACTGCACCTATAAAAGTTCATGTGCATGCTTTTCTGGGAGGGCTAAAAACTTGGTTGGGATGGGAACTCTGAGATGACCAAAATGTAATTTGCCATATTTGTGTTTAACCAAGACTGCCCTGCATAAAGTATCATACTCTTTTAAAACAACAGAAAGTATTAGGATCATACTGTAAAACTTAAAAAGCTCTGACAGTTTTTAAATTACCAGACAGTTTAAGCATCACTCAAAACTACAATCTTTTTAAACACTTATTTCTCTTAGCACACTGTCTCCAGGGAGACTAGAGTCAGGAGTAATATTTCTGCTCAGAAGAGAAACTGAATCAAGCCTTTTTCTTTACTAGTTCTACTTTTTTCATTTCTACACCTGCTTATATTCATTTATGATCCTTTAAAGTTGTCAGCAATAAGGATATATTTGCCCACAGTGACCCTAAGAAAAAAAAAATCTGATTTAGGACAACTAAAGATTCTATTTCTCTTTCTAAGACCTTTAAACTCCCTTTGAGATAACGAAATATGACAGCATCTGCATCATAAATAGTTCAGTACAAAGAACTAGTGGCAACACAGTGCAGTTTTTCAGAGCAATCAGAAGTCTGAAAATGAAGATTTAAAGTCGAAACTCTACCTGTTGTCTATGCTTTTAAAATATGATACCAAAAGAAAGGTGAGAAAAATTATTGTGCCACTGATGACCTTCAGTAGGCATACAGTACCTTAGATACATGTTAACATTTCAAAACAGTATACACATTATCAAACAGATCATTTGGAAAGGGTTTTCCTTTTTTTATTTTCTGTAAAGAGCAAAGAATAAGTGTTCATTCATCCAGTTCAGCCCCTTACAGTCTGAGGCTTCTCCCTACAAATGTACCCAGACTTGCTTTAGCTAATTAAATTCAATCCAAGAAAGATGACCTCCTTCATTATGCCTGGAAAGCTTTTCCATAAACATGAACAATATCTCACTTAACCCTTTTCTTGAGCAATTTCATGTTTTTCTTTCAGGTTCTCAGAGATGAAGCTAAGACCTACTTAGGCAAAACTCTGTTCTCAGATGATTAGCAAACAAGTCTCATGAACGAGAACCCCAGCGCTACATCAACAACTCAGGTATTTCACACACTGTTGGTATCATGAACCATACAAAAATTCCAGCCCCATGGAAATAATAGTAAGGTCCATTAATTTCTTACATAAAATACATGTGCGACTTGATAACTGAGTGCAATCTGAACTGTTATGAATTTTCCTAATTTTAAAATAGATTTTTAAAAAATCAAGCAAATGCTGGACAAAAATATGACAAAAACTGTGGAGCTAAGTGATTTGGCACCTAGGTTTCATGAAGGGTTTGCCCATTTGCAGATGGATCTTCTGCAAAAACAGAGTTTCAAGAACAGAAGAATATTAGCAGCCATGGGACTCTTTATCATTATAATAATTAATGCAAACTACTTTATTTTTTAATTGAATATGCTCATGGTATCTTATTTCAGTCTAAATAACTCTTACGTTTATTGGTTACGTGGAACTTAAAACTCTGACTTTAGCCTTTTGTTACTGGAGAGACCCAACTGCTCTCTCTTGTATCTCTGATGTCTGATCCCATATCTTCCTCTTCACCACAGGACCCAAGCTGCCATATCTATGCTTGTCTGCTAGGCTTCTTATCACATGCTCCTCTTATTTTATCAGAGTTATCATATGTTATTTCCTGTACCATTTTATGGTACTGTACTTAGGCCTATCTACCTTTCAACAGGGATAAAAATATTTGTACTATCTTCACTCCAGCTATCGCTTCTTTGAGTAATTTAGGTATTTGAGACATTTTATACTAGCACCCATTCTGCATGGATTTTAGCTGGCAGTTCATTAACTTTGTGGCATAAACATTACAGGATAAGCAACAGGAAAGCTATGAGAATTTCTTTAGCTTTTAGCCTTCTGACTGAGAGGAAGCTAGAAATTCTAGGTATACATATAGATTAAGAGCTACAGCTAACTCAGTTTACATGAAAGGAAAAATTTAGCCTTGTGGTAACTTCAAAGCAGAATAAATAGCTGTACCAGAGGAAAAAAAAAAACAACTGGAAAAAGGGTATTCAGGCCAGATATAAGTATTTTATGTTTTACAAGTCAGAAATGTAAATGTCTAAGAATAAAATGTCACAATTAAAAAATCCTGAATATTAGTGTTCTAAAACCTAAGCAATTTAAGCAGAGGTTGAGTAATCTTGACAGTATCATCTGCAAATCAATCCACTGTTTTATAACTTGTTAAATAACCATGGCTAGGTAAACATAAAGCATTTTCAGAAGCATGTCCCGCTTCTCACAATCCATATCATACAAAGATATACTGATTTTTTAATATGCACATAAGTGCACAGATACACATACAAAATTAATATATACAGGAGAGAGCTGCTGGATGAGCAACGCACGGGGTATGCACCAGAAGTACAGCCAGAAGAAGGTTCCTGTGCTGAGATTCCTGAAAGAGCTTGTGAAAGTCAGCAAGTAGCTGAAATTGCCTACACAGTTTCATTCTGCTTCACCTTTGTATCAAAATTATATGCTGCCATTTTGAAATTTTTGTCTGTGATTCATCATTCATGGCAGACAACCCAATTATACTGTTCTGTGAAGAAATGCCATCCACGAAGAAGGTGGCAACAACCGTCTGTGACTGAATGGAACAGAATATCCCTGAAGGGTGTCTTATCTTTTGTTTATAACTTTGAAAGAGAGTTATAAACAGAGAAAACTTTAATGGATGGTGTTTTCCTTAGTTCAAATGAATGTAAGATCAATACTCTCATTTTACAATGTAAGGCTGAATACTGTAGTCCTCATCAATCTTTATCCAAAGAAAAATTCTTACTGCTCTGAAGTAAGAATTTCCTGAATACCATCTGGAGAAGGTGTGGTAAGGATTTAGCCCTCTTCTTTGTTTCAATATCATTACTGACTAATTAAAGGAAGGAAGACATAATCTCTAATTTTCTTTTATAGAAGGAACAAATTATGAAAGATTTTTGCTGTTTCCTGGTTGGCCACCAAAACAAAAGCAATCCACTTACCATTTCCTCAAAATATACGCTCATATAATAACAAGGTCAGGGAAGAATTAAGCAAAACCTCAGAAGAGTCTCCACCCCTGCCTCCCTGCTTTCCCCTCACCTTTTCCACTATCTCGTAGTCCATCTTGAAAGCCCAGAGCTGGAGCCTGGCGGAAAGCTCGCTGATGGAGGAGAGCGTGAGAAGAAACTGCTCAGCGCTGCCCAGAGGGACATCAGGGTTTGCCAGCTGTGCCTCCTGGATCTTTTGCTTCTCCTCCTCGGTCGGGATCATAGTCAGGATTTTCTGTGAAGGGAGACAAAAGGCAGGTGTCAGCAGCAGGGCCGAGAGACGTGCAAGGGCTGGACGCTGGGTGACTTCACAGCAGCAACAGTAGAAGTCTTCAAGTCTTCTAAGGCACCAAGGCTGGTGAATTAGAACAGCACTGTGGTAATCAAGAACTAACCCACTGCACAAGAAAGCAAAACAAGGCCTGCTACCTCAATCATCGGCAGTTAGTTGAAAAACACATCTGTATCAAAATGCTTTTTAAAAAATTTGTACTCAGTAGATATGGTTAATCACGGGATGAAACACTGAAAGAGACACAGGGGGACTGGTTAGGACTGCTGTCCTCAGCTTTCATATGTGTAAGTCAAAACTGGCCACATTTCTGCAAATTACATACAGAAGTGAGGGTAGGAGGAGTGCAGTTTTGTGGCCTGTGATTTACAGCAGGTCAAACTATATATTAAGGTCCCTTTTAGCCTCATTATCTATGAATCTTCCAGCACACTTGTAGGTATACAGAAAGAACTTGAGGGCTCCTGTCCCTTGCTGTTCTCATCATTTATTAGTTTTTGTCCAGTCTGTTTTGTTTGTTATGAAACATGACAACTATTGCAGCTTAATATGTCACTCCCAAAAATTTCACCCAAAGTGAGGACAACTTACCCAGGAACACGCATTGAATTTAATGTTGAATTATGCATTGATTAACATATGGCCTTTTTATCTTTTGATCTGAAATATCTAAAATATTGATGAAAAAGGATTTCAGTATTTTCAGCTTCTGCTGTCAGTATGGCTCAAAACATTTAAATTTTCCCTTTAATTCTTGGATTTTACATGCTTGTTTACATGTGGCAGCTTTCCTTCTCAAAGTACTGCTCTCTAAGGTATTGCTTCTTGATTAGTTTTTAACATAATAAATGCATTTTAAAATCAAAAAGAAAAGCAAAACAACATAAAGGTATCAGATAAGTTGAGGTCTTTACCCTGCTGATCAATGCCCCATTAAAACAAAGCAGTAGATTTTCAACACAACTTATGTTTATTCATCTGAGGAATGACATATTTTTGCTGTAGTCTTCTATGATAGCAGCTGTTTTGGAGGGGAGGAGAGAATAATAAAAATACAGCCAAAGAGCTATCAGACCTGCCAATCCAAACCACAGTCTTGTTCCAGCGCTGGACATAGCCAATTCATCAAAGTAGCACAACTGCCCCCTTCCAGTACCGATAATTCATCTGGCTCCTTGTACAGGACTGGAGCTAAGCATGGAGAGAAAGGGACTTTTCCTGGTCAATCAGGCAAAGAACAAGAGTTAAGCAAGCAAATAATGTTCAATTTGTTGAACTGGGACTTATATAATTTCAGCCACAGAATTTGTATTGCTGTCCATCTTCTTATACTGACTTCCATAAACATAAATAAAGAAGCATTTTTTTCTGTTAATGCTGGCTCTGCCTTTCAGTTAACCAAAAAAAAAGCCTCCTTGCTTGGACACTGCAAGCTTCTACCTTAATAAATTAATATCCTAAGGAAAAAAGAAGAAAAGGAAAATCCCTCAATGCACTCTGATGCTTTTTCTTCCCCTGTCAACGACTGTTTGGAAAATATTCTGATGTACACCTGTTCTGATTGATTGCATTTGATAGTATTGATTTTAAGATGTTCTATCCATCCATCCACACACTCTGAAATCTGTAACTTAGGTCACACCTAACATCAAACCAGATTTATAAGTAGCTGCTTCAGGGCATTTCTCAGCGCTTAACTTATACTTATCTAAAAAACTTCATAAAAAAGAGAGATTGAGTCTGAAACTCATGAGAAGAGGTATTTCACAGTATCCTTTGAAGAAGTCAGGCCTCCTTGTGCCTGCCCCTCTCTTCAACAAGAAGGCAACACCCCCTCAGCTGAGCCAGGGCAGCTTCCAAGTAGGATCATATGAACACCCATACATGGGAAGTTTAGCAGTAACCATGTGATGGATGTAAAAACACTTCTGATGCATTTTTGAAGGCTAACACTTCAGCAGTATTCTCAATTGCCTCCTACAAATAACTAGGACTTTTGGCAGTTACCCAGGGATCCCACAAGTATTTTGTGGTGGTGCAAGGCCTTCACTCTAGAGATTTTGCACTGCTTTCGGGCATTTTAAAGAGAGCAATGAAACAGTAAGCTTTATTTCTAAAGGGACC
Organism: Strix aluco; assembly: GCF_031877795.1. Taxonomy (NCBI): domain Eukaryota; kingdom Metazoa; phylum Chordata; class Aves; order Strigiformes; family Strigidae; genus Strix; species Strix aluco. The sequence continues at coordinate 73,518,890 of NC_133931.1, forward strand.
CTACTCCTCCTCGAGCTTTATGTAAACACCACAAGACAGATGGAGCTGACAAAAAGCATTCGAGTCCAAAGTACTGCAAGGCTGCTATGCTGCATATTGTAGTATGTGAAACAGAGAGTGTCAAGTGAAAGAGCCTGTACTTGTGGTGTCAGCTGCTGAGGATCACCCCTGGTGCTGAAAGCCCTGCCTTGATGGGATCAGAGCTGCTGGCAGGTCTCACACCATCCGGGGTGCAGCTGCCCCCATAACAACGACCTACTCACTGGCACTTCTAATCTGCTCGGGAAAATCATTCTGATCCTGCTGGTCCTCACCCTTGGTGTGCCCCTGAGCAAGTGGTAAAATGCTCCTATTCTTCGTTTCTCTAGGACTCTATGACTAATTTGAGCCATTTGTTCAGCACTGGAAAATGATGAGTGCACCATCTGCCAGTTTATTATTATTTTCATTTTTATTATTTTTTTAAACATCATCGACAGTAAAGTAGCATAAAAACACAGCAGGGCAGAAGGTTACTGGCAGTTGATGTGACCATTAAATCACAAATAGCTTTGAATCTCATCATTAGTTCATAATGCTCTCCCCAGTACGGCATTCTTCAGGTTGGTTAAGGAAAAATTGGTTATTAATAAACTCTGTGCTCATATCCTCTAATATGTGTGATACATGTATTTCACCTCCATGCATTCTCACACAACTGTTTGGGCCAGACTAACATTCTGAGGAAAACCAGTGCACAAATCTTTTCATGGAGGAAAAGAAGTAATTTTTGGAGATCCTGTTCGCATGAGATAATGGATCCTACTTATTCTGCTCCTGGACTGCTGGACCCAGCCACTTGCTTGAACTTTCAGCAAGGCATCAAACTGCTTATTTCCTGGACTTGGCCATCCTGACGTATGATCTCCAAAAATTTTTAAGAGGAAAACCTACAGGCCTCAGGGATCAAGGAAGCACCTAACCAGAGGCTGTGAATACCCCGGACCCTCTGCAGAAGTTAGGTGCTTAAGTTATCTCTTTCAAGAGATAATGGGGCTTCTCAGTGATGATGAAGGTGCAGGGGTGCCTTGGCTTTCATATTTGGTTTCAGCTGATTTTGCCAGGCAAAGAGAAGCCTGAAAAATATAAGTAAACTAAATATCTTATTGTTGTGGGGTCCAAAGCTTTCTGCGGCTTGAGGCCCACAGATTCGCAAGCTGCATAACTAAATACACATTAGTGAGTATTGCATCAGATATTTGACAGGCCTCGGCAGACAATTCAGGTCCAAAAAGGCTCTTAAACTTCAACCTTTCAGGCAGCTATTAACGAGACACATTGGTGGTTTGCATTATCTGCAGAAACTCTGACAAAATATAAAAGCATATAGTACGTGAGGCCTCCTGCACTAATTTTATTTTAGATCTTCCAAAAATGATCCAGTTCTGAGAACTGACTACATCCAAAATGTCTGATAGTCATCCCTGTAAATCAGGAACTGACAGGCGTTGCCTCGGTCAGACTGCTTCACCTCCTCAGGTCTCTACTGAAATACATGAACATGCCATTGCTGGTCACAGAAACTAGATGTTTTGGTTTGTTGCAAGGAGTGGAAGTGTAGCTTTTTTTTCTTTAAATAAAGTCTGAAACTCATTAGCGCAGCGATATGCTGACCGAGGGTGTATGGCCGGCAAGACATCATTGAGTCCCTTCTCTCTTCTGCCTAGACTTGTGGAAAGAGGTGTCCTTTCATGTTGCGTGAGCTAGCATAATTTGAAACATCCCATCACACTTTTACAAAGCATTAGCTAAACAAATTGGAAACTGCAAATGTCAACGTACTGCGGCAACTATCAGAACAAAAACTTAAGTACCTTGATCATTTCCAAAAATAAAATTTTGGTTTTTTGCTTATGCATGTTACCATCTGCCTTTTTAACACCAGATTCTCATTTCTTATCCCTTTTTACACCTCAGGACTACCTAGCCACTCCAGACCCTTGGATTTCAAATTATTTAACAAATGTGGTTATGGAGGACCTAGCATACCTGGAGACTTTTTTAATTTCAAATAGTTTTACTAAAAGCTATACCCACCAATTCAATCAATATCGTGTAGCATCACAAAGCTATACTGTAAAGCACAAAGCAACACATCTTAATTTCCTCACAGCGCTATCCCGATTTTACTCTGCTAAATTAATCATACTCTTTGGTAGAATTTGATTTTGATCCATGTTCCCTTACTGAGTAGCACTTTACAGAGGGACCCACTTATTTTCTTTACTAAAGACAAGCACCAAGGACTGGTTTGGTGGACTGCATTCTTGCAGTTGCCCATAATACACTTCATAAAAATTAGGTGCCAGGATTTTAAGCTTGCCTCTCTTTTGCTTAGCTCACAGAAAGCCCTCATCCATGCTAAGCAGGCAGTTCTTTATCCTGCAGTGAGCTCCAAGTTGTTTGAACACAATGAATGCCAAGCTTTCAAAGAAAGTAAAACACAACCACTTTGGCAAATGTAAGGTGGCAAGTATTTTTTTAGTTGGATTGACACATGCTTGCAGACACACACTGTGCATTCCTTTGAAAATGCATTTCTAACAGGGCCTGCTCTGCATACTAAATGGACTACATCTGCCTTTCTAGCACCATGCCCCCCTTTTCTGCTCTTTTTCACAGCTCAGGGGTTCTTAATCACTTCAAACACATGGCCTAAAAATACACAACATACATAGGTATAGAGGGCTTTAAAATTTTTTCTTCTATCATAGTTACATATTTGAAATTAAAAAGCAAAGGATGGATTACTAGCAAGAGTTCAATGTCACAAACAAAGCAGCATTCAGCAGAATGTAGGACAGTAGTGGAGGGTTTACTGGGTCACTAGGAACTTGATGATGAGTTGGGCTATCACACTGCATCACTGCCTTGTTGCTAGCACTACTGTCAGCGCTACTTTAGTTCACTGTCTTTACAGGAATTGCTCAGATCAGTTTTAAGACACCATTTAAACTGAATTTATCCACCAAGGTAGAGAGCTAACATGCATGCTAACACAACAGTGATGATGCTCCTCAGCGGAGGACATAGCACAGAGCTCACAGCCAAGGAAAGGGACGGTTCAGGTGACTTTTCACCCTGTTGGTGCCCTGCTCTGTGCTGGATCCACTAAAAGCTGAAGATGGTCCTAAATTACAGCTTCTCCAAAATTTTAGCAGCGGATGTTGTCCTCACCACATGCATTACATTTCTTCACCTGCTCTCCTTACGTCTCTCTCTTCTGCCTACTAGCTGTGACATCTCTTCTAGACAATTAACTATACAGAAAGGCTTTTGAGTGTCCACTGTGATGCAGTTTTTTAACTAGACCAATTGCATATTTTTTTTCCATACCAGTCCTGCCTCATTCAACCCATAGGTTAGCTATAAAGTATATAATATAGAAAATAATTTGCTTTATTCTCTGTGTTTCTATATAAATGAAGCTGATGCTTACACTATTACTGATTCATTCATTGTCACTACCGATTATTTACTAATATTTAGGAACCGTAGGTATGAATCAGAAAACTTTCAAAAAATCTAGACTGAAAAGACAACCCCTGTTCCCTCTAAGCTAACTCTACGGCTAAAGCCAATGAACAGATGGATATGGAGGAAAAGAGAAACAGGAAACAAAGCTTGTCTACACTGTAGATCAAAGGGGCAGTATGGAAAACTGAGGCAGGGCTCTGCTAAAAACAGTGGGACTCACAATGATGTTTTCATACCTCTCTGTGCACCTCTTGGTCAGTTCTGCATAGCTTAACACAACCCTCTATCTTGCTATAAATGTCTGTCTGACAGCGTGCTATAAGAAAAATCTGTGACTTGGGGACTGGGGAAGGGAATCTGAATTTAGTGCAGGGTTTTACCTGATAAGAAGTAAATAAATATGGGACATGCAGAAAAAAAAGCTCTTTTCTCCGTGAACATCATCCTTCCCAAACAATGAAGGCTTCATCCCTCAAGGTGCAAAGTAGCTGAGCTCTACTCCACTTATCTATTCTCTTGATTTTAAATATCTGAATGATCACATCAGGATTACTCACATCCTTAGCTTCAAGCTGTGGACACAGAACTCAGAAATTCAATTTTTTTCATCACTGGGCAAGTATATCAACAGTGTATCATTTCCTGGTTTCTGAATTCTTCAATTTGAAAGCTACCTGCATATATATTTCAAATGAAATTATGGGTTTCTGGCAGCTAAATGGAAGGGCCACCCAAAGGAGGGTGGGGTGGTACAAGACACTCACAACTGTGGACTCCACAGGTGGTTGGCAGATGGACAGCCCAGCTACAAATGTTGGCACTGGAAAGGGTGAGCTGTGCAGAGCAGCTGAACTTCTGTTAAGCATGCCAGAGAAGGACACAATTCAAAGGAGATGATACATGGAAGATAATGAAGATCTGTCCTTTATCAGCCATTTCATGCTGGACTTTGTATGGAAACTGCCTACAGCACTGAGATCTAACTGGTGGTCTGTGAGCTGGGCTTTGCTCAGGGGTATTTCTCTCCAACACTTCAAAGCTTTGTACTGCAAACTACAGTAGTGAATACATGGGCTGGGTCATGAAAAATTACTTTTCTAGCCTGATTTGTCACCTCATAATATGAGTAGGGTATGTATATAGCAAATAAGTAATATAGATTTGAGAAGGAACTGTATTCTAATAGGGATAAATCAGCCCTTGCCTTCTAGCTAGAACTATCTTTTGCCTTAAGTATTTCTTTTGCATGTAAGTGTTGGCAACTCCATTTCCATTCCAGCCAGCTTTTCTCATTTTCTTCTGTAGTCAGCACAGCGAAGGTGGAAAGGGGGAAATCATGAAACACAGCGCCAAACCACTGAAAGGTGACTGTGAGTCAATACATGACCTCTGCAGCTCAGCCACTGGTGGAGATTTGTAGTCGTGCAGATTACTCTTACTAGATGATATAGGCTTATTAAAAAGAAAGATTTGAAATGAATACAACCACAATGAAAAAAACTAGGAGAGCAGCAGGCTTCTTTTACACTTCATAGAAGAAAAATGTTTTGATAAAAAAAAAAATAAACAAAGCTCATCTTGGATCTCGGTAAGAATATCTGCAAAGTCAAACATGTAACGGTAAAAATTACATCATCTGTAATCTTTATACCAACTGCTTTTCTTCAAACAACAGTAACACAGAAATGCTATTTTGAGCAGAACTAGTCACTGTATTTGTTTTCCATTAGATATACAATCTAGAATGACTCCAACAGCTAGCTGGGCATGAACTTTATTAAACTCTGAACCAGTTGCATCAGCCCTAGTAACTCACTACCTATTCTTGCTGCTCACAATATTTCAGTCAAGCTTCAGAGGAACAGATAATACTCTGAAAATCTTGACAGGAATTAACACCATTGTTACTCAAACAGACACAAAGCAAGCAGAGGATCCGTGTTTACTAAGCATGCCCAACCTCAGGCAAATACTACGTGCTTCTGAGCAAGCTGCATTGATTCAACCCTCAGTCATGACATAATACATCCCCTTTTCCTTCTTCCTTGGAAAGTCTGGCCTGTACCATGTGCAACATCAAAATAAAAGGTAACATTGAAAATGCAGACTTGAAGACATTGACTATTCTTTCTTACCTCTATTCCTTCCTTGTTTAAGGCATATTCATCAAAGTTCAAAATAGCAGTCTTGATAGTGCGGGGAGGGGGCAACACAGTCAGGCCAATATTAATAGCATTACTTCGTTTTGAGTCCAATACAATGATCTCCTGTCGCTTCCCATCTGCAGCAGTTTTCTTGGTAAAGAAGAGAACAAGAATATTATTCCTCCAGCCTGTTTTATAAAGAAAAAGCCACTCCTTTCACTAATGACTTCCCCTACTCAAGGGTGCTGACATTGAATATAAATCTAATTCATTTATAGTCATCCAAAAAAGCTGAATTCTTCTACCACATCCTTGCTGGTATCAGTGTGAGCTGCCAGGATTTAACCAGAGAGCTGAACACAGTCTCAGATGCCGTGCAAAGCTGAGCTAGACTGAGACACAGGAGTCCCTGAAAGGGCTGGGATTGCTGCATTTTGGGGCAGAAGTCAGTCTGAAAAAAATCCTGAAGTTGTCTCTGTCAGGTAAGATGTCTGCTATGCGGCAGGACTGGCTGGCACGGGGCTGGCAGGGCAGCAGCCAGGCAGCTGATGGGCTCTGGGGCTCAATTCCCCCTTGGATGCGTCAACCTGGAGTGGCCACCAACCCTCTCTTGCTTGCATGGCTGGCTGGGAAACAGGCAGGGTGCGTCCCACCTCCCTGCCGGCACTCTCCTGTCTTATAAATCTACCTTGGACACTGGCAAACAAGCTGTAGAGCCCTTTCTGGAGAAAACTAACTTGGTTTTCTGACCTCTGGCTGCCAGAGGAAGGGTATTCTACATTACTGCTCATAATATGCCCATCAAGCCTTTCACAGGTGCAGAACAATTTCAACCCTTCTGCTTTTTTCAAAGTTTTATTTGAAACTAGACATAATCTTTGGATCTTGCCTTCAGTATAAACTAAAGTATAAATAATAATGAAAGCACAAAGAACTAGCAACATACACTTTAAATTTAATTCTAGAGAAAACACAAGAAATTTCTTCCTCTCTCTCCCCATCCTCATAGTGGCAAAATATGCACCAACTAGGCAAGGTGACTCACAAGCCATTTATATGGCATAATGCAGTGTTGAATGTGGTCTTTGCTTTTGGGCCTCAGCATGCTGCTCTTTCTCTCATTATTCCATGCTAGAAGGTGTCTCTTGGGTAACTACATATGTCATATACCAGGCGGTTGCAAGAGGAGCAGACTCTGCTCCTCATACACAGGGGTTTTTCTTCCCTCTCCATACACATGAACTCTGGAAACACATTTTCTCTGTTTCCCTTTCCTTCGCCCTATCAGAGGTGGGCTGAGGGATGCTGTCAAGCACAGCAATGTAGGGAGAAGACCAGCATATTGATGCAATCAAGTGCAGAGATGATTTTGCTGTATGTAAACCTGTGTTTCACCACAGCGCAGGTTGCAGAGATGGGACTGTGACCTCCCTGTAGAGCCTGTTACCTGGACTGTGGTAGTGGCTCCAGCAGCAGCAGACTTAGCACAGATGCACCTCAAAGGGGCAAAGACAGAGACTAAGCAATCCCTCTTTCCAGGCTGCAACTGTTCAGAACAGGGACTCATCCATGTTGTCTACAGCAGTAGTGTCTTTTGAATCTCTTGTGGATTTGGGGGAAGCCCAGGAGGGAGACTCTTACTGCCTGAGTCTCAATCTGTGCTGAAGATTGCTTTTTAATCATGAAGCTTTGTTCTCCATTTTCTTTGGGTCTGCACCACAGCAAATACCCTACTGCCAGGTCTATATGCTGTTTCTGTGTTGGAAGAACTGTCTAAATTAGTAAATATGATTTTAACAAAGTACCTCCAGCTGTGAGTCAACCCATAGTGGGAATGAAGTTGTATCATTACAAAGATGACTTTTTCTGGCATAGCTCCGTTCCTTGCCTGCACAGGAAGAGGTATGCCCACCGGTCCCAGCAGTCTGCCTGGCATGTGTGTGGCACCACAGCCCCTTCATCATACCAACATAATTAATGTGGTATCATGTGACTTCTGTGTGCAGATGAGACTGAAGGCAAGTGCAGTTTACAGGAATTGGGGACTACCACATGTGTATGATCTGTGAAAGTAATAGGGTTGGTTTTATTTAAACTCAAAAAGAAACAACACTTTTGCAGTAAACAGGATAAATTTTAGGAGAGCAAATATAACATTTGTTTTCAAGTTTTATATGTCTGTTCTGTCAGAACTGCTCTCTTCTTAATGCCTCGAAAGCATCCCTGGAGGCTTCTTGAACTTTCCCTTCTTTGAGTAAGAAAGTCCTCTTTTTCTTGGGGAGCTATCTGAAGGATCTAAGATGCAGCTTCTCCTTTAAAACAGTAATTTTTAATTCCAGGGCCATTAATCACATTTTCAGGACCACAGTTAGTGGCCAAGACCACATAAAAACAAGTGGGGTTCACCAGAGACTGCTTCCTCTTGAGTCTGTACTGCACTATGCCTTTTTCAAACCACCACTTTCTACCTTGTCCTTCGCAGCACAGAATTACACAGCTCCAAAGAATTTATGCAGAAGGAAAAAGGCTGGGGGAAAGGAGTTAAATTTAGGCTTCCCACATGCGGTATGGGTAAGTAAGCCTCAGATCTGCAGCTCTGTTTTTAGGCTCCTAAGTTTGACAAGAGAGACATATTCATTTGGGGGACATATGATGCTAACCGCTGGGATGATTGCGATTGCAACAGTGTGCTCGCTCTTTAGCAGTGAGTTATGAAAGACAGATGAGCTGTATAGGGGATGTATTCACGAAGGTATTTTCCAGAGCTATAACTGCATATGGGGTATAAAATTTTGAGGTAAGTAACTCTTTCCAAAAACAGGGGCAGAAGAGATTTTAAATCCATTCTGGGGACGACAGCTGAGTTACAAAGAAATCCTTTCCAAATAAATAAAAGGATGAAGAAAAGAGAAAGATTTTACTACTGTGAACTTTATTACCCTACTGCTAGGAAAATAATTGCTTTTTGTCTGCAATGAAATTGCACATGTGTAAGTGTCTGACTGTTAAAATAAGCTACATCTATTAATTTCTACTACAGTATTAGGTGACTTGAGACTATGCTTTATAAGTTCATTAACAGAGAATGACTTCAAATGCTTGAGGGAACAGTGCATTAGTGCACTTGATTTTATATTTTAATGTGTCAGTATGTAACATAAGCCCTGAACTTCTGAATATTACATTAATAGATGTAAATACAAAACAAATTAAAAATTACAAATACATTAGGTGGTATAATTTGTTGGAAACAAACGTTCCTGCAATGTATTAACAATTACAGTCAATTTAGATCTTTACAAGACCTAACCAGCCAGATTCTGTTGTCTCTATCGAAGGCTGGGTAGTCCAGATAGGTTATTCAAAAACTGTTACCATCCCACAGAAGGTCCTTTGCGGTCTGATGAGCACAGAGTCTAAAACACACCCCTTTGCTTTAATTAATCCAGGAAGCAGAAAAATTTCAATCACTTTTCCAGTGCTCATATAAATAAGTAATTATATACAAGCATCAAGTCAGAAATGTCTCTTGCATTTAAACTTGCAGAACAATTTGCATCAGTAGTATAGAGAAAAAAAGGGTACCCCCTTAATAGTGCGATGGCAATTTAAATTTCTATCTCAATTAACAAAGATTTAGCACTGGCGATTTAAAATGGAATTGCTCAGCTGCCACTGACTTTGTCCAGGATACATATATATAATCTTTTCCAGAAATTCTGCTTCATATTTATGACTTTTCTTGGCATTTATTCAAATTGCAACAAACGTTTTCAAAAGGAATATGTGTCTAGGCAATGTATATACACATGTACATGAAAACATGCTCCTTAATTTTCCCCCCCCTACTAGTTTTTATGTCTGTGGGCACATGATGGATCACTATATCCACAGGTTATAGATGAATCAGCAAAATAACACTTTCAAATGACTTGCAGAACCAAGTGGATGGCAGAAGGGCTGAACAGCAATGTTTGATTCAGTAGTGTCTCCATGTTTTCATTTCTCTTCACAGAAAAGTAAACACTTTGAAGTACTTTGCCAAAATACCTGCTTTGTTTGGTGGAGTGATAAGGAAAGAAATTCTAGACTGGCTTGGAAGGGATACCTGATCACTCACTTCCTATTCGCAAATAAAATGCCATGGTCCTCTATTCTAGAAAATAAACATTCTGCAACTAAAGGTGCTCCACCAACTATAATCAATGTGCAAGGTGTCCAGTGTGGCATAAGTTTTCCTAAAATCACAAATTTCCCCCCCCCCCCAACCTCTCATATTATATCCTACAATTTAAAATCCACTTTATTTTATTACAGTCTATTGTGTTTAATGAAAAACTTCTCATGAGCCAGGAAGTAGCTGTTTATAGCTGTGTGTTGTGGAAATCACAGTGAAGGATTAGAAACTGGAGTAAAATTGGTTACAGCTGTATGAAAGAGCATATGCACAAGATAGAGCCAAGCCCCCCCTACACACCCTGACTTCACTTTTCCTCTCATCCTTCTGGACTGTTCCTTTTCCATGCACCTGCTTCCATCTGTTGCTATGAAATCTGGAGATTTGACTTTTGATTTGTTGCTCTGTGTTCTTTTTTTCAGCTGAACCAACTGAGCTGTGAGTCAGACTTTACAATATTATAGAATAAACCTGTTTTGGATCGCAGCCATTGGACAGGAGAAACTAGACACAACGGGGAATGTACTCCCTGGAAATAAACCAAGCAGTCTGGAAAAAGCAAGAGCTATCCTAATTTGAGTGCAATCTTTGTACCAAACCTCAAGTCTTTTACAGATTCAGTGGTCTGCTTAATTATTCCCACTCTCACTTGATCCAAGGACTGTCTCCTACCCTGGAAGATTTGCTAGTATTCACCAAAACCAGGCAGGAGTATCAGAAGTCTGTGTAGACTTCCACTACGGTACTCCTCGGTCACCATTGTCTTCTCTACAAAGACAATGAGACGTCTGTGTCTGTGTTATGGGACAGGGTGGAAAGAGAGCCAAAAGTATAACGTCTCATGCAGAGAGCAGTTATTAGTCTCCAAGAGGAAAGCAGTCACCTAAATCATTCCTCAGACTTGCACTAATTTCAAAGAAATCTGCTCACTCATCTTCCAGCCAGAAGCCAAAAGCTGTGCCAAAGCATCAGGCAGGTTTGGGAAGCAAGTGTGAGGGAGGGAAAATAGCCAAAGGCAGTTTGGGAACGTGCATGGTGAATGGCTGGAAAAGTAAACAAGTCAAAATTTCAACAATTTAACATTTTATCAAAATTTCGGGTGAGAATAAAAGGTTTAAGAATCAGCCAGAGTGATCCATTACAATACTGGCATTTAGCACAAAGCTGAAGTTTGGAAATGGCAAATATGTCATCATTTCACATTCAATTCGAGGAATTAAATGTTTTATGGATCTAAGAAAATGCTCTCATTCCTTCCATCTAAGGACCACCTGTGGCAGATTTGTATTTACAGGGAGAGAGATGAAGAGTAACACACCATGATGTCACCAGCATTCCTTCCTCAGCAGAAAAGGAATTAGGGAGAGATTAATCTCAGCATCGACCAAATGAACGATCAGCTGAATGTGTTTTATAGCTGCTATGCCATACATTTCAGATATACATGCATCTGTGTTACAAAAAATTCAGCTAAGAACAGCAATGACAGGATCTAAGTGAGCCATCTATTTATGTACCTGTTGTTTGCTAGGTACTTAATGAGAGGCTTGACTGTTCAAACTGCAATGTTTCCACTTGGCCAAGAAGATCAGGATTGATTATTTGAAAATTTTGAGTTAATAACCCAGACAAGTGACTTGGAGAAGTTTTACTGTGAGACATCCAGTCTCCCCAGATTAAGAGCAAACAACAATATATATGATACTTAATATATAGAACAACTTTTGCCAGCCAAAGAGAAGTAAAATATTCAAGGTACTATTTTTTATGTCACTATAAACATATAGGCATACAGAGAAAACATACAAGCGATTTATTTATTTCAAGTAAGAGAGATGGACACCTTTTACTAGGATTTTAACTGGAAAAAAACCATTGTTTCCCTGATACCAATTATTCTGCTTAGAAAAAAAGAGTTTATATAGCCATGAAAACCAAATGTTCAAGCTAATAACTTTTTTAATGCTACTTCAAATTCCTACTAAATGTAACTATAAAAGAATTCCTTTTGTTCTGGAGTCTAATGTTAAACAGCCATGTCACCAGCCTTTGTGAATTTATTTATAACAATACTAAGGAAAAGGGAATCCTAGCTACAGAGGTTATTTCCTGTGCCAGCTTCTATCCTAAAATTTGGATAGCCGCATTGTACAAATTAAGGATTTAAAATAGGCCTGTTCACCGGTATAAAACAAAAACCTGACACCCCTGCAGAGTTTAGCTTGGTCCAGCTGATAAATCGATCCTTCAGAACAAAGCACACGTGTAGGCTCTTTGCAGCAGATCCAGTGATTAGGAAAATATTACCAAGTGAAGAACTGTCAAATACACAGATATGAATCATCACGCTGTGACCTTTATACGAATGCAACAGAAAATATTTCATATTTCAATACCTAGGTTTGGCACTCAGCTATGAACTAGCTAATGTAAACTTTGTTGGTATTCCCCACCTGAAGTGATATCCCAAAAGCAGTAGGCCTGAGACAGGAGGGCAGCTTGGCACATACACCACCCTAAGCTCATCTCCTAGTTTCAGGCCATGGAATATCTTCCGTCATAGGCCAAGCTAGAAACACATTCAGTAATTTCCACTGTTTTCATATAAACAACATAAATCATCCAGATCTAAGTCAGAATGAATACCAATACAATAGCAAAATAATAGCAAGCTGAATACGAGCTGTACCTTTGTGACAGGCAGTTCCTTGGATTTAGACTCAAAGAGATGCTCCAGTTTGGAAGTGTCCACCTTAATGGGTTCCAGTTTCGACCACAGGAATTCTCTGCAGCGTTTGTTGTTTTTACACTGCCACTCAAATGGCCGTACCTCGTTCCAAAACAGACGGATGGTTTTCTTCTTCTTTATAAATGCTGGCTGACCCCTAGGAACCTGGGGTGACCCTAAACCCTGAGGAGTGCTGAACAGCGGAGGAGCCAATAAATTAGCAGAGGGTGGAGGTGGAGGCGGACATCCAAACAGTGGGGGAGGTGGTGGAGGAGGCAAACCCAGAAAAGAAGGTGGAGGTGGAGGAGGGGGAACAAGGGAGTCCCCAGGACCCATATCCATGTCCAACACATCTACATCATCCTCCTCCCCCAAGTCTGTAAAATCCATGTCTTTGATTTTAAGTTCTCTAGGATTAGCCATGAGCTGATCCCAGATGTAGTCAGATTCCTTCTTTGGCTGTGCTGGTGTTTTCTCGGGGACCTGTTCACTGATTTCATCTTCAGGCACGGCTGTCCCCTTGGCCAGCTCACCACTGTTGAATTTTTCCGCAAAGGCTTTCACGCTGCCTTGGTTGTCCAGGTTTCCAATCTCCATCTTTTTGACACTTTCATCTTTGGCCTGCTTCGTGGCCTGAAGGATGGAGATCCTACTGGCTAGGCTAGTGAGTGACTCCTCGCTTTCCTCCGTCTCCTTCTTTTCCTCCTTCGCCTCCAGCTCCTTCTCCTCTTCATCCTCGGGCTTTTTGTTATGCGCATACAACATGTCCAGCATAAACCGCTTGTTGTTGAGGATGTTGCTGCACTGCTCATTCACACCAGCATCCTGAATGGTCTGCGACCATGGACCTGCAATCACACACACACAGATGGGAAGGGTCAAGGGGAGGGAGCCAGAGCACCAAGAACATTCTTCAACACACCAGAAAAAAATTGGGGGACACATGCACAATTAGTCTGAAACTGGGCAAGCAGTAGCTTTGAAAATTTTGAAATAAGTGACAGTGCTGATATATGGCCCAATATTGATGGGCTGGGAGTAATTCTCAAAAAAGGAATGGGATTTCAAGGTTCAGGTTTCTCCTGAAATCTCAGGTTTCACTTTGTACTTACTACCCCAGATCATTTTATACAGTGCATAAATGCTCAGAATGTCTAGTAATCTGGAATGGGGCTTAAATATCATGACAATGGCACAGAATAGGTTACCATCATACTTTTCACCTGGCCACAAACTGGAACCACCACAGAAAAACAGAGGTGTTTCCTGTCTGATGTCAAGGTCAACATGTAACTGCTTACTCCTGCTCCTCCCTCCCTGCTGGCTAGGGAAGGACACCTTCCACATCTGGCTGTTCCTCAGACCTCCTGGCTGGGTACCTGGGCCATCCTCACAACACAGGTTCTTTGAATCCCAGAGCTCTCAGGGCAACTCAGAGAGTATAAGCATAAGCAAGATTTTTAAAGTTATTTCTAGGAATATGAGCACATTTATATAAGATTTTTTAAAATGCTGATCATCAAACACTGTTACCTTCCCTGTAATGTATGACAGCATAGAAAACTTAATGGCCTTCTTCCCACATTACAATCATTTAACATGTCACTGTAATGAAGCTTCATCTTTCTGACTACTGCTTTTCTCAACAATAATCTGCAAAATACCATGTTTGAGACAGCACCATAAATAACAAACTATAGTGGTCAAATTGTAAAAATAAATGATGTAAGCGTCTCTTTGACTACAGTTCCCTGAATGTAATACTGTTAACCAATGTGGATAATGTGTCTAAAAATTATGGTGCTTCTTTTTCCAGTGGGTTTCAGATGAAGTGATTAAACATGGACAAAGATAATTCTTCACACTTACTGTACTTCCAGTAATTCTGTTCTCCATAGTCTTTACATATTTTATTAATATGTTTTTTATAAACTCTATTTCTTAAAAACATTTTACTTTGATTGCTCGCCTGCCTTCCCTTTGGCCCCTTGTGATTAAAGATCTTCTGTTATACCTGTCAGTTGCCCTTTCTCTTAAACTTCCATTTTATCTTTGTTTCTCCCTGTATGCTCCCAACTTTTTCAATACTTTTAATGTTTTAAACATCTTTTATGGCTTCCTTCATCAATGAAGTTGCTTTGTTACCATGATATCTAGCCCTGTGCTCTGAGAAGATGTCCCCTCGGTGAGATCCACCATCCAGGGTCCCACAACTCCCCTCTGCTCCTTTAAAATAACACCATGTTAAAATCTAGGATGTGTCTCTCAGCACAAAGCATATGGACAGCAATGACTCTCACCTCTATTCAGATCAACCTCTAAACCACATTTTAAAATGGGTCCAGAGGTTTAACCCCAGACAAAAGAAAGACTTTTTCTCAGCAATGGATACAAGATCCAAAACTGTTTCCTTCTACTTTCCTGCAGGAGGCTTGACTGCTTCCATTACCTGTTTATTCTTCCTCAGACTTTATCCATGGGATTGCTTTCTCACCAAGATTTGTCACCTGAGGTTGTCTCTTAGATTTGTCTTGGAGGTAGTTTCACTGGACAATGTGACTAGACAACTCCATTCCCACACCATACATTTACCTAGCCGAGCCCCCAACAGAGGATTTCCCCCTACTCCCAGCCTTTCTTTTAAAGATGTTCAAGATTACTCCCAAGATCCCTCCTACAAATCCCCCATGACCTACATGCTCTCAGTTTCACCGGCGGGGATCCTCCAGGATTTAATCCCTTTGCAAAACTGCTCATCAGAATTCCCCCAGACACAGCCTCTAATTTGGGCTCTGCAATTCTGCCTCCATCTGCCCTAGCTGATCAAAGATTATTGCTGTGAAGACTCTTGCTACCTTGGTGGCCTCTTCTGCCCTCCTCTCCATAGGTAAAGCTTTGAAACACCATCAGAGAAACAAGAGTTGTTGGAAGCCAAATTCAGCAGGATGGCTAATAAAGGAGGAGCCAGGACCAAAAGCTTTATTCCTTTGTCCTTAATGCATCTGGGAAGAATCAATGGGCCACCTCATAACTGGCAAACTGCTTGTTGGGAATGTGAGAACTTCTGGAGAAAGTGCTCTCATTTGCTTTCCAAATCTCCTCACCTACTCGAGAGAAAACAATTCACTACATGAGACCTCCTACATATTACAACATAATAAATCTTTGGTCTACTGGTAATGTAGGTCAGTTTTAAGATGTTGATTTTTCAGTAACAGGGTACTTTAGCTTTTAGCAAAAAGTACATAAGTACCGAATTAGAGTGGTAACAGGCTGGTAACAGACATGATAAGAGGAAAAAACCTGCAACTTGTTCTCCCTTACTTGCACTTGGACTATGTCACAGTGTAATGACATCCTTCATCTATCATACCTCTGCTCCTTTTCTTACATATATATCCATCTACATTCTTTAAGAGTACAATAGCATTTGAAGTAACTCAATCTTGGCGCTGTCTGAAAAGGAGATAGCTCTTATATTTAGAATAAAATTAATGCTTCCCAGAAAAAAAAAACGTTATAGGGTTTAAACATGAACAGTGCAATATAAGAGTTTATCTCTGTGAGGTAATCCTTGTGATTCGAAGTTAAGGCCTCTTTTTTCAGGAAAGAGCAAGACTATTTCACACTGTGAAGCAATTCTTGCTTTCTTAGTAAACTTATGACAATGCACTCCACTGTTCAGCCCTAAGAAAACTTGGGAACCAAATGCCCTAATTACATTTCATTCTTTTAACTTACTATAAAAAGAGGAAAAGAGTAATTAATCAACAAGGGTCAAAATCTGCCTTTTACTCCCTCCCTGCCCAGGCTGCATGACAAGCTCTGGTTGTCATTATCTCTCCAGGCAGAAAACTGGTTCTTAAGGTGTTTTTCAGGCTGGGCCTTTAGAGGTGCCTGGTGTCATATCTGACCAGAACCACTGGTCACTACAGAACTGGTCTTTTCCAGAGAAGGTCTGTTTCATGTGCCTTCTCCATATGAGCTAAAGATGGCCACAGCCTACACCTATCTTCTCCAGCTCCTATGTATCTCTCTGCTTTCTGAAGCTTAACCAAGACAGGAGAACTGGAGGGAAGGAACAAACATCCCAGCCCTCATTGCTCTTCTTCTTCCACTACTAAAAGGATAAGAAAAAATGTATTTGGAATCTCATGACAAATCATGTCAGCATGGCCCCTTGTCTCATTGCTTTATGTGTAGAAAACCTAAATAAATTCTCTGGGAGATAGAGATGCAAGTTGCTACAACATGATGATTCAATAGTTAATATATTACACTTAGGGGAAGAAAATGTGAATCAAATGAAACCTCATTTCATCAAGGCCTTACTGTCCCTCAGACATAGAAATCCCATCAAAGTCTGTGGATTTCCAAGCAGAGAGTAGACCAGACTTGTCCATGGCGAAAAAGTCTTAGGTGCAGAGGGTTTGTTGGCTAATTAACACAACAACAGAGCTGCTAATTTAACATTTTTTTTCCCCACCAGAAATGCTTCATTATTGAAAAAAGCTTCACTTTACCAGTTTCATTGTCACTGGTTAACTTGTCCTCTCTCTCTTCCCTCTCTAAAGTGCTGCTTGCTGAGGATATGCTGGATGCAGAGCAGTTGTCTTTTTCATTCACTTCCTCATTCTGTCTCTCTTTTTCACTGAGTATTGCACTTTCTTCTGGCTCTCTCTCTGGTCCTTGCTCGACCTCACTCTCTGGTCCCACCTCTGTAGCCTCTATTTCCTTGGGTGTCTCCGTTCCCTGCTCGGCCTCAGCCTCAGACTGCTGCTCTGGTTCTGGTTCTGTCTCTGTCTCTGGTTCGGGTTCACTGGCACTCACTGGTGGAGAGAACAATGGGAGAAAGAGATTCACTTAACAATGGAGTTGTCTCAGGCTCACTCCTCTAAATGAGAGTGACGTGAAAGTTGTACAAGTGCCTTATGGAAAGAAAATAAAAAGCAAGTCCATGGCATGCTGAACATTAGGAGCAACAGACTGATGAATGTTGTGCGACGACGGCATTGCACGTGAGAGTGGTGTGGCAAGCCCCATCGCTTGCTGTCTGCAGTCAGCCCACTGTTTTTATACATGCTTTCACAGCTGCAGTGTTGGACTCGCATTAAGGATTTGAACGAACCAGCAGAAAGTGGGTATCCCACCTGAGCATGACATTGACAGCTCAGTGCCTAGACAGAGTCAGGAAGGAAGAGATCTTTTAAAAAGCAAAAAGAAGGAAGATTGTGGCTTTTGGTTGAATTTTCTTTGGGTTCTGGAAGAATTCTTTTTTCACCTGATGAGGAACACTTCAACAAAAAAATACAAATATTAGTTTTATTAACACAGTTGAATGGCACAGTCTGGAAATGGCACTGTCACACGTTTGGCTGACAAAAACCATATGTTCTTCCATGCACATTTACTTCAGAACAGCCACATCAAAACTGAACAAAGTTTCCAACTGCTTGGCACATGGCACAAATTTAGCTTCCAATTGGTTGGCATATGGCATATGATGAGCTTTTTTATCGGTTGCACACAGCAAGCACTGTTGATAGTTCACTTGGTTTCTTCTTCCCTGCTTTACCACTGAGAGTGAAATGAATTAATTCACCTTTAGGGTTTTTAGCTATAACAGTGGATTTTCACATGCAAATATTCTCTGCATGCTGCAAAGAAACTGAAGAGCATCCACACATATTCACATCAAGCAGCTCACAATTTTCTGAAAACTGAAATGGCCATGCAAGAGTGATGAAAATGGGCATGCATGTTAGTTCTGCATACTTCCCAAATTCCCTCTGTACTAAATCTTGTATTGGGTGGCTGAACTACAATGACCAACTCATACTTGTTTTTTCTCTCTGTTAACTATTTTTCATTGCAACATTGCAAAAGAGCCTTCTGATCTTGTCATGGTCTTTGGATCACATGATATATATGATAAAACTTTCTTCAAGAACTACGTGAATTTTTGAAGGAAGAAAAGTATCACACTGGAATACAATCCAAACATTTTAGTCCTTTAGGGAGCAGGTAAATAGATTTATCCTGTGAAAGCATAAGACAAAATAATGAAGTTCACAATGTTTTCCTAAGATTGTTTCGTGTTGTGTGCCTATCCTATTTTCTGAGACACCCACACAAAGAATAATGATTTCTAACAATGCCTGTGCTTATCTTTACAACAACACACACGTTTTTAAACTAGCTTTCAGTAATGCATCTTCAGTACCACACTATTCACTATTCCATTTAATTTCATACAATTTAAGCATACAAACTGTAAATGATTTTTTTGCCACTGATTTCATTGGAGCTAAGCTTCTGCACTTTCACAATTGATTTTAAATATGTAGTTAGTTAAATTACCAGACATGTATATACAATATTTTTATATAAAGGAAATGTAGACATAGTATGTTTACTATATAATCCATGTTCAGTCAAATCCCTGTAAGACATTTTAAAACACTCCCGATCAGAAGCTTACCTTTCTCCCTCTTCCACAAGGAGAGCATCTAAAAGTCTAATATTAGATATGCGAGCAGCTCTGCACTCTGCCTTGTCTCTCTAAAAGTACCTTACTTATGCCTGTACCCTGGACACTGCTTACGACAGAATCAAAATTAGAGAGAGCTGGCAAGAAATTGGCAGACACTCTGAATCCCAGCAGTGTGTTTCTGACCACAGCTGTCAGTGTGTAGGTATAGAACAAGAGCATTTTAAAGTCAAGCCAAGATTTTAATATGACTGAGATGGAAGCTTAGGAATCCTTCAGGAGTTCCTGAAACTAACATGGTACTGTAGCATGAAAGACTCTCAGCTTGCCACACTGCAATGGTCCATATATACAAATGTCATCATTCGTCCTTGAATAATCATAGTTTTGTATGAATTTTAGATATTTCTCCCTAAAAAAAAAGCTGTCATGCAATAACCAAAAAAGTCAACTCCAAAAGCTCAGGTGGAGAAAGAAGTTGACTAGAACATGGCCAAGACAGCTAATGCTTATGGCACCTTTGTCATCATAAAGCCACATTCAATAGGATAAAGTCAGGGGAGACATAAGAAGTGCTTGAGAAAACAAGAATGTTCAAAAGAATTCTGAATACTCTTCAAACAAGGAATATTCCACACATACCAGAAAGATGCAGTATCCTAGCAGAATCTAATATGTAACAAAGAGTAAAGAGCAATATACTGACACAGCCTGCTCTTTTGAGTTCAAGGAGCATCAAAATCTAAGCAGTTCCAGAACAAAACAAGGATATGTTGACATTCATTTTGACAGCCTCTCTCTCTTTAGGCATAATATTAAACAATCCTCCTATACCCAAATAACTTGTAAATAGTGACCTAAGTCCCTGCCTTTAAAAAGCAATTCAAAATCAAATCTATCAGCAAACACTAGCAGGAGAACAAAACCAGCAAGCTAGATGAGTGTCCATCACTTGCAGTTCCATCCTGCAATCTATTGTGCTGATATTGGTGAGAACTTCTAAAGATGTTAAAAGTTACAATTCTCAGTAAATGCTCAGTGGTGACCTATTTGAAATGAGCTGGAACTTTCAGTCCCATATCTACTTGATCCATTTTCATACCAGACAAAACACTACGTTAAGTGGCAACCTTGCAGGTGGCAACAGAGTTAAATAATAGATCAGGCTCTGTCCCATCTTCACCCTTCTGCTAGTGGAGAGCACAAAGACTCAGGGAAGCAAGCATGGTCATATCAGAAAGCATCAACAGCACAGAAGGTGTTCCTGAGACATTGAGAAGTGTGATGCCATTATAAGCATCTGCTGGTTTTGGGTTTGGGTTTTTTTTTTTTTTTTTAAAACCCCAATTCTTACACATACAGTTCTTAAAACCTAAACTGGGATTGCCAGATTCAGTAGTAGAAGTAATCTCTTTTCACTTGCATATGTTACTCTTCACAGTTCTCTCAAGGCTTAGTTTTACCCTCTCTCCCTGCTATGAAAACAAATGAGTGAGTTGAGGTCTTCAAATGAGCAGAAGTTTTACTTGCAATTGCATTATTCAGGACGAGGAAAACTGAATGTGGCTTTAAGGACTAATTTTTGAGTCACATGCCCACTTCTTTTTCTGCCAGAACTTAATCTCTAAAAATGTATTATTAGAAAAAAATGAGGAGACTTCTCAGAAGGATGAAATCTCCCAAAGAAGCTGTGCAACCTCATCACTCAAAGAGATGGTAGCAGGGTCCCTCAATGAATGTGTTTTGTTGTTTTGAGAGATGGTGTAATCTGCATCTTCTGACATTTTCAAGACTTGGTCACATAAAGCCCTAGCAACCTGATCCACTATGATCTGATCAGATGTTGGTGACAGCCCTCTTTTGAGTGAGAAGTTACAGAGAACAGCAAGCTGCTCCCTTGTGAAAAACATGGCTACGAACTTATAATGCTATACAGGGAAATGGAAGGAAATGACCTTTCTTTTGATATTAAACTATAAATGAACTCTGAAGCAGACACAAGATGCTGTATCCTTAGTACCTGCTGATAAGACCTCAACTCCACCGAGTCCTATAAGCCCTCAGAGAGAACAAACATACCTCCGGACCCACATTTAATCCCAGGGTAATAGATTAGGCAACCGCATCTTCATCTGTTTTCTGCTCTTTACTTGGAGCTGGGAGATACATACGCTAAGTGTCTCTTGAGGATACATACAGTAAGTCTGAAGATGGCTATATCTACCCAGCCCTCTTGGTTTAATTGTTTGGGCATTGCTTAAAGTCTTGGTGGTTACCTCCCTTCAGTTCCTCCAGCACAGGATTCCTCTTGCTGTGAATTCAGCAGGGACTTTTTTTCCACCCCCACCTGAGTCTTTTCTTCCCACTCCTTGTGACGGTAAAAATTAGCACAGAGTAATCACTAGTAGGGAACTGGCTCTTTCTTCATCAAGTCAGAAATTATTTTTCTTTGTCCCCCACCCCAGTTCCTCCTCTGACTTTCTGTACCATGGTTCCTTTGGCTCTACAACTGGGGCTGCAAAGGCCTCACTGCGTCCTCATGCTCTGGCGCTTCTCCATCTGCTGAGATGCTTTCACCAGTCATCCTTCAGGCAGTATTTGAACCATGCTCAGCTACTAGAATGTTTGCAAGGTTTCCTACTGCCCACAGTGTCCACTTGGGTTGGCCTGCTTACTTTCTCAAGTGCTAAAAAAGCTGCTCCTCTCAAAGGAGGGTTCATCTCCAATTCCTCTGTGAATTGATGTCAGAGATGTCTTGGTTATTGTTGCTCTCCTTTACTGCACATGTGCACTTCATAAAATATTCTCCAATGAAATTACAAAAGATGAAGTAGCTGCTCTGAAAAAAAAAATTAAGTTCCATTTTGTAGTTATGGGACTGTCTTCATTTCCTCTGAATGCCATACCCCAAGTTTTACAAGAGTAAGTCTTACAAGACTTGATTATTTTAGTGGAACCAATTGTTTTATATGAGAAAACACTTTAGCTCAGCAAGTCCAGATTTTTATATTGGGTAATGATACTGAGACATTTCACAGCGTGGGACAAAGTTCCATAGACAAAATCCATTTCCTTCTTAAGCCCAGTAGATACTAGATGGCCAAAGGATACCTTCAGCATAAACGGAATAAAATACATCCAACTCCAAAAATCACTTCTTTGTTGCTTTTTTGTTTTGCTAGTAGAGGAACACACTTCCCGTTTCACTTCAGGTTCTGAATTCGGCAGACAAATATCACACGTCCATTAACACCATTCTTGCAGAGTCTTTGGAGGGTCCTATGCACAGACCCGAGAAACTGTTTTCCTTCTGCAGGTTCATCCTTGCTTGGGAAGATGGTGACCCTCATGTTCAAAGCAACTGCTTGGGGCGCAAGTAATCTGGGTTCTGTCCACAGCTCTATTTCAGCTTTCCTACAACTGGCTTAAGCAAGTTAATGCCTCAGTTTCTCTACCTATCGAGTGGGATTCATAACATTTCCTAAGGACAGTAAAAGTTGAGATTTTAGTTCCTTACAGAGCATAAAGAACTCAGATAATAGTTTAGAGGACATGTCACAAGATCTATAAATAAGCCTACCACATGTTAGTCGGTATCCAATAATCTGGCCACTCCAGATGAGAGAGCCTGCCTTGCCCACATGCTCATTACTTCATACGATCTTTCCAATGCTTTTGGTAGGCCTGAAACAGCAGTCCTTCCCCATGCACAGCTCCCACTGAAGTATGCAGATATCAGGCCCCTGTTCTGGTCATCTGCCTGCACAGCTGCCCTTGGCTGGAGACCTACCCTGCCCCATCTATATGTTCATTCCTTGCAGTCCATTTGCCAGGCTTCCAGATGCTGCCTTCTGACGCCTACTGGTATTGCCAGGAGTTTTAGTAGAGATGTCCTACCTACCCACGTGTTGATAGCTCTGCCATATTCTGGCTGCCTGAAGTTGCCCTGTACACCTGCTCTAAATGTACTCTCCAAATGGATTGTGCTGCTCCATTTCATGCTTCAATTTTTTTTTTTGAATGCTTCCAGGAGAAATATGTTAAAATAATCATCATAAAAGAGATACTTGCTCCCTACCCAGCTCTGAAATCCTAATGGTGGAAAAATCCAACTTATTTGCTCTAAAAGTAATACTGCACTCAAGAAAATGGGCATCTGGATGTTTCTGTATATCAGTGTTACAGGAAAATATCCATGTTTTTTAAGTTCAAATGATTCCACTGAGACTTTTAAGGTGCCAGACAAGAAAACTGGGAATATAATTGGGAAAATATATAAACCTAAATTAAATAAACTTCACCTACTCAGTACAGTGAGGATAAACATATGCAACATTCAGTATTTGTAACTTTTTTCTTAAATTGCCTCACTTTATAGCATGCTACCAGCCATAACACTCAATAAAACCAAGCAGTGCAAGTTACAAATGCATTAATCACCAATAGCACGTAGCAGGAAATCAAATAAAATAAAAATGAATGATGGTGATAATTCACCCTCAACATGCACTCTTAGCTCCCAATGTTAATGCATCATCATGTGGCGTAAATATAAATCTGCATGGTGGGTGTTTTTTTGAGGACTGAAGGGGGGGGTACATGAAGCAAGTGGCAGAATGACGTGTGTACACAAAAAATATTGCTCTGTACACCAATAAATTATATGACAGCAAACCAACCGTGCAAACACTAATTATACTTTCCTTTTTACTAATTGTCTGTGGTCTCTTTTAAGTCCTTTACTACTTGTGCTACAATTTTAAGAGTTTTTGTTGGTGTTAAAAATAACCAACACATCCTCCCTGCCTTCAATTCAAGACCTTTTCTGTTTGTCCCATTCAGCCTGTGCTCTGCTGGAAGGTTATTATAATCTTGGCATTCATCTGTTGCATTTCTTTCAGAGAATCCACATAAGCAAAATCTGTTGGCAGGAATATTGTTGGTTTAGTATTCAGTAAATTCTAATATACAAGGAACATGATGCTAAAATTAAGACCCTCTGTATGCTGTGTTTTCCAATTATTCCATTTTAATAGCAACAGATAACGATAATATAAATCACAGCAACAATTAGCAGTGTATTCTTTGCTTGAAGAGAAGACATCCAAATCTATGCAAAAAAAAGAGGAAATTTAGGAAGACAGCATGAAACAATATAACACGACCCTTTATTTTGGCACCTCAGAGGTTATATTTTTGCACTCATGCATCAAAAATCACTGCTAGCCTGACAGAAACTGTGACAAAACCACCGCTCTTTCCCCTGCCCTCCTTTTCACTTACCTTCTGAGGGCTGAGGGGTCCCACAAGGGGTGGAAGGGGTCTTCAGCTCTTCCTGGGACTCTATGGATACTGGGCTGATGCACTTGGGTACAGGCGAGGATGGGGCTGAAGGAGATCTCAGGTTCAAGGACAGCTCACTTCTGCCTCGGCTTATGCTCCGACTCTTCAGCTCCTTCTCATACTCCTCTGCTGCCAACCTCTCCAAGTATTTGTATCTGAAAGTTAAATTCCAGAGGGTTTCCGTAAAGAAAAAGAAGTCTGTGGCTGATGCTTGTTTATGGATGAAACACCTGCAGAGAATGAGCTGACTTCCTGACACAAGAGGTACAGCACTAAACTGCCTGCCTGCTCAATCTGCCAAAAAACGCACACCAAAGCAAAGGCTATTGCCCTGAAAAATATTAAATTGCTCATGACAAAACAAAAGCAAAACCCAGCAGAGTTAAAGAGTCTTTAGATATAGTATTGTGTCTGCACAGTCCTTCTCCTTTTGGAAGCATTTGTCTGTCCTCCTTTTCACCCTCCTCCTTCACCTCCTTCTCCTCCTCCCAGCCCTCCCTCTCCCTAAATGAAAACGGGAGGGAGAAAAAAAAAAAAAAAAAAACCAAAAGAAAAAAACAAACCACCAACCCTCCAAAGCCAGAGTCCCTTAATACTGATGCAAATAGCCAAAGTCTGAGACTTGCTCTAAGGAGAGGAAAATGGTTCAGTGCAGCAGACAAAAACAGATCTCCCTGAAAATAATACCAATAATAAATGTTTGGATTGACTATCTAAAGCCTCTGAACCTGCTTCTATTTGCTCTGAGAGCAGTGCACTGGAATTTACTTTGTTCTCTCCAGAGTCTACAATGGAAAGTTTTCTTTTTTTTATTCTAAAAAATTTCTCTGCCGGACTCAGACATCCAATAGCTTGGACCTGACGTCACATGTAGTTTATTCATCAAAGTCACTTTAAAAGAACAAAGATACATCTGTTTTGCATTTTAGGCAGGCAGAACTCACTAACTGTTTATTAAGACCAGCTACCAATCATATTCTTCATAGTGTGCTTTATACATTTCGACCAAAATAACTTTGAAATATGTGCCTCTTCCAGATGTCTGCTAATTTTATCCACCATTATTTGCTAAGGAATAAATTCATGAATACAGCTGGATCAGGCTTTAGACTGTTTGTCTTACCCACAAGTGAACTGTTAAACAGGTTAATCAAGACTACTGCTTACGTCCCCAAAACACTGTGGTCATCCTCCTATAACCCACCATTGTAAACACTTCTTAACAGGGAACACCTCTCCTCCCTCCTTCTGCCAAACTGACAGCCTGAATTAGTGTACGAGGGTGCATTAAAAGCAGGCAGGGTAAAGAAGTCAGCCATATGTGGTAACAAACATGCTTGGTACATATGGTAGACACACACACATGCACATTTGCAAACATCCATATAGAGCATAGAAATGTGACTTTGAAGAGCAGTCCTTGTGTTTTCAGAGGCAATTTGCTTTACTGCGAACAGCAATAATGAAGAACAAACTCATTTTCTTTTATTCCTCCAGAGGTATGCACACGCTTTGAACAAGTTCTGCAAGAAAAAGAACCCCTACAGACTCGGGATGAAAATATAACAAGCCACATACTTGTATGGTTATAAAATAGGAACTGTTTACAGTTCTTACATGAAGCCAATTCTTGAGAATGATTTTTGCCTTTTCAATAGAGGAGAAAGCCTTTTGCTGGCATTAGCATAATGTTTTGTTACAGTTCATGAAACCAGTCTTTCTTTTAACGTCGGTCACTTACGTATTGCGCCCTCCGCCTCCTCACAAGCAGAGCAGATGGGACTTCAGACTCATAAAGAGCCATTCAGTTTGATCACTTAGCTCAAACAGGTACAGCCCAGCTGGCTGCTGCTGAGGAGGGTGTTGCAGTTTGCCAATAGACTACAGCAAAGATCTGGATGGATCCTTCTGTAAGGGGGGGAGCTACAATGTTTTATTGTCTTCAGCTCTTTTTCAGCTGCTTTAACATTTTAGCTTCTGTAGCTGTGCACCGCACAGCCAACCAGCAAAGCAGAGGACTATCATCAAGATGTGCCTTCTCAAAACATATCTGTTCATTATACTGAAAGAAAAGAGGGAACCGGAACAGCAACTCTCCCAGCAGCACATCAGAATAACTAGTTTACAAATGGGAAGCCTAATAAGCAAATACAGCAATTTAACCGAGAAATAAAAATCATTCATGAATCAGTTACTAACATTTCATACTTGATAAATTACATTTATTTAGGTTATTTTTTGTTTTTGCCCAATGTCTTAACAATGAACAAATGCCAGCATGAAATACACAAGGTCTCATGAAGACCGAAATCTGAAGGAGTTGAGAGGATAAGCTACCATCCCTCTGCTGCAATTAGTTCCTCCACTAGAGGATTGACACATTGTCTCTCTATATATTGCTATATTTCTTTAAATCATGGAAACTTGCAGACATCATCATGCCTATGCCAACTCTTTTCTATAGACAAAGAGCCAGAAGTCTGAGGGCTATCCATTTGGTATACCTCATGAACATGACAACCACTTATCATCTTCAAGTAGATGAAAATATCATTCTGAGTTTTCTAGGTCTCTGAGCAATGCCCTGAGGGTGATTTAAAATGTTTATGTACCATCAAAGTTATGAGGTGAAGAGCATTTGAGCTGTAAGTCACACTAGAGAGGGCTTGGGAGCTCACCTTTCTTGGGTTTATTTTTAAATTACCACTGGAAAACACCCAACCAAGCAAAGTAAAAAAGGCCTCAAGTCATCAAACAACAAGAACATGGGAAACAAATGGTGCTGAGTTACACTGGGACCCCTTGAAACTGCAAGAATCTTTCTTCCTTATCCTCAGGCCACCCCAGAGCCACTGGAGAAGTGGGTGCGTGTATTCTGGAGCTCCAGGGTGACGTGATACTACACAGAATGCTTCAAAGAGTTGAGAGAATTTAGACAAACCAGTGTTTTTCACAGAGCCTTTCCTACATGCTCAATATTATCTCCTTCTACTTCTCCAAACTGATATGGAGGAAACACACAATCCAGATTTAACTACGATTTTGGCACCTTCTTACAGTCCATGCATTCTCTTAAAACAAGTCAACATGCAACTTGCTATAGGAAATGAAACTTCATTTGTGCAAAGGGTTTGTTAAAAAAAAGTAGTTACAGAAGGCCAGTGTAATGTAATACTGGTGCAAGACTTCACTTGCAGTTTTCTCCAATATTTATGTGCTGTCAAAGCAAACATGTGTCTTTTCTCTTTATGAGGAAGAACTGATAGTTTAGCATTTCAGTTCAAAAGAGCCCTAAGGATAAAGGCACATTCCTAATGACCAGTGAAATCATCTCACATTGCACAGCAGTGATGCCCTGCTGGTGAACAATTCCCCAAAAATACTCCAGTTTACTTGGCATGTTCCCTTACAGCTTGAAAGTGCTAGAGAGCTTGCTTTTAATTTGTTTCAAATCTTGCTGACGAGCACACTTGCTGTAAAAGGATTTACTCATCTAAGATCAGTGTGTGATGCTTATGGGCTCAGATGCATTTCATTTCAGAAAATGCTTTAAACTATTTGTAATTGTTTTGACTGGAAGGACAAAGGAAAGCCCATCCACCTTTTCTTACTCTTAGAGATGTCAAAATAATTTTCTAATAGTAGCTTCTTCAGCCACAGCAGATCAGACTTCAGCCTGCAGAAATGAATTGCCTCCTGTAGGATGATTTTGTGAAAAAAACCCCACCAAACAACCCAAAACTAAAATGCAGCAACACTATGATTTCTGAGATGACTGCTCTCATACTTTGATAATGTAATTCCATCTTGACAATCCAAAAGTATCTCCAGAGTGTAACCTCTAGAGGAACTAAAAGCAGAACTGAAGCAACCTGGATGATTTTTCATCTACTATTTGTTCAGTAACATGCATATTTTCCAGGTAAAAACAAGAGCTCCCTCTAGGGTGTAATTACTAGCGAAGGTAGAGATGAAGCTACTGAAAAGCAAAGGTCTTTAGATGAGTAGTCCTTGAAAAATGTGCTTTCATAAGCACATAGCTCCCAGCCTAGCCCAGAGTTTCTAAACTACTTAATTGAATTAACAAAAGGAAAAAAGCTCCAAACCCTCAGTCCCTTTAAATAAGTTATTTAAATAAAACTAAAACAATGCCTCAATGATAAACACTCCTAAGATTTGTAATTTACTCACTGATGTTTAGAGAGATTGGCAAAGAGAACTTGGCTCTGAAAGATAAAAATATGCTGGAAGTGGGTCAGAACCATTTCCATCAGCCTGTGACTGCAGTTTTGCAACGCTTGTGACCCCAATTTCCTTTATCCTCAGCTGCCTTTTCTGACCCTCCAGAAAGCTTGGGACCCACTGGGTGAGAAAGACAGGCTTATTCAATTTATAACTATACTAAATTCAGGCAAATTTCTGAGGCAAATGAAGTAAGCTTATTTCCCACACAAATAGATAAAAGATAGATCATCAATCACTCTTATGCATTCCAGTCCCACTGCTCATCATTTATTGCTGTGCTTACAGCTGGACTTCATTCTCCTCTTTAATGAAACAACTGTTCTCTTATAGAAGTCTTTTGGAATAGAAGTGTTCTGTGCATGCAGAGTTAAAAATGTAAATACACAACAGCTCTGCAGTAAAGAATATAGGAAGTGCAAACAACCAAAGGGAAGCATGGATGCATTATATACAAACCTCTCTTCTCTTGCTTGTCTTAGTTCTTCTCTTTTGTCTAAATAATCACGGCTAAAAAGAGAATTGCAGTAAATTGCAGAGGAAACCAGAAGAATAAGGTAAGTAACAGAAGTACAAGTACAGTAGGAGAAACCAAGAGCAGTACAAACAAGCTGATCAGAGACAATGAAGGCTGCTGTCAACAAAAATTATTAGTTTGTTTCCATAAAAAAGACTGAAAAGTGTGTGTGTACACTTATCCATGCATACACCACAGGTATGTGTACACCAAATACATAGTTCAGAGGGTCATACAAGTAATTATAAAAAGTGAAGAACTTGAAGCACATTCTGAAACCTGGTATGTGAAATTAGATACAATGAGCTGGACTCATCCATGATGAGCAGGCACATTAGTGGCTAATAAACCATTCCTCATTTGCCTCATCTAGAATGCCCCGAAACAGGGATTGCAGCACCTGGCAGGCTAGATCAAGGCATGGAGCACACCATATCGGCCCTCTTTCTAAAATACATTTACTTGGTGTATTTTAGTTGCCACAGCTGGAAATGGGACAGCAGACTGGCATTACTGAGTAGGACAAGCCTCTGTTCTTACAAGGCACAGGCAGGATCATCGGACAGGTAACAACCTTTCACTTCTTTATTCTTCTCCCTAAGTTTTACATACAAACCTCCCTCTATCTCAGCTGACCCTCGCACAGCTCCTCAAATAACTTATATATTTAGCTTTTGCCAAGTCAACTTTGCTGGATGCCTGAGCACTGTGATTTCAGGCAGATGTGTCACACCCACAAATGTGGATGCAAATTTAACTCAGAGCACAGCAGAACCCAGTGAACATCCAGCCTGCCTCAGTATCACAGCAAGATAGTTCCTTACGATATATTTTTAATATTTTGTTGAATCTGGTGGACAAAACTGATGAGACTTTCACCTTATTTGTTAGATTCTTACACACCTGTGACTACCAGAAAGAGTTTCAGAATTACTCCATTTATGAATAAAACACTTTTTTTCCTCTCTATATTGTGTCATCACATAAATTACTTATCTTCTACTATACCAATAGCTATCAAACATCTGCTTGCCAGTGCTCTTCAAAAGTCCATTAACAGGGAATGCACACTGCTGTTTCAGGCTATCTCCACATCCTTTGAATCCCTGAACTGGTTATACTTTTATAATATTTTCAGAGTATTCTTTGGAATTACAATAGCTATGGGAGTAACTCCAAGGAAAAAAAAAAATCTATGAATTTTTCAGCAGGCAAATTTCCCCTCTGTCAACTTTCACCCTTCCCTACAGCTGAAGAATAACCCTTGTATTTTAGGACATACTGTTCTGCATATGCAACAGGTACAATAGTCCTTCTGCTGAGAAAAACATTCATCATGTAAAGCACTCCTTTTGCTAGCAATAGCTTATGAAGCTTTTTAACTTCTCTCCTAAACCCAAGCTCTTTCACAACTGGTGATGCTCTCCTTTAAATTATCCTCAATTTGTCAATAATGGTGCCAGAACCTAGTGCAATGTTCTCGAGGCAGAGTTGGAAAGAATGAGATAACAAATGAGTCACAATGGTAAATCCACTACTGCTCATGAGTTTGAAGGCTGTGAATTGCAAATGCTATTTTTAATCAAAAATACATCTTCAGAGACTGGGTTTCTAGCCAGAGTGATGATACGATAATGTAATCCCAAGAACTCTTACAAAACTGTCCATGACTGTTTGCTGTGGCTTTGTCTCCTCCTGCCAGACCGTTTAATCAACTGTGGGATGCTGTCTGTCTGCAAAGTTTGGTGGCTTTGGAGACCCTCTACTCAAACACAAGTTATAACTTTCGGGTGACCAGGGAACTCAAAACTAGAAGATGAAAACATTGGGCATTAGAAAACTCATCTTAAATACGCAACACAATCATGACATTTAGTTAACCAGTTTCTGACTCTGGAGTAATGGGAGGAAGATGTATATTTAAAAAATTTGGTTTTCTGACTTTAAGGAAGCTCTTCTAGTGACAAAACAACTACTGCAGCTAAGCTCTAGTGAAATGTGCAGATCTGTTATTCAAACAGGTCAAGCTGCCAAATGTCCTGGTGGCTTTTTTGGTCTGGGAGTTTCCTTTCTGAAAGATCATGTTGGCTGTCCACAGCAGCCTGCTGCAGCCTGATGATACCATTTAGAGGGAGAGCTTTTGGAAGGGGCTTGAAGACTGAGACCTGATTGTTTCTGTTTCAGGAGATCTTGGGCAACTGTTGGCTGCCAAAGATCCTATTATGGTGCTCTTCCACCTTCCCTCTGCCTCTCATTTTCTTCTAAACTAGCTATCTTCTGGAGCCAGGAGAGTATCTCCTTCAACCAACCAACCAACCACTAGTAAGTTACTCCTCTTTCCAAATTCACTATGACACAGATCATTTCCACTTCTTACTAAAGAGATGATTACAGTGAAAACAATCCTGCATACTAATAAACAAGCTCACATGAAAACCAGTGCCATCTTTTCCATAAATACCAACTCTCAGGCTATGAAACATTTATCCTACCATTTTTTAGATACTACATTATGTCTAACTACTAAAAATATGTTTACTTTTCACTCTTGTTTATGAGGAAACAAATCAGTTTCTTAGCATACACTCTTCAGAGAGTTGGCAAACCACTTCAGGCATAAGCTCTTTATCTATCCTAAGCCCACTGCAGTCTTTGCTAATGCCTGTGCTGGGATTTCCAGGCATGGATTTAACAGGAGGAGAGGGCTTGTCCCTTACTATCCTCAGGCGGCACACCCCAGGATCCCACAGCATACATGTTCTCAGATGTGAAAATGGAGAGCCCTATGTATTAAGCTGGGGCCTTTGTCTGGCTATGGTTTGAGCAATAATTTTGATAATTACTTTCTGTCATTTGCTGTTTCCAGGAGGAAGAGACACATGTTCAGAAAAGCAGGAAAAAGTAGTTAAAAACCACTATAAAGTAGTTTAAAAACATTGAAAGTAGTTTAAAACATCCTGAGACAACAAAACACTTTTATTTTGCAGAACATAAAAGCAAAAAGATGTCTCTGCTGTCCCTTCCTCACTTCTTGATACCTTCCTCCAACTGTTTCATCTTCAAACCCTATGCCTTGCTGAGATTATACTTTTGGGAGTATGTTAACTACTAAAACCTGGTCTCTTCAGATACCCACACAGTATGATTGGCAAATACATAGCTGCCCTTAAAAAAATTGCTGGTTTATTAAATGCCAAAATTCATCATGATGTGTTCAATATATCAGTTCTTAAGATACTTAGATCAAGAAAGGTATATGAAGAGACACACAAACTATTAATCAATTCAATTATTTTGGAATTGAATGTCTCAGTGATTTACAAATCCATCATACATTAAAGTAACAGACTAAAAGCAAATTTGGCTCCTACTTGAATTTGTTTCTTTCTTCACGTTCTATCCTTTGCAACCTTTCTTCTCTCTCCTGACGTCGTCTTTCTCTTTCTGCTGCCAAGGACTCCTGGTGCTGCCGAAAAGATGATGTAAGGAGACCACCCAAAGCTGGCCTGCAGAGAAGGAAGATCAGATTTCTCAGTGCCACTTTTATTGATTATACTGGCAAAAAATGAGTAGCAATCATTCTGCAAGTATCATAAGACCAACCAACAGAATGACATGACAATATTAATGTATGGATGCTTCAAAGCACTGGCTAAGCATCTTCTTGCTAAATTGATTTTAGATACAATGATGAGCTTAAAAATGACAGATATGGTGGGCTGCTTAAATTGCCAAATTTCTGAAGCAACTGCAATATTGTCTAAATATTTTAACTGAAAAGCTGAATCCTGTAAAGGATTTTTGAAATTTAAAAAAAAAAAAAAAAAAAAAAAGCAAGCTGGAATATTTTTCCAGCACTTTCCAAACATATTATGCAATGATTTTAAAAGCAGATGTGTCACAAACACCCGAGAATCCTGTATACAGAAAAACAAAAGTAAAAAAAGATGTCAGAACTGCTCTTCAGAATTTGAATGCTCTCTTAAGTAGGGGCATATTTTTCCTCTATACTTTAACAAGTTCTGTTATCATTATTTCCTCACTGCATGCACTGCAAGAGCAAAATTAATCACGTATAGGAGCGTATCAGTAAAATTCACAGGGACAGCACAGTTAGTTATAATCATTAAGTGGCATCAAAATTGTTATTAAAAAAATTAGAGGCAATGGGGTTGGAGCAGAACAGATTAGCCATTTTCCTCTCCTTGCGCAGGGCAGTAGTTAGTCTTCTCAAACCATTCTTAAAAACTGTTTGTCTGACCTGCCTTAAAAATCCTTAGTGATGGACGTACCACATCCATCTAGTACTTAACTACCCCTGCCAGCAAGAAACGCTTCTCTGCTGTCTAGCCTAAATTTATTTTTTTGCCATTTAGACCCACTTGTTCTCGTTCTGTCCACAGTGAAAAAAAGAACAATTTACTACCACCTGCTTTATGTCTAAGCAAGAATTAGTCTGAAAGTGGACTTTCGTTGCAGTCCTCTGACCACAACTATGAACTGGATGCTCCATGGTAGGTTACTGTAATGAAGAAGGCTCAATGTTCCTACCAGCAATGCATAGCAAACTTCTAGCTGTTGCTCAGGAAACTGTTAAGATGCAAGAGATAATGTGAGTAAATGCCCAGCCAAAATAGTGGGACTTTTTTGTCAGAAATGGCAGGCTTTACAGTAGACTTCTCAAATATTTAAATTATTTATTCTTTGAGATGAAACAGCTTCAAGTAGCAAATACATTTTAAAAAAAGCTACATGTATATTCACTTATAGTTTGGTCTTGACACAGATTTTTAACTTTTTTTACTGCAAGTACTCCTTTGGCTAGGAGAGTGGCTCCTCTCACACATCCTTTCCCAACGTTGTGGTACTGGTACCACCAATCTCTCACATAGCAACAGAGTGACCTCAGAGTAAACATGTCTGTCTTTCTGTCTCTTAGACAGGAAAAATCTGTATTGTAGAGGGTAGCTTTATACAGATGTAAATGTATCCACACTGATTGAATTAGACTGATAAAATCAAAGAGACATAACTCATGTAGAGCGGTTTCTCTGCATTGTTGTAACGTGAGTTTTGCAATGAAGGGATTAATGAGAGAAATAGATACTGCCTTTTCTAAAAAAGAAACTAAACCCTGTCTAAAGGAAGGTTCCCAAACCAGCAATACAAACCTGAATAAATTTTCATTATTTTTAAGAACTCAGATGCTTTCCCTTGCTTATTTTACATGCCTACGTAAATGTACTACATGTAGGCATTTAGCATAATGGCACCAGTTCACCAATGAAAATAGGTGTAGGAGAAGACAAAACCAGTAATGCATACCTTCCCCAAGTGTCTATGTGCAAGCAGAAACACCACAAAACATAGCCATTTCAGCCCCACTGGCAGCAGGGCAGTGTGAATATAATTTCAATAATTTCAATAAATTGAATTTCAATATGTCATATCCCACACACATAAACATTACATAAGATGGTATAAAACTTGATATTCTGTAAGCCTCTCTGCTGGCACTCCTCCAGAGCTACAGTATCAGTGCTGGATCACACTCAAACCCATAAAAATCTCTAATATGCCTTAGCACTAAGAAAAGACAAAAAAAAATTCCTCAAACCCTGACAGTCAAGTACATGTGGTGAATTTTCCCTAGAACATATTTTAAATTTATTTTAACTTTTGACCTTTCAGTGCATGTTGCAAGAGAAGGCTCTAAGCAGAAACAGTAGCACCACTGTACTAAGATTCAGAACCTAGAGCTCCATCCCTGTAGTAGCATGAAAAATAATGGCAATAAGGTTGGATATATCATCAGAAATTGCTCTCGGAAGGGGAAAACTGGACAGTGCCTCCCCATGAAGACATCTGGAAATAAACTGGAAGAGGTGGCAAAAAGAGGGTCCCTATCAAGTCTGTGCTCTTATCTGTTCTGTGTATTTACCTTGCTATCCCACTCTGTCCTATCCCATCCAGCTGCCCTGAAGTCTGCAAACTCCATTTGGAGTCAAAGGAAGTTATGACTTAATAAAACCTGAAGGAAAATTAAGGGGAAGGAATGGGGTGATGCTGAGAGACCAAAAGAGTGATTGTAGGTCTGCACAGCATCTAGCAGGTTGGAAACCTTTAGCTCTGACTAAGCTCTTTGGGGCTCCACAGTAAATACACATTGTTATCTAAGGGATTACAGAGGAATCACATGGAGATGTGCAGCTTAGTTCTGCAGATGGGATTCTAACCTGACCCTGGTAGTAAAATATCTCCACATGCCAAAACACCTTGTTTGGAGGTTTGATCTTGCACAGCTTGGCTAGAGTTGCTCACTTGGCTAAAATTTGCACATGTATGAACAGCAGACTCACAATCTAAATAAAAGATCCACAGCCATATACCCAGGAAAAAAGCCAATGTCTGAGAAACTGTAAATGAATATCCATGTGCCATATTAGTTTGCCACCTCTTGAAAACTAATTAAAACCATAAAAAATAGCCAAAACTTGTTATTTCCCACTGGTTATTTAATAAGTCCATACTTCAGCTGAGTTACAAGCTACAGCACAGCATGAACACGCATACCTGATTCAATTAATTTGTCCCAAACACAGTCAGCTCTGAACTGCCATATTGCATACAAGAGTTTATTGCATGAAATTGTCAAAACTAACACTCAAAGTTGTGAGCGGGTTCTGTTGAAACAGGTCATAATTAAAGAGACAGGAATGCAGCCAGGTGACTCCTTGTGTGGCACTGATTTCTTAAAACATAGTCAGGTCTTGGGTTTTCAGTCACATTTAGAAAAGGACAGGCAAATAAATAGCACTAATTTTGTAGAGTTAGTGCTTGCTTAGTGGTTAGACCCTGCAGTGTCCAGACCACTTGACCAGACACATCTCCCCCTGGTGAAGACCACACCTCACACCAAATGCTGAGACCCTGTGAAACCTCATAAACTCACAGTTTCACTGTTGTTATCAAACACTGTAACTCAGCTGGTATTTGGGTGCATCAATCCTCTTTTTAATGTGAACTGCAACTGTAAATGAAAAGATTTTAGTATCTAGTAAACTCTATCCTTAATTTTCTATGTGTGCATAAACTAAATCTGGAAGAAACAGGCGTTACTTTCACAGTGTACAAACCTGTAAAACAGCCAGAAGGAAAAGCAAGCGGTAAGAGGTATTCATCAAATATTCTAAATGATTTGAAAAGGGATTTGTCTATGTTTGGTTTGTCTGAAAAATCTGGGGGTTTTTTTTGTCTCTGTGTTCCCCTGGTAATAATGCTTAAAGGAAACTTTCCCTTTAGCTGAACTCATACTTGAATTGCAAATGGCAGCGGGACTGGCCAAACCAGCCAGTGGGAAGCTTGGGCTGAGCCTTCAGGTAATTTTGGTGCTTTGATGCTGTTTAAAGGGTGACAGTACCTTCAGGCTTCAGGAATATTTAAGTCTTACTGCCATAGTCTGCATTTTAAAAATGGGTAAGGAAGAAGAAGACTAAAAAAACCACTGGCATTGAATCAAAGGTGGCAAGAGATTTCAACAGAAGAGAGCATGTGAATACTCAATGAAAGCATAATAGAGTTTTCACTCACAAAATGGGGTTATAGCTAATATATGCCAGCATTTTAATGCTGGTGTCATATGTTACCAGTTGGTAATATCAACCATTTGTTCAACTCCACAAATACAATCCAGAAGGATGCTTGCTCTGACTACTATTTTTAGTCTTGCAGAGAGCACAAGGCTATTAAGAATGGACTGTTAATATAAAAATATTAAGAAAAGCTTTCTTCTGCCTGCTGTTAAAACCAGCAAAAGCTAAACAAGCTATGTTATTACACCCTCATTCCAGAAAGAAAACACACAGCAAGAATATGTCTAAGTCTGGGGATTTGTGAATATGGCTCCACACTACAGCATTAAGACCTGGGGCCAAATAGGTCATTAGTTACTTATCTTGTTGGAAGAAGATAGGAAAGAGCAAATAATAGGAAAAAAAAAAGAAGGAAAAAGAAGGCAACAAAAATATATACAGAGCAGAGGATACAAAGCTAAAACACTGATTGTAGGACAAAACTCTTCTGAACAAAAATTCAGCTAATCCAACCTACAGCATTTAACACAGCAGTAAATTAGTAATCATTATTAAAAACAAAAGCTCAGGGAGACAGAAGATATCTCACACTTTTTTGCAAGTGCTTGCAGTTTTCTGACAATACTCCATCAAAGACTGTATATTGTGAAGGGGACTATGTGACCTGAATTTTGCTAATCATGTTGAAAATCAAAGAAAACATTTCTATCTTACTCTAAGCCACCTAGTGACAGCAAAATTAAATTATCAACTTCAAATTTTCTTCATTCATGTTAACTCTGAACTGCTCTTCTTTTGCGGCTGCATTTTCCTCCATGCTGAAATTTTAAAATTTGCTAAATGGAAATGGTTAACTATAGCAAGAATACAAAATACAAATGTATATCTTTAGGAGCTAAAAAAAGAATTAACGGATGACTTATAATAGGAAATCCCTCTAGGTCATAAGGTTAAGATTCAGCATTTTCTTTAACATAACTAGGGTCAGAATCATTAATAATCTTAAGGAGGAAGCACTAATTACCCATTTTTCCAAAGTGCTCCTGCTCCAGCAGGCATGGGAACGCTACAGAGAGGGAACAGCCCGCAGCTCCTACTCAAGCCTTAAGTAACTGTAAATGTCTCTTGGCTTTAACAAAATAAATCCGCTTTCCAGCTTAGAAAGAGACAAAAGAGGAGGCAAAGCTGCCAAGAGCCATATTGCTTTTCACAGTTAAAGAAACTCTCTGTGTGTTATGTCTCTCTACATGACAGGGCAAATTCAAAAGCATGTTGATATAAGATTTTGCAAACAGACTAAACATTACTTGAGGAATCTTTACAAAACTTCTCTGAAAAATAAACACAAAATTGAGAGATAAAACTACTGACTAATGCTTCCTTTGAGAAAGAAACTTGAGAATAACCAAGAGAAGAACTGATTAGCATTAGACTTTTAACTGGCCTGAGGGGCTACACAAAATCAAGTTACAGAGGGGCAGAGCTGCACAGAGCCAGGGCAACGCATGAGGACTTTATACACACTCCTCTTGCAGGCTGACATGTACAGGTTTTACATTGTGTTTCTGTCTTTCTCCAACCAGTGGCTTCTCATCTTCATGAGAGCCACAAATTTCCTGGAAGTGGCTTGCAGAGCCCCTCTGTTGATCTAGGCTAAGGTACGTGTCCCCTGAGCATCAGCACTGCACACTGTGTGTTCAGCCAGCAACACGCTGCAGTCTGACATCGTAACCCAGCTCATGCTTTCTGTTTAAACATAGGCCCTATGATGAAGCCTACAAAGCTGCAATCAAGAATACTGCTTATGCAGTAGTTCGACAAGCAGCTAAGCCAGTGTAAGCCACCACTGCTTCCCAAATTGTAAATCATCAAGTAATTCCTAAGGTCATTTTTCCTCTTAAAATCTCAGCAATAAAGTTGAGGCTTTTGCCCTGGGCCACTATTATCAACTACCAAGCTATCCCTTCCTCATTATGTTATTCAGAGTGGAAGATGTGCTTGGCATTTACCACAAGAAAAAATAGCCA
The DNA here is from genome assembly GCF_031877795.1 of Strix aluco. Lineage (NCBI taxonomy): Eukaryota > Metazoa > Chordata > Aves > Strigiformes > Strigidae > Strix > Strix aluco. The sequence goes on from NC_133931.1 coordinate 73,557,666, forward strand.
CGGTCTCTGGTCTGAGAGCCCAGAAGTATGTATTAAGACACACAGAAGATGGTAGAAGCAGAAAAAATAGAAAGCCAAGGAAAGAGGAGCTGTTCTCAGGAGAGTAGCAGCTTTGTAGGCTGTATAGTGGGTTTTGTTTCATAGGTTTCTTGTTTTTCTTTAGTGCTTAACAGCTGGGGTAAGGTAACTCCAGAGTGCAGATTAATGATAGATGGTTAAAGGAAAAAAAAAAAAAAAAAGAAAGAAAAGAAAAAAAGAGAACCTGCCAAGAAGCTTCATCCAGCAGCACCTCCCTGATGTTGTCAATTACAGGGACCTTTAATTTTAGTAGAAAGCCTAAGTGAAAAGCTGTTTAGCATTCTCAAGCAGGGTTTTTTGTTTTGTATTGCTTTTAAGGTACACAAATTTGAAAAAAGCACCAGACTGCCAGAAAAATCACTGTTTCAGGCACCTAGAAAAGGAATAAAACTCAAAAGAAGAGCATTTGCAGACTTTTGTTGTGCTTCATGTTTACGCTTCAGGTATGGTTTTTAAAGTGTCTTTAAGATCAGTGGAGAAAAAAAATCACTTATAGTCTAAGTCATGCTAATCTTAGTGTCTGTGTGCACCCGTAAAAGCTTGAAGGTACATACAAGAACATGGAGATGAACACTCAACATTCAAGGCCCTGCATCATGGGAGCCCGAGGTAACATACTGCTGTAGATCATAAAGCAAGTAAGATGGAAAACAGATTAAAGGATGTGAAACATATTTCATCTTTCCTAAGTCTATTATCTAATGGTCTGGAAAACCTGGAGAGTGCATCAAACAGGAATAATTTGCAAACACCATAGAAGACCCTTATCAAGCTTGGAGATTTGGATGAACTTCAGAGGGACCAGCCAGAGGTGGAGACTAAGTTCATAGGGACTGGCCAAAAGGATCCAGAAGTGGAGGTTTGCGAGCTGAACTTTCTGGCATTTGATTCAACAGACAGAGGCAAGAGGGGACCATGAACTCTTGCTCCCTCAGCACACAGTGCCCTGAGAAGGCGGCTTTTCGAGCTAGGCTAACTGCACTGCTGTTTGACAGTAGGGAACTGTCTCCTGGCAAATCCATCAGAAGAAACCTACCTTGGCAAACACACTAGCAGGATATTTTTCTGGCAATGGAATGAATTAAAGCTGGTACTGAATTCAGGAGCCTTAGAAGTGAGACTCTTTCAAGGGTCTCCTCTAACTATTGCATGTTCCACAATGCATACACTTTGCCACCAAAAACACACTCTGAGGGGGTGTGAAGCTTTGCAAGTAATGAGTTTGCTGTCCAGCTACAGACTCTAGGCTGCAGCTTTCAATTTGAGTGACTATCTTAAATTCAGAGTCTGAGAAGGCAGTCTTTGGCTAAACAGAAATAATCTAGGTGTGAGCACAAGGCATAGAAATATAGAAGTCTTATAACACCTTCTTCTCTCAGGCAATGCGGTGACTCAGAGATACAGAAAAATGCTTTTTTCCCTGATGTGCTGCAGCTATGTCTTGCTCTTCCCCTTTGTTACCAAAATTTATGAGGTTAAGAAATTGAGATAATTTTTTTTTTCCTTTAGAAAGTAGGAGAGAGTTAATTGGTGATTTAAGTCATGAAGAGTGGGAGCAGTATATTTATGGAGCAAAGCAGTCTTTGGCAGCTAAACACAGGATGACTGGGTTATACTTCTTATGCATTAGGAGCAACTTGCACAAGCAGAGAGATGAGAGAACCAATATACCCTTTCTTCTCTCCCAAGGAAGGGCTGTACAGAAAGTGCCCTGCAATTTGCCCTCCTTCAGCGGGATTTCCATGGCTGCAATATGCACTTCAGAAACATGGCTCTCCACAGGGGACCCAGAGAAATGAGAGAGAACAACAGTATTGCAAGAAGTTGGCAAAAGGCTGCAGCTGAATTTAGAAACCAAGAAACAGTCAAGTAAGCCTTTTCTTCTGCTGTACAATCAGAAATATATACATTATGTGGATTTCAAAGAACAAAATCTAGTTACTTTTGCATTGAATTATACTGCTCTTTCGGATTCCCTACTGTTCTTAGCCAAAGAGGGTTTTAAAAGTATGAATGTCAAAATGTCAACCACACTGCTTCTTTCCACCTAAGTTGTAGCTCTTGTTTACATAAGCAAAATGCAGCCAAGGGTTTGAAAGGCCTGTCAGGGTAACTGAATGGAGCATGAATCATTTTGCTGGGCACTGGTCTAAATGCTGCTTCCTCCTTCCTCCTCATTCTCAAGGTCAGATAAACAGTACCAGGAATTGCATCTGAAGCTCTTACCTTCATGATAAAAACCAGGAATCTTTCTGTGGAGGCTTTGGATAACTGTAATCGTAAGCTGAAAGCAGAAAACTCACCTTGGAGCTAACCACAGATACGCATCTGCTTCTTATCAAGTGTCTTCCTGTCCCCCACCTAATCTTTCAACTTTTTTTGGTGTTTGTATCCATGTAAAGTTTTACCATCAGGAGGTAGGAAATAATGTTCACATAATCTAAGGCAAACACCATTGATAGAAGACTGTGAAAACTTCCACAATACTTTCCACTTACTTATCAGTGTCGAGCGTAGTGTCATGCAGAGCCTGCTCTCCAGTAAGCAAATTCTACCTGTCAATCTCTGCATGGACAGTTCTGCAACCCATGTCTTTAAGGACAATGAGGTAAAAGCAGGCTTCTGCCCCTCTTCAAAGCAGTCACTCCATTAGAGCCTGCTGAACTATAATTCTGCAATGCCAGTGCACTCAAAAAACCAAGACTTGATGCAAAATGGCATCTGAATCTGTACATTTAATTATTTTTCAAGAAATACCTGCATCTAGTCTGCAGGCAACAGACAGCTGTGGCGTAAACACATTTTTCATGCTTCTCAGAGACTAACAAACAAAAAGCATCAGGCTGTAACATCCCTCAAATATAAAACCACAGAAATCCTGGTAAGTTCAACTGCCATGAATAGCAAGCTGCAAATTTAAACAAGAGTAGAGAGATTTTTATCATGTGAGGTGGAAAGCAGTAAACGTAACCTGAAGGGAAGACAGAGATGCAACTCTGAGACACTTAAAACAGGTAAGAGGGATCTGATAGTTGAAGGCAGAACACTTTCCAGTTTCACAGAGAAAAGTAGGACGAGGTATAATGGCTGGAAGATGCTGCTAGACAAATTGGCCTCAAAAAATGAAATATTCTCCTAGCAGTGATGATAAATACTGGAATGTTTTCCAGGAGAAGTCATGCCCTGCCACTTGAAAACACGTGAAGGTACAGGGGTCTTTCATTTAGCTTCTGTGAGACCCATTACAGGTCACAACAGATGATTACAGAGCTCCCCTCTGGCCTGACTCTCCATGAATCTGCAAATTTTACAGCTTCATCCTGTGGGGCCAAGGCATTTTGGCTCGAAACCAGCAACGCACTTACGCGCATACTGCAATGAAAGCTTGCTTCCTTTACTGGCCAGTGCAATCAACCTCTTGCAGGACAAGCCCAACAATCTTCAGCCATCTCAGAGTTTGACGACTTTGGGGTTTCTTTGCTGCAGTAGCAATCAGAAGCTTACAACAGCAGGGGCTTGGAAATCTAAAACTTCAAAAGCAGTGGGATACTTTTAATTCTTGCTTATCTTGCATCTACTTTTCTAAGGTAAAAGGGTATGAAAATGCTGGTTTAGAGTTTTTTATTATGGTTTCACTCGGAAATAATTTAATTCAGATCAGGAAAGACAAATCGAGGCAAGTTACTCTAGGAAGATGAGCAAATGAAGAATGATGCCTTTCTCCAAAGATAAATTTAATGTAATTACTCACCTGAAAAAAAGGATTAAATCAATACCTCATTGTTAAAAATACACGCATGCTGAAAGAACCTAACTTGAACCACTTTGACTAGTAGACTGAAAGGATGTGAGGCATTAGGTAGATTCAAACATATATACATACATGCACAAACATGTATACATATATTTATATACACATACAGAAATATTAAAAATTTCATTAATAAAAATTAATTGGAATACAGACAAAGGATCCTGAAAAAGCCTTCAGTTCAAAAAAAGGGTGGGAGACGGAATTTTTATGAATTAGAGGCCAATTTGACAACAAACAATCCAAAGCCCATCTGGCCTAATAGGAAATTATTTAATTAAATTATTATATTAAATTATTTAATTAGATTAATTAAAAACTTCTACCCATCCTCCTTAAACTCAGCAGGACATTCTTTGAAGCTGTCACTTACTTTCAGGTTGTAAGAGTCAGTTAATTTCTGGTGGCCCAGATCTCTCGCCAAGAATTTCTTTCATGTATCCATAACATTTTCCTATCTTTTTTCTGCCCCTAGTACCTTACATAATTCAAAAGAGTATTCTGATTGTTCAAAATACTGCTTTTTTTGTTGCTGCTATGGGGTGTTTTCATTTTTTTTTTAAAGTGAGGTGATAATTGGTAGGTTATCATGAGCTTGGTTTACCTACAGCAAGAAACGTTTTGCCCTTTATGAAATACAATGAGATATATCATGTATTTTCAAGGAAGGACAAAATTATGGCCTAGGAAATTCTGAGTTAAGCACATTTCCAAGATTTTATAGTTGATTTAAGATGATAGAAATGAAAATAGATCTGCCTGAATTTATTTTAAAAAATGGAAAGAAATAAAATGTGCTTTAATTCACTTTTTAATACTCAGAACAGCATATGTGTGAAGCAACTCTGTTTTATCCATTTAAGTGGAAGAAGCAGAAGTGGGATGGAAATACATCCAGCCTTTAACACCACGTCAGAGAAAGGCATGAGAATGAGTGGGAAATTAACATGTCTACATTTCTGTCCATTTTCTTTCCAACGTTAGAAAAGGTCTGTCTAGAAGATATTTCCAGTACCCATTCAGAACAGCTTACACTCATCTCCATCCTATCTATAAAGGAACTGTTGTTAAAAGACTGATTTACAAACCTGTCAGATTTGGTCTCTTGAGGTGGTGAGAGAGTTGTCCCATAACGAGAAGTGGGTGTTGTAGGGGCACTGACACCAGGGTAAGGTCGCGGAGAAGAGTAGGAGCTGCTGCCATAGCTATTGTATCTGAAGAAATGGGAAAGAAAGTAGGAAAAAGGGAGAGAGAGAAAAAATCTGTCAGCCAGCAGGCATGCAACAGTAAATCCTCTTGTTTAGGGGGTGGCAGTGATCCCATACCCCAGAACTTCTCAAACATCCACCTTCTGAAAATATTGCTCTAATCCCAGTTTCAAAATATGCAACCTATCATATCATTTTAATATCAACTATGTCCTGGACATACTTGATTCAGAGAGTAAGCTACTGCTATGGAAAATAATGCGAGATTAAAATGGTCCTTCCATGTGACAACTCAGAGCAGGAATACTTAAATCACTGCTCAGTTACTCAAAATTATTAGCTGTTTTGGGAGCTGATATACAGCCTCTAGAAAAGGGATCAAACCAGTCCAAGTAAGCAGCATTCACATCTAGTGAAATTAAGGAAAGCAGCAGCATTTCCAAGACACGGCATTTCCAAGAACATAGACATCCATGATGTGATAATATTTGTGTTATAAATGGAAAGCATCCACATTATTTTCAGTTAAAGCAGGTGGTATTTTCTTTCCCTTCCCCCAGCATAAATCATAGCTTATGTATCACTTCTTACAATGTCTGTAAAAAGTCATGACCATGGTTAAAAAGACATGTCTCTGGAAGCATGGCTTTGGAAAATTCTATCAGATATCTCCTCTATTAAAAAAATCCCCAAACCTGCTTGACTTCAATGTGAGCTTGCTTATCAGAGAAATTGTTTCCAGGACTCCTGGAATGGACACCTCCCAAGAGTCCCTTGTATCAATGTTTTCATCCTGGCTCACGTACTGAATAGAAAAGGCAGTTGTGTTGCTCTGCTGTGCCTTTTAACCATCGTACTTAAAGAGCATGTCAAGGAGAGATTCCTGATTTAGGAAAATGTTAACATTTCTGTTCACAGGCTATACCATTTTCCCATGTGGAAAGCATATGATGCTCTGTAGGTGAGTACTTTGCAAGGCCAACTCATCCAAATGACAAAATTCACTTCAGGAAAAAGGGCAACATAATTTTCCTTATTATAATTCATAAGATATAATGTACCCTACTTCACTGTATCTTTTCTCTGCTGCTTCTTCTCCCATACACATCAGCACTCAGTAATTTCACTCAGCAATTTTATTTGAAAAGGCTGGTTGGTTTCCTTCAGCTCCATTTAGCACACTCATCTAGCCATGCAAAATTTCATTCAAAGTTTCAAGCTTCATTCCTTAGGGTACAACAGCATTGCTGCCTGCCAAGGCCCATGTTAAAATCAGAATAGATTTCAGGTAGGGGTTTTTATAATGGAAGGGATCATGCTTTAGAGACCATTCCCCCTTTGGCAGTGATTCTAGGTTTCTGTTTTGGAAAACACCCCACCATTACCATCTATTTTTGAGACACCATGCTGACTGCCCGGGAACAGGAGTAATTTTGGAAAAAAATGCTAACGTGCAAATTTCTGAGCTACAAAAGGAATTTTTCAGAAAATAACTGTCTTCCTGGCATTCCTGCCCTAGAAGAAAACTAACTAGAAACTAGAGACAGTGGGCCAGTGGAAGGCTCTGTAGCTGGACAGTGTGGGGCTTCCCTGGTAGCATGAGCTGGCATGGGTCTTCTCTCTGGTAGGCTTAGCTCAGATGTTCTGCCTGTGCCCATATTGAGTGAGAGATGAGAAAATCTGTGGTCCTGAGAACAACTCAGAAGAGCTCATTCAGTATGCTCCTGACAGTAACAGAAACCTCCATTTCTGTTTCAATCAACTGAAAGGAGCCCTTCTTATCAACCATTACATTTCTTTTTCTCCTGTTCTGCCCCATGAAAAAGCTGACACAGTGCAGAATCCTTTTTCAGACCAAGGAATTTCAATTAGACCAAAGGTAGCTCTCATTAAAACAGAGAGAACACACCTGAGTCCTTCTATGGACTCAGACCTACAAGTATTAACAATCAAATTCAGAGGGACTGGCCTGGACACGGCATCCCTATATATCAAATTTAGAGGGAGACAGATGCTGGAAGAGTAGCAATACAAAACCAACACACCACGGTAAGTCTGTATCCTGTACACAATGTTTATCTTTCTAACCTTCCTCTGCTAGTGGCTATGACTTCCATTTTTCCTTCCTGTCTTATATACCAATGTAGATGCAATGGCCTTCTCCCAGGACCGTTCACTCTGAAGAAACCCCAGATATTTACCTCTTTTATAAACACATTACTGCCCAAATCATGCAAGCTTTTCCCTCTTTTTTCTCTGTATAAACTCAGCACAATCCTCCCCCACACCATGCTCTTGATCCTGTGTGGTCACTAGAAGCACAAGGATGGTCAGAGGAAAAAAAATCACTGCAGAAATAGTAAATATTGCAGGTACAGGAGGTATCTAGGAATCTACTCTCTAAAAAGTGTAATTCTAACAGCAGCAGCAATAAGAGAGCAATAAATGAGTGTGAGAGGCCTAAGGGAAATTTGCACCTATGCAGGAAAAAGTAAATTTAGAGGAATCCCAGTGTTCGAGCTGCAGGTGAGGAAAGATACTTAAACCAAGACCCTTCTCAACAGCTGCTTGGATTTATAGGCTTTTCAGTGGAATGAAAAAGCGACAAAACCCACCCACCTATTAGAAGAAAAAGATTGAAAATTAAAAGGATCAAAGGAATCAAAATATTTGTTCACATGCAGAAATTCAGAAGGACTGTTGGAGAAAGGAAGAAATAAATACACTCACAATATATGTGTACATTTTCAGCGCCTAATTCAGAGAACACTGACCATTGGGAGAGACAGCTAAAAATCATCAAGCTCTTTTCAAGATGATCTTCTAGCATTTTTTTTAGTGTTACCTGTTGTCATTCTGTTTTACTTGAAAACAGATTGAGACAAAACAATTTCTTTTTGTTTTTAAATGGGTGGGACAGGGAAATTAAAAATTAAAATTAAAAACTAAGAGGAATACATGAGGAGCAACTGAACTGAGCACCTGTTTTGGAGGGAAAACTATATTCTAAGTGCTACACTCTCTTTATAGGGTTTAATCTACTTCTCTTATTACAAGCACAAGTTGAAATGGCAAAGACAGGGATATGCACTGTATTCTAACAACAAATTCGGGATTTGGCAGTTCAGTCTTTGAAGCCAGGATGAAGCTCTGAATTCCAAATGTTGATCTGATCTCTCTTGGTTTTATAGCAGAAGAGCTCCATTAATTTTCATGAAATCGTGTCTTCAAATTACATTGTTGTAAATGAGAGCAAAATGGTGCTCCTTTCTGTGATCTCCCAAATCACAGGTTATTTATCTACTGCTGTATAGAGGAGGCCAGGATACTTATTAACTATAGACCTTGAAGAGGAGTAAGACCAAATGAAGGCAACAAAGGGGAGAATATCAATCGAATCAAAATACAGACTTACAGGACTAAAACTAATACAGTGTGTTCTGGAAATAATACAACACACAGAGTGCATTATTGTCACTATGAACCTCTTGAAAGGCATTATTCATTTATCTAAAAATTGTCAGCTATATACAATCTACCTGTTTTCCCTCATCATTTCAGCTTCCTTTTCTTTCACAGATGCTGGAGACTCTTCAAAGTCATACGAGAAGAGGTGAAAAGGAGTATGTGGTACATAAGGTAATTTCTCCACCGTTGGAGATGCCTTTGGAGTAATGGATGCTGATGAATTTTGGGAAGAGCTTAGCAATGCTGCTGCAGGTGAAGATGGTGATGAAAGAACAGAATTATGATGAGAGACAGATGAGTCAGGCACAGAAGAGGAGCTGCTAGAAGAGCTCTTTGATCTAGAGCAGGAGAGAGGCCTCTCAGCTGGAGAAATGGCACTGGAGACGGCTGAAGAATCACAACACTGTGAAACGTTTTCATTCACAGCCTCCCGTGCACCTGGGACTCCACTGCAAGAGGAAAACATCATGAGAAAGGGAAGGGAAGGAGAGAAAAATGGGGAAAAGAGAGATCAGTAGATAGTACCTCTTGAAGGAAAAAAAATAAGGAGAGTCAGACAAACAAAAACTTCCTAAATTTAGACAATCAACACTTTTTAATCTTTGTATCCCAAAGGGATTCTTCTTGGGGCTGGAAATACTGAGGAATGGAAGTGACTCAACTTAAAGGAAAGGAAGGGATTTAACCCACAGGCTTCAGAACTAATTTTCATGAACCTTTTCACAAACATTTTCTGAACAATTTTCAAGTATTTCAAGTTAGGTTGTAAGCATTGTCAGAGCAGTACAAAGCAGTCTCAACACACTGGACAACATGGTCCACAGAGTATAGATGCTTCAAGATACAACCTGCATGACTGCCTCTTCAAGGCCAGATATCTGATTATCATCCTCCCTGGTGATCTGATCTTTTTACTAAAAATGTTCATCCACCAAAGATGAAAACAAAACCCACTCAATCAGCACTGTTTTGCCAAAATTAAGGTTTAGAATGATTTCAAAACCAATGCCTTAGCAGATCATTTGTCTAGGTATGAAGACATTAATTTCTGAGTGTCAGCATCCCATGTTGGTGTTAGAGACTTGCAGAGTTGCATCAAGTGCAACAGAAAACACATCTGCTCTGCTCTAGTGAAGGCAGGTGTTGGTGAGTGACAGAAGCAGCAAGGCAGGTGAAAAGCCATGGGATCTGCACTCTGGGATATCTGTTTTTTGCTAGTAGCTCCAGCACAAACACTGTGGATGGGCTTTGGGCTGGATTACTCAGCAGGTGGCTGATTTCACTCTCCTAAGACCACCCCTGCAATCCACCTACAGGCATGCAAGGCATGGCCCTTATCTGAGGAGTGTGGGTTTGGCACAGCATATGGAACAAAACCATAATACGTTACATATGCTAGGATATTATGAAGTTAATCATCAGGTATATACCAGGTAATCATTCTGCACAACAGCAGCACAGTGGGCAATGTGGAAACCTTCATCTATTGCACCAGCTGTGCATGACAGGAGTCACTGAAGCCAGGCTAGTGCTACCCATCCTGACAGCATCTAACACAAATGGCCAGGGTACAGATCATTTTTGCTATGTTACAGTGACAGTGAAGGGAGGTATTTAGAAAAGCCATTGTAATATCACCCAGTTATCTCAAAAAGACGATCTAAAAGCACATCACGCCCTTTACACAGCTCTTCCTTGTTATTTTTAACATTTTTATGTATTTTAGTATATTCATGTGCTATACTAATAACTTGTATCTTAGCTTTGACTTTTAAGAATTGGATTTGAGGAAATTATCACTTAATTTTGAAATTTCAGGCAGCCATTGGCAAGATTTGCAGACTAGAAGATATTAATAACAACAGTACAGTATTTTCTTTGGAATTCGCACATTAAACAGTTTCCTTTCTTCCTTCTGTGCTGTACAGTGTCTGCGTGAATGTGGTTTATTTAAAAAAAAATCCAATCTCATTTGCTGAGTTGCAAAGCTAAGCAATTTAACCTAAATCAAATGGCTGTCTGGAAGAAAGAACATATTTTCTTTCTTCCAATTTATTAGGGTAAAGTTGCCAGATGCCAAATCCATATATACCTCAGAAATAAGTGGAAAATTTTAACATGAGAATATTGTTTTGATAGGTGGTTTGTTTATATGCGTATATATACAGAGGGGCAGGTATATAGAAAATTACATATATATATATATCAGCTTTGCCTCGAAGTAGTTCTTTCCTATTAAAACATGAACAAAATTGATAGAAATCATAGGCAGCATTCAAAAAATGTCAATCTTCTTCATAGCAACAGATATTGCTAGTAAGGTTGTATCATTAAAATAGGGATGAAAACATAAAAAGCAAGCAATATCTTCAGCAAAGAGCTGCAACGTTTCACCATTGCCTTAACTAAAAAGACAAACCCAAGTCATGCTTAGCAGTTATGTTCTTTGCTAAATCTTTTAAGATTTGTGAGTGTTACTCGTTTTGTACAAAGGGAGTGAGTGCAGACAGTTCTTAGTGCATTGAGCCTATGTAATAAAACATGTTTCCATTAACACACACACATCAACAAAGTTTTTAAAGGCAAAAAGATTTCCTTTTGGGGTGGCTTTAACAGGTGATCTAGGAATGTGAGTGAAAAGGTAGATGCTGCTGCACACTGTGCTGGTGAGTTCATGCCAGAGCCTGAGGAAAAGGTGGAGGGACGATGTTGAATCCTGGTACCTGGCTTTGACCTGACTACTGGCCTCTTCCTCCCCCTCATCCTCAGTATTGGGCTCTGTGACTGGCTGTTCTTCTTCCTCCTCTTCACACTCTTCCTCCTCTCTGAGGTCAGACCAAGGAAAGAAGCATGCAGCGGGATGGAAACAGAGAAGGTGGAAGAGAAAACGATGTGAGTGCCCAGAAAATGAAATGCAATGAAGTTAGAAATGGAAGGAAAACACTGGGAGGGGGGGGGGGGGGGGCAAGTTACGGCCTCCCTATGTTAGACAAAAGGCCACCTAAAACTTCCCACTAAGTCTGTGTGGGTGCAAGGGTAGCTACCAATACAAAAATTTTATCCTCTCCCCTATTTACATATTTTACTATTAATTTTTACGACCCCCAAAATGACATTGTTTTCTCTCGAGCTTGGCTTTCCATTTGCTGTTGCCCTACCTGCAGAGGCATTAATGGAAAACATTCATGACAATACCAATGTTCATCTCGTTAGTCATTAAGCTGTGTCTGTTTGGCTTAAAGGACAGTACACGCTGTGCTGGCATGAGACAGCTAGCACTGGACATCACACTTTCTAAATTAACACAAATAAAACATTCCTGTTAAGCAACTGATGGCTCAATTGGAAAACAGAACAGGCTGAGCCATTAAGTTAGAAATAACAGAGAGACCAAATCAGTTCAGGATTACTTGCAAATAGCAATATTTAAGTTATCGGATGCCAGTACATGAATTATTTCAGTAAAGAGTCATTAGTATGCTCAAAGCAGGCTTTGGTTCAGCAGTAATTCTGGCAGAGGAGAATTGTAAGTCACACATAAAGCCTCCATAACCTACAAACCATGTAAGTAAAAAAGAAAACCATATTAAACAAAACAGAAAAGGCTACATTGTCTGCCTCCTGTCCCTCCCGTTTATGCTTTTTGCTCCCCAAACCAATAAGCTCATGGAATATTTAGAAAATATTTTCTCTTTGGACTTCTTCTGCATTTACAGTTGATCTAGTTCTCCACTTGATTTAACGATGTATACCATTAGGTTCTGCTCCATGCAAAAAACCTCCCACCCATACAAACAGTAATAAAGTTTGTAAGACACTCATATTCCTTGCATTTCCCTGAAAGCTGGTTTTCTTTTCTCTAATTCTGAAGGGATGCTCTGTGCATTTTTTTCCATTTAGAATTAGTTCCCATGTCATAAGAATAATGAATATTTACAATGTGAGATCATGAACTCATTGAGTGCAGTGTAAAGGGTCAATATCCAAAATTTGTGGCATTTGTATGGAATTAGTTATAGAGTAATCAGGAAAACAGCAGCACCTGGACCTCTTCCAATACTCTGGCAAACATCTACAAGGTAAACACTTGCAACCATTCCTGAGGTATCATGGTGACATAAACATCTCAGTCGTAATTTCTCTATATGCCTGTCCTCTCCACAAACATGTAACTCTCCTACAGAGACACCTCTCGACTGCCACACATGTATATATTGGTATACCAAAAAAAGAAAAAAAGGAGTTGACCAGGGAGCATTTGTACAATCCCTTCTCCTTACAAGTGGACAGTTCGGGACTAGCTTTGCTATTATCTCCTGTGAAGCGCAAACATCTGCATCTGCCAGTCCTACAGCAATCACATTTGGGAAATAACTCATGAAGCTCTGTGGGATCATGGTTCTCTGATAAGACGACAATGCATCATACAATGCTGATAGCATGGCTATTGCTTATATGAACAGAGCAGCCCAGTTATTACTATTTTAAGCTCTCACCAGGTTTCCAGATTGATGATGTCAAATTCCTCACTCTCCTCAATTGTCTCAAAATGCCCAAAATAGTAAGTGAAATATTCACCTGATATGGCGGATCTCATAAATTTGAAAGACTTCTTTGAAAATTTATTTGTTCGCATAAGTGCATGGTAGTAAGGACAGGAGTTTATACAATAGGGGTTGAACTTGGAACCACTGAGCTATAATTGCACTGAACAGACAGAGGAGCTGAAAAATAAAAGGATCCAGAACTGAGAGGGTTAGATCATGTTTAAGGATCACTTCATAACACAGGATAATCAGGTCTCTAAACTAACACTTGCCAGGTGAGCAACATGTCCTGGATATTTTCCTTGAGATCTTGTCATATTATTTTTACATCTTGTGTTTATAACCCTGAACCTATGGTCTAAAGTCTTGATATCAAGTCTTTTATATACCAGCAATGAAAGCTGTTCCTTTCCCCAATGTGCAGAGTTTTTGTAATCAGTATTTATCAGATTAGGATATTTAATTGGTACCTAAAGGCCTGAATCTACTTTTACTGTACAGTCTGTTTCCCTAGAGCCAGCTGAAGCTTGGAACTAAACAGGAACTTTCTATTCTAATTTTAGGCACCTGTTTCTGAAAATGCTGAGCTTCTGTGTAGAAAGTGTACAACTGTCAAGTGAACCATATATTAAATGCTACAGGTGAGCAGTAATCAGTTAAAATACAATCCTCGGGTTTCTTACTGCTGTGCAAAGTATTGTTCTAATCCATTATTGAGAAAAATGGATTTCCATACATCTAGCTTAATTATAAATATGAAAACACCCTAAATTAAGCCTATAAATAATAGCCTTCATAATAGGATATATGGATATTAGGATATATGACCAGTTCCTCACAAAATAATTACTGCACCTTACCCTGGAAGGTCTAGTTGTCTCTAAAATATCCTGAATACCAATCAGCTTTTAAAACTACAACAGAAATGTCCATATAAGCTCAGGTTAACAGTTGAAAAACAAACCAGGAAACGGAACTGTGAGATCTCAATTTCCAGAGACATCAATGACATTTTCCATAAGCACCAGCATTTACTTAAAGATATGACTAAAATATAAATAGCTCTTAAGAATATACATGATAATTATGTTTAAAGGACCACAGCTTTTTACATACATGCTTCTTTCTGGTAAGTTGTACTGAAGGCTAAGTTATAAAACAGGAAATTATTTTAATCTTTAAGTCAGTTACTGGACTGAAAACCATCACTACATAAAGACCAGTTTGGAACCTGTAAGGTTTTGGTTTCAGTCTGTAGGTAGAGACACACTCCTGCCTACAACGAGAAACAGAACTTGGACCAGGAGGTGATATGATCTACATGGAGCTGAAGGGAATGTTTAGCCCCTGTTCTCCTTCATGATGGGTCACGAACTATTGATAATGTCATATGAAGGAAATGCTTCTGTCTGCTGTGATGTTTACCTGCAATTTTGTCTTAGGAAGCAAAAGGTCAAGAGCCCACTTCCCAGATGTTATGACCTGCTGTACTCTAAAGGAGCAGATCAATAGTAACAGCCCCTTAATTTGTATATTATTTGCGAATATCATATTTCAAAAAAAAAAAAAAAACCTATGCATGTACAGCAACCCTGTGTGGCACACTTGCTTTTACAGTTTATAATCAGACATTAACACATCCCTAATGGGTACTGTTTCCAAGCTGAGTATTCTGTTGAAAGTTAATCTCTTATTGATTAATTGCACATATATCTGAACTGTGGATAATAACGAAGAAAATTGAATTAACTGGGTGGACTCTAAGAAGGGAGCATATGCAAATCATATACACACACCATCCGCTCAGAGCTCATGGAGTACATCAAGCACGCGTTACATGCGTATTAGAGCAACTGGCTTGGTGGACTGGCACTTCCAATGCTGCTGACAGCAGTGCCTGATCTACAAGAGCTAGCTGCTGAGCTCTGAGATTGACAAAATCATAAAGATGAGTTTATTTACTCCTGACCCAAAAAGAGGACCTCTGTAATCACCAGAGTCAGCTTTTTTTATGACAGAGGCTGGAAATTAACTGACGTCTTTGCGTCCAGCTGTCTAGGAACAGTGAAGTGGCTCTGTGGGCCCATTGCCATACCTTAACTGGTGGATTAAATTCTGGAGATTCCAGCAAGATCATTCTTCTGTCAGACCAAGGACTCTTTCCTCAAATCTCCTTGACTTCCAGATCAAAAGCTTCGAAGAAGCTTTGATTGGAAAGCTCTCTTCCTCTGCTAATATTATCTCTAGGAGGACAGCAAGTACATGGCAACTGGATGGAAAGCCAGAGGAAGCAGCTGGCTCTGCATGTGTTGGCTGCTGAGATGACTGGTGGTGTGCACAGAGGCAGGCATGCTCCCCAACCTGGGGGAGCCAATTTGGCCGAGGGAAACCTGCACAATGGAAATAAGCGTGTGCTTAAAGAGATGCTCAACACTTGGAAAATCCTCTCTGGACTATCCGCAGAAAATGGATCAGATACAGATGAGAGGAGAGGGGTAAGCTCACAGGTAGGAATCAAGCGTGCTCTTCTTTCAACCAAACCAATAGTGGCAGTTGTTTCTCGGTATTGTTAGAGAACAGATATTCTGTCCATGAAAACAGGTAGTACCTGCTAGCTAAAACCTTCCTAAAAGGTAGAAAAGGAAAAATTCCACTTGAATATTTATTAAAATGGGAAAATACCAACTACAGACAGATGATATTCTTGTAAAGCTAAGAACATCAGATGGATGGATGCGCAAACAGAACAGCAGACAGATTTGTGAATTCACCTGGACTCTTCAGAGTTATGTGTCCATTTTTGTGTGCAATAGAGAAAGGATGATGTGGAAAAGCTCACTTTCCCTCCCACATACACATGCAAATTTGGTGTTAATGCAATAGTAGAATTAAATTAAGAAAAATGACTCATAGAGAGGTTTACAATTAAACTCGGTTGCAAAAGCCCGCATGTTTTTCAGTAGCACAGAGGAGCCTATCCTGTTCAACAGAAGGCAAATATTTATCCTGTGGCAGGGAGAAAGGGCTTCAGCTAATGTTGAAGGATCAGATATATTCATCTAACCTTAAGGCTATTGCTGGATTACTTCAGTTCCACGATAACAGTACCAGATTAGAAGTATTTAAACAAAAGCTTTATAGCAGTGAAAACAAATTTCAAAACAATCACTGTGTTCATTTTTGTCTTTAAAATGGATTACTGCCACAGGCTAACACCCCCACAAAACAAACAAAACCCAAAACCCCCACAAACCTTTATAAAGTGTATCATCAGTCATGGCAACTAACAAGCATCTACTTAGGCACAGGTTTTGCTCAGTTGTTTCAACTAAAGTTTGACATGAAAATATTTATAGCCCCTTAAAATACGTGCACGTTTAAAAAGACTATGAAAGTGTAGTTTATGGATAGAGAACGACTCGGCCATCAAAACGAAATCTAGGCAAAGGCTTCAGAACTAATGCATTATCATTTCTCCTTTTTAAAATAAATAAATTAAAGAAAATAGAAAGAGTGTCGATTGTCCTGCTGATATTAAATAGCTACTCTAAGTTGCAGAGACACAAACACTAAAAAAACACAGACTGATGGAAGGAAATTATAATCAAGGGACTCATCTACAAGTTTAGATGAAGACAGGGGCAAAGTCCGTAAGATGCTAAGTATCATACCTAAGACACACTTAACCTAGTCACAGATAGATGATTTTAAAACTAAGGCATCACTCTGAAGACAGCAACTCTGACTCCACAAGAACTCAAAGCACTAAAAAATGCTCTCCATCTTACTGGCACCTAGAGCTGAACAACATGTACAAGGTTATGTAGTCTCTGTTCTCTCCAGGCTCCCCCCAAACTCCTCCCTTTGCAGAGTCTTTATGAAGGCAGCTTGAAGAAACTCAGGCTTTCTTTGTTCTAGCCTGTAGCCCAGAAATACAAGTTTCTTCACTCCTCCACTCCAAAAAAGCCCCCAAAGATACAGCTAACAGAAAAATCAAAGGCTGTGCTGAAGGAACAAAAAAAAAACAAAGCCAGAAAATAAGCATGAGCACAGAAACAAATTCTGCTCTCCTTGGTATCAAAGGAAATTTTTGAAGTCTAATATATGCTTTAAATCATTTTAATTCAGGAGGAATTTGACCACTAATGTTTGAATATAGAACAATAGAAAAAAGGACAGTCTTGCCATAATTAGGATACCAATGTTTTGGTCTGCACATAAAATGCACATAAAATTTAATTCATGAGATAACAGCACATTACAATATCTCCCTTTTGGTACATGACTCCAAGTTGCGCCTGGCTCATTTAACCTTTACTAAAGTCTTAATAAATATTTCCTTCTTAATTTTTCAAGTTATTAGAAAAGGCCCTAAGTGTACTTCTGAGCTTTTTGTGACCTTTGACAGAATTATACAGAAATTCCCAAGAAACATGAACACCGAACTTCAGTGAAAAAAAGGGCCTTGGAGTTATAAAGTGACACAGAGAAGAAAGGATAGAGGAACTGTAAAGCTATTGGCCATTATTCCCATACTCTGAAACTCACCCTGTGGGCTGTTAATTATTGATGAGGAATTTTCTCTCTCCCTTTCTTTTTGTAATTAAGTCAAGTGCTTTTCAGTTTAGCTTCTTTAAATTACTTTCATTTAAACTTTCACTGCCTTTCAGAGGAACAGCTCATGACTAGGACTACAGGCCACATTCAGTGAAGTAAGACCATTATTAGCCATTCCACAATATTATTCTAAATGAAATACTACAGTTGATCTCACAATTTTTTCTTTCAAGGTTGTTTCCCCCCCCATCCCCTTCAAACCTCTGACCTGTTTTACCGCTTGCACAGCACTTTGAAAGCTACTTCTCTGAAGCCCACTCAGATGACCAAATAGAAAATGAAAAATGTTCCATCAAGGAGAGATCTTTGCAAGTCACAGTGGATGTAATTTTATTTTTCTCTTGCATTTGCTTGTTATTGTCCTCAATTTATGAATGAAATTCCACTTTCATAGGTTAGACAACACAATTCATAGCCAGTTTCCTAAGTCCTTGTAAAACAAACAAATGCTTTGGTACACTTCTGCTACTTCTTTTCTTCTATCCTAGCTGCCAAAACAGATTCAACTAGTCTTTTATATGAAAGCTGAAAGTGCTAATAATTTAAATTCATCATTTATTACTCTGCATAAATATACGGCAAAATACTTTCCTCTTCCATTAAAAACAAAACTAAAGAAACCACCTATTAATGCCCTTGCTATTTCCATTCCACTGCTACGTGTGATAGACCACTGCAGTTGATGAAATTATGTGAAGATGAAAATACATGACATGATATGGATAACAACTTACTTACAAAGCCTCAAAATTTGGCCTTCTGCACATAAGGGAAACTAAGATGTATAATTACAAAGGTCAAAAGGAAAATCATGCTGGGATTTCTGCCCTGAATAAAGGAAATTGTTCAGAAAAAAGTTGAGGAAATGATAAATATTGTGCAGTACATGTACTCACTATGCCTTCATATTGTGCTGTTCTTTATCTTTAGGTTACTGTTATTATCTTATCCCTAAAACATGATCAGTAACAACTTCTCACACCTAAATATACCTAGGTAATGCCTCCACACTTGTTTCATTGCTGTGGTTGGTTTATACAGGACACATCAAAGCAGAGCAAGACAGCAGAATCTTGCTTAAGATATTCGAAAGGCTTTGCAAAGACTTCAAAGTCCCAGCTCTCTGATCATTGAACAGCATTGCTGTTTTTACATCTGTATGAGCAAAGAGGTAAAAAAACAGAATCATGATGTAGAGAGACTCCAGGAGCAATAAATACTGAAACATATACAGAAAGAGAGAAGAAACGGTGTTTTCAGAGCTTGGAACTGCATATTGGTTGACACTTGAAGGTCACTGTTATTGCCCCTTACTTCAAAAGGAGGGATCTGGAAATGGCATTCTGCCAAACTGCTGTGTTTTTTTCCTTCCATCCTATTCTATGTGTAAAAAAACTTTCCTGGCCTCAGAGGATGATGTTTACAAATACTGGGAACACTGTTTAGGTGAACTCTCTAAGGCATGTATAGTCCAGTGCAGGACACTGCCATGGACCTCCAGAGAAACATATTCACATACTGGTTTTGCATTACATTTCCTCAGGTAGTTCACCAAAGCTAAATACACAGTGGAAGAAAAACTTAAAAAAAATAGGCTATGTCATGCTGCGCTTTCATTTGCCATGCAGCTATAACCTCATTTAACTTTCAGTGCTTTCTTTATTCCTCTTGAAATTCAAACAGGGAAAATCTATCATTGCCTTTACAGCAAAGTACAGAGCTGTCAACTGGACTCTGAAAGTATACCAAGTATAAAACATTTCCTTTCAGCAACACCTACAACCAGCAAACAGCACCCCTACTACAAAACCTGACATTTCTGCAGAGGTATTTTAATTCAGATAAAAAGTGCTAGTATCGACCTGAGACAGTAATAGGACCTGTACATGAGACACTTATCAAGCTGTAACTTTTAATTTTTTTATTATTATTACTCATGCATTAGTGGGTCAATCCCTATCTATACATCAATGGAGTCTTTTGTTTATGGTAAGGCTTTGAAAGAAAATTTTTCTTAACCCATCTCATGTCTCTTCCTCTGTCACATACTTTACAGGAGCTTCCAAGATATTCTTACAAAGCGTAAGATCACAAATTTCACATTTTTATCCTCTCTCCTTTCAAATCTGCTTAACTTCACCCTTCAGATAACCCTACCTGCACAAGAGAAATAAACATGGCCTCCCTGTCCCATATCTAAAATAGCAGATCAGATTTTGTATGTTAATGTCAAAGCCTAATAAAGGTCTGATGCCTATGAAGAGATGCTACCTTACCAAGCCTTTTAATTTAATAGATAAATCTTCTTTCCAAAACCACTGCTTTTACATCCCCTTTCCATTTTGCCCATATCAACCAAACTGTGAAAAAAATTAATATCTCCCCCACAACTGATGATATGCCATTCTATTTCAAAGCTTCCCCAAATGCTAGGTAGCTCAGCTCATATATATATATATATATATATATATGTATGTGGTGGTTTAGGTCCTGCTGGGGTCCGAGACCGTGTGGCCGCTGTCCCTCCCCCACAAAGGGAGTGAAATACAAAGCCCCGGGGCTGAGATAAGGAGAGGTTTAATACAACAGTGCAACAGCAACACAACAAACAACAACAATAACAATAACAGTAATAACAATGAACAGAGCAAGGTATGTACCAATACAGCAGTGAGAGCAGAGAGATCGTATAACACACGTGTTCACCAAATCTCCCTCGCTCCCGTGCTTGGGCGCCAGGAGGTGACGACAGCATGGTATTGAATAACCTGGCTAGAGCTTCCCCCCACTGCTGGGGAAACTTAACCCTAACCTGGCTAAACCAGGACAATGTATTAAAGAGATCCTTAGCATATCCACAGATATGTGACTGCGTGTTTATCCTGGAGACGTTTTCTTTGTCTATATTCATGCATCAGTTGTTTTAAATATCCAAAACTAGGAACCAGAGATAAATGTCTAGGAAAAAAAATAAATTTGTTTCCTTCTATTACAGCAATAAAAATAAATTAATTTATTTTCTCTTCTGGACCTTTAATAATCCATATCACAGCCTGAGTCCTGCATTAAATGAGATGTTGAGTCTCCCCACTTTGCTATTTCATACCTATCATACCACTCATCGTATTTATCACAGACAGCAACTCTAAGAGATGTGGAATGCACCCATTCTAAATAAAATAAAATAAACCCCACCCACAACTGTAATCAGCACTTTGATTTATAGCCATAAGTATTTACATAATCAAAACATTTCACATAGTGTAGTGGAAAGTCACCAGAACTTGAAACATCATGACAAAATGAGAATTTTGCCATAGTAAATGCTAGAGAAAAGTGAAAGATTAGTCATGGTTTAGGATGTCTGAAAACATGGAAAATCATAATAAAAAAAAGAAGTCTCAGCTGTATTCTGGACAAACCACCCCTGAAGGCCTGGATCTACATAAAGCAATTTGAATAATCAGTTAATGGGACATAATAGCCAAACTAAGGTCTGTGCTGTTGGTTAGAAACTCACCAGGAATCCACAGTTAAGCAGAAAAAATGCTTAGTGTCGGAGGCTCAGCTGTGTTCATTGTTTTCTGGTAAAACCAAAATAGTGTCATGATCTCCTCCTTCATCTTGGCAATCCCCAAGCATCAGAAACATGTATTTTCTAACAAACAGATCCTTATGACTTCTCAGAACATCTTTCTTTTATTTAGGCAACAATTTTCCAATTTTTTTCTAGGACTGTAAAGGGTGCAAAAGCCCTTGAGCCCAGTGTGCACCGTGCAATGGTGCTGTGTCCAGCTAGTCCAGAAATTTGCAGGAAACTGGAATTCCTTATGCTACTCTCTGCTCAGAGGAACAGTCATAACAGCCTTGCAGGCAGGACACTAACAAAAGCACAGTTCATAACTACATAATTCCCTGTTTGGTCCTCTGCTGTTTTTCCCTTATCAATACAATTCTCCTGAAGGTCAAGTTTCTTCAAATTGAAAAATCTGGAAGCCTCAGGTCAACCTGAACAGTTGGTCTTTCTCACAACTGTTTAGCCCCACAGTCTAAAAAAGATAGCTTGTTAAATCCAGCTTCGGTCCCTGTTTAGGATGCAGGCTCTGCTCTGATGGGTTCTTAAGATGGCAGTCAGCTCTTCTGCTTGTTAGGTTTCAAACACAGGAATACCGACAAGAAAGTCCTAACCAAGGTCTGGTTATCTCTAGATGAAGGTGTATAGTGTTATAGGATCAATCTTAGCAGTGCTTTTGTGATTTTTGATGATACAAACCAAACCAAAACTATGAAAAAGAAGAAGAAAGCAGAGAGTCTAGTAAAGTGAATATCTAATCCTAGCTATTCAGAACTTCATAAACCTCAGTCTTTGATTGTAATTAATTCCACAAAGCTTTGACAGAGCTGTTCACTCAAATGCTGGTAAGAGGTGTCAGTGTAAATCTCATAGAAGCTCCCTTGAATACGTTTGCTAAGTCTGGCTGACACAGCTCTGATGGGGCACCCAGGCAGAAAGACGGGGATGGTCTCTGTGCAGTACTGAAGAAAGGGGAATGCACAGCAAAATGTGAAACACGTTAATTTGAAAAACTGGGAGAAGTACTTGTTTCTGGTTTGTATGTAGAAGGCTCCTGCAGAGCACCTGTTCAGTGCCCAAGACAGCACTGAGAAGTTCTGAACTATCTACCTTCTGTTCCCTCAAAGACACACAATGAGACTGAAAGATAGACAGCAATTTGTTTTTTAATGCTTATATAGCCAGAAATCACTGCATACAATAACAATCAATCTAGTGCAAGTTCCATGCCACTCCTTACATTTTTCCACAACTCTATCCATTGTGTGGTTGGAAAAAGCTAGCTTTACTTTAAAAAGAATAAAAAACAAAACATGGAAGAATTTGCTTAAAAGTCTACCGCTTAAGAAACAGCATACTAGACCACAGATTGAGAGCACTCAATTTGGACCAGGGCAGAAAACCTTAGGAGGTGCTCTCAGCAAAGCATTTGAAATGTCATATTAACAGGACTGAAGTTGCCCCTAGGCTTTTTGGTGCTCTATGCCATCATGGTAAAAGAAAAAAGTTTTGAGCAAAGCAAACTTGCTGGTGGTCAGGACTGGTATTTTAAAGTACACTGCAGCAGCTACATACCCTTAAAACAACCTTCAGCCCTTCTTAGTAGTTGTTATCAACTTCTTTATTTGTTTATTTAGTACAGGCACATTAGGCTGGGTTTCACTCTCCATGAAAACTATTTTAACACAAAGCAGATTTGGGTCTTTATTTGTTTTGAACCACAAGCGAAAAAGCAATACATTTAGTTTGGAATAAGGTTGCCAAATGGATGAAAAAGGCCTGCAAGTTTTCCTTTTGGTTGCCCTTAGCATTTACGGTCAACTTTTCCCAGCTCAAAACCCAAAGTCTGCTCTCAATTAGCCTGGCATAAATCAGAGCAAATCCATTGACTTCAGACAGCTCTTCTGGATATATCCATTGTGAGACAGACAGAATTTGGCCAATATTGTCTTTTTTTTTTTTTTTTTACCGGCACCATGGATTTTTCTCTTTTTGGAAGACTTATCGGTTGACACAAAGCAGATGACTGTGGACAACCTGTTTGATGTGGTAAACAAAAGCAACGTAACTGCCAAACCAGCTGATGGAGTTAGAAAGAAAAGAAACATGAACACTGTGGGAAGGAGAACACTGAGGAAGAACTTGAACATTCTACTGATTTTGGTAGTGAAGTCCAAAAATAACCAAGAATATTGTCCAAAATAAAATTTATTACAGTGTAAGAGTTTGCCTTTAATCTCTAACCATATCCATCAGAAGCAAATCCACCTAACTTGATGGTGCTAATCCATTGTAAAACCAGACATAGACATCTGCAACCACACACAAAGTTTAGTTACCGGCAGAAGCAACACAGTAAGATTAACATTAATATTGCTACATGTTTCCTATTGGTAAAGAAAATGCAGTGAAGGAATAAAGAGACTGAAGCCTATTTTGCAGACTATTTTTCAGAAAATACAGCACTACAAAAAAATGAAGCAAAAGAAGGTCATTTGCACAAGACAGATGGTTGAACAAAAGTTACTTTCAGTTTAGAGAGGTAATAAGTAATTTTTATCCATTTGTACAGATTCCTCTCTACAACATTAACAATGGAAGCAGAAGGGACACAACAAGCATTTCCTTTGACAAAAACAGGTGATACCTGCATCATATTTTAATATATGATTTTAAAATCTCCTTACAAATTGCAGCAAGGCCTAAACTTATGATGCTTTATTAAAATCCCTTAAACCAATAAATATGCCATGTGCTCAAATTTGAAAATTTGATTCCTGTAGGAACAATGCAAAGACAAAAACCTCTCTCCACTTCAGGTTAATTCAAACTTCATAATGCGTAAAAACTTTGTACGAGTCATTCAACTTCACTATTTTTCTGTTTAAATGTTAATGACTGGAAGCTATGAAGCTTTTACTATATTTTTTGGTCCCAGTTTAGCTATCAGGTGTAGAGATACTGTTGCATTCATCTGGTCTATTTCACTGAAAGTTGTGAGACTCACTGAGATATGATAAAGCAGGAAGGCTGGTTTTGCTCTTCCTACCACAACTACAGATTTGGACAGATGATGAGACTGAAAATATGAAGGACAGAATCTGCTTTTCTGAAACACTTGTTTACCAGAAACCCAGGGAGATTTATAGAAGAGCCAACAGTTGACTAGTTTCTTGGTATGGCAACTTTAAAAATTCCATTGAGCTTGGAACTTGCACCTTTGGGTACCTAAACATATTCTGTGGTCTGTAATGTCCAATGGGAAAAAACCCGATTTGCTAGCTACAAGTAATACTCCCTGTCTTTACCTGCTAAGAGGATTGGAGAAAAGGGTGAAAAAAGGGATTTTTATTTAACTAATATGCGAAGTAAAGATCAGTGTTACATACATTCATAACTGAATGCCCTCTTTCCTTACAGAGCCAGGTAAGTTAGAAATTCCAAATGGAGTTAAAGAGCATCTATTTTCCTAGAGAAGATTCCAAGGACAACTGCAACATGAAATTAAATCTGACTGCTTATATGAAGACTTCTTTCCTGGATTTACACTTGAATTATGCTTTAAATTATGTTACTGACGAAGAGGGTGGGGAGCAGAACTGGATAATTTTTTTCAAAAAAGTAGGATAATTATTGAAATTTTGCTATGTTGGTGAAAAAATATTTCAAAGAATTTGCAAAACTAATCTGCCATGTTTCTACTCCCCGATACTAAAAATCAGTTCAAACACAAATTCGTTAGGAGTTACCAAAGGCTGCAAAACAAAGCTAGTAAGCAAACATTCACAGCAAGAAAATACTGATAGAAGTTGCTGTCCTGCATGACTTGTATGTGGTTTTTACAGTAAGAGAATCAGCAATATCTGTAGAGTTGAAGCATCTCCTCATTTCCAATCCAAATCCATCAGTTTAAAAAGTCAATGGTACCTGCTCCACATTCATGGATACAGATTCCCAGTCACATTCGTAAGACATGAAGCAGGGCCCAAGGTCATGCACAAGGCATCCCATGCAGAGCGGCTGAAGCCCCCAGCTGTACTCACACTGAAGATGCTTTAAACCCAGCCTCAAATGCACTGGCATCCTTGTCATCAGCCTGTAAGACCAGGGGGCTCTCAGCAGCCAGCCCACTAAAGACCCGGCCAACAGAAGGTGATGGAAAACAAGAATGAATGTGTTGCCAAATGAAAGAAGAAAAAAAAAGGAAAAAAAAAAAATCCATTATGTGGTATATAACATGCAACTACTGTTTAAATTATCTGGAGTCTTATATTTTCATGTTGCCTGAAGCCATTAAACTTTAGTCATCTCAGTGTGCTTCGCAAGAAGGGCTGCTTTACATGTAATGTAGGATTTTAAGGCTCTAAATTCACACCCAGTGCTAACCAACAGAAACCCCCAAAGAACTTCCCAAATGTTATAATCCACGCAAGATATGCTCTTCATGGAGCATACTTCCATTTTGCAAATTGCACTTTCAGCCACAGGATGACAGTGTCCAGCTATAGCTATCTGCAGCATATGTATCTTTACCTGAGCTACTCAGCCAGATTCCCTTTATAGTCAACAGAGAGAAACAGCCAGTTTCAGAGCATGACTCATCTTCGTTGAAATTTCAGGCATGTAGAATACGTTAGATAACTGAAGGCCTACCAGTGCTTGCTGCACTCCACTGACATCAAAGGGAGGCAAGCAGATCAGGCATCTAACTCAGGCAAAATTAATTCCAGCCTCCTTGTCCAGTAGTCAGACATGCTGAGGATCTGCAGCTCCCTTTTTTCCTAAGCATGCACTGTCCAGGCCAACCCTTATGAGACTGGCAACGCCACTAGCTTCGACTGACTCCAGTGTTGCAGACTACTGCTCAGCTAGTCATTACTGTCTCTCTTTCACTAATTATAAAACATTAGATATATTCACTATTACAGTGTAGCCTCAAAGGAAAATATTTATGCTGGAATGCTGATTGCAAAGGGGAAAAAAATAATTAACTGTAACATATACAGGACAAATACCTCTGCATTAATGCAACTATGCCCTTGTTACAATCTTCTATTATGTGGGTATATTGAATATAAAATCTGTCAATGGATGAAATTAAACTTGGTTAGTTCCCATATCAAATGCTCTACCTCATGTGGTTTGGGTCCATTTACTTAGAGTAGATGGTGCCAAGGACCTTAGCCATGTAGATAAGTCACCTACAAATCCATTTCTTTTCATTGTTGTTGTTGGGTTTTTTTTTTGTTTGTTTGTTTTAACTTTAAATATGCTTTTTTTTTTTTCCTTATTTAATTCAATGGAAAAAGGGAGATAAAGAAAAGCCTGTCAGATTAATAAAGTGCAATGAACATAATGGAAAGTAATAAGGGGAAAAGAAAGGAGTATTCCCCAGCTCATGCACTTACCTTTCACTGAGATCCTCAAGACGCTGTCCATGGCCTAGCACGAAGCTAGGATTTGACTGACTGCATGGACTTGCAGGGGCTGATAAAGTGCTTTTGACATTCTGTACCGAGTGCCTGCGGCTCCGTCGGCGCTCTAACCCCCTTCGCTCACTAGCACCAAGACTGGCCCTTCTCCGGTCCTTGCGCCCGCTGGGAGGGGGGTCAACACTCTCATCTCCATCCTCATGTCTCAGTGTCACCTGTGAAAGAAAGGAAGAAAGGTGAGGCTGCTGACACGGTTTCTTTAGGTACCACAGGTCTTCACACCTAGGTTTTAAAAATCAACTGATCTCAGTATGATTAACTCCTATTAGAGAGTATTTTAGAATAGTACCATCATTTCTTCCCAGCCAAGGAAGAGGTAAGCAGGTGTATATGTAACTGCATTTCTGTTGAAAAATATCTATTTTGACAGATCTCCCTGCAAAGTAAACAAAGGGGAAAAAAATAACAAACAAAACTATTTCTGTGAACTGATACCACAAGGGATTAAAAGAAAAAACACAGACCACACATCTCCTCTAAGCCTCCCAACTTTTAGGTTAGCATAATTACTTCCATGTATGCCTTTCAGGGAAAAATTCAGTATTTCCTGCCAGTTCAGAAGCACTGTCAATACAGAGGAACATATGTACAGTATCAGAAAAGAGTGATGCTGAGAATATCATGGCCACAGTTTGACAGAAACTTCTGACACATGTTGGGAGCTCATCAGTTGGAAATAGTAGAGAAGTAAAATATGGGTGCAACACCTAGTGTCTTGAACTACAGCATGTCAATGACATGCCAATATGACATACCTCTAACAGAAACAAAGCAAGTGCTACCTTAGGGTATGTGAGGAGAGATATCACTGGCAGAAACCACAAAGTTACTGGTGGATCTCATCTGAAATGCAGCATAACATGTAAGTAATTGTTACATGAGAAAGATCCTTTCATATAGGCAGAGGTACAGAAGAAGGTGATGTGGGTAATCTATTTCAGTGGGGAAGAAGAGATTTTTCAGATAAAGAACGTTGGCAGAAAAAAGAAAGAACGCACATGGGCATGTCTAAATTTAGCCTGGTCATCAAGAGAAAGCTGGTACCCAACTAAACCAACTGCTAATTTTGCAATCAAGCCTTTCAGTAGTCACAGCATGCACAAACCCCCCTGCTTTTACAATTAATGGCCATCTTTTAAAAAGGATTTTATGAGCTGATGCCTCTGACAGTAGGAAAAGAAAGAACATGGAGCCCTCTCATTCTCATGCTCCTATTTTGGCCTGACTCTTTTTGCAAACTGCTGTATATAAAACTTAATTCTGTTAACGTTAGTGAAGTGACATGGGTGTAGAGTTGATGAAGAAAATGAAGAATCAAATCTACCAAGTCCTTCACTGGACTTAGAGATAAAGTCATTTAACTTCATCACACCAGAACATGAATTCACATTTATATACATTAACTTAAGCTTAAACCTCCCCACTCCAGCACTTCCCACAGTCTGAAAAGAGGCTAATTAGTAAGAAACTGGATATCCTACCCTTACATATAAATACTTGAGAAGTAGTTATTTTATACCTAGGTGAACGTGGAGTCACTCACTACTCCATTGCTGCAAACTGTATAGGATCTGGTCCAGTGTAAACTCGTAAACAAGGACTTGCTGGGTATTCAGCTCCAGAACAAGTGGTATTTGTGAAGCTGAGCTCAGCCGAACCTTTTTCACGAGCTGAATACTTTTGCATGTGGAAAGAACTTCTACTTACTTCAGGATGTGTAACTAGCAGTCTGAGAAAGTTTTAACTGCAGGCAGAACTGCCTCTAAGGAGGCTAGTAAATGTGCTGGTTTGCCTTGGAGTATGCTCCAGCTTTAGTATGAAATGCATTTGCATTAAACGCAGCCATGTACCATAGCAGGTCACATATATGAATGTGTATATTACTTCTAGCAACCACATGTTTTTCTTTTAAAATAAAATAGATAACCAAATCTCACCTAGGTTACATTTCACCCCTCCTCTCAGCTTTGAAGTTTGCACAAGCTGTAAGATGCATAAAACAGGGCATGTTATGTTACCTCATAAATGTTAAATTGCTCAACTAAGTCCAAGTCTGTTCCTTTCTTGTTCAAGTGTCTCTGTGAAATAGCTTCAATGCCTAGCTCTTCCAGACAGTCCACCACATCGTAGAAAGAGTCTTGATCTGGCAACCCCGACAGCGTCTAAGAATCAAAGGAAAAACATTTAAATCTGTTTGTTTTGAAAAGAATTAGACAAAGGTTTTTAAAAGCGGGTGGCAAGTGGTGCTATGTATGATTCCAATAAAGTAAAACCCATGATGTGGGATTAGAGACACCGCTAGAAAATAAAAAACAAGTGGCACAGCTTTTAACAAACAACTCTGTGCACTGTGTAGAAAAATGAATAATTGGCAAAACAAATCAATGTTTTTATTTCATACAAAAAAGTATGGAAAATGTGGGTCTTTAAAATACACAGTTGGATTCTTCCTGGCTTCATTCAAGTACAGAGAATGTTAAAGCATCAGACACAGGGATAAAAGCAAAGAGAGAGAAAAAAATGGTTTAGCTAAAGACAGTGAAGCTGATTTCCTACTGATTCCTGTAAGTTTGGCCTTAAGAAGAAAAAGGCCAATGCACAGCTGTGTGATGTCAGGACAGCAGGAAATATCCTGCACCATGTGCCTACTGTCCTCCACACCTGCAGCAAAGGTCATCCTCCCAGTGTACAAATTGTTTTATATTACAGAGATATTGACTCCTCTCCTCCCTTCTTCCCTTTCAACTTGAGAAGTCTTATTAAAGGTACACTGACTCCTTAACTCCTATAAAATGTTAAAAGAGTCACTAATTACTCATTAAGAGGTAAGTTGTTACCAGTGTCACCGGAGAGGAGCTTTTGTACACTAGAAAATACAGAATGCCAAAAATAATAGCTACTGAAAATGAACCATTTGAGTTTAGAGCTTTCTATGGCACCTGCTCTATGTTCAAGAGAGAGCACTTTTCTTACCATAGACATTTCCCATTTTTTTTGTGAATTCAGAAAACTGAGAAAAGGAAGGTGGTCTTCTGCAGTATTCCATGTATACCATAGTATGCCACTGCAGTGTATGTAACAAGACGGACTGAACCAAGCCACTCAGCTTTACTGCAGAGTGATACATGGGAAGAGGACGTGGGCATTGGACAACTTTGCTCAGAGCACAAATGAACTCCACCCACCAAAGTCCTGCAGGCATTTACAAAGACTGCTCTTCTGATTTGCCACTGATTTCTACTCAGCTTGTGCTGATTTTTTACTGCTCCGTATGAATGATGCAGAAAAATGAGTGCAACCCTGCACATGTTGAGCAGAAACTACTGAAACATACTCTGCAACCTACTTGCAGATCCACATACAGCTCATTGCAAGAATCAGTCTATACAGGGCCATTTACGCAAAATACATGAGAGTGCAGACTGGAAGCAACATAATTATTCTGGATTAACTCACTAGAGAGATGTTTACACTGAAGTAGTTTCCTCTCTCGTATTTAATTAGCTAAGTAACTTGTCTATACTCCCAGTAGATGAGAGAAAGAGCAAGAGCTAGAGACAGCACACACAAAAACCAGGCCCTCTCCAGAAAGAGTTTCATCTTTTCATGCCTGGGATGGTATGAATTGTGCTCTGAGAATACTGGTTTTCTGAAGCCCGGCTTTTCCAAATGGCTCTGAGCAGCAGAGTGCAGAAGAAAGCAGCCACACCAACAAGCTTTACATTCAGAAAAATTGGTCAAAATTACATGACTAACAAGAGAGAGGAGTAGACAGGTGACATATGCTGCCCTGCTAAAGCACCTCTTTCCTGTGAAATGAGGCACTGGAAAATGTGCATCAACAAGGTACTTCTTAATTTAATTTTAATTATTTTTGAACTAAACACCGCACAGCAAGATTTTATTCTTCAGTCATTACAGGACTATTGTCTGATGTCTGGTGAGGCCCAGGCAACAGGAATGCTTAGCACAAACACCAATGAAGTGTTAGGGTTTTACATTCAGCGTTGCATGTTCAAGCTTTAATTAAGAATTTGTCTCTGTCCAGGACAGTATTTAAGCCTCTGTTTAAAACCCACTGAAGACCATGAAACTAAATTTTCCTGAACAGTGCTGAAAATAGATACCATGTACATTTTGTTTCTTCCTAAACTGACACCAAGCATTGAGTAAGAATCTGAGGATTCAGCAAATGAAGTTATCACACTGTAAATTCAGTGGAGCTTTAATATGGATATGGAAATGCTGTAACAGAAAATAAGGTTCAACTATCAGGCTTTCTCTTGCTTGTGAAAGAAGTAGACAGCAACTATGCTGACCTGAGTGTCTTCATGCGCAGTAAGATGTGATGTCTTATGTGCTGAAGGGTGTACAAAGAGTCAGATCTTCTGCACAGATCATTCTGCACAGAGCATTTACTTCTTAAAATATCAGGGAATGGCATTAATGCTGATTCGCAGATCACTCACCTTCAAGTATAGCTTTTTTTAAAATCTGAGCAAAGGCAGGCGGTAGACAGGGAAAACAGCACCATAAGGTAGTATTTACTGGCAACAACTGCTTTTGTCAGCAGTCTTTTATTGGTTAATATAATTTTAAATCATGCAGCAGTGGAAATCCAATTTTCACTGCATGCTACTGGCTAGAACTGGGCAATTGAACTCCCAAGTATAGAAATCAAATATTTTTCCTTTGCATGGTTTGTCATTAAACTTACAGATCTATTTTCAGAGCCTAATGCATATCAAATTCAATTTCTAACATTATAAAATGGGATATAAAAGGGCACCACTGGTGTCACAACAAGGTCAGTTCAGTCTAGCACAAGAGAAAGATTTTTGCAGTATCTAAACACAAAGGACATGAAGTGCTTGCATAAAGGGCTGATTAATTCTGGCTTGTGATATTAGAAAACAAGAGTGGAGTCCCATTTTCCTGTTGGTTTTATAAAGGAAACAAAAGCTGCAAACAGCAGAGCAGAGGTCATAAATTGGGCAGGTCCTTCCAAGGTCCTTGCTCCTTCCTGAGTACCTGGTTATGTTCAAAATGATACTCCAGTATCAAAATACACATACAAGTCACAAATAGTTCCTCCTGCTCTGAAAACTGAACTTTACAAAATGAAAACCTGTCTAGAGAATTAAAATTTAGCCACTTGGAGACCGTGTTTAAAACGTACTCTGTGGTTTGCTTCCCGACTTTTGTTATGGTCTCACTAGCTTAGACCAAAACTGGTACTTCAAATCTGAAACTCTTCAGAACTCACGTGTACAAAGAAGCATGAATCTGAATGTCAGGACTCACTCCTGTGCCTCTATCCAGTTTTGGTTTGAGGAAACATCCCTGAATTAAGATTTTTATTTGTCTGCTGTGTGATTTTCCAAGTTGCTTTCCCAAACCCTTGTAGTAAAGCCTGTGCACCTTTGAGTTCTTCCCTCTCAAGCAGCTGCTTCTGGAATGGTGAACTAAATTAAAACCAAAACCCCAGCCTAAGAATTTTGAGCCTGATGTACCTTCTTAACAACATTTTTACCAAAGCCTAAACAATACCTTTCACCTACCACTAAATGTAACAGTCCCAATAGAAAGGCAAGAAAAATAATGAAGTTGTATTGGGGGTAAAAAAAAATAATTTATGGGCCAAATGTTTTCCTAGATGATAAAACCTATTAGACAACATACTCAACTGGTAATAGCACAATATTCTTATCATTATATATCCTCAGTTACGTTTCCAAACAAAACCTGACATAAATTATTGCTAGGCTACACCTGGCTTCAGACTGAAAGGCTCACTCTATTTGCAGTTTTTAAAATGAATAGCCCTAGCTAGTAAAACTAATAAGTATGGTGCCTTTTATAATTTATAAAACAACCACAGTATAAAGCTGTGGTGCAGAGAGGACACCAAGTCCATTTGGTGTGCAATGCTTTATGTGCAAGACCAAGTGATACAAGAGTACTGCTCTGGTTACTAAACATCCAACAGTCTGAGCCTCACTAGAGGGCCCGTGTAGTATGTAGAGAGACATTAGCTAAACCTGATGTGCTATGGTGAAAAGCGCTACACGGTAAATAAACACACTTAAAAGTATCAGCCAAGTTTTCAATTGATTTGGGATAGGAAGAAGCCTCTCTCATGTATTTATTTTCCCAGGAACCACAACTTCTAAAACATCTGGTATGGCCAGTGTCAGACATAGGACATAAGATGATCACTGTTCCACTGTTGCAGTTGCGATGTTCTTAAGGCAGGTCATCGAAAACTGATGTGCCAGCTGCTGTATTAACAGCACACTGGCCTGATACAGCAAATTTTCAACTACAGCTGATGGACCACTGTTGGGTGCTACTCTAAGCTCCCACTAGTAACCACTGGCCTGGAAGCTGGTGCTTAAATTCTAGTTTTCTACTGGACCTGCTAAAAACATTCAGTGCTTAATCTGACTATACTGAAAGATATTAATTTTTATGTATTTTGTAATTATTTTATCTATTTTTAAAAATGTATTTTATGATATGAGAAAACAAGCAATCTTAAATACAGGTAAAAAGAAAATCAACAGTAATCTTACAACTACAAAGCTTCCAGTGTAATCTCAATAATGAAGAGGGTTTATAGTGGTTAAATAGAAAGTGAATTGAATGCAACACAGAAATTTCCTTCTGCATTTGATAAGCAGTTTTGTTCTTTTTTATACAAAGGAAACGTAAAGACTTTAATCTATCCAGACTTCAGTAATAAAAATGAAGAAAGTAGAGATTAGAATAAGATCTTACAGATCATAGGAACTAATCAAAGGAAGATAACAAAGGTTATACTGGAACTATACATAACCAGAAGTATCTGCATTGGGATCAGTCTCATTTAAGAGATTCATTAATGCTTAAATGCCCCCAAATTAAGAGAGGGTTAATGAAATGTTAGCATAAGTACATTGATTAAGCATCAACAAAAGAGAGGGAGAGGATAAAAGGCAGCAATTCTTATGTCTGGGCAGATGTGTTTTCTGCTCTTGAGCTGGAAGGAAAACAGTCTGCAAATATATGCATGGAGAAAGAAAAAGGAGTAGAAGTATGCTTCCTTAAGACAAATCCCTCATGAGGACTCTGCCTGCACTGAAAACTTTGACATTTCCTTGTCTAGAGAAGCTGAAACCATCTGAGCCTTCTTTGTATTCTCTGTGGGGGAAAAAAATTACAACTGTAACATGCTGCTTGCTGTTTTCTCTATAATCATGAAAAAAATCCCATTAAAAACATCATAAAGCTGTCCATAAGCCAGATCATAATTATAAGTGTGGCGTTGTGGGATTCCTCTCTTCCTTGATCTTCATAATGGCTTTACTCCTTTGACTGCGAGATGTTTTCTTTTTGTGTGTTTTTAAAGAACTACCTCCTCCTAAAAATAGCTTTAAATGTAATGAAAAACTCAGACTAAAGGAATCAACTATAGAATAATAAAAGAGCCAACGCAGAACAAAATTTTTGAACAAGTCATACACCAGGTAGATTACAACTGCACAAATGATGAAGAGAATTATCTCAGAAAGAGGAACTGGTACACTAAACAAGGTATAAAAGGGAGATATTAAAAAATAGTCACCTTGGCTTTCATAGCAGCTACAGACAGAAGCATATAAAGCTGGTGATGCCTTTCAGAAAGAGTACCTCAGTGAAATAATGTGGTCTTTTAAAGTCAAGAGGACCCTTACTATCATGTAAGGCTCTAAGTAAAAGTACTGGAACATCAGTGATGTCACCAGGAGAGGTTAGTCCCTCTCAGGGATCTTTGCTGGACAATATCTGCCATTAAGAAATCATTTTATCAGAAAACCATCAAAGCAACCCATAGCTCCAACCATGTAGCCATAAGCACAATAAGCTGGCAGCTTGATTTATGACCTCCACTGACAAACTCAGGATCTTTAAATGAATATAATGGATAATAATAATATTCCATAATACTCAGGCCTATTAAATATAATCATAAAACACATGGTTATTTTAATCTGGTAGGGTGTTGATTTTCTGTGCTCATTAAAAAATCCATTTTTAATTTTAGTCATCCTACGATTTGTTTAGGACTAGACGCTAAGTTTTAAGGAATTTACACTAATAAATTTCTAACTTTTACGGGCCTTTCACCTTCTCCCTCCTCATGGCATAAGTGAGTACTTTGGAAAACATTTGATTTTACTGCAGAACTACTACTTGTAATACAGGACACCAGAAAATAGAAGGAGAGAAGAAAAAATGTAACCTCATCTTTTTAAGCAGAAACACTCTTACTAGCACTCAGACCTGTTAAATTCATCATATTTAGCTTGAAGTAAAAAAAAAATTAAATGATCTGAACTAGAAAATTGTGCACAATGCAAGCCTTTATGAGCATGTGATCTTTTCACCAGCACTTGCTTTCTTTCCCTCCTTGGATAATGTGTTGAGTTAGTTTGCTGAGTTTTGTTTTGCACTGCGTTGTCAGCATTGGGAGAGGAGCCATGTCATAACACATTTCCGCACAGCATCTAGCAAAATAGCAATTCTGCTCCCAGCTGCTGCCTCGGGTGACTGCAACACAAGTAACAAGAGTGTGCTGATTGATTACAGCTGGTCCTGCAACTTCTCCAGGACAGGTCTCCTTTGTCATATATTCTTAACAGGGAAGACCATTATACAGTTGAAAATACTAACATTATCTCCACCACTTATGTTAACAAAGTAAACAAACCTTGTTAACCAAGGTCATTGCATAAACCAGTAGTTCGGTATCAACCCCATCCTTCTCCTCCAAGATCTCCATGACGTTGGACCACAGCTTGGCTCCTAGAGGAAAAGCAGAAACCATTGGTGACAGTGATCAAAATCTGTTGCATCAACATTTATCCAAGAAGCAGCACAAGTTGGAATATGTGGTCATGGTGAAAAATCAAGCTGAAAGATCCAGCTTCCTCTTCAATCTCCCTTGCTTCACAGAAAGTGAAGGTAAGGCAGATAGTGAAAGCCACAGCTCATCCTAAAAACATATGCTAGGTGGACTTCCCCCCCAAAGTACCAATTTCTCCCCCTTGATGATGAAAGAAGCTTTGTTAGCCCAGTTTCATTGTCACTGAACTATTAAAAATCAGATGGGAGGAATTTTACCCCACCTATCACAGGTTCACACAGGCTTAGATAAATCTTCAACAAAAACCTATATGCTATGTTTTCAGTGTGCTTGTTGCTCACATTCCTAATGCTATTACTGAGTTACACTGCATTAAGTAAGTCCTGTTAACAAAACAATGCGGCAGAGAAACACAGTTTTCTCAAATTACAGACTGTGTGTCTTGGAGAAAAGAAATGATCAATGAGGGGAAAAGATTTTCGCTGTGGTTCTTACACAAATTATTTTAATAAGAATCCCCTCTACAAAACCTTCAGATAAGTTTCTCTCATTTTTCCACTAAATAAGGTCAAAATTTGTGCTTCCAGTTATAACGTACTTGCTTGATTTGCATTTGCATCGTTATCTGATGCCTAAACCCAAGTGGCTTAATGAGTTATTATTTTGCCAAAAACATCAGACAGGAAATGCCAGCCAGACACAAGATAACCTCTTGTGGGGAAGGTACCTTGTAAAACCATCCTATTTCATTTGGCTAAAAGGCAAGATGGTTGCACCTACTAAAGAAAAAACCCACATAACTATCTAGGAAGGTGAAGTAAATAATGAAAGACTATAATTCAGTGTTTTGTCTGCAGTACAGTTAAAGGTGAGGAGGACAAAGCAGAAAGCTACCCCTAACTTAGAGATACTCCATTCAACTACATAAGCATAACTGTGAGAGTCTTCTTTGAATTTCAGACGAAAACATGCACTGTATTCCAACAGCCCACATCCCCTAAACAGTACAGGGAAACAACACTATAGGGATGACGATAGTTTGAGTATAAGCAGGCAGTAAAATGCAAATGTTTCATCACAACCACCTGTTGCCGACTGATCAGTGACCCCGAGGTTAAAACTCTGCATTACTCTCACAATGGTAACAGTTCTTGTTTATTCATGCTGATATTAAACCTATATCCTGCTACACAGACATAAAATCTCTGCTAGCCAAGGATCCCTGTTTTCAAGGCAATGGCAGTGTACTGTGTGGAAAAACCTGTCTGTTAATGAATGCACAGACAACAATATTTCTCCTGTTTTCTCTTTTCCTCTTTTTGGACAGTCTCTGATCTTTACTACTGAATAATAAATCAGAGCTTCCTTATCTCGAGCAAAATCAAAGGAGGGGGAAATTCACTCTCAGCTCTCCAGATGTATTTAGGCACATTACTAATTAAATACTAATTCAAATACACAGCTGTAATGAAAATACACTAGACACCTCTCTACCAGATTCTCTATATTACCAGACATTTTGTGCAGTACATGTTCAAAAGACATGTGGAACAAATTCACTTAGCTCACAAATGATATATGATCAACAGGAATGATATCCTCACTACAAAAATGTCTTCCTGTGGTTTCCAGTGAAAAATAAAAATGGAAGAAAATAAGAAAGAGAAACAATATGGGGAAACTATGCAAGTATGTTATAAATCAGTATGCTGATTTATAACAGTGCCATTTGGAAAAATGAGTTGACAACAACATAAAAAAATAATTATTTAATCCATTGCATTATTCAGTGAGAGTTCTTCTAGGGAAACATGCCTTTATTTTGCAGGCAGGTTTTATTCTTATTGGAACAATCCTGCTTTGTTTTTTAAAGTCAGCATCCTGGTGTTTGATTTTTTTGCCTCAATGTCTTGATACTTCTCCATTATCATAAAAGAATATTTTTAGGATCACCTCGCTGTTTTCCTGCAAGGATGATATATAATTTTCTTCTACCCATGCTCCTTCTCTATTTCAGAATACAGTCTTCTAAAATTGCTAATCAAGCACACTTACTAATAAGGCAGCCCTGTAACAGCTCATCCATCTTTCAAAAGCTTTAATTAACATGCTACTAAACTTAGGCATTTTCTAAAATCTAGTCTTAAATTTGAAATTCATCTATTCCCTACCTAAAATCAAGAGGAAGCAGTACTGTCAACGACTTTGATAGAGCTACTCCAATTTGTACCAGATTAAACTTCTCTTTTCAAATGTTGTTTTCTTCCTTATGATCTCAGGCTGAACAGCCAAGGAGTGAACATGGAAATAGCCATAAGGCTGTCTCTACCAGCCTGGGGACAAGGCAGTTCTGGTGTGGAAGTTGCACCATGAACTTACTGCATTACTATACTCGGGTCAATATTCCTTGCTAATATATAATGAGAGCCTACAGTTTCCAGCCTGTGATCCAGACAGCTTGGGATATGGGAAGATCTGGAGCAGGTGTTTGTTCTCATCCACTCTCATGCCCTGAGCTTGGATTTCCAAATCTGTTGTTCCTGGAGAGTCACCACATAAAGATGAGATGAGCCTACATGAAAAAAATTAATTTTCAAGGCAATATTTTGTAATGATAGGATGATAGTGAAAAAATTCCTCCTTTCAAGCTGCATAGAAAAACTTTGTGAAAGATACCTTGGAAAATCATACACTAAAAAAATTGTTGACTTTTCTGAACTCATTGGCTGCTGTAGTAAAGCAATGACGCTCATACAAGAGATATGAAAAACATGATGTATATTTTCCCTTTCCTTTAAAAGGTTATTTGTATTGTGGAGAATATTAAAAGCTCTCCATTCATAGATGGAGAGGAAACTTTGAGGAAACTATTATGAAGAGCTAAAATCTACAGCTTCCATTTTCTGTGTAATTTCTAGGTTTGCAATGTATATGTACTTCTAGTAAAAAACAAAAACTTATTTAATATTTGTATATTATGGAGTTTATTTTTAAAAATAGCAAGTGTAACCATTTATGCTTGCCAGTTCTCAAAAAGGTTTACTTTCCTGTCTGTCTCCTCTACCTGATCATGACGTAGAAAAACAATGATGTAAGAGAAAGATAATGTAACATCCCAGCGCTTCCTATGGGAGGAGACTGGGATGTTCCCATAAGGTTATGACTTCCATGCAGGACTTGCAGCAAAATTGATGGGAGTGATGAAACAGGCCCACTGAAGTAAAACAGCAGAGGTCGAGTTTTGTGTGTGTTCTCCTGCCTTCTAATGCGTAAAACAAGAACTGCTCGACTGCCTTTCACAGTCTTCTCACTGGTAACAGCTCATTATCTTGGTTACTCCAACAGGAAGGCTGGAGTCTCAACCCTAATGCTACTTACAGCCCTTCGAGTAGTCACATATGGTGCATAAACACGTGGAGAGCTATGGGGTTGCAACTATTAAGCCTATATTAAATTAATACAGTCTATTTATTGAATAATGTGCCCATTATTTCAAGTCTCAGTCTTATCTCAGTTTCCCCTTTAAAGGTTTTTACGTATTTAATTATGTCATTCATGTCTTACAAAAAATCTTGACATCACAACCACACAGGATGTGCACAGTATGTATAAAGCATGCAAAACCAGAACCATACATGAGGAATGCCACCAACTTATAGACTGCCTGTCTCTAGTAGCTATAGGATGGAAAGGTAGTAAGACTTTTGGAAAGACCTCAACATCTTGTACTCCTGGCTATTTAAATATGAGTGAAGATACCTTCCATCATACCTATAGCATGGGCATTAATTTAGTGGACATCTAACTATGTGTGAAGTGGCTGGAAAAGCAGAAAACTGATAATGTGGGCCATTTACAAATAACATAACAAGTCAGGTAAGCAGTAACTTAGTTCACTAACAGTATGTGACAGTGTCCAGGTCAGTCACAGGGCTTTAATCTCTGTCCTAAAAAATTCTTGCGATAAAGCAGCCCCAGACAGCAGAGTGCAATGCCAGCTCCACTTTCCAGAGCCTGCACAGTCCTGATAGGCTTAAACTGAAAAGCGATCAAATTCCTTTGGGGCTCTGAAACAAGAAAGGGCGGGGGGAAGGGGAAGCTAGATGGAAGTATAAGTAGAAGTTACTTCCTATATGATGAAGGCCATGCAGTTATTCACTTATGGTCTGCTTGTATCTGAGAGTAAAGCTGGCATTTCCGTGGATCTCTGTACTTCAGTTTGCATATGGATGTATTCTCACATAGAAACCACAGATGGGATCACTTTGAATCCAGGCTGAGTTAATATGGGGTTCTTTATGTTAATCATGTGTGGTACACATGTTGAGGAATTATGTCATATCTCATCACCTTGTATGTACATGAAACATTGGACTTTTTTCAAAGCAGTGCTAAACTTAATTATATACCTGCAAGATTTATGAGAACATTTCAAGAAAAGGCATATCGCTTTTTCTTCCTCTGCATTTCTGTTCCATTAAATCAGTCATAAAAGGCAGGTGCTCCTCAGTTATAAGCCACTAATTTCAAAATATACATTAAAGCATAGCACATTCACAGCTAAAAGTGAAGAGCTATTACATTGATGACCTAGAAAAGGAACTAAATATAAAACAAGAAAAAAATCTCTTTTGTAGCTAAGTGGAACTGCTTAGTAATAAAAAGAAGAAAAAAAAAAAAGGAAAAGTGGATATTTGGGGCTAAGTTATTTGCAAGAGTTCATGAGACAGTCCACCAACCCACAGGTATGAGAATTCCCAAAAACCCTCTCCTCATGCTCCTAACATGTATCCATCTAACTACACGCATGATTTTTTTTCACCAGTTTTATGTTGTTACTTAAGTTTTTTCATTACTTCGGCGCATGTAAATGTTTGCCTAAGGCTGTTCTACAGATACAGAAGGGAATACACAGCGCACGGTAGTGTGTTTAGGGTCCTCCTTTCTTTCTCTTTTTTCTTTAATGAGGTTTACTAGCATGTGAACAGATGGCAATTTGAATACCAGTGAGTTCAGAGAGCCGAGGAAATACTAAGAATGGCTGTAAAAATAAATCACAGCGCTCACAATTACATGAATACTGTAATTACATTTCTGCTTATGGCATTGTAAGGTTTATTGGTTTTAATTCAGAACAGAAAGCCAACCTGCAGAGTCCACTGTCTAAAGTGTTACACTGTTTTTGAATTGCCCCTGCCTGTACCCCTGCCATAAGAGACAATTTTTTTTTTGTCTTTTCAACGCACTCATTCTGATAGCTGAAAGCAAAATCTGGCTACTTTCTCCTATTTCTGGCACCACCTTTCTCACCATCCCCCAACTTTTTTGTTTCACTTTTACCATATCAAGTCGCTCAAACAAGTTCAGCATGGAGGCAGTTGCTCCACAGAGGGGATCTTGCTTTCAACCTCCATGTGTTTGAGACCACAACAATGGCTCTCCCAACCTCAAAAACTCTCCTTGAGGCAAAGGAATGTTTTGCATCAAGAGAGAATGCCCCAGGAGCTTAGCAATAGCTTTGTGGGAAGAACAAGAAAGAACCATTTTTGTTCTATTTATTTGTAAAAAATACAGTATACATATTCAAGTATTTTTCATGAGCCTGAAGGGTAACAGATTTCATAGTATAATATCTGCTCAGGGGCTTTATTTTAATGTAACAACAGATGGTTTTGCTTTTACTATAAAGCCTGTACTATTACTGACCTCGTCTTTCTCTTCAAAGGGATTACATTGATTAGATATCATTTTCTCTTCTAAATCAGACTGCTGCTTCTCAGAAGGAAGTGGAATGACATCCTGGCCTGAAGGAGCCTTCGGGGTCAGAAGATGTAACGGGACTTACTTTGCACGTGGGTGCAGGAAAGGGGCAATGACTGCAGTGCCTAGGGAGGTAGTCAAGCTCCTCAGCTTTTCATTCTTCATTTTTCCACTATAATTCATCCCTCAAAACAATCTTAAATTCCATGAATACTTAAAATATGCTTTTAATCGAGAAATGAAAGGTACATCGGACAAAGCAGGCATCATGACAGAAACTCCGGAACCACTGAAATCTCATCCTGATCTCAGCAGTGCTGGGATTTTGCACCCTCCAAGTAAGGCTACTCACCTCTCTTTTCATCCACAGTAGATACTGCCTGGATTAAAAGCGGTGCATTGGATTCGGTATACTCCACAAACACCAGCAGCAGCTTCAGTGCTGTCTTTACCACCAGGCGGAACTGGAAAAAAGGAGTGCAACTTGTCATTCAGCAAACCACAGCATTTCCAGATATGTTAAATGACACCAGGCAAGACGCAAGCGCAGCGATCCAGATCTGGTAATAACACAGGAACAGAAGAGATTAAGCTGTGCCAGGACCAAAAAAATGAAAGGTAGCCAGTTGGCTGAAAATTCCATTCACTGGACAGTGCTCTCCCAGGGAAGTCTCAATAGTCAATGAATCCAAACAAAACCTTAATGCTGCCACATGTAATAAAAGGTTGAACATCACACCTATGCATGCACCTATGCATACCCCCAACATTGTTGTCCAAAGCTTGGTGTACACAGAACCTCCTGAGCTAAGAATGCATATATTCCTCTATTTCTCAACACAACATTTATCTCCCCCTTTGACTGTGAGCTTTTGATGCCGTCAAATTACTGTATGATGGGATGATCTTCTCCTCATGTTTTCTTCTTTTCTTATAATGTTACTATTTAATGTTTAATTATTAAGTAGATCAATCTTCACTATTTAACACAACTTGGGAGAAAGTGTGCTTAATCTCTGATTATCCCACCCTGTCATGAAATGTGTGATTTACTGAAACAGAACATTCTGCCTACAAGTTTTCAGGAAGAGTGTGAGTTCAGCAAAGACTCAACATTGGTAAAATGGACCTACTGGAAATAAATAGCCAACCTCTATCAAGTTTCATCACAGATCTCCCATTTCCAGACTGGATCATTTGACTATCAGAAAATTTTCAAAGTGCTGAGTAAGAAATTTTAGGGACTTGACATGATCAGCTTTGTGAAAAAACAACTCTTTACTTAAGGGAGTATTTGGAGCTTTTAATGAAAGGAGATGTGAAAGAGGGGGACATTTTAATAGGCAGGGCTCTACATGCACAGCTGAGTGGGCTTTCACTAGGAGAACTGATTCTAGGTCAAATCTGCTGTATCCTCAATCTAAATCATG
Source organism: Strix aluco (assembly GCF_031877795.1). Lineage (NCBI taxonomy): Eukaryota > Metazoa > Chordata > Aves > Strigiformes > Strigidae > Strix > Strix aluco. Next base: position 73,600,538 of record NC_133931.1, read on the forward strand.
GATTTAAAGCCAAATAAAAGGTGATACACCCGTGGTCCCAGAAACACAATTTCCAACCTACAGTGATTGAATCAAGCTCCAGAAGAACAGGTATTTGTAAGTTTACTGTATTTTACTGCTACCTTGTTCTGCAACAAATCTATCCAACAATGTGTAAGATTTTTAATGAGGCCAGCTACAGTAATGTGCTCATTACTTCCTCCTTTGCCATTGACACATTTTAAATCTACTTTAGGATGCATTCATGTAGAGACAAAACCACGCTCCAGAAAATCCTGGTCTTTGTCTCATTACATTAAGTTGGTAGGCACTCTGAAACATAACCACCTAGTCATTAAAATGTCTCACCTGGGGGGAAAGGAAAAAAAAGAAAATCATTAGCATTGCTAAACTGTTTCAGGGATACATATATATAATTTCTGTCAGTATTAGCTCATTCCCATTCCCTCATTTTTTCAAGTCCTCTCAACAAAACTGTCCTAAGAGGCAAAGAATCACTGTTAATCATTTCATAGATGCAAAGACACTGATTTCACCTGTATTCTAAAAAAGACTGCAACAGGTATAGACTCAAGTCACTGTGTTCGCATTGCCACTCACAGAGATATATAATAGAGCTCACTTCATGATAATGAGCTAAAATGCAGCTTGCTGCTATAAACACAGAGTTTAGTATGAACAGTAACCCAGGTATTTCCCTAGTTTCTTGGGTTTTACCCACTCACACTGAATTGATCTTAATGCACTGCAATGAAACTACCAGCAACACAAAATCTTCTGTTGTTGAAACTAGACTCTTTCAGACTTGATGTATCATCGAATCAGTTACTTTTAGGGATGACAGCCAGGAAATCCCAGTGACAAACATGACCGGGTTCCTTTAGTTAGTTGGTTAGTCTAATTTGCAGTTGTACTGCTGCAGTGATACTTCATAGATACATGGGGTAGTCAAATTAAAGGAAATTGAAATAGGATGACACATGAGCAAATCACTAACCCCACGACTGCACCGGACATCTGCGTATTTGCCTGTCACACCAATACCACACTGTTTCTGCTCTGCAATGACATTTCCCTTAGCAATATGTTTAATAGACATATTGAAAACATTTCCGACAAGTCTCCACTTGCTTTGTAAAGTTACTTCATAAAATAGGAGTTACCAGATTACTGTAAACAATTCTAGCATTAATATACTTCCCAGATGAGTACTTGTGTACTGCTTACTAATCTGATCAGGATCCTTTCCCTAGAAAAGAAATCTTGGATCTTAATTTTGATGGTTCTTAAAACCTGAAAGTTTGGCCACATGGTGACAATGGGATGCATTTACGCATAAGTACTCCATGGCAAAGTCCCCATACGTTTCCATTTGACAGCAATCAGTGGGGGACACACTGGGCTTATGTCTATTTTTGCAAATCTCTTTTTCTTTCAGAAAGAGGGACTTTCTGCAATACCTTTGCTTTGTCACCTGCTGGCCATGGCAGCTGCTGTAATGAGGAACTAGTCGCTGTGCACCTTCTATCTGCCACGCTGCAAGACCTGTGAAGCCTCACGGCAGCCCACTGCAGTTGCACCAGACCAAGGCTCAAACCAGCTGATTATTCAGGTGCTATCTGCAGGTGTCAACCTCCTGTGCTTAACAAGCTAACAGAAGACAGCATAAGGAATAAACACCACCCAGAAGCAGTCCCAGAAAAAAAGAGTGATTAGGAAAGCTATATTTTACTTGCCATTTAGCAAGTAGAAGGACACTGTAAGTTCAGTTCCTCAGCCTGCAAATTTTCAGGGCTTATCCAACCCCTCACTAAATAGTCAATCAGCCCCGGGAAGTGGAGGTGACTGTAGGTGAAGGTACATAGGTACATACCATGGTAGCTTTCTGCTGGTAGTCAGCACGGCCACTAGCTTTGAGAAAAACTGCATTTAAAACATACTGTTTCCTGCTCAGTAGAAAATTGCATTTGAGACCCCTGTGGGCACTTTTAAGCCTGCATACTGCTTTGGACAGCTTGGACAAGTACAAAACCTAAATACTGCAGTCCTAGACTAAACTGCACAATGCCTGCAGTGGGGACTTACTAGCTAACTGTCCCACACAATGTCTTTGTGTGGGGACTTTTTAATAGCGGGACTTTTTAATACTGCTTTAATAGTGCTTCTTGACAGAAGCAGGCAATCATTGAGTAGCTGTACTGCCTCTTGGAAACTGTCTTCACCCAGCCAAAGCCCCTCCAAGGTATCTGATAGCCTGTCAACCCCAGACACAAGGACAGTCCACAGCCTGACATACTCACACTAAAATCAACTCTAATTATCCACCATGGCACAAAGAAGTCTCTGAAAGGTCTGTTCCAGGGATACTTGCTGCCAAGACCCATGTGAAGCAACGGGTCCTACCTGCGAAATGATCCCTTCATGACCACCCATGTGCCTACCTGCCTGTAGCAGCTCGTGCATGCTGCTGATGACACATTAAGTGTCGGGTATTGCAACGAGAAGGGTTTCAACCAAGACCGACTGTTTCGGAACTTTCAAAATACCAGAGCTATTCAGAAAGTTTCCATTTGTGATGACTGTCAAAATGGGACATCCTCATATCTCTGTGAGTAAATTATAAAATGTGTTTGCAGGGCATGCCTTTTCAATTATTTAAAGAGCAGACAGCCACATTGCAAATAAAATAAGTGTAAATCTCAAAACTGAGAGATTACTTAACAGGAAAAAACAGCAGAAATACATTGACTTTCTTGTTTCACTTTGTGAAGACACAAGAGTTTTTCCCAGTCACTGGTATCATTTTATTTCACATGATGTACCCAGATGGCACAGCAATGGGAGCAACGGAAACAAATTCCATATTTCATTCATGAGTAGGTGAATCACTATCCATTTGAATCACTGTTAAAAAACTTCATGAAAACCTTTTAGGCTGTTTCTGGGACTTACCAGGCTCTCATTTAGTATTGAAGACGGGCACAACTGCTTTCTGAATCAGCTTCAACAGAATCACAGTTCTGTTAAAATCTACAGGGCAATCACACTATTACTTCAGACAGGACTAGATGTCAGAAGAGCAATAAAAGAGGTAGACGTATGCTGTGCTAGCTCAAAAAAGGTCCTGGTATCATCACTTTGCAAACACTGGTTGTTCCAATTGATTCTAAATTTTCACCCTAAATATTACCACTTATTTAAAAAAGAAGGCTCATTGAAGCAATACAGACCCACTGGCTCGGTAAAGTGATGTTTAAACTGTTCTGAGATTAAATCAGGATTCTTGAATGTCAAAACATTGAAGTATCAAAACTTGTATTAAGTTAGAAAAGAAAATCATATTGTGTTTTTGTATCACGTGCAAGCCAATTTATAGAGAGGAAATGATGTTAGCATCTTCTGGCTAAAGATAAGATGTAGCCAGCAATGTAAAAGGAAGAAGAAAAATTATAAACCTTTTCCCTCTGATGTGCTTTATGTTTTACAGTGGAGTTTGGCAGTCCATTTCCTTTTTATCTCTTTATATTTAGACAATCGGAAATGTGTTACAGACCCAGCCAAAGAGACCACACAACAGGCTGCAAATCTCATGTCTCATGGAAGGGCTTGTCCCAATTGTTAATTACTTGCCAGGAAAGTCTTTAGCCTTTACAAGGAATGTTGTCAGAAAGTTCACTGACTTAGAGACCAAAGCAATATTTATAAAGTTCAGATTTAAAATTTTAGGACTTTTTTTTTTTAAAAAAGGAAGAAAGTGAAAACAAACTTGGGTAAAAATATTTCACTCAGGGCAATGTAGCTGCTTTGGATTTATGCTATTCAAATTTAAAGAAGAAATGGGCATTGGATTTTTAACTAAAGATTTACTATGGTCAAATCCTCTGAGGCCCAATTCAAGTGCAGACATGGCCTTGTAGGCCATGTACTCATCCTGTTGATAGGACACAGCCAGGCAGACCTGCAGCTAAAGAAAGATGCAGTGCAACCAGTGTCCAGCCTGCCGGTGAGAGGTGCTCAGGAAAGCTGAAACCCTTCTTTCTTCTGGGGTGCAAAGATGCCCCCAACTTCAGATGTAGTGCTGTGAGAACAGCCCACTGGTGTCCCGCCAGCACCCGCGGTGAGGCTCAGTTTCATGTTTCACAAGGGGATAAAACCACCTTCTGTTCACAAGAGGAGGAAACATCTTCCTGGAATGGAAGATTTTGTATTTATATATTTAAATAAAATATATGATATATAGGTTATATATATATAAACCCAATATTTATTATAATAAATAATAAATATATATAAATATACAACACATTATAATATATAATATTATTTTCCTTTGTAGTAAGCAAGGAAAATGAAACATAAATATTGAGCTTGAGAGAATCTTATAATAATTCAAGTTGAAATGGACCTAATACCACTTCGCTTCTCATCTTAGGTGAATAAGCCCGGTTCCCTCTTCCCCATATACCATGTGCTCCACCCTGCTAACCATCATGGTGAAACCCCACTGGACTCACTTCGCTAGGTAAACACCTATCTCATACTGAGGAGCTCAAACCAGGACCCCTGAACAGCCAATGCAATCTTACCACCAAACAGGGAGAGGCACTTCCTTCATGTGGGTGGCTACACTCCTGCCAACCCAACCCTGGATGCATTTGGCTGCCTTTCACACAAGGGCACACTACCAACTCTTGTTCAAATTCATATTCTCTTATTCAGAACAAGTAGACAGAATTAAATGGTGTGATGCTAAAAGAAACATCTGTAATTTTCCCTGCTTTTTAAGAAGAGTTACCAGGACTCAGTACTCCCAAAGAATAATTTTCAAGGAAGAATCACAGGCAAATGAAGAAAAGAGGCAGTAAAGGAAGATATACAAAAAGTGCCAGTTAAAACCTGCCATAAGAAAACTTAGTCGTAACACTCACCTTGAGCGTGCAGCATTACTGCATCAAAAGCCATCAAAAATAAGTACAGGACATGTTTACTTATCTATTAAAAAGTTAGATGTGCATAAACAAAAAAGCATTGAGTTTCTCCTAGGATTTCTTACAATATTACATGTTCCATACATTTCTATATCTGTTGTTCACAACCAGTCTCTCCTGTTGAGGCAGGGGAGTCAGACCAAAGCACAGGTTTGTCTTATATGTCTCTGGATGAATTTCACAAGATGGGTAAGGATAAAACTGAAAAAAAAAAAAAAAAAAAAAAGGAAAAAAGAAAAGAAAAAGCTCTATAGCAGGGCAGTGATGAAAAATACCTTCTAATATTTCCAGATTATAATTTGGGATTCAATCAGAGCTTGTATCCAGCTCTTTGGTTTCATGTCATACTTGTTGTTGCTAGTAGTTCAAAAAGCTCCTTCAGCATCTGGTAAAACTGCAGATATATATATACACACATACATACACTTCCATATATACAAAGACACTAGTATGTATATTAGAAGAAAATATGAGTGTGTATATATATATTAGAAGAATATATGTACTAGAAGAAAACCGTGCTTTCTCAATCTCCTTGTTTGCTACCAGTTTACTGTTTTACTGTTGCTTTACATAGTACTAGAAGCCTCAGGGTTGTGCTTCAACTTCAGCATTACTGGATATGGGCAACAAGAGCTGTCTGTTCTGTATGAAAGAAGGTTTGCCTCTAACGACACAATCTTATCTTACTGATGCTCTGGCATAAGGTGTCTGTTTTGTGGCAGTTCCCAGAACTGTGCCAGTTTCTTTGTTTGCTTTCTTTCCCTGGAAAATAAAAATGCACCTGGAACATGTCTGCCCTTGCTCTCAGAGAGACATCTAATCTTGAAAACAGACTGAAATCAGAAATCTAATATTGAAAACAGATGATGATGAGGAAGGACAACTGGATAATCTTATGTTGACATTCCTTTGCATAACACAACTTTGGTAGAAATTAAGGTATTTACAGCCCATACAACAGGATGCACACGAAGCGGAAAGAGGCTGATCTTATTTCTCAACCAGGTAGTCAGTGCCAGGTATGTGCATGCATAATTTACCTGACACATACAACATCCCAGTATTTTCTGATAAATATTAAAAATATTAAATATTAATTTTCTGGAGTCCCTGGAACAATGTCATTTCAGTATTTCACAAGCTGTTCACCTGTATTTATGTAGCAAGGATGTCACCATTGCAGCCAGCATCTTACTGGACCTCTCCCACATCTCCATGGGAGAAACCCAGCCAAGAGCTCGGTGCACAAGCAGGGAGAGCCACCTCTAATACAATGACTAAAGACCAGCTACCTCAGAAGTATGCAGGGCTGGTTATACATGGGAAAGAACTGTAATATCTACAAGAGCAAATAGCTTTGTAACTGTGTTGTACAAAGTGTTTATGTAACCCAGACAAAAATATACCAGAACGGGGGTGTGGGGGACTCAAACAAACAAGGGAAAAGACATTATGGGGTAAAACATTTGGAAACCCCTATTACTAGGATGTGCAAATGCCTTACAGAACATAGAAAGAAACCAAGTACTTTCTATTCTCTGACTCTCTTCTCCACAACTGAAATTTGAGGGAAATTACTTCATTCCAAAAAAGGCTGACAACACTATTTAGTAATCCAGTTCCTTTCTATTCATAGCTCCTGAATGGAAGAATGATCAGAAGAATGAGATCCTTCTGCATCACCTGAGCCAAGTGTCTCTAGTCAGCTTAATTTTCCATCTAAGCTTTAAGGCAGCCTCTTTTAAGGAGAATGATGAAAAATTTATAAGTCTAAATAACCTACAGAATGCTACAAAACTTCTCAAATGAGTGTAATCACCCTTCTCCAGAAGGGAGAAAGAGTTCATATGTGCTTGGGCCTTAAAAGCTGCTTTCCAGGCTGCAATGAAGACATGCTAATTCCTCTATTTTCTTATCAGAGAGGCAACAACCGCCCAAGTCTCAGGGTGTGCAGGACACATGGAGGTATCACAAAGCTGAGATATGAAGGAAGCCACACTTAAACACAGTATGCATAATGTATGTGAATAACCCCATTCTAGGTACTAAATACCGTGTACACTTGGGCATTTTACATCATTAGGGCTGTAACTATTAAACAATCTATGTTTCTGTGGGCTGGTATACCAGTAGAACAAATAAGAATGTGTGTGATGACATCTCGATTTTAAGCATTGGGATTTTTATTAGTTGGACTATATTAAAATAATGCTAGACCCTATTTTAATATTCAGCTATTTTTGCTCAAATCTTCAAAGAGGGATGCTTAAATAGGCAAATTAATTGTTGTTAAGTGCTCTGCAGGCTCAGGACTGAAGGCGTGGACATTGCAGAAAGAAAAGTTAGATCAAGATGAAAACCCCTATATGCTTAAGATGCGAGATGCTAAAAAATTATCAATTAAACAACAGTCTTTTAATTTTGAATGTTCCTTTAAGCTTTTCTCTCTCCAGAGTGGGTAATGCTAGGAATGGCAGAGAAATGCATGCATTTGCTATTCTTAAAATGAAGTTTCTTAGAACTCTATAAACGTACTGGATAATAAGGTCTGCGCACTGTTACATATGTGGTGTGTATCTGTCATTTATCTGCGGTGAGATTTCTGACATGAAGAGAAAGAAGGCCATTAAAAAGAAATTCATCTGGCTTACCAGCAAAACACAGGGATGAGCAAGTAGTTATTAGTGACTGGTCAAAAGGAAAAAAAAAAAAAAAAAGGTTCATGCCTGGAAATGATTATTTACATCATCAATCATGGTCCAGAAGCAGAAGGGGGGAAAATGAAAAAAATCTGTACACAGAAGCAGGCAATTCATACAACAAATCAAAGCATATTATAGGCCAAAGCAGCTCTCAGCTGAATACATGTAATTCTGATGGGAGCTTCAAAAGGATATGTTGGGGGTAGAAATCAGCCCTGTATTAAGCCATTTGCAGTGAACTAATGATGTAGCTGCATTTCTCATGCAGCCATCACCACATCATACAGGCATTGTTTAAAAAACTTTACTTCAGAGCTTGGAATGAGACAGGAGATGCTACAGGGTTTTCTGGGCGTTCCCCTCTCCCTCTCTTGGAATATCCATAACAATCTTCCTGTGAGGTGGGGAAGTGACTTTCTCATCCCATGAAATAGCCTAAAATTATGTTTTTCTTTGTTTTATGACAAGATGAATGGAAGACCATTCACAGCTTCGCAGGACAAAAAACAAAGTGAGAGCAGACTTGTCTTGTTTTCTTTCCCTACAACCAGACCAATCTCCTCAGTTTCTCCCATGAGAACTGTTCATTGTGTGAAAATTACATATAATTATTCAGCCAGAAAAGAGGACAGGATAGGACCTGGTCACTATAGGACATTAAAGGATCAAACTTCTTTAGTCTTAGGTGACTCTTGAGATGGTGTCATCACACCTTTGTCAAGGGCCCCAACCACAGACATATTAGGTATGCCCCAGTTTTGAGCGCCTTCCTCTATTGCTCTTTCCGAAATTGCTGAAACAGAAGGGTTTGGTTTCAATTAAATTTTTAGCTTTTTCCATTGCAAAACACAAAACAAAAATATTTAACTGGAAATTTGCCATCAGCCTGTGTCCAGAACAGGAATTATGCTTCACTTGTAAAGATTTACACTAAGATTTTTTTTTTCTTTCTCTCTTCAAATTGTGCAGCTTCATCGTATTCAACCTGTTGATGCTTTTAATAACCCTTCCCAAACACTGGTATCTTCTAGGACTCCAGCCAAATGAACATCATCAGTACATCTAGACCTGCCTTCTGTGTCTGGATAAAGATTGTTAGATAAGGTATAAAACATTTAGCTTCAGAGAAACTACAGTAACATGAGAAGCAATTTCTGCTAGAGCGTAATGTGCTATCAAAGAGATTTTGATAAGGAACAGACCTTTTTCTTCTCTTTTTTCTTCTACAAACATGCACCTCGAACTGTTTATATATAGCAAGGGTTTTCTAGCACTTTCATGTTACGGATCATAGAGTAAGATTATCTAGTAAAGTCTGTTCCTTTCATTAGATAACATAACCTTGGCTGGGCGCATGCTAAACTAGCCTTAAGCAAAAAATACTATGACATGTATAATTTCATTCTAATGCAACTTAGCATCTGGAAACATACTGTCTGACTAGGTCATTTTTTGGTAGTTACTGCAAATGCATGACCTAAGGTCTATAGGTCACAGTCAAAGTAGTTTAAGAGTATGTTCCACTGTTTAAAAAAGAGGGGTCTTTAGGAATTAGTCATATATCTGTTATATAAAATGTGCATTTCTGATGAGCAGAATGAATGAAAAATAACCTTGTCTCTCTTGAACAGTACCCTGATGAGCTGTTCAGCAACAGATGTAACTGATACTTCATGTTTTGGTAACAGGAAGATAAGTAGATAATTAGCAACAAGATATGAAACCACAGGGAATTAGAATTTCACATAATAGATGAATTTGCAAACTAAAATCAATCACAAGAACAGTGTGTGTGTGCATACATAGGAGAAATATGATTAAGGCCATTTGGCACCTTTTTTTTTTCTTTCTTCTTATAATGAAAGAAGAGTTGCACGTCAAACCTTCCCACCAGTCCTCTACATTGATGTATGATGTTAGCCTTGAACTACACTGTCCTCAACAGATGGTCATTGGGCTGAACCTTTAGCAACAGGAAAGGTTTGGGATAATGGCAATTTCAGCAACTTCTTTTCCTTGGGCAGGACCAAGTTGATATTTCCTTAGTTGTGTTCCAAAAAACTGGGAGAGGAAAAGAATTTTTATGAACTTAATTGCAGAAAGGACTTTATCTTCGTTCTCCTCTCCAAAATCCCTTTCATATCACACTATTTTAGCTTTCGTTACGCAGTTGAGTGACACGTTGGTTTGGGAAGGCATCCAATGTAATACAATGTCACTGTACTCAAGACAAAAGGCAATCACTTTTAAAGAGAGAAGGGATTAGATAACCTGTTACTAAGGTAAGTTACTGATGTGTTACTTCTCTCATGCAAAGCATTTAAGGATCTGAAAGCCATCTACAATTAATCAAGTCATGTAACAGTTCTATGAAGCATGATGCAATTCATCACATTCGACATACGGGAAAGCTGAAGTACTGTGAACTTAAAAGGCAATTAGAAGATGTGACATTGCATCTTATTTTCTTTTTTTAAGCCCCCAAGTAAATATTTGACTAAGGTATGCTTTCAGAAATATTTTAAATTCCAAATGCGGGCTTTAGATTTAAGATTAAATCACTACTGTATCATTTTCATGAGTGATTAGAAACTACGTAAAAGGAAGTCCACTGGCTCCACATCAATTTTCCATACCAAACCATTTTCTTCTGAGACCCATCTCCTATCAAAGCCAGACCCCTGATTTATACAGGATGGCCTGTAGGTGATGCAAAAAAGAATTTCCTCATGACCGGCAGACATTGCTTCACAAGCTTCAGACCTGCAGTATGTTTGATATGGGAACTGTGTACAAAGCACCATCTCAAAACTTCAGTGTCTTCATGAAGTTAGTTGTCCTCCTGGCCAATGCACAGAACGGCTCAGGTGGAGGTCAGAGGTCACCCTGTCCCTGCCTGTGAAAGTTGTCACCTGTAAAATGTGTGGCTCTGCTGAATTATGGTCAAAGCCAGAGGAAAACAGAGAAATAAGGAAACTATCAGAGTACCTTCTATCAGAGCCCCCTTACAAAATTAAACCCTCTCAAACACACGACAATCATTTTCACTCTTGTTTACTTAGACAGCTGTGCTGTCCCTCCCACTGTCCAGTTGTAGACTAACTTCCCTGTAACTATGGGATCTGCCCACTGAATTCAGTCATATTTGACAGCAATTGAGCTATGTTCCTACTCAAATTGAAAACTGCATTACAGAACACCCCAAGTCAGCATTCTCATAACAGAAAAGGAAGTTTCCAGCCATTTTGAAAGGAAGCCAGCTAGAAAATTAGTCCTCATGTAGCCTTCCACCAGCCACACTGCAGGCTGCCAGTTGTACCAAAGACAGGCATGGGAGAACTGATGGTACTGAGAACATGTAGGATGGGAAGGAAAAAGCAAGGAAGAAGGAGAACAAAGATAAAAAATTGCTTCATTAGATTTACTGCTCATGAAACAACTTGCTAGAGTTAGTGGCCTTGGCGATGTCCTGTTTAAATAATACCAAGGTTGAGTTCAAGGGCCCTAGGGGAAAAAACTATTTGAGTCTGCAAGTACAGTGGAAAACTACTCTGTTATTATTCTGTGGTTTTATGCACGTGAAATTTGTTCTTTCAACAGTTCCATTAAAAAGTACTCATATCAAATACCAAAACTATGGCTGGGTTTAAATAACTTCACCTGAAAACCCCTGTAAGTTTAATGATATGGTTGGCAGTCCTTTCCTGACACTGTACAATCTCACAGACAACATTTCAACAGCAAAAACTCAAAATCAAAGCAACCTGTGTATAAAATGTGTGGAAATGGTTGAAGATAGTGTGTTAAGAAAAAGTCCAGACTATTATATATTACCTATTGCAACACCTTTCTTAAGCAAATAATTGTTATCAGGTTATCCTTTTTTGGCACCCTAAAAGCAACATACTAGTGGTTTGAACTACTGAAATAATAAAACTGTTGAAAGAACAAATACTGTACATAAAACCATGGAACAAACCCACCACAAACTCCTCTTGAAAGAATAATTAATAAAGTAAAACTAGAGAAAGGAGATATTGATGTATATATTCCATTTGCTACTGGAACAGTAAAAGTATTAGTATTTCACTGTATATATAGAATGAAGATTTTTCTCTATTCTCAAACTTCTGAGTATTATCAGGCACAAAAAGGAAGTCAGAAGCAGTGGTCTGACTGCAAAACCAGACCCATTTATTTACCTTTGGACAACTTGCCAAATAAAGTTAATGAATCAAGCTGCTTTCTGAAGAGCATCTAAACATAACGGAAGTGATCACATTTCTCTAGCAATCATCTATCTATTTGTCACAGCTTTCCCAAGTCTGGAAAAGGTGGCTATCCTCAAATCCAGTTCACATCATCGGTATAGTCCAGATGCTTTTTTCTAAAGCCACAGGACTCCATGATGAAAACAAAAAAGTAACTGAGCCCAGGCACATTCCCAACTTCCCATGTGGTGGATTTCTGAGCTGAGTGGCAGAATCTTCCACAGAGCTAGCATTTAGAAACCTGATTTATGGGGGCACAAGTCACTGCGTATCAGCTAAGGCACTGCTTAATTGCATAGCCCTAGCAATTTCACATTATTCTAACTCTCTCCTTCACTGAAAGGGGACAGAGATGGAGATAGTTTAAATTTTGGTTTTCATAAATGCTAGCAGCTATGCAACTTCTGCATACAGCTGCAGAATGGCAAGATAATATGATATTATTATGGTAGGCAACAGTACTCTCCTATCACAGTGATAACTATTTTGTAAGAGAGACAAAGTTCAGTGTTCAAGGAGATAATGTAATTCCTCTATCTCAAGCTGCCTCCTTCCTCTGACTTACATCAACCAAACTCATCACATCCACCCTCAATTTTACAGCAAATCAAACAAACATAAAACCTGAAAAGATGTATGCTTGGTTTTGAATCACAGAAAGGAGAAAGAGGTGAAAAGAGACCCCCTCAGACTCCTGCTTGGATAATAAAAATGGAAATGTTTCTGTACAGCACTCCTCCTGGTAATGTGGCAAAGGCTTCCCAAGCCCAAGTCGGGGTTAACTCTAATCACACTCATGTTCACTTGCATTCCAAAGGTTTACAAGATTAGATAATGTCAACTTCAGTTTCATTAACATCCTTGAGAGAACTCTAATATTCAGATTCATCACCATGTTCAGATCCCAAGTCGTTTGGCTAAAAGCAAGCTTCTTTGTTACAACTAATAAAAAAGATCTGGCTTTTACAGTTTTCTTCAAAGTATAAGGCAAAGTATGTGGCTACCACTACAGCAGAAAAAGGAGGAGGAACTTTGGGTGAATCACAGGAGGATTGAGGTTGGAAGGGACCTCTCTGGAGGCCATCCTGTCCAACTCCCTGCAAAGCCACCTAAAGCTAGTTGCCCAGGACTGTGTCTAAATGATTAAATGTGACTAAATAATAACAGCTATATCAAGAACTTGAATAAAAAAATTGAGACCCCTGGGTTTTTATTTTAAAGCATTCTTAATTTTTCGAAGCTTGGCACCTGCAACTTGTTTTCTGTCTCTCTCACACACCTGTACCACCCCCCAAACACACACATACTGAAAGGGACAGGAGGGTGCAAAAAGGTCCATAACACTTATTTTCACCACATCACAGTGATTACCTAATCTTGGTATAACAGAGCAGTCCTACATACATTAAGATTCAGATGCCAAAAATGTACTTTTCAGTTCACAAATCACGTGAAGACAAGAACTTTTATGCAATGAGATTCTAGTAGTTCTCTGCACATTGGGTGTGATCTAGGATTACAGTAAACATCTGTGATACTGTGTCTTAAGTGACTTAATTTTCCAAAGCACTTAAGAGAATATGGAGCATCTTGCTAACACACCTCCTATTGACTCACAGAATTTGTGTTTCAGTTTCTCAGTGGTACCACAGTGATAGCAATCCTTAGTTTCAGTCTAGTTTGACAGCAGAGGGTTAGAAACATGTTTTCTCTACAACAGACTTGGAACATGGCTATGACAAGTATTCAAGGCTTGGAAACTTATTTCAAAACTGGCAGGTCTGCCAGGGCTTCTGAACTCACACACCTGTGTGTGTAAAAGTCTCCCTACAGCCTACTTTCCTGGAAGTGTGGATGTGAAGCTCAAAGACGAGCCTGGACTACATTCTTTATCTCCTAAGTGAGATAAAAGAGGCCCAGAAGTACCACAGAACATCCTTCAAACTCACCTGAAATGTGACCATTCTTGCCACAGGTCTAAAAATACCAAACAGAAATGTAATAAAGTAATCAAAACCAAATATATGCCTCCATATTCCTAGGAGGCTGTAGCTATCAACCTACAGGTAGGTTTGCAGCAGTGGTGACCAGGACAGGGGAGCAGCTAGCAGAGCAGCAGAACCCAGATTTCTCTTCTTTTGACCCTTCTCAGTGCCCTACTCTGAACCTGAGGACTAAATACATTTGACCAAGCCACTGCACAGTCAGATGGGCCTTTATTGTGGCATTACTGAATAAGCATTTCAGTTTCATTATTGTCAGAATGAAACGTATTTGAGATGTAGCTTTTGAGAATTATTCAGCATCTGGGACTTGTATAGTTTTTAGCCAAGTAATTGCCACGGTCATTCAAAGAGCTGAACCCACAGAAGCATGAGATCATAATCAGCAGTGATTTGACTTGCATCATAGATCAATTTTGGGCTGTTGTTTCAGTTCTTTGGGAGCAGTACAGACAGAAAGAGAGAGAAGAAAAAGAAACCCAAGCCTGCCTTTTTCCTGAAGAAACCACAAAGATTACTTCCACTTTCTTCTGAAGAGTAACTGCAGGAAAAATCAGTAAATACAGTGATGCCCTAACAAGGGGCAGCAGTTCACAAAAGCAGTAAAATAAACGGCTTCAGAACATGATCCTTTGTATCCCAGAAAGCTCAACTGAAATGCACTGCGGTAGCTGTGTAATGTCTGACGGGAATGGTTCCTATGGATTTAGCCAAAAGAAAATGTAATTGAGATTTGACCCTTTCAACTCAGTAGAGTACAATTTTTGAAGAGGTGAGTTTATTGAGAGTACTAAAATCACACCAAACTCTTACTTTGGTGTTATTTTGCCTGCTTTTAGAAAATGTTTCATGGTAGGCTCTCACAGCACTTGACAAGGAACATTTACTTAAACATCTAAAGAGTTCCATGAAAGAGATGAGAAGTATTATGGAGCAACTGTGTGAAGGGCATGAAAGATACTACAACAGTGATCATGGAAATACTAGAAAAAAAATATTTTTTTAAGTTTTCCAAGGTACCTCTTAGGCACATTTCCTTTCATAAAACGTCTCACAATACCTGAAAGAATATTTTAAGTGTCCACATATGGATTTAGCTGTATAGTTCTTGGCTCTGAATAATAATAATAACAACAACAATAACAATGCTAATAATTTTTCTCATTGCTACAAAGTAAATTAAAAGTCCTCATAGCCAGTCTCCTGCTTTAACCAGGAAAATAAAGTCTCAGAACCTGGAAGGGACTGGATTTCAGTCTTGCTGCCACAGATCTCTCTCTACTGCCTCTGAGTAGTAAAGCAGATCTGCTACATGCATAACGCCAAACTAAAAATCTTGGCAAGCTGAAAGTCCTACTACTCCTTCCTATTACTGTCATGTTTTTTCTAACTCACATATCCACAGCACAATTCATAGGAAGACCAGTGCTGCTCTAGTTCAGCATAATCAACTACCACTTGTGTTCTGAAATCACCTCTTTAATTACAGCCCTGAATATTTCCTTCAAGCTCCTAGACAGCTTCCCACAAGTGGGTATTGCCAGAGCCTTTCATATTCACCTGTTTAGGATGGCAGGGTGAAGGCTAAAAGGCAATTTAAGGTATGGAGATGAACAAGATAAATCAAGTAACAAAGTAAAGGCAATAGGCTGCTACAGTTTCATAAATAAATACCTCACATTTGCAGCCCAAAAAGCAACCTCGTGTTCTGGTCCCTCTAGGAAAACAAACATGTAAAACAACTACTTTTAAAAAGAGAAGCAGCCAGCAGCTGCAGCCTATTTTCTAAGACATCTTCCCCAGCCGCTGGGGTGGGACTAGGCTATGCTTACTGGGCTCTTTGAAATCTGTGCTCTGGAAGTATTCTTCAGCAGGCTGCTGGGCGATTTCCCCCCTAGCACCTTGGACTAATGCAGACAAGATCAGACAAATAATTGCAAGACAATTAATGCCATCACTCCGATGAAGCTAGGTGTGTTAAAAAATACATGGGGCCAAAGAGCACAACTCCAAAGTACCAAAAACCTCCCAAAACTGAAGATCTATTTCATCAGAAAGGCGGAGAGATTAATTAGCTGCATTGGGCTACAAATATCCAATACAAAAGGGTAACAGTTGCATGAGGGAAGGGCAGCACAACTCAGTTCGTACCAAGGACCTGTGCTAGGTATTAGGTGGAACAGCTGTTTTACAGCACACAGTCCTGCTCCATTGTATTCTCCCAGTAGCATTTTGCCAGTCTTGTCTTCAGTCTGGTTATGCATATCCATCTGTGTCTGCTAGGTGGTGCTGTGGGATGGCTTTTCTAAGGCAGAAAAGGCAGCTTGCTTTTTTGTTCCCCTCACTGGTATTTTTTTCCTTACACACGAGAACAGCTGCAGTGCTTGGCCGTACAAGATGTGTCCTGTCTGGTCTCCTTTCTTGATCTTTCCTTGCTGCAGGCATGCGGTGGTCACCACTGATGATGCTGCTTCTCCAGAGCAGTCAGAGAAAATACGTGTGTGTCAGCATTCATCTGCATACGTCCATACCCATGCAGGAAAGCAGGAACCTCAGATGGAGGCAGGAGGTATTAATACCTCGTCTAAAAATTCATTTTCCTTTGGTTCTAAAGATACAGGACATTTAAGTAAACTATTTTTATGGACAAAGTAGGATTTAAAATTAAAACAGACACACAAATTAACAGTATCGTTTCAAAGGAAAGGGTAAATCTAAAACCTCCTGGAGCTCTGATGAGTGAAATACCTCCTTTTTTCCTCTCAAACCACAACTCACTTCCATGAGGAAAGGCAACTTACTGCAAGAACTTTAGAAGGCAACCCTCTGAAAAGGGAGGTAATGGGAAGGATGCTTTTTTAGGCTTCATTATTATTCTAGAACTAAAGAATAACTGAAATGGCAGGATGCTATTAGTGCTTTAACATCTATAATATCATAACTGGTGCAGACTGGGATTGAACTATTCAGACCTGTCAAAACGTGTTGTGCTAATGACCTGTAGGTAAATGCAGTCTGGTGATGTCCATCTGTTCCACATAACTTTGTGTCAGTTTAGCCAAAGATGACGAATAATCCTAACCCACCCTTCTGAGCAAAAGGGAAGAAAAGCAAAACAACCCCCTAGATGAGTAATTGCAGTATTACTACATCAGGTGATGACATCAGGAAAATCTTGTGCTCGGTTTTCAGATTCTGTCCCATGGCCCAACGCCTTGGGACACCCTCTGAGCACTTGCTGTTCTATACAAAACCCACCCTACTAAATGGCAAAGCTGTCCTCTTTGACATATACTGCAATTTCTCCTTAGTGAACTAACATTCTCTGTCTGATGCTCTGCTGTGAACATAGATCTTCCACTGTAAGAAACAACTTGCTCATTCATGTTGTATCCCCACATCAGAAGGGGATGACAAAGAAATGAGAAGAAACACATCATGCAGGCCATTGACGAAAGTTGAAGCATTTCTAAGCAAATTTGGCACAAATCTCACTATCAGATCCACAGCTAGTACAGACATCCATCCGAGCAAATCACCAGGCAGTGAATATCTGGAAACAAACATATCTTTGGGTGGTCTATCATGTCTTTCCTCCTGCAGCCACGCAGAATCCTTACCACAGGGTCCTCTACAGTTGCCCTGTGCATGGATGAGCGGCCCAACAGACATCAAATATGAGGAAAGCATGTATATGGGGAAGCTAGACTGCAATGAGGAAGACAAAAAGAAACAGCAACTTGAGCATAGAGCACTGCAAACCACGGTGAGTGGTGACACAGAGAAGAAAATATGAAGTGGAATTCTGTCCTCTCTAAAAGAAAACAGGGTGAACAGAAACTCAACTCACATAAGATTAACAATTTTGAGGCAATTCCACACGTTAACATCTGCAGGGATCTCTTGTCTCATTTTACTCTTTCCATTTACATTCTGCGAGAAAGGCAAAGCTTGTCTGGGGAAGCATTCAAACTGCGAGTTAGCAAAATGTTGCAGTTCCCTCCAAAATCATAACAAGAAGATGCTTAGACAACCACACAGTGAAATTTAAAGTGCAGTGGAGAAAAAATGGCTTCTGAGAGGGTGCTTTAATTTTGTTACTAAACTACAGAAGGAGGTATCTTCACGCTGCTGGAAACAAAAAGACAAAGCATACATTTGCTACAGTTCTGTCTCTTTTAATAAGAAGAGGAAATTCAAAAATAAAAGGGACCAATCTATAAAAATTCCATGCTGGCTGAGGTATTAACAGTATTTTTTTATACTGAACACCACATTCTTGTTTTTCATTAATGTGGTCTTCAAAAAGGAAAATAGTAGAGAGATAGAGGGGGCAAACCAGGAAGCATCTGAACTCCTTGTTTGATTGCCGTGATGAAAGAGGATCAGAATATGGAAAGAGAGTACACAGCACGTCCAGATGAGACTCATTTTGGTGAATCATGGGAGCCAGCTAGAGAACCTGCTGGTACACTGGAAATTATTCTGAAAAGACTTTATAAACTACTACTAGAGGACTATGGAGGGGAAAAAAAAAAAAAAAAAGAAAACATATCAGAGAACCTTTCTTTTGATCTTGATCATATGAACAAGGATTGAAGTCCACACATTTTACCAGACATCTTCCTTTCTAAGGACTAGTCCTGTAACTGGGGAGACCAACATAAAATCTATGAGGTAACCACCATGAGTCCTAGGGCAATAACCTGGTGAGGGACCTGAGCTGGTTGCAACTCAGGTTCCTTGGTGTGTGCTACATGCTGAATATAAAGCCATCATATTATGTTTTGGTAGTTTCCATTTTCGATACAGCATACTTTTTACTGTTATCCAAGTACCTTCACAGCTAATAGCTGTTGCTTTAAAGACAAACTATATCTAAATAAAGGAATGACAAACATTTATAAATGATGCCAGAAGGACAGATATGGTAACAATTAGTATTAGGTTCAACTTTCATGTATGTATCTGTCTTCAACACATATAATCTGTCCTTTCACGCCCCCATGTTCTTCCTCCAGGGCTCTAAAATCCAAATACCAATTTTCCAGATGAGGGACCAGGGCACAAAGGGATTTGGAAACTGGTTCAAGAATGTGCCTGGAAGCTGGACTCAGCCTGGCTCTCCCAATGTATGGACTCCCTCTCTAGCTGGGCCATTCTTCCAGGCTAAGCTGAAAGCAAAACACTGGTATATTAACTGCTGTGTTGGCTGAACTGTCTCAGATCTGGTTTACATGACGCTGTGAAAAATGTTGGATACCACCTTCTTCACTGCAGGCAGAATTCCACTACTGCACTATATATATGGCAACCAGGATAGAAACTAATTTAAGAAGAAAATTAAGACGAATTTAAGAAAAAAAATAAAGGCAATGCAGTATCGACTAATTCAGTTTCTGTTTCAAGGAGTTTCCAAAAAGATAGGACATTCAGAAAAAAAAACCTGAGAGAGAAGATTAAGCAGCACCACTCTGCAGAAGAAGATGGATCCTATATGCCTCACATCAGCAGACAGAAAGTACACAGCAGATTCAATTCATACTTTTAGAGGAACATGAGATCCTTGCACAGCCAAAAATTTGAACATACTTTGTGTGGAATTTCTGCTGTTGTTTCCTCACAAACTGTACTTGCATTTTTGCAAAATCCTGTAAAAAGGATCCATATCAACGGTGCAGTTCTTCTGAAAAATCTTTAATATCAATTCAATAATCACCAAAATAGAGGTGAGAGGAAAAAGCAACTTGGTAACAAAGTCTGACTCTCCAAAAGTTTACTATAACAGTGAGAAAAATGAAGCTATTAACAAAAGCATCCTAACCATATGCTATAAATTAATTAAACCATGCTTGTCACAGAATGAATATCATAGGGTATTGTGGTAAATATATAAGGTAAGCCCAAAACTCTGTTAAGATAAGGAAAGACTACTTACATTCCTCAAATCTGAGAGAATAAATAAAAATTAAGCATAATGCCCTTTAAGAGTCATAAAATCCCAGAACATTAATACACACTGAAGAATGCAAAAGGTTGACAACCTCCTTTCTTCCTACAAAATTGCAGGAGTCATCTCAGTGCACGCACAGCCCCCTGTGCTTTCTGCTGGCAGAACAACCAAAATCTCTGTCTAAAACTCAGGATGCTTAATTAAGCCTCAGGCAATCTGGATGCCAGGTTTGTTTCTTACATTGGTCTCACTATGCAGAGGGAAGAGGAACAATTTGACAATAAGTACAGGTGAGGTATCAGTACTTGGCACTTTCTGGAAACACAGCCATTCACTATGGTGCATTTTCTTATTTTTCACACTGATCTATCTCATCTACCACACATAGCACAGACATGGGCCCCACTACCCATGACTCAACACCGCACTGCATAGAAGTACATCTGCTGATTGCACCTGGAGGGACTTGCCCAGTGGCTTGCTGAAATGGAGATACCAGGACAGGCTACAAAGGATATTTGCTACTGCCATGAGCCTATGACTTTGATTTTTGATACCTATTTACTGATGAGTGTAAATATAGAAACCAGAATCAGTCATCCAATAGACTGTCACAACAGCTAGTTGAACATACAGCATATTTGACAATGCACACAGTCATATCAGACAGCAAATGACTTCCAAAATCTTTGCCCAGTGTCAGAAGCTGTTAAGTTTCGCAGCACAGAGTATAAGTCTTGAAGAAGAGGGCTCAGGGAAACAAGGAAGGATTGCTAAGTGGCTTCCCACCAGGATGCCTACACTTAAGGCCACATGTAGGTGCCTGCATCCAAGTTCTGCAATGGTGCTAAAAACATCACATAACTGGACATCAACATGACTGAGTGGACCAGACCAAAGAGAAATGATTATGATAAAAAAACCCATGAGAAAATTCAGAAGAAGCACTTAATTGTGAAGCATTACCTGGACTTTTCACATACACTTATTTTAACTGTTAAATAGATTTAAAAACTACATCACTTGACCTTCGCTAAAGGTACCTGAGCTAACAACTTTGACTTTGGTGGTATTTCAATAATTGACTATGCACCAGAAGAGCTTTCCCTGCTCTTCATCAAAACTTTCTATTAGCCCACGTGCCCTCCACCAAGCACTGTACCCACTGACAGAAAAGATACTGCCCTGTATCACCTAAGAGCAACAGAGACCAGAAGACAGGCAACCCCACAAACTGAAGCATTATGCGTCTGAATTCATGAAACAGTGCTTCCAGAAAAGGTACATAACTGCTTCTTTTTAATTTTAAAACACTCCTTAAAAGCTTACTAAACTCCTGACTTAGTCCTGACGATATTTCTATCCTGCAAAATGATAACTTCGCTATCCCAAAAGGTTTGGCATAATGACCACAATGTGTTTTATATTGGCCAAGTTGATTTCTGTGTTTAGATATGCATAAAAATCTCAGGTGTGTACTATACGCTTGGATTATAACCAGATGCTTTTTATCCTTGGGGCAACTCTTTCATATTTCTTCACTCTTTTCCATCTGACAACTTAGGGTTGAAAATTTTCTGTTTTCCTTGTTCAGGCAATTGATTTTATAGTCAAGGACTTTTCACACTGGTGGCTTCAAGCATGCTGGAAAAAGTAGACTCCATTTTCTTTAGTCTCATATATCAATACAAACAAACTTTCCAACTACACCTTCTCCTTTCACAGAATGCTGGACATAATGCTTGTTAAAAAACACTAGTAGCTAATAGAAAGTAGTAATAGCTAGGGCCTGAGGCACAATAATTTGCTCACCAATATGAATGGTAACAGATCTGTGACACTAAGCTACTGTAGTGAGAGAGACCAAGGGAATTCTAAAAAGCTAGCACTGACTTTTAAGTTGTTTTTCAGTTTTTCCCTTACCTAATTCTAGCATAACACTTGCTTTTTTCTTTCTTTATGCCTTTCCTTTACAACAAGAAATTTGTACATCTGCATATATGCATGGTATTTTCTGGAAATATTTGGACATATTTCACTCATCACTAACAGGACATTTTCTCATACAGATTTGAACTGATGGGACTGAGGGAAAAGTTGGGCCTGAACATTTGCCATGTTGTTGGCAGTTAATCATTACATTTTCTCATTCTCCACTTCAAACGAGTTGAAATCAGATCTCTGATATGATGTGGGGGAACTGTGTGTTTTCTAGTATCGCCTTAATCTACAGGAGTTCATTCTGAACACAGAAAAATGGGTATTTATCCCTTCACAATACTCAGAACTGAATGAGACAGACGGAGTTACAGGAATAGTTATTGCTGCAGGACTGGACTACTGCAAACTCTCACGTTCGATGGAACAACTTTAAAACCTACAAATATGGTGGGTAAAGAAGAGCAGCACTCATAGCAGCCTGTCTGCTGAGTTGGACAGACCAAAGCGAGTGCATAACATGGTATGCACTGGCTGCTGTATCTTATTCCAAGTTTATTGCGACATCCTGATCCTTATCTTCAAAGCACCAATTAAATTCAATTCAAAATAAACTTTGTTCATGCTACAATGCCGTTACAGTTTGAGTGAAAGAGGAGGGAAGCGCTTCGCCGACCTGGGTGAGCATTGGCTCAAGACCCTGAGTGGCAGGAAGTAGGAAAGTTCCCATAAATCCAGGATTTTGTTTCTCCCTCACACAACCATTTTTATAACAATAGTTCAATGGCCAAATGCATAGCAGATTAAGTTTAAGAGCCAGATGCTAAGCCGACATGAATGTTCAGAGTTTCGCTGAACTCAAAGGAGTTGTACCTGTTCACCACAGCTCAAGGGTCTCAAGTGAAGGGCAGACCATGGGTGAGATCACCCTGATTTTTGGGCTCGAGAGGAGATCTCAGCTTTGCTCTGAACCCATCCAGGAAGCAGAAGATCCTGAAAGCCTGTAAGACTGACACCTAACTGACATTTCTATCTGGGCTAGACCTGAAAACAGAACAAAACCACAGGCTTATCAGAGATGTGGCTGGAGGTAAGAGAGACAACACAATCCATATAGCTTGGGTGTTAGCTGTATATGGGGTCTCATTTGTTAGAGGCTGCAAGAGAGTTTGTTAACCATCAAGGCAGCAGACTGAGAAGAAGACAACATGTGAAATTAATCACAAGAGGTCCCCGAGCTGTATAATTTTTCCTGGATGCTTAATTCTTTTAGCTGGCCAGCTTTTCTAGATCACCTTCCAAACATGTTAAGAATAAAGCACAGGACAGTTCTACAGCACAATCTCTTGCTCACAAAGATCAGGCATATTCCTATGTATATTCATTCTCATTATCCAGGCAATGTTAACTCTGAATAAGTCATCCATACACACAATGATTTTCAAATTACATAGCCAGAAAAATTGATGAGATGCAAACACACTGTAATTCCAAGACCCTCAACAAAAGAGTATACCATACAGTTTTGGTGGTGATTTAATTCAATGTGCTTTGGGCTCTAATACTACTAATGCTACTATTTTAGTTCTATTCATATCTTTTAAGCCCCTTACATTTGTAACTTTCTCCATGTCTGCAAACCAGTTTTCTGTATATAGTTGTAGACTCACTTTAACACCCATTTGCATAAGATTTTGTGAGAAATTTCCTGAGGAAAAGAAAAGCACAAAATCAAGTTATATGGTATTTTCTGCTCTGCTTATGACTTCAGTTGAGCGCATGCATTAATGACTTGTGAAACCGAGACTGATTCAATCAAGTTCTTAAACTGAGTATTTACCTCTACATACCTTAAATGATTCAGTTGTAAAACAATTTTAGTACTTTTTGTGCCTAAGAATAATATTTCTCTCAAAATTCTCATGAAATGACTTACCAACCATGTGCATGTTTTAACATGTCACTGGCACTGTGCAGGAAAAGCAGCCCTACTGGACTTTCCTTTTGAAATCAACAAATTCACCCACTACAACTATGTTCTGTTTGAATGCTGTGGTTTTCTTCCTTTTGCTTTGAATTTTTTTTTTTCTTCTTTTAGATTGAACTACATTTTAAAACATTCAAAAAGTCATTACTTCAATACCAAGGGAAGAAAAGATTCACGCAAGGCATAGGGAACAACTTGCTAGTTAAAGTTCGTATTTAACCTTGCAATCTAGGACCCAGACAGAAGCAAAATAGAAAAAAAAAATTAAAACAAGATGTGAGATAGGAATCTTTAATCAACCTTGTTGTATCAGCCTGGGCCCAGCATTCCACTCTGTCTTCTGAGGTTACCCAGCACCACTTTGAAAATGGATTACTTTCCACTGAAAACAATGCCAAAAAGGGGCTTTATCGCCCATGGGGAAAATTAGAACAGCCTGGATCATCAAATAGGAAAAAATAATCATTATCAGTAGCAGTCAAAAATGGGGGAAAAGAAAAGGTGAAATCAGACTCAGGTTTTGGACCACTTAATACTTTGGATGTGCCTTTGAAGATCAAGGTGCAGTGGCAAAAGCCTGTGGTTTGTGATGCAAAGGAAGGTTTGCTTCTCTAGCGGACAATATAAACACCTGAGTTTTTCCCAAGATCTTTGGTTCAGAAATGTACTTTCTGCAAACACTTGGTAGCTAGTCCTGGAGAGGGTAAGGCATTGATACAGTACCGTACACTTTCTATTACCAGGTCAGAGGGAATACCAATGCATATGAAAGATAATACATAATTACATGCTAAGAGATGCAACATACATTATAAGGACTTAAATATGGCTTAGTGTCCCTTGGTTTGGGTAAGAGAAATTTTTCAACAGCACTTGCCATCACCATCATACTGAGACTCTACCTGCAGGTGATCCACCATAGAGGTCCACAGGGCTCTGTGGTGCCAGCTGCCAGCATGAGCAAATGCCTCAGATCCCTTTACAACCAGACTAAATATAACTTGCAATACAATGCAAAAAATTCCAACTTCAGCAGCAGTAATGTATAGCTGGCAGAAACACAGAGAAAGCAGATAAATATTGTTTCCCAGATGCTGTGAGGTTGAAACATGTGTGTTACGGCACATGGCCAGTTAAGGCAACACCCTTGACAGGTTGGTTTACCTACTTTAAAAAAAAAAAAAAAAGTAAAAGTTAAGGAGCAATTCTGAAAGCACAGTTAATTAACATTATTTGACTCCTAGTTTTGTGTTTTAAAAAGCAAACTATCTTGCATGTTCCATGCTACCAATGAACGCTAAAAAACTTGGTTGACACAGATATTTCCTATTTACGTAACTTCTGGTTTATGTAAGATGGTCAGAGCCTTGGCCCTGCTATAGCCCTCTTTTGCACTTCTACGGCAGTACACCACTGACCTCAGTTATGTATTAAAAGTTCTCTGGAATCCAACAGCATGTAACCATACACCTATAATTAAGTACATACTTGAATGCTTTGTTAAACAGGGAAAGACTGATGAATTGCTGCCTATATAACTAATGATGAAATAGTACTAATGTACAATTAAATGGGGATTATGCTGTAAATGGTTTATGCCAGGGATGTATTAGCCATTGATGACTGGAAAGCAGTCTACAGCCGAACTATGAAAGGCCAGTGGCACACACTGGTGTGGTCACACATGGTTGGATGTGTCTTGCAAAGGACCGGCAGTGGCCCTAAGAGTCTGGGATGTGCTGATAATGCTCTTCTCTTTAAATAACATGGTAGAAGAAGGGTACTGCTAACTTCAAATTTCCAGTCTAGCACCTGTATAATACCAGTCTGAAACAGAAGGCTCTTTCTGCCCACTAACAAATGAGTCATCTAAGATGAACTTTCTTCCCATTTTGCAGTTCCTCACCCTAACACCACTGATGCCTCTTACCCAGCATAAGGGCAGCAGCACCACTGCAGTCACACTGTTAGAATTTTAACCACCTCCCTAGTAACTTTATCCAGAGCAAATTTAGACAACAGCGTTAAAATTATCAGCAACTTCTGATAAACCATCTATATAAACATCCATTGATGCTCAGAGGGGTAAAACTGCAGCAGAACTAGCAATAGTAAAGAATATAATGGCAACAATCTAGACAGGCTTTCAGTAAACTGCTTATAGTCCTTCTTTCTCACTAATTTTAAATTTTATTTTCCAGCTCCTTCCCCTATCCCTGTACAGAAATACTGCTAGGTGTATAGTGTTCCTGGAGCTGGGTACCAAAATTATAGCTGTTGCAGTGCTGAGTGTGTCAGACTCTAAGATCCTCTGCTGAAATTGCAGTAATACATCACTCCAAATGAGTAAGGGTGCCAGCAGCCCTATGCAAACAGAGCAGAACAAGTAACAGTGAAGGGTCAAAACCATTATAGATCTTGACCAAAAATAAAAAAAATTCAGTGGAAAAGATTCAGCAATCTCCACTGCTGAGTATATTAAGTCTTGTCAGAGCTTTGGAGAAGGCAAGAAACCATGTGTCACAGGTGTGGCAGCTGAATGACTGTATTCCTCCTGCATCCTATTAGAGGGATTTGTCCCAAGAGTTAATTGGCAATTTCACTATTCCTTTTTTGTTCAGCAGTGTTAACTTACTTTTCTCCACCTTTTCTGCAGAGAAGACACCAGCATAGCAGGGCTGCAAATTAGACCGTAGGTGTGTGGCAAATTCCAGGGGTTCATTTTTCACAGAAAGTCAAAACCACCCTTAAGTGCATAAAGCAGCTGTCCCACCACACTCTGACAGTAAGCCTGCCATACCTTCAGTTAACTTCTGGCACACAGACAGGGACTTAGATCTCTTCCAAGACAGTCAAAGAATAATGAAAAAGCAACTTTGATGCTACCTGAAACCAAACTATTCAAAGCGCATTGCCTGCATTCCTCAGCTGCAGGCACCGGGCCAGGACATGGAGATAATCATTCGGGCTGGCGATGGGGGAGGGCAAAAGGAGCTTAAGGACCCCAGAACTGATGTAGTCTGGTCAAGAAAACCTAGACAGAATTTAATCTGCAAGGTAGCAATACAGTTGTGTTGTTGTGTTTATCTCCCATCCCACTCCTATTAGGTGCATTAGTGAATTAAAATAATCACAGACATGGCAATATTTTTTTTTCCTTTTTTTGTTTGTGTCTTTTATCTGTTCCACAGAAAATGAGGATCTATACCAAGCAAACCATTTCTCTCTCATCTTGCACTGTTTTTCCAACCGTGGCTAACAATCCCTGTTTCAAGAAGCAAACTGCCCAGCGTAATGCCCAGACAACAGTGGAACATTTTACATTGGGGAAAAGTTTCTCCTCATCTTTTCCCAGTCGTGAACCACGCCCTGCAAGCCTGAGATTTGATAACCATATAATTATCTTACTTTTACGTATTTACCAATATAGGTACATCAACCCAAGATAAATAAGTTCTTTCAATACTGCAGCATCTGTTCTTTGACTTGATAATCTGCTGCAGCAGTGAAGTCTGCATATGGTAGAAAAAATTCTGTAGCGGTTTAAAAAGGCCCCTGGGACATTGAGGTCTTTTTCTCCTTGTGTTATGAAAGCTATCAGGGGAAAGGGGGAGAGCAGCAGCATCTCTATGTCACTACAGTATCCAACAGCAACTTTCTGCATCTCAGCCACTTGAGGAAACGTTCTTGGAAATTTCTTGGTAATTCTAACTATGGATTCAACTCCACCAATTACAGCAACTTTAGAGTTGTTAACAATAGCTAACGTACCCTGTTCTGGCTATTGTGTCATACAGATCTATCCCAAGCAGGTCTACATGGCAAGAGCAGCAGCAGTCCCTGCACGCCTTAATAAACTTCCTAAAGTTGGACAGCCAGAAGACTGGAGAATGGTGTCTTTGTGGTTTTACCCACCCTATGGCCCTTCAGGATGGCATGCCAAGAGAATCTATGTCCTGCTTTCTTCCCACCTTACAGAAAAGATGGCCTTAAAAGTGGGTTGTGCACTATATAAATCAATACTCCACTGGAGAAGATCAACCCAAGCGGCATACATTCTGGCCTTCAGCTTTTGCCTCCTTGTATGTAGGGACCAACAAAGAATCCCCTGTAGGCAGGTACCAGATTTTGTCTTCTAGGGCTCTTCAGGCACTTGACATTAGGACTTGACAATTCTTGCCATTAGACTTGACATTTCTTTACAGAGAGGGTGGCCAAACACTGGAACAGGCTTCCTAGAGAGATGGGCAATGCCCTATCCCTGTCTGTTTAAGAGGCATTTGGACAATACCCTTAATAACACACTTTAACTTTTGGTCAGTCCTGAATTAGTCAGGCAGTTGGGTCTAGATGATAGTTGTAGGTCACTTCCAACTGAACCATTCTATTCTATTCTAAGAAGGAAGTCACTCTGAATTGTCCTCCCACAGTGCTCAGCAAAGTTGAGCAGTGTAAAACAGTGAAACTGTAGAAAAGGATTTGTATTCATAGAATGGAAAGGGAAGAAAAAACACCCCCAAAAGTGGTTCTGAAGAATGTCTTGGGAACGGCAACTGCAAGACTAAAAATCTTCTCCATGGTCAACTGCAATGGTAGCACAGAGAGTAGAGTGCATGCTATCTTGGCTTTTAAGAGCAGAGTATGTGACAACACAGCACAAAAGAGTATAAAAACAGTAGAAAAGAAATAACAGCTCAGTGTACCCTGGTTTCCATGCAGAGTGTTATGTACTCATTTAGAACTTTTATAACTGTTTATACCCTAAATGCATATGTAATACAAATAAAATGTATTTACAGAACACCAAAATCATATAAAATGAGAATTTTGGAGTGTCTTACCTTTGACCCAATAAGTGTGTACAGCCATTGGATGGTTTCATTATGATTTATTACTCCATTCATGCCATCGACATAGAGCATTATCTGGCCCAAAGCTATTGTAAAGAAAAAGAGATAAAATATAATCTGACATGGTGAATAATTTTTATAATCCTAAGCATTACTGGCAATTTTCTATAAGCAAGGTTTTCCAGAGACGTGGGTAGCTCAACTAACAAAAAAGTATATTGGGCAAGATTGTGCTGGACAAAATCCTGAGCAACTGCAGCAAATGTACTGACTTAATCTGGATGATATAAGTGTGAATTTCATCCAGGGACAAGCACAGGCACTTGTTCCTCCCTAGACGATGCCACATTTTATTGCCCCAAAATCTTCAAACAGTATTCTACACACTGTTTACCTTCTCAACGGTTCCATCAGCTATGATGCTTTACATCTTGTGAGCCAAGACTTTTACCATTTATTTCAGCACCATATAATGTTTGGAATTAGTATATTTGGATTAAGTTGACTGTTTCAGTTAATTCCAATAATATGAAATTAAAGCAGGGCAATTAACACCAGTAAGGACAGCAAATATTCACCATTGCACAGTGCTCTCTTGCAAATGAGTTTTGAATTTTAGTGAGAAAATACAACAAATAAAGCATGGTTAACAAATAAGCATCTTCATTCATTTATTCTAAAGCATTTACAACAACATTTCAAAACACGCTAGTAAAATATTTCATAACACTAATTCCATAGTTTGCAATCCTGATGAGACTTTCTAGAGACAACAGGTATTAAATCTTTTCTGACTGATAAGGACAGACATTTTTTGTAAGGATTATGAAAAGTGGATTAGCAAAATTCATCTATCATCTTCAAAAGTTTCCACTGTTAGATCTTCTGCTTTATAGCAGGAGATCAAAGCATAGTGGGATGAAAAAGAAATCACTGATGTAACACCTTTCAGCACAGCCTGTTGGCATAACGACTCAATTATCTAACGTACAACCTGATGAGCCCCTAGTACATCGCTTTATTGGGGGAAAAAAGGAAAAAACCCACAAAGTGAGGAAAATTATGACATTATTAATCTTCCAAACACATTCCAAATGTTTGCTAAGTTTTGCACAGGTTGTGCACAGTGCAGCATCATTTTCCTTGAGGGCAGAGTTTCAAAGACATGAATGTCAGTCAAGCACTGAAGTACCCCTATAGCTAAGCAACTAACTCATTTTACATTGTCTCATCCTTTTTCCTTTGCTCTAGTTGGTCAACTTACAATTAAAATAAAGAGGTACTAATTTTAGGTACTTCTATTCCTTATCTAATCTGTTACACCAAGCTAGAAGCAAAGTCACCCTACACAGTCAATGAAGACAGAGAAAAAGTGAGCAAGAGGGCTACAGCAAGGAGGTAACTTGTATCTTAGGCAGGCTTCACTGCTGCTGGTGTACAACCATCTCTCTCCTCTCCTCCTCTCCAGGAAGCAATCATTCACCACCTTCCAAAGACACGTGTCTCAGGTGAATAAAATCAGGTGGGAGGGACACAGGCCCAAGTGTTAAAGTAAAATAAAAGATGTAAGTCAGTCGGTAAAAAGAGATAAGAATTACACTGCCTGAATAAATGGCTGCTTTGAAGTATTTCCTTGCAGGTAGAGGAAAGAAGAGAACACTGCTATCCCAGCAGTAATCAGAGAAAGTTCTTAATTCTTGTTTTTACTTCCTTTCAATGCTAAAAAGATTTGGTCCTTGATCAGGATGAGATCCAGTCATGATAAGGTCACCAACTCCCCCCTTTTTTTTTTCTTGCAAATTCTTTTGTTGGGGGTGAAGGGATTTAATTTGAATTTGAAACAAACGTGAAACAAATTTTACTCTTGGCGCACACTTTCCAAATTAATATAGAAATCAAAGACAGCAAGAAGACAGCTTTTAAAGGGAAAACATGCACACAATACAGAATTACTCCACTGCTTATACTTAAGACCAGTTAGACTGGATGCGTAAGTGAGATCTGGGATGCATTAGTCTTCAGCCTCTTAGATGTGACTCTTCATAAAAGCAATAGGTTAAGGCACATTGGTAGACCTTAGAGAAAAGCCAAAAATAAATTTTAGGGATTCCTGACAATTTTAATCTGCTACCACCAATCTCGCACCCTCCCAATCTCTCTCACCACTTTTTTTTTTTTTTCATTGCCAATGCTATCCTAAGTATATGGTAGTATCTCTATCTTTCCAGCAACAGAATGGGTCTTTTCAATATAGGTGAAAAATTAGCAACACATGAAAAAATCACTACTGCTGCTGTTTGAACGAGTGGCCAGTAAGTTTCACAGGGCAAAGAATTACAAAGGACACCGTGAAACAACCAAGATGAAGACAGGTTTGCTATGGAGTCATGCTGTCCACATACAAGTTATGACTCCAGTAATTATCTGCCACACATCAAGTTATCAGCTGCTGCAGACCTTGGTGTGGAGCTTCATATTGCTATTTCCTGTCTTCAGGGGTCAGAAAAATGAAAGCAAGACATGATAGGCAGGGTTGAGGAGAAATGAGCTTTCATTATGAGGAAGAGTAAATTAGGGAGAATCTGTATGTACTTTGTACAAAGATGATGCCTTCTAAATTTTTAGGAAAAGAAGTCCATGAGAAGACCTAAAAGAAGGAGAATGTTGCTTTTCATACCATGTCAAGCGTCTGTGCTGAGGAAGAAAAGGTAACATCTAGTAACCATACAACACAGTGGCAAAACAGAAGAGGCCACCAAAAACACTAGTGTAGGAGAAGGCTGGTGGACTGGAAGTTCTCAGGCTCTCCCAGGGCTTGGGTCTGGCTGAGTAGGGCACACCAGTTTTGCATTAAATGAAGATAAACTGGCCACAGAGCACTCTGCACCATTTTATATTTTTTGCAGCTTTTCTACCCAAATGATAGCCTACCTCCCAGCACATGATTGTAATCTGATGAAATGGCTGTGGCTACAGTGCAAACTCCACACACCCATGGCCCGCCCCGTGTATGTTGGTGTGCACACACACCCACCACCAACACAAAGGGCCTCGCCAAGAAAGGGCATGCTAACTTGCAAGGCAATCTGAGGTTGTTTGGAAGGCCAACCTAGTCTAAAATCATTTAAGTTTGTATTTCTATGTGCCTTCAACTGAACTACTTTTTTTCACTGAAAAAAGAGGAGGCTATTTAATCCATTTAATCCCATCTCTCAGCTAACTGGAATTCTTTTTGGAAGTATATCAACAACCTACTTGCAATAGGAAAGCTTGCTATTGTGCAACAGTGGGGTGGGGGAGGGGGGGTTTAAATACGGAGCAGACTTAATTTGGAATTTCTTTGTTCCCACTACCCTTGTCAAACCCTTAATCTTATGTGAAAGTAGTGTGTGACTTTACCCATAGCTACTTTCAAGTGGAAAGTTGCTGGATTGCTTAGGAAAGGCTTAAGCTAGAAAAGGACAGACCAGCCAGAAACTTCATAGATTTCTGTGAAATAAGAGGTTTATGAAAGCCTCTAAAAACTTTCCAGTATTGGCAATGATACTCTCCTGGGATCTTTCCTATATAAAGTTAACAGGACCAAAGGGGAAAGACTCTAGCGCAAAACATCATCATGATGAACATCACTTTAAGTCTATTTTTCCCACTCAGAGTGTCAAAAGTTTCAAAGCTGTTACTTGCCCACACACCTGCCTCTCTATTCGGGTCTATTTGCTTCATATTTTACCACAAGACTAACTTAGAGAGAACAGCACTGAATGAGCAGAAACACTATTTTCTTACATTTTCCTGCGAGTCAAACGCCCATTCATCACATCAAGAATTATGGCAGGAATGCATCTTGCGATTATATTTGTTTCCAGCAGAATAAACAAACATACATGGTGAAGCAGGCCAAAGTCAGACCCTGTCACCACAGGTTTTAGCTCCTGAAGAAGCTCCTGGCCCAAGTTCATCAGGCACTTCATAACCAGCAGCTGTGGTGCACGCGACACGCTGTTTACAACGGGCGAGCACGAATGACAAAGAACTGTGATGAAGCTAATGGGGAAGAACCAGCAGCTAAAACTCATCTTTTTTCTTGCTAGTTAAAATCTTATTATCTTCAATGAGAAATTAAGGGTCTGTGTGATTGCCTTCATTTCATTCGAAAACAGATTACAAGATTACATACGCCCTCCTGGGCACCGAAAAGGCGTAATCCATCAATGTAAACATCCTGATCAAGAACAAAATTTCAGTATCTGTCTAGTAGAGGGATCCCAGGAGGGAGAGATAATACAGTTATCTAATATTCTATTACAATGCACTAGATGATAATTCTGAAGAAAAAAACAACTACCTCAAACTTCTTTCTCAGTGTTTCCTCACTAGAGAGAGGCAAGAGCTCAGCTACCAAGTGGGACTGACCTGAACACAAAATCTCCAGCTCAGCTCAGCCCCGGCATGCTGGATGTCGGGAGCTTCTACTTTTGCTTGTAGTGCATTCCCATCAACAGTGCATGCACACACACAGCCAGGGAAGAGCTTATCGACTCCATAATATCCAAGGATATTGGATAGCGTTTCCCCTGATGAGAAATCATTATTAAATACAACTTTTGTACCATACAGCTACTTGAAAATTAACAAAATCTCAGAAGAGCTCCTTGCTTCTAAGAGGTGACATCAGATAAGACAGATGACCTGGCCTCTCCATCGCTTCTGAAAATGATCTTACAAAGCAGCACTGTGCCAGACTTTATGACTCACACTGATTCCACGGGGCTAGAACCAGATAAAATTTGTAGGTCTGGGATTTTGCTTGGTTTGTTTTTTCCTCTGTTACTATTTGTATGGGTTGGTTTTAGCTTCAGTACAAAATCTGTTGTTTATATACCTGTTCCCATTTCTTTAACTCCTGTTGAAGATATCTGTCATGTCATCTAGAAAGATTAAAACAATCTTATTCCTGGCCACAAATGCATGAATATGTTGCTTCTTATCAAAGTTTCTTTAAATCCCAACTCTTTTCTTAATCTTGTCTTTTTAGTCTCTGTTCATTTGTTCTTTCCATTATCGCATGCATCATGGCTGAAACATGCTAAGAAATCAATTTTCAGAACTCACATATTAACCATGTACTGAACTTGTATTAACTGTATTAACCAAGAACCGAAATTTCTCACAAAAAAAACCACGTCACAGAACTAATGTTATAAACTAAAACTACAAGGACAGTTCTGTACAGATGTAAATGTTTTATGCTGCTAATGTAAATCAGAAGTTCTTATGCTAGCTGACACTATTTAAAGTCTAGCTTTTAGTTTTAAGCAATACTTTAATAGGTCATAAGTATTTGGAAACTTCTGCATGCTAGTTTGAGACCTAAAGTATTATTCAAAGTTCAGATCTTTTGCAGAGACAAAGGGTTTCTAGATCAAACTTTATCTTCCTTTTTCTTCTGTCTGCTTTAATAGCAAAATATACAAAGATACAATAAAACTAATCTGTTTTTTAATACTGTAAATGAGTGACAAAAGTGACAACTAGAATTTTCCCCTGGATTATGGCTCAAGAGAAGCTGTGGTCCAGAGGTCACCCCTGGGCAAAGCCAGACAAACCAGGAAGACTGGACACGCCACTCTTCTGTGCAATCAGCACAGCTTTCTGCAGCACACACAGGCCCTGAAATGTACATTGCTGGCTGTAGTTATAACCAAGCGGGTACAACAGCAGCATGCTGTAACTTGACCTTAAAAGCACATCTTATTTAAAAATCAAGATCAAGCTCACCAAGAAACAAAAATCCTTTCTCTACTTGGTGGCTGAAAACATGCCTTTGCCATTACTTTAATTCTAAAGAGACAGCATATGTGTATTTTGACACTTAATATTTTAATCAATCCATTAAAACTCCATGCTTAACACTGGGTTCTTATATGGCACAGCCTAGCAATAGTTTCCACTGTCCACAAAAGTCCACAGGAAATACTGGAAGAGATTTATAACTCTGACATTCCTGGCACAATGGAGAGACCTTTAGATCTGAGTTATTATTATTATTATTATTCTGTTCTTAATCATCTGTCTTTAACAATAACATTAGTTTTGGTGAACCCCAGGGGCTGCTAGCAAAGAAACACTCTTTCATTGTTGATTAGTACATAAAAACAAAGGGGAACAGGCCGACAAAGTCTGGGAAAACATGTCAAAGTTTTGAAGCCTTGAGGCCATTTACAGTCATTTGTGCCACGGGTACTCAGAAGTCGTCCACAAAGAACACAGACAAACATTTTTGGTCCTCAGAAACTGATTGTTGATAACACTTCAGCAATAAAGCAGGCATAGGGACCACAGAGCAGGTTGTGACTGTGGTTTGGAGGTTTTCCCTTTTTTAGGGAAAGGTACCTGTGTGATGAGTGCCTCCATAACTCCCTATTCTGAGACTCCTTAACTAGAAGGGCTAAAGCCTAGTTACCATTTGAACCTCACACATTGCCTTTCCCTAAAGCCTAATTCCCAATAGTTCTCAGCATCCCCAAGGTTCAAGTGAAGAGAAATGCAGCCCTTCTGCAAGGGATGGCCAACACATAGCACGTCCAGAACCACAGAAACCTCTTACAGAGGAATTTTCTCCTCTTCATGTTTCCTCTGCCACCCTTTTCCTCTGGTGTTTCTCCCTTTAAAAAACAGAGTGCAGCAAGGTCAAAGGGCATAAGGCAGCTTTAATTAGCTCATATGTTTCAGCAAAAGCTGGTCCTTTATACATACCACACAACACCTGTGGCAGTGCACAAGCCCCACCAAAGCCAAAGGAGCACATCAGAATTGCTCCTCTTCTAAGATTTCTTTTGTGATATTTCTTACAATTTACTTGAGTGCAAAGAAAAACTAAACTCTCACTTGACTCTGTCAGTAGTTAACTTGCTGAATGTCTTTTTATATAAACTGAAATCTGGCTTACCTATATGCATTATAAAAGCTTTGCATGATTAATCATAATTGTTTTAATCAGTATTTTATGTTGCAGCCCTCACATTTTAAATGCACTATATTCCAGCATGCTTTACAGGATTAATAACATTTACCAATGTACAATAAGCTGTGTAAAGTTTATATAGCAAAAGGTAAAAACATTTCCTCATTAAAAAGAAATATGTAATTAAAATACCTTATTAATAAACGAGCAAGTCTGCTCCGGCATTAGACCACTACTTTGCAAGCTGACTAAAAGCATGAAAGTATGAAAAAAAGGAAAAAAGGAGGAAAAAGGGGAAAAGGGAGGAAAAAAGGAGAAAAGGAAAAAAGGAAAAAAGGAACGTGAAAAAGGAAAGAAAGCATTAAGGAAGACAGGAGAAGGGAGAAGGGAAAAAGACAAAAGAAAATAGAAGGTTAACTAGATGATTTTAAAAGATGACCATTCATCCCTGGTGCTTCATGAAGCAAAACCCCTGTGGAAAAAGAGAACGTGTGGTAGCCCTGAATTAAGATTACATGTTATAATGTATGCATATATAGAGCTGAATTAAGGCAGCTGCTTCTTAACTGAATCAATATAGGCTGTAACACTGAATAATGTTATTTCAATGTGTGTATGAAGTTACATATTCTTCTTGAGAATTTAGATTTCTGGAGTTTTAAAGGATTTTCTGAGGAGACTTCCACATTGGCCCACAGAACTTCATTCTCAAGGAGCAGGACTTGATGGTGAGTTTGCCAGAGAGATTTTCTTGGGAGGTGAAGTATTCTGCAAAAAGCATCATGCCAGTGCAGGACACTACCTATGGAAATAGTACTGAATTAACTCCAGTGGGCTTACACCCAACTCCTAGCTGTGACTTCTTACACTGAGTACTGACACTTCAAAAGAGAAGTAGTTTGGTTTTAGGGCAGAAATTAAGTTCTGTTTTTAATGATTAGGTGTCTCTTCTCATCTCCAATAAAGTAGTTCACACATCAATTTCAGAGAAAACTCAGTTTTAGATGTATTTTAAACTTTTTTATAATGGATTTATCATTCTTAGGCATCCAAGCACTTTACAACAGCAGTAAAATTGAATCAGAGGATCACAGGTTGGACGGCACTTCTGGAGACTGCCTAGTCCAACCCCCTGCTGAAACCAGGGAAATCCAGAGCAGGTTAAGGATTCTGTCCAGTTGGGTGTTAAATATACCTCCAGGGATGGAAACTGCACAACATCTCTGGGCCAGTGCTCAGTCACCCTCACAAGTTTTTTTAGTTTGAAGTTTAAATTGAATTTCCTGTATTTCAGCTAGTGCCCATATGCACTACTGAAGTCTGGCCTCTGTCTTCTTTACTCCCTCCAATCATATATTTAGTCCCTCCCATAATATTTAAATTGAAGATTAATCCATAGTGAAGAAACAATAACCACACTGTGCTAGAAGCCAGAAAAGAAAATTTACCTTAAATTTAGGATTAAACTAGGGAAATCTAGCAATACTCCCAAGTTAAGCAGCAATACCTTAGCCCTTCTGTTTGGGAGCTGATTGAGTAATTAGTCTGGCAATGTGCTAGATGTGATGGATTTCAAGGCCCTTCCCTCTCCATTAATCATCATGAACATAAGCCTTCTGTCAGTGTAAACAATACTAATCCTGACTTTGAAGGTACAAAGAGGGAAACACAAACCAACCTCTGCAGAAGGAAAAAGATAATTTCTGCAGCTCCCTTTCTTGAACTTCTCAGACACCTATTTACCCTGCACAAAGAAAGGTCCCGCAGGTGCTAGCTGTCTTTTATCAATCATTATCAATTACATACACCACATCAGTTTGGAATTCCAGCATCTCCTTTGCATGCCAAAAATCTAAGCCTTAAGAATGAACTCAGCATTCAGACTGGGAAACACTGTAGAGTCAGATATGAGTTTGGAAGAAAATGCAATCAAGATTCAGCCTTAGCAAAACCAGTTTATTTTGACTGTC
Organism: Strix aluco; assembly: GCF_031877795.1. Lineage (NCBI taxonomy): Eukaryota > Metazoa > Chordata > Aves > Strigiformes > Strigidae > Strix > Strix aluco. The sequence goes on from NC_133931.1 coordinate 73,638,167, forward strand.
AGATTCTGCATGCCTTTGCACCTGTGGCAGAGAAAACTCTGAGGGAATAAATGAAACTTTTTTCTATTATATGCCAAAAGGATCTTTCTTGACTGCAGTCAGGCACTTTTGTGGTGATTATAAGAAAAAGCACACTGTCTGGGGTTCCTGCCCTATGTGGAAAGTAAAGAGAATCAAGGGGTGACACAGCTGGGCTGTTTAACAAATGGACTAACACTAGAGCAGAAAAAGGACATATGGTAAGGTAAAAGTGCTCACATACTGAACATTTTTAGTCATCAACAGTATTTCTTTTTAGGACAAGAGTAGACCTTCCAGGATGAAACCTGTCAGTTTTGAAGTGAACAAATGATAGATTCTCACTGACTACTTTTTTTGTTTGTTTAAAAGCTACATTTCCTAGTATTTATATTTTTCCTAAACAAAAAGGAAGATCCTTGGGAAGCAAAAAGAGGAAATACAAGAATTTCCAGCATTATTGTATAATAAGAGAAATAGAAGAAAAAAAATTCCAGTGCCAGTTGAAAATTCAAACATTGTTTTACCCCATAGACTTCAACATAGTCTTTGTAAAGCACAAACATTGATCAGTGATCTTTTGTTTTCATGTAGTAACGTGTTGTGCTATCATGAGTGCTAATATTTCCCAAGATTGCAGTTCCTTCTTTTTTAAGCTCGACTTCATTCTTCAAGGTGCTATACTGGGCAGGTAAACATGGGCCCAAGTTTAATATTCTGAAGTAACAGCATTGCAATTAGTAAGATAGCTAAATACACTTAAACTAGACTGTGGCAGGGAGGCTTACAGAGAGTCAAAATTATTTCAGTGGGCATTTGAAGTTACTTCTGCTACTCAAAAGCCAAAGGCTAGTCTCCAAAATTCATATATTGTGGCATACGCTCAATAAGCATGGACTTCTAAAAATGATACACACTGTATTCCTGAACAAAAGCAAAGCAACAAAAGAAAGATGAATGACAGTTACTGAAAACAGCAGTCCTACCACTGGTGTTTCACATCACTTCCCATGAAGGGTTTTCAGGAAACAAAGCACGCTGCCAAAAGTGATGCTTAGGTAGCCATCCAATTTTCAGTAAAATTCAAACACTTTATTCTAGCTGGTAGTGTAAGGTGTGCTTGGTGAATATCATGAAGGAGCTACACTGAGAACAAAAAATACAAGTGAATTTCTCCAGCTATACTCTTTCTATATTAAGCTGTTTTTTAATTCTCTCATAATTTTTTCACCTGGCAATACATTCCAAACGGTGTTCCCTCTTCTCCTAAAGTAAGGGACTGCATGTGAAAAAGTTTCACAATAGAATAAACATTATTTTAAGAAGCACTACAAAACACTTTAAGTAGGTATCACTTCTAACATTTCTCAATACTTGTTGCTAAAGTGACAAGAGCTACAGGATTTTAGACAAGTCTGAAAGTTCCTATGAAGGGATGCACTGGCTTTCTGCATCTCAACAGACAGAAATGTAACAAGTGAACAGACAGCACAGAAGTATTAAGATCATTTTGGGATACTTCAGTAGTGTTTGAAATGCTAGTGTTCTGCGATACTTCAGTAGTGTTTGAAATGCTAGTGACAAAAAGGTAGAGAAGCTTTTTAAAATTATGCTTTCCAATATAAATTTAAGATTTCTTCAATGCTTTTGTCATCTTGAAACTAATTGATTTAAAGGGCACTGTAGAGGAGCACGGGAAGTCATATTTTTCCTAACTATATTCCTTCTCAGGAAGAACTAAGTCAAGAGCAGAAATCAGTAGGATAAATAAGAATTCACTATGCTTTAAGTTTAGCAACTAAATCAAAATAGTTCTTCAGTGAAGTAGGAAGTCTCTTTAAAGCAGAGGCAAGACTGGAAGTAAGGCTTTCTCACAGTGTCCCAGCCTCCTCACCATAGTGTGCTGGCTACAAAAGATTCAAACTGAACAGCCTGAAAATAAAAGCTGATTTAACCAAGATCTCAGTGTATTTGTCTATTGAGGGATGCATCCCAACATCAAATGATTTTATGAAAACAATGTATCTGTCACTTTTATTCCCTGAGCCACCTTGAAAAACAACAGCGAGTATATCCTTCTAATTTTCTTCATCATAATTACACTGTGATGGATGCCGAAACTGAATTCCTGATATACTTTTCAGATATTTATTGCTCTTCAGCATGCTCAGCCTGTCTCTTAACATTTCGGATAGGCTCCACCCTGCAATAATGTGCATGCCATTAAAGAATTCACTTTCATCTCCTGAATTTATGCTTGTTAGGGCAAATTAATGAAAGACTCTATTCTTTAAGTACTGGCTAAACAAAGCCAAAGTCAGCAGTAGAAAGCAAACCGATACAACACTTCATTAAATGTGCTTTTTATTCTTTTCGTTTCAAGTATGTCTGCTGCTATGTGAAATTTGGGGTTATACAGTCTCCTTTCAAATCTCACAGTAAAGAATGCACTCCAGTCACAAGTTCATATGTCCCATTTGAAGTGAACTTCCCATAAGAAAAAGGTGCAGGGAAGAGACATCATTACAAATCCCTTTAAGTACAGAGCTCACACTCTTCCAAAATATTGATTGAAAATGCTGTTTTGTGTCTCTGCTCGTTCATCTTGGATAATGAGCAAAGATTCCTTCCAAATTGACTGTAATTCTCTTCTAATCCCTCTATTCTTTTTTTTTTTTTTTTTTCCTTCAGCATGGTGACAGCAAGAACTTTGAGTACTGAATCCCATCTTTTTACAGCAATTCTTAAAGAGAAACATACTGAAATCATCTTCATCAGTGTCATGCTCAGACTTCTATCCTCTCTGAATTTAGATAGGTGAATAGCTAAGCAGAATGCACATCAATCCAATTTTTTCCCCCTTCTCAAAATTCTCAGGCAAAGATACACTCACAAAAATGTATTAAATCCTAATTTCTGGTCAATAGAAAGACAGCTTATAGAATCTCTGCTTTTCACTTTATTTCATTACCATCTAAAAAAGTGAATAAATAGATTCAGAACAAAAGAAAAATATTTGGGGCTGTAAGCTTCATTCGACCTAAAAATATAAGGTCTGTCATTGCTGACCAGTTGTCACTTGTGTGGTGGCAGGGAGAGACAATCATGTACTGGCGGAACACGAAGCTGGTGGTTTTATCAAGTTTGACACTCTGTATTTCTTATTTACCAGTAATTATGTAAATGAGAAATGCAGTTGAACAATCACATTTTATTTCCAAAACCATTTTGGGGTGACTGGATTCCATTTTGTTGATATTATTACCATTCAGTGACCATGGCATTATTGGTAATCCTCAGCATGAATGCAAACACGTTTCTATGACTGTATTATTGGTCAGCACCCCATTAGCAGGAGTTACACAGGACCGGGATCGTGGGATAGCATTAACACTGAAGAAGGTGGTGCAGAGGCAAATTGGAGACAGAGGAGTTCAACAGCTCCTTGTGTAGACAGTTCGGAGCAAGGTTGCCAAGGTCTGCTCTGTAAGCAATAACGTTGGGCTCCACATGGAAGCAGCTAAATTACTTCCAGATCCAAACCAGTCCTGTAAGTATCACGGACACTTCTGCGCAACACTCCTTCAGTAAGTGATGTGGTCTGAACCCAAACCATCTGTGCATAACCAGTGTAGAAGACTATACATCTATGGCACAGTTAGTCCACGATCAAGACAAACCCACCATGGGTAATTAATGGTGTCTGCGTACTTAGAAAGAAGTTAAAAGAACATTAGGCATACAAAATTCAAACACTTGCAATTTAAAAAATGTCAGAATTAAGATTCCTATAGACAACGTCATTCAGCCTAATTTGCGTACAAACTTAACTATGTCAAAATCAAGTTCAAGAAACATTATTTCTGAGTTTTGGAGTACTACCTCATTCAAAGCAAGTGCTGGAAAATACTGTCTAAAAAGCACTTTCTCAGTGTGTGGTCCTAGGAATTTTTTAGTGCAAGCCTCCTGCGAAGACAGAATATTTCATTTCCTGCAGGGTTTTCTATGATGTTCATCAGTATAGCGACTGTTTCACAGGTCTGAATACATTTTCTGCATAGCATACCAATGAGGTAAAGAAAATATTTTGTTCTGTTCTGCAGAGAAGTCAGAGCCTCCACTAGCTCTGGACGTCACATCTGAGACAGCTGATAATCTGATTTTTGAGAATACCTTTTGATATAGTTCTTGATATAGCACTTCAAATATCCACAGAAGAGCTGCAACTGAGTTTAAGTTCAGCTCTGTGCAGCATGGTCTCAGATTAGTCCCCCAGAAAAAAAATGAACACAGGTGAACAGGAAACATAACACTACTTTCTTAAAAGTTGAACTGAAATTACTCGCCTAATACTATGGCAGAGGTTCAGTTAAAATCTCTCTCCCCCCATGTCAGGAACCTTAAAATGAGTACCACCACCATCCTTTTTTCCTCCTGAACTTTGAGGACTGGCAGCCTTATTTCCAGTGTCTGGAAAACCTGGGTTCACAAACATTGTGTTCCTTTACTTTTTTTTTTTTTTTTCCCTCCTTTTTTTGAGATGGTATCCTTGTTTCATTAAAAAAACCAAAATGGGGATGTGTGTAAAAAAAAATCCCATCTCATGCCCAAGTGGAATGAAACTGCCAGATTCATCACACTGCTTTTTGTCATTTAATTTAACAGCATAAATACTTTTTCTATTAACTGTTTACACACCCTAAAGCAAAACAAGAAACAAATCTACAAACCATCTCTGGTTTATAATAGAAGCCACAGTTCACCTGACCTGATTAAAAAAAGTTCAGGCTGTCATTGCAACAATACTTGGGAGTTTGAAGAAGCAAGAGTTATTTCAGATGGACAATAATTCAGGTTGATACATTGTAGAGGTACTTTGCAGATCAAAGAGTTTTGATATTCCTGAGCTACTTCCTACATTCCACAAAACACCACCACCATCCATCATGTACAGCTTGGTCACCCTCCAATCTGTTCTCTGGTTTTGGGACAACTCCTCTCTTTACCCCTATTTCCTCAACAGCAGTACTGACAAAATGTCACCAAACTCCAAAACTTTCCCATCACCCTACCAAACTCTTAAGAGAACGATGAGCATCCTGCTGTTCTTGACATCAAACTCTGGCAACTGAAGACTATGAGATGGAGAGAGACAACAGACCTCTGATCTGCTCCAGGCCACTGTTCCTATAGCCTCCCACTTCTTCTGAAAGGGCATCTTTAGCTTCAAGCATCTGTTCAACAAACATCTCACCTTGTTTTGGGGCCAGTATCCTTACATCTGGGAGAATGCCGCAAAGCAGCACATGCTAACATTTGGATCATCCCTGTCATCCAGAACAACTTGTTCTGGATGTAAAAGGAAAGGTTGTCAAACAAAATGAAGTAAATTATTTATTTGTGTCCACATAAAACTAAACTATGAAATGGGTGTATGCTGTCTTCAGCTGAAAGATTTCTTGCTCTTCACAAAATTATCACTACTATCTCTAAGGCTATCAGTGTTGTTTCACAGTTGTAACTGAAAATTGGATTTCACTAATCTCATCCTTTCTGATTGCTCAAGGCAGAAGGGTAGTCTTTCACTTTTTATAAGTACAAATAATGGAAAAGATAAAAAATAAATAAAATACCTGAGTTGCTTTATTGGTGAAGAAAATAAAGTGGAACTAAAATATACTCATTTTGATTCACTGAAATTTATGTTAGCACAAAGTACAAAAGCAACAGAAAAGCTTGAAAGCCAGTAATTCACATTTTGTGGTCAAATAGCAGAAAAAATAAATGTAAACAGTACTTATCAGTTAAATAAGGACAGCTGCTTGCTACTGTGTAAGAAAATCTCAAAGAGCTTTACAAAATCAACACTGCAGTACTATAGCTGATTTAAACCTGTAAAAAATTTTCACAACCATTGCATAATGAATGTTACTAAACTGTTTTACATCTTCCTGAGAAAGTGTTGAGACTCCAAAATACCTCTCTGTGTGAACCTCCAAAAGTTCGATTTTTGCATATCAACTTGTGAGAGAGCTTCTAACTTGGTTACATAAATAAGTTGCCTATAATGCATCCAATTCAAGTGACCTTACAAAAAGAAATAAAATATGAAGTGGTGAGAGAAAAAATCAACATAGCTGGTACAAGCATTAAAAAAATAAAGTCTATTCTTTCTTGCCTTCCTTAATCTCAAGTTTAACATACAGAAAGGCTCAGAGCCAGAATGCTTATCCAAACTACATAAATCTCTAGAAAAACTCTCCAGACTATATGGCCCTGTCCCCATAAAACCTTCCAATTCTCCCTCATGCTGCTTTTCATCAGGAAAGCTAGTAGAGAGCTATCTTTTCCCACCAAATCTTCGATCAATCTTTTCCTACCACATCTTCCCTTAGAAGAATGAATCTCCTTTCCTTGAAATGTGTTTATTAAATGAAATGGGAACGGAAACCAGCCCCCAAACCTGCAATGAACCCTACAGCAACAAGGTACCCCACACCACTGCTGCGGCCACCTCTGAGAAAGACCCAATTAACTCCCTTATTCCCTTCCTGAATTCCTGAGCAGGGTCAGAGGGAGGGAACACCATTTACCACCATGCAACCTATTTCAGGCAGCTGGTCCAGCTTATAATGTAAACATGGTAACACCTTGGGAAGGTCATTCAGAGGAATGGCAGCATTATCAAAGCAATTAATTTTGGGTTGATCACATGCATACTGCCCTTTCACTTACTTTCCTCCCTCCCTTCCTTCCCTCACCTTGTAGAAGAAAACACAAGGAGGAGTTTTCACTCATTCTCTGAACAGAAATTTTCAGAAGGTGAGAGATGGGATTTTCTTGAACACTGAGAATGTCTTCTTTTTTTGGGATGATTTCCAGCATGATATTTTATTTATCTGTTGCCAAAAGAAACACTTTATAGTTTTCTCATTTGTCAAAGGGCTTTAAGAACATGCTTGAAGGAAATGATCCAACTAACAAAACAAGCAAAACATTTCCATGCACTTCACATGCTCCATGAAAAGTGGCCTCTTCATGGAAACCTGTAGAGCTAACTGTTCAACCTGAGGTGCGTTTACCAATTGCTTAAAAATCCTTATTCATAAACGCACATGGAAAAGTTGCAGATCCTCTACACCCTTCTATCTTCTGACCACTAAAAAGTGAAATTCAAGGAAAAGAGAAAAAACCCTGATGTTTAAACTCATGAGATTCAACCATCACCTTTCACTTCTTTGAGGGTTTAATTACATGACATTTCATAAACCTGGAGAGTAAAATGTTAAACAGACCCATAGCAAGGTACCAGAGTCCCAGTTAATTTCCAGGGTCACACCAAGCTTGTCTGCCCTCAGAGCCCTTGACAGCTATAAAGCTGAAATCAGATATTGCTGCATTTACCTACTCTGCCTTCTTTCATCACCTTTTTTCTTAAATCTAGACTGCCAACTTTAACAAGCCTTCTGTATACAGCACACGCTGTACATATTCCTCATCTAATTTACATAATGAATATAGAGTTGATAGAATGAAGAACTCCAAAGCTAACTATATTTTATTCTGTGTGACGGGCTGTCATAGTGCTTTCCTCTTGCACTTTTCCTACCGTGTGTCTCCTCATACAACCAGTGACACATACTCTGGACCTAGTAAGTCTAGTCAAGACCTATTCAAAGACTTGTGCCTTCCAAATAGGGTAACATTTTCCTTTTAGTCTTCGAGACCCACCTACATCAGCACCTACAATTATGATTAAGCAAATAGATATCAGAGAGGTAGAAGATCAGCAAATCTCCAAATGAAGATTAAATGCATTATTGCAGTATAAATTATTACTTCTAGGTCATTACTACAGTCCAGCAATGTTTGTTTTTTTTTTTTTTTTTTCTCCCTGCATCTTGCAGTAACACATATTTGGTTTTGGGTATGTTTGTGCACATATTTTTCCTTATGAATCTACATCATGTATACAGATGCGCATCTGCAGATAAACATATCCAACTATATGTATCTGCATTTACGCATCCCTCTCTCAAAATTCAGGTCTTACAGTATCACCAAAAAAACATGGCCACTTCATGATAAATGCTTTCATGTGTGTATAATTAGTTTAAAAAAGGACTGCTGTTTATTTGTACAAGATTTTTAAAACCATGTTTTCAAAGCCCAGACCTTCACAGTGGTTTCAGAACTCTATTTTTATGACAAAATGCATGCTACAAACAACAGATGACATTACCTTGTTTAGGGTCCAAGATAATGATATATGTGGAGAGAAAAGTTTATATTTCACACCACTTTCATCACTGATTCCTACTAGAATATTACATCAGTGACTGCAGAGGGAGATCCTAGAAGCTCGAGAAAATTTTGTTTCTAAACCTAGCCTTTCCCCACCAATCTAGAAATAATTTCCTCTTTTTTTCTTCCCACTTCAACCACGTTTATCAAAGTTAAATTTTAAATCACTGTTTTTGACAACTTAATAGTATTTAGTGCTTTCATTTTCAGAGTTTCAATGCAAGGCATCTTTATAGCCTTAATTTTGAAGAGCAAAAAGTCAATCCAATCAAAGTCACAGCTAATGTTGTCACTCTTAGAAAGTAGACAAAAGAAGAACTGTCACAAGAAGTTTCTGAAGTCAAATGAAGGAATATGAAAACATGGGAGAAATGCCTGTGATTTCTTACTTTAAATAGGCCTAAATGATGCATTTTACCACACAACTCTGTGTAAGCAGGAAGAACACAGTTTGCAATGACCTCATAAGAAGCAGAAGATATGACAGGTATAACTGAAGAGCAGGAAAACCAGATTGCAGAAGAGATACTGGAAATATGAGTATTTCCACTGTTAATAGGTACATGCGAGAGGAGAGGCTCTATAGAAGATGATACCAATTTAGGAGGATGTTGCTTCTACTGGGTAAAGTAAACATCTGATTAATGGATTAATCGTTATGGAAACAACAGTGACCAGAAAAGTGAAGTAATGCACATCATCTCCCCGTTCCAGACTTTTTCTGAGTAACTTACAGAATAGCTATAAAAAGGCATAACAACAATGTCAAAAGTGCAAACAATATGAGTCTACTGCTTCCTAATAAGTTGACTTCTCATTAAGTTTTATTTTCAGGAGAGAGAATTATAGTAGCAGAGCTATACAGGCAACCTAATTTACCTAAATTACGGCAGTCTCTGTTAGTATAGCAAAAAACAGATTTCCTGCTGAAGAGGAACAGGCCGTTCCTTTGGACAATTTCCAGCAGTTATTAGGTTATGTCCACTTCTCCCCCTCAACCTTCACACATTTCAAGGAAGCAGATTCTTCCACTGAAAGTCACTGCCAGGGTCCTAAATTACCTCTTCCTTTCCATGAGACAGAAGCTTAATTGATTAAGGACACAAATTAACTAGAACACCAGAAGAGGCAATCATTACAAGAAACCTCACCAAAGCAGATGCAAATAAATTCCACTGACAATAAAGGGCACTGTCACACCTCCAAAGGCCTGGTAAGGATGCCCTGTTTTTTTGAGGTCAAGACTATAATGAAAAGTCCCAATCTACATTAATTTCAGAAAACAGCTTTACAAAGAACAGCCTTCTACTTGTTGGTTTTACTAATGAAAGGGACATTCTAGTTAATTAAGGCTAATTTTCACTTAAGTACTCCAGATGCCACTTGAATCTGTTGTTAATCTCCCAATATGAGATGGATGATGGATGCTTGTTGCAGTCCACGTGACTTATTAGCCCTCCAGCCTCAGTGCTGGAAAGTAGGATTTCATGTTATATCACCTGTCTCACTGGAAGTAAGAGACCTAGCAGAATAGAGGGTAACATGAATACAGCACTAATAAACACAGTTTTCACTTCAAGGTAATTTAGTCTGGGGCTTTTGTTTTTAAGTGCAATGCAAAATGAAAAGTCTGAAGTAGAGAGTCAGCTGCCATTTTCATAAGTCACCTTTTGCTTAAGGGAAACGAAGATTGCTAGAGTTAGAGCTTTATTTTGAAACCTAAAATACAGTAATTATGACACAAAGAACACCAGCCATATACATAACCTTGGAGAAATATTCCATAGCTCTCCAGCCAGTACAGTGCTAGCCGCACCATGCTCTGAAACAAAACCGCACTGCAATAAGTCAAGATCTGATGGACCCTCTACAGTATTAGGAATTCCCATGAAACAACAAAACCTCCTTTCTTAGGAGACAAACTGAGCACAGGTGGAACCTGTCTGAAGGGACAGGATGGGTTAAGCATGGTCATCAGGATGGCAGGAAGGGAATTTTGCCTTCCTTCCCAGCCAACATCTGTAATGTTTAGAGAGCTAAAGAGCTCTCTAAATGCATTAGAGAGCTTCACTCTCCTTGTATTTTGCATTTCAAACACCTGAGTAAAACTGAATTCAAAGAAAGGGTGTCAATCTTCCTTTATCTTCAGCACTGAGATTCCATTCAAATACCATTACTCCTGAATAAATTACATAGAAAAGAGTTAACTGGCAAATAAAATGGAACCTCACTGTAATCTATGTCTCATAACACACACTAATAACTTCTGGACTGTTACATTCTAGCCTGATACAGGAAAGCAATCCTGTAACAATCTCAATCCTGCTTCATACATGGGTACATGGAAAAAGGTATATGAATTCCTGTGGATATCCACCCCACTCTCTCTCTGACACTCTAATGCAAATATTATGCCTATTATGCATTGTGCCATTACTTTGAAAGCATTTACAGGTTCTTTGGCATTCTTTAGCGGAATTCCACACTTCACTCCCAGCACTTGTCTCTTTAGGTATCAGCCGGCTTTAGGTATCTAAGTGATTATCTGGCTAGTCTCCTAAAGTAAATGAATAAAAACTGGGCTTTGCTCTGCAGGGCTTTCTTGAGATGTCTGTCTCTATCAATCACCCAGTGACCCTAGGGAATTAGCTTCTTCGTTTAGCTGTTAGGTGTGTAATGTTGAATAGCATTATTTACTCCTTTTTTCCAAAGGAGAGAAAAAGACATTAACTTAGACATTCTCCTACCTTTCCTTTCTCTACTCATCTCAATAAAACCAGTGGCATCTTCTGAGAAATAACTTAAGAAACATAGTGATAGTGCATACACCCATAGTATGAGCATGTTCCTCAGGCAGCAGACTAGTAGAGGAGTCAAACAGCCTCAGCTTGTTGCTTCCCCAGGTTGGTTCAGACTGTTGCAACAAAATGAAGAGGCAAAGCTGAAAGGGTGGTAGTTATTACTGGAGATGTGTTCAAGCAGTAGCAACCACCTGCTGCTCCCCTCCACCTCTTTTGGAGCAGCAGCAAATAGAGCTCTCCAAGTCACTTCCCAGCTCTCTCCAACTCAGCTCTTCCCATTTGCACAACTACTTCCTCCTCCTCCTCCTCCAGCAGCAGAAAGGGCCCTTGCGCTTCTGCCCTCAAGCAGCATAATCCAATTCTGATCACAACGGGGAGCCTCAAGTCTTCTCCATGCATGTTCAAGAAAACACTGTGAATACATAATTTTGCCCACAAACTTAAAAAAAATATTTAAAATCAGTAAATATAATGGCACAAGATTTTACAGGTGGTCAGATTGAAACAGCTGGAGTCAAAACTGCCTTGCTTAAGATCAACCCACAGGCCAGCAACAGTGAGAAGAAAACAAAATTGTTTCAGTGCAGTCACTGGAGCAAGAATTTCACTCGCACTTTGAAAAGGCCAACACCATCACTGGAAGATGATGGCCCTCTCCTGCTCAAGGGAGCTGCTTTACCCTTGTGCTGCTGCAGCTGTTTATACATGCCCATGAATAACCAGATCGAGAACTGAAGGAAGTCCAACTGACCCACCAAAAATAGATAACCAGTAAATTTAACCCAGAGCAGCTCAACGTTCCAGACAGATGAGGTGGATGGTGTGGGATATAGGAACAAACAGCAACAGTGCAGGAGGACAGGGAGGGACTGGCATTTTGTCCTGCTTTTTCAAAACAGGAAAGTAATGCTTTCCCTAACTTCTTCCAGCTAGAGCAGAGGTAGCAGAAGCTATCTTTTCACTGACAGACATATCACAGAATCATTCAGGTCGGAGAAGATCCTTGGGATCATCGAGTTCAACCGTCAGCCCTTCTCTACAAGTTCTCCCCTACACTATATCCCCCAACATCTCATCTCATCTAAACAACCCTTAAATATGTAATAGCCTACACTGTTGCAAAGTGATTCCAAAGGAAAGCTTAATGCTGTTACAGTGGGAATATTGCTTTGTAAAAGCAATTTTGATTTGCTGCGTCTTATCTGCTGGCAGTAATGGTGGTGTAAAGAAGGTCTGAATCATCAAGAAGAATAAATTAAAAATTGAAATTTTATTTTCTTTGACTGAAAGCTCTCTGAATTTCATTTCACTGGGAAAATAAGACAAAACAAGAAACAATTTCCAAAAATGCAGCATTCAATGTCCTTCAGCAGCAGCAAGAAGAACATAGATTTAAAATTCTTTCAAGTTATTAGAGCATATAAAAAAGCCCTCAAACGCAATGTGGTTCTTGTTGGGAGCACAACAGTTAGGGGAAGAGTAGAAATGACAAAAAAAAAAAAAAAATCACTGTATTTAGAGAAACCACAGTCCTATGTACTCTATATGAAATATATAGCAAGACATATACTGGCATTTCATGATGTACAATAACGTGTTTGTGATTCTCACAGGATAATCCAGCAATCAGATGTTTTAATCTTAAGACTTTTTTTTAACTTATAAATAACTATGAAAGAACATACTGAAAAATGAGCTCTTCAGCTAAAGCAGCATTGTGTTACCCTGATTACTTTTAATTAACTTTTCCAAAGATTTTAGAGCATTTACATAAAAAAGCTTTTGTGTTTCAAGGGAATGACCATGGGGCCTTTGAAATGAAAAATGGTCAGTAAATGTCAATACAACCATGTAAAAAAAATAAAGATTACTTTTTCAATATTAACATAATTTTCAGGATTACTGTGATTTTGTTTGTTTGAACATTACAAGTGATGGGCAAATAACTACGAAAGAGACTCCTACGTTTTTTATTATTTAAGAGTTCTGGACCCACTTTGTTTCACACACATATCAAGAGTTAACTCCTATTGGTGGCAGTAGGATAAACAAAAGTGCAGTCAAGCCCATTAGGTCTTAACCTAGTTTGCAATAAAGCTTTGCAAATTGCTGCTAAGAACCATCCTGGTTTACAACATTTAAAAACAGAACTGTGCCCACTCGGTCATGATGCACACACATTGTGCCTTTATGCAGTGGCAGCTGTTTCAAAGGGCATTTGCATCCAGAAGGAACAGTATTTTTAGCAGCATCACCTGATAAGGAGCAGTGTCTGTAACTCTACAGCAATCTGTTTATGGTTTTTGACTACAAGCTCAGGTCTGGAGTGATGTCATTAGCTGAGAATCTCCTCCAAGCTTCTTAGTCTTTTGACTGCCTTTTATTATATTATACCTCTCATGTACAGAGATCGGCCTGCAAATGGAAAGAACCCAGTATGGTTTATTTGTAATAACTCAAGGTTATTTAAGTTTGTCTTACAACTTCAGAGCACTGGTATTTGCCATGCTCCCCATCAGTTTTGCAGGCAAAAATCTGCTGCTGAGAACACATGTTGAATCAATGTATTCCTGAACATCTGAGCAATGCACTGATAGATAAGAAAGTTCAAAAATCAACTTCATTTATAGTATTCAAACTATAAACTGAATTATTCCAGTAAATGCAAAATAACATTACATGGGAGTGAAGGGAAAACCAGCAACCTAGCTATAAGTAAGTTTCCCAGGAATTTACTTTCACCTTAACTCATACATATGTTTAATTCAAAGACCAACACCATCACTGTCATGCTCCTCCATAGGCTTGGGGAGAAATAACGTTTTCAGGCATTACATTACAGTTCTGAAGCTGTGCTCAAGTATGGATCAATGCCCCCTGGATCCACTATGATTTGGTATATGCCTCTTCACTAACGCCATGCACAAAGGACAGAGCAGTCATAACACTCCTCTGGTTCCCTGACAATTACAAATGCAGAACGGGAGAAGAACCCATAAATCAAGGACAGGACATGTGTTGCCTTATTCGCAATGACCACATACCAAGAAATTACAGATTCTTGAGAGTAACCATTATTTCTTCCTCAAGTACCTTCAGCATGGGTAGCACTGTACATTTCAGTATCCTTATAGTATAATAGGAATAAGAAACTTCAGTCTCTCAAGTTAACACTGTGTTCCTGACCCAAATATATAATCTCTTTCTTTTGTTTCTACCTGGTCTTGTCTGAAGCAAGCAGATCATATCAACTGCCCTTAGTGATCACTATTTTCACATAGGAAAAAAAATCCACCAAAAAAACCCAACCTATTTTTTTGCCACAACCTTTGCAAAGGCATGCTTCTAAGAACAGCCACCTATGGGTAACCACAGCCAAACAGCAGTCTGAAGACTGGTTGTAACCAAGTAATATATTCTGATACACATCTGGAAGAAGATGTTAATGCTTCAGCTACAAGTTAGCTCACATGAAGTTCTAATACCACTTGGGGACAAGGCTGCTTAAGATCACAGCATGTGAAGCGGGGAAAGGGAACTTCTGGCATTCTTCCCCTGCTCCAGTGTGGTTCCCTTCTCACAGGACACAGTCTTCCACAAACTTTCTCCTACATGAGTCCCTCCCACAGGCTGCAGCATTTCCCTAGCTGCTCCGGTGTGGGTCACCCCCACATGTTGCAGTCCTCCCAGAACTGAACTACAAGAGAAGGGGCTGCTTCTTCCCACAGAGTCCCGGCCTTCTTCAGCACAGCCACCTGCTCTGGCGTGGGATCCTCCACAGGCTGTAGGTGGGCATCTGCTCCACTGTGGACCTCCATGGGTGGTGGTACGGTGGCCCTGCTGTCTCACCATGGGCTGCAGGGGGGCTCTGCACTGTCATACCCCAGCCCTCTCCTTTCTTTTACTAATCTCAGTGTTTGCACAGATGTCCACCTCACAACTCCTCCTCCCAGGTTTCCCTTCTTAAATACATTATCGTAGAGGCACAACTCATTGGCTTGGGCTTGGCCAGAGGCGGGTCCGACTTGGAGCCAGCGGAGCTTCGAGAAGCTTCTCACAGGGGACCACCACTGTAGCCCCCTCCCCCACTACCAAAAAACCCTGCCACTCACTCAAACCAGGACATGGTCAAATGAAGTATCATATGATGAGTGCAGGCCATGACTTCTTGAAATTCATTCGACACAAAAAGGCATTCTCAGCACAAAGTGGGAAACACTCTGAGAGAGGACTCCATGAACACCTGCAGCACTTTCTCAAAGTTTCAGGCAGGAGTAATTTTCTTATCTATCAGACAGCATTTTAAGGGCCTTGAATAGCTCTGGACCAAGCACAATTACATGGAAGGACTGAATCTGGAATACCAAGTGAGAAAAAGCTTAGGAGGGTTTACCTATTTTACATGCAATTAATAATTACTGATTTGGCACCAAGTGTGCAGACTTACAAGATCTCTTCCAGCAATGCTGTTGAGCTCCAAGCCCTGCACAGACTGTGGTTGAGCTGCCCCTGTCCATGGTACTCGGCCAACCACCCCTGGGTCCGTGACGGCCACCACGTGCAATGACTTTGGCTCTAGGTGGCACATCCAACGACACAGCTGTTATGTCTGGTTTGGAAGGACATATAGTTCTGTTGGCCAAAAGTTGGCTTTTCTGGTATGGATTAGCGAATAGGATTAGGCTTTCTTTCCTAATTTTGGAAGGCTCAACTCTTTCTACTTAGGTCTTTGTTCAACTGAGGCAGTGAGGCTAAAGCCCCTTGAAATGCCAATTCTGCCATCCATGAAAAGCAGCTAAGTCCAGCCTTTGAGAATGCAGGGCTCTTAGGTGTCATTCTGTTCCAGTGGAATCAAGTACAGAACATGAGTCTTTTTCTGACCGAGTCCTGCAGGGCAGGCAGACTCCTGCCTTGACCAGGCTGGCAGTCCCAGTACTGTATGTATTCACAGGAGATCCAGTTCTCTGAGTTAACAGTGGTCTCAATGTCCTTCCCAACTTGTTCTTTTAGAATCCAGCATGGCTAAAGGTATGCATTACACAGGGGTGTATCTTACGGTCTTTCATGCATTCTGCTTCCTACTTGTCTACAGAGAGATCTAGGTAAAGGTGACATTCACAGTACATAACTTCGGACACCAAATACAGGAGCTCAGACTTCACAAGATGCCCCTAATATCGAAGAGAAAGCCTTGTTCTTTAACTAGATGATTCAGGGAACCATTAAAATCACTAAACACATAATGGTGCCATGGCTTTTTATAATAACCATCGACTGTGCCTATCAATTACAGCAATAAGCATGTCACATCACCAGGATTCCCAAAGCCTGAAAATGTGACATCTAGATGTTTATTCTCTCTGACTGTTGAATTCAGGAGCAGGTTGACAGGGGGTTTTCTGTCTGCTTCCTCATCTCATCCCCCTCCGCACACACACCAAATTCAATGAAAGTCACTGAAGGACAAATACTTTTCATAAAGCTAACTATAAACCAGCTTATTCAACCTCTTCAAAGAGAGACAGAATAGACTCATTGTTTGAGGGAAATGACCATGAATATTCAGACTGAGACTCACTATCACCAGTGAATTTCTTGTCATAACTGACAAAGCATAAAGGTCTGAAGTAGTTTCTGCTGAGTTCCCCCTACTGTTCTTGAGGAACTAGTTCAGATTAAAATGAACTAAATTACACCAAATACTCAAGCCCCTTCTACGTGAAACTGTAAGCACAGACACACTCATGACCTCACATGGAAAATGGAAAAACAAAAGATAACAGCAGATACAAAACAAACTGCTCATCAGTGAGCAAATCCAGTTCAATCACAAAGGCATGTTGTGTTCTCTCTTGCTCAAGGAGTCTAGCTAACTACCTGAGACAAGGTAACTGGAATTAGACAAGACAAATCCTGCCCTGTAATCTAGCCGAAAGGGATTATTTCAAATGATACTTACTGCAAATATAACTGTCCTTATACACTCCAAATAACTGATACAAAGGCAAAATTCCAACAGACATCTCTGATAAACATTTACTTCTCAATCAGGTCTTGCTCTGCTAATTCATGATGATGTTACACAAGAACTCCACATTAGAACACTTCTTTAAATTCAAAAGATTTTTAGGTCAGTTCTTTGTATGTAAAAAACAAACAATTACACTCTGAGTGTAATTGGTTTAGAAGTGATCCCATCAAATCACATTAAAACAGCTAAAGACCAGAATAAAGCAACACAAGTTATTTTATACACCTAGCCAATAAAGTGCTAGTTTTCTATGTATTTTCAGTATTTGAAGTGAGCCATCAGCCTCATGAAACTAAAATTGAAGGCTCATTACATATGGGACAGGTATTGTTGCTTGTTACTAAAACTGCTTGATAGTTCCTATGAAAACACTCCTGGGTTAGTTGTCCATTATTTCCTCAAGTTTCAAGTTTGGACTGAAACATTTTCTCTGTGGTGTCTGAAGCAACACTTTCTTTTTTCATGGAAAATTTCTAACACTTATTTTATTTGGGGTGGGTTTGAGTTCTTTGGAAAACATGGAAAAATTATAATCTCATGTCAGTGAAAAAGCTCACACAGATGACATTAAAATGTGTCCAAACTTTGTGTAGTTATAAGGTGTTGAAATAACTGCTGTTTGACACTTAGAATAGTCTCTAACTGAACATATACAATCAGCTGAAAACTCTGAATACTCCATCCTTGGAACTCGAAAGATCCCCATAATGTTTCCAGCTGCTGCCCACCAAGGAAGGACATGGCAATCAAAATAAGAGCAGGCAGCTTGTGAGGGTTTTTCAGTTTTGTTTTAAAGGAACTGTTTTGTTACCCATGTGGTGGGGAGGAGAATTCTGACCTGAACACCAAAGGAAACGAAATTTAAACCTAGAGAGATGTTCAGAGAAATGAAAGAGTTAAGGGAGGAACTCTGTCAGAAAGCGTGATCAGTGCCTGAGAGTTATGAAAAGAGATGAAGTGACTGGGATAAATGAGGGAAATAATGTGAAAGACTAAAAACTATTTGGCTGGAGGGCACACAGGGATTAGGACTGATGTGAGTGATGTTGAGGAAAGACATGGACAAAAGATAAGAGACCAAAGCTGTGACTACATACTTGATAGCGGTAGCGCAACACTCTCCCTTATTTGTTTGTCTCAGGTCAAACTCAGGTGTTTGCTGGCACAGGAGTTTGTGTCCCACCACTGAGAAGCGAAGTGAGTATTCAACAGTACTAAAAAAAATAATCCAGAACAATAGCAAAACATCACCTTTTCTGCCCATCCAAAATATCCACCTTTTCACATCTATTTTTCAGATAAACACGTTCCTCTGTCAAGTTCATTACACCATCACACAAACACAGCTGTGGTGCCAGAACACAGGACAGACAGTGCAGAGGTGGGAAGAAGTGATGGGAAGAAAAGGTGTCTAAGCCATCTTAAACTGTTGAAGAAATTAATGTAAATGAATTTATGAATATTGATGAATGGATCACTGATGTAAATGAACTGATAAACTGATGTAAGTTAAAGGAAGTTGATGTGGGAAGGAGAAATGTATAGACAGATCAGAGAAAGAGAACTAGGGCAGGCTGGGCAAGAGTCTAAATGGGAAAAGAAGCCCTAAGAGCAAAGATTAAAAAGGCATAAACAGAAAGTACCATATCAAGTTTGAAAAAACATCTCAAGGACAAGCCCAAAACCAGCACTTAAACTTACTGAATCTTTCTGAATTCAGAGTATGTCTGTTTTCAAGCACCTCATTTCCTTATCTGCAACACAATGATAATGCTGCCCTTTCAGCTCTTGGAAAACATTTAGTGACAAACCACAGAAAAATCTATGAGGAAAACAAACATTTTATAACAGAGTGTGCACAGCATGAAATAAGTCCCAAAGCCTTGAGAAGCACTGATGATAAGACGAGCTATTTAAAAGGTGTTCATTAAGTGCACAGGTATGGTGGTGCTCACTAGTTGAAGCAAAGCAGCTGTGGAAAAAGCTGTACCACTGTGTGATCAAAGACTGGATCAGCTTCCTCACAAAGGGGACATGCATGTCTGTAAAGTAAGATCATACAGGGATTTCTTAATTTTCAAAACTTTTACTTATCAACCTTAACAGTATTATTAGTGCATTTGCCCATAATCATCTTAGAGAACATAAGAAACCTTTATCAAAAGCACATATAAAAGAATATTCTTAACAACCAATATAGATGGTTAATATATACTACAATTAATGTTTCCACCAGCGATATTAACCTAAATACTAAAAGCAAGCTTATGGTGACGCACTACTGAATTTTGGGAAGTTGGCAATCACATCTCAAAGTTGCATCCTTAAAAGCAAAACTTTTGCTCACTGTAGTGCCTGGGCAAGAAAACAGCCTCTGCGCCCTGAGACTGCTCTCTGCACCCAGGAGCAGGCTACTGAGATTCAGATCACCCAGGGTGAAAGTCTGCAGGGAGACTTGTTACTCCAGATACTTGAAGCTCATCACAAGCATGTGCTGTGTAACCCTGCTGCACCCAGTGCCAATTTGGGGCATAACTTTAAAAATGACAGAGCTCTTTCTGAAGCAGGGATTTGGAGTAAAAAATTAGGAAGTCAGGGCATGGCGGGGGCAGGGACAGAGACAGGAGAGACAGGGATGGAGGAAGTTGAGATCCTTATCTCTATATCTACTATATCTACTATAGGTGATATAGTAGGAGGGAGGTTAAGTAGGAGGAAACAGGATATTGCCCAGTATTGGCAGAAGTCTTTAAGACCTCCCTGTCATTTAAATAAATCCACTTAAAACACACTATAGATATACTAAATCCTGAGTAGCACTTCAGTGACTCAAGACAATGCGCTGGAACAGCAGAGTCATCTGACAGCACGCCTCCCAGCAAACAGCAGTATTTTTAAAGTGTCTCCATTTCAGGGAACTGTGAAATGTCAAAAGAAAAAATAGTAAACTCCAAAAGAAAGTCTGTCCATCCCAGCCTTTCATTAAAGGCAACCCTTAGGATCTGCCCTTAAACAGTCATCTTTCCTGTGGGATGTTAACACTCTTTGGCTTCCTGGCAGCAGAGAGATCTTTCTTATGGAGACCCCCTCAGTAGCTCACATACCATTTTCCTTCCTTTAATGTACCTTTCAGGTCTGGTAGAATGTGGAGCCACTCAGGTGCAAACCTTAAACTCCTCCTCTCTCATCTTTTTCATCCAGAGACTTTCAGATTACTGAGCAAGTTCATACATTGACCCATCCTATAATTTACTCATTGCTTTTTGGAAACACTAATCTGTGGGTCTGAAACATTCCAGCCTTCATCTTCGTGCACAGCCCTGTGGTCCTCCCTGCTCCTGTACACCCTGAATACCACCCTCCCCCCATGTTGTCTTTAATCACTTTTCTCATCTCCAGGAGTGTGTGTGGGGAAAACCAAAGTACTTATATGGTTGGAAAAGAGAAGACTATTTGGTTTTTTGCTGTCAACAAATAGAGCCAAAAGAAAAAATGACTTATTTTACATGGCACCTACATCAGTAAACTCTCTTCACTAAAATCTCTTGTAAGAAACTTCAAAGTGATAAATTATTGAAAAACTCACCCTAAACAACAGAAGTACTGTATTTTTAGCAGCTAGTGCCAGCTGGTGCTCCTGTATCACTAGGGAGCAGGAGGTGGGCACAGCCTCCTCTCCTGGCTTGACAGCACAGGCTGGAATATAAATACCATCAGGAATTTAAATGGAAAAGTCTGGAAATGCCTCATACACTGAAAACAGGAAAAATCATTCTTGGCCAGAAATATGGTGAGAAAGAAATCATGTTACAATTAATAAATTCATAGTTTACCGATCCCCACTTTCTGTAAAACTTGGAGGAATGGGATAAACCTGTGCTTCCCCCCACTAGCAGGCAGGGATTCCCTCTGGCTTGCAGAGGGAAGATGCAGTAACCTGCTTCTCCGTGGCATCTTGGCTTTGCTGCCTCTCCAGGTCTGCTCACCCCCCACCCGCGCATCCACTGACAACCTCCTGGGGAGTGGGAGGACACCAGTCCACATTCTCCTCATCACCATCAGTGGCTCCAGTCCTGTGTACGGGAGGTGGCAGAGGGGGGAGAGGAGGAGGGCAGTAAGTAGCAATGACAGATAGTAAACTGGTCCTTATATTCCACTACAAAGCGGCAAAAAGTTTCCAACTTTTCTCATTCAACCTGTGTAAACATGCAGCTATTAGCTAGTTCTGCCTTCCCAAGCGGTATGTGCTATTCCTTCTGTGCTCCTTGGGGCTATGCAGATGCAGAACAACAGGCAAACAGAAACCCTCCACAGCAGCAAAGAGAAACGTTAATATTCCCATACGCTCACTAAGATTATTCCTCACTGTCATCAGTCTATGAATATTGTACAGTTTTTCTTAGACACATATGTATGAACATAGCATTTATGATAAGTTAATAATTAATAATGTGCTAATACATGTAAGTCTTATGGCTTAGCTTTTAAATTCTTGAATCTATGTTTTTTTAGTAGCAATCAGAGCCTTAAAGCAGGTCACTGTCTCACGCTAATGAAAATTAGTATTTTAAGAGTTTACAGTCCACTGCTCCAGTTTTCTGATTGCACCTATGAGAACATGATCGATAAAAATGCATACGCATGCACATTTGCAAAAAATCCAGACAGACAGGGCTAAGATGTAACTTAAATCAAACATCTGGATATGGAAATTAACTCTGAAGACATTTGAAAACTCTGATTTTTGACACATCCTTATGTTACACAATAATCACCTTCATGGAATAACAGTCAGGACTTTCTAATTATCCTACACATTTGACCCTACATGTCCCCCTCCTCCTTTAAAGTCCTTAATTTTCCCTGCTTCTGTATCAGGATAGAGCACTCTGTGTGGCAGCCTAGCAATCACCATTACAAATAGCTGTGGAAGTATCTAATCTTGAAATGGGAATAATCAAACACTATTTTTCAACCATATTTTACTGTGTTTTATGTGCATATATTCAGTACAAGTAATTCACAATGAAATCGCCAGCAGCCGCATACTTTGTGCAAGAGTTCATGTCTGTGCTGGCTTATGAATGTCTTTATTTTATGCACATTTTCTCCCTCTCTAATGAATCAGTGTTTGGATACTTTCAGGCTAAAAGATGACTAGAAAAAGGCAGAAATACGCTGTAATATGCTCCTACCAGTTGGAATCGGTACATTGTTTTCAAGGCTTGTTCATGAAGTTTGAGTAGTTAAATCATATAACATCCACTATGGCTTTAAAGGCCCCTGGGACTACCATCCAAGTACTTACTTTTTGCTTAGTAGTTAAGGATGTGCATTTTTCATGGTTCAGTTCCTTGTTTTACACGGGGTCTGCATAGCCTGAGGTGTCACTTTTCATGGGAATTTCACAAAGCATAAAAAAAAAATTACACAAAACCTAAGGATTCTTTTTCATGGAGAGAGAAAGCAACAGAAAGCCTCCCAGCCTCTGTCAGCTTTAAAAACAAGGGAAATCCATAATTTTATGGTGGTGTTATTGCTGAATTCCATGTAGACCATGAGAACCCTATATCCTCCTCACGAGCAGTCCCAACATGAAAGGTCATTTCATGTAACGCACAGAGCAAGGAACAGCTCCGTTTATTTGTAGATGTGTAAATTACTATAGAGTGGTTAAACTTTTGAACTCAAATTTGCTTCAGTGCCAATTCCCATCCCAGACTGGGAGGACTTGTACTGTATGCTCTGTGTTAGAACCAGCTGGCCCTGCTTCCAGATGGATCACAGATCAGAATCACAT
Source organism: Strix aluco (assembly GCF_031877795.1). Classification (NCBI taxonomy): domain Eukaryota; kingdom Metazoa; phylum Chordata; class Aves; order Strigiformes; family Strigidae; genus Strix; species Strix aluco. Next base: position 73,661,121 of record NC_133931.1, read on the forward strand.
CCAGGCAGAAGGGAGGGAGGAAGAGGAAGAAGAGAGCAGTGCTTGCTCCACAAACTAAGGAAAAGCTTCAGGTTGTGTTTGGTAGGAAACTCTGTGTAATGCATGCATAGATCTGAGTCCAATAAATATAATTTTAAAATATGCAGATGAGAAATGGAGAAAGGAAATATTAAAGGCATAGAGAGGAAAGCAAAGAGGATGTTTTCCCTCTTTTTAAACTGCATGGTTTCCAAGGTCAAGCTCTCCCAACTACCACTGTACAAGTAAACAAATGCATTTAGTCTTAAAGAGATATTTGCAGAAGTGAAAGAGGATTCAGCAACTGAGCCAAAGAGGTTTAGTGTTTGTATTATTGATCATGGGGAATATAATGTGCCCTTTTTTCTGGTAAAATGAAAAGCACTATAATCTCATTATTTCTAATTTAAAGAGTTCATGAATCAGGTCGCCAAATCCAATCGTATTTTTTTCATTTCATGACTTTTCAAGACACGTAAAGAGGCACATCTTGAGCTTTCTGCACACATGTAGCAGGAAGAGGTACTGAGCCATCAGGTATAGGTCTGATTTTTCTGGGACTGTTAATTTTGGTACGAACTACAACAACTGGCACCTGCAAAGCTCACTGAAGGAAAGCTGGCAGCACAGCCCATTTCACAAAGGGAGATGGCATGGCTACATCACAGTAGCTAATCTCAGCAGTGCTACTCATTAACAGGTCTTATGAGCACAGGTACACTAATTTGCTACTAATTTGCTAACACAGCTGTGGTTTGCTTGGTTTGGTGTGTTTTGTTTTGGTAGTGGTGGTGGGGAACCTAGGTTGTATCTCTATGTGGAGATGCCCCATACTATGTGGGCATAACAGCTTCCACATGGAGTTGCCAGTTGTTGGTATGGTTTCATGGCACTGTAGTCTGATGTCCAGCATAAAATGAATGATATGAATGTTCACATCCCCACAGGACAAGTGTCTAACTCTCATATGCTTTCTGAAAGACTCAGTGGAAAGATCAAAGAACTGTATTTACAGGGAGACAGAGCCTGCAAGTCTCTCTCAGAAGCCACACTCCTAAGTAATCAAGCTTTAGGCACTTGATTTCTCTTTAAAGCACGGACTGTTCTACAGTTACTTCGAGATCAGCTAGGAATTTTACATCATTTTAAAGGACTGCACATAAGAAGTCAACTTGAATACTGTAGAAATAGGTGTAAGAACTTCACAGTCACATATGAATACCTGCACACTGAAGGTTAAGAGAAGGAAGTCAGGAAAGTTTTCATACTTGGCTTCAGGAAAAGAAAGAAATGTGAAGGTAAGCCTAACCATGTGCTGTCTGTTCCTATTTACTTGGGGCTGGGATACTTTTCTACAGCTGGAAAACTTTAAAACAGTTCTGTTCACAACAAACCAGGAATAACGCAAAGGTATGCACGATACACAGTATTAGCTCCATTTTCACTACTAAACTTACATTACTAACATCCGGTTTACTGCTGTGGTACCAACCCAGCAAGACACGTCTATTTAGGATAGACGTAGCCTCTCACAGACCTTATTTCTAGTCTTTTGATATTTACACAAACCCTGCTGATGACACATTACTTCACATACATTTACTACAGGACGTGCTTCCCCATGCTAAATGCTTTGTAATACCTAACTGTTAATGCAAAAGGCTAAAGCTGCACAATCTATCAGGGTGAGGAAGGAAAATTCAAGAGCACTGGAAGTATTTGCATCCTTGTAATAACGAGGGGATTTTTTGATAAAAACAGCCAGCCGATTCCTGGGAATGGATCATCCCTGTGTTACAGAGAGCGCACTTATAAACCCCAAGTATTCCTAGCAGCAGTTGGCCTGATGCAGAAATGCCACCAGCTCGCTGATAACTTCCTATCTGGCTTTCAGAACAAAAGGGTTATCAGCAGCAGCTTCCACTGCCTGCTTGCAAAACCTCACCCTCACCTTCGACTTCCTCTAGCTCCTTGACATCTTCAGGCATACAGTATCCCAGTGACAGACAGTAACCAGATGGTGTTTTACCATCCAGCACTGAGTCTCTTCAGGAATTTAATCTCATTTCCCAGAATACACAGCAGCCCTTCATTCTAAAGTTGGCATGCAGGTGGTATCACATGCCTCTGGCTTTATAAATAGGCCTAACTGTCGGTGACTTTGGAACACGTCTGTGATTGAGCCGTTTGCCTGTTGCTTTAGAAAACCTGACCCCTTGCCTGGGCGTTCATCAGCATCATTCTGACAGACTCCGGTGGTTCCTGTGCACATTCAGCCACCCTGTCAAACAGCTTGGCGTCTCCTAGTTCCAACAGCAAAATCACTTTCTGCTTTACAACCAGTATCTCTTGCAACAATTTCTTTCCACTTTGTGTTGTTGTCAGCTATGCTATACTGATTAATTAAAAGCACATGCAAAATACAGATTTAGAATTAACTTGCTTCAGTAGGAAGCAGAGGTTACTAAATGGGTAACTACCCAGATACGGCTACATCCTTTCCTTCCATCTATCCCCCTGCAAAGGTTGATTCCCATTTACTGACTAGAAAGGTGAGGAACTAAAAGGTTCCCCCATCCTTGTCCCCCAGAGTGGGATCAGAAAGTGTCAGTGGGCCTGTGATAGGAAAACCTACAACTGGTTCTACTGCAACCTAGTATTCTGTCTAGATTATTCAATTAAGTGGAAATTATGGAAGTTTTGGCTATACTGTCCCTGGAGGTATTTAAAAGAGGTGTAGACATGGTGCTTAGGGACATGGTTTAGTGGTGGACTCGGGAGTGTTAGGTTAATGATTGGACTCCATGATCTTAAGGGTCTTCTCTAACCTAAATGATTCTGTGATTCTACTTATCTTTAATTTGAGATTATGATAATTGTTTGGGGGTTTGAGAGAGAGGAGTTAAAACACAAATATTGCCTCAAATAATAACTCCTAGGCTCCTTCAAGCACTTGTGTTCCTTTATTTCTTCTTAAAAAACCAGAACACTAGCAATCCAAAACCACCAAACAAAATTAAAAGCATCTCTCACCCAGTCTTTAAACTCAAATTCTTATTCCCCATATAAGCACACTGTTCTCACTAAATCAGAGAGCTGCATCCAAAAGCTGAATTTGATTCAAACAGTCTAGTATGAGCACAGACTGATGTCCCATTTTTTCCCTCAGCCTTAGTTCTTTGAAATTTTGCACCACAGCCAGGTCAAGGCCTCTTCCTGTTTGGATTGGACACCTGGTTTGTGCTTTCAGACCACAAAAATTAACTCTAGCTTTTGTCTAATTATGGACACCTCTAAATACTGATTTGAATCCATAAGGAGACAGTTAGGGATCCAAGCACACAAATACACTCTGCAAAAGAGGCTGAATGACGTTTTGACAACCTCCTCACTGGATGTGAGGGACAGACAGGACAGGATCCCACCAGGCAGAGCTTCTCACACCATGGTGTCAGCAGACTCATCCCTGAACCCTGATATCTCACTTATTCAGTATATTTTTAAACCAATTAAACCTTGGCCTATACAAGCTGCTTTTGTTTCTCACCCTCCCAACAGCACTGGCGAAATTAACAGAAAAGAGAGACTACCATAATTCTACCAATTATTTAATTTGTCTGTGCTCAGCCATGGCATTTCATGTGTTGCTTTCTCATTCTGTGCAAGGAACAGAAGATCTCAAAATTGTATCCAAAACATCCTCAAAATTACGATAAGATTTATATTAATCCTCATCAGTTGTGGATATTTTCATCTATTTTAACCCATTTCCATTTATTTTTTAATATTTAGGAAACATCCACCACACTGCAATCTTGTAACTGGGACAGAAGCTTTTAACTTCGGTGTTATGAGTGAAGTTCATCATCCTTATGGATCATTGTCACCAAAGGGAAAAAAAGGAAGGGGGTGCGGGGTAGGAAAGGAAAGCAAGCCTGTTCCTGTGAGGAAAAAAAAAATCCCCCAAAACACACAGTTTCTTCAGATGTCAATAATAATTAAAAGGAATATCAGAGAATAAATTTGGCCAAAGAACTAATAAGTAAGGAAGAATGAAAGCTGTTTTCTGAACTAGTTTTTCAGCAGAGTAACTCTCAAGAGAAGCCCTGGCTACTGTTGGTTTAGGGCCTGTAGGCTATACACTGACAAAAGGGAACACTTTGGGAAAGGTACTGTCAAACAACCCTAGTTCAGGGGACCCGAGCAGAAATAAACAGTCACTCCTTAGCACTCGTCAATAAACTGCCTAGATTTCTCAGTATTGTATGTAAAAGCCACACTTATCTTCTCTTCACTTACCCATTAAAACAACTAAAATTTTCATGACTCATATTTAGTCATTTTTTTTTGGCAGCTCGGTCTGGCTTGAACCAAATCAAATCCACTGCGCAGAAATTCACAACCAGGAAACACTAGAGCGAAACAACACAGACCTCTGGAAAAAGAAAAGCAATGTCCTCAAGAAATAACTTGTACTTGGGAATGCACTGAACCTCCTACAAGCCTTACGTATACATTTATTTCCAACCTATTTTCCCTCCCAGGTCCAAAGCTATTTCTTGAAGAGTGAAGGCAAACAAGTTCACAAGAAACACTCAAAAATCGCTCAGTCAAGACGATGGGCAGCCCTGCATGGGCGAGCCCTGGAGGTGGAGGAGGCAGTGCCATGCCTAAGGTTGTCATTTACTGTCACAAGCCTTCAAGCTGGGTTAGGATCACAAGAGGAAAACAGTGAATTACACTGAAGGTGCTGGAGAAATGTAGCCAAAATATAGAACTAAGGAGAAATTCGGTCTCCTTATGATTCAGGTTAAATGCAGTGAAAACAAGGAGGATATACTCCACTTCAAAAGGATCTGCAGAACAAGGACACCACAGCAGTAAGGCACAAAAATTCTAGACAAAGATGACCTTTTTTTTTTTTTAAATCTCCATAACTTAACAGTGAGTTTAAAGCTTATGGGACCACCTCAGTACTAACTATGATGTATCTTTAGTAGAATTTATTCACCTAATTCAGCAGTACTCCGGGTTTAGTAAAATGCAGCACTGCAGTAATACACAACTGTCACAAAAAAATCCAACCAATCGCTATGGTCTTCCAAAAATAATATACCAGAAACACTCCTACATGACGTATTTAACGTTTCTTTTCAGCACCCTCCTCAATGTATTTGGATAAGATTGTCTGGCTACACTGTACTTCCAAACCTCTCTTTATCTCATTGCACACGCAGACCTATTCAGAAAGTACATGCTGGCTCCTGGAACTGCAAACCAGCTGACATAATCTTGGAGTTGTAACAAGCTTTGGACTTCCTGAAAGACAATCAAGACCAATTTAGTTTCTGAAATAAACCCCACATCACACAGAAAAATCATATTATTGTAAGAGATGCTAGGATACACTACCCAAACTTGAGATTCATGCGTCAGCAAAATAGGGGAGAAAAAGACCTCATTTCAGAAGGTACCAATCCCTAAAAGCATCATCTTAAAATAAGGTTTTTAGTTTATTTGGAATACTTATATATGGTTAGCTTTTGTTGTTGTTGTTTTGTTTGTTTTATATTTATTTTGAACAAGTTGTAATCACTTCTTAATGCAAAAAGATGAGTTTGCAGTTTCCTTAGTATAATGCTGTGGACACTGGCACTAAGGCTCTGTTCTATCTTCATTGAATTCAGTGGAAAATCTCTAAGTTCTGACCACGGACACCAAGCTCTTGATAGCTAGAGAAGCCACAAGATGAAAGAGACCACTGTGATCTCTCTGAATGCTGGATGCATTAGGGTATATCTTAGTAACATAGATAACATTTCATTCGTGTTTAAAAAAAAAATAGGAAAGAAAAGAAAAAGAAAAAAGCAATCAATGTGGAAGGAGGTTTTCATTCTTCTCAATCCATACCTGGATGATGTCAGATGAGATCTCAGTAAGATGAAGGTACATGCAATACTGTGGTGAGATCTCTCAGATGTGACTGATTTCTCTGCTATCAGCAGATCATTCTGTCCGCTGTGAGGCTCAGCGCCCTGGACCTTATCTGACACTGGAGCAGAAGAGCTGCAGGGCTAGCTAGTGTTTGAATTATGAGGCCACTTACACTTTACACCACTCAGGTAGGGTAAACATCTATCAGGCTTCCTTGTTTCGAATATTCAATATTTGGCTGCAAAACCCAGCTGAAGGGCAAAGACGTCATCCAATCACACTAGGTCAATGCTGAGCTGATAAAGGAGTAAGCCCCTACACTGAAGGCCAGACTGTCCTATACAGAACCTTTATTTTGCTTCCAGTCTGAATTGTCTGAGAGCATCTACAGACTGTTTTCTCCCAGAAATTTTTCTTTCAGCTGTAAAGTAAGTCTTTTTCCTTTCATGTTTCTGTGTCCTTCTCTAGTTCCACTGTAGTTAATAGTCTTTTACTTTTGAGTACATACAAGCTATTCAAGTATTGAATATATAGAAGCTATTCAACTATTCAAGTACATTTATATCACTGCACAACTACTGACACAGAACATAATTTCTTTGGTACTGGTTTGGTTTCTTTTATATCCTTGAAAGCTGATATTTGTGCAGTCTAATCTCCAAGTTCTTTGCATGAAGCCACACTTACTATTTGCATCCTTGCTTTCTATAACTTAGTGTTTCTGGTTCTTACAAAATCCTTCTCCTTATTTTTGAATTTGTTTTACTCCTCAATCCGCAGTTTGAGTTTTGGCAGCTAAATACATCAAAGTGACATTTTTAAAGACAGCTATGTATGTCACTCTAAGAAAATTCAAATGAGCAATCCACCACAACTATGCATTCATTAGTGCTCTCTATTTACTATGAGATCATCCAGCAGCAAAGATCCCTTAGTGTGACTGTTCTCCTGTCACTCATAACCCGTTCCAAATACTGAAGGAACTCTCTGAATTTGCAGCCTGGGTTTCCTGGTCAGATGAAAATCACACGCATTCATTTGGGCCACAATACAGTAAAGCAGCTTTCTAACCCTGTAACACACCTTTTCTGCATCACTCTCCAAAAAGATAACTGGCAAAGGTAGGGTTAAGTGCAAAGAACAGAATGTAAACCTCTGATTACCTCTTTAACTCCAAAATATCAGATAGCTAAAAATTGTTTCCAGCCAACTGACCTTAAGATATGACTGTCTCACTGTTTATTCTAGAGTTACTAATCACACTCCAAGAAGTTATTTTGTTATGTGCCCTTTGACATTTACAATTATCCAGTGAATGCTTTAGAAAACCTTTTCTTTCTTAGAATTACAGATTTTCAGTATAATCTACAAGAAAAGTTGGACAATGGAGAGACTATCAATATTTAGATTTTCCAATTCATCCTGCTCAGCACTATTAATCCCCCCTTAATCTTCCTGCATAACATGCAAGAATAGGGACCAAACTGAGAAACAGGTTCCAAGACACTTAACATGGCAAGTTGCAGCAGACCTGTTAAAGCTTCAGAGCAATAAAAACAACTTTTGGATGCGTTTCATTTACCTCTCAGGATGTAGTTCTGATAATTCTGGTCGGCCTCTGCTCCCACTTTGATTAAGCAAGTCAGACCTTCAGCGACAACAAACTCATGAACCAAGTCCTTGTCATCCTGCCACAGGGGAAAGGAAAAGCTGTGTTAGAATTTTGAAAGACAAAAACCCAGATATATCATAATGTAAAACCAAATGCATGCCTGCAACATTGACTTTATGTTTCAGATGATGTAAGCAAGTTGATATGGAAGTTGTTATATAGAAGACCAGAAGCAGAATTCTTAATTTTAAAATCAGAATACATCAATGCAAAACAAGAAAAACCAAGCTCTTACGTTTAAGTCAGCCTCGGAAGATTAAAATCAGTAAAATATGACTTTTGATTTTTTCATTAAAGGCTTGCAGACATTCTCGCTGATACTAAAATCTCATTATATCACATAAACAGACATCCTTATAGCCTTAGCGTGTCAGGATCAACAGGATAAGTCCATCTCTATGCCTTAGCATAATTCCAGTTTCAATATTTTAAGTGCACTCAGTAAAACTTTAAAACTGGTGTTTATTGCAATGTAATATTATATTCATTATCTTAACATAATATTAATTCATTATATTTAGAATGGGAAAGTATAGTGTTGAATATAAGAACACTAGTAGATAATATTCTCCTTGTGATGGAAAACACAGCAAATTTAAGAGAAAATACTCCTTAGTGTTTCATGGGAGTTTATACTCGTTGAAGTGACTCACTTTTTTTTAGTCATCAGTCCTTTACTCAGTGCAGTAGAATGACCCCATATCACAGGTATATATGATATCAGGGAGAGGAGGACTTTGCTGGGTGCTACATGCATATTACAATGCCAAGGGACTATAGAGCACCGTATCTAAAGCTTGCCTTCTCTTACAGAAGGCTCATGTAAACAAACAGGAGGCTACTAGAAACTTGATTAAACAGCACTTAATGAATTAGGCATACAAATTAAGCACAAAACCAACTTAAAATATTAATGGAGGAGAACTACTCTGTGGACAATCACAGTTGCCGAGTCCCTTTTGAGCATTTTTAAAATATGCTTTCATACACAATAGTGTATTAGATGTAAATTTCAGCCTTCCAATAACGCAGCCCTGAGAAGCCAAGGTGCAGATAGTAGATAGTTTTGTTGAGCGTGATTTCTTAATTCACTGCAAATGAATTCACTTAGAAAACTGCCAAGGGAAATAAAATAATCAAGTCCCTTTTAGTGAGACAGTTCACTTACTGCAGATTTATTTCAGCCTGACAGTTTCTTATGAATTTCCTTCTCGCACCACAGCTAAATTACATAATTCTTAAAGGCTGACCAAATGGGATATTTAAATTTGTAAGGTTATCTAGCAATTTGTGAGAAATTTAGAAATTATGAGAAAAAAACCACTGTTTAATGTTTCAGAAGATCAAATTTGCTACAATTTAAATATCTGTTATAGTCATGTGTAGATACACAACTTTATCATGCTAAAGTTGATTTATCCTTTAAAAAGTATATAAGGAGGAAGCATACAATCACTCCCACATCTTTGCAAAAGTATATTGTAAAACCCCAAAATAGGTAAGATAAAATCCACCACTGTGCACACTTGAGCTAAAAATGTTATTTATTTCTTAGTCTCAATGTTTTATTTTTTGAGGATGCTATTTTTTTTTTTCTGTAGATAGATAAAAGCCTTGATAATGTTTTCTGAAGAGCTAGGAAGTTTACAAACTCCCATGTCAGACCAGGGCACTACAAGATACAAGCACACGATTTTATGAAGACAACAAAATTCCTTTGCCATACTCAAAAGACAGTGGGATTACTGGTAAAGCAGAGCTTTACAGATGACACTAATTACATTGATTTCCTCTGTTATACATAACAGTGTTTTAACGGTGCATGCACAGATCCCCTTCCACTACAGCCCACCAGGGAATTCCCTTTGCCATTCCAGAAGAGAAATGAAGAATTAAGAAGGCTGTTTACATTGAGCAGCTAAGGGCACCTTTACAGCAGGAGACCTCTGGCTGGCACTGAGGCTGCTGTATGTTTGACCAAGTCGCCAACCTAAAGAGAATGTCCTGATGATTGGGGCGGGAGGCTAGGAAGGGGCATGGTCAGCCAGGGCACGTGGACCTCTGCCTGTCCCATTCCAAGCAGTGGCCTCTGGCAAAGCCCTTCCCAAATGCCACTAGTCAGAGGACTGAACACTTAACTTCAGATAAATTGGTTCAGAATTAATTTGTGCAGCAAGTGATGCCAAAATTCACATGGTGAACTGCCAGAACAACGTTTTACAACAACTGGAGTCCTGGAAAAATAAGAAAAGGATCCAAGATAAAATGCTTTCTGACGATCAAAGCTGTGTTTCAGGTTCACTCCCCCAAAACTTGGGGTCCCTGATTTAAAATCAAGCAACTCCAAATAAATACATAAATAAATATTCATGCATGCAATACACAGATCCAGATCACACTGGGTACCAAGCAACATATTCAAGCTCACCTTGTACAATGGAGAGCCACCTCCAGCAGCGCAGGGAGGCAGAAGCATACCCAGGGACCCCAGAGGAGTCTCCTCCCTGGCCATCAAGCAACTGCTCCCTCCTATACATCCCTTTGTACATGGTGTTTTTAACTCAAAGAAACTTGAGTAACCTCTTGTTCTTCAAGAATTTTGGATCTTGTTTCTCCTAAAACTCAAGAGAGAGGAACATAACCCTGGGATTTGTCAGGTAAGCTTAAAGTATATTCAGGTTTCAGGTAAACTAAGGCTACACACCATGGTAATTCACAAGGACTACGCATGCCTGGAAACTAGGTTACTCTGTATGCTAAGGTCAATGGTTAAACATTCCCTGCTACTAAAGAGAGATGGTGCCAGATTTCCCCTACCCAGAGTGGACAGTGGTGGGAACAGGGGCAAGGGACAGAAAGCACAGGAGTATGCAGAATTTAGAAAAAATAACAGAAATTGGTAGCATAGTGCAGAATCAAGAAAGCTGCAGGAAAAACATCCTCCAAAATAGTTTTTCTACAAATCTGATGACAAATAGATGCATCTTCTATTGGACAACACCATTGTCTAATTTAAAGAAACAACATATATAACATTATAAAGTATTGAGTGAAATAACCACAATTATTTTTTCAGATGGGAATGGTGTCCTAGCTCAGAGCACACTTTTTTGTCTTCAAATACCTTTTGTTAAATAGTTGAGTAGACATTTTGACTTTGAATCAAGTGTGTCTGCACCATCCTTAAGAAAAAAGTAAATCTATTCTGGATTGACTCACAGTCAAAGAAGCAAGACTGGAAAAATAGGAAGGAGGAGGAATAACTGTGGTCTGCAGATTCTGACATTTGTTGATAGACCTAACATGCCTGTTTGGGAAAAATAAAAGATGTTCGGATGATACAAAAGAAAATGTCGCTATGCTAGGGAAGTTAGCAGTAGTTCAGCTTCAAAGACATTCAGGTCAACCCCAAAAACAAAATAAATTTTTTAACATCACATAGTCATTAAGGGCTGTTGATATTCAGTGAAAGATAAAAACTGAAATACCCATTACAATTTTAAGATATTCCCCATAATCTTAAATAGTAAATGCATATTGGAGTATCATCTGAGGAAAAAAATAGCATTTAATTCTCAAAATACCTCATGCTAAAGATCTGTTTTGTATTGGTGACTTCTTTTTTTTAAAAAAACAAGGACCTTCCCAAAGCAAATTGGGAGATCTGCCTTCTGGAACTATTTCAAAGCAGCCGAAGGAGTAAACCACTACATCATGGAGTCGCCCTTGACTGAAAGGAGATATATTGCAGGGAAACAGCAGAGGAAATGAAGGGGATGAGGGACTCTAACCAGACTGCTTTTGGAAAGCACTGAATAAACAAATCAAACCTGAATTTAAGAAAGGCTTTTAAGGTACTTCTCCTTTCCCAAATAAAAAGGAAAAAGAAGGTGTAATGAAGCAGAGTACAAACACATCATGCTCTAGACATAAATCTGAACTCGGTACATTATCTGTCCCATCATGTATATACGATGAGAGGAAAGAAGCAAATATCTGGAATGTGAAGCAAAAGATGAAAGACATCCAAGCCCATGCGTTCTACATTGAAAGGAGAATGTTTACATCAATTTTGGTCTAGCATAATCTTTTCAGACCCATTAACTCACTGACTTGCCAAGTTAGGTGACCTCAAGAGTAAAGGCTACTCTCTAGCAGTGGTAAGAGGTTCAGGTTTCCAGGAAGAGAGCATTCATTGTACAGAATATATGGTGTGTGTGTGACAATGATATGTACAAGTAGCTGCCGCATGTGTGTGATAACAGCTAAAAGGAGGCAGGGAAAGGTTGTCATTTGCTATGGAAATGGACTCCTCTGCTAATATCACAAAGATTTATGACCACTTAATCAGCAGGCATCAAGGCCCTGATGAGAAAAGCAGCAAAACACAGGCAAAGCTCTCTAAGCTTCCTGCTAAGCTCCTGCAACCGTAAAGATTGTGCAGTGACACAAAAGCTGGCTACTTAAAGTCTTTATGAAAAGATACCACTGGCCTCCTCAGATAACTATATTTTACACGTTCATTCACAGACTTCGAACAGATCATGTCTCTTCCTTTCTTCAGGCATCTCAGAGGAAGAAAAAACAAGATAATATATGTCGCTTTGTAATGGAGTTCTATTTTTGTCCAAAGTATAACTAAAAAGACATTAAATATATTAAAACTGATGAGATTAAAGCTTGCTGATATGGTTGACAACATGCACAAATCATACTTTCACCTCCATAACTCAGCCTAGCTATTAGAAAGACCCCACAAACCCTGTGATGAAGCAGTCTATACAATATACTCATGTGCTATTAGCAGAATAAGAAGTGTAGGTGGGATTCCCTTATTTCCTACCAGTTCTCCTGTCTCTGTATCATTTGATATATTCTCTAATGCAGTTTTGTGGGGTCTTATCTGAAGGTGGAGGCTGAAGAGTTTTTCAAAGAATGACACTTTGCAAGAATGCATCTTATCTGATGTGCGGCTTCCACGTGCAAAGATAAATTGTTTACATACTGTTAAAGATAAATCTTTCTGAAGCCTGCTATTTCTGCAGACCATATGCTTGAAAACTTTTACCCAGAGCATGATTACTTTTATGCCACAAGAAAGTGCTTCGCTTCCTAATAAGAATCAAGGTTTTGGAACACAGTTTCTCAAGGGAATTTTTTTTTTAAAGTTAACAAGTACTGCTGAAAGCTCCTTTCCAAGTATTTGGGGAAACTGAATTAGTAACTGAATATTCACATTTGGATATGCACATACATATTTCTCTCTTACGTGGCTAACAGCTGTACAGAGTACTGTCTTTCCAAGGAATCATAACAAGATGCTTGCCTATGAGATTTCCACCAAGGAGAACCTAATTTTTATGTTTTTTCCTTTCCTTTCATAAGCTATCCCATTGTTTCTGGTTGCCTGAGCATTCCCATACTTAATCCTATGCTGTAAAATTCTCTCCTGCTTCTGTTAAAAAGTTAAACATTGCACATTTTATAATGTTCACTTCTTTAAATAAGAACCATGGGGTTCCCCAGCCTGTGCTCTCTACAGGACAAATTACCGAGTGAGCCAGCAATCACATTCTGTACCGACCAAACTTTCCAGAATGCAAAAATTGCAATAATCCAGCCTAGAAGTGAGAACAGCACAGGCAGCTGGGGTACCAGCCATAGCCACAAGAATCTACTTGCTAAGCTTTGCCTATGGGCTTACAGGAGGGGATTGCATTCACATCAAGCTCCAGTGGTTGACACACTCGATCCTCTGTCTGAGGAAGAGCTTCCCTTTCTGCTCTGTCACTCTACAACAGCCCCATTAAGAGAGATTCAGACTTTGAATCTCAGGCCAACTCCGATTTTGTCTGTATACCAAAACCAGTAACTTCACAAAGATGTACTGCATTCATGTTGTAATGATGTGATAATTCACCTAAGCAAAAGGCAACATGAATATTGCCAATTCACTGTGCAATGTAGCATAAGAGGAGAAATGTAAATCCTACCAGATTCAAAGAGGAGGAGCATCCTTCTCTGCTGCCCGAAATCCCATGGGACAAGATGCTGGCAGCATACCAATACAGAGTCCTACAGGCAGAAAGGGCATGTCTCATTCAGACACTGCCTGACTTCTGAAGTAAAAATCACTACTTTTAAAGAGGGGGAGCTAGGGAAATTTTCACTCATTGCTATGTTCATCTGTGAAATAGCATGCTGAGGAAGTGTGCTGTCCCCACTCCACATTAACACATCAGAGCAAGGTCTCCTTGGAAATCCCTCTTCCTCAGATTCCCCTGCCCAGAGTACCCGCTGCACAGCAAGGAGGCAGAACTGAAACAGAAAACCCAGATGATTATGCTCAATGCGAAAAAAATAAAATAACAAGGAAAAATACTTGCACTCATGAAAAGTCCCCCCCCAAATATAGATGACGACCATCTTCTTTAGAAGTGAAAAGACATTTTTTCACCTTTTTTTTTTTTTTAAATCTCCTGCAAAGTCAAAATAGGATCACAAAGTTCAGCTCTGGTTTTAGGAGGATTAAGGTTTAGGGATTAAGCATCATTCATTTGGGGATGTAAATTAGCGCTAGAGGGACAGCAGCTGACTGGTGAGGAAAGGGAGGAAGGAGGAGGCAGGTCAAAGAGTAAAAACCATGTGCGACTGCAGGCTTTCGCTAGCGTAAATCTCAAGTGACAATACATCTGGCTCTCCACCACAAGAAAGTAAAATGCAGGACTATTGCCCAATATACTTGAAAAGCCTCCTCTGTTACTAAGAAAATAAAAGCAGAATGATAAAATCCAGGTTTCTGTTAGCAATAGAATCAATGATGGTTAAGTCCTTATTCCACTCTTTCTACTCCTAATAGTGCAAGGAAAATAGGTATCTACTGATCATCTTTCCCAAGCATTCCTCTGGCTCTAGCAAACCCTCAAATATACAAAAAGACCCCAAAACAATCCCACAGCTTGCTCCTAACCTGACTGCCCTGGGCAGCAGTAGCAATGTGGCAGCGCAGGGCTGTGACCAGAATCCACTTCCATTACCTGAGAGCCTTCATGTCCACAGGTTCCCCATATAATTTGAAATGCTTATACGATGTTCTGCCCCAGAAACAAGGGAAAATTGACAGCCAGTTCCTCTAAACCCTCCTTTGAGCTCCCTAGCTCTGCAACCCCAGAGTCTACATTAGAAATATACCACAATAAAGTCTCCACAAGAATATTTTTAACTATTGCTACCTGCCTTCAGTATGCATCACATCTGCTAAAGTTACCAGCAAAATAATTACTCCCATTGACAAGACTACAATGATGTAGTAATAAAAGAGTTATGCCGTGCTCTATTAGAAACAGAAATCCCAGACCATTTCTGGAGTCCAGCTTTTTTACTGGCTAAGCAACAGGTTGCATTTTATAGATCAAGATTGGCTTGCAATGTTTGCAGTTAGAAAAGCTCATTCTGGCTTGAAAACTGAGTAAACATAGTCAGGAAGTGATTGAAGGAGCATGAACTGCCAAGATATAATTTATAGTTACTTTCCCACACTTTAAACTATAGTTCTATTCTTTGGACTCCAAAATTATTGATATAATTAAAATACTAGATTGCCAATCCAGAAGTGCCTGATACTATCTAATTCAATTGTCACTGTTTATTTCAGTTATTTATTTCAGTCCATTTTAAAAGCCAAGTCATCTATTACAAACAAATCTGGAAAGAAATCAGTCCAAAAACATACACACACGCACATATATATACACATACATACATAAACTTAAGTCCTACGAGTCCCTCAAGACCGTATTGCCATTTCAACCTAAATTATTTAAGCAGCTACAAAACAATTCTCTGTATGGACCAGATGAGCTGGTGGTTAAGCAGGCAAGTCTTGTATTAAACCCTGAAACCTCAGCTCTACTTTGAATCAGAACACTACTTTTAGACGATGAATGAAACACACCTCTCAGGGGTACTAGGAGGACAGTCTTCTGCAGTCACGAAGAGATCATCTCTCCAGGACAAGTAATTTCACTCCCTGATATTTGGCAACTCAGAAAGTATCCCAAGATAAGGATGCTAGGCAAGTTCAGTTGCTGTCTTCCTTCCCCCACACTCCCACCAGCACACCTAGAAGAAGAACTCCTTGACACTGTCCCACATGGCATCCTCGTCTCTAAATTCAAGAGACATGGATTTGATGCATGGACCACTCAGTGGATAAGGAATTGGGTGGATGGTTGCACTCAGTGAGTTGCAGTCAATGTCTCCATGTCTGAATGGATGGCAGTAATGAATGGCATTCTTCAGGGGTCGGTACTGGGACCAGCGCTGTTTAACATCTTTGTGGGTGACATGGACAGTGGGATTGAGTGCACCCTCAGCAAGTTTGCTGATGATACCAAGCTGTGTGGTGCAGTTGACACGCTGGAGGGAAGGGATGTGCCATCCAGAGGGACCTTGACAGGCTTGAGAGGTGGCCTGTGCAAACCTCATGAAGTTCCACAAGGCCAAGAGCAAGGTCCTGCCCAGGGGTCAAGGCAATCCCAAGCACAAATACAGGCTGGGTGAAGAGTGGATTGAGAGCAGCCCTGCGGAGAAGGACTTGGGGGTAGTAGTGGATGGAAAACTATAAGCCAGCAACGTGCACTCCCAGCCCATAAAGCCAACCGTATCCTGGGCTGCATCAAGAGAAGTGTGACCAGCAGGTTGAGGGAGGGGATTCTGCCCCTCTACTCTGCTCTTGTGAGACCCCACCTGCAGTGCTGTGTCCAGCTCTGGGGCCACCAACATAAGAAGGACATGGACCTGCTTGAGTGGGTGCAAAGGAGGGCCATGAAGATGACCAGGGGGCTGGAGCACCTCCCTTATGAGGACAGGCTGAGAAAGTTGGGGTTGTTCAGCCTAGAGAAGAGAAGGCTCGAGAGACCTTATAGAGGCCTTCCAGTACTCAAAGGGAGCCTACAAGAAAGATGGAGAGGAATTCTTTCTCAGAGACTGTAGTGATAGGATGAGGGGCAACAGTTTTAAACTGAAAGAGAGTAGATTTAGATTAGATAGAAGGAATAAATTCTTTCCTGTGAGAGTGGTGAGACACTGGAACTGGTTGCCCAGAGAGGTTGTGGCTGCCCCTTCCCTGGAAGTGTTCAAGGCCAGGTTGGACGGGGCTTTGAGCAACCTGATCTAGTGGAAAGTGTCCCTGTCCATGGTGTGGGGATTGGAATTATATGATCTTTAAGGTCTCTTCCAACCCAAACCATTCTATGACTCTATGAGAACAAAGGTGACCTGGACTACGATGTCCCAAAACTGCACTCAGCTGCTAGAGGTAACTGAGGCAACGACAGAAGCATTTTGACAGTCAAGGATTTGACCAGGATAAAGCAGTCAGTTTGTCCCTCAATGGAAGCTTCTTCCCCTTGGTATCTCTGCTGATTACAAATGCACTTCAGCTGTTTTACTGCTGCCACCAGCTGTGTCACAGTTTCCACCCTTCTGCACCCCAAACTTTCCCCTACATGCTCACTCCAGACTCCTTATTTGCTTCTTTCCTTCAGCCTTTACACCTTTCCAACTCATTACGTGTATGTCTGTGTAGAAACATGACCATAACATGGTATAAAACCTCAGTATTTTTACACTGCTCCCTTTTTTCCTATTCTCACATCTATTTACATGGAGCAATATTTTACAACAGCATGCACGGAAATGACCATCCTCCTTTATTTTCAGTGGGGTAATATATTTAAGCAACCTGCAATGCAAAGTTTGGTTTCTAGTGATGATTACAATGAAAATTCACCCTCAAGTATCAATTCCATTGCATATTCTTGCCATGAGTCACTTGTCTAAGTAGCAATCACCAAATGCCAGCAATTTTTTTGCCAGCCTTTTAAGCACATCTGTGCCAGCTAACGACAACACTATGCCATTAAAATATTAAAAAATACACTTTATTTCTGTACAAGATGAAAACATTTCAAACACAGACCACACTATTGCTTATCATGGATTACCACCTTGGCACCAATAAAGACATACAGAAATTCACCCAAAAGTAAAGTGTTTGACTTACAGCCATTAATCCCCTGTAGTCTCCCTTCTGAAATACTCTCAGTCCAGAAAATAAATATTCTGTTGTTTCTCAAGAACACATTTTGTATTGCGCTAAAAATACCAGCAAAACAAATACAGCATTTGCTGGTCTTTCCTGTTTCAGGCCTCCTTTACACCCGGACACATTTTGAATTGTATGCCTTTCTGCAGTTTCTTTTGGATAGTTGAAAGAATAAATAGGGGCAAAATAAGTATTTGAACAGTTAAACATTACTTTACAAATTAAAAAGGAAGTCATATCCAGTATTTAATACCTTGAAACAAACATGCAATTCTCTTACAGATAGGATTTCTTCAAGCTTAAGGATACTGGGAAGTACTCTAATCTGAAAGAGGTTCAGGCATTTTAGGATTTTTTTAATCTAAATTTTTAAAAATATATAAAACTTGAGAGAAGACATATGTATTAATAACTCTTCAGTAATGCAAAGACTTCTCAAAGTCTTTCTCAAATTTCTCAAATTCCTCAAATGGCAGGTATACAGATAGCTAAGATATCCAGTATTAGCCATGTAGCCATCCCAGTAGCTGTTCTGCAGCATACAAAAAAAATTCTCGAGAAATAATTAATAGATAAGAATCAAATCCAGCTTTATTAGATTTGTTGAGATTCCTCAGAGTCAAATCAGTGTTTATTAGACACAGTTCAGGTACATTTAGAGCATCAAGTTCCAGCCAAGAAAAAGAGAAGAAAAAGTATGGTCGCAGGTAGACAACAAATACTGCATATATTTATGAAAAGATTTAGAAGTTTAAAACTGTCTTAGCAAGGTATGGTTTTTTTTTTTTTCTTTTTAAAAAAAGTAATCTTTTCTAGTGAAATTAAAGTAACTTCTTAGAATAACTGCTTTTTCCTATTGGGTGTCCATGAAAAAAGAATAAATTTAAAACCTGAAAACTTTCAGCTGATATTTGTATTATTTAACAAGGTCCAATATATCTTTTATTACCACCCATTTCCTATTCATTTATTACTTTTTCTTCCTTAGTGACATACATCTCATTTGTATATGAATGAAGAATTGGTCCTCTAAGATTTTGGGTTTCCCTTCATAAGCAGTTTTCTTCCTTTTGGATACATACAACAAATTCTTAGAAGACCAAGGAGAAAAATCAGCCTTCAATCTTTCATGTTTAAACTGACAGATAACCAGTCTGTAAAAGACACATATGGGAAAATATAAGTTTTCACTGCTGAGACAAAAACAAAGATATCTTCAAAGGATATAACTGAGACCCCCAAAGAATCACCCATGTCTTAAGTTGATTAAAGACAAAATAAAATCTGGAGAGGGAAGGGTGCTTAGCCTGCACAGCAAAGTTGCTCCCATTCCACACTTACTTCTTTAAGTCTGCTTTCTTCAGTTACCAAGACCAAATTATTGTGATACTGCCTGATCTTCACCATCATCTTCTCCAAGAAAGTTCTGTTTCCCCTTTATTCTGAACATGGTATTTTGCTTCTACAATGACTTTGGTCATTAACTTCACTACTTTAACATAACCTGCCTGACTCCTGTATCAAATGCGGGAGCTGCAGGTAAGAAATGTAATGCTTGCTTCTAGTGTTCTCACTGCACTTAATGCTGCAGTTGCAGAATGTCACGTTCACCTGAGGAAGATCCCTGAGTTACCATCCGAGGGTAGGGAGGCTCTGCAGAGAGACCTGGACGGGCTGGAGCAATGGGCTAAGGCCAACTGTAGGAGTTTCAATAAGGCCAAAGGCCGGGTGCTGCACTTCGGCCACAACAACCCCCAGCAGCGCTACAGGCTTGGGGAGGAGTGGCTGGAGAGCTGCCAGTCAGAGAGGGACTTGGGGGTGTTGATTGACAGCTGGCTGAACAGGAGCCAGCAGTGTGCCCAGGTGGCCAAGAAGGCCAATGGCATCCTGGCTTGCATCAGAAATAGTGTGGCCAGCAGGGACAGGGAAGTGATCTTACCCCTGTACTCGGCACTGGTGAGGCCGCACGTCGATTCCTGTGTTCAGTTTTGGGCCCCTCACTACAAAAAGGACATTGAATGACTCGAGCGTGTCCAGAGAAGGGCAACGAAGCTGGTGAAGAGTCTGGAGCACATGTTGTACGAGGAGCGGCTGAGGGAACTGGGGTTGTTTAGTCTGGAGAAGAGGAGGCTGAGGGGAGACCTCATCGCCCTCTACAACTACCTGAAAGGAGGTTGCAGAGAGCTGGGGATGAGTCTCTTTAACCAAAAAATGAGCGATAGGACAAGAGGTAATGGCCTCAAGTTGTACCAGGGAAGGTTTAGACTGGATATTAGGAAGCATTTCTTTACAGAACGGGTTGTTAGGCGTTGGAATGGGCTGCCCAGGGAGGTGGTGGAGTCCCCATCCCTGGAGGTGTTTAAGAGTAGGGTCGACTGAGCACTGAGGGATATGGTGTAGTTGGGAACTGTCAGTGCTAGGTTAACGGTTGGACTAGATGATCTTCAAGGTCCTTTCCAACCTAGATGATTCTGTGATTCTAGTTCTACAACTGAAAATGGTGGGCTACCTGTTTGTGTTGTACAGAGCAATAAATTGATGCATTCTATCTTTCAGGAGTGGGAACTGAATGAACTGTATTATGATCCTTAAAACAGGTTGAAAAAAAGAACATGGAAAAGAAACTCTACTGCTATTTCAGCAAGTTGAACCATTTGCAAGTAACTTTCTGCTTTCAGTATTTTATTCTTTCAGTTAACAAAGGTGCAGATTAATTACAGATCTTTTTCCCCAGATAACTTTTTTGTCCCTGTGAGTGTAAGAAGCAAGCAAGCAAAAATAAGTTATACCTCAGTATCAGATTATTCTATAGAATTATTAGCCAGAAAAGGTTTGGTTGTCTCTCCCTATAAAGACAAAGCATTTAGTGGGAAACGAACAAAAAAGTCCCACTGTTGACATCTCTGTTTACCACAGTCCATCTGCCTGTACACACTCGACCACCAGGTAAAAGTAACACTGAAACTAAAGACATTTTATGCCATTGACTTAATGAGGAGAAAATTTCATCCTTTGCACCTTGAGTAGACAGCAGATATATCAATACACTGTGTTTTTTTCCTCCCAGTTAATAGCGGAACTAAAAATCACTAGAAAAGTCACCTAGACCAGACCCTATGAGGGATATTCTTCATGGCAGCTAAGCAACAGATCAAAAACCATTCATGCAATGTACTACATATGTGAGGAAGCTAAAGGGACATAGGCTCCACACAAAACAAGGTTTCCTGTTTCAGTTCAAAGATTTGTACAAATTAGAGAATGAATAATGGTGGCTTTCCGAGTTTTTAGGCTATCCTTGTGGTTCAGGAGTTCACATTTTATAGTCTCATTAAGACTGTTTAGATCTCAGCCCATAACATTGTCTAGGCATGAAGATGACACTATTTGCCAATGAAATTGAAAAACTGATTTTTACATTTAATGTGTCTGTCCTGGTTTCGACCAGGATGGAGTTAACTTTCATTGGAGTATTTCATACCATGTGATGTCATGCCCAGGGATATGGGGAGTGGGCTCTCTCGGGCGGGCTCTTGCTCGGGCTTGGCTCGCGCCATCTGCTCGTTGGGACGTGTTGTTGCTGTGGGGGGGCGGTCGCCACGCTCAGTAAGCCACTGCTGCATTTTACCCATTTCTTTTTGGACTCACTGTTGTTACTGTTGTTCTCTTGTTATATTTATTAAATATTTTTATTCAACCTATGAATTCTCTTCTTTTTGTGTCTCCCCTATTTCACCGGGGAGGGGGGAGGTGAACGGCTGGCCACGTGGCGTCTGGCTGCCAGCTGATTTCAAACCTCAACAGTTTTTGGCGCCCAGCCCAACGTGAGGAACTGAGGGTTTGGTTTTTTTTTTTTTTTTTGAGATAACGACAAAACGGATTGCTTGGCTCCTTATGATCTTGTCACCTCATTTGCAGTACGTGTTTCCCATGCTGTTGCTCACCTTCCTGAGAGTTGGGTTAAGATTTTGTTCCTGTTGTACTATGTGATGCTCATCTATAATAGCGTGCAGTCATCGGTCCTGGGGTTATTTACAGTTGTGTTTGAGAAATTTGGGGAGTTCAAATATCTTTGGAATGTTGACATAAACATGGTTGCCGTGCTGTTAGGAGCTAGTGTGTTTCTGCATGTGGTTCATGTTTTGTTCAGCATTAAGCAACTATTTAAGAGTATCACTTGGAAACCTACCCAAGTGATACTCCAAGGTTGGAGAATTATGAGTGGCTGGGGGTGTGGAGTAGAATGGACAAGTACCTAGAACAGTAGGCACCTCCAGCGTATTGGAACTTCACTCTTGCAGAGCTGCAGAATCCTGAAGAACTAGTGGAATATTTGGAAAAAGTATGTTGTCACCCGGGTAATTCCAGAGAGGCACAGCTCACTGCAACATGCTGGGGCAGAGCCCATGCTTACTGGGTGCTATTAAACACTGTTCAGCACCCTCAAGAGGAAGAGAAGGGCTCTGGATCTGGTAACACAGTAACAGAAACTGCAGCCGCTACAAGCCCGAGGACAGGCGCTGCAGATGAACCAGAGAACCAACCCATGACGGTGTCAGTTGCTCCCATACATAAGAAGAAATACACAAGAAAATCCCCTTGCAGTGTACAGGGTCATGATGAACCAGGCCCATCATGAGAACAGGAGGAGGAAGCAGAGCCAGTGATAGTCACCCAATCCTTGTCCTTGAGTGAGTTGTGAGACATAAGAAAAGATTTCAGCTGCCATCCAGATGAGCAACTTGTTACCTGGCTGCTCCGGTGCTGGGATAGTGAGGCCAGTAGCATGGAACTAGAGGGCAGGGAGGCCAGGCGGCAGGGAGGCCAGGCAGCTGGGATCCCTGGGTAGGGAAGGGGGCATTGACAAAGTCATTGGAAAGGAGACACAAAATCTCAGTCTCTGGAGGCGACTCTGTCAAGTGTGAGGGAGACGTATCCCTTCAAGGACGACTTTACATGTTGAACAAGTAAGTGGACCACTATGGAAAGAGGCATTCAATACTTGAGGGAGCTAGCTGTGCGGGAGGTAGTTTACTATGACCCAGATAATGCACAGCTACCCACAGATCCAGATGAAGTCCGATGCACCCTGCCCATAGGGAGGACTTCTGTATGGAGCACACCCTCATCATATGCCAGTGCATTAGCACTAATGGACTGGAAAGACGAAGAGGGACCAACAGTGAATGAACTGGCTCGCCGACTACGACAATATGAAGAAAGTGTCTCTTTCCCCATCATTGCAGCTGTGAAACAATTATTTCAAGATGTCCAGCAACTTAAGGAGAACACGTCCTACTCCCCACCTGAACGGACCAGAATCTCGGCTATTAGGAGCAATCGTTTCTCTACTTGAGAGAACCAGTACACACCACAGGGGAAGCTGTGGCATTGCCTGTGTGAGTATGGAGAAGACATGAAGAAATGGGATGGAAAATCTACCTACCTCCTAGAAAAGCAGGTATGTGAGCTGGAAGGAAGAACAAGTACAAAACATGGTCCTTTCAGGAGAAATGCTGCTCCGGTTTCCAGTAATCAATTGCTCAAACAGAGCAGAAAGGTCAACTTTGCTCATGGTCCCATGAGAAGAATTTCTGACTTGTATTTACAAGAAGTGAGTGATCAAGATGAGGCTGAAACCCGTGCACACCACACTAACCCATTTGTCGTTAGTGGGTATTATGACCAACAATAGAGGTGCCCTGCCTCCAGCCAGGCAGAGGACAGGGGTAACTGAGTTTACTGGACTGTGTGGATTCGATGGCCTGGCACATCTGACCCCCAGCAGTATAAGGCTCTAGTGGACACTGGTGCGCAATGCACCCTAATGCTGTCAAATTTTAAAGGAGCAGAACCCATTTGTATTTCAGGAGTGACAGGGGGGTCTCAACAGCTGACTGTATTGGAGACCGAGGTGAGCCTAAGTGGAAAAGAGTGGGAAAAACATCACATCGTGACTGGCCCAGATGGTCCATGTATTCTTGGCATAGATTATCTCAGAAGAGGGTATTTTAAGGACCCAAAAGGGTATCAGTGGGCTTTTGGTATAGCCGCCTTGGAAACAGAAGGAATTAAACAGCTGTCTGTGTTGCCTGGTCTATCAGAGGATCCTTCTGTTGTGGGATTGCTGAGGGTTGAAGAACAACGGGTGCCAACTGCCACTACAACAGTGCATCAACGGCAATATCGCACCAATCAAGACTCTGTAATCCCTATCCATAAACTGGTTCCTCAGCTAGAGAGCCAAGGAGTCATCAGCAAGACACGCTCCCCTTTTAACAGCCGCATATGGCCCGTGTGAAAGTCTAACAGAGAGCGGAGATTGACAGTGGACTATCGTGGCCTGAATGAAGTCACGCCACCGCTGAGTGCTGCCATGCCAGACATGTTAAAACTGCAGTATGAACTAGAGTCGAAGGTGGCCAAGTGGTATGCCACAATTGATATTGCCAATGCATTATTCTCCATCCCTCTGGCAGCAGAATGCAGGCCAGTTTGCTTTTACCTGGAGGGGTGTCCAATACACCTGGAATCGACTGCCCCAGGGGTGGAAACACAGCCCCACCATTTGCCATGGACTGATCCATGCTGCACTGAAACAAGGTGAAGCCCCAGAACATTTACAGTACATTGATGGTGTCGTTATATGGGGTAATACAGCAGAAGAAGTTTTTGAGAAAGGGGAGAAAATAATCCAAATCCTTCTGAGAGCCAGTTTTTCCATAAAGCGTAGCAAAGTCATGGGACCTGCACAAGAGATCCAGTTTTTGGGAGTAAAATGGCAAGATGGACGTCATCAGATTCCTATGGAGGTGATTAATAAAATAACAGCTATGTCCCCACCAACTAACAGAAAAGAAACTCAAGCTTTCTTGGGTGTTGTGGGTTTCTGGAGACTGCACATTCCAAATTACAGTCAGATTGTCAGCCATCTCTATCAAGTGACTCGGAAAAAGAATGATTTTGTATGGGGCCCGGAGCAGCGCAGGCTTTTGAACAAATCAAGCAGGAAATAGTTCATGCAGTAGCCCTCGGGCCAGTTCGGACAGGGCAAGAAGTTAAAAATGTGCTTTACACTGCAGCCGGGAAGAATGGCCCTACCTGGAGTCTCTGGCAGAGAGCAACAGGAGAGACTCGGGGTCAACCCCTGGGGTTTTGGAGTTGGAGATACAGAGGATCTGAGGACCGCTATACTCCAACCGAGAAGGAGATATCGGCAGCATATGAAGGGGTCCGAGCTGCTTCAGAGGTGATCGGGACTGAAGCACAGCTCCTCCTGGCTCCCCGATTGCCAGTGCTGGGCTGGATGTTCAAAGGAAGTGTCCCCTCTACACACCATGCAACTGATGTCACGTAAATGGGTCGCATTAATCACACAACAGGCTCGAATAGGGAGCCCCAGCCGTCCGGGAATATTGGAAGTGATTACAAATTGGCCAGAAGGCAAAGATTTTGGAATGGCACCAGAGGAAGAGGTAGCACATGCTGAAGAGGCCCTACCATATACTGAGCTACCGGATAATGAGAAGCGATATGCCCTGTTTACCGACGGGTCCTGTCACATTGTGGGAAAACATCGAAGGTGGAAGGCAGCTGTGTAGAGCCCCACACAACGGGTTGCTGAAACTGCTGAAGGAGAAGGTGAATCGAGTCAGTTCGCAGAGATGAAAGCTGTCCAGCTGGCCTTGGATATTGCTGAGCAAGAAAAGTGGCCAGTGCTCTACCTCTATACTGACTCATGGATGGTGGCAAATGCGCTGTGGTGGCGGTTACAGCAGTGGAAACGGAGCAACTGGCAGCGCAGAGGCAAACCCGTCTGGGCTGCTGAATTATGGCAAGATATTGCTGCTCGAGTAGAGAATCTGGTTGTGAAAGTACGTCATGTAGATGCTCATGTACCCAAGAGCTGGGCCACTGAAGAACATCAGAACAACCAACGGGCGGATCAGGCTGCCAAGATCAAGATGTCTCAAGTAGATCTGGACTGGCAACGTAAGAGTGAACAATTTATGGCTCACTGGGCCTGTGACTCCTCAGGCCATCAGGGAAGAGATGCAACATATAGATGGGCTCGTGACCGAGGGGTGGACTTAACCAGATGTTATTGCACAGGTAATCCATGAATGTGAGACATGTGCTACGATCAAGCAAGCCAAACGGTTAAAGCCCATTTGGTATGGAGGATGATGGTCAAAATATAAATATGGGGAGGCCTGACAGATTGATTATATCACGCTCCCACAAACTCGGCATGGCAAACACTATGTGCTTACAATGGTGGAAGCAGCCACTGGTTGGTTGGAAACTTATGCCGTGTCCCATGCCACTGCCCGGAACACCATTTTAGGCCTTGAGGAGAAAGTCTTATGGCGGCATGGCATGCCAGAAAGAATTGAGTCAGATAATGGGACACATTTCCGAAACAACCTCATAGATGGCTGGGCCAAAGAACATGGCATTGAGTGGATATATCACATTCTCTACCATGCACCAGCCTCTGGGAAAATTGAGCGATACAATGGATTGCTGAAAACTACACTGAGAGCAATGAGTGGTGGAACTTTCAAACACTGGGACGTGCATTTAGCAAAAGCCACCTTGTTAGTCAATACCAGAGGATCTGCCAAGCAAGCTGCCCCTGCTCAATCAAACCTCCTACGTACCGTGGATGGGGATAAAGCGCATTAGGAATATGTTGGGAGAGACCATCTGGGTTACTCCTGCATTGGGTAAAGGTAAACCCATGCGTGGGATTGCTTTTGCCCAAGGACCTGGGTGCACTTGGTGAGTAATGCAGAAGGATGGAGAGGTCCAATGTGTGCCTCAGGGAGATTTGATTTTAGGTAAGAATAGCCAATGAACCGGACTGTCAAATAACCCTGTTATTGCAACTGGCGCCTTGCAACATTCCCGTGCTACATCCAAAGCCTCCTACTCCACCAACTGAGCCAACTCCACCTCACTCCTCCAGCCTTATAGACTGTCATGACAGATGGAACCCGAAGTTATGGACTAAATGAACTCAGGAAACATTGTGGAAGGATGGCCCACAGACTAAGGGAATGATATCTGTGAGACCTGGGGAAAAAAGGAGGTGGTGATTCCTTAAGATGTATTCAGAAACCTGAGCATAACGTCAATGGTATGGAATAAGGGGTGGAGACTGTCCTGGTTTCGACCAGGATGGAGTTAACTTTCATTGGAGTATTTGATACCACGTGATGTCATGCCCAGGGATATGGGGAGTGGGCTCTCTCGGGCGGGCTCTCGCTCAGGCTTGGCTCGCGCCATCTGCTCATTGGGTCGTGTTGTTGCTGTGGGGGGGTGGTTGCCATGCTCGGTAAGCCACTGCTTCATTTTACCCATTTCTTTTTGGACTCATTATTGTTACTGTTGTTCTCCTGTTATATTTAGTAAATTCTTTCTTTTTATTCAATCTACGAATTCACTTCTTTTTGTCTCTCCCCTATTTCACTGGGGATGGGGGAGGTGAATGGCTGACCACATGGCTTCTGGCTGCCAGCTGAGTTCAAACCTCAACAGTTTTCTATCCATGTTAATGTCTAAACAGTAATGAGATATATCCTTTATAAAACCGGATTAAACAGATTTGTAAACTGCTACATGGAACTATGGTAAATTCGATTTGGGAAGGAAATGAAGGTTTCCCTCTTCTTCATGACTTACTCAAGAACCCTTCCAAGAGGGCTCTTAAAGGGGAGAGGTGGCAGCTTGCCTCACAAGTGATGGCAGCAGCCCCTAAATCAATTGTCACACAGCTTCAAACCCTAAGGAGTCATCAGTCATGCTTGCAAGAGGGGAAGGAGCAGCCTCCTTCCTTGAGATCAATGAGGCAAACACAGAATACTCTTTCTGCTCCCCTAAGGATGATTGATGACTCCTTAGCAGCTGAAGTGTGTGACATATGATTTCACTCACTGATAAGACTGTGTCTATCCAAACACCTTCTACTTAATGTTTCCAGGGCCCCTACATAGCTGTTCTTTGTGATGTTTTACACAAAGCTCAATTGTTCAATGATTAATGAATTTCTCAACAATAGAAGAAAATTCTGTAAGAGAATTTTGTAACTGTGTTGCTTGATATTCTGATCACAACACAAAACAGGAATCCAGGCTCCTCAAGAAAAATAGTGGGAGATCTCCTGCATTTGTCAAACGACACTTAGTGGGGGAAACAGTCCTAAAAGAAAATTGGCTTTTTTCCTTAACACTTTAAAATATACCCTTTAGGTTTGCTTTCCAGAAAACCTAATGCATTGATTGATTAAAAATATTTTCCAAAACTTTGGGCAGATTTACACATGATTACAGATTTCAGACTTGAAACACGCTTTATAGCCTTCTTATTTTTCTTATAACACCATAGTCTTATCCAGTTATTTAATATTTTGAAATTATGCAATCAGCATGAATTGAAACTGTGCTTTGAAATGTATCTACAAGGCACACTTTTATTTATAGGTTCTAAACCACGCCTGCTTTATATTACATCTAGTTGTATCAAAGGTCTTGTTAAATAAACTTTTTTAGTATCATGTAAATTGCACAAAATTATTTACATATATTATAGGGCTCGTGCCCAATTTTTCTGTTCTTAATATTGATATTGAATTAAATGTTTCAAGCAGCTGTATTTTTATCTATTTTACAATATCACAATCAGAAAATGCAAGAATGTTTTTTGACCCTGATTTTATAAGTGCTATGTTCAGCTGGATTCTGCCCAGGATGCCTTTGGGAGTTTTAGCACTTTTCACAAAATTAACGAATCTCTGATAAATGCAAGAACCAGGCAACTCAGAAGACTGTCAGAAAATACATTCGAAGGGAGCTAAACAGGTTGTCAGTTATATCTGTAAATCTTTTTTCAGTTCTTTTAAGGTCAAGTGCTTCATATACTTCTAGTCTGAACATTACTTTCCTTAGTCCGTTAAGTTCGTTCATCAAAAAATCATATTGGTAAATCAGAAGAATAGGTAAATCAGAAGAATAATACTGCAGCAAAGTCCAGCAAAAGATGATGAGTGTGGCTATCTTAACTCTTCAGAATGAATGACAGTAACAGAATGGCACTACTGTCAGAGAAAAACACTCCACATAACCTTTATCATTTTGCCAAAACCAACCCACCAGAAGAAACCATACAGAAATTCCAAGTTGGACTTGTCAAATGAATCTTCCATTTAAAACATGAAACAAAGGCATTGCTTTTGCCAAACACTGCTAAGCTTTGCTGAGGCCTCGCATGAAAAACCAAGAGCTCCAACTATTTAGAATTCATATTTGATGTAAAACTTGGGCTTGTTCCCACTTAATGCAAATAAGAGACTGCACGTTACCTTGAAGCTCTTTAAATTAAAAGTGATACTGACACAGAACTGTGCCAAATTAACTCAGCTATGATGAAATGATTATAAAAACATGGTGTTATGAACTGTCTTGGCACTTAAAGACATGATGAAGTCTCCATAACAGCCTGAAAAATTGTTAAAATGAAAATAAAGACTGGTTTTGAAGTCAACATTTTGTTTCCAAAATATTATACTCTTAAGGAATTTAAAATACTAAATATGAGATAGAAAATCAAACAGATGTTTATGTTGAAAAATATACTTTTTAAAAAACTTTTAACATAATGATAGATTTCTAATGCTGACATACTTTAATGTCATAGACTGAAAAATAAATTAGGTATGACCTTTTGGACTATAGTGTTTGGTCTATAATATAACCTTATAACATTAACTTGTATTTTTCTTCACTAAAAAAATGAAACAGCTTTTCTTTCTAAAACAGGTACAAAAATCATCTTACATTCTCCGTCATGTATCATTATGAGACGAACTAGAATCATACACAAAAGATGTCCTTAGCAGTGCCAGTAACTGTTGTTAAGGACCGCAAAATTGACAGGTAAACAGGAGTTCACATCATACAGGGTCTCATTTTCCAGTGCAAAGTGTACTACCTCAGATACTTCAGCATATCATATGAATACTCTCCAGCTTGAGGAAGACTTCTGCTCTATTATCCACTAATGAGAACCTGTATTTTGAGAGTATATGAAGATTTTTTGAAGGGTATGTTCAACAAACAGCCACAGTTCTACCAGAAGTAGCTACTTAAAGTGGTAACAGATAAATCCCAAATTCCGTATCACATATATTAGGAAGCAGGGAAGTCGAATTCTTCAAGGAAAATTATGTTCTGAAACCATCAGACAGGCTTCACTTAAAAACTAAATTCATACACAGATACGGGTTTGTATGCATCACTTTTCCCTTCCCTCACATTACTTTTCAACCCAGTTAACTCCAATTAAATTTATTAGTATAAGTATTCAAACATTTCCATTAAAACAGCTGATCAACTGGAAGACAGAGATCTTACTGGTGTGTTCACTGTGTGCTCAAAAATACCTACTAGACTTCAAATAACCTACATAGAAGAGAACATTTGTGAATACCCAAACTGGGAGAAGTCATGACGGGAGGTATGGGAGCTGCAGGGTGGGGGGGAAGAGAGGCTAAATATGCATGAGTGCCCAGATCAACCTGTGGAATACATAAACTCAAAGAAATACAAATAATTCCCAGAAACAGTTGAGGTGGACAAAAAGTGAACAAACCAGAGAAGACTCGTGGAAACCTGCCTAATTTCCTCTGAGCACACAGTCCACCCACTCAGCAAGTTCACAGGGAAACCCAACTTGCATCACTGTGACTCTCAAGCAGTCTGTTCCTGGGAATGCCTTGAAGAGGCAACGGTTTTCCCAATTTGTGGCCATGAGATGACCAGACTGTTTTGGAGTTGGAACTCCTTATTTGTCCAAAAATTTAAAAATTCAAGGGCTTTTTTCTGACCCAGAAGACATCTTCAACTACCAACATTTTCCATTAAATGGTCCACCCTTCACCACCTACTCCTATTGTTCAGAAAACCTTCATTCTGGCATTTTCTAAATTCTAAACGCTTAACTTTGAAACATGCAAAAAGCATTGTGTGTTTTGGAAATTTGCAATTCTACAGTCTTGCAGAATTGTTAAACATTGTTATACTTTTTTAGAATAAATGTCTATTTAAAACAAAGCAAAAAATGCTAAATTAACAGCTTCAAACCCTTGTACCTACTCTACTGTAGCTGAAAAACATTACAGGTTGTCATCCTCCATTTGTATCCATTAGTAAAGGAGGAGAGAGGTGCTTTTCTTACTGATTTAACTTATATTTACTGATAGAAATGAAATGTGTCATCCTGAATTCTATTTAAGGATCACATTTGTGGTATGCTCTAGTTCTCACCAACATTTTCTTTTCACTTTTCCTGGCCTGTTTCCTCCAACAGGTTTCCTTCCAGTCTTGCAAGCTTCCCAAGTCCTTCTTATCCAGTAAAACCAATCTGAAACCCAAACTTTCCATTCAATTCACTTTATCATCACCCACACCATTTTCTATCACACTGGCTACTTCCCCAACAGGACTCTAAATCCTGTTGATTTCAGATCTCCTCCCTTACAAACACTCACATTCAAATCCATGCCCTTCCTTAAACTTAAACTGATTAGTCACTATTATACCCTCCCCCAGCTCCGTCAAGTATCTTTCCAGCTAATCAATAAATCATTCCCCCTAACCTAAATCTAAATTCTAAAACCTTCAGAGCTCTCCCACTACACCTCGGTTCCTCACCAGATTTGTCCCATGTCTCTTGCATCCTTTTTCAGTTTTTGATGTGGCTTAAACCTAATTTATTTGTCAATTATTAGGCCAATGTTGGGCCATGGCCCCAACTCATGGTTTCCTAGATCCTTTTTTTACATCCGCTTCTCAGTCTTCCTAAACACAGAACTGTGCCACTGTCTAATGAGTAGTCTGTTTCTATCTAAAAGTCCCCATTTTCTTCTCTCCTTTCCTGGCGGGTTCCAACCAATAACTCTGCGATTAGTCTGCATCTGGTCCTGCCTTCTGATAGACCAAAGGAAAAAGGGAAGGCTTGCAGACCATAAAGGGAAAAGACCCTAAGAAGCAATTGGCTAATTGCACGTTATAAATGAAGTCTTAAAATTCTCTTTTGCCAGCAACTTGAAGTTATTCTCTACATTAAAAAAAGAAATTTAATTCATGTTCAAATCACAGAATGGACAGCTATTATTTGCTCACCTGAAATATTTGTTTCAAGGAGAAAAGTGCTCGTCTCAGATCCCGTCCATTGGAATTGTAAAGTTTTTCTGGAAAAAAAAAAAAGACAACAGAAAGAAGTTCAGCATAAACAAAACTGACAACATAGCAAAAAAGTAGTACAGATTTCAAAAGACTTCGAGTGGAAGAGTCATAGTACCCATTTCCCTTTAGATAGACTGCTGTTAAAGAAAGCTGATTTGATTTTTACATATACAGGACTCATTCATTAAAAAAGTGCAAGTAAAACCAGTGTTTAGTTGTCTATAACTTCAGATGGCATCTCGCAGGTAAATTCACAAACCAGTGAGAAACAATGCTTTAAGGAGTTTTTGAAAATGCCTAGAAATACTACTCTTTCTGCATTAGGGTAAATTTAGGGCTTATTGAAAGTACCAGATTAGTCTCAAAAGACTCAACTGAGAGCACTCTTTGCTTTTGTTATCAAAGCTAGAGCCACTGAATCCCATCCTTGTCTGCCTTCCCTCTAGACATTCTTTTCTCATGTTCTCATCTTTCTATTGTTAAATCCTTTCTGCAACGGCGATGAACGTTAATACCAGAAATAGTCGGACAGTCTGTTCTAAGCATAATTCAAAACAGTGTTTTATTCTCGTGAAAACTGATCTTGATCTTTTTCTAAATGAAGCAGAAGCCTTCTTTTCATCATCCAGTACTGAAATGTATTGCTTAATTTATTCCCCTACTAATGCATACTCACAGAAGCAATTTAAAGAAGACAAAAGCAACTCCTCTGTTATCTTTCTGAACCCTGCCACAACATTTGTGCCTTTGGAACAAGTCTTGGACTGTACATCTCAAGGTTATTATTGCATATCTAGAAAGAATTTGAGACTATACATGGATGGAGCAGAACGTATGCTCTTCAGGTCTTCCTGGTCTACTATGTTTGGCATATCTGATAGAGAGAGACTATATGCAACACTTCTACAGTCCTAAATTGAATTTTACTATACTAATGAAATCTGAGGAAAATTACAAAGGAAAATCAAATCTTCACGGTCACCTCTCATGACACACTTTTCCTGACCCACAGATTATCATGAAAGGACCTTCTCTGCAACAGACAGTGGTCAGCAAGTCATGAGATCAATGCTGGAATGCCCATGGAGTGGGAATATTGTTATGAGAAAATGAAATACCAAACCCCAAAGTTTTATTTCTTACTTTCCCTTGCCTGTTTCTCTTTTAATTACCACTTTACACTATACAATCAAATTAAATTTTATTTCCCTCTCTCAGAAAGTTACAAAAAAGGCCTAGCATTTGAGGATTCAATGCATTTATAACTCAGTAATCAATTTTTTACTTCAATCAAAGAAGGCAGGTTTTAATTTTAGAAAAACATTTCTTATTCCCAACAGTCATCTTCAACCAAAGGAAAAATGTGAAGTAAAACCTCAGCAAAACTTACACTTTTTTTCAGTAAACTTTGAAAGTAGCCTTGTTCATCCCTAATTGCCTCTGATTTCAAAGGCAGAATGTGTAGAATTGGCAAAACTATTGTTGTTATAAGTTGTCTCCTTCCTTGCACTGTTTATAGATTCCTGACAAAACACTGAAGGAACGGATTTCACTTCAAGCCATAAACTTACAGGCATACTTTAATTACTCTCGCTTAAAAACGCACTGGCATGTGAAACTACATTTCTTGGCAGGATAAAGAGTAATTTTGTTAGGAAAGCTTAAAGAATAATAAAGGTCTTTTAAGACCCGGTCTGTCAACTTTACATGCCATATTACACAAAATATTCCTCTTTGAAAGATACCTCCATCTGGCATTTGTTATTACTAATTTCCCTCTATTCATAATTCACTAGCATCATTATGAGCAGAATCTCTCCAAACAAGGCAGTACATTATCATCTTAATTAAGAGAGGCACCACTTTTTAAAGTGCTGGCAACTTTGTACATAAATATCAATATCCTAACAAATGCCATCTGTTGGTCTTGGTCTTAAACAGGAACAATCATCATCCCGGCCCGGAGTAAAGTCCTAACGAACCATTGTTATGATACCATAACACTGGTTGCTTTCATTGGTGCGTGCAGATTTTTGGTATGGCTCAGAGGAACAATGTTGAACATTTTTCTTCTTGATCTTTTCACAGAGCATTAACATCATCCTTGGCAATCAGCACAAACAATGCTCTCCCTGCTCACGTGTAGCAAAGAGGACAGAAGTTATTAACTGCAGCTCAGAAAGGGGTCTATCATTAGAGCTGAAGAATCAGTAACTACTGGAAGTATCAAGCTTGGCAAGAGTAGTGGCAACAAGACAGCAGCAGGTATTGCAAATGCTTGAGCTGGTCTGACACCCCTTTTGAGGAGCAACAGTCCAGGTAAGCAATCTCATTTCTGACATCAACTACCAGGGCGCAGCAATCTACACAGAAACAATTTACATTTGCAGATCCCTCCTCACATGAAGCTAATATTGTTGAATCAGCTCAGAAATACAAGAAATACAACTCTTCACCTGGTATTCTTGCACATGGGTAATATGGGCAGTAAGTCTTGGCACCCACTTCTTACAGTGTTGGCAACCATCAGAAATATTCACAGAGCATAACCCAAGGAGGAAAGTGAGGTGGTCACTCCTTGGACTCATGCTACATCAGATATTATGGTTTAGAAAACCACGGTCCAGGTTGAACCTCACCCAGGGCAGGAAAGCCTGCGTAAGCCAAGATACTGCATGGGTCACTTTTATAAAAGCCTGTACTTTTATTGTATTTCTGTGTGATGTTTTTTGGAAAACGATAAATGCATACATCAGATTACAGCTCAGGGACACTCAATAAGATGCTCTCAAGGCCTTACAGGATTCCTATTTGTCAACAACAACCTTAACACCACAGGGACTTCGGGGCTCATCCCCAAAGCCCCAGACTGCAGCCAAGGCTATGAAAATGCATCAGCAGAAACTGAAAAGCTGAAATAATTTGTAATCTCTTTTTCTATGGTAGAAAGTAAAATTAAAAAAACAGAGAGGGAAAGGCACATATGATGTTTTCACACTGAAGACGATTCAGAAACCAGACAGCAAATGCTTTTTAAACATTCACTGTTCTACATAAGCAATTTAAAGCATTTCCCTTTTTAAACAGACAAAGAAATAGCCTTCCATGCTAAAGCACAGAGGTGATTGCAATTCCCATGGTGCATCCCTGGCAGAGTTGTCTTCAATTGAAACAAATGGTGCCTATGGCTTCGAAACAGGAGTCCAACCTGCTAATATCACCAGAGCCAAAAAATTCCGAGGTGCTCCAGAGACAGCTCAAAAGACCTACCCGCTCACTGCTTTGTTATAATGTAGATAAGCTTGAATACATACACCAGGACTGCTTTATGCCAGAAATTGAACTTCCAAAATTCAAACAGGAACACTTGCTGCTACACCTGTCCCTAAAACTTCATGAGGCCCTCGGTAAAACACATCTCCCATCCTTTCCCAGGTCAGGTACAGGTTGGAGACATACTACACTCATACACTTCAAAATTAGAGAAGATAAAACAGGTCGGGGAGTTTGAGATATCTGACTGTATTTATGTATTAATGACTGAATTTCTGACAGTTATGTCCTGATAAGCTATGGTATTGCAGTTCTTTTTTACTACTTTTTCTCAAGAAATGAAGAGCTGCATCCGCAGCTGTGAAATAGGTTTAACTGCAGATACCTACATGATAGAAAATTCTCCTGGTGGTTCCCTCTGATGTTAACTAACACTAGAGGGCACTGCTTATTTCTTTATTTTATGAAAGAAAAGGCACTCTGTCCCTCCATGGGCTTCCCACTGATTGAGCAATACTCTTTAGGATGTTGAGTGTGTACTTCATTAACCTTGAAATCCTGCTTTTTATCTTTAGATTGTAGGACATCCTGAGAAATTAAAAAGCATCAGCACTGCCAACCTCAAACATTCAAAATCAGAGTCAACTCTTGGGAAGCTATCTGATAGAAAACTAGGTACTGGTATGGGCTTGAGTTTATTTACCTTTCTGTAACAAGCAAGAGTCACATTTGTTAAATTATCCTTCATGTCATAACGGGTAGGTGTATATCCTTGAAAGACAAAGAGATTTCCTTAGTTCACCTCTTCTTTCTACAGGCAGAGCATCAAAGATAACTGGGCTTCTGATACAGACAGTGAGATACCACATGAGAGGCAGCAACATACAAGTGCCTATTTTCTTGCAATGGCAGAACTTTGGTCTAGAGAAGGCTTCACGCTCTAAAGGAAAACCATTATTTATTACTCTGGGGTTTTGTTTGCTTTTACTTTTGTAAAAATAACTCTCCTAGAGAGGAAAGGAAAACAACTCATACTGGGTGAAAAGGAATTGCTCTAGGTGAATTTGGTACAAACATGGTGGTGAAGGCGAGGCAGTTTGGTTTGTAATCATCACCTTTTCAGAAAGCAAGAGAAGCCTTTAAAATTTTATTTTATTTTTTTTTATCAGCTTTCAAAGGGGTTTCTGTATTTTCAAAGACAACTGTCAGAAGCTCAAATTTTGTTGGGTATTCTTCTCTTTTGATTACTTGGGAAAAGAGACATTTTAAAGAAAATAATAACTGGTCTTTATATTCTTACTGGAAATATTTTCTTCTGCTTTCTATAGGAAAATCAGTGTTTTAAATCCACAATAATAAAAAAAAACCAACCAGAACTGACTGAATATTGCTTGGTTCAGTCCCATGTGTTACACCTAACCTCTGACCGACAGGGTACCATCCTCCTCCCTTCCTCTTCCATCACACCCATTGAATTAGTCCCTGGGATATAGTAATTTATGTAGCATCAGCCTTTTGAGCTATTGGCAAAGGCTTGTGAACATCTGGCTGAGCACAAATGGGAGTTGCTCTGCTTCACTTGCTGCTGCCTGAATGACCTCCACGTCTCCCATCCATGCCTCTTTTCTTTCAACTATAATTTCAAGATGAAGCTCCTTTCCTTACAAAAACATAAAGGGAGATTAACTCCACATTTGATTACATTAGCAGGGTACCTGGTGCAGATCTAATTAAACAACATTTGAAACATTTCCTGCCATTCATTTCTAAAATCCTTGCATGGGATGGAAGCAGCAATATTCTCAGGCTTCCACTAGCCACCTGCAAAATGGCTAGTACTTAGAAACTAAAAACTTAATTCTTGTCGCTGCAACAATGAGTAAAACATTATTTTAAGTGCTCACTAGAAAGAAGTATTAGTGATAGAAGTAACAGTAATAGTCTTTTAGAATTTAAATGAACTGCCTAAGTTTCCATCCGCACTGATTGGGGGAAAAAAATAATCAACAAAGAAAAATGTTTACAACAATAAAAGAACCTCTTTCTGCAAATGCCAAGTACCACATTTCCAAATTTACTACTACACTATTCCAATTTTAAATGGGTGTTATTCTATCTGAATGAATTTGCACAATTATAAAACTGGGTAAAAATGTGAGCAGCATGGCAACAAGTCAAGGCATACGGGTCCAATCCTGTGAACAGGCTTCAGGAAGCAGCCTGGTAGACTTCATTGGGTGACTCGAGTGGGCCCATGGGTACATATAGTGCTGCAGTTCTATAAAACAACTGTATATAAAAGTAATTAGTGCAGTGTGCCAGTCTTTCACTGTATGTCAAACAAATTAAAGCAGTCCTCTAAGAAAAGACCTGGTCCTGTGCCAGGAATAGGCTCTCTTTTTAGCTTTGCTTTTGTTCACAAAAGCTAGTCATAAATGTGTTGGCCAGACAAGGCACTCTCCTTTCCTCCCAGACTCCCTAGAAAATACACGGAGAAGGGATTCATTCACAGGCACAATGCCCACTACTGCATTAACACAATTGCTGCTTCTTCTGAGATTACTTCATT
Source organism: Strix aluco (assembly GCF_031877795.1). NCBI lineage: Eukaryota > Metazoa > Chordata > Aves > Strigiformes > Strigidae > Strix > Strix aluco. The sequence goes on from NC_133931.1 coordinate 73,698,941, forward strand.
TTACATGCTACAAATCTTTGTTTTTTCTCCAAATTTGATCTTATTTTCTCTCTATAAATAGTTTTTTATGCATTAATTAGTGCAACACGTCACATGTGAACTCAAGATATATATTCTCCCACTGATCCAGAGATAAACAATTAGCACTTAGTGAGGAAAAGGAGTTTCCTCACAATAAAGGACCCGAGGCCAAGCAAGCGGCTGTGTACAAATTTCGGGAAGCCTGGCCACGCCAACGCCAAGCCCACGTCACCGTCAGCACCGACTGCTTTGGAGGAATGTGCAGGCTGCCTCCAAGGAATGCTGCCCCGGCTCCTCGTCAGAGCAAAACCTCCCTCCCTTCCTTTTCATTCAGACGCACAGCAGCTGCTTAGCTAATTATCCGGGACAGTGGGTCCCCTCAGTGAGCAGGGTCCTTTGCCCCCGCTGGGAGAGGGGGATCCTTTGTGGGGAGAGGATCCTATTACGCCTGCATATGAGAAGAGTTCTCTTTCAAGCCTGCATCCTTATTCCCTTCCTCTGTAAAGGGCCCACAGGTGGGGGGAGTGGGAGGAGGGAAAGCCACAAAATAGCCTTGGACATCCTTTCCTATCCCATACCCTAAAGCCACATTGGCAGGGGCTTAAAGCAGAGGGTGCAAAGAGCCACCTGCAAACCCCAGGGAGCCTGTGGGTTTGGACGGGCAGGCAGGGAGAACTCCACAGCAGGATCTCCAGTGCGAATGAAAAATTCCCAATACAGCCAGCACTTCAGAGCAATTCTGTACACTTGCACTTAAGGAGTTTCCTGCCTCTTCAAGGGCAGAAGTCTGCTTTCCTGCTGCGGCAAGAAGCAACCGACAGAAACAGTCCCCTGGATTTCCACAGAGAGAGCACACAGGGCAGAAACCCCCTTCAGGAAGAAGGGTTGGAGCTAATCTTTTTTGAACGTTTCTCTGAAGCACCGACATCCTAACTTCTACCGCAAGGGAATTAACATAAAACTGTCAGCACAAGAATGATTATACATTTAAACTCAGTGAGAAACGCATCCGCTCCTCCAGGTGCAAGCATCCTCCCCATGAAGTGTACCCTGATTCTTGCTCCTGTATTTCCAAGAGAGATGACATGAGATTCAGTCTTCTGTATAAAAAGGAGTAACAATAAGAAAACTCCAGAGGACTGAGGAGAAAAGTTATGACCTTGAGGATGAGGAATCAGAGACGTCCAACAACAAAGAAACAATGCAAAGAGAAGTACAGAAGAGCAGAGCGGAGATCAGTAAGAGGGAGAACAGACATCAGGAGAGGTGAAGGTCTGGAGTGCCACTAATAGAAAACCAGTAATGCTTAAAGAAAGAGTAATGCTTAAACAATCACCTACAGAGAATTAAAAGAATTAGGAAGTATGGAGAGATTGAGTGAGAAACTGAATCATCTGTATAAAACAGATAGAAAAATGATCCCTTAAGTATAGGTCATCTTCTTTCTCAACACATCATTCCTGAACATCCTGGAGACTCCCCCAACCCTCAGTTCGAGGTTTCAGCCAGTGCTTGAGATTCATTACCAACATACAGATATACTACAGCAACATCTAAGTAATTCAGTGAGATTTAAAAGAAGGACGTTTTTACACAGAGCTGGTAGAAAGGACTTTCCAGTCTTTATCATACTCCACTCTGGGAGCCTAACAGGTCTAAACTGATTTCTCCTCTCGACCATTTCTACCAAAGTTCTGTTTAACCTGCTGGGCTTCAAGCAAACCATATGTCACGGATAAACCATTAGTCAGAGTTTCCCCTTCACTAAGCTCTAAATTACTATCCCTTTGCTCCTGTAGACCCATCCACATGCACGTGGAACTAGGAAGAACATTTGTCACACTATCTGTACACACTATGGCAAACAAATGCCAACAATTTATGCTAAAAGGAGATGCTAAAATGCAGCAACTGTTTATATAGTTCAGTGCAAAAGGAAACCTTCATTTTCATCTGCTGGATCCTGGGGGTTACAGCTATGGAAGCTGGTACTCTCTATATGTTGCACTGTGGTATGCTAAGATCTTAAAAACTGACGGTGTCAAAATTTCCTTTCACTATTTCCATTTCTAACTTAATGTATTAAGGCCCTGCTTACTCATAAGCAAGTGAAAGAAGGACATATAAGCTGATGAGGGCTGAGAGCAGGGTAAAGCTGGCTGACAGAAAGGGCTAGTACTTTTTCCCTTATTTTTATACCTCTGTGCTCGCTACTCTTTTCCCAGCTCTGTACTGCAGAAACCCATCTCAGTTGTCTTCGACTGCTGCTGTGGAAAAAAGAACATAAGCAAGAAAAAAATCCAACAGCAGGAGAACACAACAGCAGGTTTTACTTAAATTATGAAGTAAAAATTAGAATGGGACATTAAAACCCAGAGTCAGCATGGAATCACTTAACTGCACAGAAAGCAGCAGCAACAACCCCAAGACACTTGAATGGCTCAAGCATTTTAGTGATTTAAAAAGCCCAGGCTTTATAACTTTGTCATCTCTGGAGAGATAAAGAAAACACAAGGGGTGTTCATTGCAGAAAAGCCAGAAAAAGAACTGGCTTTTGTGGTGAGGCTGGAGAAATTATTGCCAGGCCAATGCCACAAAAAGCATTTGCTGCCCTCTATGAGCTGAAAGCTATGAACAAAGTGGAACAGCGAGGCATCTTTGAATCCACTTATCACTTGATATATCACCGCAGCTTTTCTTTACGTTTCCAAATTACTTCTCTCACATGTATCCCTTCTGATTTTGCAAGCTAGAAAACAGAATTCCCCTTTACAGTTACATTTCCCATCCAGTCTGATACCTACTGATAACTTTGGACACAATGGGGAAAGCCTGCTGTTGGAAACAATGGCAGTGAAATAAGTACATGGAGTAGGTCCACGGGCACAGTACAGATCTAGAACAAATTGCTCAAGCAGCTCGGTCTTCCTTCCTTCCTTGAAATAAAAAGCAACACTAGAAAGGCATATTCGAAAGTTACAGTTTTGCCAACATACTACCAAAATAAAGATCCTCTGCCTCTTCAGCCTATTCATTTCAGCTATGGAACAGGCATCACAGCATACTTCCCTGCAATGATTTAGTTATACAGGTCCTCTCCACTTGAATGCAAAAGGCACTAATACACTCTTTAGTTCTGAAGTGCAGGAAACAGCATTTCGCGTTGATAACTTCAAAGGAAGGCACTTCAGCATGCCCAAAAAATGCTGTGACCGCTCTTCGGTAAAAGTCAAAGGGTTACAGAAGGGAAAAGGCTGCGTAGCAAGGTCAAATATTACAGCACCGTATTACAGCAAGTGGTGATGGAAAAGACTTAAGAGGTCATCTTGTTCATCCCCCTACTAATGCAAAATTGTTCCCTGGAGAGTAATACGGTAGGAAAGTAGTTGTTATACTAAAATATAGGTTACATAATTCAAGAGAATGGGGCCAGGGAAAATTGCTAGAAAAGAAAATAATATAGAAGAACTTACTGCTTTCTTTAGAGATTACTGTAACCCAATCTGAAGCTAAAAAATAATCATTTAAAAAAAAAGGATATTGAAGCCAATCTTTAACGTTTGTTTCAGTTTATAACCAGGTCTCCAAATTGCTGACCTGTATGCTTGTGCTTGAACAAGCACATCAGTGCCTCTTGGATTACAAGTACTTAATTACAACACGTTAGTCATGATTTGAGTTTTCTGGTTTTATTCCATTTTAAACACAATGCCAACATGCTGCCCTGTGCTCAATCAGTATTTGTAAACAAAGAGCAACAAGCAAATTATAGCAACCTATCACCAAACAAAACCCAAACCAAATACTTAGGCACACACCCGCTATCCCTAGAATTATGGATGCCTTATCTGTGCTGACAGCTTGGCAAGAAGCAAAACATCTGAGTGCAAAGACATCACAGATTTGTGCCAAGAACGTGAATGAGCTCCTGAGCTTCAAGTTCAGACCAAGTTTTACTGTTGCGTAAGACATGCCAAAATATGTCAGAAGCTCTATCTCCAAGACTACGTTGTTCCAGTGATCCCAGCCCAACCTCAGGAAGTGCATCAGGATTTAACCAGTCTTTGGACCTCAGAGGATGCAGCTTCCTAATTAACTGCATGTGTTCAACTCCATCAGAGGTTGTTTGAAAATTTAGACAGCAAGTATGGGCCACTCATCTGATAGCAAGGCAACAGGCAAAAGAGCATCAATTGCAGCTGACGGTGAAAATCTGATAAAGGTGCTTCTCAGACTGCTGCTAGCAATTGCAGTGGTGTGTGCATCTTTAAATACCTGAACCTGCATTGCCTACATGCATGTGAGACTTTCCAATCACACACCCACACTGCTGAAGTCAATGGGTTCCAACTCAATGCTGGGTTTTCTTTGACCATTTGGAGTGGCCAGGACCAAGCATCCACAGCAAAATTCTCACATACAAAAACCAGTAGATGTGCCTGTGACTGAGACACACAACATATATTAAGGATTAATATTTATTTGTACTTCAGCATCGCTGAGAGGCATCAGCCACGCAGCCATGAGGAACCCTTCTGGAAAGCTTCCAGAGGGGGCATCTGACTCCAGTGGAGCTTCATCTATAGGATTTTTTTCCCCCAAATTAATTAAAAAACAGAATAAGCAAAGAATTCCAATGGAAATGCCACAGCATCTCAAGGATATCTATTTTGACATTTCACTACATTTGCTGATGATAATATTGGTTTCTAAAACAGTTTTTTAAAATTTAAATTTAATTTTCAGACCTCCTCAGTCTGAAAACTCTTGCAACATCTCTATAGAACAGCCTCTTCTTTATGTTAAACAATTTTGTTGTAGCTCATCTTTCCTAAACCTCTGATAGTCTTTGTGCTTGTGTACATCCTCTAATGAATTCCCATCTTTAAATGCCCAAACCCAGACACAGCAATTCAACTGAGGCTTTAGTGATTTTGAGTAGAGGAGAAAGAGCATTTCAACAGACAAAGACTTGGGTTTGCTTTAGTATTACAGAGTCACACAGCAAAGAACAATCCTTTAAGTAATAGTCTCATCGTTCCTAGTAGATGTGATGTTAGTCAAAAACAGTAGGCTAGTTAACTAGCTTTCTTCAAATAACTTGATCTTTTTACATGTGTCTTGATGCATTTTAGGGTTCTTGAAGGATGCTTCTTTAGAATACTTTAAGGACATAGTTAAATTAACAGAAAGTAAGTTAACAGAAGCTGATTTGCAACAGAGAGGGAATGAAGAAATATCAGATGTGTAGAATGACAGAGCACAGCACAAATACTTTTAGCAGATGTCAAAGTAATTCAGGGTCAGCAAGTTTCCCATCATTATAAAATTGCTGGGACACATGAAAAATGCACCATTTTGGCAACTGAAAGGAAAAGAAAACCCCACTAAGATCTCAAGCTAAATCCATGGCAATGCATGAATCTCATCTGATGTGGGTGCCAGGTCAAGCACATGGCCAGTCCTCATGCAGTAGCCTGAGGAGGCTTGGAGGTCCTTGCGATCTGCTGGACAACTCACCTCCCAGCATTTCTACCTCTGCTGCACCACGTGCCTCACCACCTCCAGGGTCACACTGGCATGTGTTGTGCCAGCCACCTGCACCCATTGCTGCTGCATCTGCCATACTGTGCCTTACAGCAAGAGGGACATAAACAGGCACCCCAAGAACGTGGCACAGTGATAAGCATAACACAGTAGGAAGGGAGGTAACAGCATGGGTGAGCCAACAGTCTCAAGCTTCACATGCTGCACCCAACAGCCCTGTAAGAGACCACTGCAGTTGCTATCCTCTACTCCTATGCAATTTATTTGTCCTTCAATTGCTGTTTTTAATTACTACTCAGACTGTTGTGAATATTGAGGCTTCTCCAGCAGTGGGAACACACCTTCATATTCTGTTAAGGAGCTGTACATCAGACTGCAAAGATTTAACAGTGGAAGTACTTAGGTACTTCACATCGTTATAAAAATGAGGTAAAAGCACGGTACTGCTCCACTTTCCAAGTACCACGACTAGAATGAAGGGAGGTGCCCAAAGCCACTCATATTAAAATCAGGAAATTACTGATACAGACTGTATTCGTCAAGTGGGAACTTCACTATTGGAAACTCTCCCCCAGTTTCACAGGTGAAAAATATCCCAGATTGTCCAGGAACAAGATGTGTGATACTCGTAGACTCCACAACAGTATGGATGGATGTAAGAGTGAGAGAAAATACAAAGAAAATATCTAAGCAGCCATTTCACCCACACTGACAACAAGACAAATAAAAACCTCTGTGATAAATGCCTCCCTCAGCTGCATTTGGAAATCGGTGAGTTTGTTTAAGTGCATTAGCCACACAGGTCCTATGTAGCAGCATGAGATAAGCTTATATACAAAACTACCCACTGCTCTGGCGACAGACTTTCCCTTCTGAAGCAAAAGCTGGACAATGCCTCCTCAAGCAATGGTGCACAGCCCACTGGGGCAGCAGCTCTTCCCCTCTCTCACCGTCTGCAGAGATGGAGGCAAGACAGACCCTGGAGCACACCTAGCCTCACTTAGACTGATTTCCCCCTTAAGTTTTCCCCCCAAAACCTCCACATCAACAGTTTTTCTAACAATTTAAATGAAAAGTCACTTAAGCTATTGGGTTCCTTTCCATATGGCTCAGTCTTGTGCTGGTTCAGGGCAGTTTCCAGGCAAGTTTGCAATAGGCACGAAATACGTTTGCAGCTTAACAGCTGAACAACCCAAACAATTTTTTTTTAGTATCAGCAAACTTCTACATCTGTATTTGTTAAAAACAGTAACAATAAAAAACTATTTCTGAAGCACCTAAGAAGAGTTTTTCTTTTACCCTCCCCAGAGGAAAGGCTATCCTCACAGTTCTCTCCACATACCACCTACCACCCATTTATATTTTCAAACATTCCTCAAGTGCAATTTCTGTTTACCGTACCGTGCAGCACTTGGTCTGAACTTGTTTAACACATGTTCGTGTTATTTATCCAAACTCATTCATCACAGTTGTAAAACATCTGACAGACAATGGAGGTTTTCCAGTATGTATCAGGCCTCTCCTCTTAATTCAACCACTGATTATTTCCACCTCTAAGTAATTTGACCAAAGCCACACAAAAGCATTCAGCTATGCTAGATCTTCTTCCGTTCGTTATTAATTCAGTCATTGGCTGTAAAAAGCTCCAGCTTTACTTGCCTAATTAATCAGGAGAATATAAACTACATACACACACATACTATATATACACACACATAATATATACACACATTAGTCATATATAATATTAAATATGTTTAAATATACATATAGTTATATATATGACTATACATATTCTACACATATAAATGCAATAGTTTCTTTTTAGGAGGATCAACGTGATAAGAAAAGCTTGTAATATAAATACAGCCAGCTGCTATGCAAAGTGTTTCTCTATGCAAAATGTAAGGTCCTTTCACAATAGTGCCTCCCTTTCCCTCATATTTATGGAGAACTGGAAGAGCATAGCGACCCTCAAGGCCACAGCTCTGGTCCTTCTGTTCTGCTAACCTCATCTAGGGTTATATCAGTTTCCCAAAAAAATCTTACACAGGTTTTAAGCAAGTGAACTACTATTAACTCTTCACAAACGTCAGATTTTGTGTTTCTGCTCTTTCTGCTTTACTGCCCTTCTCAGCTACAGCTACCATCATTTCCACAGTCAAAAGCCTGTGGTAGCTCAAAGACTACAAATGTGATGGTTAGGGCTGGCTTTAACATCCCTCAAGAAAAAGATGGGCAGACACTGATACTGATGCAAAAGTTATTCATACACCAGCGTGTTACTCAATCTTTCCTGAGGTGCTGCATAAAGTGATTCAACTGACCCTGTATTACTCACTTACAATGACACACTCTCTTCTCTACCCATTTTATCTGCTGAAAAATAATTTTTCTTGGGAGGCAACCCCATGAAAACAGCAATTTACTGTGAAGCAAACGCCAGTCTCCTAGCACAGAACATTTGTGGTCCCTCTGCTAAAACATGAATAATTTCTAATTTTGTGCTGTAGGCTAAAAGCTTACAGCTATGGGCAGCAATGTGTTCCCATTTACTGTAGCAGGAATAGGTCTTGTTGCAAGAGGTTATACTGAAAAAATGAACCACTCTGTCAGCTGGATGAATACTCAGATTTCCTTACTCACATCCCTAAGCAACCAGCCAACACCCTTCGAGCACATGAAGATGTGGAAGTTCTCACCCTGACTGATCCCAGCTGGTCAGGCTCTCCAAACTCTGTCACATCTCACAGAACAGGCAGTCCTGTCTTAGTTACAAAACTAAATGGTTCCCTACTAAACCTTAAGGTCATGAAACTACAGGCCCTATTTCAGCCGCAACATTACACAGCCTTAGCTACTCATCATAATCATGTACAAATGCAACCATTTCTGAAACAAAGTTGACTTGGCAAAATACTCAAGGAGCAGTTGGCATCAGTAGACAGTCGCTCAGAGTTCACCCTTCACAAGTGCTCATGGATTTGTGTAGCCCTTATGACTTCACTGAGGAAATACCGTGACAGATTCAATATGACTTTTATGTAAATGTATTTATGATAACAGTGTGCAAGAAGGTACCGTTTCTTTTCCTCAGCCAGCAAGGAATTTTCATTTCCTATTAGCTCAGCTAAACCAAACATATGAATATATATTCTATATAAATTAAAACAGCTCTGGAATCTTTATCCTTAGAGGTATTCAGTACCTGACTGGACAGTCTTGAGCAATATGCTCGGGCTGATGCTGCTTGGAGGAGGGGAGTTGGACAAAAATCTCCAGTGGTTCCATTCAACCTCAGCGATGGTGTGAATAGTCTTCAAACAGTTCTGCAGTTTCTCACCCAGCTGACAAGAGGTGATGCATGCACTTATTGCAGCACATGTGCTACACACATTCAGCTACTTAATACAAAATTTTAAAATTCCCAGCCACAGGAAAACATAGTAACATAAAATCCATAAATTCACAAACTCACTTAGCATAAGCATCATGTGCGCTAAGTCAATGTAGTTTGGAATCAGACCTTGCAACTGGAAAGCAAAAACTGTTCTGCTTTCTGTGACTACTGAGCACAAGTACTGTATTGCCTTTTTACTTCTTGTCTCTTGAAGAAGGAAGATCTTTAATTGTTCCTTTTTTTGCATACTTTGCATTGCTCATTAATCATACTGAACACAAGCCTATAACCATAAAACTAGAAGCAAGCGAACAGCTAGGATCTGCAAGAACATTAAAAGGACCAGATCCTGCCTTCAGGGTTCCTAATAGGCTTTCCAGATTCAAAAAAACGTAGTTCAAAAAGTGTCATATGTGCTACAAGAATTGAAGATCCATTCACTGTTCCTGACAAACCCACAGTGGTTTGCTGCATGGTTTAGCTGTCTCATATACTACTTTTGTTTTTTTCCCTTGAAGAACTGTGTGAAACAACATTATGAACAACATCATCACATTTTCACTTGACAGCACAGGTTGGTTAGTGCAGACCTCAGAGTAAATAAACAATTCCCTGTCCTTACCCACTTCAGGAATCCTACGCAAACGTATTTGTTGATAGACTGAATCCTAATGGAATGCTGGATCACCTCTCTTTTTTTGAAAGACAAGATTTAGTTTTGTACAGTTGTAAGTTTATGCTGTGTTGATGTTACTTCGTGGCCAAGAAACACACAGAGCAAATTATAGACGATTTAAGGGACTCTCGCAAGGACAGAAGTGTCCTGGGAGAGCGAGGCTCAGGGAGAAGCTGGGGCAGTAAACGGAGAATGAAAAATCTCTGCTTCTCTTAAGTCAGCTGGATCTTTGAGAGACTGCCTTTGAGAGACTTTACGTTCCAAGTGCTAGTATGATTAGTTCTAAAGTCTGTACAGAGCCACTGGAAAATATGGATGATGATGATGGGGAATGAGCACAGAAGGCAGCTCCAGCAAGAAAACGATAGGGTTTGTACCTCTGATTATATTCTGTTACATTCAGAAAACAGGAAAATGTGGTTTCTTAGAAGAAACATAGGACATATTATTACTACTGTCTACAGAAGGAAAACCATGAAGAAATAACCAGTTGCTCAGTGTTGCCTTAGCAGCGCTCCTGGTCTGTAACCAGTACTAATCCTCCATACAGAAAACAGACAGTGAAGTTGAAGGAACAAAAATACCATACGAACAAAATAAAATCCTTTTTCTTTGGACTGAAGAACTATTTCTTACTGTATACTTCTTTTTTATTGCTCTTGGCTAGGCTTTTTATGCAAATCAGTGCCCTACAGCCTACTGCCATATGCTGTATATGGGACAACCTCTCAAGTGTGTACAGAAAACTTCAGCTGGTGCAGGGTTTGGCAACTTGCTTGTTAAGTGGCATTTTAATTCATGAGCATATTAAATCCATGATGCATAATCTGCTTGGGCAGCCTGCTAGTTTTAAGATGTTAGTCTAGACCTATAAAGCCCTAAATGTCTTGGGACCTATTTATCCAGGAATCGAGCTTTTTTGGAGCTTTTCTGATGAAACTGAAGTTATAATCAGAAAAAGTCGGTCACTAAACTGGAAACACTGCATTCAAAGTCTCTTGCAGCTAACAAACTTCCTTTATATCCAAGATAGGAACCCAAAGAGGTTTGCCTACATTCATTATAGCTGAGGACCCAGGAGGGATATGGCACTGTGGGAAGCTGTGGGTCTGCACCATGGTGAGGCAAATCGGAAGGGAACAAACTGCAGATGCCAAAAGGCTGAGAACTCTTGGAGTCCAAACAGTGCTGCTGGCATCCCAGAGAGTCCAACCCAGAGCCAAATTGCCAAAAAAAAGAGAAACATGCATTTCAGCCACAAATTTAAGAAAGGAAAAATCAATTTGTGCTCAAAGTATCTTTACTTCAATATAATTTTTCTGCAGAGGTATTAGGATGGTATTTCCTGAGCAGTTTCCAAGCCGTGCCACAGAATATTGGGTGTGTTTGTGAAAACTCTGTCACTCCTTGCTCCTTGCAACTTCAGGACTTTGCATGTCTGGAACAATCTTATTTTCTTCCGGTGTTTTATTAGCAGTCCCCTTCTGAGAAATACCAGGTGGCACCATGCCCAGAATCGCTTGCCAGCTAATCTCAGAGGATTGGGCATTATGTCATTTGAATTATAAGAGCTCAGCTCTAACTCACTGATAACATTTAGGAATCAAACCAATAAAATGGGAAAACAAAATGAATACAAATAATCTCTGAATGCACATAGATGATGGCTTTTACTGAAAATGTATACAGTTATGGAGAAAGCAAAAATATTAGTAGCGGTCTTTTCTCCAAAATTTAAACAGGGTTCAAGTGAGAATAATCTGCTATGATTTCATTAGTTTCCAAGAACGTCAAAAAGGAAATAAAGGAATTTGCACATTTAACTACAAAGGGAATGTCACAGGGTTCCCTGCAACAGGGAGTTCAAACTTCAGGCAAGCTGTGCTACACCACTCATCCCATGAAGTGCAGAGGAGAAAAAGGGAGAAAAGAATTTGCATCTGAAGGGAACAATGGAGTTCTCCCCTCAATCCCTTCATTCTGGCATTCTGACATGCCCTTCCCAAAATAAAAAAGACGTTTAATTTATGAAGACCAATAAAATCATAAATAGCCAGTTAAAAAGTCTGCATAATCCTCTCTAACATTGTCCACATCAACAGTAAAACATGGGATACTTCAGCATGTGCACGTAGACAAGTGGGCAAGAACACGTACTAACAATTCTATAAATTATAAACTGTTTTTCTGTCACAAATTTTTAGGTTTTATAGGCTAGAAATTCCCACGTACAACACTGCCCACAGGAGGGGTATGGGAAGGAAAAACATGAGGCTAATAAGGATGTGACTATTAGGAAATAAAACAATTCAAAACCATTTCCTATAACACAATTAAAGAAAAATATGGGAGGCAACTTTGGCTTACTGTGACTGCTGTCTTTATAAAGCATATCTACATTATTTACATCTTCTCCTCTATTCTTTCAGAGACCATGAGTCAGTAGAGGACAGTTATTTTTCCTTTCACTTCCTCATGCACACTTTGGAAGGTCAGCTAACCTCCCTCTTGGAGTATTTCACAGTTTAATTAACAGAGACAACAGCTAATCAAATTAAATAAATCATACAGAGAAAACTGTCCTTTTCCTGTGACATCCAGGCATTTTTTTATAGGAGAAATAACCACTGAGAGGGGAGTTAGCAGGTCTCTCTCAATTTTACAGGCAAGGCACGCTCCACAAGGTAAAGCAGTTTTAACTTTGATCAGAACAAAGCCTGGCAGTTCAGATAGATGGAGGCCCATAAAAGTCACTTGCTTTTTCAGCCCCCTTTGCAAAGCACGGACATTAGCTGTAGACAGGCATATCAGCACCCTTCAAACAGAGGTGGACATTTCAGAGAGTGCGTAATTTTGTGTGAGACACTTGCCCTCTCTCTACCTTTGCTCCTCTGCCTGCAAAGCCCCTTGTGTGTCCCACTGTCGGGGGTGGTGGTGAGGGGTTCCGCAGGGATCTGCTCACCTTGTGCCCCCAAGGCAGGAGGGTACAGCCAAGCATCTGCTGGAGCTATGCGAGTGAAAGAGGAGCTTACATGCAGGTCGCTCTGCTCCCACCCAACACGCTGCTTTCAATGTCAGCCCTGAGCCACCCTTGCCACTCAATGTCCTGGGTCACAGCTTGCAGCAGAGAAGAGGACAATGCTGCCCCAGCCTCCCCATGGCTCTGCTGGGCTGCCGGGGGGGTGGTCCTGCCCCAGAGTGTCAGCACTGCTGTGCAAATACGCTGCCCTTGCCGGGAAGAGGCCTGCTGGTGCCAAAGGGATGCTCCCATCTGGTCTGGGCGGCCGTTCCCCTCCTGGTTTTCCATGCAGTGCCCTCACTCGCGATTCCTCAATTCGCTCTCAACTGACAGAAGCCCTCTTCCAGCACCACCCATTGCTGTCTGGCCATGACACCTGTGTTTTCCAGACTAACTTGTTTTCCTACATGGCATCGGTTCAAGCCACTCAACAACCACTCAGCAGCTAAGGCCCAGGTACCCATTCAGCTGGGAACGATCCAGAGCAAAGACCTGGCTGCTGGGATGCGTGGCTCTGGGATTGTGCTCTTGCATGTGGGCACCGCAAACCCTGCTCTGCAAGCCTTGCCTCAAGGCACCAACAATGGCTTTGACGAACTGGAGACGTAACACAAGGCTTGCTGCAAAAACCTGTCACTGGCTCCCACAATCCACTTTTTCTCCTGCAGACATGGCACGACAGCCCATGCTGATGGAGCACAGGAAGGAGAGAAGCTCAGAAGCGAACCCTGCAGCACTCCTTCATCCTTTCTGCTGGCCTGGCTTGTGGTAACAACCACATTAAAAACAAGTAGAAAAGCAGAATGCTACTGAAATGCTGGATTTCATATGTATTTATCTTAACTCCAAAACACACGTTTCTTTCAGTGAGAATCATATCTGACTTGCTACTGACCCGGACAGGAATTCAGAGGGAAAAGGACTAGCTTCTGAGCTGCTATCCAAAAAACTGTTTACTGCCTAATTTATTAGCTACTAATCATTCATACTTTCAGTTCTGGGGTGCTGTTTCAACCCTTAGCAAATCTTGTTCATGACAAGACAGGCAACAAAGCAAAACTAGAACTAAACCCCACTCCAATGAGAGCAGAGCAGATGAAATCTAGAATTTATTGAAGGAGAAGCATAATTACAGATGACACCTGTACAAGATCACTTCCCATAGCCCCATAGGCCAGCAGTATGTTTTTATATGGATCTTTTAGCTGCTGTAGGACTGGATTAATTACAGTGCTGACACTGCCAAAGATAAATTTTTAAATACTGCCATGCCTCCTGTTTCTTTCAATGGCATGTTACACCTTACATAAGTCCTCAGGATGTTGAACGCCATGGATAGGCAGAAACTACACAGATTTGTGCTCTGTGTTATATCAAGCCCATCGTCAATACTAAGCAATCATATAAGATGAATTTACAGGACATTTTTAGGGACAGCTTAACATATGCACACATATAAACGTATGCAAATAATCAAAGTGCAATGTGCCATTTGCATCTTTCTGGTGTCTTCATTTTAGTCACATTTTTGAGCAAAATACACTGTTGTTTTCCTCTACCAATAATATGGCTAGTAATTTATCAAATACTTGAATACCAAAAGAGACATTTTACAGAAAAATTACATGCCCTTAAAGATGTAAATCAATACCCACTGCAACTGCTTTTACTTTGGCATGCTGGCCTTCTTCCCAGCATGGACAGATGTGACAATAGACAGATTACAGACTACAGATTATAAGTAAAATACCCTGGATAAACAAGGTGGCTAGTTATACATAATCAGAAAATCAACTCACTTCAAAATCTTTGAAGCTAGAAAACAGTAATAAAAAAGAAAAAAGTAAAGTTAAAAACAATCAAAGTTCATGTGAGAAGCGACGCAGGACCTGAACTTCAGAATCAATTACTCCCTGAGCCCTGCATTCATAGATGAGCCTGACCGTGGTAAACGTGCTCTTTCTACAGACTATCAAAACAAATGAGACTTTATTATGCAATTAAAAATCAAGCACCATTTTTCTGTCATTACATCAGAATTTGCCTCAAGAAATCAACATTCCTGAAGCTGGAGCACTCTAGCCATGCTACATGTGCTGTCAGAGGCAGGTTAAATCAGTCAGGAATCCCAGCTGACCAGTATCTGGCTTCAATTTTCCCTGGCAGTTACTTCCTTAGCACTAAACTACAGTAAATCAGTACACTGCAAGGAGTATTTCCTTTTCCTTTTGAGGTGCTGTCCTATTAAAATCCTAAGTAAAAGAAATCTTTAGGAGGTAGATGGAAATTGTTTCCCAGGCTACAGCCTGCAGAGCATCACAGCATTACGTACCCACCAAAAACTTTTGCCAGTAGATAAATGCGTTTGTGCGTCCCCTGGTCACATTTTTGTCTTCTCTCAGATTGCTTTCTGAAGGGCACAGCAACGGACTGCGAATAGACTTGTGTAAGTGCTTTGGCATGGGAATGACTTCACGCAGTAGCATTTCCATACCACTCTGGTGGGGTAGCACAGTGCACAGATGGACCAATCCAGCAGTGCAAACTGAAATCATGCCCATTGGCGCTAGCTGGAAGTAAACTGCTCTCCCTGCTCCTATACACCAAGCCTGCAGAATCCACGAAGTTCTGTCCAAATCTGAAGAGATAAAGCAAGGGCAAAAACAAACCTTTTTTTTTTTTTTTTCACCTACAAAACAAGCACAAAATCCACCAAAAAGCTAATGTGAATTTAGTAAAGCTACAGAAATACAGTATGCACACATACTGCTTGTGCTTTCCTCTCTTTATCAAACTTCCTAGTCAAAAGTAGCTTCCATGACATGTCCTTGATTGAAATCCTTGAATCTTCTACTCACTTGGCTCCCTTAGATAAAAGCCCAGAACATAAAAACTTTTGTTTTCATGCCATCCCCAGCAAGTGGAACCAAAGCAAAGACTTGACAGCTATTTTATGTTGGAAATATTGGCTTCAAAGCAATGGGGACAACACAGTGTGGGTGGGCCTGGCACTACAGCTGTCTTAAAACAGAGAGCCTATATACCAAAAAAAGTTCACAAGAGACAGGATTTACCTGGAAAGAATTACACCCAGCAGAAATTAAGATGAGGAAGAGGACATGTACACATGTGTGTTCAAGGAAAGAGGGGGGAGAAGAGTAATGATGCAGTTAAAAAAAAAAAACAACAACTTAAGAATGTTGTATCCAATTCCAGCTGTAACCATTTACATGGAAAGTATTTTTTAAGAACTTTCTGACTGTATTACAGTATCTGATCAATACCATATAAAAGAGGAATAGGTACTTGAGCTAGTAATGGGGCATCTACAAACTAACTTGGAATAACAAGGACTGGAGCACACCATTAGTGAATAGAAATGTCAATAAGGAGGCTAAAGTTTAGATCATGCTTTCCATCTGTATACTCCATTGCAATGGATTCAGGGTGATTTTGCTGTTTAAGCAATGAGATGCAGCAAACATATCACGCCCACACAATTCTTGTCAGGGTGTATTATTGGAATAACAGAAAGCCTAATTTTATAAACAGAAGTGAAACAGATTAATGTTATGGGAGCAAATCATTGCCACAATTCTCAGTGCCTGTGCCTGAGCCTGCAAATGGAGTTTATGAGAAGTGAATATTTTGATTGCAGCATTAGTTTAAAACATTTGACAGGTTTTCAGGTACTGGGAGCTGTACCTGCCCAGAGCCTAGCTTCTCTCCTCTTACTGTTCCATCTGATAAAGCCAGCAAGTGTGTTCACAGATATCAGCAATATCCTCCTACACCTGCCCCAGCAAAAAGGCTATCAGGAAGCAAAGCAACATGGGCTCATTTCTGTCCTCCAGGGATCGTGCAGGACAATGCAACACAGGCGGATGGAGCCACCTCACCTCTGAAGGATTCACTTTGTAAATGAAAGATCATGAAAATTTCATCTGCTGTTCTGAAAGGCTGCCAAGGCACCACAGTCCACACACTGTGTTAAAAAACGGCGTTTCATCTCAGAGGTGAGCTGGTTCATCTTTTGGGTGACACAGCCATTGCAGATTTGAGACAAGAAGTGAGGACTATAAAGGCATACATACAACCAAGCCATGCTGAAGTCAATACCGCAACACCCCCCTTGGAAAAGACAGTATTCCGGGTTGTGCTACAATATGCCAGACAACACAAGGAGCCTCTCCCTTGGAGCCGGGATCTTAATGAGCCCACACCACATGTACCTACAGCTCTCAACAGCTTAACTGAGCTGTGGTTTTTGGGTCAGAGGATCCATGTGGCCAGCAACAAGTAGTATCAGCAGCATGGACAGGAGCACAAGTTTAAAGCAAATCAGGATATCTTTGTATTTTAAATCTCTCCTCTCACACACACATGCACAAAAACTTGCTGTTTGCCATCTCTTCATCAGAGTGATTTGTATGTAGAAGCTGGGACCCTTCAACTAAGAATAACCATTTGGTGGGGGCAGAGGGAGCTACTTGATACCTATAGAGAAAGGACATACATGGCTCCGTTTGCTCCCAACAGGGCATTTCACTTCAGGGGCTCCCACATAGATGAAAGCTCAAAGTCTCTTTTGCAAACCTCCCTTTGTTTTGTTTTTCCTCTTTGCCAACTATGACGACTCTAGAGCCACTGATAACAAAAGCAGATGTTTACAGCCACATGGGAGGCTTCTCTATATACAGTGGCTACTGCATTACATCGCATTAGTCACTCCGTGACATCTACCATATGTATCACATTGATTAGTAGGCATTTTAAATCCCATTGACAGTGGTGGGATTAGATGTGCACAAATATTAAAATGTAGACTTCTTTCCCATCTGGTGATCATAAAAACGGTTCTCTAAAACAGTGGTTTCCTTCAGGATCCTTGTTCCCCCAACTGAAAAGTGTGTGGCTGGTTGAGTATCTTGTCGAGAAACAAAAATGAGATCTTCCTAATGCTTAATGTGATTACAGGGTCTATGATAAAACCTTCACACTGTGATACATTTTAGAAGGCAGAATTTATCTTCTATTTTGTATATTTCTGGAGACAGTGCAAAAAGCTCTGTCATTCAACACAAGTGACACCCTAGGTAGTTTTTTCTATTTATAAAATGCAGAAAAGGGCTTCTGGAAGAAGAAACAAACCTCTTTACAATGACTCGCTGATATATTCAGATCATTGCTACCTGGCCCTGGCTGGGGAAACTCAATCTGTGAATTGCTTCCTACTATCTACTTAATTTTTGTGGGATGTTTGTTTTTATTTTCTCCTTTGGTTCAGCATGGATTAGCTTATTGGACTGATTCACCAACTGCCTTCCATCTGACACCAAAGCCTTCCATTCTGACCATCAGCTTTGCTTTCATCCGTGCTGAATCCAGTGCTGGGGCACCCTGATCTTCTATCAGGTCCATAATCATTATTACAACTAAGGCCTGTTAGTGTTAGTATAATTGCTAGACCACTTGGAAAATTTATGGGTACAATTTACAGACTAAGCATTTCCCTGAAATTGCAAGTATGGCTTTAGATTAGTAACTCACACAAACATCAGTGCATTAAATGGAATGGAATTACTCATCAGCTGAGACCAAGACATCCACAAAAAATTTGTATTATACACATTATACACAGCAGAAACTGAATATCCAATGCTGATGGAGGCACAGATTTCAACTATCAGATGAGGATGTGTATAACACGTGAAACTTTTCTGGTGAAGTAATTTACAAAGACTTGGTGCATGATGCTGTCTGGGATTTGGCATTGTTACAATAAAACCTTGAGGAGATGGCTTCAACAAAAATATGTTTTATAAACATCACCTATTACCGCAGTGTAGATGCCAGCAACTCAGGCGCAGAGGAAGATGCAGCAGGGATCAAACAAGCTCTGCAGTCCTACTCTTCAACCACATAGCATTTCCCATGCTAGACAGAAATGTGAAATTTCTTATATTATATGACTATAACTTTTGGGGATTGCTGGGATTCAGCTATTGTAACCAACGAAGCCCATTTTTAGTGTTCATTTACTGTCATGATGGGAACAAGCTGTTTTCTTTATAAGGCTGATTTCATGCTCAGCATGGCCTACTGTGATACATTCACCAAGGAACGATAAAAGTAGATAAAATTATCAGATAAAATCCTTGACCTTTCCTACAAATAACTGAGGTGTTACAAAATCAGATAAAAAAGCACGTTTTTTCCATCAAACATTAGGTAACAAACTAGTCAGCCTGGTCTTTTTGCTGCATGGCAGCGTGCACAGGCTGCTGGGTCTCCTTCCCATCTGGCTCAGGATCCAAGCCCTCATGAGAGACAAACAGGACAGCTCCTGCTCAGCCACCATCCTTGGCTTCGGGCTTTCGGGACCCACATGGTGGCAGGGCTCCACGAGGGTCTGCAGCACACTGGGGACCTGGTAAAACCAAACCCCCTGTGTTTAGCCTTAAAATCCCCCTGACAAAGGTAGCAGCAGCTATGCCAATTCTGCATAGGGGTAACATGCAGGGGAGTCTATCCACCTTCTTTCCCTGACCTTCCCAGCCCAAATAGGCAAAAGAAAAAGCCAGCTTTGCAATTAAATATGTATAGCAATAGCTTTTTCTTAGCAGACTTCGCCAGAAGATCTGAGCTTTTCTTAAGGATATCTGAGAATGGTCTTAGGGTCAGGGTAAGCTTTTTTGGTAGGCTGAATTCACTGTCACTGACTGCCCTTAAACTGATAAGCAGCC
Organism: Strix aluco; assembly: GCF_031877795.1. Classification (NCBI taxonomy): domain Eukaryota; kingdom Metazoa; phylum Chordata; class Aves; order Strigiformes; family Strigidae; genus Strix; species Strix aluco. Next base: position 73,718,350 of record NC_133931.1, read on the forward strand.
TCAAAGGTTTATCTCCTCCAGTACCCCCTTCTCTTAACTTCAGGCAAAGCAACTCTTGGGACTACAAACTCAATGTTGTGTTTCAATTGATAATCCCACTTTTTTGCCTGTGCTATACAAAGTAGCAAGTATCATGTTACTGGTATTAAATGTAACCACAACTCTCTAGACAGCCCTCTGTGCAGGAAAGATGGGAGAATAGAGGATTTACAGCCAGGCATGTTTTCTCTATTCTGGTGCAACTCGTGCTTTGCATGGCAAAACAACGTTCCCAAAAGACAGCAACTGCACTGAGACAACTCCCAAGCATGCCAATACACTCTGGGTAAGTTTTTATTTCACACTAAAGTGTTTGTTAAGTCTCACTGGGACCTCCCCACTGAGTATCCCAACTGATAGCCTCTACCAGCTGCAAGCTAATCCTGTCAAGGTAAGCACTTGCTTAAGGTTTCAGGTGAGAGAAGTAGGAGATAAACCTGGCTGCATTTCCCCTTACGTATAAACCACTGCCTCCCTGGCTCTTACATTTACACCGTAAGTATCTTCATAATCCTTTCTCCCAGACCAGAAATAACAACAAAGAAAGTGATCTTGGAGCTGAAGAACTGATTTGCACTTGGACAATCCCAACACAATCCTACTCCTGCAAGCAGGCTATGCCTTGACCTAATAAATTCCTCAGCACTTGTTAATTGTGAATGAAGCCCCAAAGTCAAAAATACCATTTCTGTGCAAAGATTAAGTATCAGTCCAGCAGAATCTTTGCTATTTTTTGCTTGGTTTCTCATATTTAAAATGGGCAGAATAGTATTTTCATACATAATAGAAATTCAGACAGAACTTTGGAGCAGGCTACTGCAACATGTTTTATGATAGATTTATAAGCACAAGTCAAACATAAATATATTTCTTAATGGATGCTGGATGGCACCAAACATTTGTTACATTCAGAACAGATTAGTTTTAATTTAAAGGCAGCAGAGGCAACTCTGACTCATCTTATACAATTATGTAAAATGTCGATCACCATCCTGAGAGGTATGTGATTTGCTGCTATGCACCGCTTACACCTGGGTTTTCAAACAGCTGGCTAGTGAAGCTGAATGACTTCACAAATTTTGTTCCACTTGCAAGTTGACTTAGCTGCACAGCCAGCAATTTTCTTGCTATTCAGACACAGATCAGAGACCTGAATGGCATCTTGCTTTATTACTCAGCAGATTTAGACCTGAAAATAATTTTAGAGGAGCAAGGGGGGTGCTGAGGGAGTTGTCAAGATGCTTTAGCTCTGATGGTCTATGATCTAGGATTTCAATCTACTTTTGAAACAGCATGATTCCCGCACAAGTCCAGCATGAGAAGTTGAGCTCTGTTGTTCAGTGGCACTGCTCCTTCCCTGGCAGCAGACGCTTGGAAACTGCAGAAGGTGCAAAACCCAACTGACTCCAAGTTCTCCTAAACATTAGAAAAACATGAATCTAAAGCTTGCAGCTGCATTTTATCACATTTATCCATATAAATAGACCAAACCCAAAGCGGATCCAGACCTGAACTTTTCACCTTGTGTCCCTCTGTGATGAAAATGTATCTCATTTTGTTACTCAGACCAGAAATTCTTTAAAAGACTTGTATTATATTTCTAGCTAAGGAATGACACTCTCACCAAAACCCTACTGTGCTATGGTGCCTAAAATAGTTAGCTTGCTAATACTGTCCAGGTTTGGAGGTTATATTTTGAACAACATGTTTTGACTGAGTAAGGTTTTTTTAATAATCTTTTCAGCTCTCCCCCATCATTTATCTCCTTGGAGCTAAGCCACTCTGAGCCTGGATTGGTTACAAATACCAGTGAACAGAACACTACTCTCCTGTGGGCACTACCAGAACACCATTAAGAGAGGAAGAGATGCTCAGGAGGATATCACAAGTCTTTTGTCTGGTCTTCAGCATATCATATACCTTGGAATGTCTCCTATTAACTCTTGGATAGATGTCTCCCATAACGCATAATAAAATTACGGATGACTGATCAACTACCCTACTTTATCAAGCCCTGTCTTTCATCAAAACCAGACATTTTCACAGCCCTGCAGTGATTCTTTCCCCAAACTTAATCCCAAGACATCCCCCTTTCAAAACCATAGCTTGCAAATTTTGGGATACCATTCAAAAAAAATTCTGTATGTACAAAATACATGGAAATTGTATTCACTAAACACAAACATTATTAGTATTTAGGTTTTGGGGGTTTTTTAGACTTCAGAAGTTGGGATTTGGGGTTTAAGTAGCATATTTTCCCCAGAGTCAACTCTCCACTAGCTGTTCTAGTGTGGAATGAGGGAGACACTGATTTTCTTCTTAAAGAACAAATATGGATAATGTTACTGCTTTCCAAGTTTTATCTCGGGGAATCAAGCTCAGGCAACTTTGTACCGCACTTGTCATTGCATTCAGTGTCACATTAACATGAAAATGTCTGATGCCTGAGCTACTGTGCCCCACTTGACTGAAGCCAGCCCATATGGAGCTGGTCTAGGGATCTCTGAGCTGGTAACGCAATCTGGTTAGTCTGCTTATAATAACAAAACCAAGGTGATTTTATCTGGTTTTCTCAATAAATGCTTATAGGCAGATGTTAGCTTTTCAAAGGTATTCAGATGCCTAAATGAGTTCAAAGCATCTCCAGGCAACTTCAAAATACTGAGGAACCTACCTCCTTGACAAATGAAGGAGGTAGGCAGCTCAACACAAAGGTACTGCAAACAAAAAGCAGCACCAGAGCTTGCTATAGCCACTACTGGCTGCTTTGTAGCATTTAAACAGAGGACGGGCTATGCTGCTCACTGATTCTAAATGGGACAACTTTAGTATCTCCGGAAGTTGACTGGAGCAGAGACCCCTCTGCAGCCCGTGGTGAGACGGCAGAGCCAAGCCCTCCTGATGCCCATGGAGGTCCATGGTGGAGCAGATGCCCACCTGCAGCCTGTGCAAGACTCCGCGTCAGAGCAGGTGTCTGAGCCCAAAGAAGGCCGGGACTCTGTGGCAAGAAGCCCCCCCTGTTGTCGTTCAGTGCTGGGAGGACTGCTAGAGCAGCTTGGGAAACGCTGCAGCCCATGGCAAGGACTCACATCAAAGAAAGTTCATGAAGGACTGTCTCCCATGAGAGGGGAACCATGCTGGCGCAGGGGAAGAACACAAAGAGTCTGCCCCCTGAGGGGGAAGTGGCAGAGGGACTGACCGCAACTCCATTCCCTGCCCCTTGCACCACTCGGAGGGAGTAGGTGGAAAATTGGGAGCAAAGCTGAATCCGGGAAGAAGGGAAGGGTGGGGAGAAGGTGTTTTTAAGATGTGCTAATGCTTCTCACAGTCCTAGTCTGTCTGTTAAGTAGTGTTGTTGTTAGTGTTTGAATTAAATATATGTTCTTTTTTCTTCCCCTAAGGAGTCTGTGTTTTGTCTGTGATGGTAATTTGTGAGTCTTCCCTCCCTGTCCTTATATCAATTCCTGAGCCTTTTACTTTATTCTCTCCTTCCCCTTCCTGAGGGTGAAGGTGTGAGTGAGTAGCTGCAACGTGTTCAGTTGCCCTCTGGGCTCAAACCAGGACAGAAGGGAAGTCGAGGACACCTGGTCTAACCCTCCACTGAAAGCAGGGCTCTGAAAAGCTACATGTGAGCTAGCTGCTGCACTGTACACAATAAAACCAGAAAACCCCAAGACATCCGATTCCAGCATTCCCTTTAATGGGACTACAGATGGCTACATCTTATTGTGAAGTCTCCATTGCCCTAAAGAAAACTATCAGATCCTCTTTCTTCCAGTGAATGGATATCAAATGCAAGGGACATATTCAAGGGCTGGTTTTTCTAGCCAAAGACATCCATTACACCCAAGAATCTGCAGCTGTTAAAATTGCTTGGGCTCCTACACTGAAATAGCTCTGGCTACTCAGAAACACGCTGCTTCAAAGAAATGGGTGAGACACTACAGATAGTGGTTAAAAGGAAGCCCACAGGAGAGCAAAAAAATATATACACTAGGAATCACCTCACTTCAGTTGAAAAGGAGAGCTGACCAGAAAGCAATCAGAAACAAATTATTGGAAATGAGAGAATAAATGCAAGAAGTGATCAAATTATGGGTGAGAAAAAGAACAAGAAATCATTAATGACTGAACTTTTCTTGTTTCCAGACTTTGAAAACATTTGAATGAATAATAAAAGAAAGGGGTACTTTAGACAGAAATGCTTCCTATTTCATCTCCTTGTCTTTCTCACTGCAGGAGTTTCAGTTTTAAAATGGCAGTGCTTCTCAGTGCTATGAAAATGTAGAGACTTCAGGGACTTGCTCACATTACCATGTCAAGTGAGTAGTTCCAACAGCCTGCAAAGTTTATTCAATTCATTTTTTGAAGTGCTCTGCACAGGCCTTCTGTAGGCATGCAATGTCTGAGCAAATGGCACAACAGTGATACAATCCTTCTTTCACTGAAAAGCAATGGACAACTTCACATTTGCTCCAAAAGGTTGTATACAGCCATGAATATCTGTTTTGCTTTACTGGTCTGCCTCTCTGATTTGCTTTAGATACTTTCTTGCTTTAAAGTTTTCCCTCTCTGTCCTATAAGAACATTTGAGTTCTGCCTGAACCCTGGTAATTATTTCATTACTGTATTGCCAATTACTCTGTTAACTGTTTGGATCTAAAACTAGCTTCACAGAAATAAAGTATCTATACTCCTTGCTTATTACACCAACCAGACTTTGTGATTTCCCTCTACAGATGCTTGCCTAAGGTATCCCTCAGATAAACCACATAATTACACTAACTCTATGGTTTCCTGTACCACAGCCCAGATTTATTTTTTCTTGATGTCTCTCTCATCATTCAAGTGTCTGCTCTAATGAGAGCAACAGACTTTCAGCCAAGGGCTGCTTTGCCACAGGGAATATATCCGGGCATGAAGGGCTGGGGGATGGCTTCCAAGCAGGAGGGTGACTGTGGCTGAAACTGAAACAAAAAGCCCACATCCACCTGTTCTGCTTATGGACCCTGTGGTCTCCAGTCAGCAGGATGGGGTATTTCACACACAAAACCAAAATGTCAGTTGTGTAATTCCTTACAGAAAATAAGCCTCTGGTCACTCAGATTTAGCCCCGTCAAACAGCTGCCTGTGCAGCAAAAATAACCCAACGCTCCTGCAGAGCATGAAACAGTGAACATTCTCACATCACATTGGATCCTAAGCACCACCAGTTGAAGTGAAACCAGAAATGCTGCAGTAACACCTTTGGTGAAAGGGTATATTCAGCCATAATTAAGCACTGAAACAGGATGTTCCTATTTAACTATTGTTTAAAATGTCACCTATTTAGAACGCCCACTTTTGAAAGGTCTCCTCAGGGCATGATAAGAGGATATCAAGTGTCTCGCAATGAAGTTGCAATTTGGACAGATAAAATCAGAAAAACCTGACTACCTGCACTTGGTTATTTATATGTAACCATCAGTCCCATCGTGCAGGCAATACCCACCCCTTTCAGTAAGTAAGGATGTCATTTAATAATTGAGAGCAACCTATGAAGAAAATTTCTCTTTTATCTGAGAAACTATCTGAGTAGGCATATCTGGATCCATGTTAACAGCAAAAAAAAATACTCAAAAGTCACACTGAAATAAAACATTTGAGTTTAGAACCTTGTAAATACCATGACCTGTTACATTTATGACATATTCTCAATTTAAGCAGTTAAGATTTAATGTCATAAAATAAGCAGCTTACATCAGAACTTATCCATAACCAAGCTCTTGCAAAGACAATCTGATATATACCTGTTACTTATGAATTTCAGATCAAACCACTATTCAAACTCCACTGATGAAAATTCATCTATGAAATTCTCATGGTACATGAGAATCTGAAATCCTTCAAAGACCATTTGTTTCATTTGGACATACATATCTAAATATTCCAGAAAGTGGGTAATAAAGATTAACCTGAAATGGTTTACCATGACAACAATTTGATTCCAGCTCTTAAAGTTATAATTATTGCCATATTATCGCCATAAAGGCAACACAAGTTGGGATTACATCTTTTCCAACTCTGCCAATAGCTTGTGTACACTTACCAGTTGAAGCTGTTGCTTCATTTTCTAATCCTGCTGAAAAATCACATACCTACAGAAAATCATATAACTACAGATGTCTATGGATATTCCTGTAGTTGAACATGCCATCTTGTAAATTTGAACTATTTCAATTTTCTTTTCTTTTCTTTTTATTATTTTTTTTCCCCCCAGAGTCCTTTCATACTCTACAGCAGTGTCACGTTAACTCACAGTTAATACAGAGAATTCAGAAACAATTTTGGAAAATGTTTTCAAATACCCTGGCACTTAGAGCAACAATGCAGATAGAAAGGTGAAGGTCCCCCAAACCAAAAGTAAGTTTTCACAAATGTTTAAACTTTCTCTCTGCCACACCACTTCCCTCGAAAACAAGAGAGACCCCGCTGCAGCATGGGCATCCTGCAGTCGGGGGGCTAAATTAGGCCTCTTCAGCGAGCTCTGAATGTCACCCAGAAATTTCAGCTCTTGACAACGATGGTGAGACATACGTTGCATCTGCCATTACATTTCTGCTGACATTTGAGTAACTGTGTATGTGAGCAACACTGTGTGCAGTTTCCACGCCTGAATTTCTGCTAATGCTGATCAGCATTCAGCGCACATCCCTAATGACATATTTTTAGGACTGTTGAGAGCCTTACTGCAACCCTGCTCTCCTCTGCTAGACGTAACACAGTACCATGAATAGCTTGGCAGTTGGCAGTGCTTTCTATGTCCCATAAAAAGTTACTTCTGATCACAAAACAGGCTTTTCTATACATACTATTCGGTCCAAAAGATATTATGGATATAATGCTATCTTTCTGAGAAAATATCCTATATATAATTTAACTTTTTTTTTTTTTTTTTAATGATTTGATGTAGAATTACAGCCTGAAGACTCAATATAAAATTGCACCAAACATTTTGGTGTTCTTTAATCTAGGCTTATTCTGTATTCTTTAGACAAATTCTACAGCAGGGCTAAGCGTATCATTTTGTTCTCATCACCTTTCAGGCTCCAAGAGTTATTTGCAGTACCAGATCTGATTTTTAGTTATAGTCTTCTCTAAAATCACCGTGTATCTGTAATTGGCCTTAGGTTTGAAATACGGTCTGAAACCCCCCTCAGATGCAAGAGACTGACAGGAAAATACTGGGAAACTACCCAGGCAGAAAATGTTACTGGAAAGTAATCAATCTTCTCCTTATTCCTGACCTGTTTCTTTCAGCCCTTAGTTACACACAACCTTTTGTCTTCTCCACTGCCCGCAGCAGAACAAAGCCTGCGCACAGCTCAGCAGCCTTCCCCAGAAGAGGGCCTGGGGAAAGCCGCTCCTACAATTGGCTTGCTGTTCGGAGAAACCTGTCTTGTAATCATCATTAAAATATACCATCTGAAAAAGGCCAAAAAGCATCAGCCTGAAAAATTCACTGAAATATGTCTACCAGTAAAGAGGTAAGGTATCCCAAGACGTGTATGTTGATCATATTCCTGTGTTCTCCAGGTATAGAAATAAAAACCAAACATCTCTTTTACTTAGTAAAATATGAGAATACACTGAGAAAAGTTTTACCTCAAGGCTATAAATTAGGAAAAGAGATTTTGCACAGCCTGGGAAAACACTTCAAACTGGAAATGCTTTCTCCAGTGCTATGAAAACGTGAAATGAGAACACAGCCAAGGGGGGGGGGATTTACAAAAATACAAGTATTTGTGACTCCACTTTCCCATGTCTTTTCCAGCTCTGCAATTAACAATATATTGTGTCAAACTTACTAGGGAAGAACAAGGAGTTGTGTTATCCAGAAGGCCACAGGGTAAAGAGCTATCTGTGCCAACTCCAGCACAAAGCGGGAGGGACTGAGGGGAATGGGCTGTTTCACAGACCAACCACACAGCAACAAAATGACTACCACAGCTGACGAGAAGTAACCACCTGGTTAGTGCTCTCAGAATACAGGCCAATGAAGATGAAGTACCCATGGAGCACAAGATTCCTACACTATGGGCCAGCAGTCACCTCTTGAGCTGAAAGCTGGGTGCCAACTCACATTGCTGACTCCTATTTGTTTCTATTACCTATTAAAAGCAAAACTGACAGTTGACCTGCAATTTCCAGGATTTACCAAAGCCCAACAGTATAATAATACCTGGCTGTAGGCTTCAGGACAACTTTCAGAAGCAGTGAAGTGACTTAACAGCCAGGGTCAAATTTTGAAAAAGCGATCTAGGATATGGATCGCAAATGCTTAAACAGCATTATCAAAGACATAATTTTTCTTTTCCAAGCTAGTGATAAGAACATGCTGATAGGAACTCAGCGGAAGCTGAGTCAGTTCCTGGGGCTGACACCTCTCTCCAGGTGCTATGGTGCATAGCTGGCTCCCAGGGCAGTGTTGAATCTGCAGAGCCACGCACCACTGCCTGTGCCCAGCTCGTCGATCCCAACTTTGGGCATGTCTGCAATGGGAAATGAAGATTCCTGTGTTCATGCAACTATGGCTTTCAGACAAGAACACTGTCATGAATTCATTGATGCTTTGATTGATGCATCGGAGGCAAGAGAAAGGCACATTCATTCAACATCTCCTTTAATCGAAGTAGGCACCCAGCCCTTGGGATAAGCTTCCACACTCCCTCGTGCTGGACATGGGACCTCCAGTACAATTGTGCTGTGATCCAGAGACATTATTAAGCCCAGTAATTTGAGTGTACCCTTTCCAAACTCATGCTCCCAATATATGAGACAATATTCTAATTTGGGGAGTTGTTAGTAATTATAATTAAAATAATCATAGTTTCACAGTTATGTTTGGCACTTATGATCCAGTTTCACTAAAACTATGTGAACATATGGCCTCAAAGACTACAAAGTAATAATACAAATATTTTTGATTGACAAGACTTACAGGTATTCTCTTTCTCTTGTTTGTTTCTACAGAATTAAGTCAAGGTAGTTTTTAAACAAACACTGAAGAAAGCAAGGAATGTGCCTAAAAGCCCTGCACTTCAAGACAAGCCATCCTTCCAAGATCAAAAAATGAATAAAAATCCTTAAAAATGGTTGGTGCATCTCAAGTCATCTTTTCCACCATCACTTTACACACACACACACACACACACTGAGCTGCCTGAACAGCAGTCCCTTAGCTAAGAAGCAGGACTTCTCAGACCTTAGCTTGATATAGGGAAATGGGCTGCTCCATTCCCACATCAAATGCCACTTGAGTAGATTAAATGTGTAGTTAATTCCTCTTAGCAAATTATTTTCGAACAACACTAACACTTAAATAGAATTCTTGCTCTGAAAAATCAGACAGGACTGCAATACAAGTAAATACAAGAACCAGAAGATTTTTGAGGTTGAGAGTAAGAAAAGAAGTTAAACTGCATGAAAAACAGTATTTTGCCAAACAAACGTCAACAACAACAAAAAACCAAAGAGTATGGGACATATCTGTATTTTTTTGCCTCTGGCTCTCACAAAACACTGATTCTGAAGACTCCGTAGAAAGTCAGCCCACTGACTTACAGTTAATTTTTTTAAAAAAAATAATCATTTTACTTCCATGTCAAGTGAGTTGAGCACAGATGTTCTGCAAAAAGTCCATAAAAGGAAGAAAAGAGGTGAACAACATGTCTCTATTTTCTAATTGCATTTCAGCTATTGTTAAACTAATTTTATGGCACTTGAATCTTTGAAAAAAAAAAAAAAACTTACAGAAAAGCACGAAGAACAAGAGCTTATTCAAGGAATGCAGCTCCATTTACAACACAGATTTTTCTTTGTATTGCTGAAAGACACACTGACTTGCGAACGGGAGCAGAAATGTCTGTTGATCCCAACTCAGCAAATTCATCTCAGCTCTTTACATTACAGACTGGGAAATTCTCACTTGCAAAGATAATTAAGTCTAGATAGGTATTTTGATATGTTGTCCACCTTTGTATTTTTGTCACAATATCCAATAAAGTAAGATCAGGAAGCTTAGTTCCTTACCTCCTTTTCTCCACTGATGCTTCACATTAACAGAAATATTATAATTTAATAATACTTCTCTTCAGTGATGGACAAAACATGGTAAAAATCTCTTTTCCTTTTTGTGCAGTGTTGCCATATTTGCTTTGAGTCAAATCACAGACTCACAGACCGTATCCATGGGACAAAAACATAATGTCAGTATTTCTTTTATATTTCAACAATATTTCTTATTAAACACCTAGGATGAAAGTTATGTGAAATTCTAATCAAGACTAAGCTGACTTACAGCAGTAGAGGCTCATGATGGTAATTTGGCAGGCACTTGAGTACTGCCTAGGCCAAGCTTGGTTATTGTACCCTTTATCTTTTGGAATCCATTTCAGCCACCAAAAGGAGACACCGGGCATGAAGCTCCTTGTGTGCCACACTTTGTATTACATACCCATGGCTTGGTTGCTCAGATTAAGACATAGAATAACCATGTTAATGTCAGTATTTTTCACATACATCTCTATCCTGAAAATCAGGTGGATACTTGTCATATTTAAGGGTGGCTTCAGCACTGATACTACACAGGAAAAGAAAAACAACCTTGTGTGGCCCAGAACGGTAAAGATCGGAATCAGCATTTTGAGCTGAGTAACAGGAAGAGGCTGATAACCTGTGTATCGCTTGGAGTAATGATGGAAACCAACTCAAGAGAATCATGGAATACATGAAGAATAATTATCCTCCGTTAGCCAGGCTCTTTTCAGTGGTGTCAGTGACAGGATAAGAGGCAACAGGCACAAATGGAAACACAGGAGGCTCCATCTCTGGCTTTCATCTGGACACAGTCCTGGGAAACTGGCTCTAAGTGGTCCTGCTTAAGCAGGGAGGTGGGACCAGATGACCTCCAGAGGTCCCTTCCAACCTAAACTGTTCTGTGATTCTGTGACTTGCATTTCTCTGTGTAAATGCTATGTATATCCTTCCAGATATGCTGATGATTAGGCTGCTAAAAAAATTAAGACAATGGTAGATGAAGACTAAACACCAGAAATGCAGTTACTAAGTATTATCCGATCTAAGAACCAGGCTGCAAATACATGGAAAAAACCAGAAGCAAGCACTGATACTTCGGTATGAGGCTTAATTTCTCAGGCTTGGACTGGGGCCCAGGCCAAAGAGCAAGACTTAATATAATTCCCTTACAACGTAAAAATTAATGTAAGAGACCACTGTTGTTCTCATGTGAAAAAGGATATAAGGCAGACTTTGTGAACCAGAAAAAAGACTTTAAAGTGTATAAAAATTACCATTGTGATCTAAACTAAGGGAACTCCAGCTAAGAACTGGCTGACATGAGACTGACGGACAAAATGGTGAGTGGGGGGTGAGATACAGGCCAAGCAATGAGAAACTCTGAAAGTTTGAGTTTACAAGGCTTACTAAAAGCACCCCACAAAACTTGTATACTTACTGCAAAAATCTTGAGCACAAACTATCCTCTTGTGTTGTAAAAACTGGCTGCTTGTTGGACAATTCTATTTCAACCACCAAGAAACAGAGGACTGGAAATACTGAGCCAAAGCCCAGCTTGTTGAAGCAATTACACAGACCTGCAGGGCTCTGCAGCTGAACAGCCATGGTCAATTAATGAAGAGCTGAAGGATTCATCGCCTAAGGTGACTAAAAGCCTGACATAAAAACAATGTCCCAACAAGCCACGACAGCAGTTATCTTAGGAACTTTAAGAATAATGCGCTCTCAATTACCAGCCCTGTTATGCACGCTTTATCAGGTAAGCTTTCCCAAAAGGCTGTACACATCAATGTGGCCATGGCTGCAGAGCAGCAAGGCTCCCACTCAGGACACTGATCACAACAGAAGATGGAGCAAGGGAACGTGCTGCCCTCTCCTCGAATGCCCAAGGGGGTTCAAGAGCAACCCCAGACCAAACGTTTCCTTGCAAACCCTCTTAGTAGGAGTAGAATGATTTTTTGCCATGTCTATGCAATTCTGTGAAGATGAACAACTGGCAAGTCACTACCAAAACAAGAATTCATGTATAGCCTTACTGTAAGGCATCTTGAGGGGAGGGGGGAGGGAAGGAAAAAGGAAAGCAAAAATCTTAAAGAAACAAAGAACGCAATCACCCAAAGGTTATTCTTTCCAAAAAAAGATTCAAGACCATATTTGTAATGGCAATAAACACTTCAGATACACACTTACTGTATTTCAGATTAGCAGATATGTTAGCAGTCTGTCATATAATAGCTTCAGGGGCCAAATAGTTTGCTCAATTCAAGTATCTACTTTGAGACCCGCAGGAGAATAAGTGAAACAATTTGAGCCAAGTATTTGTGTAAAATACTTATTTTGCCAGCACCCTAAAGAAAATAAGCAGAAAAATCTCAAGTTGCAACTTAAACATGAACATCTATTAGTGCTTCCTGCGGTTTATAAATCTAATCTTACTGCCTATACATCAGGCTTAGCCTTGCCTCCTGTAACTTCTAAAGTGTCCTCTCTTCTACAAAGTCTTAGTCTGAGTTAGCTTTCCTTCTTCATGTGCATTTGAGGTGGAAAACTGGCCTTTCCTTCCTGCAATTATGTCTTTGAAAGACTTTGCAATCACTTTGACTTTCCTCTTTTCCTAATGTAATATATTAACATAAATCAAATCCGAGGAGCGGTGTGTCAGAGGAGCGGTGTGGCAGCTGTCCTGTGACTGACTCTGATGATCAGCAAATTCATCACAAAGCCAAAACCAGAGAAGTTCATAGTGAGAGCAATTTCAGAGGCAAAAAGGGCTGCCGTTCCTTCCAAAAGCTCCTCAATTCTGCCAATGTCAAATTACCAAGAGATGAAAATTGGTTTTGATGTTAAAATTGTCCTTGATTTTAGTTTGTTTTCTGCAATGTAAGCCTTTTAAAGCCATTTTTAGTTAAAATACATAGGTCTCCAGTTGCTGGACTGCCACTCATAGAAAACTGTTTGAAAGGTCCCTTCTGAGGAACACAGATAATGGGGTTTTTAAAACAGTTAAATTATCTGTCTAGTATATCAACATTCTGTACTCATCTTTATAAATTTATACATCTTATGCCCATATAAATGCTAATCTCTAAATTTGAAACATTTGTGAAAATAACACCACAGTCTAGCAGTAAAAAAGCCCAGGCTACTTAGCATCATTCTTAGATAAATTAATAATGAAGAAATAGCCTATAAATTATGAAAACAGCATCAACATGACCACTTACTGCATCCTTAGCTGTATTCTGACTCTACAATTAGTCAATAATGAAATTCTTTTTTCCCTTATTTCCAGGTAATCTTTTCCTGCGGTCAACAAAGAGTACAGAAGGAAGGCTTAGAAAGCTATCCCAAGAAAGCAGCATGAGTGCTTATTAACCTCAAAAGACTGACTCAGAGGAAACTAAATTCCAAACCTTGACACATCCTACTTCTCGTATCCCAACCAGCTGTGTGGTTTCCACCACGGTTTCTCCGTTCTCCAGCAAAAACATCAAACTATTTGGAACCAGATGCAGTTCAGACAGTAATGGAGATCCCAAAACACAGCTTTTCTGAGTCATGGACAGACATCATCGTCCGAGACTAGGCTTACACTGAGAGGCGTGGTTAAATGAAGCTGTTATTCTTCTGGACATGCAATGTCTTTGAAGTTTTCCAACTCATCTTAAGGAAATTGCTACACAGTATGAATGCTGTCATATGCAATGGTGACACAGCTGCTCACAAAACATCCATAATCCCCTCTTTCCTGGTTTTGGCTGGGACAGAGTTAATTTTCTTCCCAGTAGCTGGTATAGTGCTGTGTTTTGGATTTAGGATGAGAACAATGTTGATAACACACTGATGTTTTAGTTGTTATTAACCAGTGGTCAAGGACTCTTCAGCTTCTCACACCACCCCACCAGCAAGGAGGCTGGGGAGCAGAAGAAGTTGGGAGGGGACACAGCCAGGACAGCTGACCCCAGCTGGCCAAAGGGATATTCCATACCGTATGACATCATGCCCAGTATATAAACTAGGGGGAAAGCTGGCCAGGGGCCACTGCTTGGGAACTGGCTGGGCATCGGTCAGTGGGTGGTGAGCAACTGCATTGTACATCACTTGTTTTGCATATTTTAGTGCTTTTATCATTATTATTATTTTCCCTTCCCTTTCTGTCCTATTAAACTGTGTTTATCTCAACCCATGAATTTTACTCTTTTTTCCAATTTTCCCTCCCGTCCTGCTAGGGCAGGGAGGTGGGGGGGGGGGGGGGGGGGTGGGGGTGTGGGGGTGTGTGTGTGTGTGTGTAGGGCAGTGAGTGAGCAGCTGTGTGGTGTTTAGCTGCCTTCCAGGTTAAACCATGACACCCTCTTCAGGCTCATATGTCTGCACTAAGTCAGCAGGATGCATGGAGGGCATCCATTTTTCTGAATGTAGGACCAAGAAGGTGAATAATAACAGCAAATTTGTTTTTTCTAGACACTATGATTCAAACTCCTGAGCTGGTAATATGTTTTTGAGGCTTCCTGCTTACTAAATCTAAAGCATTAAAATCAGTATATTTTCTCTTAAAAACACAGGATAAGCCACATCAGCAAAAGACTTATCAGAAACTAATTAGTGAATCATCTTCTAACAAACACCAGCATGAAGAAAGTTGTCAGACTGGAAGTCAGTATAAAAATCCTTTAAGCAAAAGTCTTCAAAACTGTTGAACAACAAAACCCGCAGAAGATATCGGCATGTTGAAATATATTGTTTAATATTCTGCCACCTGTTCAGCAGCTGCTTACAAAAAATGTCTCAAAACCTTCTGACAATTAAAATAATTTCATATTTCCATAGAATAACTGGAGAATGTATCTTAAAATAAAGAGATTCAGTTTCCATTATCTCTACAGCAGGAGCAAGCAATACTCAAGAAAGAAGTTACAGATGCTTTTTCATGGCCACGTACACACATACAAAGTTCACGATGTTTCTAGAATGCGCCTTCATCTTTTGCTTGAAAAATACATGCTACGCAGTAAAAGCTAACAAAGGATGGCCACATTTTGGAAGTGAAATAACGAAACAATCAAAGAATTTCATGAGATGCTTCATCATGTTAGAAGATTTCCACCTACATCAGAAATGGAAGATCATCCCTATCCATTTTAGACTTGATTTAAAAGCAAATCCATTCAAGTATTCTTGGGATTGGAAGTTCAGCATTCAGAAATTTTATGTTCATACTAGCAATGACTGCCTTCTTTACAGAAAACATGTACCACAACCTCCCATGGCATCTAAGCCATGCTGTTAACCACAGACATATGTTGCATATTATTATTTGCGGTAACAATCTGTTTGCATTCATAGTCTCTTATTCTGGTTTATCAGTGGACCTCTGTCACACAATGCATATTGCCATCTGTGGTTTAGTTTTATTTATTTTTTTAGCCTTGTCTTTGTTAACTTGTTTGCTCCAATTTTCTAAAGTTTGCCATTAAAAAAAAAAAGTCTAAACATTCAAAGTTATAAAATAATTAAATCAACATGCAGAAACAAAACTATGCTATTGTGAAATTTCAAGTAATCATCATTTAACACTCCTGGTCTCACTTTTATGCTTTCAGGTCCCTGGATATTTCAGAAAATAGTTTGGAATGGAGGTGTCTCATTTTTACCTGCACACGGTAATACTACCACTTTTTTTTTTTTTTAATGAACATAACTTTAAATAATATTTTTTAAAGATTTGGAAAGGGAAAGAGAACTAATTCTGCACCAGTTTAAAACAAGCACCCAGTCCATCCCTTTTCATCCTTCTAATGAATTGGCAATTCACTGAGGCAAGCAGTGCTCACTGTCCTCTTTTCTGTTTTCCCAATGAGGTTGAGCAGAATCAGACTGATGCTTTGCTATGGTCAGCCAGACTTGATTTTTCTGACAGCAAAATCCATGTTGACTCAATTAAGGATTTCTGAATGAAAGGTAGCCAGATAATTAAAGTTGCTCCTGTTAAAACAATGAGAAATACTTAAGTGCCCTAAATCAGTACCCATGCACCAGCCACAGAGTCCATCAACATTGCACCCAAAGAGATGAGATGCAGCACCATCTACTTAAATGCAAGCAAGTAGCTATGGGGCAGGGAGCAGATTTGAAAAAGGGAGATGAGGGTGTAAGGTGGAACAGGTGTCTGCCTTTGATTCTGGTACCATGTTCTCGACAGATGCTTTGACCTAGAGAGAGGGCAAAGAAAGTGAGAAAGTGGTCATTCAGCCTAATGGTGACCCTCTAATTCTGCTGCTGCTTTGAGCATAAAGGACAAGCACTTTTACCACCATGTGTGCTAAAAATAAAACAAGCAATTCTTTTTGCGATAGACTCTTATTTTTGAATTTAATCACATTTTACACATTCCCAATGTCCTTTTCCATTTCACACAGATTGCTTCTCTCAGCTTTTCTAATGGCATTGCTTTTGGAAGCAGCACAAGGTAACCTGGATGCTGTCCTGTTTGGCCTGCTGTGCTCTTGCAATAATTTTGAGAAAAAACACTGCATCAGCACAATTCCAGAACTCAGGTTCCTTTGCAAATCATGGGTAGCAAACAATTTTGCAAGTTGGCAAAGTATTAGAAGGACATGCACCACAGTCAGGAGTTCAGCAGTTACAAATCACACAGAAAATCCTGAGGACAGTGAGGGCTGCATTTGCAAGGGCACAGATTTTACCACCACAACCAGAGAGCAGGCAGACTTGGTGCTGCTTTCTAAGTGAGGACCAATGGGATTTTTCCATCCCATCACTCAATGTTATAGAGCTAGCAAACATTTTTAATTGATCTGGTTGTTTCCATCCTTCAAATAACCTCTATTGACTCTAGGCTATATACTGCAAACTTTGTGCCTCTACAGAGCTCCACATTTAAACACTGATGGTTTCTTCTGCAAATTAAACAAAAGCCTTCTACCTGGATTTTAGGCATTATAGCAGCAACACACATGAATTATTTCAGTCAACAACCTTTCACAACACACACTTTTTTCTCTCAGAAAGTGTTCTTTAAATCTGAAATACGACACCTCTTCTTTAAATCCTGGAAAGCATTCAGCTTCCCTTTGCCATCACAGGTCATTTATCTTGCAAGAAGTTTCCAAGTGTTTGCTACAGAGCAAAAATTTTAAAAAAACAGAGAGAGAGAAAATGTCATGCTGGCTGATGTTAGCCTCTGGACCTGACTCTGCACACAGACTGCACCCTGGAGGAGCTTGCACTCCGACCCTTACTGGAGTCATCATTTCAGTGCGGAGCTCTTTGGCAACTATTTTCACACCTAGTGTCGTGCAAGTGTAAACAAAGGCACCACAAAACGATATGCCCATTTTGCTCAGGATTTAATAAGTCTTCCTCCAAAGAATGGTTTTATTTCTCCCTCACCCCAACATACAGAAACTTTCAAGAAAGCACTTAGATACAAAGGACCCTCTAACCTGAAGTTATACAGAATACGATGGGTACATCTGGACCCTTGCAGTTATTTTTTTTCTTATCTTCCTCTCATATTCACCTTAGTCCCATTTTTAAAAATATAAATACTTGTCTCAAGTACCTCTTCCTGATGCTCTCTCCTCCAGGAAAAAGAAATAGTAAAAAAAAAAAAAAAAAGGATGCATTGGGATGCCTGGCTTTGTCACGGCTGGCAGACATCTATAGGGCATTTAGGTACCTAAAGCAGAAAAGTGTAAATACTGCTCTTTCCTCTGAGGCAGAAGGGACTGCCTGAGACCTAGGGCTTTGTGTGGCCTTGCAGGTAAAATTTAAAACTAAAGTACTATCTGTCTGCGGCTGCTAAAAGTATCAGCTGTTTTACAAATACAGAGAAGCCTTCACCTTCCGTGAAGCTGACAAAATTCTACTTCATTTTTTATCTCAGTCTTCAGAAACCTTCCAAACCCTGTAACAAGGGAATACAAAACCTTGTAAGGAACGTGCCCAAGCGAAGAAAATCCATGCAACTCTAAGGCTTGTGTAACCCTAATATGGCTTAACTGTAACAGATTACCACTGAAATTTAAGAGGACTAGAGGGCAACATACTTAGTGAACCAGTTTTGGATGACTTCTCAAAATGCACACATTTGGGTGTGAGACCCATCAGGGTAGCTTTAGGATTCAGTTTTGAGAGGACCAACTATTAACACTGTAAAGTAATGAAAAAAAAAAAACCTATCAGCTGGACATTCACCAAATGCTGTGCACCTACAGCTTGGGTCCATCCCTCAGAATCTGAAATGCTACAAACCAAAAAAGGTTTTGAGGATTTCTTAAAAACCAGCGATTTTCAATAAGACACCAGATATGCATGTATTATTTTTGTTCAACCTTTACCAAATTTCCTCCTTAATTGAATTCAACTTTGAAAATGGAATTTAAATTTGAAAATCATTATAATTTACTTCTGTGGCCATAAGAGAGAGAGTGTGTGCAACATGTCATTTGTTACAGAGAAATGTGTGCTAGATGGATATGTATTACACTGCAATGTTTCTTATAATACCTAGTGTTTATTCTATTAAAAGACAGGGAAAAACCAGGGAATTAAATGTAACTACAAATTATTTCTCTTCTCCAGAATATTCTCATAACACAGCACTAGCCTACCAGCTCCACCAGACCAAATTACTCAACTGCTTCCAGTGAGCCCACATAATTTTTTACTCATTTTCTGTTCTGTTGAGTTCTTCTCTAAATTGCTTCTGGCCAAATACAGATATTTACACAGGTCCTGTTCTGCAGCATGATAATAAGAGAAAGCCTTTACATATGAAAGCTGTTTGGTCACTGATTATCTGTAACAAGGTTTAAAGTTTTTTCTTCACTTAGCAGCAATTTAATTTTGCACTAGCAAGTCAGCCTCACCACTCTGTGAATCATAATTCACTCATCAGCAAGCACAGGCAATCTAATCCTTATCTCGTCAGTCAGTACTGGTTCCTCAGCCTCATTTATTACTTGTTCTGTCTGAAATATTTAGACACTTGTTAGAATGAGCAATTAGTATGGGGAATTTTCACAGATGCACATAAACATTTAATAAGGCCAAGTGACATGAAGACCATGGACTGGATGCAGTTAATTAGGGGCAATGTGTCAGCTTCTGCAAACTCTCAGCATGAGTATTTGCTGGAGAAAGGGGGTCTGCAACGCCTATAAAACACATTCATTTTCAGAAAGCTCATGGATACTTCAAATTCCTACAGCCAAAATCTTTTTTGCAGCCTGATATGTGATGGGAGCTGCTGAACGGGTTTTGTCCATCCTAGATAGCCTTTCTTGAAAGTATCACCTTTCCTCTGGAGACAAAACCAAAGCCAAATGAAAACAGCCACAGATGGACACTGCAACATGTGCTATAGGGAGACAGGGTCAGGGGAAGCTGGCACGTCCTGTGACTCGGTTTCTGACCCCACACTGTCATCCATCTGATGGACTGCCTTACCGTGGGGCAGACTGTAAATGAACCCGAGCCACCGAGCCTGGCTTCGTACGCACTCCTATCCTATTTCCCTCCCAGTGATGGGCACCATACAGATATCTAAGCTCCACGAGCTTACAACATGAATGTGCATGACTGACAAAAGGTGAAGTAAGAGTGACCGTATCAGTGCCCATTTCTAAAATCAGCAAAGAAGCTGAGGTGCAGTTGGCAGCGCTGGACCATCTGGCTTGGCCCACAGTTTTCCTTGTGCTTTGCATGGTGGTGATCCCCTGGGCTGTATTCCATGCTTGTGCTCAGAGGTGGCTGCAGGCAGGAAGGTCTTTCTCTCACTGCATGGGGAGAGGTGGAGGCAACTGAGATGGGAACACCCCAGAGCCCATCAGGATTATTTCTGTCTTTCTAACCTTTCTTTTTAGATCAAAGGGTGTTTTTTTTTGTTTTCTTGTTTATCTTTTTCAGTACAGGGACAGACTTGATCGATTTGGCCAGGCTCTGGAGCATGCTACAAAAAGACCTTGGAAGAAGATGGATGCATACTGACAATGTGTATAAGGACTTCAGAAGACATACAATTTTAGGAGATCAATTTTTGTCAGAAGGTTTTGACAGGGGCAAAAGTTACCTTGAATGAAGCGACTTCAAAATTACCGTGGCAACAACGCTCAGGAGGAATTACTATTTCTAGAGAGGAGGGTAGGGAAATAAAAGAAAACATGAAATATAATATGGGAACAAAAAATATTTTGCTTAGGGAGGAATGAGCTGCTCTTAGAATTTGCAAAAACAAACTTTTTTCTGAATTTGGAACTGAGGTGGGTTGGAAGTGTTTTCTTTCCAATTCAGGTAATGCAAGATTTTATCTCATAATGACAGAAAATTAATCTCCTGAGATTTTGCCTTTCAGTAGGTAAATCTAATGATAACGGTAACTTGAAAAAAACTTTATAAAAACATGTAATGAGATTTAGTTGTTTTAATTGCATCTTAAATGTGATTTTCAACTAGAGTATGTATCTAAATCACCAAAATAAGACCTAAACAACCCAGCTAGAATTACTTAGGAATGATAATTTCATCAAATATCATACTTGAACATAACAACTGGTCACTCCAGTGTGCGATGTTACAAAATCAGCTGATTACTTCAACATGTTTTCTCCTGGTTACAAGGGTTGCTATGCCATCGACTATATATTATGTCATTTACTATATATTAGCATTAAGCTTTGGCAATTGAAGGAGTTATACTATGCTATAGTATAAAATATTGATATATTGTACAGTATACTATGCTATATTACAGTTTTGAAACTCCTACCCTCTTAAAAGGCATCTCTTACCATAAGCCTTAAAGTTTTGGTTTAAGTCAGAACAGTCAAAACATTTATTAAATATATAAAAATAATTTATGAGAAAAATGTTCTTAGTTCTACAGTAAGAAAATTACTGTAAAACCAACACAAAAAACAAAGAGCGTTTAAGGTTCAGCACCCCATTCGGCCTCACACAACACTCACTGAAGCAGGCAGGGATTGTGTGTCGGCAGCTGAACATGAGACTGGGTCCAGAAAAAGCCACTGTGCAAGTATGGAGGAAAAATAAAAAGAGCACAGAAAGAAGATTAATAACTTTCAAAAAAAAAAAAAACATAGTAAGCTTCAGAACTGAATGTCAGTTCCAGAAAAGATAAGAAG
This sequence comes from Strix aluco, assembly GCF_031877795.1. Taxonomy (NCBI): domain Eukaryota; kingdom Metazoa; phylum Chordata; class Aves; order Strigiformes; family Strigidae; genus Strix; species Strix aluco. The sequence continues at coordinate 73,739,631 of NC_133931.1, forward strand.
TCATTCCTTTTTGGTTACAACCAAAGCATAGTCTAAGATTTCAATCAAGCATATAGTTGCAAAAGAGCCATATAAGGCAAGAGAGCAGAATACAGACAAAATGCTCCGCTAAACAGATTTCTAAATGTTGCATGAACAAAGAGCTATTTAAGAAAAATGGAGTACTCCACATTTCAAGAGGCTTTTGCATCAAGACACCATATATAAATAAGATAAGATTAGATTCTGCAAACTAGATTTAACCTTGCAGTTCTGATAGCGGAGTTTCACACAATGACATGGTGCCCCGGCAGGGAATGCACATGGGCTGATTTCCCCTGGGCTTCTCCACTTTGGCTTCTATGGATAATTAAGTTCTCTTTTGTTAATTCAGCTGTTATCACCTTAATTGCTTTTGTTTTCTTAAGAGGTATGAATTCCAACTTGCTAAAAATAATAATAATAGTTACCCAGGAAGGAAAGCAGCATATATTAAAACACTTCTCAGGGAAAGACATTGTCCCTGTACAATCTGAAATGAGACCCAGTGAGGGAAGCATTTCATGAATGTTAATCCAGGTCCACTGAGACTCAGTCCAATACCCATAGGTTTGCATATAGCACTTCCACTAAATTACACTTCCATGCCTATCTATCTTAGATAGCAAGAAGGATTTTCTTTTCACCGTTATGCTGCTATATTGAAAGTTATATTCATTTATGCAAATTTATATTCAAATTTCTTTTATCATTTGTCTAATAAAATATAAATAATATTCTGCAGAGCAAGCATGCAAAATAAAATAAGAGCAACTTAGCACGACTTCCACACAAGGCTTGACAAACCACGCTAGGAACACTAAAATCAGAGACAGGAGTAGGAGACTTTAATTTTCACTGCCCTTTAAAGGTAAACCAAAGTGGGTTTTCTTATAAACGAAAACCTGAGGACATGAGCCTTTAACTCAATTTTCATACACTCTTCAAAAGACAATGTGCAAATGTGCTTAATAAAATACGATTTCAGGGACGTTATTTGATTTTTTAATACCTGCTGCAACTTGAGTCTAGGGTATGTATTTATCCCGAAGCAGTAAGGGAGAGCACACTAATGCCTTGTACAATGTAAGGAATGCTGCTGTCTGCATAGTTTACGTATGAATGGGGGGACACCAGCTCCTACCTGGAAAGCAAAGACTGCAGTGCCCACACTTTGGCACGTATATAAATGTGTGACCCTGAGACACACGGAAACCTCAGCAAGTACTGGTGTGGTCACCAATGGCTGCATTTTCAAGTGCTCAGAGCCAGTGGGCAGCAGTCACTGACCCACAGCCAGCTCAGCTCCTTTGAGAAGGGGTCCATTTAGTCTAGGCTTTGAGCAATATTGGATGAACAAGCTCTGAGAGCCAGCGCTGCAAGGAGCCACTTGTCAACATGACAACTGAACTGTCATCCTGAAAAACTAATCGGCAGACATTTTATCATGTCTTTTAGTAGTTATCCTCTATTTTCAAAATACTCTCCATACCTATCGAGACAGAGCATTTAATTGAGTAACTGTACACAATTACTGTCTATAAATTCCTCAGAAACAAACCTGCCAGAGGATTTCTTGTCAACTCGATAAGAGCACATTTAACTCCAGGTCCCAACTTTGCTTCAGATGTTGCTTGCTGACATTTTACTTCTGAAAACCCAAGTTCATTTAAGTCTTTAAACACCAATGGAAATTCGCCATGTGAGACCACAGCAGGCCACAGTCCTCTGCTTCAGCATGTGTATTTCCCCATCACGTATGCCAAGGGTCACTGCGTAAAAACTATCTCAAAATAAACATAATTCTCATTTCTTATTGAAATGTTTCTTTACCTTTCGGGTAGCAATAACCTTCAAAAGATTATGCTATAAATAAAAGCTATTTTTCCACAACTTTTCTCTGCTTGATCCAGCTCATTTTGAAACTAATGAGAATTTTGCATATATGCTTTTATAACCACCATTTCTTGAGTCATTTCTGCATTTTTTCCAAGCTCAGCAAAAACATCTATAATTCTATTGGAAGCAAGAACATACTAAGCTAGACAGCAGCAATGGGATTGGGGAACAACTTGCAACCTAAATATTCTAAATTAAAATTTGCCTGGATTTCTTGCTGTCATCCCTTCAAAGTCCCAAAGCACCACTTGAAATTCACTGTTTGCTTGAGAGGTGTTCTGCTAATGTCCGCAACAATAAATGTGGAACCACCCAGGATCAAACCACAGGAAAACCAAAAGCAGACAAAACTCTAGAGGTTTCAAACCAGTCCAGACAAATGTGTCCTGCCATTTTTGCAGCCCTGCAAGCACTGCTGCCACCACAACCAAGGCCCAGGCAAGCAAAACAAATTTCAACCCAAAGAGAGGTCTGGTGGCACCCCGCTGCCCAGATCCCTAGGGAGAACTCAACCTTCCCTGGAAGATAAAAAGCCAGGCAGAGGACAGGAGCTTTGTCAACCACTAAATGTCCACAAAATGAAGATGCAAATGTTCTGGTTTTCATCAGGGATTCACTCGAACATTAAAAATCTAAAGACACTGAGCTCAGTTGATTCTAGAAATAAGGGTTAACCTTGTCATTGTGCTCATTCTCACAATCTTCGGGTTGGTACTGTCCTTTCAACACATCTCTGTTAAGGAAAGATTTTTATCAGGCTGGCAGGTGACGGATTTAAGTTTTCCATATGAGACCACACTGCAGAGATGCCTTCAGAGGAAACACAAGAGATCCCTCACACACAGAAGATCGCAGATTACCTTAACCCTGCACAAAGCTCCACAGTCTACTCATACAGAGAACTTCATGCACATGCGTAAACTCCTTTTGCGTTTGAAATTAAGCATCTGCATAAATCTATTTCAGATTTAGACCTAAAATATTTGCTGTACAAAAAGGGAGAATAATTTAAATGATCTGAAGTCTGCAGAAGCACAAGACAGCATCACAGAAAGAATAACAGACTTTTTTTAATCATACCTTTCTTCTCACTTCGATATAGACCGGTAGAATAATCTATTTCATATTATTTCCAGTAATATTTGCTGTACTATTTAGACATCCTAGAATTGTGCTTTATTTTAAAGAACACATTTTCTGAACTCTAAAGCTTGGAAGAGTCAACTACCCGCTATCCTCTGCAACACGTAGAAATGCTGAAAGAAATGACTGAGCAGTAATGGCTTCAGTTTATCAAAATCCTTCAGTACGATAAAAAATTTTCTTCAGCCCTGTATCAAGAGTACTGTATATGCTATGAGGCTGGAGATCAAACAATGAAAATCTAGGATGCAGGTGTATGAATTTTTAAGACACTAATCAATTTCCAGGCATGGGACCAGGCCTCTCCTGCAGAGAAGACAGCCTGCAGTGTGCCAGCTGATGTCATGCACGACAGCAAAGAGCACGTTTCTTCCATCCAGGGCCCTAACTGTTGAAGAGCAGCTTCACTGTGAGGAAATTCAGACTATCACAGGGAAAGCCACTAACCCATTGAGTGACCTCCTACTAATCATCTCCTAACCACAACACCCCGTCCCTTCAACACTCACAAAACAGGTCGCATTTTTTACTTGCATGGTACTATAGTGTATAGGAAAAAGAATGTCTTACACCTATCAATACATGTACATGAATGAATTTCATGCTGGAGCCCAAACAATTTATTCTGAAGGAAAAAAGAAATGGAAAAAAGGGATCTGTTGATTCACTAATTGGAAAAGCTTATGTCATTTTGTTCCAGAAAGGCCCGACTGAGTTCACTTCTCCAGCTTCAAATTCTTTTCACCACCTTACCCATTTTATTTGAACAATACATTGTAATACCACATTAAAAAAATCAAATGAAAAAGAAAATTTCAAAGCCAGTACCCACTTGTCATAGTCTGGTGCAAACCAGACTGAAACCAAATTTATAACTGAAATAAGATTTCAAGATTTTTACTATTAATTCTTTATTACAGAGCAGAGTTTTATATCAGAACTTCCGGTATCACTGTGCTCTTTTGTTCTTTCCTTGGTTTTAAGAGGAGAAGTTACATTTTCAAACATCTTCTGTCAATACTTGGAGAACTATTTCAATGTTTGCCATCCTGAAAGACCTGTGGCTTACAATAGTCAGAGACAGAGCATATTTCCTTGAAGGGGAAACACATGGACTTCTCAGGGGAAGCCTCACGTAGCACCAGGACTGTAATTCAAACTATCCTTTGACAGAAGCAAGTGTAACACAACAAAATATATTTTGAGAAATAATATTTAGGTATCAGTCTGTTAGATTATAAAATGTTCTTCTTTGGGAAAAAAAACCCCTCCAACTTTTAACTTGTAACGCAGGGGATATTTTCAGCTCCTCAAAGTATCATATTATCTTACTCTTAGACAACCCACCCCCCCCAGCCAGTCATGTTAAATATGGGAGCAATTTACAGGCCAGACTTTGGGTCTAGTTCTACAAAAGGAGCCCCTCAGCAGATGGATGTCAGTCTCATTGACCTGGCTGCTGAGTGACAACCTTCTCCCCAAAACAGGAGGAGAAGGGAAACGGAGAGAGCTGTAGAGAAAAAAGTGAAAAATTATTTGCTCCAGTATTCATAAATGTTTGTCCTTGCTTCATAATGTGTACCTACATAAAACTTTTTTTTTTTTTCCCTGGTTGTATGCAATACTCAGCAGGGAAAAAATTATGCTGTTACATATTTTGCACATTTTGCATCTCTAGGAGGATTTGAATAGAAATGCTGGACTCCAGCACTGTTCTCTTTCCAGTTTACATCGCTTTTCTTCACATACAGAAAGATTCCTCAGACGACTGACAATGCTTGCTCATTATAGACATCTGACCCATCTCCCAGGGAGAAGGGTGCCAGACACAAGCTCTGCTAACACTTCCGAGGGCATGTTCACTTGGGTACATTCATGCAGTCAGAGAGCCTAGCCAGGGCTTAGTGCTGTGCACACATCCATGGGCATGTATGAATACTCTGGACATCTGTTAACATCCATACAGGTCACTAGAGTACCGCTTAATAATACAGAACCCTGAAGTGGGACTTGGATGTCACTCCCCATAGGCAAAACAGGAGCCTTGAAGATGGTCTCTCCCTTGAGACCCCACAGCTTTATCAGTTATGCTCCCTGAGCACCTTTGGCTTTGCTGGCACCATCGGCTGCCAGCAGCTCCTCTGCCCTACCATTAGCTCGCCAGGCCCTTCTCCTCCTGTCACTTCTCCTAACAGTCACTGACAGAGACAAGGGACACGCAAAACTCAGCAGCCCCAAAAAGGCAAAAAATGCAGGTAGCTGGAGGTAGCTGGAGATTCCTCCCCTTCTTTCAGTGGCCAGAAGAGCCACTGAGGGCACCAGAGGCCATGCCAAGCACTGCCAGTCATCCCCAGCCATCTCTCAGCCCTCATCCTCAGCTACCACATCCTCTTCTGCTGAGAGGCAGCTAATGGATTTAGATGAATATGGGTTTTCTGGGTTAATTTTCAACGAATTTGGTTCCCTGGTCCAGCTCACCACATGGCTGGACAAACACTGATTGCTGGGAAGAGGAGGAGGACAGAGACAGACACTGCTCTTCTGTCAGACTAAAGTAATTCTGCATCCAACCCTGTGTTACCAGGATTCAGCTGTGCCAGCAGTTCAAATGCAGCCAGGCACACCGAATTTTAACTTCTCTTAGTGAACCAAGGCCGTGCCCAGCTTTGACATGTTAGAAATTTGATTCAGGTCACCAAATACAGTTGTAGCCAAACACTCAAAACAAAAAAGGAGATATTTTCATAGTATGTGATAGTTAAAAATATTAAATTGTTCAGCTGTTAACACAGCAATTAAGAAACAGATGGGAAGAGAGGGTGGGAAGGACAATGGCTGCCCACAGCAGGAACGCGATGGGTTGTCTTGGGAGTTCCTCTGAGGAAACCACACTGAAATGATAAACCTCCAACACGTCAAGCAGGATCGCTACTCAGATCTCTGCTAACGTACAGAGTCGACGGGCCAAATTAATTCCTTGTGTAACCCCAGTGACTTCAAAAGAGTTAGCCCAGAGACGAATCTGGCTTAAGGAATTTTGAAATGGACCCTGACCAATTTCCCCTAAGTAGGATTCAGATCTGTGGCTTCTTGTGTTACAAAACTGCCCTGGCTCTGTAATGTTTTTATGTCCTTTATCAGCATTTTTATTCATACAGAATGACTAACGAACTCCAAACCAGTAGCACCACCTGATTAATATCAACCACTCTTCAAAGCATTTGTCTTAACACCAGGGGTTGTTGTTTTTTCAAGCTGGTGGGTCTCAGTGCTGATGACTTCATTATGTGGTCAGTCTAGTCAAATTTGCTGCTGAAATCCAGCCTTTCACAGCTGAAGAGTAATATTTTAAGTTAGTCATGAGCAGGGTTTGAATGCTAAACTTGACCTCTCCACCCTTTCCAGTGTGTGTATTTCTCTGTTTCCTCTGCAGCCTCTGGATGCCCATGTGCAGTTTTCTTCTTCTGGCTGCCAGAGAGACAAGATTAACGTTGCCTTGTCATGTATTGATAGCCAGCAGCGAAACATAAACAGCCAAAAAGCTGTAATGAGTTCTAGTTATTATCTTTATATAAAATAGGATTTATGGTGACTGATCACATTTCCAGCATCCAAAAGATGTGTAAGAAGTGATTATACAGTCTAGTCTGACTGCTCCTCTCTGCTTCAGCTATAATTACACTTTTGGGTGGCTTGGACTAAGCACACCATTTTTACGTCTCTCCTCTAGATGTTCAAAAAGCATCGTTTCTGCCAAAAACCACCTCTACAGCCAAAAGTATGACTTTAATACTCATAAATGCATTGAAGAGTGCTGCACTCTTTAAACAGTCCCAGTAACTTAAGTGGGGAGAGAGGTACTACTCAGCATGGGTAAGGGCATCACTCTTGGGCCCACAAGCATCTACGCAGCCCTTATAATATGACTTTTTTTTTTCCAAGGTCTAAACAAAAAGCATTCATTCCAAACCACTGTCTTTCCCTCCTGAAGCTTTGCTGTGACAGTGTGGGTGGCTGAAAGAATTGTTTGAATCTGTTTTTTCTTCCACGTCACTTCTTTCATAGCAATTTTTCTATGTCTCTTACAGGATATTCTGTTTTTCATCAAACACAGACAGACTTTCAGACTGGGCTGCTAAAGTCTGACCCGGCCACATTTTAGGAGAAGAAAATATATATAAAAAACGGTATGAAGGTAGTACCCCTGTTAACATCTGTTCCTGGCTTAATTTCAAGTTTTATCATGTACCTTTTACCACACTCCTCATATAAACTCATTCAAATCCATAGCAAAAATCAGTGACTATCCACAAAACAAATCATTTAACAGGGAGCAAAATGCATACAAAATACTCAATTTTCATGCTCCAAGTGTCTGTAGGTCATTTGGGTGGCAAAGGATTGATTTTCTATCTTGTTAATAAATTCATTACCTCTGGCTCATTGCTTTCATTAAGGAAGTACATCTGGCTGCATTAAAGAAAGCATGATGAATATTTTATACATGATTTTGTTCATCATTTCATAATTAAATCAAAATCAGTTCACAATGGAAGGCAAAAGTGAAACTGAGGAAGACAGAAATTGCCATATTAACTCAGAGTGGAGGAACAGCTTGACAGCTGCACAGCCCAGCTCCTCAAGAGCCAGCTGCAAGACCTCCATCACAGACAGATGTGGGCTAATCAGACAGCATCCTGAGGCGCATCTTGATCTCTAACAGATAAAAGATTGGATTAAGACAGATAATGGTTTACTATATCTTTATGAAGAGTACCCAGACAGAGATTTACAGAGGAATGAGAAGAAATCACAGAAGGAGAGCTTTAATCCCATTCCTTGGGTATTTCCATGTCTCCAAAAGCTTAGTAAAAGAATGAAGACAAGACAGACATTTCCTTCCCCCTCCCCTCCAGTTCAGGTTTAGAAGGACCGTAAGAAGAGAGAGCATCCTATCAATATGAGGATGTCTGGAAACTCACTACAGACTGAGGAGGGGGTTTACATACTCCTATCTTTCTCGGGGACATCTCTAAGACCTGTAGAGCTTTCCTCTTCTCTCCACATGCCCTGAAATACTGAAGGAAAATGAAGGGTATCTTCACCAATAAACTGAAAAAAAATTCTTCTCTTCCTGTCTCACTGAATCCATTATCTGAAATCATTGTCTAAATTACAGGCCTGCATAAAAAATTAACTGTAATTCTCACATACTTAACTAGGAAAACACACATGTGCCTCATTTCATGACTTAAGCTAATCATTTATCAGTTGCTGTAGTGCTGCTATCTACTATCTAAATGACATGGAAAATTACCACTATCAGTGTCCTAGTGCTGATATATTATCCCTATCAAGAGTAATTATTTGGTTTCACATGTAGAGTTTCAGCCAGTATCTGGGGTCTATGCCAGTAGGCACTCAACATCAAATAAGAGGGCAGTCATGATATAAGCAGACCTTTATCATTCTTGCAACAACTACCAGTAAATCTCTAAGAGATTTGTGGCTTTTCTTTAGGACTTTTAGCAAAAGATTCTTTAGAAAATAAAAGGGGGGGGGGGGGGGGGGAAGTCTTTCTGATGCTTATAAATTCCTGAAGAAAGCTGAAGCTTCTCTTTTCAACTAGGTATCTAATCGTTTGTGGTCTTAAGTAAACAAAATTCATAGTGACTCATTTCAAAACACTGAAGTGCCTTAGAGTTTTTCCTAGTGTCCAAAAAGAACAAATATACTAGCAAAGTTAATCATAATACTATAAAATAAATAGGAATTTCTTATGTGATATGCAAACTGGAATGCCTCTGAATTCCTCAGTTCGATTAGCTTGACCTTCTGAGATTCCTGAATTAGAGCTATCAATAAAATCTGTTTTCCTGCAAATTCAGTCTTTCACTGTCATCTACTTTAAGAAGTCATAGGGGACAAAGTCAAATTTGGTATAACCAAATCAAATTTGACAGCTGTAACTCTGCCTTCAAAAGTCACAGGAAATTCACTGAACAGGAGACTAGATCAGACAAGTTTTTTTGGTTGGCTGTTTTTTTGGCTGGTTGTTGATTTGAGGTATTTTGCACACAAATGAGTAAAATATTTTACCACTAACCTTCTCCTCGCAAATAAAGGTAACTGTAAGACCTCTCTCAAGTTAGCAAAGGGAACAGGACTGTTATTGGATAAGGAAATCTGAATAAAGCAAGTATATGATTTTCTGTGGAAAAGCTGCATCTCCAGTGCTTTGGAGTGTTACCAGTCTGAATTTTAATTTTTTTAGCCAAATTTATTTTGGGGAGTATAGTAAGGTAGAGATGAGCCAAACTGTGTCCCTGGTTCCCCCAGTCTGAGACCAAGCAGCAGAGCAAAAATTCATTCTTGCATAAAGATATTTTATTCAGGCTAGTAAGCAAGTGGAAGAAACCACTGAAGAAACCAAGTGAATTCTGGTAGTGAAGCCATCAATGCTAAGCCTACTGCAAAATGAAGCTTCTTTTTCTCTACTTTAAAGGATTTGCAGAATATACTCAGCCACAGTGAATACAAAAATAAAGGGAAACATCCCAATGTTGGCCCTGTTACCAGATTTCAGGAAGGCAATCCAGTCAAAGGACAAAATGCAAGTTTCAAGAGTATGCTACTTGTCTCCTGGAGGACCGAATACATAACAGACAAGCACCATGTAATTGTTTCTCCAAGTCTGAAAATGCTATCTATGAGTTACGTAAAGCAATCCAAAGAGATAAAAATAAATCCCTTGATAAGCATTAAACTATTAACATCCTAGGTATTTTTCATACATTTAGAAAAGACATTATGTTCTAGAGACAATTTATTTCATCTTAATCCTTACCAATCCCCTTCTCACTGCTTGTATTATAAGACCATTGAAGTACTTATGGTTCCTTGAATTAGTAGTTAAGAGCTGCATTCATACCAAGATCTTCACCATAGCATCACCTAAGCCAGTGTCCCAGTTCTGCATCTATATTCTGCAGTTCTACGAGTTAATGTTTCGGCTCATAGCAGTTACACTTTGCTACTCTCTGCCAGAAGTCTTCCATCAGCTCCTCAAGAGGGTCAGATGCTCAAATGTAGCTCCCTTTATGAACTCATTCACTGCATGTAAGTAAGATTTAAACAAATATCTGACAGGCATGTTTCATTAGTTACTTCCACTGAATCCTCACCAGGATCACGACAGTGCTGTACCCAGAAAACTGAAATTTAAGAATTTAGTGACCCAGAAATAAGGGGGCCCAGAGCAGAGAGATTGGCTCGGAAAAGACAGAAAAATGAGGTATAGCTTATATCCCGTATGATTTACATATGCATTTTACTTCCAGCAAAATGGTCCTCTGCTCTGGAAAGATTTATTAATACCAACTTTCCAGAGGGGCATTAGATTATCACATTGCAAAATACACAACAGTGCTCTAAAATAGGTAAACACTGATTTTTAAGTTCCTAGTCATTAGTAAAAGATGATAAATTCAACATTATACCAAGCTCTGAGAACTCCATAAGGTAAAGATTTAGAGGAAAGGACTTCTAAAGAGTGTTAAGGAAATACTTTTACTGAGGCACCTCTTCTCCACTAGTTCAATCTTTCAAGTAACATATGTCAAAAGACCACAAAGGTAGGGCTGTATGTTTATGTTAGAAATAACGATGGTATCATTTACCAAGTGATACATTCTTCCGTGATACCTAACCAGCAGTTCCAGAAATCCAACAAAACCAGAGTGGCTGCTACCAAAACATAATTTATATACAGGCTTTACCTACGTGCAATTGTTTCCTGATCTGTGAATGCATGTGCTTCTGTGCGTACGTATCTGCAATTATGTAGGGTGTGCTCTATGTATGTATATATGCACATGTACACACATTTTGTTAGAAATAAATCATATACAAAATTAAGTGGGGGGAGGTTTGTTGTTTGGGGTTTTTTTTAAAGGAGGTAGTTGGTTGCTTCTGATTTTTAAGAGATGGAAGCATATTGCACACGGTCGTGACTGGAATATCCAGGAATGAAATACCTCATACAGAATAAACCACATATAACACTATTCCCATTAATGCTCTGCTAACACAAAAAGTAGTCTCCAAAAACCCTGAATAGCATATACTGAACAAAATCATGCAAACAAAATGATATTCCCTAATGTGACATGAACTCTCCCTTCTTCTCAGCTGAAGTATTTCAATGCAAATGTTGTTTCTATTGGAGTTTGCCAGTTATTCATTATTTTAGTGCTTGTTTTCCTTAATTGTAATCAAGATCTAAGACTGCTTAAGCAGCAGAATACTGATGCCCTGGTACTACTAACACCTACATAAATCTGGGAAGAGGAAGGATGAAGATCATCTTATCAGCTTATAACAAAAGTGAAAGTCTCAAATTTCTAGGAACTGTACCACCTGTTCAAACATGGAATAAAAGATGAAAATATATCACAGTATTTCAAATACTGTGTTTAAGGAAGTCCTTATTTTTCAGGTCTTGTAATACATGCCATTTTGGTACCATTTTCAGTATTCTCTGAGAAAGTCTCTCTATTCAGTAAAATTATAAAGTCACAAAGAGTTAAGTGATACTACTCATCTTTTTCACTCCAACCTGTACATCTCTATAGACTCAGAGCACATTTTGATGGCTTCTCGCTAAGGAAAACAACACATAAAACTTATGATATTTCTGCAAAAGAAATCTTTGTTGTCTAGTCACTGGCCTATATCTAAGCTGCACCTTATTCTCTAGCCCTTTATTCACAAAATCTTTTTTTCCATAGACTGGAACTCATGCATCATGTTTTGATTTTTTTTTTTATGGCTAGGGTAGTAAGCACGATTCAGATTTTTTATAAGATTGAGCATGTGATTACACTTGCTCACAACACTTAAATATCAATACAGAGATAATTATCCAGGCTGTAAATAATTACATTTTTTTTTGTCCTTTGGAGGATTTCCACAGGTATTAAAATTCAAGGTCTCTCTTTCAATATGGAGATGGTTTTTGGTGGTGAGAGTGGTACAACAGATGACAGCTGTTTCAGTTTTAGCCATACTAAGAAGCAGTACTACTATTACTGATATTTAAACAACATACTGAAATATACTAAAACACAGATATTTACTTTGTAGTATGTAATCTGCATCTGTTATTCCTATTTCTCTATGAAATCTCCCCTACTACAGCTTTGCTCTATGGTTCCTCCTGATGCTTCCCTTTGTTTCCCTGCCACTGTGCTTGATCTACTTGCTTCTCTCTGCACTGTGTGTATCCCACAGCACATGCTGGAAGGGGAGGACACTTCTCAGTCACCTTTCCAATTTAACTACTACAGCTGGAAGTGTTAGCACCTCCACTGTTGAGGGAAGAAGCCGAATTCGCTGCACAGACAACTCAAATGCAGATCCCAAATCAATCATCCTGACAACTGCTTCTATAATTGATTTCATAACTGAAAAGCCAGGTCAAAACATTAAACAAATTTCCTAACTCCTTGATCATCATCCTTGCCTCCATGGGTGGGTCCTCCTGGTTGGCAGGACTCAAATTTTTTCACCTGAATTTCCTATTTGTGTGGTACTTGACACTTAATTTATGCAGCAAAATTTATTGCATACTGAAATAATATCCATGATTTTTAAGTCTGTAGGAAAAGGGAGAAGAAAGTCAAACATGGGAAGACTATAACAACAAAAATAAAAGTACATGAATCCCAGGCTGTAAGTCTAAAATCCCTCTCACAAAATGTAAAACAGAAAACTTGACCAAAATTAAGTGAACCAACAAGACCAGCCTGCCCATAAGTGACAGATTTAATAAGCCACTGAATTTTCTGATCTAATTACTGTACTATGTATGTAAAAGGATGGCGTTGGCTTCAACTACAAGGTAGATAACATTACAAGTCAGAAAGTAACCCTCATATGTCAAACACAGCAGCTATGTGTACTTCAGAAAGACCTGTGCAAGTATTGTCTACTGTAACTTAAAAACAGCTGGGTGCTCCACTTCAGAAGGACTCAGATGGACATGGGAATGCATAGATCTTTTTCATTTCTGAACAATTCTTAAATTTTGTTTTATGTTGTAATGTACAGAATAGCAGCAAAATTAAATACATCTGTTAACCAAATGAAAGTAAAATAGTAAAAGCTCTCACATAGTATCAGATCATTGACTCTGACTATTCCTAAAAAGCTTACCCATCTGCTACTGGACACTTACATCACTGTACTCTAAAAAAATCCATGACAAGGAAGAACAGTTTGGCTTCACTCAAGAACCAAGTAGGATAGCAGCTGAGTTCACTCAGAAGGAGCTGAAGTGGAAAGCAGTAATAATTAAGAAAATTAATGAAACGTACATCAGCTTCTGTAAGCACCCTGATGATTTAAAACACATATATTGATATAAAGCACACAAAAAAGTAAACATAATGAACAAAAAGAGCTCATTTCACATTCATTATTTAGCAACACTAACATTATTCCTTTATTAAGGAACAAGAGATTACATCCCGGCTCCACTGCAAGTACAGCAGTAAAGATTTGCCTTTATTTCTAGCAGACCTTACGTATATTCTTCAACAAAATTTGCTTTCTTTTGCTGCTTGTGTTTCAGAGTCCTCACGACATAAAATGAATTCAAGCAGCACAATTGTTGGTTTGTGGGCAGAACACTAGACCACATTTTGATAGCTTGTTCGTTATTTCGGCAATATGGCCTCATCTTTTATTTCTTAATGATGTAATACTATAGCCATGAAAATTGAAAGTATTATCATTTTCAGGCACTTTACCTAACTAAACTTCTTAGAAGGGGCTTAAAGAGACTAACAGCAAGTTATTTTAAAAGGGATTAGTTTTGCACATATCTGGATGAAGTAATTTTCCAAAAGAAATTTGTTACCTTGATAGAGAATCTTTGCCAGGAATAAAATAATTATGGTCTAAAGATAAAATCAGTGGAAAGTAATAACAAAAAGTTGGCCAGAAAAACTACCCAACACAGGTGCGCTGCCATAACCAAGTGCATGTTATTGTAGTGCTGGTATGTGGTTGGTTGCAGTCGGGTGAAAACTGAGGAATGCGGATTAAGGCAATTGCAGATCAGAATTCCACTTTGCATTAAGTAAACTTTTGTTAACACCACTGGACAAATATCTCTGTCACCTCACCCCTCACATGGTCAAGAAAAAAAATTCCTCCCGCTCCTGTGCTTGAGACTGGAGTTCAAAGCCGTAAAGGACCCCTGGCCCAAGAAAAATCAATGATCGAGATCAATCTTGTGATTCCAGCAACATCAGTGACTCTCAGGTGACTCTGATTAGTCCCATTGTGCTCTTCTGCCCTGAAAGCTCAACAGGCATGGGGAATTAATATGTTTTTGGCTTCTGAGATACCAGTAACAAACATTTGATGTAGATTTGACACTCAGTGATGTTTTGGCAAAATTTCTTTTTGCTTACATTAACCAAGACAAAAAATAACCGGCAATGTCTGGGATGAAGGACATCCTCCCCAGCCCCTATGACTGCAGCTGGGGAGTTGGATGTCCAGAGCTTCCCACCCAGCCCACCAGGCTGGACACCTGCACTTTTCTTTACTTTTGTTCTTCTGAGGTATGTGGTAACATTCAGGAGATTTACAATGTTAGTTTTTCAGGACTAGACCAGAAAAGGTTAATGAAACAGCTGAAACATGTCACCTATATATGCAGAAATGGAAAGAGTAGCTACGAGCCAGTTTTCTGTGCAGGTCTTTATCTGCATGTTTGACACTCAACTAGAAACTTGGATTCAGTCCTGGGTTGATTTAAAAAAAAAATTAAGAAATATCCGAGACCACGCTAAAGTTTCTCCGGACTCACAGACCTCCAATATTTCCTTCAGTCTCCTGTCACTCTCCTGGCCCCTTCCAAAATGCCTGAAGGCCTTCTGGCACATGGTCAACAACCTCAGACTCTGCAAGCCTCCTGGACTGCTCACCTGGTCTTCCTGTGCACTTCTCAAAGACTGAGCCTTAATTTAAAAGCTCTTTTTTCCTTCCATTTTCTATTTTCAGCCAGCTACTTCTCCCCCTGTGCCTCAAAGGAACTAGGTTTTTTTACCCCTCTGACTCATAAGTGGAGTTACATGAAATTTCTGAGGGAAACTGGCAGTTACTTGTACGTTCATCGGAACCTCATAATTCACTAATTTTACACAGCTTTACTAGTTCAATTTGTTTTGATTTCTTAACTGCATTTTCCTTTATATGCAGTTGGATTGCAAAAGCAGTTGGCTTTTGCAAGCCAAGTGGCAACACCAGTCCCAAAACTGCTTCACTCGCTCTTGCCTCAGGAGACTTGGTAGAGTGTTAAGCATCCCACATCAATAAACAGAAAATGCTCCCATTGTGTGGACACGTTTCCAATGCTGAACAGATAAAGGATTTTTGATACTTTCTGGCATCACTAGATGGCCTTTGACATGGTTGCCTTCCTTGTTTTTTAAGGCCCCATTAAGTCCTGATAGGCAGCAAGTCCAAGAGAAAACATGCATCATTGAATTGTATTTCTCCTACTTAAGCAATTCAAGTATATTGGTTTCAGAAGACAATATCTGGACACAAATGAAACTGAACTAATAAAGAAGCTTGAAGGCAAACTCCGAGATAAGTTTTAGTTTCATTGCAGTCAAAATTCAATGAGATGTTGAATAGCAGGAATGAAGAAAGATTGTCTTGGCTGCATCTCAGTCATGGAAAAAGAAAAAAGAGACAACTCTGAAATGTGGTTAGAAAGAAACAGTAGGGATTGGTTCAAGCCCTGGAAGTTGAATCAAATTTTCTTGTTCCACTTTGAAATATGAGAAAGAGCAGATTCATTTTAAGTTGGTCCTAAATTTCAGCAACAGTAAAAAAAATATGCTTATCCAAAAGCATCTGACAAAATCATAACATAAATCTGAGTGTGACAAAGAACACTCCTCGCTTTTCTTTTCCATCTTTGTCTTCATGAGCATTAAATGCAGAGCAATGCCAACAGCTGGAGAAATGAGTGATTAACTTCAGCAGAAGAATAATGCTGCCCCAACCCTACACCATACAGTTTAAAGCTTTCTGTCTGCCTAGACTCAAGGGAGTATAAGATTTATCATAGATTAATGAAGCTGCTCCTAAATCTGGCATTGCTGTGGCTCAGCCACACAACAGAAGCATGTTCCCGCATTTACAGTCCCTGCTTTCTCTCTGAATGTGTGCTAACTCTGAGACCAGCCATGGGCCGCAGACTCTACTCTTGTTTTGGATACAAATACATGACAGTGAAGGTACCCTACATCTTCAAAGTTTGCTATTACCCAGTGCTGTCAAACTCTGCTGCTCTGAAATTTGAAGAATTTTTTTAAAAAAATCAAAGCATCTTAAAATTAGTAAATTAAAGATTATTTTACTTCCCACTTCAAGTCTTAGGAGACATTTGGAAACATTTTCACATGAGCCTCCAAGACCTCCAAGTTAAAAATTTCCTTGTAATAAAAATTTACCCCAAGTTTTCACCCAATCAACTCGCTCCTGAGACTGGTTTTATTAAAAGCAATGAGCTTTATTAGAGGACTTGTTAATATCACCAACAATGAGTATCAATCCACTATTGCTGGATCTTCTAGGAAGAAGGGAGCTGGGATGCCGGCCAGACCCAGGGCATGCCTGCTCTCACACACCTTCCCTCAGGCTGGGCTCAGCAGCAGCTCCCGGAGGGTGGGGGGCAAGGGCTGCAACACTCATGCAACACCTGGGGTTCTACCCCACCACCCTCCCCTTTTGGTTTGAATGAACGACACATTGCTTACAGTCTCAAGTATGTTGTTTAATAACTTTATTGATAATTAAAAATACCTCCCCTAGTGAAAGGGCAAGAAGTCTGTAGGAAATTGCCATCTAGTGTGAAAGAACTTGATTAATATGAAGTAATGAACCTTCCTGAGACTTTACAACTAGTCAAGCAGCTTTACTGCTGAGTTTTACACTGCTCCTCAATATTGTAGCATCATTTTTGTTTCTTAGAAACAAGCTTCCCCCGCACATCACAGCCTGAGAGGAGAAAATAATAAAAGAAAAATAATGCAAAAGTGCCAAATGTGTTTTGGCTGCTTCTGACAAATGTATTATTTTCCATGCTTTATGCTAAGTACTGTTCAGCACATTTCCAAGCTGCTGAGATACAGAGGAATTGTCTGTAGCAGAAAGCACTTTCTATCCGTGTTACACTGTCTATATTATATAAAGCTACTTGTATTCAAAGGAATGAATGACAATGCCTACTCGGCATGGAGGTGTCACACGTACAACCACAGCTCCCTGTTTTTTCCAGAACAAAAAACTTCTATCCCTCATCTCCAGAGTGCTGCAGCTGAACAGGGACAATCCCAGCCACACACTAAAGCCCCTGGGCCAGTGGCATAGACCCCGTACCCTGGTTTGTTTCTTATCAATACACTTAACCCAGGAACACTTCAATCCATTCTTAATAATGAGTCAGATATTCATGATGTGTGGTTGCAGAGTTTAAATTGATAAACTCTGTGAAGTTACTTGTCCTGTTTACTGCAGTTTCCAGAAGAGCTGGAAATTAGATAAGGATGAGATAGATTCAGATTTCACTCACATCCTTGAAAGCTTGATGTGATTAAAGTCAGTGCAATTTCTGGTTATTTACTGTACTAGAAACGGCAGCAAATCTTGCTTTAGGTGTCTTGATTGCTTAGCCAAACACACAAGAGATTTGTGAATGCAAAACTCCGTCTTAAACAACAGCACCAAAATATTCATCTTTGGCAAGTGGTGGATGGTCAAGAGGAAGACGTCCACCTAGTTCACTGAACAGCAAAAGTGAAAACCAGATACCACCCAACCAAACAAAAAGCTTCACACATTATGAAACAAAACACAGTATGTGAAGAAAATACATGCAGAACACACAGAAAACCACCCCTCAAACCCAGGACTGAAACCACAACGTACTGATGCACAGCAGCTGCAAAATTACTGTATGTAAGGAAAATCTTCCCAAGTGTATTAATAGCTAGATTGACAGCTACCACTGGACTTCTGGCTCTACCAGCTACTGCACAGAAGTGGTAGTTCAGCTCTCCATCAAACATCTTTCCGTATAACAAGAAAACAACATATATGCTCAAATGAAATGGGAGTATAACAAGAAGGCTGTCAGACAGCAGTCATGGAAGTTGAAGGATAGGGATGATGTTTACAAGAGGGAAGAATATGGAAATTAACACTGAGTTGCATGACATGGAGCTCATAAATACCATAAAATCATAAGCCCATAAACACCAAAAACTTCTTGCAAGTAAATATTTAGGAAAGCACAAAGAAGCTGTATCAAACCTGAAAAAACAAAACAAGGCACTATAAATGCCAGTGGTTTTAACTTTATTTTTTAGAAAAAAAGTGATCCAAATTTACACAACTTAAGTGGAAAAGCAATTTTCTCCAGGCTTCTGTATACTGCTTCTCTTTGCTGCTTTTGTTCCTATCCTTTCTTATGAACATACATGCCATACTGGGCAACTAACACCAATGCTGAGCACTGTTCTATCTGCTTTGGGTGAGATGTCAACATATTCCACGAAAACTTAATCTGACACAAATGCAGTTATTTCTGAGTGATCTATACAACTTTGATTCATTTTAGCTCTACCAATTTAAATGACAAGTCAAGTCTGCTAGGAAATCAACTTTTCATACAATTTCATAGTTTTATATGTATATATTAAAAGAAACCCCAAATCAAAACAAAAAATAAATCCCAAAACAACCACCAAAACCCTGAGGATTTTCATTAAATGGTATTCTGACACACATTCCAGGCAGAAAAAAAGCTTTTGCAAGGAAATATCATGTAAAATATTTATTAGCCTTCTCCAATTTGCAAATTTCCCAAGCTCCCACATTTTGTAATGTCAGGAAATTGCTACTATAAACAGCCTAAACCTGCCAAAAAATAAATGTAATTGAGACCAAGTAAAGCAGGGCCAGGCTCCTCCTGACTCCCCACCCTTCGGGAGGTTCCTGCCACAAGGACAACCTGCCACAGGGACAGACTGCCCACAGGTACTATCGTGGTACAAGTGGGGCTGGGAGCTAAAGGGAGCTTACCTCTCCCTGACCGGCACACACAGAGAGCTGCGAGGAGGTAGCATGGGCAGCAGCCGTGGGCTGGGACAGAGTGGGCACACACAGCCCCCAGCCAGGCAGGGCTTGAGGCGAGGGGCTTGTGAGCCCCAACAGCCAGGACCTGTTGCTTATCTGAAAGGCCACAGAGCTTCCCAAGTACTTACTCTGCAGCTTTTCATCTGCCTATACAAGAGCTTTGATTCTTACATGTCAGATGCAATGTTGCTTTAATTATCTTAAAGAATAAAAAAAGTTCTGCTCTTTTTAAAAATTATTTTTATTTTTTAGCTAACTTAATCTTTAGCTCCAGGTAGAGGCAAGAAGAACTCCAACCATTTCACAATGACTTCTTCAAAACTTCAAAGCACATACACTCAGTGGCTTTATTTACTCAATAGTTCAAAGTTTCATTTCATATCAATATTGCTCCAGACAACTCCTTTCATTATTTTAAGAAAATCTAAAGATGTAATCTTTTCATGTAGCCTCCACTTAGATTACTGTGTCGAGGAATGGCATTTCCACCACCCCACCAACACAGGCACTTTGTTACAACATGGCCAGACAAAGGCAACACAACAGAGTGCTCATTGACTCCTCGCTGGAGCTATTTGGGCTGGCAGCAATGTTTGACTGACGGGGCAGAGGCTTCTCCAAAAACAAGATGCTTGAAATGTGCCAAGGGCCTCTCATGCGAAAGACACTGCTTTACAATGCCAATCAGCACTCCCGTTTTTCCTTCCTCAAGGATCATAAGTAAGGCCAACATTTATGCTTACCAGAGAAGACCAAAGACTACTCTTACTTTGAAGGCAATTACTCTAAAATATGTTCTCCAAAAGAAATCTGCTGTAAGGCAACTGGAAGGGTCCCAGGGATCTGGCTGTGCTACCACCCACAAGGGACAGCAAAAGCTGATACCGAAGATCAGAGCAGAGACTGGGACTCAAAACAACATCTATGCCATAACACATATTTTTTCAAGCACTCAGTCATCAGTCATAGAAACTGAAAAGGTCCTTGAATCAGAAATTTTACAAAGCTTTCCCCTCAAACAAAAATCTCGGAGGCGGGGAGAAGATGTCAAACCTCTTCCTGGGCCTCACCTTGCAAATACTTATTTCTGCTCCATGGAACAAAACAATCATCTATAATACATAAAATTCATTGGAATAGCTTTGTCCAAATATGTAGCTATTTTGTTTTTTGAGACACAGACTAGGGAATCCTGAACTACCTATATTTTGCAAGTTGGCACAACATCCCAGATGGTAAGGAGCTTATGACTCCCCATGCACTAAGGAAAAAGTAGTTCTGGATGCTACAGCACCTTAAAAATTATTTTATTGTTACAATTTTATAAGCAATTCAGAAAGTCTGCTATTACATGCAAGTCCAGATCTAATCTCCATTAATACCTTTTATTTTCAGCCTTAATCTTGCAATTTAATTGCCACAGGTTATACAGAACTTGAACTCATCACATCTTTCTTGTTAGCGTCTTATTGGGGTAAGTTACTTACAGAAGCACATTATTTCAATGGAATACGATTGAAAGAAAAAAATCTGGTAAAACAGTCTTTGAGTGAAATGATATTAAGATCTCTTAGTTATAAACAGGTCAGAGATGCTGATTTATACAAATGTAAGCAGCAATTTGATAAAAGTCTCATTTGCTTCTGCCTCAATCCTTGCCTAGAATGACCACACCAATACATCTTAGGAAATTCATTTTTCATCTTCAAATGCCTTTACAAACACTAGCAGATCCTTCTAAACAAACACAATGGGAAGTCAACATCAACATGCATAAATGCACAGCAACTCAGCAACATAAACACAATGCATTGCTTTAGGATTTACTAATGCTTTTTCTTTTCCTATTCCTGATTTCCTTGCCCTCGCTTTCTCTGTTTCCGACCCTCTCCTGGCTGTGCAGTTTGCTGCCACTGGCATCCCCCAAGCAGCGAGGTAAGAGCATGGGAGGGAGGTGGATGGCCAAGCCATGTGCAAGGTCTGGAGCCGACTGGCACACAGAGCCTCGGCTCCCCGCCACGGGCAGCCCCATCACCATGTGGCCACTCTTACAGCTGCTGTACTGTTTCTCATTTCACCTCATCCTCTTCCATATCCCCTTGGTATCTTTGGCACTCTCCCACCACCCTTCTCTCAAACAGTCCAATTTAAAGCTTCCTCCAGTCACTAAAACCAGCATCCACTGATGTCAGTGATTTAGAGGCTCAGCTATGCTTTCAAGGAAGAACATACTTGCCTTCTTATTTGCAAGTTTTATAAATTACTGTAAAAGCATTGTGCACTGATTTACATTGCACCATTCACAGCTCTTCATAACTAAATCTACATTTCTCTGTCCCAACCTCTATCCTCATTCTGTAGAGGCTGCCATGAAAAAGCTCTGTAAGTAACAGAAACAAAGCACCATCATCTACAATGCTCTATGTTTTAACAAGACAGCAGACAATACAGCTGCAAAACCTTCAACTGCCATGGAACCAGCTGCAGGGAGCTATACAGAAAGTGGAAAATAAGAGCAAAGGACACAGCAGATTCACAAAGAAAGATGCAAGAGAAAGTCAATCAATGCGCAAGAGCAATGCAAAAGCAGGTAACTGGACAAAGCATGCAGCTGCATGCAAGACAGGATCATCTTTGAGAAATTTCCAGGAAACTGGAACTCTGCAGAATTCATCTACAGTTTAATAGAATACAAAACCAAAAATAAAATTAAAGGGATTTTATTCCCATGGAGAAAAAACAATAAAGATTTTGAGCACAACATGCCCAAAAGAACAAAGAGTTTTATTAAATCAGAAGCGCCTGCCAAGTTATAAGATTTCTAAAAAGAGCAGAATTAAAAAAACTGTTTTAAAGTAAGAAAAGGCGGCAATTTTTTTTGAAACATGAATCCAGCTGGCTTCACATCTGATTGAAAGAAAATTATAGATTACAGTAAGCATCACGGGTAAAAATAAAGAGTAATCAGAGCCCCTCTAAAAAGGAAAAAAAAGTCAAACCAAACAGGCTATCCACATAACCAATAATTCTGAGCCACTTCCATGCCAGCCATAATTGCCACATTGCAAAATACATTTCTCTTAAAGATACTCAACTTCTTTGTGAAGTTTGCCAAATAACTATTGCAAAGCAGAGAGAGCAGAATAGGATCGTCAAGAAAATAAGTTAAAAGTATCATTGTAAAAAGAAGTATTATCTTGCGGAATTCAAAATAGATACCACATCAATGTTAAATGTTGCAGAAAAAAAAAAAAATTATGCAGGACTGTACTGTCTCTTTCAATGCTGAAAACATGTGAAAATGCCCAAAGTCAAATTTCAAGTTTACATCAAAAAGTAATAACAATATTCAAAACTGAACACACTCCATCTGCTTTTAGCATGGACAGGTCTTCAGAAAGCACCATATGCAGTCACCTGGGGGTGGAGAACCAAACCCATACAGTACCAATTAACTCTGCAGTTCCCTCTCCTGATAGTTTCAATCAGGTATCCTGAATTACATCAGAATCACATAAATAAATATAAACAGGAAAAAGTTTTCTTTCTTCTTAGAAAGGAGTCTATAGTGCAGAACCAGGCTGAAAGGACAAACAGTGCCTTGTATATTTTAACTGTATAGCATGAGAATTATACAGCACTGAGTTAAATTTTTTGAATCAAATTAAGACAGACTACAAATTAGACAGGAATCATCAGTACTTGGGATGTATACAGTCTACAGCTAATTTCATATGACCAATGGCTAATTTTCTGTATGCTATCATCAGATACCATAAAGACATGCATTAACATGTGCCCTGCAAAAGGATGTTCAAAAGGCTGCACTGGCCCTTAGCAAAGGAGCCAGTTCCCTACTCCTGGCCTACAGCACATGGCAGTAACCCATGCAAGTATCAACAATTACCTGTCAGCAAAGCTGGAGAAAGAATTTCATGCTCCATGTAACATACATACTCCACACAAGTTTGTAGAATACAAATTATGCAAAAAAACAAAGCAAAGCACATAAACAGACATATACCATTAAGGTTCAAGTTAGATATGATACGCTTTATATTATAGTAAATATTTGCTAGACATTTAATCCTCCTTCCCCTGCCCCTAATCTGTCCCCTTCTCCTCTACCCTGACCTTTCTATAGTATCAAGTTTACAAACTAACTTTAGTGCACTGTGAAGAGTCCATTCCCCTTTTGGGAAAGGATATGTAAAATACATCAGGTTTGCTTAGAAAGATGCCCTTCTCGTAGTAATTTTTTTTTAAATCTGTCCTACTGCCAAGATATTGTGCCTTCTCTACAAACTGCTCACAGCTTATTCTAGAAAGGAAAGGGATGAGATGGGGTAAAATTAAAAGGGACAGAAATAAAAGGGGGCAGAAGGGAAGAACAGCACTGGTGCAAAACTCCCCAATCAGATCTTCCATTCAACTCTTGTATCAAAAGCCCGATAGCAGTCACTTGGTTCTGCAACCATCACCATTTTCAGACCTCCAATGGCATATCACTTCCTTTATACAAAACCTGCAGCAAACAGTTTAGTATTGAGCGTTATAATGGCTTAAATCATGTTTATGAAGATTAGGTACACAACACAGATTAGATAATACATATGCAGAAGTCTGAGTCTCAAGATTAAGATCTAGTTTTACAATCTTTTATGTCTAAGGTGTTCAAACTTTGGGTTTGAAAAAGCCTATCAAAGGGAAACAGCTTCAGATCTCAGAACTGGGCTCAGGTTCTCACAGTGGTGAATGTCTCCAGCACTTCAGCTGGGACCCATCCTCAGCTCCAAATGAAACAGCTGGAATTAATCAGTGTCTCTTCATATACAAGCCTTCATCCCCATGGAGGAGAAGAAAAAAAAAAAAACATGCAGGAAATCCAGCTTTTGTGTTTGTTCACAAGGCAGATAAAATGAGCTGTCATCCTTTCTCACAGCAGGGAAGAGTAAGGACAGCCCAGATGAAAGTGCTGACAGGCCTGGTGGCGGGCACTGGGTGATGCGACTCTGAAAGCGCCATGTGTTCGCAGAAGACCACCAGCCACCAAAATAAAACATTGTTTAACATCAGGTATGTTTACAATTATTAAATACAAGCAGTTTACCCAGCACTGATCAGCTCCAGAGAATTAGTTCATTCCTTTATTTTATACACTATCGCAAAAGAGTAACTATGAAAACAAGAAAATAAAAAGCTCAATGTATTACCAATGTGCTCTCTCAGTTTCAGGCTAAACTGCCCTTTTAAGCCACCATCAAAAATTATCCACATGTCACACTACTTGTGCACCCAGAGTGGTCTTGCGCTGCAGTGCCAACACAGTACAAAAACATAACCAAAAATGGATTCAAACCAAGTAAAAACATCCCAGAGCATTAGCTCACAACTCAAGATTTTCTGAGCTAGCCAGGATTTACATGGAATTTTTAGTCAATCTGAAGAAGTTCAGTTTCTGTTGCTAAAAAGCTCTGAGGAGAATATTCATCACTGGCAAACATTTATCACTGATCGTTTGGGTGCTGATGGCGCATGGAAGACTGCAAAAAGAAATGTTCTTATACCTCATGACTTGAGATGAGAAAGAAATGACTTAGGTTCCAGAAAGAGTATTTTGTAACTATAAAGAGAAAAATCATAAGTCAGCACCTACATCTGCATATGAAGACTAGAAAACAAATACAAAAATCAGTAAACTTGCATTGTTAAAATAACATTGCAATAAAACTCAAACAAAAATTACTAAAATTTTCCCGATGATTAAAAATTACTAACAGTTTTCACTCCACGCAAGCAGTACACTGGATTATTTTAGTTCATTTTTGAGGTTTTCGCTCAGTTTTGGCAAATCAAAACTCAAAGTTGCTCATGTAAAAACACAAACAAAAAACCAATATATGAACTTACGCTCCCACCCAAAGCTGAGATACCTGGTAGGAACCCATGATTCCATAAGCTGGGGTTTTAGGAACTTCAGTTCCTCAATGTTTCTGACTGAATGATAAGAAAAAGGAGGAGGGAAGTTTTTAAAGTTGTTCTTTTTTAAAAAAAAAAAAAAAATCAAAACAAACCAAAAAAGCATAAAGGAAAATTGCAACCAAAATTGTCAAGTAATGAGAGGAACTGAACTTTCAATATGCAAGAGTGCTTGATTGACCTGGGTCACAAATTACTGTCCCTAAATACTCTTTCCTCTTCAAACTAAACAATGCCTTCACAACTAAAAGATGACCAGTAATTTCAACTGGCTTAAAAGGGAAGTTAAACCACAAGCTTTTTTTTTTTTTTTTAAAAAAAAAAAAAAAGCAAAGAATAAGAAAACCAAAAGAAGTATAAGATTAAATATATTATTTTGGGGCTTCTTTGCATTCCAGACTTCATTCAATTCTCCTGTATGAAGCAATGACCTTTTACAAAGAAATATAAGTAGTGACAGTAAGAGAAGTTCCTCACACAAAAACGCTTCCCATAACCTTTAATGTATTAAAAAACCAAAAGGCTGCAATGCTGAGATGCCCATTATAATGTCTGCTGCCTCCTCTGACACACAGATGAATCACCACAGATAAAGGATGACTCTTCTCCATCCCGTCTCTCAAAGCTGTCCTTCAGTGTTCACCAAAACTCCAGGCATGACAGGTACTGATACTGTTAAGCCCATATTGCCTTCTGCTTCACTGTAAACATAGATCTGATTACTGAGGCACTACCAAGAAGCACAGTATCACTCAATTATAAACTCTGCACCTTGTCTGTAGCACTTAGAAGGTAGAACTTGTCAAATGTACGATATATGGCAACAATACGGTGTGCTATTTTGCCAACCAACATGCAAGACCATAAGCCAGTTTTGATCCAAAATGTGTATTACCCCAACTGTATAGGAACTTACAAAGCCACAACTAAAAAAGTGGAAGTATCCCCTACTGCAAACACTTTGTTATTACAAATCATAGATTTAAGACACTCATCCTGACAAGAGCCCTTCCAATGAGACACAACCACATCTTTGCTTGACAGCATCTACAGTAGATGACTGCAAGGACCGTGCTTTCTGAAAAAAAGGCAGAAAGCAGTCATTCCATTCCAAGGTTTATTCTGTGGAGAAAAACTAGTATTTGTAATCTTGAGCTTCATCCATCTCTAACTACTTAGAATATAAACACATCTTTGGTGGATGCTTCACTATAACTGCTGGTGTATAGATTCTGCAGGCAGTCTCTCTTGAGTATGTCCAAGCTTAGCAGCATGGCAGGGTCAGACACCCTCCTCCTCGATCCCTGGACAGCAGCAGTTAAAAACCAAACAGAGATAAAAAAGATCTTCAAACCCCATTTACAAGTCCTGCCCTTTCCTCCCCAGGCTGGGGAGCATGGGGCAACAGCAGCTCCTGTCACCTCTCAGCCAGACTGGGCTGGGGCCTGGTAGCTGGGGCACATGACATCCACTGCCCTGACACTGCTCTGGCTCCTCCTGACTCCCCCACCACCCAGCGTGGAGTGGTACCAGGCGAGACAGTAGGAAAACTGCTCTGTTTCAATCCTACCCATCTCATCATTTGGCAATTCTGTAAGATGGAATGTGCAGCTGAGAGAGCTCCAGATCTAAGGGCAAATGTGGTTTTCAGAGCGGAGAGCAAACACACAGACCGCTACTTGGTTTCTGCGCTGGCTCTCAGCATCTTGCCCTGACAGTGTGAACACTGATTAAATCAGTAAGTTGAAAGGATGTGGTAAAGCTATGAAAGCCAACAATTTGACCCTTAAGTTAGGCGGTGGGAACTTAAAACTTTCACCTAATTTTTTAAATCTTCTCAGTAAGATGATCTAATATTTGCTTACAAAATTCCTAGCGTATATTTGTTTTGCTCCCATAGGAAGCTTGCACCCACAACTTCTGAGATTAGGATTCTGGCTCGTTTCGTAAGAAACCTATCTCCCCACCTTCTTTACTTCTTCCCAGAATTTTCTGCTTTCTGATCCTCACAAAAGTAATAAATCATCATTAATTTAATTAGCAGTTTGCTTTTGAGAGGATGATAAAATATTTCACATGCTGCACATAAAAGAATTTCAAGCTAATCTATTCTCACCGCTCAAAGCCAGTCAAGAGACAACTGGCTGCGTGCACCCAATTGCAGCAAATGAGAAGTTCATCCGCTTCAGGTGGTTACTGCAGGGTATGATTTGAAACCTACCTCTGGTTATGTATTTTTGATCTCCATCTGTTTTGCTCATTTTTCAATAAAGGAACCAAAAGTTTGCATAAGGGTTGACATTACTTTGAGAAGTAGCAGAGTGCAGAAGTTTGCCTTGCTTTCTCCTTCCCTGGAGTTTATGCACAACTCTGAACTGTACTAGGGACAGAAAGGAGTGAATATTTAATCTACCAAAACTATTTCCAACACTTCTTCAATTTTACTGTTTTCTTTTGAGGTTTCTCTAACTGGCTGACCTGAGACCTGTTTCCCTCTGGTGCTTGTGTTGTGGTGCCAGCTCTTTTATTACAGCAGGTTCACATCTAGCGGTGAGAGCGGAGGAGGAGGAACTGCAAGCTCCCTGCTGCTCCATTTGGTTAGCAACCTCCTCTCCTCCTCCTCCCACTCTTCAGCAGATGGTTCTGCTGTCTTACCACAACAGGAGCTTTTTACACCCTCTTGATTCCTAAAGCAAACATCAGCCAAAATCTGAGAATCCATCTCCAGAGAGCCACAACAAAAGCACTGACCAAACAACCACCACAATACAACTGGAATAAAATCCCTGGCCCTTGGGAGAATAGGAGGTTGTACACAACGTCACAGGGCCGGTGACTAATCTTTGGCATCTCATGTGAGAAAGTCTTGAAGTAGCTGCAGTGACAGAGAACAGCATGAAAACAAATGGATGATTCAGACATGAATTATATTCTTTAGAAGTGATATTATCAGAAGCTCACATAAAACATTATCCAATCTTTTTACCATTCAGAAAAACCAATGGCATTTACAGCCGTCTCCCAGATGTTGTGTATTTTCAGTTACATGTGTGCCTGCGTGCGTGTGCATGAAGTCAGGGGGTTCAAAACAGGTGGGATTTCTAGCATCTCCATTTTTAAACAAATTCCTTGACACCACTAAATGTACATCCTACAGGGTAGGACAAGTCAAGTTTCAGACAGTTGACTCCACATGAGGCTCTTGCAGCTGATGCCGAGTCCACGCTAGCAGCTTTCTCACAGCAACTGAACCAGATTGCAGGCCTGAAGCAGTTACTCTTGGGTTCCTCAAGTCTCTGTGGCTGGCACGGAGTGAGAAGGTTCATTCAGATTTAACTATAGCCACATATGCCAACTAGTTAAGCTAGATTCCCTTTAAATTGCTGATGTAGACATATGAGGCTCTGTGTCAAGATACTCTGAGGGGTACTTAAGTTAGTTTCTCACTATTCCCTGCCCTCCATCACCAAAATCATCTTAATTAAGCTTTAATTCAAGCAGTAAGTGAACTTTAGTCCTATTTGTACACGTACAAACAGATATCACATTGCTTTGTCTTTTTAATTTAGTGGATACAAATGATCTGTGGCACTGCTGTGGTAAAGGCAGCAAAGCCTACATAACGTACCACTGCCACGTACTTACTGTCAGAAACCATCTGTGCCATCCAGTTCAGATAATAAGCAAAGCTACAGCTATGACTGAGCTAAGATCTTTGCTTGCACCGTACTGCTACTATTGCCTGCTTTGAAGAAGCCACATGTGAAATGCTATGAGGTGATGTGAACATTAACCAGACCTTCCATCTGGTTTCAAACGCTCCTACAGGCTGAGTGCATGTGCAAGTGTGCTTGTACACAGATGTTCAAAGGAACTGCACAAGTTTGGTCGTGGGCCTGTTTAGTAGCATATTCTGCTGCCATGATCTCCGCTTAACATGTGAATGGCAATGATACCAATGATTACACAGCAGCATCAGCTGCAACACTGCCCTTTCACTCCCTCCAAACCAAAAGCCCACTTGCTCTTAGCTGAACACCTATGCTTGCTGCTGCTTATCCACACATGCTTGCTTAGATATCCTGCGTTTCCATACTCTTCCTTAAGTACCTGCTTCACTTTGATGCCCAGGCTTTCATCTATCACAACATCGAGGAATCATCTGTTTGGGGAAGAAAAGCACAGTTCAAGATGCTCTTAGGAGAGGGCATTTGGATGCCAACAGCCTTTACGGTGGGGATGACTGCAGATCAAAAGCACTAGCTTCCTCCTGCTCTTTAGCCTATAGATGGTTTAAGAGAAAACGATTTAATGACTTCCTTGCTCTGATGACATTCTGGAAATCCTGTGTAAATGAAGCTGTCTCTGAAGAAATCTTGGTGAGCCTGAAGCTGAAATAACACCAGTGATGCCACTAACCAGGCAGTGGTACTGGATACTTTTCACAGCTCCCGTTGAACTGTTCCACAAACACTGCACTGGAAACTCTTCCCAACGTTTCAGCCATCTTCTGAAGTCTGGCATTTGATTTCATCAATTAAAAATATATGAAAAGTTTCTCAAATGAGCCGTTCTTTATATAATAATTAAACCCACAATCAATGATTTTTGAAGCACCAAATTTTTAAAATAATACAGAAAACACATATGCTTAGTTACAATATAAAATTATGAGTGAATATGGGGGAGGAGGTTTATTCGAACAGGTTCAAGAAAAATGAACTTGCATCAGTTGTGTTGCATAGAGCTGCTAGTGAAGATTTGGATGGGATTTTCTGGAAAAAATGCATGTTAGGTATTATTTTGAGAACTTCTGCAGAGGACAATTTTGAGAGCAAATACAAATATTTACACTATAAATGCACTTTAATCTAGTGGCTCTTACTTTGGGGAACAGATCAGAGTACCACCTAATCCATGGGTTTTATCAGAGGTCAACAACGCAGCTTGGGATTTGAAATACTACTCTTTGCAATGAATTTCTCACAAACAAGATAGAGAACAAGCACTACCTGCAGGAATTACACAGACCCTGCCTGCAGTAAATAATTGAAGACTAATGCAATTAAGAAAACTGCAGATTACTTGCAGTGTGAACTGATTTTTATGGCATAAATTCTTTCCAGAAGATTTATTAGTGTACTAATGGAACAAGAGCAGAAAAGCATGCCCACCACCAATAAAAAATAAAAAATAATTAGAGAACTCAAAAATTGCTTGAGGGCTCGTTAGCACAAAGAAATGAAAAGTGAACTGCTAGGTGATGAAGATGACCATAATTTGCATTCAAGCTATAAACTATCAAGCAGGATTCCTCAGGCTTCTTTGGAAAATCTGGTTACTCAAGAAATGAAAGCTCAACCTTTATTTAGAGGATTAGAAAAAGAATGGAAACCTTTTGTTCAAAATTCAATTTCTTAAGTCCAGCATATCCCTTATGATTTTATTTTTGTATGAGTTATGTTTCTAGATTACCAAATTGGGGGTTTTGTTTGGTTTGTTTTCAAATCAGTTAAAGACTCTTTTGGTACAGTTCTCACCATAGGCACAGTTACATTAGTGTCACGGAGACTGAGGTTGGTCTGGTTCATTTCTTTTCAGTAAGGAATAACTCCTGGTACAGAATGACATTATTCAAATAAAACTGTGGCTACGTTTGGCAAGGTTTTACCACAGTTAGGCGGTTACATGGGCATGCTGTGGGGATCTTTAAATTCCCCACAGAGAAGAGAAGACTGGTGTTAGAGGAAGACTCAAGTACTTGTCTTTATGTATGTATCTGGGCAAGGCAGGTACCTCCAAGAAGGTTGTTGAGAACATTTCCTTGGATATCTGAAGTTAGATTGGTGTCCATTTTGCTCAAAAGATTTTGTTTCAGTATTTTATCTTACATTTTGAAACTTGTTTCAACTGGTCTAGACCTGACAGAGCTGAAAAATGGAAGTGAGATTTTAGTCACCTCAGTTTTAGGGACACACCTCACAGGAATCAGGCTCTCAAAAACCAAAACGCTTAAACTTTCTGAAAACAAAATGTTTATAATTTCTCAAGAAAATTTTGATGCATCCAATTATTAGTGATTTTGCTGTTATTTTTCCTTTAAATGCAGTACATTGTTCAGAACAATGTTTGTAGAGAATGATAGCACTGCAATGGACTCAATTAGGAGACACAAGGAAACGCAGAGGAAATTCAAATGCTTCTTCAGTCCTAAAATAGAAGTAACAAACTTCCAAGATAAACAGCCTGAGAATAACTGCTTCAAGCTTAATTTGATAAACAACATTACAAAATGACTTTATAATGCTCAGCAGTTTGATGGCATTGGAGATATATCTGAAAACGAGGAAAATATGAGCCTCTCATGAAAAACCTTCCTGCTGTTTTAACATTGTAAATGATGAAGGAGAAACAAGGCAAGAGCCCCTAATATTGTACTCTACATTCCATCTTAGATCCCCTATCCCACTTCAGCAGCGATTAGCAAACTGTTGTTAGCAGAATACACGGTAATGATTTTACAGAGATACTGAATTGCATTAAACGCAGTATATTTTAATAAACCTTCATGCATTTGTTGTAAACAGTGAATTATTGAGACTCAAGTCTTGTGTATCCGCTGCTGCATACTCATGAAGTCAACCTTCCCCTTCTCCATATTAAGTTACTGCAGCCCATGTTTCATCTCTGGCCTAACAGTATTAAAGCTATTTACTCAGTGTTTTAAAGATATGCCAAAAGTTCCTCTCAATATATGTGTTTTGTTTCTTATTGTTATTTCCCTACTTTTTAAAATCACACTGTTCTACAGCAGATTTTTCTCAGTACATCAAAACCCAGTTAACCACAGGTCAGGTTTGTAGACAATGTTGAACTTGAAACAATTCACAATAAAAGAATCTGCATTTCTTTCAGACCTGAATCGCACAAAAACTTGACACATGACCAGCTCCTCAGCAAATTAAAATGAAAACATTACAAGGTAAACAACTTGGCTGTGGTACAACTCAAAATAACTGCCCAATAATAACTTGTAACAAAGAGACTTGGGAAAGCCCCTTGCCCATTCCAGACCAATGCTGGCACCACCAGCAGCACGGATGCCAAGAGTGCACATTTAGACTGGGACTTCTGTGTTTCTCAAAATACCATCAGTTCCTGGGGTCTGCGTTTGTCTGAAACCATCTCAAGTACATTACAATTGAGAGGTATTAACCATCAGCTTTTCAGCAACCTCAGCCAGAAACAGATCTCAGACACAAAGCAGAAGAGCACAAAGTTTCATTATATATGGAGAAGCTCATAATTATTTATGAAAATAACTACAGTCCAGCCTCAAGAGGCTGGCACAAAGCTGCAGTAGGATTTGGGTACTCTCTAGGTGTGCAAGAGGATAGGCACTCTCACAGTGTGTCCTCTGCTCCTAAATCTTGCCACCTAAGCACATCCTGACTGGTTCTTTGAAGGCACACTTGCTGCTGACACATCTGTTATCATGTAGTTTTAGACCATATTTCTTGAAAGCAAAGACACCACTTCAAAAAAGCTGCTAAATGAAGTATTTTTAATTAAATCATCAATAATTATTGTATTTATTAAAATACTACTTTAAAAAAAAAAGACATTGCAGCAGCAGCCTTCCATCTCTCTCTACATATTTATTATTGAGTAGCCAAAACTTATCACAGTACGTTTTCCCAAATAAGAACAAAACAACATCATCACCTGGATCATGAAGAAAGATCCATGATATTTTAGAGAAACAACAAAGACAGGATCTGAATGATTAAACTTCTTCAGCTGGGATGAGATCAGGCATCTCTTTTTGTTGTCTCGATCTCAGAAGACAGAACAAGTGAAAGTACAAAGAATAAACACAAGTAGAAAATGCACTGTCACAAAGAATTAAGGCACACCCAGTGCCCCATTCTGTATGATGACTGATGCAAGTAACATGTGAAATGCACTCGGAGAAAATTAAAACTGACAATGGCAAGACTGCATTTTTTGAGCCATTCAGCTACTTAAGACATTAACCAATTTCTTTAGGACTTCTCTGCTGTTCATTATTTTAGCTTATTCTTTTCTATGACTAGGTACTATTCACTGAGCAGCAAACACACACAATAGCACACAGGAAGCAGCAAACAAAGAAGTCTTTTTAACACTCTCTCACACCATTTGCAGCACATGCCAGTTCTGCCCAGAGTTTACAAGTTTACACTCAAAACAAACTTTCTTAAAAATATAGCAGAACAGTGTCTCATTTCAAAAGTCAAGAAAGCAGTTATCTTAAACCTTGAGGGGCAGGTGAAAAAAACATCAAAACTGAAGTACTGCCATAACTAGCTTCCTTTATTTTTTTCTTCATTTAAACGTTACGAAAATTCAGTTGAATTTTCACAAATAGTTTCACAAGAGGCATTTAATAAACAAAAGCTCTATATTCTGTTCAGTGGTGTTCCTCTGCTAATAGTGGCATTTCTTGCTATTTAAACATTCTTGCAGATGAAGAGCTATCAGAGATTGCCTGTGTCTTTTCTAGGCTGAGCTCAGGCAAAACTCAGAATACAGTGACACAAAATACTCCCTTCTCTTTGTACACCAAAGAAATGAACTGGTAAGTGTACTTAGCAAAGTCACAGAACTGTCTAGATGTCCATTCTGCAACTATTTTCAGAGATCTGGTTTAATTACTTACTGAAAAACACAAATCCCTTCCAGAAATATTACTAAAGCTTAAGAGTGGCAAAAAGATTAGGATTTATTTTTCAGTTTCTCTCAAAGTGGCAGCATGGTCCATCAATACTACACACACTCCCAATGAAAACTCTCAAAGACTTCATAAAAACGTTTCATGAAAGGACAAATTTCAGCAAGTATGATTTGAGAGAATTTATTGCTTTGAAACTAACCCATCTCAAAAATCTCTCTCACTGCCTATACCCGAAAGCAACAATACCAAAGGCAGTTAATACATCAGGAACCTGATTTAGGTTGCTGTCCTGTGCCAAATGCTTTATCCCTGCCAGATTCCAGCTATGCAAGCTGTCCTGCCCCTCACAGGAGAAAATGTCAATCAGGGACACATGATGTCCTGGTTTTGCTGGGTGAAGCTACAGAAGAGAAAGAAGGCATCTGTGTACTAATTTTTTAAGAATCTTCTTGAAAGAGAGGGTGGAGAAGTGGAAGAAAACAAATTCTTCTAGTTCTTTTATTTCTGTTACAGATCCACATGCTTTTTCCTTTTGTTGTTGTTTTAAATTAACACCATCAAATACAATAATGAAACAAATATCAGTGGCCTGGAATTTGGTTTAGATTTTTTTCCCCCTCTTTGTTCTGCAGGCAATAGCTAAGCACCAGCAGTGCAAGTCTCATCCTTATTTTGGGGGGAGCTAAATTCCTTGGCAAAACCATGGGGTTTTTTGACAAAGAAGAAAATGAAGGAAATTAAAATGGTCATGGAGCCCAGTACCCATCAAAGCAAGGAAGAGCAAGGAAGAATTCAGCCTCTAACACAGGACATATGTTAAAAGCAAGATCCAAGCATGAAGACTAGTCACTTAGTAAACAGTCCCACCACCTTCCCATTTGTGGTGCAATATGCTATTGCAGCCGAATAGCTCTGAACATATCCTACAACATGCCATCAACAGAATAAGAAAATAAAAAAGGTTTGGGGTTTGTTTTTTCTAATTTTGTAGCTTAGTTTTGTAATTTTAAGGAACTTAAAAAAATAAACAAAACCACTAGTGAAGTGGACAAGGCTAAAAAACTATGATATTAGAAAAACATTTCACAAAAGATCAGATAAAACATTAACACGTTGTATTACTCTCTTGTTTTAGCAGAAATGCTGTTTCACATTTAACCCATAATGTCTTGGTCCTCAAGTGAGAGAGAAATCAGGCAGAAGCAATACATGTCTCCAGGGGAAAAAAAACCCAAACCTCTCTCACCAGGCGAAAAAAAATAAACCCCAGTATATCGCAGCAACAGTAAACTATGAAACATCTTACCAAAGCAAGTTCTGGCTCAGTAAGACTACCTTCATTCAAGCAAGCATCAGGGGAGAGGAGGAGACAGGAGAAAAGAAATGTTTGTCTGATCCTAAGAACACAAACAGCTTTGTGGCAAGGCATATAAGCCACCTTCAGAATAAAGAAATACATCTCTTCACAGCAGGCACTCATCCAAAAATCCCCCCAAATACTTATTATTTTTCAAGGTTATCTAACAAAGTAGGCAAAAATGTATTCCACCTGCTGTCTTCATGCCAGATTTCCTCCCCTTCAATCCCATCCCATACATCTCCCCTTTCCCTTTCCTGGTTTTATATAGATCAAAAAGTTATGTTGCAAACCAGCCCATTTATGTTAGAATAAGAGGCATGGAGAGCACTACCGCAAAGTCTTTAACTGAATTGTAGTCATGTGTTTCAAATAACAAAGAACAAGAGCAAAATACATAGTTAGGCACCAAGCTTCTTTCCATAAACACAAGTGGAGCAGGAAGGATGGCATATATAATCTCTTCGAGAGCCTACACGAACATCTGGGATGAGAGATACAGACAAGCAGTTTCAACCGGGGCATGTGGACCCAGCACCCTCCCAGGCTGGCTGTGCCAGGGTGGTACCACTCCAAACCTCCTGGCAAGACCTGCTTCATCACTCTGATACCAATGTAAGGGCTGGACTAAGGGCTCCTTCACCGAACTCGGAAAGTTTCACAGAAAACCAACAACAGTATTTGTCTTCCCACAGAAAGGAAGATGTATGGAAAATAAAGGAATTTGTAGCAGATGGCAAGGACATTTCTTCAGACCCCTAGAAAGACAGCTGCATTAGGAGCACCCTGAATCCACATAAAGTTGAAGCAAAGTTGGCTGACATAAGACAGTTCAACCTTTTTTCAAGAAATACAAAAGTGATCCTGGAAAAGAAATTCCGTAGAGAACGGATTTCGCAAACTTCACATGCTTCCCTACAAAGGGCGGCTTCAAATGCATATACAAGAAAGGGGAGCTTGTCCAAAGGCAAAGTCTTCAAAGCATTCTGTCTTGCTCAGTAAATTATTCTCTTCACTTTGAGATAGCATTGAATCAATGTCATTCTGTGATTCAAACATTTTTTGTAGCAAGAAGTCAGCCTGCGTAGAAAGCCCAGACCTGAGCTGTGCCAACCCACCTAAACACTCCCACACCAGCACCTAACGGGGAGGGTGAATGTCCAAGCATGTGTACAGCAGCTCCTTCCTTCTCCTTGTAACATAAGTATATGTAGTTAGAGAAATAATAGGAAGAAGCATGAACTATTACCCAATTTCATAAGTACACTGTAACAGATGCTAAACGGTATCAAGAGCTCATTCTCTCTCTCCCTCTCATACATATACACAAGTTACTACCTGAAAAATCTGTGGCTGAATTAGCGCTTGTGTTTTGTCCTCTAGTCTCTGGAAGAATGTCAGTGCATTGGACTTCAGCAGAGCTGCAGTTTGAAAATGTAATTTCAGGAGTTGTTTGTCCATCATATATTCTAAATCCTGACTACATGTCACCTTTTTCAGTGGACTTTTTTCTGACCAGTTCCCCTTAAGCAGTGGGAGATACAATGTCAGCAGGACTTCTCAACACACCTTTCTTTCTAGTGAGAGATACAAACATTCATCAGCCTCCTTGACATGCAGCCATGTAGAGGGGAAAGGACATCCCAGCAATGTTGCTGAATTCCCTTCCCAAACTCCCTCTCTCCCTTCACAGTATTTCTCATCAGCTATATGACAGGCTACATGGCAGGTTCATCACGTTGCCCCATTTTATTCCTCTCCTTCTTGCCAGGGAGGGAGAGCAATAGCGACAGTTATGATGTGTCAAATCTTGGCGCATTTTATTTCATTTTCAAGAACCGCTTGAAATTGTAAAATAACCCTATTGTTCTTATTGTTTTATCTTAGGATTTGCATCTTTCTGCATGACAAGCAGACACCGCAGTTTTTAAAAGTCCAGTTGGATAAGCACACTTAAACCTGTTCCCATTCCCACACCAATTATTGCAGGCAGGAAGATGCCACATCAACTAACAAAGTGGTCATTCTCAGTTTCTGGCACCATGGAAATAAATGGAGCAAAGACTTCCAAGCTTTTTAACTAAGTCACCGTATGTGAACTGACAAGTTTTTATTATTAAGACATAAGTCCCTTCCTCTTTTCAAAAATGCATTGACTAAATGTGGTAAGCCAAATGGGAAAAAAAAACGCTTAAGGCCAAACAGAGGTTCACTACAATCACTGCAGGATCATTACTGGCTAGTATTTATCCCTAACCACTCGGGAAGTCTTGCCTAACATAAGGGACCTCCTGATCAACAGGAGGTAGTATAATGAGGGTACCATAAGAATAAGGAGGATAAAACTGAACAACTGAGAACAGAAGATACTTTTTCCCAGGAATTTGAAGTTTCAGTACTTTGCACATAATTTCTAGCAGCTAACAACACTTTCAAAAGAAAACACAAATTGGTCAAGCTTATTTCTCCTTCAACTAAAGCAGGAGAACTAAAAAGACATCTGAACTCCTTATTATCTTTCCACAAGCCTTCGTGCAAACCAAAGAATTAACTATTCCTGGTATTCACGCTAATAAATAAATAAATAAATAGAATGAACTCTGAAAACAAACAAGCAAACAAAAGACTCTACCTAAATACTCACACAATCGAGCCGAACTGCCACATTTCAGAAGTCCTTTAAGCAGCCCTTTGCTATCTGTAAACAGACCAAGAAAAGAACCGGCCACTTAAATGTTCCATGTGCTATCCTACTAAAAGGTTACAGAGCCCATTCAAAGGCTTGACAATCACTTCCCAAACTTTGTTTATCCTGTAGATGGTGTAATTACACAGACACACACCCTGCCCCAAACACAGCCTGCCAGCTTTCAGGACATTTTAAACTGCCTTTACGAGAAGAGGTTTTAAGCATTACAAGAAGAGCCTTACATTAACTGCAATTAATGTAATTTGGAAGAGACGTGGTGTACATCTAAACACTGTCTCAGAGAGACAAAAATCTTTATCCAGATTGTCACATTGTCCTCCTGGAGATTCAAGATAGATAGCACAACTTCTCCTTCTTCATATAAATATTTTGAAATACACTTTGAAAGTCTTTGACAGGCATTTAAAGTATAAGGCAGTCATCAGGCACAGTCAACATGAGTTTACAAAGGAAAAGTCCTGTTTAACTAATTTGATATCCTTCTATGATAAGGTCAGCCACTTAATGGAGGAAGGGAAGGCAGCGGATGTAGTTTTTCAGGATTTTAGTAAGGCTTTTGATACTGTCCTTCACATCATCCTTCTGGACACATTGTACAACTGTGGGATGAGCGGGTTCACAGTGCGCTGGGTGAAGAACTGGATGAAGGGCAGAACTCAAAAGGCTGTAGTGAATGGGGCCGCATCTGACTGGTGACCAGTTACCAGTGTTGTTCCTCAGGGTTCAACTTCAGGGCCAGTTCTGTTCAATACAACGACCTGGATGCAGGAGTTGAATGCACCATTAGCAACTCTGTTCATGATACCAAACTGGGAGGGGCTGTTGACTTTGAGGGACAAGATGCCTTGCAGAGGGCTCTAGATAGATTCGAACATTGGGCTGTGATTACTGGGATGAAATTTAACAAGTCAAAATGCCATATTCTGCACCTGGGATGGAGTAATGCTGGGCACAAGTATAAACTGGGAGAGGAGTGGCTGGAGAGCAGCCCTGCAGAAAGAGGTCTGAGGGCGCTGGTGACAGCAGGCTCGGTATAAGCCAGCAGTGTATGCCCTGGCAGCCAAGAGGGCAAACCACATCCTAGGGTGCATCAAACAGCACAACCAGCCAGTCAAAAAAGGTGATTAACTCGCCGTATTCAGTGTTGGTACGGCCTCACCTTGAGTACTGTGTGCAGTCCTGGGTCCCACAATTTAAGAAGGATGTGAAGGTCCTTGAATGTGTCCAGAGGAGGGCAACAAAGGTGGTGAAAGACCTGGAAGGAATGTCCTGTGAGGAGCAGCTGAGGACTTTGGGGTTGTCTAATTTGGAGAAAAGGAGGCTGAGGGGCGACCTCCTTGCTCTCTACAGCTTCCTGAGGAGGGGACGTGGAGAGGGAGGTGCTGAGCTCTCCTCCTTGGGATCCAGTGACAGGACACATGGGAATGGTTCAAAGCTGCATCAGGGGAGGTTCAGACTGGACATTAGGAAGCATTTCTTTACCAAAAGAGTGGTCAAACACTGTAACAGGCTTCCTAGGGAGGTGGTCGATGCCCCAAGCCTGTCAGTGTTTAAGAGGCATTTGGAAAATGCACTTAAGATGCTTTAACTTTTGGTCAGCCATGAATTGTTCAGGCAGGTGGACTAGGTGATCATCATAGGTTCCTTTCAAGTGAAATACTCTGTTTTAATATTCTTAATGTTCTTAGCAGTTTATGACCACCAAGAGAGGAGGAATCCCAATATAAATCAACACAAAAGTATTATTAACATTTTATCATAGCATCCTAACAACATAAGCCCAAACTATAGAAAACTAAATCAAACAGGTGGAATAGAATAACCACCCATCACATAGAGAGAGGTTTCTCGTTCACAGTCTGGTTAGGGCCCCAGCTCTCAAGGTGACCCAGTGGAATCAGGCACAGGTATAAACAGGAAACATTGCAACAGATAGTTTCCAAAACAACACTGGGATCCTTGAACTAAAAAAATGAATTACAGCTTTGAACCACCACCATGGTGAGGAAAGATAAGCTATGTTCACTGCTCAGTGCAAAATGTCAGTAACAATTCTCACTTGGGAAATAGCACATGCCAGAGGATGCCATCACAGCACAGTTGTCTGCCTGCTGCTTGCAAGTCAAGACAGACTTCTGCTGCCTGTGAATTTCTCTTCATAGAAACTGATGGAGCATTGCAGGAACCTACCCCTGGCATCACAGCTAACACCTCTGGAGTACGCTAAAAGGTCATCCTGTTGGTTAGGCTGGCTGGACTATGAAGGTCTGTGAACATCACGAATAGAAGTTATCTAACAAAATGCTTACTACCTACTTAAAATTTACCTTTAAAAAATGTTAAAGGCATGGATGCAAAGGTTATCCTAGATGTGTATGCTTCAAAGGTAAGAAAAATACAGACAAGCCACATATTTATGAGAACGTAATAAACGTATAACCATGGGCCCCTGTGAGGTTCTGACTTCATCCAACACTAAGAAAAATGGGGAGATGTATTTTTTCAGTTGCTTAGAAAGGCTTCCCCTGTGTCAGACTGAGATTTAAATATTGAGTTTTACCCTGGCGAGCACTGCATATTGTGGAGGTACAACAGTCTCTGAAGAGGGTCTTTACAGTGAAGCACCTTACGAGTGTAGTAACCCTGATGACAATTAATCTCTGAGACAGGCTGCTTGGAATCACTTCAGCTGTCATTTTGCAACACGCATACGTGATGCTGACCCACAAGCCAAACCTGCATTTCATAACAGTCTGTGCAAAGCAGGACCAAATGAAAAGAGATATCCACAAGCTACTTACAGCAGAACCTGAAACTCAGGCCTGTGGCTGTCATGGCAGACAAGAAGGCCAAAGACTTTACTGTTAACACAAGCACTGCTGTACGGATTACTGAAAGAAGCCAACAGCAACAAAACCCCATCCTTGTGCACCCAGGCTTGAGTGATACACCTACCACCAATGCTTATTGCTCATTACTACACCAAAACTTGCCAAGTTTAATTTTCTTGTTGTTAGGTTTTTGGGTTTGTTTTTTTTTTTTAAGCAAATATGGGGCAAAAAGGAGAACAGGAAGATAAAAAGACGTACGTGAAAATACTATAAAGGCTATACATAGAGGACCAGAGGATGGAGTGATGCTTATGGTACATGAAAAATGACTCCCCAACATGTAACCTGTATTCCACCAGCTAACAGATCTGTGAAAAGCAATGCTTTTTTCATGAAGCATCCGTATGACTCCAGAACCTCTTTGTGTAAAACCACTTGCAATACTAAAGTTCTGAAGATGCAGGCTTGATCCTGTATTTATGAAAGGGAGATCATAACACAAACCAGAATACATAAACAGACCTAAAATTATCTTATTTCATTATCTCCCCTTTCCCTATGAACACAAACTACATCCTATGCTTCATCACTGACCTTGTGTCTTCACTGTAACCTTCTCTCACAAGCTCAGGCTGAAATAAAGTCACATAAACAGCATCTGTGTTTCTCTAAGAAGGATTTGTTACATGGAAACTTTGGTTAGTGATATAATCAAGATCTTAATTAGAGAGACCAATCCGCTCACAAAAGCGTGACCATTCC
This sequence comes from Strix aluco, assembly GCF_031877795.1. Lineage (NCBI taxonomy): Eukaryota > Metazoa > Chordata > Aves > Strigiformes > Strigidae > Strix > Strix aluco. The sequence continues at coordinate 73,781,270 of NC_133931.1, forward strand.
CACAGGAACGAGAAGAAATCCTTCCTATTGAAATAAGAGCAGGAAAATAAAATAGAATTCGTTCTTGTTTCTGGCAAGAAAGGCATTTTCAAATCCCACTTGGTGTTGTATTTCTAACAATAGCTTCTTCTTTCAACACTACACTGAAGTACATTTTTAACCTTTCGAACACTCTGGCTTCTTCATTGTCTTTAACACATTTATACATGTATTTAACACTGATACAAACATCCCTCCCCTCCCTTTTTTGTACATTCTACTTAAGTTTGTCAAATAAAGAAATGGAACTAAATATCAGAATAAGCTGGGAATTCTAAGAGCCTTTAAACTGTGAAATAAAACCTGCTGCTACTTGATCAAGTAATGCTTGTGACCTAACATTTCAATCCCCACCCTTTTCTGACTGATACTATTTTTACACCAGCATCCAAAAAGATGATAATTTCAGTTAGAAATCACCTAAGAAGATTTCCTGGAAACTAGAAGACACTTAACTCCTTTCTGTCTAGTACAAACACATTGAAATTGTCCTACCTTTAGCATCACTATGACTTCAGCTCCACAGTCAACTTAAATGACCATTATTGGCCAACAGTCAAAGAGCATTCAGCACAAATACCATTTTTCATCCTTCCTGGACTTTAGGGCAAATGGGAGGATCTTTGCAAAGTGAGGCTCAACAGAGAATTAGGAATTAAAAGAAGCAAGCAATATTCCAGGGCTGACACCTGCAAACTGTTGCTTTTTTTTTTTTTTTTTTTTTTCCAATTACAGATCGATTTTTTGATAGAACTAGAGTAAAATGGAATGTACGATTTAATTTTCTTTCATTTTGCCCTCTGAACACCTACTATAGCTTCACAATACTTACCAATGAAATGACTACTCAGAGAACAAATAGGGAATTTTTATCTATGTCTGACTTCAACATTAGCTTACAGAACAATTTCCAGTCCATATGTTTTTGTCATGTCAACAGTTTCAAAAGATAATAAATGCTCTTCAGTATCATGCCTGGCATAACTAAGCCTGTGAGCAGGCTGCTAAAATTATATGGAAAATGTGCAAGCGAGCTCTTCAAGCAGCTCTCTAATGACTTCAACCCAAGAGCAGCACTCCAGCGAAACAGAAGGATTTGGGCAGGAATGCAGACTATACAATAGCCAGCCATAAATAGAAACCAAACTTCGTCACAGCAAGCATCTGAAGCACGTCTAGCATTATGCTGCACAATGCAGGCTATACCTCACCCAGCTCTAGCCAGCACTTGCAAGTGTAGGCACAGTTACCCTCCGCTCCGCTGTATTTACCTTCTACTGCAAGAGCTCTGCAGTATAGGTTCCTTAATATTTTTTACATTATACTGTCAATTTTCAAGATTTGGTCCACGGACCATTTCAGAGGGGTGCAAACAACAGTTAAGAAAAGCAAGGCTACTGTCAGGCTTAAATTCACCATGCAGATTACTGCTCTGGGCTCTCTAGCATCTTCAGAGAGTGAACATTGCACACAGGTATGGCATGGCTGATTCCTCGTCACCAATGAGGTTAACTTGTTTCTCCGACGATCCTGCCAAGTTTAACTTACACATATATACACTAATTATGAAAGAAAATAAACCTATCAACTCAGGATAAAATAACATGTAGGCATAAAATGAGTATGTTGGGAATCCAGGTTTACTACAAACAAAAATTTGGAATCCAAGAGAGATAAACTTTTACATACAGGTAACTGTAACATTAGGCAAGATTAAAACGTAGCTAAGACAGCACAACTTTGCAACCCACTGAATCACAGTATTTTACTCTTGAAAGAATATTCTTTCTTGAAGATCCAATTCCTGCAATCCAGAAATTGCATATGAATTTTGGCTTTTGTTTTCAAAAGACAAATTTTAGCTGAAACACACACCCACCCCCTCAATTTTTTAAAAAATCACCTCAATCACTGAACCCCCGGAACTGAAGATGTTCTATCTACTTCTGATAAGGCGTGAATACCAATCGCCCAGGTCCTGTGGAAAATGCCCAAGCAGGCTTATGAACACTTTATACACAACTTACTCTGAAGCCTTAAACTGGGCATCCAAGGGGCACTCTGATCCCATGAGAGGTCTCATCTCCGGGTTGAATTTGAGCCACTGCTGACAAAAGGTTCAGAAATGGCGTACTCCTCTGACAGCATGGTCTCCTTGACAATTTCTTAAGAGAACCCAGAAAAGACTTTAAGACTTTAAAAAGACTTTAAGACAAAACTGTTACTCAGTTGCCTCCTTCCTCTGCCATTTAAGGCATACAAAAAAATATTTTTTTTTTCCTTCTTTTCCTTGGCAAGCATCTCCTCTCCTCTCACAACTATTCCTTCAAAAAAAAAAACCCACAACAACAACAACAAAAAAAATTAAAGTATTAATTTAAATTATCTTAAGAGTTATGAAGAAAACTTTCCAAAACTAAAATTAATTGTAGGCAGGGTGAGGTATTAAAACATAGAGATGGCAACATTTGAAACCACTGAAAAGATAAATTTCTTCCACCTTTTCCAGAGAATTACCAGCTATGCTCTTAACCATCAAACGGTCAAAAGCAACCTGTCAGCAATATATTACAAGACAGCAGGAGCACCAAACAAAGAACATCCCTAAAACGCCTGAATCACTCTTAACCTTGAATACGGAAATCTTTTAATGGTATCTTAACATGCTCATCATTGAACAGGTTTTAACAGCTAAAAAAGCCCCATAACTTTCTGAAAGCTAATTGAAACTTTAGAAAAATTGTTTCTAACACCCAAGGCAGAATGCCTTCCTTAAGGAAGTCTAAACTATAAGCACACTGCAGAGAGCTGAGACTTGAGAAGCATGGACTCTGTTTTGCACAGGAACAGCTCCCGCTGCAAACTACAGTCAAGCCACATTTCTTCAGCCTAACCAATAACTCCAAATGGGTACAGGAGCAATGCTGGAACTGTTTTCTGGTGGACTAAGCAGCCGTCCAGTCCACAAACTTATCTATATCACAATTCTGCTACGAAACTTGATTAATACAGTATATTATACCAAGATACTAGGATTTTTAAATGTTTCAATGTCTGAAATGCAACAGTTCTCCTAATTTTTTAAATACTTATGAAGTGATGTGACTGCCCTTTGTTTTACTGTCTCAGTTTCAAAACAATTTAAGTATTAATGGGCTAGTCTCTACATCTACAGGTTAGGACTACAGAAGAGCAATAGTTTGCAAATAGAAAATGTTTTTAAAATCACCGTTAATAAAGTATACGAACTTCCAAGGAAACACTTATGTTACCTACTTTCAACCAATTTTATATTCATTTGTTTTCAGTGACGGTGTAACTTCAGCATGAAGAGAAACAGCTTGCAGGCTGATCTAAGTGCAATATTTCTCAGGTTGCTACCTTTTTGTCCCCAGTACAGTCAGGTGGCCACTGACGGGGCTCAGGCTTTAACAAAGCCAGCAGCACAAAGCCGCAACTGCTCTTGCTGCTTTCCCACAACCCCCTGTGCCAGGGGTGGCAAAGGCCTTTCATGGGGTGCTCCAGGACGCCAGGCTGCCATTTGACATGCAAATGGCATCAAAGATCTTTCAATCCCACCTCAAGGAGGAAAGATAAAGGCAGCAGTTCCCAGAGGAGCTCTGCTCCCTGAGCAGCATCCCTGCATCTCTTCAGGATGCTGGCACTGCTGCGCATGAAGAAACCATCCTGGAGGTTATGTAAAAGACTTAAAGAAAACAAGTGAGGGGAATTAGAGAAAGGGGCTCCAGGCTACAACAATTCTACTCCTCAAGCATAACAACAGAGTATCTTAAAAACTCCACTTTTGTCTGCTTCCCAAATGCTTGAATACAGAAATACTTTAAATATATATATATATACACACACACGTGCTATAATTCTATCATTTCCATTTTATTTAGAGACTCAATGCAAATGGTAGAAGTCACATCTGAATTACAGGCTCCAATTCCTTTTTTTATCAGTCCAGCTTCATGTGCCAGTATTTTCCAACCACTTTCCATGGAATTCAAGCACTGTAGAGCTACTCAACTTCACAGACCTGTAAATCATCATAGGTAGCTTACAAGGTTTTTAGAGTTTCTACTCTTATCTTCAACCTGAACAAGCTGCATTTCCCTTCTATTATAAACGTATCCAAAATGAAACTGCGTTTTTTTCCCCTCCAGTTTAGTACAACAATCTAAAGCCAACTTTTTCAAACTGGAGGCTGAAAATTTAACCATTACCTGAAATAAAAGTTGACTAATTTTCAGAGACCTCAAAACACACAGATGTGTCCCCAAGATTTTAACTAGCAGACTGTGTGCTGTTCCTGGTTCGTAAATCAAAACTCTTCTGTTTAGGTTGCTAAATAATGATGTCAATACGTTAAGTAATGATGCTCTGAAGTCTAACTTCAGAAATATGGGAATACATAGGAGAGAATCTAGGTTAAGTAAACCCTTAAAGTTGGAAAAACCTGTAGAAAATACCCAAGCGTGAAGGAGAAAGAACAGTGGGAGCAGAAAAAGACCACATGAACAGATCCTACCCATTATAGTGTCTATTGGAAAAAGAGCTTTCAAGTATTCTCATTTTCCACACTTTAAAGCAAAAGAATATCTAGGGGAAAAAAATGCACGTTATTTGTAAAACACTAGAAAAATTGATCTATTATTTTCATATCCTGTTCATTCTTTTTCAGACGCTGAACTGAACATGACATGCTACTCAGTAACTTTAACGCCAAAATCAGATGGCAAAATGAAATGCAACCGATTCCTTGGGATCAAACACTAAACACAGCTTTCAAAGACCACCTTTCTTGCTTACTCCTGAGATACATAGATGATATAAAAATAAACAATATACGTGTAAATGTGTACACCTAAGAAAAATCCTTATCTTCCATCTACACAGGTAACCTGCACAACACTGCATACGTAACACTTCAAGTCACCTTAACCTTTCCATCACACCCTGATTTTTCTTTTAATTAACCTTCATTTTGGTTATTTTTAACATTACAATTTCTTTCTGGATGACAGAAGCTGCAAGTCAGTAGCAATGTCTCCATTTGCCCAGAGGTTAAAACTCCATGACAGGTTAAAGGAAGGAAGAGTGAAATCAGACAGACATCCTGAGGTTGCACTCTCCTCTGCAGAAGCAACAAACTGTCACGCTCTTCATCAGAGCCTGTGCTCATACAGGGACAAGGCGTACATAAAGCAAACTAAAGGTCAACTTATTCACACACTACATGAGCCAGAAGGAAATAAAATGAGCACTTTCCGTAGAAGCCAGGACCACTTGCAATTTTTTACTAGCTCAAAACAAAAACTTAGCCCGACACACCATCCCCTTACAAGTATGTATCTTTCTCTGCTGGTGACATGCTGCTTAAGGTAGAACATAAAATTTAACGATGGAAAATTAAGGAGATAGAAACAAATAACAGATGTTCAATGTTCAATAGATGTTCAATGTCCAATGAAACAAATAACTAGATGTTCCTTCCAGGAGGGCTCCTTTCTGTACAGGTCCTTCAGACCAAACAAGAGGGAAGCAGGAGTCTGGGAGCAAGGAAAACCAACAGCACAAGACTCCACTAGAAACACGTCAGGTAGGTGCACAGGAGGGAGTCAAATGCAGGACAGCTGACACATCAATTCTAAACCGGATTTAACCAACACAGCTTCACTGTCTTCAAAGGACCTCTCCCCAAGGGATGCATGCTGAAGACCTGGCTTCAACAAATCTGGGTCTTTCCACAGATAAAAACGGGAAAAGTTCATTATAATTTTCTGAACAAGTGGGATGTCTCCACAAAGCACTTCCCACTATCTTATTCCTTTTGTGTTCAAAAGTAGAAGTTACAAAAAGAAATTATCCAAGAATTTGCAGAAGCCTCCTTGTTTCTCCTAAATAGCTCCATCGAGATGTGTAACTCCTAATATATACATATAATTACAGCTTTCCAGCACAATGTAACTGGCTATACAATAGCATAAACAACTTTTATAATTAGCTACAAAATATGAGATTCATAACCAAATGCTCAGTCAGTAGCAATTTAAGTATGCTAAATAAATTCTACACATATTTTTACTATGCACAGACTTTTAGCATCATGTATTTTCAATATTAATAAGCAAGGACTGCTTTTTCTGAAACTTGAAGACAACATATAAGCTACAGTCTTAGGGAGCTTCACATGAACACCGAGCAAACCAAAGCAGCAACTCAAAGTGAGCAAAACTATGCCAGATCATGCACACAGTAAGCAAGCAAGCAAGCAAGCATCCAGCCACTGTGAATCACATGCTTATCTTGTATTAGCTGACCCACAGCAGACTGAAACAGGTGTCTTCAACATTAAAAGAAAGAGGGAAATTTATTTTTATTTAAAAAAAACCCCAAACCACATAGGCACCAGAAATACAAATCCTTCTGGTGTTAGCTGTGACAGTCTGCAAATGGGAAACAGAGCAGTTGAGCTGCTATACAAATCAGCATATTATGTGAACATATTACAATGGCTGGCTTGTTTCGCTGTTCTTTAATCATGAATTATTCATTAATGGTAAACATGAAAGCTGGTAGTTTAAAATAGTTTAGTTCATTGACAAAAAATAGAAGTCCTTGCTAAGATATGGTGAAATTATATGTTAGATTAGCAGCATTAACACAATGACAATAAGAAATTCTGAAACAAGTGGAACAAAACTTGAATTAAGAAGTTAACAGAGGCCCCACTTGCACAGCTGAGTTACAGTATTACAATTTTATTCAGATGGATGATGCAGCTTTACATTTCATTAGTGAAAAAACAGGTTTTGCTTAAAACATCTGATGGATTTGAAAAAATAAAAAAGATGGTTGAAGCACTGCAAGTATCCTGTGTGGTGGGAAAAAAAAAAAAATGGTAGTACGAGTAAAACTGGTTTCCATCTCCAGTCTTGGAATCATGAGCTCAGTTATGGATAGAATCAGCATACAAGTTAATGAATTCAAGATAAAAGTGTTCAGAAAAATAGCAATGAATTATCAAGAAAAAGTAATTAATTGCCAAATAATATCAAAGGAATAAAAAGTTTCCATGTTTCTGAAGATTATGAAAATAAAGTTTTAGTAAAATACAAGTTATTTAAATGCAGTAAAATGATGTAGTAAAAATAGTAAGAAGATATAGAAAAATACCAGAAAGACATTAAGGACTAAGTGTATTAAGACATGGATCACTACCACAAGGAAAGAGGCAGAATCTGTGCCACTGGACAATTACAGGACTAGAAACTTAACAAAAAGGGAAGTGTTAAAACTAGCCTACACTGGAAGAGCAAAGGATCAGATTATTTAAGAGCTTTCTTCTTTCCCAGTTGTTTATGACAGTCTACACTGCACAACTAGGCACCAACAGGAAAAATTAAGTAAGTGAGAACGCTAAATTTAACTCAGTAGTTTGTATCTCTGATTAACTCTGCACACATATTCATAGTTACACAGTATCACACAAGGAGGGGGTTTTGGCTGGTTGGTTTTGCTAAAACTCTTAATTTATAACACAATGCATGGTTGAAAACTCCATGCTAAAGTGGTTTGAAAAGACAGAAAATATTTTCAAACAAAAATTGCTATCTTCATCTCAGAGTGGTACTGGTAAAAATAAAGTTATGGAGAGAGCTAAGGAGAATATAAACACATTAGACACATATACAGGACCAGGTATGAAGTGACAGATAAAACCTCACCATACACTTCATCCAATGGCTTCTGTTCTTTTTGAAAAAAATACATTAGCCAAAGAAAAAAAGTTTTGTATTTTTACTTTACAACACTCATGAAAAGGGCTAACAGGTGGCTTCCCTGGAACAGGCCCTACCAGCTAATCTTACCTCCTTACACAATCCACACTCCAAGTCTGCATTTGTAAAGACTTATTTCAACATCAAGAAAAGATCTGTAGTGATCTGGTGAATGATATCTTCCTAATGTAATTTTCACAACTCACTTGGCAGTTACGCAGAGTAACCAAAGACATTAACGTAAGAAGAATGCAGAGAGGATTCATGTCTTAAATTCAGAAGTTAGTCACAAAGTTAATTTTTGTTTTTCACTCGCCCTGAATTTTGGCATGGTCATGGACTATGTATACAGCTTTCTTGGCCATGACTTTGCAAAGACCATTACGGAACTTGTATCCTTTATTCAGTTTGGATGCAGCAACTGTAGGTTGGCTAAGGGTTTTCTGTTTGCCTTTTTTTTTTGCATTGCATTTCAGCCTCCAGCTTTCCACAATCTTCAAGATTGCTGAACTCAGTCATCGTATTAGCACTGTCAAAGCAATGCATAAAATTGACATTTTAGACGTACAAGTAAACTTATTAAAGATAAGAAATTCAAAGACCTTGGCATTCTGCCTAGGCATCACAGTTCAGTCAAGTATATATCCCTGAAAGGGAACAAAATTTATGCATGTCTGGAATCAGACAAACAAAAACTACATCCCCCCCAAAAAAACCAAACACCACTATGCCCCCCCCCCCCCCCCCCCCCAAAAAAATTGAAGTGTGTGAGAATGAAGCAGGTCCAGAATTTAGGGGTGTAGTCATTTTAGTCACAAATTCTACCTCATTTTAATACAATTTACAGTTGCACATTTATACACAGTGCAAACTGCACAGCCTAAAAATTAAGACACTGAAAGAGATGCAATACGGCTATTATTCAGAATAAATGACACAGTAGTTGTGAAATACCTGGTGTATGTTTTTCCCCTACGGCAGACTGCCACTCCACATTATACACATTCGTTTGAAATTACAGAAGTGCTTAATGTAATAAAGCCCAAAACCTCTGTTTGTATTGTTGCACACTGTGTGAAGTGGAATTCTGGAGAGTTGAGTACAAATCCTTCACTCTCTCAAGTTTCTGAGGACAAAAAACCACAGCATATTGAAGACTTGTGTGCTATATAAAGGGTAGTATGGTAAGTATTTGAATGCATGTATTGAAAATATTTTTTTCAATAAATACACACACATTACTGACAAGGAAAAAAATTTGGAAATAGGATGACTGTATTTTTCATTATTAATAAGCATGCTACACACCATTCAGGCTTAGGCATTCATGAATGCTACAAAGCAGTACTTCTACCTTGGGAGATGCAAAATTACTGAAATTTGCTGGCATGTTAACTTCTCCAAGATCCTGGTCCAGAGAACAGCAATTGCAGCATAAGAGTGCACTGAGAAGAACTACTGAAGTCAGCCCATATGCTTAAAGTTATTTATATGCACCACTGCCCTGCCGGATTAGACTTATAACATAGATCACTTTCAATCTCTCTGATTAATTACATAGTGAAATGATGACAACTACTTCACTTGGAACACAGAAACTTTGGTGCATGTTCACTATAATTAACCAGCATCCACTTCTGTCTTCTGGTATAAAACTGAAAACAAGTATCTCACATCTTGTTCCAATTTTTTAATCCTTTAATAATGAAGTTGATGTGAAAACAGAAATGTATAAAATAAATTTAGTATGCTATTTTGAGACATTTTTGCTGCAACTGCTATGTTAATACAGAAAAATATATGTAAGATAAATATACATAGTTAGAGATCCACTCTGTTGGATACATGTAGATTTAACAAAAACATGAGAAAAACCACCAAAACACAAACATGGTAGTTAACACTGCTTTCAAGCACAGCCAAAATTCAGCAGAGGACAAACTAATTGAATTAACTGAAGACAATTCATAAATTGCTATGGTATTACGAAAATAAACTAGCTCAAAATACTCTTCTCAATTGCTACTTGAAATTAAAAGTAGAAGTACCAAACTTCTTACTGCTATCTTAAACCAGCATTTACAACTCACTAGCCAAGCAGAATAGAACTGATCTCAGGTTTGCTTGATTCCTTAATGCCTGCTGGCTGCTGCTAACGTGCTTGTAGAGAGTGGGTGCTGATACACACCCAGGTTGCTTTTACACAGTTTGTTAAGCATGTGGGAAACCCCAGTTCTGAAATAACACTCCAGTTCATGTACTTGCATTTCCAATCATGTTGCCTAACCAGCAAACACTGCCACAAATCACTGGAAATAACAGCCTGGCACTGAAAGGTACAGGATCTCCATTTGGCCTGGAGCCTGAGACCAGCTGTAGCCAGAAATGTAAATGAGCAGCACTTCTCTATTTCACTCAACTAATGGCACCACCCTTAAGACAGCAATAGAAAATTTTCTGGCCCATGGCAAATCATTACCATACCCCCAGAAGGAAAGATATCAATGGCAGTACTTTGTTGAACTGCATTTATTTTTCATTTGTTGCATAAGCAATGCTGCTAGACATGACAGGCTAGATGGAAGACTACAGCAGAGTATTTCCATCAGCTGAATTTCTGGAACCTCTCTTGACAGCTAAATTAGCCTTTGATAGCAGCTGCAGTTTTGGAAAAAAAAAAAAAATCCCTCCCTCATTCCCACTAACCATTCATTGGTTTGGTTTACAGTTTTGGTGCATGCTAACATATTCTTCTTTTAGAGATAAATTAAACTGGAAGCCCTGCTCCAGCCACAGACCAAATATGTTCCAACTCCTAAGGACAAAGTAAACGTCCAAATCAATGACTGGTCTTCTATACAGCTGAGAGTGACACATGCTAGGGTGAGACAGCCCAGGGGATCAACTAAATACAACTCGAAGACTCCAAGCTGCATATAGTATGGAATTAGAAGCCTCAACACGAATCATACCAGCGTCTAGATTTGATTGTATTGCACCAAATTACTCATTAATTTGCACATAACTAGAACTTGGATTCTAGAGATTCCTATGTGATAAAGTAGGAGTCAGGACTAAAAAATTCCTGACTTTTAAACAGGAAATCTTAATGTATGTCATATGCATACTATAAACAAAACCTCCTACCCAGATGCTCTCCAAAATTTATAGATAGATCTCAAAATACAATAGACCAAGCTTTGCTTAAGTTTGCAGGATCATGACTCATACAGAATGAATCAAGGAATCTACTCTGGTACCAGTTATGTGACAAGTCAAAATGAATTCTACTGCAGTATGCAGAAAAAATAATCTCATATCCAAAGTTTGCTATCATTTTATGAATATGATTGTTTCTGATATCATAAAGTTAGCAATTAATGAAACAATCTACATAACTACAGAAAACCTTTAAATGTTAGGGTTTTTTTCCCCAAAACCTCGCCAGCACTGAGAAGAAAAGTAGCATGGACTATACATTACCCCATGACGCACAATGCTACACCAATTTTCATTGTCAGCAGTGCAACCACAGTAGAACCAATCCAAGCGAGATCAGTTTCTGCAACACAAAGTCCACATCTCAACAAGGCCTATTTTGTCCTATATACTACTGAGAGCAGTAAAGCCAATACCACGCCTCTGACAAAACTCTAGCATTCAGTAATGACCTAAAATTTAAGCTCCTACCCACTCAGGACAGTACTAATGATCTTGCAGTGCTGACTACAAGAACAAAGAATGAGGGTCACGCTCCAAGGCCTCCTCCTTCCCACACTATTGTGCAAAGACACATGCATCTGTTGAAATTTCATAGAAGTGGCAACTTCCATGGAATTTGTCTGCATCCAGAAGTGAGGTGTTGCAAAATCTCTCAAGAACAGCAGTGTGTATAACTTCACTTCAAGTACTAAAGAGATTTTAAAGCTACCAAGCCTTGTTTCCAATTAGACATAATCTGTTCCTCACAGTAAGCAAGATACTTACCTGCTTTCATTAAGTTTTCTTTTGCATACTAGAAATTAAATACTTGACAGTGTGCGCTTGAGCCCTTCACTAGACCACTCTCAGTTGCCAGTTGAGGAATAAATGAAGTAAAGGACATTCATTAAAAACCCTACGCAGGAGGAGGCATCCTCAAGCACACAACTGCACAGGATGAATATGGGTAGCCTGAACTTGGGCACAGGAGTTGCTGCTTATATCAGATATAGAATGCAATCAAAGTAAAATCTGGTAGTAATGCCTATTAAAATCTCCATTAGATGGCCAGTGTTGCATAAAATTTATGCTAATAATTCTGCAACGGAACAAATTCCCAGCACTTTTCAAACCAAAGGAGTTTTCCACCAGCTGCAACAGATCTGAAGTTAAAAAGCTGATCTTCTGCTAGCTTTGTATTCCTGGCAATAGTTGATGACTAGCGTTGTAAGTCAGGGCATTGGGATGATCAATTCACAAAAAAAAAAAAAAAAATTGTACAAATGCTAATCATTGTCTTCGTTATCTCTGTACTTTCCTCTAGGAATGCTACTGTCCTTGTCTACTTCCAGCTATCTACTGTATTCAGTGGGGAAAGTCAAACAAAAAATACCTAACCCAGAGTATTTGTCCACCACTCAAAAGTGATGACTTCCCTATCAGCCAAATCAATCTCTGCACATTTATAGCAAATTCTACAGTTCCCCAGTCCCATTTTTGCAATCACTTGGAGAAAAATCATAACTGTGTATCCCAAGCGTGAAAACACATGCGCAGATCCCCCCCGTCCTCCCAATTTCTTAAACCTAAAGAAGAAAAAAGTCCTGAGCCCATTTTCTGAGTAAAACTGCATAGGAAATACTAGAAACTCTTCTCCAAGTCTCCTGTTACACAACTCGTCTACAGCTGGACTCACGCTACCAAAAAATCCCTGGGGAACCCCATGGCAGTACACAAGGACTGCTACTCACACCTGAAACGTGTGCCATGACAGACTGCAAATGTCCTCTCATCCCACCCCATACACAGCTCTCAGAACAGAAAGTATCCACATTTAAAAGTGAAAATGTTACAAGTGGAAAGCTTGCAAATTAAGGATAGCTTCTGGCTGAGGTTTTCTTGGGGAAAGGCTAGATACTACCGCCACAGTTGCTTTCTTACACAAACCACCATCTATTGTCCAAGGGAGACACTGATTTTGTTTATTTTAAAAGAATACACAAAGGTACCCAAAGCTTCTGAAAACCTTAACTCCACCACTAGCATCTGTCTTTGCGCCAGGCCAGGCTGTGCCAGTCTAGCAGAATGCAGTCTTGAAGCAGGAAAAAAAAAAAAAAAAAAGAATGCAGAAAGAATCGATTTCGGACCAAATGAAAGGAAGCTCTTTACCACGGGTAACTTTCATTTCATGAGGCACTTGGAGCTTCCCCATCCATGCCAGCAGCAAAAAAACCATTTATTAACTAGCAGTGCTCAGATGAGACAAGCAAGAAAAGCCACACTAGAATTTCTTTGATGTATATTTTTCTGCAGTATAAAACAGAAACTTGAATATAAATTTCAAGCAATGTTGAAAAGATCCGTTAGCTTCCATTTGGCAAAGATAGAGCTGGGACAGCTATTGCTCTGCTCTTAACATATTTCTAGGAAGTGTTACATACCTGGTAACTGGCTTGCAGGTTAGTAGTAATGCTTCATACTACTATTCTTCCTCTTTGTTCTATTTAAGACAACTGCTTTGCCCCCTCCAACCCCTGACTTGGTTAGGAGGTTATAGCTGCAGTGTGACAAGGGAGCTATTTCTTAAACAAAGTGATATGGCACATCTAAAGACAATAACAACTTGGGATTTAGATGTTGCCCTTCTTTTGAGAGGACTGGAATCTCAAGGGAGGAGACACAAACTGTGTTCCGCATACAATCAAGTTAAATACGTATATACACACACCAGGAGGCTAAACTTTCTACTTACCAGTGTAAAGACAAAAAAAAAATTATATATTATGGAACAAGTAATGTAGCTAGGTGTAATGGTTACACTATACAAGAAATAAATACTCAAAATTTCAATAAGGAAATTAACAACTGAAGGACAGAGACCAAAATATTGTCTTGAAAAAAGAAAGTGACATAAAAAACTCCTGCTGTTGAGGGCTGCCCACATGTCCCTCCTGTGGTCAGTCAGAAGGTGCTGCTAGGCAAGCTCTTGCCAGCCCACCAGGAGCAGGTCCTTCCCCGGTTACTACCCCACTGCGCATCAGAAGAGAAGAACCGTCCCTGCTTCCTGCCTGGAAAAAGCCTTCCAGACCTGCTGACCTTGCTTCACCACCACAGGCAGATTTCAGCCTAAACAGCCTGTGCACACAGAGCCCTTGAGCCAGAGAATGGGCTGAGATTTAGGGGGCAGACTGTCCCTACAATTGCCAATAGCCTGTACACAGTCTCAGCCACTACACAGACTGTTTTCGACTGTCATTGGCAATACCTGAAGGTCTCTTTGCCCTGAAGGAAGGCCCGACATTCAAAACTGAAGTTTGGACAGGGCTCTGCTTCCAAAAATGCGGCACTAGGACACCAAAGGGCTGTCCTGACTTAGCTCAGGAAGGCAAGGAAAGGTGTTGTTGCTGGTTTTTAAAATCTTGTTTCTACCTTTTACTTGATTCCTTCACATACAATTGCTAAGTACAAGCTCTCTTACTGCTTCCATATCCTTTCAAGCTTTGAGAGCAGTTGTACCTGGCAGGTTTCAGGGACTGTTAATACCAAGGAAGAAGAAAACCCCTTTTGTACGCAGACCACCTGTACAACCTGTTAACCCTTATGGGCAGCTCTTCCATGTATAAGCCTGTGAGCAGTCACAAAGAACAAACCTATTATAAAACAAGATGTAAGACAAAATCAATGCTGCATCCAACTTTAACTGTAATTGCACTTTCCTCCATCTTAACCTGTTTCTACTTAGATGAGAGATTTGATTTCCTTTGACAGACAGATCAGCCCACTAGTACCCAGCTAAGTGCTTCAGCAAGAAACCAAATCCGATTACCTACATTCGCTATTCAAACCCTAGGAAAACAAAAGGGGTTCAAAGGAGAAAATGTCGTATTAATTTGACTATTTCTTTCTGCTCACTCTAATCCAGGATGTATTTCACCAGTCTTCTGAAAAGCTAGTAAGGGAGGAAGCAATTTAGCTGTAACAGGACTCTCTTGAACTTCAGTAATATAATTAGCAGGTAATTAGGATGCCTGATGTGTGGCATCAACAAAAAAAAACAATTCCACAATGCTTAAAAAAAATTACCTATTGAATTTTTACAGAGCTGTGTGTTGCTGTGGCACACCAGTATACAGCCATTCCAAATTCAGAAGCTTGCTGATTATGAAGGAACAAGCAGCTCTCTGGACTATTTAAAAAAGAATGTACTGTTTCAGAAAATGAAGACAAATTTTCACCTGGCATAAGTGTCTAATGACTTATGATAAAGTTTGTTAAAATTATGACACAAATCAACAGATTTTACAAGATGTAATGTACAAGATAATCAGAGTTGAGACATATCGATGTAAATTTTAACACATTTTATAGTAGTTACTTACTCCTTACTTTTAGCTATCAAGTTCTCTTACAATAAAAAATGCTTTTGAAGTTTATATACATTAACCTTTTTTTTTAAAAAAAAAAGTGAAAACAAACAGCAATGCCGCTGCCTTCCTGTTTCTTCTAGAAGAAACTCCCAAGGATCTGAACTTTGCTTTGGTTGCTCAGCTCAAGTAGTTCAAGTGCCCCCAGCTTCTAGAGAATGACAAAAAAATAAAAAGGAAGCAAGGACCATTCCTCCTTCAAATCTTGAGATTTAATTGATGTCCTCACTCGTTAACTTGAATTGTTGCCCCCTTCTGCAAACAGGAGTACAATACTTCCCATAAGGCTGAACAACCACACACTGCTGAACATGGAGGTACACACAACTCTGTATGCTATGCGCGTACACAGACCCACACAAACAGGTGAACATTTTTTAAATGTCACAACCCTTCCTGTAGGTGGATACACACAAATACAACTTCAATGACTGTATTTTCTGATTCCTGGAACATGATCCACAACACCATTGTATCCTACAGCCAAATGAACTGAAGTTGTAATACTGTAATTGAAGCGTGTGGAGCATAACAGCTTCACTGTACAGTTGCATCAGTGTAATATCAAGTTGAGTAAGCAGCCTTTATAAATAGAGCTCAGGGATTCCCTGTCCTATGGAATTTGTTTTTTATTTGTTTTCCTTTAAGTTGTTAAGACAGAAAAAACATGGACAGGAAAAGAAAGCTATTTGGAGGCAACAGCAGAAACTAGTGTGCCAGCCAGACTGACTGTACACATCCCCATACCGTCAAGGTGGTCCAAGAAGACAACATGATGCAACACACTCTGCCTCTGAGGTATGTACTCATCCCAAGAGGAGTAAGTGGTAGCTCAGCACACAGCAGCTCACATGCTACGTGCCACACACTTACAAATACCGCCCAGCAGCCTCAGACAGGTCATCAGTCAGGACACAGTGATGTTTCAAAGGTCCAGCCCAGCTCTTTAAAATCCTTACTCACCTAGGCCCCTGGAGGACATTTGCTCTTCCTGAGTGTTTTCTACAGAAATGCAGCCTATGGCACAAGCAAGGAGCCAGCCCAAAGGGGGCTGAAGGATCCAGGAACAGCAGGACAGCCATAACAAGTTGGCCTTAACAGTGAAAATTAAGCTTTGGAGAAGTGTATGTGCCTCAAAATGCCTGTAACCATAGGGTTGCACTTCTACCAGCCCCTTATTTAAGACTTCTACAGAAATCACTTCTTTGAAAGGCTCCATAAGGTATCTAAATCGAAGTAGAAGTAAAAAGAGAATGGATGTACACATTGCTGTGTACATCTTTGAAAAATCTGAACAGATACTTTTTTCTGAAGAATCAGATACCTAAAAAATTAGTGAGCTACAAATACCTGAATACATGAAGTCATATTAAAAAAAAAAAATAATACAACTAGGGCAAACTTAGATGGCAAAATTCTTAGCAGTATCATCTATTTACATTTACCTTTAGGATCACATACACAACTGCACTCATTTCTAGTAATAATAAAGCCTCTAACCTTCCCAATGTTTTAACCATCTCTAGAAAAGGGCATGAAGAAACAAGAAAATGATATTTTACTTATACCATATCTCCATTCCTGGCTGGTTTGCTATACAGCAGAGGATTTTTTTTCAATACATTAAACTGTAGACTATTTTGACTGCCACTTCTGTGTATCAATACAGAGAAGAGAGACTTGTAAACCTCTCTAGATTGTGATTAGAACAGTAGGACAGCAATGGGGAATGGAGGAGGAAAAGTAGGAAGTGAGGTTAACCTGAATAAAATTGACTTCTGAGATAGCACATGACATATACAATAGCCATGTAGAGCTGCAAATCTGAACACTACAGTCCAAAATCCTATGCTTGGCAACTGAGGTAGTCATGTTTTAACGTGGCACTTCTCCTGCAATAAATTACCTGCTGGAGGTACTGGCAGCCACGCATGGTATATCTCCAGAAGTCCTTGGCAATAACCTCCTTTTGGAAAGGTACTCAAACAGCTGAATATGTTCTTGAAAGGCTCGGGGGAAAAAAGCTCAAATGCTATGCTATTGCTAGAGTTGTTCTTGCATAACCTTTCTACCAAAAGATGTACATTATCCCACTGAGTAACTACTCTCCTAAAAATAAGGGGAAGGGGGGAAAAGTTCAATGGTGCACTGCACCAACCAACTTCATTTCAGTAACAGAAATATGAGAAATTTAAAATTACATTTGTTTAATTGTTAGTTAATGAGATTTTTCTCCTTAGACCTCACATGCTAATTGAAGAAGCAGCTGTTTTACCAGTCATCCTGAGCAACCTCTGAGTGACATTTCTGGCCCAGAAGAACATCAGTAGGTTAGCTACAAGTCACTCTGGTAGCTTTGCCTCTTGTTAATGTCACCTAACACTTGTTATTGTAAGAACCTACCCTTTGCTGTTTATTTTTTTAAGCCAAACTTTAGCCATCTGGTCTTCTGTCTCTCCCCTCTTCTCTCCCTCTTGGAAGGCAAAGAGGGAATTGGGGAAAGATAAGAAGGGAAAAAATGGTTTATTCCACAGAACTGAGAAATATTGCTTTGTCCCTTTTCACCTCTACCAGTAGCTACAAATACAGAAAAATTTGTGGTTTCTAAAGTAAATTCCCTCTAGCACCTGAAGTTAAATGCGAGCTTGTTGATGCCAACATGATTTTCATGTCAGCAAATAACTGAGAAAACAATTGGCAAAATATGAATTCCTGCAGAGGGCTTCAACCTTCCCCTGCCATCCATTAGGGCAGTACCGGCAGTGCCAGGAAGTCTGTGACAGAGATTCCCCCTAAGACTCTCCAGAATCACTGCACCCACCCTTGGGTGCCACACCGCAGAATTTGTCAAAGTCCTCTTCAAAAAGCTTTGCAAGCTGAACACAAAACTCCTCTAACACTTCTATGCCATATTTAGTAAAGGAATATGTAACTCGACATAACTCTGCATCTGAAAATTGCACTGCCCATCATCACTCTGAGGTTGTGATTATGTCTTTCAATACTTCACTACTGCCCACCGATTGCCTACAGGATGGCAAGAAGCGTGCCGAGACCTATGGTACATGCTTCACAGGTCCTTCTCACCCAGCATCTAGTGCACACAAGGGCCTGAAATAGCAGGAGCTAAACTCCATAAGCACGTGTCCCCATTCATCCTTCCTTTCTTCTATAGTGTGCATGGCCAAGGAGAGATACACATAGAAAAGCTTTGAAATACACATAATAACAGCTTTGAAGTCCACCATAATCCCTGTGTTTCCTAACTTTTGAGGGTTTAACTCTTAACCCTTGACTGTTTCAAATATTTTCTGGATGTGTAATTAGGCATTTAAATTAAATATACTTTCCTTATTTAGTTCCCCTTCCCCTAACCTCTGTCTACATTTCTGTAGTCAGAAAATGAGTACTTTGAAGAAGGGATTATCCTTTTCAAGTATCTGGAAAGTACCTTGCATGTAAGCGTATAAAAGAAATTCTAATAGAAATATTGCTTTGTTTCCACTTTTATACTTCTTCCTTTTGGTGTTACAGCCAAACACCTCCAGGAAGGTAATCATTCCAGCTCTAGTCATGTACAGTGTCATGCAATACGTTTGTCTCCTGCCCTAATTACCTTACTCTATTTCAATCTCTTTTCCAAGCAGTTGTCTGTCTGTTACAGCAGTATTTTACCCTCTGCTCAACTGACCTGTCCTCTAGGAGTGAGCCTGTATTGAATTAACTCAGTTTCATTTCAACCCAGGTATCTCTTTACAGCAGCACTCAGGGCTTCTCAACTAGCCCTGTCACATCTTCCTCCAGTAACGCCATAATTTTTCTTAACACAGTGAGTAAATCCCAGTGTTCATTTTGGATATGATGGTGACCAAGACCACTCTAATGTACATATAAACTCACTTATACATTCCTCATCTTCAGAAGCAGGCCTTCCCTTAGGGATTGTGGGGGTATGAAGGGTTGGTTGGGTGGGGGATTTTTTGCTTTGAGTTAGCTTAGTAACCTCAAGAGTATTTCTGTGTCCTCATATTTCACTGTCAGTGCCAAATACCCTACTGTAATACCAGTGAAAGTCTTCACCGAATTTAACTGCCTTCACAGCTGCTCCTTTGGAAACCTGCATGGTATGCAACACTACAGCATCCAGCAGCAATCCCTATCACAGTTTGCTCAAGATAAATTGCCCAGATTCAGAAATTCAAGACTCACCTACCAACTTGTAGTCTCTTCCTTCCCACCACTCTAGAAATTTGTCTACATGATTCTAAGCTGTCAATATTCAACGAACACATGCCACATACAATGCTCTGCTGCTTAAAATCAATGCAATGAGAATATACTCAGCATAAAACAAGTTCTGCATAATCTCTTAAGCAGAACTGCTGCTGAACAGAAATGTCCTATCTGAAATTTGAGTTCGAGACCTTAATTACTCTTCAACTGTTGATTTCTATCCCAAGCGTGTTTATATTGATTTCGTTCCATTCCGAGATTCCACCTTGGAAGTTCCTTGCTGCTCTGAACCCAGGAACTATAGAGCAATAACAAGGATCAGCATAAGTTTTGCATTTATACGTGATAGAAATTGCATACAGGCTGTACCAGCTTCTCAGCTGGCTTACAGGAGAATTAATTTGCACAGGCTGAAGATCTGATTCAGCACACACAGCTGTTCCCAAACTTGGGATGCCAAGTGAGGTCAGCAGTAATGAAATCACAGGCTGCATGGCCAGCAGGCACTCAATTTTATCCAGGATCTACAGGGTGAACATAGAAATTTGGAAATGCAACTGAAAGCAAAAAAAGTGGCTATTTCTATGTTCATGTATATTAGGTAGCAACTTTATAGAGGAGATTATGTAATGCGGGATACCAAAGGACAACTCTCACAGGATGCCCTTTCCAGTCTTAAATTCCTGCATAGAGACTATCAGAAGAGGAATACTTCTCTGAAGTGATTTTTACTAGATGTGATGTAGTAAACTAACTTTAACACAGAACAGTGTGAAATACCACTGATTTCCCAGAGCACATTCTTTATAGCACACAGTTTTGAAAACGTGCACAAGTTTTCAAATTAACATCCATAAACACTCTCAGGCATAAAAACTTAAGCTGTAGAGGATTTGTTTTTTCTTCTGGAAAGTAAAGCTTATACCTCCTGAGTTGCTTTATATTTCTGATATTCGTAGCAGTTTTGCAGAGATTTTTTGTGAGTTTCCATGGTAAACTGATCTCTTCTGCATAAAGGATGCATCAGCTGCCCTCCCTGTGCACTGGTAATTGCCCTCAACACCCTCATACTTTTTTGTGCCATTGTGCAACAGATTTACACATGAAAACAGACTGCAGGGCTTTAGGATTTTCAACCAATTTTAAATGGAAATTCACAATTACCGAGCAACTAAGTAATAAAACTGAAGTCATCAGCACATTGCCTGCTGGTGAACAAGTACCAATGTCTGAAGTGTGTAGTTCTAGGAAACTGCAAAGCAGAAGAGAAAAAAAGCTAATGTTAAAAATACGAATATTTGACAAATCAAGAGACTGATTTTCAGACAAGCTAAGCACCCAGAGCTCCAACAGAAAATGCAACTGTTTCCAACTGGAAATTTGGGAAAATGAGTTCAGAGACTGTAAATAACAGAACAAAGAGATCAGGAGATTTAAATTTGTTAGATAAAGCAGAACAAGGAAAAAAATTCTCTGAATGGAACATTTTTACTGGTTTGGGTGACATACTCCCAGTTTGCACAGGTGATGCAGATTGCTTTTTCTTAATCCTCATAAATTTAGCATCTACCTGAAAAGCACTAATTTTTTAAAATAGAAAGCTCATCTTTTGTGGTTAAAATTGAGAAGTGTATAAAATCTCTTTTAGCATTACTACACCTTTTCTTTAAAAATAGTTCTCCTTTTTAGAAAAAGGATAGGAGACTTTCTGTGTTTTTCTACTGCTTATTTCAGGACTCATTATGAACAGTTCACTCACTCTGCAGCTTAAGCCAGCAAGATCTGGGATGACCAAGCATTGCAGTGGTGGCAATGTTGCCCCATAGTTGGGACGCAGTCCAGCAAGCAACATTTTTATGCAAAGCAGAACTTCCTCAGAGGATGGTAGAGAAGATGTGCCTTCTGTTTTCAGCTCTTCCATGACGTATGGACTCTTCATATGGACCAAATTTATCACCTTCAGAATCTGATCAAAGGCTTTGGCATCTCCAGAAGTCTCTGACCTCTTGCTTTATCCCAATGGCGAGATCAACAAAACCTCATGTAAGTGGGGTCCTACCTAATCACAAATGCCTTTAAAGTCCAGACAGAAAGTCTTCAGGTGGTGTGATTTAGCTCTTGACGTAAAGTCCAGCGACTCATCATTAGAAGTGTTCACGGTCATGTTGGATGGGGCTTTGAGCAACATGATCTAGTAAAAGATGTCCCTCCCCATACCAGGAGGGTTGAACTAGATGATTTTTAAAGGTCCCTTCCAACCCAAACCATTCGATGATTCTAAGTCCCCATAATCCAGAAATTAGTTTATGTCATCTATGTCATCTGAGGGGACAAATCAGTCACATATTTCAGAAAGCAGCAAGCAAAGCTAATTCCAGCCAAAAGCAAAGCTAGAGGAGGAGAGAGGTGCAAGGATAGAGTCAGCCTCTTCATGCACACCAGGCAAGCACAATGTACCATGATTAGAGCAGTCCCATTCCCACTCCACACACTGCCCAAACCTGTGGATGAGCTACGGGTGCAACCATGAGACAAGCTTTCTCTAGCAGCAGAAATGCTGTTGCCACCTGTTTCTCAGGCTGCAGTTTCTCACCTCCACAACCTTGTCAGTGACACAGCTGCAGGAGGGGGGTGGCTGCTCTGCACATCAAATGACTCAAGTCATCTGTACTTAAAGTCCATCTACCCGCTGTGCCAGGACATGGACTGTGGTTTATCCCAGGACCCTGGCAATTCAGCAGGAAGCACAGCCCAGGACAGGCACATGTGTGACTGAGGCAATGACAAAACACGGTGGAGGGACAGGAGGCAGCACTCAGCACATGCCCCTTGGAAACAATACCCTGAATTTAGCTAATCCTCAACACAGAGTCTTCCAGCTCCCCAAAACACCAAACTGAGCATGTGGTGGAAAGCTATTGCTGTATTTAAGTTTGCTTCTCATATATGCAGAAGGCATGACATTAATGGTTGGGACACCAACCCGACCCTTCTTTAAACTGTAACTATTATAAGTCATCAACAGGCCCACAGAACTGCTGGACCTTTCGAAACACAAAAACCTCCTTAGCAAATGTCTGCAGAAAATTCTTGCATTCAGGCCATATGAATTTACCGTCCATGAGGAAAAGGAGAAAATCATCCCTGCAAGTGCTGCATCTGCAGCAGTTCAACAAGAGGAGGGGAAAGCATATTAACAGAAGAAAGGTGTTACTTCTGATAGCATGCTCATATAGTAAAGACCTGTTTTCTGTCAAATTATACTCATTATTCTTACTAAATATTAATTAAAATTTACTGGTCATGTTCAAGTAATTTTACTCAGAGGAAGTAAAATTATCTCGAATTTCAGACAAATACATCAAACTTTTTTCTTGAGTCTGTCATGGATCCATGAAAAAAACCACTGATGATGAACAAGAAGAGGTATTAGTTACATTTTGATTAGAATAAATAACAGATGTGTGGTGATTAATCACACTCAAGTTAAGACAAGCCCACCTTGGCACAATGAACATAAGGGTTAGGTCTGGCTCCTTCAACACACCTGAACATGCATCAGGTTACACCTTTGTTTTCACATCAGAATAGATGTATTAGGGCAAACTCAAACTTTCATTAACCCCTCAGAAAGTCCAAAGCTAAAATTATATCCAATTTATACTTACAAAATTTTAATTCAGCACCTAGCTAACTGAACTGATGCACGGCCCCATGCTGATCACGAAAAATCAAACAGCATGAACAAAAATTGTACATGTAAAGAGCAAAATTTGTTATTCTCAGCTACTCAACAGAGGTAAGAGGACTTTCAGCTGTGAAGAATGTCTGAAGGAGCATCCAATACTGACTGGATGATAAAAATGACAGATGAAATTCAGTGCAGAGAAGTGTTCCATGCTTGTGGGTTTTTTTGGGGGATGATGTTGTTGTTGTTGGTTTGTTGTGGTGGGTTTTTTTTGTTTGTTTGTTTGTGTTTTTGTTTGTTTTTTCTTTTAATGACCCAAACCTTCCATATAATTATGGCCTCGAATTTAATTTCATCACTCAGAAGGTGCTCAAGGTAATACCAGTTCTGCAGCAACTCTGCTTTTTAACTGCTCCAGAGCAAAATGATCCTGGGAATTATTTTAAAAGGAATACAAAACACAGCAGAAAGCATTACAATACTGTTTAAAGAAACTGTGTACCCACATTTTCAATAGTGGGTACATTAGGGATCCCCAGACTTAAACACAATACATTGCAGAACTGAAAAAGAACTATGACAAGGCTGATTAATGGCAAGCAGTGTTGAAGCGTTTTAAGGAAGCATCACAGAGTGAAGACAGTTCATCTTCCACTGGAAGAATGGCCTAAATCCTTTACAGGGATTTCCCATCTTTTACAAGGATTTCCACCCTGTAAAGAGATGATCTGGGGAGGGGATGAGAGTGGGTGGGAGAGGAACAGAGAGAGACGGCTATTGATCTTTCAGCAGAAGGCTGAAGGTGAACCAGGAATTCCTTTTCTGGGTATTAAAGTTTTGAGTCCAAAATAACCAAAAAAAGCTGCTCCCTCACCCAGAGGCAGTTTAACTGCTGGAACTCATACCTGTGATGTTTTCTATACACTATAAATTTGAAGGGTGTCTGAAGAGCATCTGGGCAGGTTCCCAGAAGGAGAATCCACAGAAGGCAGTGATCAACTGTGAAGACACCACCTCAGAGCCCCTGAAGCACAAAACTGCCAGAGGCTGGAAAACACTCTGGTGAAATACTTGCACTCTTTATATTCTTCACTTCAGCAACTGTTATCAGCTGTTGAAGAAAGAAGCAGGGGGATCAGGGAACTACCCTAGATAAACCTTTGATCTGATCCTGCAAGGCCATTTTGAATATAGCCCATTTGCGATTCACTTCATGCTTGTCCACTCTTTGTAAGAGGGAAGATGAAAACCTTTCAGGAGCTATCCATTGGGAATAACCTGAAATACAGAATAAAGCTATCACCTTCATATTTTCTTTTGATCATGCACGATAACATAAATTAGCTCTGCACTTACTTGCACTATACCTGCTGGCCATATGTGCTTGCAAGTCTGTATTACACTAACGCACAACAGCAAGACAATGTATACACACCTTCCCTACAAACAGCTGCTTCCCGGGAATGCTCAGTTACATCCCACTAAGTTATTACCTGTTTATTTTTCCAAATCTGCTAAACCCATGCTGCAAGGGTGGGTTGATTATTATTCTTTCTACTTGGTTGCTAGGGATTACAAAGTAGTTTCATTTACTCTCCTTTTAAAAAACAGAGTAAGTTTTTATGCTTTTATCTCTCTTGCTACCAAGGAATAATCCTACAGATTCTGCCTGTAGGCTCCCTGCCTTCTAACTGCATGCTAGTCACCAGGCAAGAGAAACTAACATTATTCTTACTGCACATGTGATTCAGAAGATAGAGAGAAAGTATACTTAGAGAGGTGGCAATCAAAAAAAAAAAAAAAAATCCAGGCTGGAAGTTTCTAGAGCTGGAAGCAGAGAACTGAGTGTCTGAATAACCATAATTTGTTTTGCAGGTGCCCAGAAGTTTTCATTCATTTTCTGCAAATATAAGCAGCACACCACAGCCTTCCTACCTGTGCAGTTCAGAGCAGCCAAAGTACCAGGTGGTTACCTAATTCAAGAAAGCATGGGACAATAAACACAAGATTGAGAAAACTGGTCTACTCACTAACAAGTCCTTAACGGAAGTCTTCTGAATCAAAATGGAAAAGAAATACTTATTCCCAGGAGAACCCATTTTTCCAAGAAATTTAATTGCCTCGTATTTGACCAAAACTATCAAGGAAGTGAGCCTGAGAAACATAATCCTAATTACCCCAGAAAGGAAGAAGTGACCCAGTCACTTGTGGCACATGAATGTTGCCTTGTTCCCCAGCATGCGTTTTGTTCAGTCTGATTAAAACTCCTGAAAGCCAAAAGCAAGCTGCTTGCTTTATTAGCCAAGTGTCAGTGGCTTGGGAGACTCAGCTGGATACAGACTTCTCTCTGCCCCACACTGACCATGGGATTACTGAAAAAGCACTAGACTAACAGAAAGAGCTGGACACAGCTGCCCAGACCACTGCTGGACAGACAAAGGCAGTGGCGAATGCTGAAAAGGGTGATCTATACCCACTTAAATCAGCCGAGAAACTTTCTTGTAATATTACAATATTCAACAGCCAAATCAGATATGGTGCTCCAAAATGACAAACATACATCTGTAACAGCTACTTTTATTCAGAAATTAGAGGTTGACAGAATTAAATACAAGAGTTTCCCCGCATAATTTTGATGTTACTTAACCCCAAGGAATTCATGAAAAGAAAGGGCGGGCAGATAGGAATTCAGGCTCTTCATCCAAACTGTGCTACTGTTTTTCTTCCTAGAGAAAACAAGCTATCCCTGATAAGAAGCACTAAGGCTGTAATATACTTCACATACTATTAACGAGGTAAGAAAAAGAGAAAAATTAAAAGCAATGTTGTGCATGTGCAAGCACATGAAGAACAGCAGTACAAAACCACAAGAGATATGATGAGGACACGAATACAGTTGAGTCGCTGTAACGCTGGCTGTTATATCACACAATGAAGGCAGAACTGAGAGGTGAAAGTCGCAACTTCACTATCTACCAAGAAGCCGGTGTGAAAGGGGTGAATGCTGCCACGTGCCACAGCTGCCTCTGATAAGGTATCACATTTAAATGCCCAGGACACATGGCTGTCCTGAAAACAGATCCCTTGTTTTGTGGGCAGAGAGAGGGCAGCTACAGCCTGCAAAGTGACTCTCTCCTCCTTTTCCCTGATATTCACAGGAAACACAGAAAAGATCTCTCCAGCTGGGAGTTTAATGCCAAAGTACATCTGACCTGACCCTCAAAGGGAGGGATGGGTGAGAGCCTGCGTGCATGGTGCCTGGGCTGCCTGACTGCCTGCCACCAGCCCATCCATCAAGAAGCGGCACAGGCAGCCTCCGCCTCTGAAAACTGCCGGCTACATGGCAACAGGGTCAGAAGAAGATCAGGAAATACATAAAAGTAACAGCAGCAACAGGATAGACACAAAGAGGAAGGAAATCCTCCTCTTCGGCATTCGCAGCTTGGCATGTAACATGGCAGGCTCTGCAATGTAGGAAGCAGCTCGCTTGCTCTGAGGGAGGTCTTGTCAGAAACACTATGCTGGGAACCAGAATAAAACTGCAACTTTTCCCTTCTCCTGGGAAGGGATGCAACTGCACATCTGATCTCAGGAAATGGGCTGGTACAAATTATCAGAAAGCACCATCTCATTCACTTGTAAGACCAGCACTCCATAAGGGTAGAATGGACCAACTCTCACCCCAAACCGTCTTACAGGACGTGAAGATTTGCCGAGAAAGGGTCTTGTGCTTCAACTTCCAGAATTTCTGCCTCAGTCCTGGGAAAGCGCTTGAGCACAACCACAGAGTAGACAGTGACTCCGTTTGCTTCTGACCATATGATGGGCCTTAGAGCCAGTGGAGATAACTCATAGCCTGAATCCCTGAATCTTACTCGCTCTTAACAAATTTAATTCCAGCATAACTTCACAGGAGTTATTCCAATAAGTAAATTTACATATACAAATTACATCCTGATAGAAACTAGGAAAAAAGAAATAAGTGTAACTATTTTCAGAGCTTGGCAAAGAACCAGATTTCTCTAAAAGCTGCTGTCATCCAAGAATGACTATCAGGACTCTGAAGACAAAAACCAGAAAGGGACAACGGAGAGTACATGTACCTCTCAGCCAGGCAGTTCCTCTCCCTAATCTGTTCCCTTTATGGTCAATAGAATGAGAGCAATTCAGGGCAGGAACATAACTGAGACACTCTGAAGTGCCCTCTAGACAGACTCTGCTCACCGATGACAGAGGGAGCCTAGTGCTAACACAGCCACCAAGCTGCGTGCCTGGCGTGACTGGGAACCTGACAAGAGGAGGACTCATGGCAGTGATACAACAGTAAAGCTTCACCTAGAAACAAAGTTATTTCCCTACATGCACCATTGTTAAGAGTAACTCAAGCAATATGAAAAAGAACTACGCCCAGTGCCTTGAAGCTCCCTGTCCGTTGAATTAGGCTTGTAAGGCTGC
Organism: Strix aluco; assembly: GCF_031877795.1. NCBI lineage: Eukaryota > Metazoa > Chordata > Aves > Strigiformes > Strigidae > Strix > Strix aluco. The sequence goes on from NC_133931.1 coordinate 73,809,097, forward strand.
TACTCTTCTAACTGCAACAAAGAGAAGATGAAAGCACAGAAAAGAAAATAAATAAGTCCATGCTGTTTTCTTGTTGTTAGGTTTGGTTTTTTGTTTTTGAGGGGTTTTGCTTTTGGTTTTTGGACGTTTTGGTGGGGTGTTGGGGTTTTTTTAGAGTAAGAATAGGGGTTCTCAGTCGTCTTAAAACAGGTGCAATTACAAAACACAAAAATCCTTGTTCCGTGCAGCGTGTACTTTTCTGTTTGTTTTGGTTTTCCCTATAGAGAAATTTAAGAACTGTTTGTGTATTTCTGTGTTCGGATTGCTCACACTTACTGCCTCCTCAACAAGCATCCCCAGGGGCCAGCTGCAAACAGTACCCAGCACCCCAAGGTAACAGGCAGCTAGTCAAACAGGTACTGCCAGCTCACAGATGGACCTCTAGGACCTGTTAGCTGGTACCAAATTATATGTATTTTACTGGCTTTAAAACAAAAAGATTCAACCTCATAGCTGTTAGGTTAGGGAAACTCGCCCTAAAGTCCTAGTAAAGATATTTAAATGACTGAATGTTAACTAAGGAGCCCAAAACATGCAGTGTGTAGAACAGAAAGCCACACACAACACCTGAAGCACAAATACACAATATAAACCAGCAAGACCATGTTCACAGTAATGTGCAGACCACTAACCTCAGAGTGAAAATCCAGGGGACCCAGTCACTGCTACCAGAGTGCCCCACAGTATGTTAACTAGGGTAATCATGGCCCCTTGTGTGCTCACCACTTGTACCTTTGGACAAAAACGCAGAATGTGCTCACACCCAGGGCTTTAGGGAGCTGTTCAGAGCACCCCTGTGGCTCCCCTTTCCCAGTGTACACCACTCCTGAAAACATTACAGTAATACTTGGCTATTCCAGCAAAGATATAGCAGAGATATTATTTACTCACCCACTCTTTTTGGATCTCAAATGTTTTTAATATACCAGGGATTTTAATATATCGGATTAAAAATTAATAATTTTTAATATACTATTGTTGAAGTGAACAACATATGGCAGGACTCATTTGTGAAGGTTTGACAAAGGTTTTCAGGTTAGTTACGTATGATGCTTTCATGCAAACATACCCATGCTTTCTACAGCAAATTTTTCCTCAGTGCAACACCAAGCATTTCAGCATGACAGCAAAAGAAAAATAAGTAGGGAAGCCTCCTAATGTGTTTCTGTTGCAGTTACAGGGAACCACTCACGCATGCTTCTCTGAGCAGCAAGAGACAGAAGAGCAATGACAGCTGGTTGCCGTCTTCCCTGCATCGTCACCATCGTTCCCTGCCTGGAACAGATCGTCCTGCCCCCTCACCCTACAGAATAAGCTCTATTGCTAAAAAGGCTGAGGAAAACCCCAGCCCTCCGACACAGGCAAGATCAATCCCAGGCCTCCTCCCGTGCCCAACCTGCCGAGAAGCTTTCCACGCTCTCAGCTGTCCCTGTTTCACACAATGTCAAGCAGGAAGCAAATCTCTCCAGTGACATTTGATGCTGAACAGGCTCTTAAATGGCCGGTGAACCTAAATTTAGGATTAGGGAAAAAGTAAGGAACACATCCGACATTTATATTTTCCTCCTCAGCACAGCAACAAGTTAACTTGATACACCAGTTTTAGACATTCTGAAGTTACAAGTGGTCCTTAAAGCTTAAGTGTAATCCTTATCAACACCCACAGGGAGAAATAAACCTGCAGAAACAGGTTTTAATTTTGTGGGGGTTTTTTTTAAAGCACACTGTTTACCAACATACTCCTCCTCAGGTTTTAATAGTAAGACCAGAACTAAATATTTAATGTCTGAAAGGTTAAAAGACACCCACTATATAACTTCATACCTATCAGACTCATTTCAAACTGCTAAATATGAATTGACATGCCTTATGACACCCTACCACTTACAATAGCATGCTGCTCATCCACAGTAACTTCTGTTGGGGTTTTAAATTAAGAGATTGTAACTTTATCTCTTTAGAGTCTAAATTTTTATGTGCCATGTTGAGTCTTAAGCAGGAAAAAAGAGACTTAAAGGAGCTGTTCTCATCATTAAAATACAGATGCCAAAAAGAAAAACCCAGAAAAGGGCAGCTCATAATTAAAAGTAACACCTGAAGACATAAAAAGCTGTGAAATAAAGGAAGTCTCTCACATTATGTAATATTTAATAATGCTTACAATATTGCCAATTAAATACTCAAAAAAAAAAATCCCATCTCTCTCTCCCTTCTCCAGACAGAAGTACCATGATGTCCTCAATTTCATCAAGCTCATACAAGTACAAAACCATAATGACAATGAGTGGTGGGATTCCCCCACCACTGATGATGACCTCATCTGACCATGGCATATTCTAAACCCGAGATGAGCATTTCATCTAAACGCTTCCAAAGGTACCATTACAATATTTGGCATTATAGTACACATTTTCTTCTTGACACTGGCTGGATTTGGTGGATACCTCACTTAAAAGTCTTACAGAAGACAACGTATGTTACATCAGGGAACTGTGTCACCTATTGAAATTAAGCTCCTCAGTCTTTGGAGTGTTTCTTCCAAGAAAGAAATAAATTGAGAGGCACTCAATTTACAAATTAAATCATCTTATTTTCTACAGAAATAAAAACAGCTGCACACAAAACATGAAAAGGATATAAAAGAGAGTAATAGGATAGCTGAAGGCAAGGAACGAACAATACACAATTTGAACATCACGATGGAAACTCGACAGAGAGCAACTATTTCTTCACTGTTTAATTATGAGATAGTGTATTTAACATTATATATCATAGTGAAAAAGGTTAATAAACCAGATGAAAAAATCAGTCCAACAGTATTATGAAGCCACATGTATTTTATATCACCTTACGCTGTAAGAATGTGAGATGGTAACAAAACTTAACCCTCCTTTCAGTACATATAAGGACTGAAACAACATAGTCCTGGTCTGAAAAGATGATACTTTGCCATGCAGTGAGCTCACAAAAAGATAGCAAGTGGCCTCTGTTTGAAGCATTGTCAACCATGAGTTTGCACATTTTCCTTACCATTTTTAAAGATAAGCAGACTGAAGCAAACTGATAAATGTTCAAACATGCACCTCCTGATCAGGCGTTTCAATGACATGCCTACATTCTCTTTTTTAAGTTAATACAAAATATATCATCCCAAGGCATACCAGAGTATGCATTCATCTGTGGTACATGACAGTCAAGTAACAGATCAAAACTGTCCATCAGAGACCAGAAATCAATGAATGAGAAAAACCACCATGCAGGAGAGAATCAGGAGATGTTTCCTTATTTATTGTACAGCAACTTCATCAGTAATTGACGGGGGGGGGGAGTCAGCCCAGACCTTCTCTAGACATCTAGAGGGTTTTGTTTAGTATTTTGTTAGTACTAAACTGGATATACAAATTTTGTCTTATGCAAAAACTACGCTTTTGCAGGGCTTCCATTCAAAAGCATTACACGCAACGGATTCATTCTGAACGGAAGAGAAGCCTCCTTTCCATAGTAGCACGATTCCTTGCTTTACCAACTAACACCATTTCTGCTCTTTTATTACATTAGAAGTATGTTATAGAACAATAAACAGCATTAATCCAGTTCTTTCTCTACTGAAACACTTCGGAAAGAGAGTGCCACAACTTGCATTGCAGCTACTTCCAGAATCATTACACAGCTCCTTAAATTTCAGCAAATCCAGAGCTAAAATATACCGCTGAAGATGACAAAGAATGCCATATCTCTAAACTCAAAAGCTAGCAGACAAAACCAATATATTTAATATTAACGCAGTCTTTAGTATATACGCTTAGAGACCATTGGTATATCAAAGCCAACTTTGTCCAAGCACCTTAGAACATCTCAGGGAGGTAGGAACTGTATTTACCCTAATTCCACTTGAGTAAAATCAGCATCCCTTCACCTTCCTTATAAACAAGGCTAAATCAGTGGCAGTGCTGAGAATGACATCCCAAAGAAATACCAACATTTCCTATTCCAAACCCACAACTTTTGAGTAGCAGTTCTTAATTTATCTTCCATAGTTTAAGTGCTTAATTTTGTTTTACTGATGCATCTCTAACAAGTTCTTCAGGGTAAAGATTAAAACAGGCTTGAGTAGCGCAAAATTTCAAGAGCACTAATCTGAATCGAATTAACATGTTTGGTTTATATCTTCCATATAGAACAGGTTTAGATGGAGGCAGGAAACAAATCACTCCGTTCTCTTCTGATCATAATGCTAATTTATTTGAAGGTATTTAATATGAACTTTTTTTTTCTCCCCCAGTTAAGGGTTTGAACATGCTGTGCTTCTGTCTACAGAAAAATGAGTTCAGCTGTCTGACCAAAGACCAAAAGCCTAAGATCTGCTTTGCCTCTCAATACAGAGATCTATAAAGTGAGAAGTGCAAATAGCTAAAAAGGGAAATTACATGAAAACTAGTGACAACTATTGATCTAAGGTTGCAAGAAACTTGTTATTTTATTTTCCTTTTAAGGAAACAACATGAACTCCTACGTTTAATGAAACTTAGAATACCCCCTTGAAAACACGGGGACTGCTAAGAAGTAAAAGCAAGTTTGCCACATGCATACCTAGCTGTGAATGATTTCTATAGATTCCTACCTTAGCAGGATGGCTACAGCCACCCCTCAGCAAGCCACACAAGGCCCAGTCAAGTGATCTGAGTGTCACGAGCTGTGATTTGGGAGAGACTGATGCCTGGACTGTCCCCAAGGGGAAAGAAAGGATGCATCAAGTACAAGTGATGCTGAGGAGGAGCTTGGCACCTCAATGGGGACCTGCAAAAACCCCAGTTACACAGCATTATGAGTAGCAGAACAAGCTGATGAGGTTGCCTTGATCATGGGAGTTTTTCAGTCTGAAACTGATGTGGTTCTTCTCCAAATCCCCCCTGCTTGCCACACACACAAAAAGACTTCTTGAAACATTTAACCACAAAGAGCTCCCACAGGTCACGGAGGATGAGCCTTGGCCACATCTCCTCTAGAATTGCAACAGGAACATCTAGAGACAATTCCTAGGCTGTGCTTGTTTATTTACTGGGCAAGTATTTCTCAAAATCTAATTAAAGAACATGGAAGTTGTTAAAAAATGCCTAAATCTTCTATTGAAATAATCATTCACTTGCTTTTCTTAAAAACAACAATTAAAAAAACTGAACAGCAAACAAACGAAATAAACCACCAAAAAAACCAACCAAATCCACAAAGACCTCATCATAGTAGATACTACTGTTGTTACCAGTTTTTTCCAGAGGGGTCCATTTTTGGAGTCCATTATGAGCAGTTTAAACAGTTTAAAACATTACAGGATCCTTCTCACTTCTGTCAGAACTTAAATTTACAATGTCTGTTTCTCTTTAGATTACAAAAAAGTGGTAAATGTAGTCCTAACAATAGCAACATGACTCTTAGACATGAAATTTTAGAAGATGCAATTGCAGTATATGCCAGTAATTTCAAGTTAATTTGCTAATTAACTTAGTCCTTTTTTCGTGACATTTTATTAATCAGCAGATGTGCAGTACTTTTAAAGCACTGGATAGATGATAGTAGACAAAGAATAAAACCATCATTGTATTTTTCTAGAATTCTTTAATCTTCATAAAGATATGTGTTTAGACTGCATAAAAAAAACCACTGTAAAAAAATCCACATATCAGTAATATGATACTTTATAATTAATTTTAAAAAAATACCTGAAACAAGTCTAAAGGAGCTTGTGTTGGGGTTGCGAAGAAAAGTATCATACCAGTTTTCCTTTCTGGCTTTGATGACACAGTTTCCTTTAAGGTACCACTGAAGATGACTGACATCTTTTGTCTGTTTGCTTAGAAACAAGAATTGTTTTAAATCTCGCTATGCTTTAGGAGTCAAAAAGTAGATTCCTTCTCCCTTGCAAATTTTTTACGCATTGTAAGAAAAGGGAATTACTATGGAAATCTAAGCTGCCAGAAGAAAAAGAAGTCAGAAGGAGGATATCCCAATGCAGACATTTTACTCTATTTCTTCAGTACTTCCCGCTGCAAGTCAAGTCAGATAAGCTTTCACATTTTAACACAAAGCTTCCCAAGATGAGAAAAGCATCCCACTAGCATGCTCCACAGCAGTCCTTTCAAACCTGGAACAAGCCCCTTTAAAGCAGGAATCCACAGCCTTAAAGCAGCAACCCACTGCTAACGGAGGCTTTATCTGCTCAACAGCTTTTTGGTTCTTCTTGCTACAAAGCCTATTTTAAGGTTTATAATTTAAATGAAATCTGCGGAGACAAATCTTGGAAATTTCCCTGATCTGTCTTAAACACCTTCTGAAATCCTACAGGACCAGCTCGGAGATTTCTCAGTGAGATCATGGAAAACAGATCACAGGTTACAGGGAAGTACCATGGTTCATCCTCACAAAGGCGGCTGGCTAAAAGCATGCACAAGGAGTACAACAGAAGTCTAACATTTCAGTTTAAAGAGGTATACATTTTTAGAGCAAAACCACAAGTTATTTATATGGATAGATTTTCACAAAGCAATCTGATCTGGGAACCAGGGGATTTTACTTACAGCATCTGTGTTCCACATTCTCAGGAAAAAAAAAATAATTAAATAATCCTAAAGAGCTGAAAAAGGTATTTTTATCATAGCCTTTGCAGCTATTTCATGTTTCGCTCAAATTGAAAGAGAGCTGATCCAGATACCTCCAATCACGTCTGGAAGCAGGCCCCAGAACTGTGTGCACTGTCTTAACTAGAACTCAAATTATTCTATTAAAAAAAGCCTAATGGTTAAAAAAAAAAAATCCCCCCAAGCTCTGGCATTCCTTGTCACATTTTTTCAAGTTGTTTGATGTCAGTTTACATTTAATAAACATGTTGTTTATTATCTTCATTTAAGGACTTTTATCAAATTACAGCAAGAGTCATAGGAAGCATATCAAGATTACAGATCCATAATGCATTCAGGATCTCTGTGCAGCACCATTAAATCCATTAATCACCATCTTTTCTGTCCCAATTATGCTAAAAAGATATTCAATAAAGCAATTTCACCTCACCTCTCTCTCTTTCCTGTTACCATCAGTGCAAAGAAGGCAAAACCACAACGCTTCCGACAAATTCTCAAGGCACCTCTTTTGTTCCCTTTAAATTAAATCTGAATCGGTTGCACATTTTGCTGAACTGCTAATACTCTCCACATGTTCCCTTTCTCAAACTGAAAATGTTTTCTATTAGGAATGTCTAACACTAAACAGAAAACTGTAAAATGCCCTCCAAACAACCCAAAGAACCTCTCTTTCTTGAAGCTTTCATTGGAACATATCAATCACTACTTCCCGAATTGAAGAGTTCACAGTGCCATAATTAAGCTCCCTTTAGGAAAGCTTTTTAATTAGGCTATTTCTCTTTGTGTATTCAGAAACTCCCTTACCTAAAGAAAGCTGTTTATTTTAAATTCAGTAAGTTATTCCTTTTAAAAAAAAAGAAATTGGAAAGATTTTAAGTATGAACTAGAGGAACTCCAGAGTGTCCATGGCTATAAGAACTCTACTCCAGCACTTATCACACTGCTAACACACATATGCCAAACAGATGAATGCAATATAATAACAATATTTATGGGGAGAAGCATCTCAAGTGAGACAGTACCAGTAACACAGGTTGTAGGCACAAGCTTAACTCTGCCCTCAGAGAATGAAACACAACAGTTTCACTTGTTTCCTTAACCAGAACTGCACTGGCTTTTCTACACTTTGACACTATACTCATAAGAGGACAAACCATGTTTTTTTCCCCCACTTCTATCTGTGTATCTTAACTTCTCTGTAACAAAGTGTCAGATACAGTTATAGACTCAAGACATGACTTTGTCTTTGTGAAAGCACTGTGGGTCCACCAGGGTGGAACTTGCATCTCAAGCACCTGGAGGCACAGGTCCTACCAGAAGGTTCAGTAGATGCATAAATAGTTGCCAAACCTAATCATATCTGCTGTAATACATGCAACAAGTCCACATAATGGATAACAGAAGAGAAAACTGTACATGGAAAAAAGGACTAGCTGCATACTTCAGCCATTACAGGACAAATAAAAACAGCTGGCTAGTAGCCTCCTAGTTACAATGAGCTTACAGCTTCCCTCAGGTATCCCAGAACAAAAGGGGCTCAAGAAGATATTTATGGCTACATTTTATAAAAGACATCAATAGCGAGAGTATGTCAAAAAGACAATCCAAAGAGCTAAGTGGAAAGGCTGGATTATTGGTGCTAACACTGCTGGTTAAAGCAGATGCTCTAATAACAGGGGCTAGAAACAGCTGCCGTGCAGTGCGGTAGCTATTGGGTCACATACTTGGGCATAAGCCACTGCTGAGCCCCCATGGAAGGATGGGGAAGGGCAGGCACGCTGTAGATCACTTAAGCACCCTGCTCGGGTAAATCTGCAACTGCCCATGTGCAAAAGCCAATAGAACGGGACTGTAAAATGGTTATAACAACTAATAATGAAGCTATGTTATATGTTTAGCAAGACTCTTGGAATAATATGCTTGCACACCGTTTAAGGACCTTGCTGGATCAAACTATGAAACGTAATACACACAAATACCTATGCAAATTATTTTTAATCTATAGGCAGATAAAACAAAGACTCTTCATAAATACAGGAAGGAGCTATAACCACACAAAACCATAATTTTATAAAGCAAAAACATTTTAAATAACCAGTTGAGGGTTGAGGAGGGGTGGGGCGTGTGTGCTGTTGGGGTTTTTTAAAATAATAAACCGACACAAAGGAGATGTAAAATTTAAAATAGACCTTGCAACATTTGCTGACTTTCCAAGCTACAGTACTCTGAGCAATCCCAGGCCAATACATGAATTCAAAATTACATCAACCTTTCTTATTTGCATTCTTCTTGTATGACATTGTATTAACACCTGAAGCTTATGTCAGACTTCCCTTAGCAGAATCACTCTAAGTCATTGTCATGGGTCTCTGTCTAAACCTCATTCTCAGTATCGAGAGCACCACTCCTGATTCCCCATCACAGGCATAAGCATTTTAAAAGAGGACATGGGGCTCTCTTGGGCTAGATGCTGTGTCCAGATATGTAAGAGTAAATGGTGCCTTTATTCTCAGAGACCACCTCAGATTTTGATGGAAAACTACCAAGAAGCAAAGAACAGACAAATGAAGCAGCAGCTGCAAACAGAGCTGTCCATGGAAGGGCATAATGAATAAACCAAGTCGCTCTCCAGGAAGAGTGGAACTTTTAAAGATCTTTAAAACTTCACTCTCAAAGTGTTGCTCTGACTACAACCTTCTATTTAGTTTCAGGAGCTCAAGTTTTTGGCATTATTGGTGTTTGTCCTGTAAAGCTACATCCTCATTTACATTGGACTTTATCAAGGCTTCAGCTGAACCCTGTAATTGTTAAATACACACAAACTAAAATTACATTCAAGACACAACTAAATACAAACAAGGAAAGTCATAAGGCTGCCAAAAACACCAGAAAGACTTTTCCCACAGGCTATTAACTCAAATAAATGTAATTTGAATAAAAGGTCAAATTTGACAAATTGTGAAGAAAACCCAGTTGACACTATGTGGTTTAAGGAGTGATCTTCCTCCACTAAGGTCTTTTAACATCAACAAGTACAATAGTACATCTATAATTTCACAGAAATTTCACAGAATCATCTAGGTTGGAAAACCTTGAAAATCATCTAGTCCAACCGTTAACCTAGCACTGACAGTTCCCAACTACACCATATCCCTAAGCGCTATGTCAACCCGCCTCTTGAACACCTCCAGAGATGGGGACTCCACCACCTCCCTGGGCAGCCCATTCCAACCTGTTCTATAAAGAAAAACTTCCTAATATCCAGTCTAAACCTTCCCTGGTACAACTTGAGGCCATTACCTCTTGTCCTATCGCTCATTTCTTGGTTAAAGAGACTCATCCCCAGCTCTCTGCAACCTCCTTTCAGGTAGTTGTAGAGGGCGATGAGGTCTCCCCTCAGCCTCCTCTTCTCCAGACTAAACAACCCCAGTTCCCTCAGCTGCTCCTCGTACGACATGTGCTCCAGACCCTTCACCAGCTTCGTTGCCCTTCTCTGGACACGCTCGAGTCATTCAATGTCCTTTTTGTAGTGAGGGGCACAAAACTGAACACAGTAATCGAGGTGCGGCCTCACCAGTGCCGAGTACAGGGGTAAGATCACTTCCCTGTCCCTGCTGGCCACTCTATTTCTGACACAAGCCAGGATGCCATTGGCCTTCTTGGCCACCTGGGCACACTGCTGGCTCCTGTTCAGCCAGCTGTCAATCAACACCCCCAGGTCCCTCTCTGACTGGCAGCTCTCCAGCCACTCCTCCCCAAGCCTGTAGCACTGCTGGGGGTTGTTGTGGCCCAAGTGCAGCACCCGGCATTTGGCCTTATTGAAACTCCTACAGTTGGCCTTAGCCCATCGCTCCAGCCTGTCCAAATCCCTCTGCAGAGCCTCCCTACCCTCGAGCAGATCAACACTCCCACCCAACTTGGTGTCATCGGCATGACATATAATTTTCAATTACTTACATTCTATGAACAAAACTGATTTCAGCAATAGTCTTTTGATATTAAAAAAAAATGTAAATATTGCAGTTTGTATTAAAACCACTGAAAATTCATTTTTGAAACTACCTTTTAATTAGTCCTGACCATTTAAATCAGGATCAAGCCAAAATGAGAAAAGAAGTAGAGTAATATTTAAAAGAAAATTTGTTCCTCTGTGCTGAAAGTCCTTAGTGTGAACATAAGACAAGAATTCAAATTGAGAGAAAAAATTAAAGTATTAATTAAATTGAGATGCTTAAGAGTGACTGGTATGCAATAGGGCAGAAAACACCACTCACTAACAACTTCCGCGCTCCAGTTATTAAGCTTTATTTCTCCCTTAAAACCAAAACTACTTACCCCACTTGACATGGGACTTGCTACAGCTTCCCCAGTCTCAAAATACTGGCCTGTAGTCAATACATTCTCTGACACTAGAGCCCAATGAATTCCCAGAGATTTGAAATCACTAATGATGGAAAACTTTATCTGGACATCTGAACACAAACACTTGTGCATTTCCCACAATTTAAAAGTACAACATGTTAGGGAGAGAAAAAAAAATACTGGTCCACCTTCCGAATGGGAGAGGTTATGACAGGAAAGATACTTCTTTTACACCTCTCAGCTCTTCAGAGAAAAGTAAGACCTTGAATGCAAGGATCACAGGGGGATCTGTGGCAAGGGCACTGCAGAACAAACTGCATCTTCTCAGAAAGCAGTCCTAGCTACCTGTCGGGGACTTTGCAGAGTCAGTAACATTGCTAACCACAACACTTTCCAAGGATATTGTTAAGACTGAAAGAAAACAGCCAAAGCAAGACAGTTTTATTCCATGTAACACCATCTCAGATTGCTCTAGCTCCTGGCTTCTACTCCAAATATGTAACACATCTTTTAACCTCTAAACCTAATGTTTATATTTCAAAAAAGACATTAACAGGCAGTTGATGTGAAAATATATGCAAGATGAAGAGAAGTACCCACTGTGCCAACGAAACAACCCTCCTATCCTGTGACAAGTTTAACTGCCAGGCACAGATCACCAAACAAAACCAGTACTAAAAAGTGCAGAGTGTCCCTGACTCTTTCAAACTGTCCCATACCAAAAATAAGACACATTTGATATGTAGAAATTAAAAAGAAGAGAGAAGAAACTACATTACATCAAGCTATGGGCTGAAGCAAAAACTTACCCTAAAAACCTAAACTTCAGCAGGAGGGTGGGAAATTAGAACCAGATCTTGCATTTGGCTTTTCTGTCTATAACAAACCAAGCCAAAAGCCCATATCCAAAACACACCTCTGCTCTATGAGTTTGAAATCTGGACTCAAGTTTTGCAGCCTGGCTTCCTCTGTACTCACCGCTGAATGCATCACCACCGCCAGAGAGTAACAGCACCTGACAAAGGAATGCACTTTCATACAGAACAATTAAAATACATGCACAGTAATATGCCTAATTGCCCACAGTGAACTTGAATGCAAACAGGTAACAACAATGCAACCACACAGGGAAGCTCAGAACCTGGTGTGCTCCAATTCCTCGATGGCTGCATTCTGGACAAAAATTTTTTACATTAAAATTGTTTTTATAAAACCTCAGTCCAGGAAACATATTAAATCTTGTCTTGCTGCACTGGTCTGTTTTGCCAAGTATATTCCCAGACCTAACAAGAACAAGCTTCTCCAAGCTGTTCTTAATTTCATTCACATTTATAAAATCAGCCTAGACTTTGCAGCACCTCTGTTTCTCCTCTAACACGTAGGCTTTCTCTAATGTACTTCGAGTCAAGGGTAGTAGAGGAGAATCTATTCCTACATGAGGCAGCCTAGAGATCGCTCTCAATGGGAGGTATTCGAGGAATTCTGTAGGTTGCTTATGCTCAGTTCAAATTCCCAAAAGGCCATTTCATAACACATCCTGGGGGCAGGGGAAAGAAGTTTAGTTGTATTTAAAGCCTGAATCCTCTGACAGCAGTAGCAGTGTGAAAATAATACATAACTTCGACTTTCTAAAATATCTGATCAGTGCTTCAGCTATGATCTCCTGAAGGAAGACCAACAAGCTAAACATATCAGCGTGCTGAATCCACTATGGGAAGCTGGAAACAAAACATGTGACTGTGGCACATACGTATAGGATTTTTTATTTTTTTTTAAACCAAACACCCATAACAACTATCATAATATCACCAGAACATGAGCATTAGCTTTGCCACTAACACTCAGTGAAACACTCTGCTCTACAGAATGCTGGAGAACATATTAACACCATCACAGTGCATCAGCCTCTGTTTCTCCAACCTTAAAGCTCTTCTAACACACACATTATGACTTTCATTAGACTTTTTCTTGTGACAGCATTGTTTTAACCAGGGGTTTTAAGACACTGACACTGTGATAATGACAAATACGTGGCCAAGATGTGCAAGATGTGAATAAACATTACATGCTATTAAAATGCAGTAGTTAGCTGTCAGCCAATAATTCTTCAGATCCTCTTCCCTATTCAGAACACAGTCTTCTTCAGGCACACACAAAAGCTGTGGCAAGACAGATAATCCAGGATTCTCTAGAACACCCCCAACCATCACACTTCACTGTCAAATGCTGTATTTCCCTGGGCTATTTAACATACTTCAAGGGTAATGTAACTAATACAATCTAATTTTAGCACTCAACAAACAGAATAAATAAATCAATTTATTGGCCGTTATCCTCAACCTGGAACACAGCAAGTCTGGTTCATACTCCCCAGATTTGCTTCACAGAGAATCAATCTGTTTATTTGTTCTCCTTCAGGCATGTGGAACTTCACTTACCAATGCAGGCATGGACTCTCACTGACAGCTGGGTCCTCAGAATTATACTGTGCTTCTTGCCCCTCCTAAAAAAAAAAAAAAGGAGAATAAGAAAAGTATAAGAAAAGTATATAAAGGTGTAGGGAGATGGTAGAGGAGTTGGGAATGAAGGAGTGAAGTTGAGCCTAGGAAAAAAGGGTGGGGGGTGAGAAAAAGTATTACTAGTTATGTCTTTGTTTCTTATTATCCAACTCTATTTTAATTGTCAATAAATTAACCTTCCACAAGTCAAGCCTGTTTTGCCTGACAGTAATTGGTAAGTGGATCTCCCCCATCTTTATCTCAATCAATTAGGTTTTTTCATCTTATTATCCCTCCCTTCTGTTGAGGGTAATGAGAGCACGAGCTGCTGGGTGGGCATCTGGAAGCTGGCCAAGGTCAACCCACCACAATGTCTATCTAGAAATCCATATTAGAGAAGTACCAAGTGATGACTGCACATTTTAATTTTCACAGAACTATTTTAAAGCTAGGTATAATTAAGCATTAAAAGAAAATGCAAGATCAAAGAAAAGGTTGCTTACACTGTCACAAATCTGCTCATGCACCTTCATTGGTCTTTAAAGCACAAAAAGATAGATGTGTTTTTCATGCAAAGATGCAAAACCAAGTCCTCCTTCACTTAGGCTCTCAGTTCCATCCTGGCCTTAAATGGAATGACTATCTCAATTAGCTGCCACATTCCTCATTTGTTTTTCAGACAAATTAGCATTAGCTGCATTTCTTCAATATGTACAAGAGTACTGCTCTTTGATTTCTAGGTGCTACACCTGCAAACTGGCATCAGAACACAGCCAGCACCTTGCCTGTGCACCCAAACTTGCTCACCTGATGAAAGGTCAGAGGGTAAGAAAAGCCAAATGTCTTTTCCATTTGTACAGCAGCACATTCTCCCTCTTTTCTCTGAAACTAAAGATGCAATTCCCCAACAAGTGGCTCTAGGTGGCCCTGCTTGAGCAGAGAGGGTGGACCAGATGACCTCCAGAGGTCCCTTTCAACCTCAGCCATCCCATGATTCTGTGAATTCATCGTGGGAAAACATTCAAGAAGCAAAACTGTTTTTAGAACACACTAAGATGCAGCTTAGTTTGTGTCATGTGAACCCCAGACCCACTTCTATATACAAGTTAGAGGCAAATTCAAAACCAGCACAACCTTCCTTGGTTATACACTTTATAACTCTGCCAGGAGATTTCAGGGCCAAACACTTCACACAGATGCCCCACAGAATCCTCCACCGGATGTAACTTAATTGGAACAAACCCACTATTTTCCAAATAACAACACAGGTTCTTCCTCACCTTACTGTTTTTCTGCCCACAGTTTTTTTGAGGAACAAAAATATTTTTCATTATTTTCAGAAAAAAAAGAACATGTTTTATATCATCTTCCTGAAAAATTTGCAGGATAAGACAGGTCAGTGAAGTAGTGACATATTTTCAGAGAAATACTGCTCCTGGACGGACATAGGAAAAAAAGCACATTAAGAAACTGAAAAAAAAAAAAGTGGTTAACGTGGAACTATGCACCTGCTAATAGAGGACTTAGTTCCAGTTTCGAAATGGCAAACTTCCTCTATAGTTAAAAAAAAAAAAAATTAAAAAAAATCTATCAACGAAATTGGTCTTTAATGGGTCTGCTGAACATCATTAGGACAAAGTAGGGAAAGTGTAAACCTTCTCTTAATACTTTTGAAGTGCCTACACTCTGGATTTTAAAGTTTCCTGGAGCAGTTCCAGGTTTAGGACTGGCTCTCTGGCCACCTGAACTCCTCCTGCCATTCTGGTTGGACACAGCCTTTGCCTGCACTCATGTCCTGTGGATTTTTAACAGCTTCCCTTTCCCACAGGATTATCAGGACTCATCTGGAATATTTAATTTGCAAAGGTAGTGAGGAATCTTTGACAGGGCACCAAATTTACAATACCAATACTAGCATCACTCATTGATACATCAGCTCACTTACACAAAAGTCATCACATTCTTACTATGGTATACTGTCATTCTTTCAAAGACAATAAAATAAAACATTTCTAAACCTCTCCCCTTCCATTAGTACTCAAGACAGAAGAAAGAAATCTCTCCTATGGAAACAGAAGAGCAACAGCTCCGGGATTAGGGTCTCCATCTGGGACAAAGAAGGAACCATTTTAAATTTCCCTCTTGCCACAGCTTTCCTGCACCATTGTGATTAAGTAAGGGCAGAACAGAGAGGTGTTGATAGGCCACATCAAAAGCCAGACCTCAACTATACTGAGGGTGCGAACTTAGTTTATGCTACATCTTCCGCCTCCCATCTGCAAAACAGGGACTGAGGCAGCTGCCCATCTCCCACTTCTGTTAGGGACTCAGGTCCTGTCAAGCCCTTACACATTGCTATTACTTAAGCAGTGTACAGTTTTCACAGGAGGTTTACACAAGTGATTTTAAAAGGTGTATAGATTAAAAAATAGTAGGTGAGAGGAAGGAATTAAACAGCTGTTTATGATTTCTTTTCAGAAGACAATCTACAGTAAAATATTTTAAGTAACTGTAAATGTTAGCTTTCTCTCGGCATCAAACAATTCACCGGAAGATCATGCCTTCAAAAACACAGAGATGAAATGTTGCAACAAAGGCTTCTAGTTAAATAGGTTCCCAAAACCAAATTTGCTCTTCCCCTCCCCACCAATCAATTGTTGACTTACAGGGAGGGGTTTTGAGTAAAAGAAAGAGAACTGTACTTGCTACTGAAAGGAAAGCACAGCCCCTCTGCCTGCCACTGCCTCCCAGGTGGCCTGTTGCTCTGGAGGCTGCCCACGGGTAGTGGGAACAAATGGGTGACTTGCTTGCAACCAGACACCATTTCAGCACAGGGGGAGCATTGAGGCACCTCTACTCAGACCTTCACTGAGCAAGCAACACCAGCAGATTCACCCTTGGATTTTCAAGCCCTGCCATGGGTATGCCTTCCACTCTATATTTTTCATATTATTTCTCTTCTCTGACCATATTATGACCATATTTTTTGCTCTTGAGACTGCAGGATGTTGGAGGAAGAAGAAGAGGACTTAAAACTTTCAGATAAGCACCAGCTATACATCCTCTATAGCACTGAAACAGCAGGAAAAGCAACGTAATAATGGTATAGAAGAGTCAGTGTTTATCTGGCTATTAAAGCAAGATCCTTGGGCTCCATAACCAGACTAGGAAGGAACAAAACCATACTGCAGTCTGAGCTGTGCAAAGCCGCCTGCAAAGACCTCTGTCAACAGCCATAGAACAGGAAGTAGGAGGAAAAGGATACCCATTTTCAGATAATCCTGTAAGGCTGACAAATAAACAAACACACAGAAAAATAACAACAAAATCTTCTGTCATTACATAGTACCTGCATATAAGATATTTTCTGTGGGAGCACTTGGAAGCTCTTTAGTTTGAGATACATGTGCTTATTCCAAGAAAGGAGAGAAAAATAAAAAGGAGGACCAGAGTATATGTGAGAGGAGGTTCCAGGGAGATGGGATTGCTATCAAAAAGCAAAAACTAGAAAAAAGACCAAGAAGCCCAGAGTACAATTACAGGCACCTATGAAAGATGCCCAGACACTAATTAGGCTTCCATTGTTCAGGTCAAGAAGCCTATTTCATGGCCCCTTTGGCTTATTTTTTCAGGTTTTTTCCCCACCTGGTTTGCTTGGTTCTTTTTCTTTTGGAAGGGCACCGGCATGAGCACCCAAGACTCTTGAACAATTTTTCCAAGCCAATCTTACACTGCCAGCCTTGCCCTTCACTATACCCCCTACCCGCCCCAACAATTGATTCAGTACAGAAAACTGCTACTCTTGACCTCCCTTCCTTGAAGGACTCATTTGCCAAGCCTCACTCAAGGGCAGTCTCATCTACAAGGACACAACACAGAGGCAAAAATGACTATGAGGTGTTGTGAACCTTCATATATGCTCCTCTTTCCTCATGTCACTGAAACCTCTGGAAACGCAAAATAACTTTGCTAAATCCTTTGCGTTAGATGTTCTTTCGTGAAACTGTCCGCAACTGCCAAACTGCAGTTGTATCCTTACCGTTACTAGACAAGGAAAGAGAGATTAATGCAGTGTGCAATCAAAAGAACAGCTAACCATTTTGTCTGATTTCAAGGATTCAAAAGGTGCTGGAAATCCCATCTTCAAAGGCAACATCAAACATTAAGTCTCCAAGACAGCTGTGCAGTTAAATTTCTCCTTCTATGCACAACGTCAAATGGATGATTAAGTCCATTGACCTTGATAGAACTACTCATAAGCTATTCATAAACTTCAAGGCATGGGTTTTTGAGCAAGGAAAAATGACCTATTTCAAATGCAGGTAAGCGTGTAGCACCTTCATTTCCTAGTCCATAATTCATTATACTGCTGATGCCTAAAAGTTTAGTAAAGAAAAGAGGAGGAGGGAACCAGTTTGCCTAGTAGATACATTTCAAAAAAGCAAGCAAAAACCCCACCACCACTACTCTGAAAAAACCCCAACATTACATTTCAGACAAATTTCTTCACAGTGCCAACTGAAACCCCGTTCTCCAGAAACAATGACAAACTCATTCAAAACTAAAGAGAGAAACTCAGTGAGGAAGAAGCTATTGGCAAAAGAAGTAGTGCAAGTCAGAAGAAAAATGAAGGAAGGAGGTTCTAGAAATTAGGCTGAGCCAGGAACAAAACAGCATGAAAGAAACAGGGACAAGTCCTCCTGGGCTTTATTTCCTTTACACTGAGCAAAAGGCTCTACCTGTAGTTTGGGGTGAATTTGTCAGTCTAGGCACTACATTTACTGGAAAAATCCTAGAAGGGTCGAGGAAATTAGATGCAACACATAACTTTAAAACTTACTCTCACTGTAGTTGAGTAGCTTTTATTTTACGAAACGTTCAAGTCTATCCACTGATTTGAAACTAACATGAAGCATATTTTATTATTCCTGTTGCTGTCTATAGTTCTTTATGTTAGTACGTAGGCTCTCCTAATACCAATCAAAGGCGCACTGAGGCTTTTGAGACAAACAAAGGAAACTTGACCTTTCTTCCAAGAAAACATCACTAACCAATAGTAAATAGCAAAGGCAGGGGATAGAGAATCAAGAGACTATGTCTGCTGTAACACTTACATATACAAACTAGTATCACGTTTTTGCAAATAACAGTAGCATTATATGAGATTTCAATGCCTGCACATGGAAGGTTTATTTAAAACACTTCCACCAAGACAGTGGCATGGTAGCCTGCTACTTTAGAGCAGTGACCACTGAATTCCCTCAGTGTGAAGTTGTCTTTCCTGGTATCTGCCATGAGATTTTATATATCTGATGCATTTCTAATTGAAAACAATTTTCGTAGAGATGTTCTTGAAATACCTGTATTGATTTAATAATAGTAGTAATACTTACACTGAGCAAGCATGAAGGATAGGAGTTTGAGATCTTTCAGTCAGAACTAAAACTGGTTGCATTCTTTCCCCCACCCCCGGCCCTTGCATAGGTAAAAAGTACAAAAGAAAGAGTGGCCAGTGTTTTGGTTTTTCCCTCTCCAAGACTTAGCTTAGAAGACCAATAATATAAAGCTCATCTCTTTCAGTTTCACAGATTATTGACTAGGAGGCAGGCAAACTAACTTCCAATTCCTGGTATCAGAGAGAACATTAAGGATCGAATTAGCCCTGGCATGTATTCAGGAAAGCAAAAAACTATACAGAATACGTAAAAAGCTGATGTCCCTGTAGAGAGATCAGAAGAAAAAAGCCCAGTGTTCTGCATCCTGTAAATCCATACACAGATGGATCCAGAAAAGCCAGATACTATATCCAATACTTGACTTTCTAGGTACTAGTGTGGGATATATAGCACAGGATTTATTCCAAACCTTTAGCACATGTCAAGGTATGCTTTAAAGTCTCTCTGAGATGTGGCCATTATGCTGAAATCCAACTACATAAACCATTGCCTCATACTACCCATAATTCCCATCTGCAATCTATCATATAATCCATTTTATTTTCAAATTCAGAACTCAGCTTTAATTCATCAATGACTTTATTTCCAGAGATATGAATAGGTACTTTAAAAATACAAAAAAATATACATTAGTGTATCATATCTGGTTTAATTTCAATTTGAAAAGATCTATAAAGTACCAGAACTATACAGGGTATTTTATTATCGAAATGAGTGGAAGCTAAAAACAATATTGATGACATTTTGATAAATACTTCTAGTTAATAATAAGCTTTTGCCACACTTCGGATCTATTTTTGACAGCAGTGGAAGTGTTAGAATACATCCTACCTCTGCAAGTCCCCTCTTCTTATTTCTCTGAAGCAGTTTTGTGGTAACTTCTGAAGACAAACCGCAAGATAGCGTAAGGCATCCTGAATCTAGTTTCCATGTACATGCTATAGGGCTGTCCTAGACATAGTCAGATGTCCTGTATGTCCTATACATATATCATGTCTCTTACATAATTTACTAAAAAAGTACATTTTAAATATACAAATGAGACATTTGTGTAACTTCTCATTAACAACTGGGTGTTGCAGAATGAAAGAACAGAACTGGACTCCAGCTTGCCATGAAATGCAAAAGGTCTCACTCAGCTCCGGCACATACCACACTACTGACAGTCACTTTTGGTTACATTGTCAACTGGATTAGATTCCTTTGGATGGCTTTGCCTTTTCTCTGGAGTGACCATTCGTACAGCAGAAGTTAGAAGCGCTACACAGAAAGCTACAAGTGCTGTTCCCACATGTGTTCCTAAAACCCTTTCCGCACATGGCATAGTGCTCATTTTATCTAATTCCCACTAGATGGATAAAGAACCATTTTAACCACTCTGGAACCCAAAACTGAGTTCCTCTAATGTAAAAGGTCCAATGTTCAGCTTATCAACCTATTCCAACCTTCTAATTGACTTTCTTTTTATTCAATGTAAATTTCAAGGTCCTCATCAACCGGACTTTTGAACTCTGGTTCTTCTGACATATGGAAATCCTCCAAGATGACAAAATCAGAAAAATAGAAAAATTCAGTAGAGATTGCTTTATTATTTCAGAACAGTAATTGTAAAGGAATAGTCCAGACCAGTTTTGCTCAAGTTAGCAAAGAAAAAGAAAGCCTACATAATCAGCTATATTATTCTTCCCATCTTGAAGAATTAACCAACTAAAAGAAATTGCTAATGTCTCAAAGTAACATATGAGGAGCATTATTATCATGGTATTCTTTAGTGCTTAATCAGTCTGTAGGGTACAATGTATGCTGACTTCTTCAGCTCTCTGCTGATATCTACAGGTCTGTGGTGATCTGCTAGAAGAAGCAGACAGCAAGTAGTGCTCAATCATCAGAAAGAGAGGGAATGAACTCAAGGACCTAAAAAATCAGCACCATTATAAGGCTTGTTGAGATTCAGGCTCATTACAACTTAATGCAGCTTTTCCCTCTTTTCTAAAAATCTAATGCATGATTTCTCTCAATATAAAAAAAAAAATACCTTTTTTTGGTAGTTCTCCAAGCTTCAACAGTGATGCTATTTCCCCTTCTACCTTACCTCCCTATAGAGAACCCTGAAAATCTAGAGCAAAATTCAGAGCAAGCTCATTCTACAAGGTCTTTGCCAACTTCTCCCGTCTACCAAAATCAATACGATTCAGATCCCAGAAATTACAAAGATGAGAACTCACTATAGAGGCATTTAATAGGGTTTAGACATGCTAGATTTCCCACACAAAAGTTAATTACACTAAGACCAGTAACATGTAAAACACCTAAATTTATGCAATTCCCTCCTGAATACTGTTGACAACCATGCAACATGAATAACATTTTTGCAAAAGGAAGATCACCTCAAAACTGTTAAATCCACAATTCCATTTAGTGGCAAGTATCTTACAATAATAAATGCCAAAAAAAGGGGTAACTTTAAATGCATCCATGATTTCATAGCTTCATGAAGTGCTGGCCAAATACCATTAAAAAGCATGCCTGTAAGTGAGTTTTGTCCTAATACCTGAGGAGGATATGACACAACAGGGGATGCTGTAGGGCACACAGGGCATTTACATTAAAACCAAAAAAGGTTCAAAAATATACTGTGGAAAACTATTTCAAACAAACACGCTTCATTTATTGAAAACAAAACCTAAGCATGCAACAAAGCCTGTAATCTACTCTTAACTAGGGCTTCTAGTTTTCTTGGTATGACTTTGTAAAAAAAAATATATGCTCTAGTGAGTGTGACTGGATAGTATTTATTTTAAAATGCCAAGCAGTATTTAATAGAGTTACTTTAATAGCTGCAATTTAGCAGCAGCAGAGTAAGTATTTTTCACATACTGTGCTGACATCACATTCTGTTGACATCTGTGTTGATATCAGAATCATTATTGCTACTAGATTAACTTCTAGTCTTTGGAATTACCAAGATAGAGAATGTTTTCTATATTCAACTTCTCTAATAAGTTAACATAAATAAACACATACCCAATATCTCACTGAGTGCCTGTCTTCTGGAATATAAATGCTTTATTTTGTCATTGTTTATATACTACATTACAAATAGCTTCACTCAATTATACACTTCCAAGACTTAATTTATATGACGTTTTGAAAATAGTACCTAGATTAGCTGTCTTAAATAGTTATTTGTTCTAGATTAAAACCTATGTTTGAGCCTAGTAATTCCTTGATCAGAAGAGAAATACTGAGACTGTTGTGTTAGGGAGAAAAAACAAAGAAAGGAAGAACGAAAAAAGAAAAGAAAACGAAAAAACACCCAATCCCAATTTTCCTCTTAATGTTTCAAGGAAACTTTGAAAGGAATTAAGGGAGTCTGGTTTGTTAGGACACAGACATCCCTCCTACTCAGATCTATACTCAAGAGTTGCTGGTATTAAAAATAGGATTTTCATGTAAATATCCAATTTTGATTCATTGTCATTCTTAGCAAGGAAGACCACAGTCACTACCCTATGAAAGTTCATCTTTGTAAAATAGGAGAATGCATCAATTAACATACATTTTCTATTTCAATTTTTTTTTCTTTACTGATGGACCTGTCTTTCAGGACAGGAAACCATTCAGACTTCCTAATATTTTCCTAAAAGCCTACATATTTCAATTCAATAACTTTAGTTTCTTTTAAAACAATCTCATGCTTCTGAACACATTATTTCATCAGTTAAAACCGAAGTAGAAAATTACTTTTCAAGCTTTCTTAACAATGACTTAATATCTCAATAAAAGATCGTTAGATTGAAGGCTGTGCTACACCCTTCTGGGCTCCTCCTGTTCCACTTTCTACACAATACTTGACAACCACGGATAAAGCCAGATTTATCGCACAGCAACAGATAAGCTGTAAGGGTTTTAATAACACTCTCTAGTAACATAGTTGGCTGTCAAGCAAACTTACAATTCTGCATTATACTCACTCAAAAAAAAAATAAATCTGTAGCACAGACGCCTGAATCATCAAAAGGCCATCACAAGCAGAAGCAAAGTCTGGTGCTGTTAAAAGCCATTATTTTAGTTCACAAACAACTTGAAGCCTTTCAGTTAATGCAGGTAAGAGAGAGTGTCTAAGCTCTACTCTCTGCTATGGTCTGTACATTCTTCCATTTTGGAAATATTTTTCTTATATTCATTAACTTAACCCCATAACAGCAAACTTGGATCTCAATCTTCTGTGACGCGTTACACACATTCATACAGCTACATAGCAAATAAGTGAAATCCCCCAACTCTATTATCTATGATGTATATTATATCACTAGACCAACCACACTGGTGTCTGGACTTTAAGTGATGCATCTTGGTGGGATGATTTTGGTTTGTTTTTTAAAAAAAAATAAAATAAATGAATTAATAATAATGAACAATCATACCCTACCCTCACAGCAGTTTTAAACTGGCATATTGTCACAACCCTCATTTTACTCTGTTCCAAGCAAGGATTTCATCCTTTAGGATTATTATTATCAGTCAGTTCTAGATCAAGGTAATTCTCAAGGATAACTCAGGGAGAAAAATCATTCACTGTGCTAGAACAGACAGTTACACAAAACCTCTGAAAACTGGAGTAGTTAGTTTGTGCATGCATGTTTTGGGTCTTCAACTAAGAGGTACCATTTCGTTCATATCCCAGCTGAGCTTCCAGGAAGACAGCCTAGATGTGGTAGAAAACAATTCTAAAAGTTTCAATTCAAACTGGCAACAGCAGTAAAGGCATTCTAAGTCTGGAGGTCTAGAGCATGGACCTTATCCTTCTCATTGCCCCACTACACTGGGCAGCTTATATCCTTCCTCATTCTGCTTCAGAGGAGCACTGTAAAGAGCAATCAGCTCACAGTTGAGCCTGCAGGCAATTTATGAAACTACATAAAAACCTACAACTTAGATAAAAGTTTATCCTCTTCAGTTTCACCAAATCAGGCAAAATAAAGGTGAAATCAGATACGGGCAAACAATACAGGCACTTTGCATTTTTATTAGTTTCAACTGTTATTAGACAGGAAGGTTTCCCACCCCCCAACCTTTGAAGCCCCCATAATCAGACTTGCACACTGTTATTAGGTTCAGTATCAGTAAATCACTCACAGCAAGGCCAACTCTGAACTAGGTGGTATCAGATCAGCCAGGCATCCGTTTACCTTGTCCCAAGACTCTTGAAATAATCAGATGGTATTTTCATCGTCCTTTATGATCACTATCAAAGCAAACACAATGGGTTACTGAATCAAGCTAAACTAACACCATGGGCTGTTGTCTGTTTTTCCTAAAGAGAGCATAGGCTGGATCAAAACTAACCTCAACTTAGTAACATTGAAAATGTTTTCAGACTTGGCCAGCATTTAAAGCCAGCCTAACTTCACAAGTTATCCTGTAACAATTCTGCATCTACTTCTGCCTGATGTAACAACCTAACCATTATGAAAACCTATCTAACACAAATTCTGCTCTTCATGGAAAGCTTTCAAAACACTCATGCATAACACATGTTTCACATTGTTACAGCCTCTCACAGCACTCAGGTTTCTTGGTGGACCATCGACCTTCTCCAATAATCACATCCATGTTTTTCCAAGAGGAGAAGCTTAATGAGAACAGCATCCAACAACAATCCCTAAGCTCAAGAAGGAGCCACTGACTCCCAGAAGAGAAGCCTGGACAATACCATGACACCAGAAGAAAATGCGTGACAACAAACCCACTGTGAAGTGCATTATTTTTGCAACTGGCTTTAACATTGTCATTTCAGCACCTACACATTTCCATCTTCACTTGCATACACCTTAGAGGGAGTGGAAAATGCTTCTGCAATCTGGTATTGCCTCACAGTCAGTCGCTTCATAGTTTAAGGTACTCCACATCAGCAGTGGAAAACAAACTATGCCTTGTTGAAAGCAGAAGAGATGAAACTTTTGCCAGAGTTCAAGCACTTGAGTCTATCGGGTTTTCCCTGAAAAAGATCTGCAAGCCAGCACACACACAATAAGGAAACTGTTTCTTAACCTGCTATTAATCAGACAGCATAAATCCCAGGCTTTGATTTCAAAGCTGTTAAGATATGGTTTGCCTGCAGTTTCAATATGATATGCTTCTTCATTCAGCTGCAGATTCAAGAGATGTAAAAAAAATTCTAACACTTAAAAAACTGTTGTATAAAAGCCAAGTCTTCGGAGAGAGAGTGAGAGCACACACGTGCACAGAGAGTGGAATTAAGATTCTCTCTGAAAGTAATCCGAAAATCTTATCCAAACAAATAGCTTTTTTGAAGTTCTTCACAGATCATCATCCAATGATCCAACTGTCATGTTCAAGCTCATGTTATTCTCATCGAATAATGGAAACAAAGGAGCTCAAGAAATAAAATAAGTAATTTTAAAAGTCTTTCAAATGCTAAGATTCACACCTTTAATACACTTCAAATGGATGACAGCGCTAGTAACCCTTTCTAGTACATGACATGCAGTTGGAGACAAACACACACACTACTCTCCAAATTAAGTCAGTGGACTTTCCTTTCTTACCTTAGTTTTTCCATCTAAAAACTTAATGTGAAGTCAGAATGTGTCTGCATCCTGTTCTTGCAATACACTCACAAGTCATCTAATTATTTAACATAGTGGTTTTATTCAGAGCATTCCTGGACCATAACACATTTACTAAATTAACATTCGTTTGACAAGAGTGGTTAAAAATACATATACAGAGACTATTCAGATGCCTGTTTGATCTTCACTAAGAAAACCTAAAAATAATTAAAAATTAACTAATCCAGGTAGAAATAATCCCAACAGCATATTCCCAAAACAAAAATAGGGCAGGCAAAATCTTGCAGATTATTAGTGTACACAACAGTATGCAAAGGAACTCAGTATGCTGAGACTTGTATGGGGTTTTTTTCCCCTGCGGATTATTCCAATATTATGTTCTGTGTTTGCCAACATAATTGAACAATAAACTGCCTCATTCCCTACTAACAAACTATACACCATGCAAAAAATTGCATGTGAATACCAATGAGAGGAAGAGCACCCTGGCTGAAACACACTTGTCCATGTAACTCTGCAAATAAGGACTACATACAGTAACTACGGGGTGCTGGGTTTTTATATCTACCTACTCTTCACAAGAACAACCTTTACTAGGCAGGGTTTTCATCTTTCATTTTCCTCCTCTTTTGAAATGGAAACAAAATAGGATAGAAGGAGAAAGAGGAAGAAAATGAGAAACTCAAAAGGGTCTAGTGAAGCAATCAAGGGATTCACCAAGTATGTGTGTTAAGCCACATCAATAGTGCACCTAATTATTTATTACTAATGTATTCTGAGTATATGTCAGTAAACGTCTGGGTGGATTCTTCTATGAACCTCACCACAAGGCAATGATTTTTGCCAAAAGACAATGAATCACTTTCACACACTGAAATGCAGCAAGTTAAAATGGGGGAACATTTCTTCCATTCGTCCATTTCAGTTTCTGTGCAAGCAAACTTCAGAAGCTGGAAAATGACCATCCCCTCCCTACCCCCTTCCCCTACTTTCTGAATCATCATGACGGTCATTTCTCAGTTGTTAATGGCTCAATTTCCATGCATTAAAACAATAACCTTCTAACAGCCCCTAAAATATTTGAGGGCTGACTTGACTTTGCAGTCAGCAAGTGATCATTTTTCAAGATCTGTCCTTATTCACCAACAAAGCTGTGTGCCTTCCCACCCCAAAAGCTCAACACATACATAATAGTTTTCAGCAAGAAGTTCAACTTGTCTTTTTGTAAAACAGTGATAGCATGATCAGTTAAATCTCCATCTTATATTTTTGCATTAAGAAAACACAAACTTTATGAGTTGGCAAAGGGTGAAGAGATTTGCATTAGAAGTACTATTTTAACAAGAACATTGCTTCTGGGTAAAACACAAAACCAGAAGGCTCATTTCCTCACATCTTGTCAACCTCAAATCACTTTCTTCTGCAGACACATCACTTGAACAATGCTTTCCAATTCACAGGTTATATATTTCTCACCACTGTCAGTAGCTCTCAAACTCTGGCTGCACATTCCTCCCAGGAATCTTTACACAGTGTAATTTCTGGTCATGTGGGTTTGCTATCACCTGCACTTGAAGCTCATGTTACGTTAGGATTTGCATTTAAAACCTCCTTGCACTTGGAGAAACAGATACCTTGAAATATCAGGATTTTTGAAAAAAGGGGGAAAAAAAAGAAAGAACTGAGAACGTAAAGGGCAATGAGGTAAGCAAAATAAATTAATCTCCCCGAGCTGGGTCACTTGATGCTTCCACCTCTTCAGGCAAAGAGTCACTCTCGTGCTTTGACCCACAGTTCTGGTTCCAGGAGAACAAAGTGCCAGACCAACTTCATTAGAGAGTCCATAGTTGCAGAGCAGCAGCAAACGGCACCTGCACAATCATTTTCATTCTCACAAAGACCCCTGCTACCTGACTTAACTCTGACTTATAATACCAAAAAAGAGCTCTATTTTCTTCCCATAATTAATGTAAGCAAAAAGAGACTTCATTTTAAAACTATTTTTTACAAAAATTTTCATAAACATTTCCCTTCTACTAAAAATCATTCTCTAATACCTTAAGGAAAAAAACCCTATCTTTTACAATTTTCCAATTTAATTGATGATATTAAAAAGATACTAAACCTGAAGAAGAGATTACCCGAAGTGATACAGAACACATTTCAAAGCAATGTCCTACTGGCTTAATTGGCCAATTACGCTCTTTCCTCAGGGTATGATCAGTGTAACCAGACTCAGCAAGAACTATTTTAAAACTGTCCTACTTCGCACTAGAACATGCATGTGTGTATGTAAGTATATAAAAATAAATTCTATTTTGTATTGATCAACGTGCTGCTTTGGGTCTCTTTCTGCTTTTTGGCATTAGCATCATATTTGGCAAGGGCTCCTTCATAACTTGACATACACATTCTTAAATATAACACACAGCCCTCAGGCCACTTATTTCTCCATATTAATTCCATTTAGGAAATAAGCTTTGCATTTATTGCTGGGCCATCAATGCTTTTGCTAGCGAGCACAACTACTGAGCAGTGAACAGGAACTAAATTACCATTTTGCTGTACTACTGTGGTCTTAACCCTGGCAGAAGTCACTAGTTTTCACAGCTTCATTACCAGAGATCCTGGGCTAGTCACAGATTTGCAGTGGTTTAAGCTGCTAGTTCAAAACTGAAGGTTCAATTGGAGACACTTATTTTTATCAGAAGCAGATTACTACCTTAGTTTAGTTGGTGGTAAAACAAACACACACACACACCACACACAAAGCACATAGACAGATGAATTCCCATGAGATAAACATAGTGTGAACTTGCTTATACAAATCTACTTTACCACAGGAGAGGAGCAGGACATGAATGGTTGCTGTGGGATAGGAAGTGTAGCAAGTTCACAGCTTTTACTAATTACCCAGCACAAACTCACTGGACTGCCCACACACTCCAGGCAATTACACTGCAATACTACACCAGTTTGCAAGCTGCACTGGCAGACGGTGGGTGCGCACGGTGCTGCTGTTGTTTAAGGTTTGGATCCTCAAATCGATGGTTTTACTCACAACAGAAGTTGAGTTCAGAGCAGTCCTACAGCATTCTCTGGCATCTCTACCTGAAGCCCCACAGATGATCTGTTTATGAAGAGAGGAAGGGATTTCCTCCTCGCAAATTGAAGAGAAACATATTTCCAAGCCTCGAGAGCTGCTCGCTTAGCTTATAGCCTCATCAGCGATGAGGAGGGCAGAGCACAAACACAGCTATTAAGGAGCTTCAATGTTAATAAAATTAAATGTTTTAAAAGAAAACATCTGGCATCAGCTGTTTCTATAAGCTGTTTTTATTTAAGTTTCCACCCTAAAATATTGGACTCCTCAGCTATTCTCACATGTAAACCTGAATGCCAAATTAGACATCTTTAAAAAAAATTGTCCTAGGAAAAATTGGAAGAATTATTCACACGCTTTTTGGTTTGGCACTGTATTTGGTACTTAATGGGTTGGGAAAGAGCTAAGCACAACAGTATTTTTGCAATACATTTTGCAATGGAAATAGTTTTTGAAGAAAAGCACTTTTTATTCTTTTTATTGCATTCATTTGCCAGCGGTAATCACTAAAATTCAAAAATAGTAAATCTTCAAATGTTTCCACAGATACATTGATACAGATGTAGATTTTTTCCTCGACAACAGAGAGCTGTGAGTAAACTCTGGGGCAAAGTGGGAGAGAAGGAGACACAGCTGTTTCAGTACTGACAGCCACAAACTATAAAATCATGAGTCAAGCTCTCAAAAGAAATCAAGCAGAAAAACACCCTCACCAAAAAAAAAAAAAAAAAAAACCCACAACCCACAAACCAAACCACCACAAAAAAAACCCCACAGCACAAAACCAAACCGCAGAACATTTTAGTGCTTGGGATCTGAGGTGCTGTCCCACACCCCAAAAGCCTGCGTGAGCTTTTGATGCTATTCCCAGATGCATAGGGTAAGATGACTGCATGCCTTCACATTTCACAAGCATCAACCTCAAGAGCTGCCCACAAGCTACCCCGGTCAGGTCTACCAATCCCAGGCTCCTGCCCCCTGAAAACCGTTCAGAGGGGTAAGAGCTCATGAAGCAGTGACTGCCTCCTCATCCAAGCTGGGGAAGGTGCCACTATGGATGCTGGCTCCTTCTCAGCTGGAAGGAACATGGCACAGCTTGGAAGACTGAGGGGACTGGGAGAAGAGCAAAACCAACTCTACTTCCCTTTGAAGGACACGTCAGCACGTCAATGAAAGTATGACTGTGCGGTATCTCAACTTTTTTTGTAGGCTACTTGCCTGAAGGTTCTCCGTCTAGGCTGCACCCCATTTGACATCCCCAGGGTTCAACTAGAGACCACAGATACTTGTGATTGCTGTAATTTCTGCACTTACTGTTGCCTGCCAGCTCCCTCTTGGCCAGCTCACCAAAGCAGGTGACCACAGGTTCTTTCCACAAGCCCACACGGGTCTTGCATTTTGTGTCTTTTGGTGCAAGCAAAGTGGCTTGCAGTCTCTGACCTAAATATACGCAGAAGAGATTTACTTCCACACCATCAAGCCAGCTTTAAAGCTGAGAGTATCTGAGAAAACAAGCCTTGGTCTGCAGTAAAATTTATTCAACTTGGCTATTATTTATTCAGAGGCTTGTTTTCTAAATATATTTTACAGTCACACAACAATATTCATTAACTATAAAAGCAGTAGCATTTTACTACTAGTAGGAAAGTTTAATTTGACAACCATCATCTTCACAAAATATCTTGTCAAGAAGATCCACTGACAAGAGTCCTTATCTCATAACTGGTCAATAATTTGTGTGGTAGAACATTCAAGTGTTAATTGCCTCCATCCTACTTCAGGACACATCCTTCAAAGTCACATGTCTCATTTGACAGGCTCGATGAAATACATACACATTTGCTTAATTATTCTTAATTACATTCTCTGGAAGCATGAATGCTCAAAGATGCCTTGCCTATTGTTCTGTGTCAGGGAAAGTGTATGGGACCTGTTATTTTATTTCATTTTGCTGCCAAGGAATATTGCAAGATAATTAATTTCTACAGTTCCACCTACAGATTAATTTCAACCTTCTATATAATGATTTTTTGTTCTATAAACAAAAACACTTTATTAGGACTAAAAATTAAGAAGTTAAAAAGCTGCATAAAGTTTTGAAAACATGGGTAGTAATAGCTATTGCCCTCAAACTTTTGGAGGGAGGGAATTAAAACAGCACCAACTTAGCCATCCAGAAAAACAATGTATTTCATTAGAAATGTGAAAACTTAATCTTTATGGCCATTTATTTTGCAACAGTAATGTTTTAGCTAATTATTCACTTCAAACATGGTTCAACATCTTAATCAGATGCATTATAGACTAGAATACTGCTACCCTGTAGAAAGACTTTCCAAAATTTACCATAACCTCTCAGCTATGTGACAGCCTGAATGCATCTAGGCTCTAACTAAAGAGCATGAGAGACGGTAGGAGGGTCCAACTTAGGGAAATCCTTGAACACAGCAGGCTATTCAAGGCCTAAGAGACCTCTGATCAAAAGCTGATCATCTGAGTCACTCTAGCCCTCAGCCTCACACAGTATCATGTTCCTTTACAGTTCTGAGCCTTTCTGGTCCTTGTACCTGGATAACTACAGAATACGATAATAGATATATGAAGAGCACCTTAAGCAAAACATGACAAAGCCTTCCACAGCCCACCTGCTCTAGTTTTTATTCAACAAACAACAAGTTAATCTTCAAATGCATCCCCAACTTCCTCATGTAAAAAAGTGATGAGGAGTTTTCATTCTCACAATTGTGCTAATTGCAAAGTCTAAGCAGGCAAAAACTACAGTATATAAGTAGGAAAAGAATATTAAAGATCCCTGTCAGATTCCATTGCCTTCAACAGATTCTGAATCGAGTCCAGGATGAACACCAGCATCAAGAGGGAAAAGGTCTGGCATCCAACTTAAACGGGACTCACCCAGCCAAAATGGCTTGGGACAGGGTGTCTAGAAGGAATGTAAAAACACTAGCACTGAAGTGATTTGTCAGAAGTACTTTAAAACAATCTTTCTGCTGAAGTCTTGCAAACATATTCCCCGAGGAAATACCCATTGCTCACAGTGTGCTGTCTGAAGAAACTTTTGTGTTCTGTGGTTTAGGACTGTGTTACCTTGTAGGCTACTATTATGACCTGTTAAGACAGGCCCATGAAAAAAACTTGGGCAATTATACAGAAATTTAAATACATAAACTTCTTGACAATTCTTACTCACTCTATAAAATCTCATGTAAACAAAGGAAAAGAGCACTACCTGTCACAGGCACCTTAACAAAACAGCCAGCCCACCTAAATTGCCTCCACATTACCTCCTTACACAAGAAAGCATCCACAAAGTAACTTGTGTTGGGAGCAAGGAGAAAAAAAATAATAAAATACCAATCAAGCAAACAAGCCATGAATACATGCCAGACTTTAAAAGAAATGCTGCTTTCCTACATGTTCTTACTGACCTGCTTTCTGGTCATGTCACTTTCTTCAGGACCAGTCTTGTTGCTTGGCCAGCTGTTCATCTTAACTGTCCCCCCAAAAATATCCATATAAAAACGATCCAATTCTCCTGAATCCCACAGCTATTCCCAAAGGTGCAAATGGCAGCAGCGAGAGTTGTGGACACAGGAAAACAGTCCCATCCCTGTCTACATTTTGCTCAGTTAGCCCTACAGGCTGAGAGGGCATATGTGTTGGGTTTTCTCCTTCCATAAACAGAAGTTTAGACTCTGCTGGAGTGGACAGCAACTACCAAAAGCCTCTTCTCATTATACTGAGTAACAGAAGCAGATTCATTTGAAATTGTGCATGAGTGCATGTGTTTCTTATACGTGTTATTTACAGATACACATCATAAACCTCCAGCCTAGCTGCCACCATCATCTTCTTTCCTCCTGAAGAAAAATCCTTATCATTTTTCACTATTCTCATCCAATCCTTCCAAGAGAAAATAGATACCTGCAGTCTTTCACACCAATAAAAATTTGTAAGATTATGTTTCCTATATGGTTTATTTATTGATTTATAAGTCTCCTTTCAGCAGCCCACTTAAAAAAAAATCTTCCTAGTTTTGCCTGGGCAAACAGGAACGTTTGGCAAAAAGATGCTGAAAGCAGCCAGATTGCGGGACATTCTGGTCACTCCAAGAGTGACCACAGTTTCAACAGTCGAGGATCTAAAATTTAAAAATGCTATGAATATCCAGCTATGAAATCATTCAGAGTTCAGCAAGCTTCAGTGACCCTGATGAGCACAGCAGCCTTGGCATGGCAGAGAAGCAGGTCCTGAGGTATCCTAATCTCAGAAAATTAAAAGCTTTAAAGATTAAGAGCAGGACCTTGAAATGACCCAGAGAGAAAGAGAGAGACTAAGTGGTTTCTGCAGCCAGTCTCTTCCAGACAGCAGGCTGCTGCTAAACCCCCAACGCCTACAACCAGTAGCTCCAGCTCAGAACCACTCCAGCTCAACACCTTGGTGTCTGGAGGGGCAAGATTAGAGCTGCAAGGCCCAAAAATGGAGTTTAGTTTTCTAGAAACCTGGAATGGAGGGAGACATTACTGACTGCATTTGCTACCCTATGTCTAGAATATGCCTGTTTTTCTGGATGACATCACTCGAGTTGCATTTACCCTGAAGTGATGATGTTACTAAGTCATATGGGGAAGATACTGCACACATTTCCAAAGTTCTGGTTGTTTTTGTTTATCTTCCTCCTATTCTCTTGCAAAACGGGGACAAAAATGGGATGCAGAAATCCAGCTGAATTCTAACCAGTACTGAAGACACCAAGTTTATTGCATTTCATTGGCTAAATTCCTGGTTTTAAACCCTAGGATGCCCCTTACCTTTCTCACAGCACCACAATAACTGCTTTCGACTCACAGTTCCCAAAAATGTCAGATCATTTCCTGTCAAGCTGCTGACAAGTCAGGTGTTCCTCTGTCTTCATTTTCTGCCTGACCAGTACCTCCTTGTGCTCTAGCCAATTACTCCTAAATGCAAGGTTTTGTACTTCACTGACCTGCATCCCACTGCAGCAGAGCAAAACACTAGGATTTCAGGACACCAATCTGCAAATTATTGGGTATGTGCATGTAGGAGAGAGGGAGCAAAACATCCTCAACCTTAACACAGTCAAGTTAAAGCACAACACTTTCACAGCAGGTTAAGCACAAACCAGGATTATCCAAGGGAAGTATGCCTCTTATACCTGCAGGCACCTCAGAGGAGGTGCTGAGGGGGGCATCCTCCCAGGCAATTGTCCCCTCTTCCCTCTGCAGCAAGGTACATGTGACTTTTTGTGCTCATCTGCAGTTCACTCACTGATTTACTCCCGAACATCCCCGTCATTCTTCCTTCACTCCATTCTCATCATTTCAGCCTTTTGCAACTATCACCACCTGCATAATTTATCCTAAAGGTAAGAAAGAATGGTCTGGAGGAAGACTGTAGTGGGAACACATCAAAGAAAAATGGGTCACAACAGCTACAATGGTAGCATCTAACACAGCCAGTCCTGGTGTGGCACCCAAGAGCCAGTCCTGGTGTGGCACCTAAGGCAGGCAGCTGAAACATGAAAACACAACACTTCCTATTGACCCACAATTAATTATCAGAGGAACGACTTCAGAGAGCAAGGAAAAGACCAGGGAAGGTGAGGGCTACATACATGACAACAGACACAATAGTTGTTCTCTTTGATTTCACAAAACCCATTTCAAAAGATAATTACGATAATAATTTGTAGCCCAAGCTTTGATGCACCTTAGTACACCCAGTTTCATACCTCCCTATTCATCTTTGCAGAGGAATGAAGGACCTCCCAGCAGACTTCACATTACCTGGCAGGACAGGCCACTGGAAGAAGCAATTACTCAACTGAGTACAGATTGCGCAATTAGGAGGAGGCCTGCACACACATGCAAAGTACACACAAACATAACCTGATTTTTAATGTCAAAACAACACACTAGACATGAAATTCCAAGCAGCAAGGTTATTTCCATGTGTTTTGGGTTTTTTCCTAGGATAGCCACCACAGAGAAAATCAGAATCGTGTTTCAGGAACAATTCATATCATTGATTTTATGTGCCCAAAGGAAGCAGAAATTAAAACAAGGTGGAAGGTAGCTTGCCATTTCAAGCGCAAAGTCAGGCAGGAAAAGCACCAACTGGTCTCTGGCTTGCCAACTTGCTTGGCGATGCCATTGTGGGGTGTCAAAAAGCAATGAAGTTAAAATCATTAGAATTATCACGGAGACATCAATGGAAGGAAAAGAAAACGTGACGAACTCACGCATACTACTACAAAAAAAGATCTCAAAAGAAAGTTTTTCCTTCATCTTACTTGATTTCAATTAATTATAAAGTTAGCTGGAAATAAGAACTTCCTGTTCTCTGCAGCAATTTCTATCACCTCTGCATAAAACTGAAAACTGTATCAACTTCTATACGCAACGCTCTGGCTGCATTGGAAGGGAAGCTCAGTTCAGCTGTATTCAATACTCTATCTATCGAAGAACTTCTAACTAATTTAATTTCTAACAGAACAGTTTCTTTATCTTCCAATAGTTATAAAAACATGACCTAAACTGGTATGTATGGAGTAGACATACACACATGAATATCTATAACATATTATTTAAAATTCTTCTCTACATGAAATAATCTTCAGAGGCACCGCTTACATTTTTGAAAAGTATTCATCAAACAAAGGCAAGACTGCTATCACAGAAAGTAGAGAAACCAGTATAAGCAAAAGGGCTGCATGTCTTAGTGTTAACAAGCCCTGACCAATTCAGAATACAGTTATTTTCCTTCTGGCACAGCTGTATTACTCACATGCATGAAATCCATGCCAAAACGCACCCATAAAATTAATTACAACTATCCAGTCTAATATAGTAAACAACAAGGCAAAAATAGCTCTAGACTGTCTGTTCATTTTATATCTTAAACAAGATAATCACCTAAAAGGCCCAGAAAAAAAGTTTTGCTAAAAAGCAAATTTTATACATGCATTCACACAGACACATGTTGATGGTAATTTT
Organism: Strix aluco; assembly: GCF_031877795.1. Classification (NCBI taxonomy): domain Eukaryota; kingdom Metazoa; phylum Chordata; class Aves; order Strigiformes; family Strigidae; genus Strix; species Strix aluco. The sequence continues at coordinate 73,844,817 of NC_133931.1, forward strand.
TGTTTTCACTTTCAGTTCTCAGAGATGGTTTATGGAAACCTGTGTCATCTCAATCCATGTGTACCAGCAATCACTAAAAAAAAAAGGTAGCAAGACAGAATATTCAAAAAAACACCCCCCCACCCCCACCCCCCCCCTCCCTGCTAGCCTGGCTAAATCAATTGCAGGAGTTAAAGAAATCAATACAGGTCTTTTCTCCAAGAATATAAAGGGAGGAATTAAATCTCAAAGCACAAAGAAACTGAGTTTATAACTTCAGGAGCACCACCCCAATATAATCTTCTACACTGACTATTATCATATAAGAAAGATCTCAATTGTCAGAACCAACCACCCTCATTTTTCAAGTTCCAAAGAACTATAAAAATTTATTAGACTAGTCAAGACATTCATCTGAATAGATTTCTTACAGTATGCCATCTTTTTAGAGAAATAAGAGCAAATGTAGATAGAAAAGTCGTAAAATTCTTAATCGCAGAAAATGGAAGACGTGTGCATACAGAGGGAACAATTTTATCTTTTCTGTTCCTATACAGACCTGTATGTACCCACTTAACCCCACACACTCCCGAAACCTCAGTGTTTCTGAAAAAATATGCTTATTTATCTAAATTTAGTAAACATTTACTTACCCTGCATCCTCCTGGAAGCCTTCCAGTTCATCTCTTTGTTCTGCTAGGGTGGATTCTAGATCCAGATAAGTACCGTTGTGAGACAACTGCAGGGTGCAGTCATCAAGCTGTAGAACAAAATTCAGATCATTAGATTACAGCCATCACTCTCTCTAACATACCTCTAACATCACCTTCCCATCTTCCAGGTCCCCAGACAAGAACTCCCTACAACAAACCCTGTTAGGAGTGGAGGAGAAAATGGGTGCTGTTTGGCAATTTATGCAAGTCCATATTCACTAAACCATGCTTGGTAACAACAATATCAACACAACTAAAACACACAGAAAAATTTATTTATTTGAACATACAGAAGGAGATTAGAGGGGTTTATCACAGCGCTTTTAGAATCCTATAAAGAAAGAGAAGTTAATTTAAATGTATATCTAGGATATGAGTGAGTGTTCTCTGTTCTTACAGCACATTTAAGTAGAGTTTCTAGGCTTCTGGATGGAGCTGGAAGAAAGAAGCAGCTGTTTTGTGAACTACTGAACATCCCCTACAATGAAGGATACAGCCAAGGGACAGTGAAAGGTGTGGCAGTCAAGAGTCAGGGTCCTGCAGCAAGGGAGAGTGCAGTCAACCAAAACCCAGATTTTCTGGCGTTCTCATTTTAGGGACAGGCACTAACTGGCCTCAGAGGCTGCAAGGAAGACCTTCCTAAGTACCAGGGGGGGAAGGACTGGACATTCATACTAGCCTCCTGCAAAGGTACTGAGGTAACCAAGGACCAGACCTGAAAGCAGAAACCTGCCTGCAGTGACGCTGAAGTGGGAGAGAGCAATTAATAAACCCTCTTTATTTCCATCCTGTCTTTCCTCATCTTCAAGTTTTCCATTAATTTTTCCAGGTGTTAAAAAAAAAAAGTCATATTTGGTCAAGTTAGACAAGGAATTTTTTTTTTTTTTTTTTTTTTTTAACAGGGAGCTCGTCACAGAAGGTGGTCTAGGAATATCCACCCCAAAACTCTGGCTAACTCGTTGCACAGAAATACAAAATAATTACTGGATTGAGAGAGTAAACTGAAGAAGCCCAAGCGAAGAGCTAGAAAGTAACATGAGATCCTCTCTCACCATAAGATAACCCAGTGTCAAATCACAAGGAATGAGGAAAAAAGCCTTCCCAGGGCAGGGAAACAAGAAAACATTTACCAAAGGGCAGGTGAAAGTACAGAGTTGTCTTGTCTCACCACTAGGGAGTTATGTGACCATCTGCTTGGAGAACCCAGCCCAGAAGCAGAGAAACTGCCACCACTGAGCCCAGCTGGATGGGTTGCCGTGGACCTTCGTGTGTCAGCACCACACTGGGGGACCTTTTTTAACTGCTTCCAGGTTCACAAATATTGTAAACCCCAGATGTGTTAATAGATACAAAATCCAGTCTGATAGCCAAGCAGTCTCAGACTGACCTGCCAAACAGAAGAGGTGTCATTCCTCTGGATTTGGCAAAACAGACAGGTCCTTTGTATGCCTCCATCTACCAAAAGGCAACCGTGACAGTGGTGGTGTAAAGGTCACTTTGGGACAAGAAGAATGTTTAACACCATGCTCCATACCAATCTGCCACAGGTGGCAGCCAATGACTCTTTGAAGGGGTAAGCAAGGATCTGAAACAGCCAGTGACTCACGGAAAGGAAATTACAGTCCTTTATCACATCCATGAATTTTTCTTTCTGCTCTTTTTAACACTAGAGAAGAAAATCAATGAGAATCCATCTTTGATGAATTACGTCTTTTAACTTCCCATCAAAGTTATGGTTCCCAGTAGCTGTTCAGGAAAGCATGATAAGCAGCCACACTTCTTATCTGGCAGTCAATATTAAAACTTAAGTCACCCAGTTTCCTATCATTGATTTATATATGCAAGAAAACAACACAAATAGTCTTTGATTATTCTGGATTAATTAGAAATACTGCAGAAGAGCTCATTTATAATTAGCAAGTGACAGAACGCAACTTTTGGGTTAGACTACACCATTATGCTTTGCACTGTTTGCAATCTGAAAGAAAAGTTCATCATCTGGAGAAAGGGAAAGGGTAGAAGGAGGAGGTAAGGTTGTATTTCAAACCTCTTCCATTTTTTACTTCCCTTTTTTTCCCCCTTGGGAAAGAGTAAGGCAAATAAGGTGACATAAGTTTTTATGCTGACTCCTGGGGATAAAAGAAAGGGAAGAACCTCCAAGAGCAGCTCTGATTTAAGAATACCAACAGTATTACTACCATGTATCCTTCCAGTTACAAAGGATACTATTAACCTATTCTAATTCAAAATACACTCTTTAGAGAAGAAAGACTAAATACTACTCTGGGAAACTTTTCCCAGTAGTCCAAAGTATCTAATGAAATGCTAATTTATTCAAAGTAATGCCAAAAGGCAAACTACTAATTAGATAAATGTTCTGCTGTCACCATGGAGATTAGGAGATCTGCCCACAATTTCCAATTATACTACATAATTAGGGAAAAGGAACTGTGCTTTACAAATATCTTATGACTTTAGTGTATAAAAAGCGTGATGAGAACAGGAAGTACTGCATGTACAAAATAAAGAATAGGACATTCTACCTATGTTCATCTCATCTCCATAGTTTCAGCTGAACATGCTATTCGTTCAGACTTTAAAGTGCTGTACATGGCACACTATATTCATTAATAGGAGTCAGGGTAATGGGAGATATGGCAATATCTTTAATTTCCATTACTTAACACCAAGTCCTGCCTAAAAGATTTTTTCTTCTCTTTCATGTGTACACACAGAGATGGAAGGGAGCAAAATAACACTTTCAAAAGGAGCGTAAGTATTAAGGCAATGGACTCTAAAATCCTCCTTATATAGGATCACTTTGCTACTTTGCCTCCAAGCTTCACTTGCACACATATTTTGCAGGCAGAATACAAAAAGAGAAGCCACCTTATGAATTATTTTTAATTAGTAAATTGCCTGCATTTTTCAACACAAAGGATGGCTGATGTTCACTCATTAGTGCTTATTAGTAACAATTCAGGATGTTAGTCTCTCCTCTCTGCTCAATGTTAATCCCATGTTTATCTGCTACGCATCACTTCTTCCATCTCCAGAGACCCTCACAAATGGCCCCATCTAGTTCATTCACAACATGCTCTTCACCTTGATCATAATTCACATTAAAATCCTTATTAACAACCATTTTCTCTTAGGAGAATCAAAAGGCAGAATCCATAAAGACTGTCTTTCTAAGAACATTTAACGGAGATGTTTTCCATAATCGTGAAGGAAGACTGCTATTCTGACTTTTCAGAAATTAGTTCCATTCATTTCACTTTGTTCTTCACAATTCTGTTTAACTCTTCAGTATTCCTTACTTGTCCCACAATTCAGATCTGCATTTTGTTGTTATTAAACTGCATAATTCATTTATACTATTGCCACAAGGTCAGATTCTCCAAGATCTTTTCATAAGCTTACGAATCCATTTGTTCTAAAATCTCTCTTGCCAGTCCCTTCAAGTAATTTATATTTTTCATATTACACTTTGCTGTATTTCCCAGAAGAGCCAAAAGGTTGATAGAAGTCATTTAAATGCAACTCATCCTGCAGGCTTTACGACAATTTCCCATACTTGCCTATAGTCACATTAAAAGAATACTACAGGTTATCACGGAATCATGAACATAAAGACACACTGTCAGACAGGACAAATGTAATGCTACTTCTTCAAGTCAAAAAAAGGGTTACTCCTTTTTCAGTCTTCTGCAAGTTTTTTGATTTTAGATAAGCATCAAATGATATCATGAACATCTGTAAAGCTATAAAAACTATGCATGCATTTTGATTACATTCTCATCTTCTCAAATTAACAGTTTCTTGAGAAAATATCCAGAGTACATTTTTGAATCCCTATTGATATTCCCAAATTCTCTTGTCTCTATAAACAGTGAGTCTACCTAGAAGTAGTGTCTTTCACACGAGTGAAGGAAGAAAAGCTAAGGTACATGCAAGAATCATCAAAACAAGTGTTTTCACCAGGATCACCAGCTGTGGATAGCCAGAGCTATCAGCAACCATTCTCCCACTGGGTTTACATGAAGGAAGCAAGGAGAATATGGCTGTCTTTATGCAAGTATTCTTCACTAAACATGTAACTGATGTGCTAATGTGCTAATTATCTCCATTTTCATATTGAAACCTAGTTGAAATATTAACATCTGTACTCTGTCACAACAAGATAGGTATCAAGAAGTAGTAGGTGCTTAGGTGCTGATTCACTGACCTACAACTGTCTAGTCTGGACGAAAGGAGAACCTGGAAAACGCATCTTAAGCAGCACTGACCTCACTAGCTCTTCGTTGATTTTCCATAACTGACCAGAAACATGGAAACAATAAGAGAACCAGATGTTTCTATAAAACAGCCTGAAATGAAAGTAAAGGTACTAAATTAAACCAGTTTTTTTGTAATAAATGTTCCAAAACAGGAACTGAGAGATGTTTGAACTTTCTTGGATCATAGATGGTATCCACACTGTCCAACCATTATAGTACCTATGCTGCAACTGTAACCGGCACAAATGGAAAACTAAAAAAGCATCAGGTACACACACAGACCTAAACACCATCATCCCAAAAATTTCATACATATATACATATGCATATATATTATCCCAGCAGTGTTCAAAAAAGTAACAATTGCCTGAATTTGAGAGTCAGATCCCTGAATCAAAAATTGAGCCCTCAGAAAGGAAGGAACAGCTTTGTCTGAGAAGCCAGAGCCAAACAAGTACAGATAAACACCAGAACTTCAGGACAGCATCATCTACTGTCTGTAACCATGACGTACTTTTCTCTTCATTCACTTTCCAAACATCTTCAGGAAACAAGACAGGTTACACACGCCATTCTGCAGGTGTTCTCAGAGCAGAACCACCCTGTGCTTTCAATAAGGCAAGGCAAGAATTAAGAAGTATGTGATCATATTGCTACTGTTTGAAACATAATGTATGTGTCCAAACAGAGGAAAAAATTTTTTTTCAATTTAAAAAAAAAAAATCAAGGTTACATTCACAATTTTTATTTTGCGTACAATAAATATTTGTGTTGCAAGCATCTCCAAGTAAGTACTTAAGAATATATTTTTCAAGTGAACCAGAATGATAGTTTCAGCACAAGAGATTTTACTTATGTCCTTGTGAGTCATCACCACAGTTAGAAACTCTTTAAATAACCCTGAAATAGAGTTTTCCCACAGGAAAATGGAAATGTAAGAAAATGTAAGGGAAATGCAAGAAAAATGAACAGTAAGTACATAAAAAGACCGTAAGATTGTAAGTAATATTTATACTGTTGAAGTTTCTGCTTACAGTTGTTTCACTCTGAGAAGCTGAGCACAATTCATTACACATAAGCAAACAAACATCCAATTAAATGGTTAAAATACCAGAACATTTAAAAGCAGAGCTTCCTAGTTCCTCATCCTTTTCCACTTAACCCATTACAGAGTGAAACCGTACCACACAAGAGGAGAAGGGTGTCCTGACTTTGATTATAACTAGAAACAGGCACAGCAAAGTCAGAGCTGAAGAGCTCAGGCTTTCCCCTGCCTCGGGGGTCATCCCCACCTCACCAGCACCCAGAGTGCACTCTGAGGCAACGTGCCCGTCTGCCACATGAACACACCCAGGTTGGGGAAAGTTAAGCAACCAACTCACGCAAGTGTTCCTTATAGGCTACCTGGAGATCAAGAACATCAGGCAGAAACTCAGTTTGTCATCTTTTCCAGGTAACCAAATCCAGCTAGTAGTGGCTAGTCCCTCAACCTGTGGGGTCAAAATAATACATACTACAAGGCTATCAAGCTTTAAAGGACTCAAAATAGTTTGATAGTAGTACACCATTGATGACATTTTTCTAGTTTCAAGCACTGACCCACAGAAAGAGGTAATACCCATTTCTCTTCATAAAGAAGCCCTTGTTGCTGTGCAACAGGAAAGCTTGTAATTTCTCTGAATTTCAGAGTTGAAGCACATCATCATCAAAAGGAGCAAGGAACACGGGGGGGCGGGGGGGGGGTGTGTGAAGAACAGCAGCAAGAAAAGGTGACCATCAGCAACTAGTTTCATGCATAGAAGAAAAAAAAAAAAACAAAACAAAACTGAGTTTGGTCACTTTTTCATCTACTGCCTTTAGCTTCTTACAATCCAAGAGAAACACCTCAAACCAGAGGGTGGGGAGCACGAGAACAACAAAACATCTGCTTTGAGACACACAACCCACACATCCACCCACAGACTGAGTGCTGCCACCTGCTCCTCCTCACACACACTTGCGAGCACTTCAGGTACATACCAGTCTTCTTAATCAAGAAGCCCAGTGGGTAAATAATTCAATGCAAAGGCAACACACGCCTTACCATGCCAACAGAAACTCTGGCAAGTCTGTTTTCTCTTCCTCCAGATGTGGCTTTGCCACATTAGCCCACATCCAAAGTGGACTTTCCTTTGGTTTGGTTTAACTTCTCTGTCCCAAGGCAGCAGTAGGTTGTCAGAGGCTAAGGCAAAGGAAATGCCAGAGGCACCCTCCTGCCTTTTCAGAAAGCACAGCAGAGCCAAAAGTCATTAGAAAAGCTTCTCTTCCCTGTCTGTTCAAGGACCACAGAGCTGTATTTTTCAACAATCACAGAGAAATGCTCTTTCCTCAACCCCTTGCCCTGAGAATCCATTCAAAAAAATTATTTTGAACAAGTCTCTCCTAAACACCAAGGAGGTGTTACCAAGTCAACAACCAGTGTAAAGACAGAGACAAACGCCCTCACGATTTTATCTTCCATTTAAATAAACGTAGGCACTGTTCAGAAATTCAGTTTAGACAGTGATCAAGGATCACATTCATAGGATGAAGGGCCTTACATTATGAGACAGGAAGATACACTTATTAACTGGTGTTAGTACAAATCAACAGAACCACTTGACTTTGCAGCCACTAGCTGGAAGTACAACCAACTCTCACCAGATTTCCAGTAATTCCATCAGGAGCTAGTGAACAGATTATTTTGCTCATTTGGTTGTTTCCAAAACTACAGGGAAAGGGAATGAGAGGGAGAGATTAGAGTAATCCAGTATCCAATTACAGACATAAAAATCCCTCTTCAATCCTAGCTTCTGGCACAGACTTGGAAAATCCTTATGTTACTCAAATGTCTCAGCTCATCTTTAATTTAAACATTATTGGGTGGTAATTGTCATTAGTGTTGGCGTGCTCCTTACTCATCTACAGGATGCTTTGAAGAGTAGGGTTGATAAAAAGCAAAGTTCCTTTATGCTCAGTTTTTCCTTTCTAAATCCAAAGCCTTGTTTTCCTTCACACATCACAAGTGTGACACATCTGCACACTCCAGCTACAGAGTTTTTAAACATGCTCCCTTCTGGTTCAGCTGTTTCTAGTGCAACTGTGATCCTGTTTATTAAGGCCAACAAATGCCATTTTCCCCTCTGCATTCCTATCTCCACCCCTTCTTTACCTATTCTACTCAGGAAAAAAGAAAAAAAAAACCCACCAGCTCTGCCTGCTTATGAGCCCAAATGTATTCCATATTTCCATATTAAGCAAACTGCACAAAATGGTTTGTGCAAATAAATACTTAACACTTTTTCATCCAAGACCAAGTTTCAAACTGAGAATGACCATGCTATATTCAGAAGGCCTCATATTTTAATACTTCTGAAATTTTTTGAGTTACAGATCAGGTGATGCAAGTTTTCAGGACTGGCACACAGCTGGCCCTTTAAAACCTAACAGGATTGCTATCACTGTTAGTTCTGAGTAGTGAAAAATGGGAATGGTCTAATTGTATCCCACAGACCACAGTCAACCCACCAGAATAATTATCTGGCTTCAGAGCCACCACCAACCGCCCTCTCACTGAGGGCTTCAGTCCCTCCCTTCTCATGTGAGCTGGTGCTACCCAGCCTGTGCCATGGTTATGCATGTTTCAGTCATCACCACTTAGGGCAACATGACGGGGAAAGACCAAAGCATCTAGTCCAGGAGTGATGCCACATGACCCATCTCAGGTAAAAAGCTTAACATTAATGAGATGAAATGAAAGCAATTAATCTGTATGTAAGCCAAGTGTTAGTGCCCAAAATTAACAGTGTACTCTAAAAAGTGCCCTCATCTTCAAGTATGACAGTAACCCAACATACAAACACTGTATCTTGATCTAAAAGTCCCTATGCTCCAAATAGCTCCACTGCAATTGCTTAAAACTATACTACTCCCCATGCTTTTTTTTTTAAATTTAGTTTTGTAACTCACAGTATTTTCTTAAAAATTCTTTTAAAATTACAACAAAACCCATACTTTTATGATGTGAGAGTTTTAAAAGTAAGGTCAGGCACATGCTCTATATAGAAAGCCATTTATGGAGAAGGCAGCTGTGCCACCTTCAGTCATACATGCTCACGAAAGTCAGCAGGGTTTCTGAACTCCAGCAAACTCCTTCTTCCATATTCTAAATTTAGAGGCTGGAGAAAAAAAACCCAAAACTGATTTGCTAGGTATGTGACCTTACATTATGAGAAGTAATTTAGCATGTACAATAGTATTCCCCAATTTTACAGCTCTTCAGGAGTGATTAGCATAGCTTATGGGAATAGTTACTAGTGCTAACGCACCTCTGGTTTAATTTTAGCACAGTAATTGCCATTGTCAAACTACTTCACAAACTTTGTACACTTTGCTGAGCTTATGTGCAGTTGGAATGATGGAGACATGCCTACACACAAACTATAGGCCGAAGGTTTGCGCAATTGGGCGTAGGGCCATCGGAGCACAATTAAAAGGAACTGCTACTCTGATACGAAAACACTGGTATTTTGAACGTAGCCTGCACTCCTAGTCTGAAACAGCAGCTTTTATCTCTGGCCTGGTAGACGCCACAAAATATTCCTGGGGTCAGGTAATACAGTGCATGGAGTGAAACATTAATGCCACATTAGATCCTCAAGAGCCACTGGAACAATACACTGCCAATAAAAATATTCTGCTGAAATAACAAAGACACTGAAAACAAACACAGAAAGCTGTTATATTAATATTATGGGTTTGACTTAAGAATAACAGAAGGAAGTTCAGAGTTCAAAATTCTGGAACTGCTATTTCGAGGGGCTCTGAAATACAGTCAACACACCACAGCAAAAAAGTAACACGTAGATGCCTACCTGTTGCCATTCTTAGACAATTATGTCACTGACTCACAGACCTTTTGCTTCACAATCCCCTTTAAGACAGTGCTCCACAACAAGCAATTTAGAGTTCAATAGAGTATGAGTGTCCAAATATGACACCATGGCTTCCAACAGCAGCCACACAGGCATTGTTAGATAGCGCATGAGCACTCAGTGTCAACAACCATGGAACAAGAAAGCCAAATAAATTCATCTAGAGATGGGGATTACTGCAATGTTTAATATGAACTTTAAAAAGCTAACTGAAAACATTAAAAATAAGTTAATTTCTGCATAAAATCTATGCAGAATTTCATGCTGCATGGGCAACTAACACACATTCTTTCTTCCCCACTTAATTATTTTAAGTTAAATTAGTTATTTGAGATGACATGCAAACCAAACAGCCAACAGTAGAACTCAACAAAGTCAAATTGTTTAGACTAAAAATGCTGCGGTTCTTTAACCCAAAAAACCTACCACATTTTCTAGGTTTCTCACAGTAAACACAACGAACCTACAGGATAAGAGTAACCTAACCTCTGCATCTTGTCACTAACTTTTGGGCACCTAGATTCTTCCATTCCCTTTCCCCATCCATGTTGAGCTTTTCCTAAATAAGGTGACAAAGAGCTAGCTCTTCTCACCTTTGTGGTTAGGTATGTCTTCAGCTGAACAGAAAGGAGAGCGGCCATAAGAACAAGATCCTTTATCTGGAAGTATATACAGCTTTTTGGTTGAGACACAGGGGGTGCCTACAGCTGACATGCTCTCATTACCATTTGGCTGGAATTACTGTGAAGTATCCAAGGAAATGGAAATAATCTCTAAGAAGGAGATAACTCAAGAAAAGGGAGAGGAGGAGGGAAGGGATTAGCTTCCATGGAGTTTATCATCTGAGAAATCTTTTGTTCAGAGTGTGTGTGTGTATAGGAAAAACACGGAGTTATTATCTTAGAAATCGTACTTTTAAAGGTAAGACGTAGTCCAGGAAAGCAAAAAATCATATTGAATTTATGGCAAACAATACCACCTGGCTTCTTTTGTACTTCTGTTAAACTGAAAACTGCTAAGTACTTAACTGAAAAATATTTTTTTGAAGCGATGTAGCAAAATGAACCTATAACTTGCAGCCTTTTATTCTTAATGCATGCCCTAAGAACAAGCTTTCTATTAGTATTGTCCCTGCACCTTGCTTGAACAGTTAAAAGACACAGGTTGTTCTAAAGATTGCCCCATCACTACTCTATCCGCATTTGGGACACCGCAGGTTGCTCACTACCCTATCACAAAACTAAAATACAGGACTACTGCAGAACCAGCTGCACCGTTTAGAGGCGCAGCAAGCACACAGTAATAAATAAATGCAATCTATCTTCAGCAGTGGTGGTTTCACCAACGTAAGTGGCTAAACACCTACTAGACAATATACCACAAAAAGCAAGATACCAATCCCTAACCTACTGTGCAGATTGCATTTCCACTCATATGACCCACATCTGTACCCTTTTAAAAACAGTGCAGCTGGAATGTCAGTCCTGAGATAAGCTGTACTTAAAAAAAAAAAAAAAAAAAAAATCAGTATTTGAGAGAAGAGGTTATTTGCATCCATGATCCCCCCTCCACAAATAATCAAAACTAAGGAAACCAGAGAAAGTAGAAACAAGATACCAGGCCATGTGGAAATGTGAAGCAGGGAGGTTTTGGGGAAAACAAGACAGCTTCAGAGAGGAATGGACAGGAGTTCTGAAATGACTGCAGTTCTAGCAAAATTCACAAACTTTTGAGGGCCAAAGCAGGGGAGAATTCAAGTTGATGCGAGTCAAAGAGAGTCAGTAAAGAAACAGGAAGCCCAGGGTAAATTGTCTTTTGTTATAATCAAAATTTGACTTAAAGGCTTCTGGTTAGTTATCTGAAAGCTAAAAAAACCAAAACACTACCACAAACCCATGGGTTAAGATACAGGAAAATACACTAAGCACATTCACACCAAGGGTTTGTGTGAAATACAAAAGAAAATAAAGCATGGCAGGATTACCAAAGAGAACATCATACATTTCTCAGCGGAATCATTTTTCAGACATAGCCTGAATCTTGGAGGTTTAAATAAAAGATTTTTTTCTACTAACAGTATTCTAATGACTACAGTCATCAAGTCTCCCTAATACTCAGACTGCCTCTTAAAGGCTTTGTGGTTTCAAAACCAAACATCAATTGGGAAGTCATTAAAAAAAGCATGATTAAAAAGTTTAAGAGAATGAAACTCAATACAAGAACACTGAAAAAATGATGAAAATACATGTCCCCTGCAGACTCTCTTCTTAACTACTGCTTCCAGATTTTATAAAAGCACAAGGGATCTAAAGTCAGATTTTCTGCCCCTAAGCAGAATTTATTTGGCACTTATGCTTCATATTTTTTTTTTTTTTTAAATCATTCATTTCTTCCTTGTTTGATTAGCTGCCAAGCAGTTTCAACCCCCAGCTTTAAAACAGTTGTCTGGACTAGAACAGACAAACAAAAGAGAACCTCTGCATTCATTAGGATCACATCTGAACAATACTGAAACAGAAAACCACACTCTCCAACTCAGTTACAAGTAAAATATAAGTTTGTAAGGGAAGAATGAATGCAGCATTACCAGCCATATCTCAACAGTATTCATTCCTTGCTCACACTCTGATCACCCTGTTTCAAAGGGCATAGAGAGAAAATAACTAGAAACAAATGGCTTTAGTAATAAACTCCTGATCTATTTTCCTTGGCAGCAGACAGACTTAAGATGGTATAAGGGAGGACTAAGTGATGCTATCAGAGAACAGAAAGACTGAGATGGTTTGGGAAAAAGCAAGAGAGTATCATGGCACTCAAGAACAACAACAAAAAAAAAGTCAATTGTGCTCTTAGCCTGTTTAAGAACAAAGAAATACAAAACTGCTTAAAAGTGAGCCTTAAATACAGTACATAATGGGCCAATAAAGCTTATAATTAGAGTTCAAAGTTTAGAGATCAAATGTAATTAAATACTTTTAGGAATAGCAAGGCCAATTACTTGTAATTAAGAGCATATAAAACATGTATGTTTCAAGACATCAGCCATCCAATATCTATTATTTAAATTGGTCCATTAGGGTGGTACTCAAGTATCCCCCTAAACCATCTGGTATTAGCTACTGTAGATTGCTGCGATAGTTATCACTTTCTTCTACGCACAAGAGAATCACAACGTACCTGTACTTTGCTATACGCATAAAATCTCACATAAACCAATCTACTTGGGGCCTTTGTTTTCAGTTCTTGCTCCCAACATTTTTTAAAAGCATTTGAATGACCAAAGTAAAACACAAATAGAGGTTTTGATAGGTAACATGGGTCAAACCCACTTAGACTGAACACGGTTTTCTGCAGTACTTGATTAAACTTACAGAGGTCTAGCTTGTTGATTCCAAATGGATTTGCCTGCAGAAAAGATACTGGGAGTGTTCACAGACACCTACAAGACCAAACGTAGATGGCACTTTATGTATCTAAATGCCACCATCAGCCAAGTTGGCACTTGTCAACTTTAGAGCCAATAGCCTTGTGTATGTACTCTAGTCCTCTGTTCAGCAGTTGCAACAAACTTCTTGTGGTTACTTTTAACATAGATCACTTTGACTTCATGACAAATGGTTGGGTTTCCTTGCAATGCAGCTGGGCACTGAGATGTCAAAACAGCCCGGGAGCTGCTGGTTGGAAGTGTCTGATGCTGACTTGCCACCAAAGTCAATGTATTATGGAAGAACAAACCCTTAGATATTTGAGAATTAGTGAGGAAGGAGAAGACACTGTGGACATCTTTTGAAGATTAAGCTGTCAAAATTATTTTAGAGATGCTTAAGTGGACTGAGGGGTCTGACCATCAGGAGTATGTTCTAAGGAGCTGCATAGATTGCACATAGCTCTACTCCCAAATTAGCTGGTGTAACTGTTTTTACAATAGATAAGCCTTGATAACCATTTGGCTGAATTCAAGTGCTCCTCACAGCTGCCTGTAACAAAATAATTTGGAATACCCTGTCACATACACCTGTGTCTTGAAATTGTGTGGACTAATTGGTTAGGTATTTCCCAGAAGGTGCAGGACCACTATAGTGTTGCACCTTACAAAACTAGGGACTTCTCAAGTCTGTGATGGAAGAGTGTTCTTTGGCAAAAAAACCCAAAACCGCAATAAACACAGTGATCTATGGTTTTCAGTTGAATGAGAATGTAGATGTGGTTTATGTAGGCAATGTAGCTGCATGTAGAGGAGACATCTTTAATACTAAAAGCCGAAAAGAGTTTGAAGGTTTCCACATGGAGAAACATGCCCAATACTTGCAGTTTGGAACAAAGCTCGGAGCATATTTAAAGCAGTGCCAACAGTCACACTTCCCACAGCAGAATCAACCCTAAGGTGGTTAACCCACAGTCAAAAAGCAAGCTTTTGACACATTCAGAAAGAACAAATGTTCTCCCAAGCCTTAGATCAAAGCATTCGACAAGCTCATCCCTCATCTCCAGACCTGGCCTTTTGGTACTTGCTGCATTCTCAAAAGTCTAGAAACATAAGTACATGCTTTCTTCTGACACGAGAATTACTTATATACTACCTTATGCTAGAAAAAGCATCATGTTAACTAGTAACAATGAATAATATAGGTTTCTCTTCCACAAAGTAGCTTTAATCTCATTAAAAATTATGTGGCTCAAATAAAATGTAAAACCCTCCTCTCTAATAAAAACAGCATACATTTTGAGCAAGTAGTAGGAAGGGGAGAGACAGGTATGTCTCTCACTTTCCATATATTCCTTCTATAATCATGATACTCTCTTCACTGACTTAAAAGAAACAGTAACAGCCCTAAAACACAGAAACAAGTAAACATCACATTCAAGAAAAACATAGCCATTACTCTCTCTCCAGTATTGATTTTACTATGAATTACAGCAAGAACTAATTTATTTTCAGTATGAGCTTAACCACTATTACACCACAAAAACGTAACTGAGCTTTACCTCGGAGCTGTAGCTATTCATCCTTCCCGTTTCATTCACTACGAGCAAACGTCTCACATAGCTCACACACTCCAGCAAGAGCAAGCTACAATCAAAAACTCTGAAACATGAAGCACAAAGCTCTGTTTTATTCATGGTACTTTTGTTTACCAATTAATTTGAAAGCAGTTCTTACAGTGGGAAGAGTAGCTTGGCTTGGTTCAGCTCCTGTCTTATACTACGGAGTAAAACAACAGAGGCAAAACCCTTATGTAAAAAAACAAAAAAAAGCATAAAAACAATTGCAGTTTGCAAAGTATCAAGGTCTTTGGTGCCATTCTAACCTCACAATGTATACTCCGGTGTAACTTTATCAGCTCCACAGGGATGATGTCATCTTCTCCAACAGCGTGCCAGTGAAATAAGAAACAGGTCCCTGCAACATGCAAGTACCACCAAACCTTTTGTTTGGTTTTCAGGGCTCAAAGCCTCCCCTGTTGATAAACTAGCCCTGCTCTATTTAAAGACGGGGGAAGGACTTGAGTATTTGGGATGCATTCAAAAGACAGTCCATGAAAGAGGAAAGAGTTTTGAAATTCTCTGCAGGCACTTTGCAGTTGTAGTTGGTTGGTGCATGGCCATGGCAACCCTGAGCGCCCTGGGCCATCCCTGTGGCCATGGAGACCCACACTTCTCCTGCCTCTAGACCCTCTGGGTGAGCTTTTACTTCCCAGAGAAAAAAAAAAGGCAAGAGGCAACATTGAAGCCCATCCTGGCAGTGGTCCAAAGGAAAAAACCCAAACAAAACACAAGCCAACAACAAAGATCCACAGATAGGAAAACTGCTGACAACCTAAGCAGTAGGAAGTTTCTGATGATCCAAAAGCCATTGTGAAGCCCAAATAAAAAGAAAACAGCAGCTATGGTTGTTCAGCTTGGCCAGGCAAGGAAAAGCTGACTCAATCATCCTACACCAGGAGAGGAATGCACCTTTTTGTCATGCATGAAGAAGGTTCAAAGTAAGAAATTAAAAATACACTTCTCCCCTACACAAGAAAAAAGATCAGAAAACAGTTTATCTAAGTGTTACTTCAGTGAAAAGAGCAACTATGCATATGAGAAGACATTTCTACTCTTTCTTCCTTTTTTGAAAGTGATACTTTAATTTCTACAGCAGTGGCATTTCAGGTTGGGGTTTTTGTGTCCTTTTTTTCTGAAGCATTTCATTGCTCTTCACTGGTAGAGCAAACATCCTGCTAGCTTTCTCATTTAAATACATGCTTCAACAGTTTTCAGGTTATCTGGGTTTAGACAGAGAACTACGCCCCAGATGTTTCACTGAGGTTTTCCATCAGGAAATTTGTGGCCCTTCCAGATGTCTCAGATATCTAATAGTCCAAACTTATTCTTCCTACACAACAGTCATGAATATTTTATTTCCAACAAGTTGCTTATGGGATTATTATAAATGTATCCATAGGCTATAGGTGCAGACCGCACCAGATGGATTTACGATCATTTAATAGAGTGAGCAGCAATTAAGTCTTCCTATTCCTTGCATCTTAGAAGGCAATAACTGCTGCCTCATTCTCCCCAGCAGCACAGCGACTAACTACCTTTGCTAACATTGTATTGCAGCTATCAGCCATCTTCTCTCTCAAATTGTTTAGTGTTAACGTGATCCAGTTAAGCT
Organism: Strix aluco; assembly: GCF_031877795.1. Lineage (NCBI taxonomy): Eukaryota > Metazoa > Chordata > Aves > Strigiformes > Strigidae > Strix > Strix aluco. Next base: position 73,861,399 of record NC_133931.1, read on the forward strand.
ATCAGCAAGTGTTCCCAACATTCAGGCCAGAGAGCTCCTACTTCTAAGACCTGAGGAAAGGCTCACATACCCATCTAAGATAAGTACACTACTTCTCTTTGCAGCTTTGCCTTTTGCTTATTTTAGACTTCTTTTTCTCCCCTCAGAGAGCAGCAAAATAGTTCTAAGCAAGCAACCTTGGAAAGAAAAATTAATATCACATGCTTTTTCTTAAATAGGAAATATGTCTGCTACCATCTTCAGCAGCACTATACAAGACTGTGTTCACAGGTTTATTTAACATACTCTTGTCTGATTATTCTGGCAGAAACATCTCCCACTCCTCATACATATGCAGGCACGATTCCCAAAGAAGATACTGGGACTCCACATGGCCACCTATAGGGACAGATTCTGCACACACAGATATGTCAAGATTGCCAAAAAATGTATTGGGAAATACCAAACAGGAAAAGATGAAGGTCCTGATCTGTAGGGAGCAAACAAAGAAGTGTTCTCCCTCACTGGAAGGAGAGTCAGGTCTCGTCATAATCATGGCTATACACTGACTTCTTATTCTCACTGTAAACCCAGCTCTTCCACAAATCTGCACACACAGTTGTCTTCAGTACTTCCTGTGTCTAACAACAACGTAGAAAGCTCTGGCAATCTAGCTTACAAGGATTTGCTTAGAGTATGTAATTTTGTTTAGCTCTGCAGGCAGTTCTCATCTGAATTAGCTGTTTCTTTGAACATATTCGGATAAGGTAATCTTTAACAGAAATATATCTTTTTTTGTCGTTAAATACACTAATTGTAAGAAGTCATATCCTGAGCTGCACTAGGAAAAAATTTAAACATCTTGATTTTGTGTTTATTGGGGCACGAAACACTTTTAATACAAAAATCAAATCTATGCTATTTCTCTTTTACTCTCTTCTTCTCCAGTTAGAGATAATGTTTGTTTATAAGAAATTGCACTGATGTGTAACTGCAAGCCCTATGCACCAATAGAAAACTTAATACACACAATTCATTTGTCCTGACTGCCCTTCCAGAACCGTACGAAAATATTGAGTACTAGTGAATAAATATAGTCCCTTCTTTAGAAACAATAAATAACCGGATTGTAAACAGCCTATGGTATAGATCCGCAGATGATTCTACTATACTTTGCAATTGTTATGTAAGTGGTAACCTTGTCCTTACACTGGAGGGGAACCACGACACAGAGTTCAGTGTTGCATATAAAAGCCAGCCATGCTGTGAGTACGTGACAGTCAGAAATGCTGTGAGAGAAGCTTTGCTATTTAAGCTTATGTAGGATCTCTCAACCCCAGCATTGGCTTCCCCGTTAGCTTTGGCAATGCTGTTTTTCCTGTCTGTAGTAGGCCAGGGAAGCAAAAATCCTCCTACAGACAGCGTTTGCAATCTTAGCCAGGCCACCACAAGCACTGGATCCTAAGTTTCAGGACCTTGCCTGATCTCTGTCTGCCTCCCTCCTGCTACCCCTTTGCTACACTCAGCCTAGGAAGATGGTCTGTGACCACAGGCCCCCAAAATGTCAGAAAAGTGGAAGTTAGTGGATCCTGGCACTGACGATTCCTGTCAAAAAAGCAACTTTCACATCTCCAGTCTCACCACAGGCTGCCTGGGCAGAAGCTGGAGCAGCAACCACCTCAACCTCTGTTAGGCAACGATCAAAGTGTGAGAGAGAAATGGTGTCAGGCTATCAAGGCGCAGCTGGCCACTCTCCTCCAGAGAGCTGGTGGCAAAGGAAAGGAGACAGCCCACACCACAAGGGTGTAAGGCCACATCAAGCTAAAGAACACCTACATTTTTGTTTGGGTGGTTTTTAATTAATTTGAATTTTAGCAGACTCATTTCATTATCTTGAGTTTTGGTTTAAACACCTGATGTGGTCCCCAGCGACCTCCTGGAGAGGTGGTCAGAGGACAGCCTGTAGCACAGCCTGTGAGATCTCTGGCTGTGGGCTCCTCTGGAGAACTAAAGCATCAGTGGATTAAAGAATTCAGCCGTTGGGCATATGCAGTAACTTTTTTATCCCAACAGTACTGAGATGGTCTAGATTACAAAGATATTTGTGCACCTTAATGGCCCTGTGAGGTGTGGGGGGGGTCAGGGTTACCTGCTAAGCAAAGGCAACTGTCCAAGAGAGGAGGACAGAAACAGCTCTCAGTCACTCAGTTTGGCTGACACTGAAGAGCAAACTGAATCCAGGGCCACATTGCAGAAAGGCATATAAGAGCACCTCAGCATATAAATGAAAATAAAACATGTTAGGGGCTGACCCAGGTGTCTCTGCTTCCCTCCTGCTACAGCCCTGGCTGGCATTCAGCATCAAGTGACACAAGTCACACTTGAGAACAGGGGTAGATTTAGCACAAAACATTCAAGAGATTCTTTTCCCCAGTCATAGACCCTTTTCATACGCTACAATCATCTTTCAAAGAGAGGAATCAAGTCATTCAGCAATTTCCATTCCTGAAGGGTCAGCTCTGATTGCTAAACAACGTCACGGTAACAAGCTGACCCTCCTTTGGCTGGAAAAGACATAGTGGTTGCCGAAACCTCAACAGGATGCTAAGAGAAAGGAATCCATATTCATTACTGTCTATGGTTAAACTTGTACTGAGAGTACTTTTGGTTTATAAACCACTCTGCTGAGTTAACCTTAAACATGTCAAGCTTCACACAGGTCTATAATCTTCAGTAACATTTCATTTACTTCCAAACCTACAACAATATAAAAAAATGCAACAAATTCCATGCAAAGCCTATAGGAGTTGCTGGCTGACTGTTTTACAAGCCTAAATGATAGCTTGTGACAAAACAGCCATTTCAGTACCAAGTAGGATGTATTTTTTTTTTCAGGAAGGAGAAAAGGCAGAACTATCAAGTTCAACAGACAAGTACAAACTGGAAGTTGTTTAGTCTTACATTATGAAGACTGAATAGTTTGACAGTGTGATCAAAGCACACTAACAAAGGGGTAACAGAAAATAGAAGTACATAACCACAAGAAAAAGCAGGATAAAGGATGTACATCAGTTGTGCTCAAAAGGCACTAAGTGTCCATGCAGTAATCAAATCATATCTACAATATGTTTGAAAGAAGTACCTTGGGTTTGGATAATAAAACAATTACTGTAACTTACACAAGGATAGTGTTACCACAAAAACTTACTGCATCAGCTGTTGCTTCACTATAAAGAGCTCTTCAAGAAATAACGTTCAAGAGTCCAGCTGAGCTGCACATTGAGGCAGCTCATGGCCCACTAGTCCACTGCATCCACTTCAGATGACTCAAACTTCCAATAAAAAAGCCTCCTCTGACCCTTATCTAGATAACTTTAAGGGTGATAGCTAAGCAACTAGGAAAATGGCTTCCAAGTATCAGTCATACATCACCGTGCTTACCAAGACACACAGGAAAGTACCAGATTTACTTACTGTAATGTCTGGTCTGGAATCAAAGTATTAGCCAGCACTGGGTCATCAAGAGCATAGAGAAAATATGCTCACCTCTGATTACAGTCTGGTAAGTAAGACTAAAATTAACTAAAATATATTTGCATTGAGAGCACCTTACACATCAAGACAGTCTCTCACTGTGCTGACACTGATGAGACTGAGACCTAAGTAATTTTTCCTCCAGACCAATAAAATAGCTGGATACCAATTCAATTGTGAAATGAGTTGTGAAAGTTTTCTCAGTGGCTGGCTCAGGTATAAGACATATTTCAGGGAAGCTGGAAAGACTTAATATTTTTTGTTCCAAGCAAGAGATATACTTCTTTAACCTTATTTTCACTTATAGAAGCTTGAAGAATTTGAAGACAGCAAAATAATTCCTCTACCCCCAAATCATAGAATAACAGAGAAAGTACAAACCTATTTTCTCCTGGACAAGAACAAAACAAGGTGCCAATAAAAGCTCACTCATCAGCTTAGTACTTCATTTTGCTTTGTATGGCTTTAGCAGACTATGCTAAGGGCACAATATAACACCCAAAGGAGAACTGCATAAACAAAATGTTAACTCTAAAACCTGCCAGCAGCAACACTGGTATTTAAACTTCACAGCAATTTTGCCATTAGGAGACATTCTGCTGAAGAGCTTCTCCTGGAATCTCAGGCGCCGCTCTTCTCTGCCCACCCACCTGCTCCTGCACCCGAAGAGCCAACAGCCCACGCTCTGAAACCTCTCGTGTTTCTGGGAAAAAGGAATGGCTATTGTCCAAGAGTTAATACAAGAAAAAGAATATTTATTTTGTATTCTCCATTCTGCCACAAATGTACGTGTGCATCCAAAGGCAAACTAGGCTTTGTCTGTAGTACAAGAGTTTTGTTTTTTCCTTTTGCACTAGTGTAGTAGCTCTACCAGTTGTATCCATCTGCATATAAAGGTTTCAAAGCTTTAACTCTCCTGAACTTCAAACAGCAGCTCTTCACTCAGTGACCTCAAAAAGTTAGAAGTCAGATTTATGCTACCCAGTGCAAGCATCTCTGCAACTAATAGTACATGTTTTCCAACTGTAACTTAAGGAATATGGGCATGAGTACACAAGGCTTTCAATATTAGGTTGTAATACACAGCTTAAAGGTAATTTCATTACTAGCTTATATTTTTTTAGCAGGTTACAGCAACACCCCTTCCATAGACAGCCCTCCAGCAATTGCTTCTGAGAATTAAGAAATTATAATATCACTGTTTCCAGGTATTAAATAAGCACATTTCTTGAAAAACTACAGCCTCTCTCCAGGATAGTTTTCTTCCACTGTTACCTACAGTGGAAGAAAGGAACAGGCCCTGGTTACTTGAGACAGTTCTCTCATGCACATCACCATGGTTTCATCCACCAATAGTAACGAAGTAGTTACCATCAATGTCCAAAATCCGTCTCCTTGAGGAGGCTGACTCAGTGACCTGCAAACCACCACCACTTGTAAACTGAGCTTGAGCTTCCTGCTACAGCGCAGGCTGCAATACTGAAAAACAGCAAGGGGAAGGGTAGGAAGAATGAGACCCGGCACAAGCATTGCTTTGCTACACAGGCCTTTGAAATTGCTAAAACACCTCAATGTGTTTGTATAAACATTCTGTGCCTGGGGATTTGCACTCACCTCCCTTCTCCATAACAAAAACACACTAAACACAGTAATTAGCTCCAGTAGCACCTGATTAAGTAAATAGGTTTTTCTGTTTCCATTAGTAGCTCAAAGACAACACTAATATGAGCACCACTCAGGTCACCACCCAGTGGCAACAGCTTTACAATCAAGCCAAAATAAGTTCTACTGCAACAGCAAATATGGGAGTCGAATTCCCTGGTAGGACATATACAAGGTTATAAAAGTATGCTATTGCAGGTTATGGTAAGAACACTCGTGCCGAATCACTCATATAGTTCCCCAAGCAGCTAATTACAATTTCTCCCAAGAAATCCTATCAATATTTAACAGAGATGCCTGAAAATAAACAGCGGTTTCAGTTCACTAGAACAGATTCTCCTGCAAAATGTTTGACATAACACCTATTGACAAAGTTACAACTAACAAAGTACAGTCTACAAGAGATACTAAATTTGGCTAACAACATGCTCGCAATTGTATTCCTGTTTTGGGGCCAGGAAAACTTTATAGACCTTCCTGCTTTTTTTCTTCTCATGTACAATCACCCCAACTGCATCACCCTTTGGTTCTCTTAGGAATCTGCCTTCAGAAATAACTCAAACCATAGAAATTATTAGTAGCCACACAGAAATACAGCATGAGATCAGTCACTTTTATTTTAAATTGTCAAACAGCCAGCCTGTTACAAAGTAACATGCAGACATGACTTCAACTTCTGTATTAACCTCCCATGACTCACCTACAGAACACACTTTGTCTTGACTGCCTTAGAAATAGACAAATAACCAACACGAGAAAATAGAGGTAGGTTAAGCATTGCTTTGATAGCATCTACATATACACACAATCGCCTAAGAAAGTAATCTTTTTACAGTAATTGTTTGTAGTTTATTTTCCCTTCCTTTATTTTAACATCTAAACACAGAGACTGAGTACTTGGCAGTCTGCATCCAATACCAGTTCCTTCAGAAAAATTCACTGAGGAAAAAGAGTTTTTTCATTTGAATATTTCTTCAAAACTATATTTTATGAGTTGGTTCTTAATTAGCTCTGAGATTTAGATTATTGTTTTTATTTCAAGAAATCTAATTTGGTGGATGAAGAACACGAGAGCATAATTTTAATCAACCTCCCTTGAAACTTCTTCAAATAACACTAGCTCATGACTACTCATGAGATAGCAAGCTATTCTCCCCTTGTAAGCTGCATATATCTTTCTGAAATATTTGCTGGAATATCAGTGACAAACGATAACAACACAAAGGAAATAAATATAGCTCATCTTACACTTCATTGAAAAATATTTCTAGTCTCCTCTTTGTCGCTCAAATCACACCTAGCCGTAATGACTTCCAAATGCTATGGGCTGTTGTTACCAGTGGCTTTCCCACAGAAGCAACATCTATCTACAGAATGGTCTTAAAGCAAGAGCATTCTTTCAGTAGCCTACCAGAACTATCAAAGAATTTAATGCAGTAGGTCACTTACTTGAGGTGTAACCATACTAGCCAACTTCATCAAATTAAAGAAAATACATTGTTCAAGATAAAATCCTAGAAGTCTCTGGACAGCATTCTGCCTGTTGCCTTTGTCAACCTTTAATTATGTCATGTTACCACAAACTGCCAAAGCAAAGTGCAATTGATAGCGTACAGCACGTCTGAATAAAGTCTAATTTTAGCCTGCAATTCAATCAGCACTCTTACAACAGCTAGGATTAAAGCCCAAGACAGCCATGTTTCTATATACAGGCCAATGCAATTACATGTTGAAACACGTTGAGAGAATGTGATGGTAAACTGGAGTCAACGCTGGGAGGAACAGCGCTAGACAGACAGTTGCTCTGTGCTAGCGGATGGCTTACTGGCAGAGCGTACTCTCGCACCTCGCCCATCTTGATTAATAATCCACAAAGGAAAATATTAAAACAAATGACAGTTTTACTCCAATTGCTTTCAATATGATTTAGTGCTTATGAAAGGCAGACAACATTTTGGCAACCCTGACAATCAATATCCTTTTACCTTCATTGGCAGCTGTTCAGCTGACTTGGCTTTGGCAACACTAAAGCAGCCCACTTCAATCCTGCCCTGAAAATACTGCCAATGAGGAGACCACTCAGTCTGCACCCTGTGTGCTCCTCAACTTCTGTGCTAAGGTAGCAGTACCAGGACCTGTTTTGAAACAGCATTTGCAAGGATGCTTTTAAATACCTGTCTTTTGTAACACTGAAGAAAATATTTTTAAGTTTCTTTTCTTCAGGTCAAGAAGTTTTTATACATTAAAGTGTTAACTTTTAATGAAAAATGTTAAGCTTTCACTGTCTTTTTTAATCTTCAGGAGTCACATCTTCAGGCTTTTCTCCTGCAACTATACAATCTTTTTTAAAAAAATGAAAAAGCCTAATCTTGCTGGGTAGCAGACAGCCTCAGACTTAGAACCTATAGGACCTAATGTTTTGAAACTATCAAAACAAAAATGACACCACAATGCGATGACATATTCTCTAGGATATAGCTAAACGATCTATCAAACAGTAATGACTCATACATTAAAACTAGAGCTGAATACTAATCAATGATGTGAGGAAGAGTAAGGCTGTGTTTCATCACCAGTTTTCCAGGACCATTAATCATTTGTGATACAGCTTCTGAAAACTACCCTAAACAGTATTCTCTTCATTTTTGTACAGATGAAAATTAGGAGAGGTTTCCTTCAGACCCCCTGACAAGAGAGAAAGAAAGACTACAAGGAACATGTACACGTTCTGAAGACTTTCAAGCTCTACACACATATAAGTTAAGGCACATCTAATTAGCAAAGAAAGAATATCTGCATCTCGAGATAATTCTCTCCATTATCACAGGTTTCCACATTTCAAACTTACTACAGGTGGTTGTTTCTCCAAAGGTCACTTTTCTGAGTGCTGATCACTTCTCTTCATCAAGCGAAATAAAAGCAGCAGAAAAACTGAACTCTGGGAATCTGAATAGTAAGTTCAGAAACTCAAAGATATGGGCATACCCTAGGCTTAGCATGAATGTATATTCATAACTGTGGTGGCTTTTTTCATCCACATTACAAAACCAAGGGGAAAAAGTGCATTGAGAAGACAGGAAACCTAAAAGCTTAATTTCAGTATCATCTGAACTGAGAAACACAGCCTGAGTCTCAGAAACTATATTCCTTTACCTTCTAGAAGATCAGGATTTTCTTCAACTACTTCACCCACAACATTCAGGTTCGTCAGAAAAATGGCTTTTTCCTTCTTAAGTCAAAATTCAGTCTAGAAGCAGCTTCTTAACTACAGTAACACACAGATAAGGCATAAGACCCAATAAAACCACCATACAGTAGCTGAAACAATACTGCAGACAAGTTAACTTTTTAATTAGGCTAAAAAAAGCAACAACTGAACTCAGTATCTAAGCAAGAACACATTACCATCTACAAAACAAATATAAAAAAATCTAAACGCATTACTTCCAATAATTTCAGCTCACTTCTGTTCAAAAATGTAGAAAGGGGATGGACATAAGCAAACATAATGAGAAGTATTACAATATAAAATGAAGGCTGCGTAAGACAGGAAGGGAATGCTTGGGTCACAGAAACAAAACAGTGCATACTAAATCCAGAAGAGTTGCACTTCCTTCTGCCTTGTACAGCCACAAGACAGAATATCTCATGTATTATAATCAAACCAGAACAAAAAATTCACAGTAAATTGAGAGTCCTTCAACTGTGACCAGCAATGATCATTGCGATACATTAATCATTTAGAATACTAGCACAGGTTAAATCAGTCACGTCTGTCTGAAATAAAATACCATGTTTTACTTATACTCTGCTTTTCCACTTGTGAATAAAGCCTGCCTACCTTACTTGTGGCCACTGGAGAGTTGCAGGCCTTCTGCATTTGCAAGAAAAGCTTGACTCAACTTGTTGCATGATGGAGTACTTGAAAGAAAGAATGATGAAAACAAGGAAGAAATGTGTAGAGATTGAAAAGCACAAATAATGTCATTTGTCCTAGCAGTACCTTTTCTTCCTCAGGCACATAGTTTTTCAAGAGAACACCCATCTTCAAATCACCTTACAGCTTCCTATAAATATACCTAAAGGAGGTGGATGAAATGTGTCTCATGGGAAACTTTTGAAATTCAGAAGGCACCAGCCTTAGGACCAACACGCTTTCATAACCAGACACGAGTACGTCTGCAGCTCACCTCCTTTCCTTAGCACTCACCACCATCAGGCTTCTCAGTCCTTGCACTCTTTTTCAAGTGATCAAGCTTTTTTTAAAAAAAAAAAAAACCAAACAAACCAACAAAAAAACCCCACACACCAAAACACAAAAAAAAAATCTCACAAATTCACTAACTTTTGATAGGCAATGGCAGTTCCTCACTGCCTGTGAGACAAGGCAGCACAGACAAACCTCACAGTTTCAGGAATCTCCACTTTCTTCCAAGGGTCAGAGGAAATAGCACCATTTTTTTTCCACCCCTTGTTGCTTATTCCCTCCTCTTCTCCAGCTGCTCACGGCCTTTAATTGCTTAGGCTCTGAAGGATTGCTACACCTGTCAGGTCCAAAGAACAAAGCTCAACAGGTATCCTTAATTCTCTGTCTGGCAAATCTAGGAGGCTCTCTCCCACCAGAGACACCAAGACCTCCCATAAAGAGAGCAGAGGACTCCAGATATTTTGCAAGCCAACTCCCTCAGAATGCTACAGATGAACAGGGAACAAAAAAAAAAGCAACCCTTTGTGCATGGCGCCAAAGGTCACACTCCAGGGACAGCTGCTGGAGTATGGTAATAAACAGAGGATAGATATGTAGCTCTCTTGATTTCTCCACTTCCCATAAAATGCCAAGTGTTTCCCAGTACTACAAGTCTATTTATGTCTACCCCACAGCTAGAACAGGGTCATCACTCGTGCTTTGGAGAAAATTCAGAACTTCTGTTCCACCCTGACAAAAACCAGGCACAAGTCCCCATTTGGTATTTCACTAGCACAGATGAGATTCCTGTTGATGTCCTGATTGCACGCCCTGCTATTATGCTCTTTCTTTGAAAACCTTGCTGTAAAATAGCCTTGTAGTAATGAAGAAAGAAAACAGACAGCACATGGTTTTTCAGCTAGCCTTACCCTTGGATGAGCAAAATAGCTGACACAGCTGTAAGAGCTACAGCTGCCTCCTTTGCCAGTTTCCAAATCATGCCAGGTGGTTCACAAAAAACATGCTGAGCAGCCCCACCAGAGAAGGGCCAGGAACTTCATCTTCTCCTTGCTGAGAACAGAGCCATCAGAAAAAGCTAGTCACAAGCTGCTGCAGCAGCTACTTTACCTCTGAAGCTGTTACACATGGCTGCAATAATATATTTACAATTCTAAAGAAAACACTTATTTTCTCAGTTTCATTTACAAAGGTTGAAGGGCTCATTAGTAAATCTGAGGCAACTAGCTTCAAAGAACAGCACTGAGATGTCTTGTATTTTCTTTTTTGAATCATTATCAACATTACTTACAATTATCCTTTTAACTGGCATAGTCTGTAGTTTCTAAAAGCAGAAGATAGCGCAGAAACCAGGATGAAGGCATAAACTTTCTCTCCTTCCTAAATAAATACAAGCTATCTGTAAGTGCATGTTATTCTAATATAATCATTTGCTATGTACAAGAGGAAAATTGTATTACTTTATCTGTATCAATAGAGTTAAAACAATACAATTGGTTTACCTACACAAAACACCAGATATAGATTATTTTTGAGGCTGATGACCATAACATTTCAAACCATACACAACCCTCCACTACTTCATGTAATCCCATGTACCCAACTTGACTTTGTATTACAACTTGTTTATTTATGCAGCTTTTTTCTCATCTTCCTGATATCAAGAGTTTAACTGTTAGTAAACTGTTAGTAAACATAAGGCAACACTGTCCATGTCTCATTTTTCCAAGTATATATGCTTTGGCTTAAAAAACACTCTACAACTATGACTAAAAGGAGGTGAAGACGCTTTTCCAGTCACTCCCACTCCATGCTATTCAGCCTACTGAGCACTACCATCTAAAATGATGATCAATACGACCAGAAGGTTAACAATAATATGCTGCCCTTGTTTAGCAATAGAGACTAAGCATCCGGGATCAAAATTAGCAGTTTTCCAGGATGGTGTAATTCAAATAAATATCCTATTCACAATATGGATAGAAGGTCAGTTCAGAAGTGTGACTACTAAAGCCAAGTAGTCATACTGAAAGTAAAGGAAAAGGTCTAACTCTTTATCTTTTTTTTTTTTTTTTCAAGCATTCTTAAAATGCTGGGAATGACAGAATTACTTCTTTTTAAGTGTTTGGAATTGGAAACTGCAATGCATTTTTTTAATATATATGTGTTAAGCTGATGACAGGTAGAAAGTGAACTTTCAAGTCTCACTCACCTATACTTCAATAGTTTCATATGCCAGATGGATGCAGATGTTTCTAGGTAGCTGGGCCTACTAGAGAGCTCACTGCTACTTTTGCCCCAACTTGTTCTTCTGCTAAAAATATGTAACAACATTCCTTGCTGTCTTATTAATAACCGTAATACAATATAAAGTTAATATTAATATAATGCAATCCAGGTGGCGTGGAAAGTGATGACAGAGGTGTAGTAGCTGGCACTCTTTCCTCTGAGCTGGTAATGAAGTAATATCTTAGCACACGGGTACAGCCTACTGAAGCACTGTTTACCAAAGAAGGTGTATAGCCCCAGCCCAGACCACCTGGGGTCACTGAAAGTCACATGACACTTTTTGAAAGAGTAGAGGTACCAACCTGTCCTGGCTGAATTCCAGGCAGAGAAGTGGACTGTAAAACCAAGTAGCATTGCCATAGGTGATAATGTGATGGATGGGCGTCTTAGAGCCAAACTGCCTTGCATGCAGCTGCACAAGGATTGTGTTAGTCATCCTCACAACCCAGTGAGTGAGATCAGACAGAAAAGGGACTCTCATTTAGACCATAATTACTGGCAAGGTAGGACAGCTGTGCAAGCACTGGAAAGAGAAAACTCCTCCCAAAAATTTTTAGAACTTTATTCTTATTTGAGACAACACAGGAAGAAGAGGACATTGCAACATGCCAGGTCCCACGCCCTTCTCTGACCACTCCTCCACCACCACAGATACGGACTGAAGTCATCTTAATCTCTTGCTAACTGAAGCCATTAGCAATCTTCATACAACAGTTCTGGAAGAACTTGAAAAGGAGGTATCTACAACTGGTTTTGAAAGAAAAAAAAATTTGAAACTGCAAGAACAAGACTTGGGGCATGATAACAGCAGGGTCTAACTTCTTCCTATTCAGCTCCTTTGTTTGATTACAAACCACCAGTAAATATGTGGTGATAGAAGTTTCCAGAGACTGCATCTGACCAATCTATGATTTCAAAATTTAGCAGTACCCTGAGAATTACCAGCATGCTCGCTCCCATCATTCTTGACACTGAGCAATTCAAAGACTCTTAAGTTATGAGCAGCCAAACTGAGAGACTTATATGAGAGAAGTGTCAAATTCAGGAATTAGATCTCTGGGATAGGTCCGATAGATATGGCTTTTAAGCCTAGATCAAACAACTGAACTGAACTATAACTTACCCAAACTATAACTTGTCAAAAGAACCTTGCAAGAACTTCAGAGACCTCTTATGTTATACTGCTGAAGATAAGACCCAGCATTTGACAGTTACTTTGTATCTGCTGCATGGGTATCTCTGTTCCTTTGAAGGCCCACACCGCAGAAGACAACAAGCTGCTGGAGACTGAGCGGGTTTTCACAGTTGTACTTTTGGGTGGGTGTTTATACTCCCCCAAAGAGTGTGTTTCACACAGGACTCTGATGCAGTTTGTGCTTTTAAGTCAGAAGACGGAGCTGGATCCTATCCCCTCTGCTCTCATATTGAATTTTCCCTAGAAAATTCAAGCACGCACAACCACTACAGGGACAGTCTCTTGAAGTACAGGATTTTGTCAGCTCCAGAAATACTTGGCTAGATCCAGAACACTTGGGAAACCTGTTGGAAATAACTTGTATTAAATCTCATCTTCTGTCAAAGGATGAGAAAGGGCTGGTATCCACCTGCCTCAGGGAGAATACAGAAGACCTAGGCATCTTGACAGCCCTCAACTAAAACATTCCCCAATCCTCAGTGACACTTGTAGAAGATAGCACCCAGTTTCCCCTGCCTGTGGGTTCATTTTCCCTGGGACAATGATGATATTCCAGTTTCCATCTTCTATTCTTCAACTCCCATGAAGAGCACAACTACTAACCCAAAAATGACCTCTTCAGAGAATGATTGCTCTATCTACCATTACCTCCAGCAGGATCAGGATCCAAAGCATCCTCTCTTCTTCTGCTTCAGCCTAGCGTTTCTTAATGCCACTGTGCTTCAAGGAAACCCAGGGAAAAGGAGCCAGTTGGTAGGTTTTCTGCCCTCAGAAAACCTGAGGTTGATGCCAAGACATAGCCTGGCACTGAATTCAATGCCAGAGCTGACCTCCGTGCCAGAACACAACCTGGTGGAACAGCCCCTGGTATCACACCACGCCCCAGTTAGCCCTGGCTTTAATCTACGGCTAAATCACAGCAGCTGAAAATGGAAATCTGGATGGTTTCTTTATGAATGAAACTCCAGAATCCCTCTAGTGCTCATTGGATTATTTGCTTATACCACTATTTTTTGAATGACACTGTTCCTAATTACAAATTCTTGGAAGAGATTTAAACATAGAAGTTACCTCCACTTTTCTCAGAGGAGGTGAAAACAACTATCCTTATAGCACTATATCTCCCCTTTCCACCATGACCACCAGTACACCACATACACTGTGAGATTTTTTGAATTTCCATTATTACTCAAAATATTTCCATTTCATTTTCTTCACAAATTAGACAATGTGTTTTCCTATGTTATTACAAACATGTATTTCTTACAGAGCCGCCCCAACACTGAATGGTGTGGTGGGATGTGAAAACAGAATATGGCAACATACTCAGCATGCTGCAATTATATGAATAAATTATAATGAAGAAGATCTCTAAAAAAAGCACACCACTTGACATCGGCCATGTATATATATCCACTCTCCTGAAGAACCCTGTGTCAGCAAGCCAGAAGTATCAAGTAACTCAAAGCAATTCAAAACCAACAAACCCAAAGTACCAAATTAGATTCAAAGCCCATTATTGGCACTGGGCCTGAGCCACAAATTTAGATCCAGTTTGGAATTTTCCCAAGGTTCACAGAAATGGGCAAAGGGACATCTGAATTCAGAGTCCAGACTAGATCCAGTTCTCATTCATACAGTGGACAGTAAGACACCCCTAAAATTCTCAGAAACAAAACAGTAAAAGCCAAGATGGCACCTTGGGCAACCAAATCAAAGTAAGCAACCCCAAAAAGCTCTGCAACTTGGCTTAGTTACTCAGCAAGAATTTGTAGATGTGGCTAAAAACACCGTAACAGAATTTGTGGTACTTCATTGCATCAGCAACTAAGATGGTCTGTCATGATCTTGTACCGGGGCACCTTGAAACCACGGGGGATACCCAAGGCAAGCATTCCCGACAGCAGTGCCAGGCCCCGCGGGGTTCAGTTCAGCACACGAGCACCGGGCATGCCTGCCGCACACACAGGACAGGACTGAGCGCAACCCAGGGTACAGCAAACTGCTTCATCCAGAGACACGGCTGTGAGGAAAACTGTGTGCACAGAGAGAAGCAGGGGAAAAGGGTGAGGAAGAGGTTACAATTAGGCACTGAACTCCAAGCGAAGGAAGGACTGCAGACACCTTTCTTCTCAGTTTTTCGTATGGACTGGTTTCAGTGCTCCACCTCAACCAGAGACTTGATGCTTTCAGGGTGGTAAAGCACATCCTAGCCAGTGTTCATGGAACTCAGCCACCTAACTTCACTGTGCTCCTCCACAAGGATCTCCAAACATTGCCACTCAGAAGACACTTTATAGATCTAGACTTGCATCCAGGCTCAGGCATAATTGTAGGTTTAAATAGAAAAAGTATTAAAACCAACATATGAAATCAGGAGTTGTGCTTCCAAAGAACTGGACTAAAGAAATGCTGCCCTTTGGATTCAAACTATAACATCTGTCAGTTACAAAAACAGCTACTAATGACATATAGAATTTTGATAGAATGTCAAATTTTCATTTGAGTTTTAAATAGTTTTATTAATAACTATTCAAGTTTTATTAATAACTATTCATATTATTTAACTTACAATGACTTACAAGAAGTTACTTTATTAACTAGAAAAATACCATTGTCCCTAAAAATTTCCACTCAGCCGTGGCGAAATCTGACACCCACTGAAGCAAGCTGGATTCCTGCTACTGACTTCACTCCCTCAAGGACATCCCACAGCAGTACATCATCTACAAGGAGATGTACAAACCAGCCAGTGATTTAAAGGCAGCAAGTTGGCACCTCTGTTTAGAGAATAAGTGAATATTCATCCAAATCAAAAGATAACTTAAAAACTGATGAAAGAAAACTAGCATTGATCAAATTCACTGGCAAAAAGGCCAACAGTTTGTAAGATTTCAGGAATGATTTAGACATCAGCGTTACTATGTATTTGAGCTAAAACTCCTAAGCTTGTTTCAAGATATTTTGCTCTAGTCACCATCAAGACACTAAATAGACCACCAGCTCACTAATTATCAAAGTAATTAATCAATCAAGCCTCAAATGTGTCAATGTGAACTGACACCTGAATTTAAACCTATGCTCTGCTTTGACAACTGCATTCCTCCAAGATCAGAGTTCGTCCTGATCTTTGGGAAAAATGGAGCAAAATCCTTCTTAGTCAACTAATGCGGTGATCTTCTAGAGACCAGCTGAATACTGTCTTGAGGAAAAGCTGCAGAAAGAGTATCTCCACCTCCAAAAAAGAAAATGGAAAGCCTGTCCTTAAAAAGCAACACAGATCAGTTGGTTCTACAAAATCACACACACAACAATGTAATGCCAAACACAGAAAGGTCGCACTAACTGCTAGTGCTCACAAAGAACTAAGCTTTCAGTAGAACTAGTAAAGGTAAACAAATCCAATGAACTCTTTTTTTTCTTCCTTCTTTGCAGAAGCTAAGAGAAGAACAAGAGACATAATTAAGGCACTCTAAAACAGGCCCTGGTTCTGCAAACACAGAGGTAACTGTAACCATGTAAGCAGATTTCAGTGAGCCTGCCCACATCATTACAATAGCAGAAACAAAGTGTTTGCAAGAGTCAAAACCTCAGATTAACCAGTCACTGGGCCAAGACTTGCCTTTAGCAGAGTAGCTATCTTTCAATAGCCAGGTTTACGGCACCTCTAGACACTTAGGCCATCTTTCACCCAAAATCTGCAAGTCCAGTTTCCAAACATTAATTAAACTTGAGAAACACACTGCATGCTGAAACACAGGCCAGGAGTTAAATGCATAGAAGTGGCCATGGATTTTGGGTGGCTCCTAAGACACTAAACCAGGGTGGGACGGGGGGGGGGGGGGGGAGGGGGACGGGAAGGTGGGGTAGTGTGTGTGTGTTGGTTAGTGTAGGGTTATAAAGAAAATGCCAGGACAGTATTCAAAACAAAGTAAAAGCAAAACACAACACAGTGGAACACTCTCGAAAATCAGGTTGCATTAACCGTAAATCCAGATTTTAAACTATCTTTTTGTTTACTTCATGAGGTGTCAGAATCCATCCTGCCCTTCTTTTAATTAGCTCTGACTCCAAAAAAAGCCTCCTTTGAAAACAATGGGACCAGTCTCTGAATCGGGGAGGACTGAGCACATGAAAACAGAATTGACCCAGCACACCAAGAGCTTCCAAAGGTTTTGTGCGTTAGGCAGAGCTCTGTTCGCTGGATGCTGTATCCTTGGCAACTATTATGAGAGAAACCGTTCTACAAATGCAAAACTTCTGTCTGCTCCAAGAGCTTTTCTCTGAAATACTTTTATGGGGTTTTGGATATCCTTAAATCTAAGGGCACACACAGCTCTTTGTCATCTTCCCGCAAGCTCCCAAGAGCAAGACGTAATACAACAAGTGATGTTAAGAGAGTATTTTCCTCCCACTTCATCAGAGAGCAAATAAAAGTTTTATAACTTTGTTTTCTTTTTTTTTTTTTTTTGGTGTACTCTGCAGAATTAACATGCAAATATAAGATAATAATGAAAGGACATTATTATTATGTCAACCAATGGCACTGCTTTGAAAACTGAAAATTCAAGGATCATGCCCGGGTGCCTGACTTCAAGGGCAAAACTACAGATGCCAGCATACGTATTAGAAGAAGTATGCAAGAAGAGATAGGTAAGATTTGACAAGGGCCGTGGCAGTAACATGCTGCAGCTCTTTGCAGGAGGGACTGGTAGCACCGATTGTTTCAAGGGCAGCAGACACACTGCTATTTTTACCAAAGCCCTGGCTGTAACTGCCTAGCTCATTAAACCTCACCACAGCAAAGCTCGGATCCTGCCGGCGCGACCGTGCTCCTCACAGCTCGGCTGCCGTTAAACACCACGTTATTCCCCAATATCCCCAGATATTCAGACATCACTAGCGAGGGACAGGGACGCAGCGTTCGATGCCCAACCAGGGCTTTGCTTTGGTGGTGTTGTGGGGTTTTTTTCCTCCTGACGAAAACGTAGAGCAGCTACAGCTAAAGCAGAGGCAGTAGCTGCCCGTGAAGGCGTTTGGGAACACACGAGAGGGCCTCTCTCCAGGACCGGAGGAAATATTTATACTGCCAGGGCTAGGGATAGCGCCGGCGGGGCACGGGAGCCGGCGGCGCATGGGAGCCCCTCGGCCGGGCGCCCTCCCCGCGCAGCCCCGCGGGGCGCGGAGCCCGGGCTGCCGCCCCGCAGGGTCCGGGGGCCGCCCGCCGCCTTTCGGCCTGTCCTCCCCGCTGCCGGGCTCCCGCGGGGCGGCCGCTGCCCTTTGCCCGGTGCCCCCCGCCCCCACCTTCCCCGTCCCCCGGTACCTTCTGCGGGGCGCGGAGGAGGCGGTGCACCCCGGCCAGCTGGGTGGCGAGCGGGATGTCCTCCCGGAAGGTGTACAGCGGCGGCCGGGTGGGCTCGGGGAAGTTGGTGCTGTTGAAGGGGTCGGTGTCATCCAGCAGCTGCACCCGGCAGACCAGCGTGGCCATGGCGCATCCATCCACCGCCGCGGCCGGGCGCGGGCGGCGGAGCGGGCACCCCCCGGGCACCGACACCGAGGCGCTGCGTGCGTGCCCGCCGCCGGCTGGCAGCGGCACTGCCCTCCCGGCCGCGGCACTACCCTCCCGGCCGCGGCCCCCCCCGGCGCAGCCTGGCCGGCCGGCAGCCTCCCGGCTCCCCGAGCGAGCGCCGGCCGCCTCACAGCCGCCGCGCCTCGGGGAGGCGGCCCATGGCCCCTTCCCCGCCGGGATCCACGAGTGCGGCCGCGCTTCAGGCCGAGAAGGGAGGAGGAGGCGGCGCCGGAGCCGCGGGGCGCGGGTAGAACAGCAGCAGCAGCAGCAGCAGCTCCCCCATACCCGGCCGCTGCGCGCCGAGCGGGCAGCGGGACTGCCGCCGCCGGCACAAGCAGACCAGCAGCGCCGGGCGGAGGGCGGCCAGCGCCCCCCCGCGGCCACCGGCGGCGGCGCCGCCCTCACGGGCGCCCAGGGGGCCGCCTCCTTCCCCCCGGCCTAGGGAGACCTCCCCGCGCCGGGCGGGAGGGAGGGAGAGGCCGCCCGGGATCCCCCGCCTCCGTCGGACCCTCCCGCCTCCCCTCTCCCCTCTCAGGGCCGAGGCATCTTCGCCTCAGGGCGAAATAACGGTTCCCGCCCGAGTGGGCACCGGTGGCCCCGCGCCCCGCCAGGGCCCCTCTGCGGGCAGCGGGTGAAGAGTCGACCCCGCCGTGAGGGAAGGGGCCGCGGCAGGGTCAGCCCTCACAGTGCGGCGGGGCACAGGGCCCCCTCCTGTTAGAGTGTACGGTTGTACTAAGCTCGGTCTTGACGTCACAAACATCCCAAGTGTCCTAAATCTTTAGTGTAATATTTATCCAGTTCAAAAAGGAAGCTTTAAATAATACCTGCTTCAGAAAAAAACCCAAATAAATTTAGAAACTGTCCTGAAACCTGGGTATTCGACCAAGATTGTTGGGCGGGTTTCTCTGCACAAAACCCGCTTTGCCGTAGGGTTCTATGTGCCCGGGGTGCGTTTGGCTTCCCAGAGCTGACAGCCCGGGCGGTCCCGCCACCTGGCTTCACACCTCAGCTCTCGACTTGCCTTAGGCCTGGTTCTGCCTTCTCGAGGGGAAGACTGGGCCCAGGCGCCTGGGGCTGGGGCAGGTGCAGAGCACGGTGTTGCGCTCTTTGTGTCAACTCTATGCGGGGCTACGGAGTCTGCGGCCTCATCTGTGGGGATCCAGGATGCACATGCCCTGGTCTCTTCACTCTTAGGGGCACAGGGTGGAGGAAAAGGAACGTGAAATGAGCTACAGGCAAAATACAGAGAACGGAGGGTCTCGCTGTCCTGGGGGGATGGCTGCACTTCCACAGGCTGAGCATCTACCCCAGGGGATGGTCCGTGCTTTATGGCCATGGTTCGTGACTGCCTTCCCTTTCATCCTTTGTGGAGGGGGCTGTGAGGCAAGGGCTGCAGCACTGTGAGAAACAGGGGGGATTTATCACAGAAATTATATGTCTTAAGCAAGAAAGCATGACCTCTAGATCATAGTGTTCGCATGAAGCAACAGTTTCCTCCCAAAATGATCACTGGTTTGGGAGTATTTGTCAGTGCTGGGACAAAAGGGGATTTCTGTCCACACGTGGTCTGTCCTTCTGTTTCTGTTATTCTCAGGAGTAACTTGTCATGATTCGGTTTTGCCTGCAGTTATGCATATTTTCAGAAAAAAGCATCTAGCATAAAGATTGCTAAAATCAGGAAGGATTTTAAAACTCAGACGCTATGTTGCCATTTCAGATATTTCACAGCTGATGTTTTATCCTCCTCTTTTTTTTTTCTCCCTCAGCTTGGACAAGAAAAAGGGCCAGTGGGCTGTCTCACCCCATTCCTCATCTCTCTCTCTCAGTTGTGATTCTCATGAACTATCAAAAGTTACACATGGTGAAGTCCTGATTTTGAGTTTTGTACCTAAGCACTTGAAAATTTGTATTTTACAAATAGATGTATTTTTGTATCTGCTTTAGTACCAACAATTTAGTTTCTAGAGGAAACAATATTTCTGCATATCTGTCTGCTTATTTATGTTGTATATTTTTGTCACTATGTAAAGTCAAGATTAAACAGGAAATTTTGGGTTTGTTAATCATAATTTACTTAATTACCATTTATATTAAGCTTCCGATTTTGTAAAACAAATTTGCACATTTGCTGCTAATCAATGTTCAGTATGAGGTGGCGTAAGAAAATAGAGTGATACAAACATGCAAGGATCCTGAGTCAGCCAGAGCTTTGAAGTGCATCTACCTATACGTTTTCCTAATTGTAAATATCCCCCAAACCACTACAGACCTTTGAATTTCAGAAGCTGGATTTTATTTGAATTTGAAATAAAACAATACAGGTGGAAAGAGAAAACACAGATCTGCTGGATAAAACAGAATAACATCACAAGGTCAGTGTGCGTGTGTGTGTGTGTGTAGAGGGAGAGAGAGATCCATGTCTAAATTCTATCTTTTAATCATTTCCCACCTTTCTACATATTCTTCAGAGACCTCTGAAGCTTCAGTCTTTTTGCATCAGCCTGAGACAGTGCTCTGTATAGTTTGCTCCCTCCTCTTCCAAGTGGTCACCAGTTTCTGCTCCTGCTGGAGAGCCATACCTTGTCCTTTGAGAAGTCCTTCCCCTGCTCCTGGTCTGCTTTGCAGCCCACAGCAGAGCGCACTCCCCTCTCCTCCCCTTCCACAAAGTTGTATTTCTCCAGTGCGGCAGCTACAACAAGGAAGCAGGCACCTTGCCTTCTTTCTGTCCCACTACAGCCTTTTAAATGAACATAGATGGCTTTTAAAAGACTTTTAACACACAGTAAAATGCAAATGAACAGCCAGATACTACCTGTCAGAGCTACACGGCATGAGGCACCACAGGCATTGCATCTGGA
This sequence comes from Strix aluco, assembly GCF_031877795.1. Lineage (NCBI taxonomy): Eukaryota > Metazoa > Chordata > Aves > Strigiformes > Strigidae > Strix > Strix aluco. Next base: position 73,882,689 of record NC_133931.1, read on the forward strand.
AAGACAATCAGAGACACGACAAGAACACCGTATGTGGTTGTCTCACCCCATTCCTCATCATGGAAGGTAAGGTGTCAGAGAAAGAGAGAGTGTTTTCCTTGGTCATGCTGAATGAAATCAGCATTCAGGAGCTCTGGGGAATCCTCAGCGGAGTCCAGGCTGTGGTCCTTTTACCTTCTGAGGTATCATGGACTTCTGAGTCCCCTTTCCAGGGCAGGCAACTGCGATGGGCCATGTAGCTTGCTGACCTTGGGGTTCCCGAGTCCATCTCAAACCTTTTCTGTAAAACAAAGCCTGCGCATGATCAAGTAAAGTTCAGAGTTTTAAGCTTCCAAATTCTTTTTACAAAAACTTAAGGAGGAAATCCTTCATGTGCACACATATTTCAGGAATGAAACATAACTCGGGAGTTTTCATTTAGTGCTGATTTATTCTTCTTAACTCATCCCATTATTGGCATTTCTAAAAAATACATTGTTGAATGAGTTAAGAAGGTGTGTCAAGCTTAAATTTGAATTTTATTATTGTTGAAACCTGAATGTTAAAAAAACATCATTTTTTGCCTTTAATTTCCTCTTTTTTATTAAAAATAAAAAATATATGTTTGGTGGAAAGTTATTGAAAGCATATTCTTTAACCCAAGGACCACCCAGACACAACATAAATATGGATTTAAGCCGTTTTAAAAAATGATACTAGGTATCCAAGCAGTTGGAATACCTCCATAGGAATCTTAATTT